>NC_087515.1:59615143-60963498 GCF_963921805.1 Phalacrocorax carbo | reverse complement strand
AAAAGATTAAGGCATGAATCAGATCACAGAAAAAGTAAGCAGCCAGCTCAGAGCTTTAGCTTTATGCTTTAGCTTGGGATTTGGAGCCATACTAATGGGATTTTGCTTTTAAGAGAACCCTTATGTGGTCAGCATGTAATATAGTAGTGTTTTCTTTATTATGTAATATTTACGTTTCAGTCACAAATGTAATATGTAAACTATTGCAGTTGATAGCCAGCCGATAAGCCAGAATCTGTTAGGTGTAAAGCCTTTAGGTAGGTGTAATAATTTTATTTTAGCTGGTCATAATGAACTTCGAAAAACCACAGTTTATGCCAACAGATTGTGGCCGAAGACATGTAGAGAGTGACACATTCTACCATTTAATTAAAATCTACTTTTTATCAGCCACTAGTTGCAGGCAATGTAATCAATTTCTTCTGGCAATGTGTAAACAAAAGGAATTCAAAACTTTACCATCTCCATCTCAAGAATGTCATACACGATTTTATTATGGAAATGAAGCATTAGCAGCTTGTTTCCTTGCTGGATTTAGACCACTTGAATAGAATGTTTAAATACCTCAATTTTACAAATGCGAATCATCCATTGAAGTCAATAAGATCACTCACTTCCTTAAAGTTAAGCCCTGATTAAGTGCTTCTGTGGACTGAGGCCTCTAGGACAAACAGCTCTTGAGCCTGCACTTTGGTGAGATAGCAGCCCAACAAATTTTCTAAATCAGAACAAAATCTTCCACTTGGCAGTAATAGTAGGGGTTGTTGATTTTTGGGTTTACCCACTGGTGAAATCTGAGCCTTTAAACCGAA
The DNA here is from genome assembly GCF_963921805.1 of Phalacrocorax carbo. Taxonomy (NCBI): domain Eukaryota; kingdom Metazoa; phylum Chordata; class Aves; order Suliformes; family Phalacrocoracidae; genus Phalacrocorax; species Phalacrocorax carbo. The sequence continues at coordinate 60,962,686 of NC_087515.1, read as the reverse complement.
TTACACTAATATTTCTTGATCCTATGTCATTGTTTGGGAACATCATTGCGTTTTGGAGAGATCTAGGAAAAAGCCAGCCTTCCTTTGAATTAATAATTTATGGTCCTGTTCATTTATAAATTAAAAAACTTAAATGGCATTCAGTACAACAGTAATCATAGAGTTCTCTGCCAATGATTCTTTCCCGTTCTCCTGCCTTTTACAAATCTTTTCTTTGCTGATATGCAAGAGACACATGGGAAACCAAAAGAAGCATTTGCTGTTAGCTACACATTCGTCGGAGGTCCTTTCTATCGTCAGTTGTAGCATGCAAGGTTGACTGATACATTGAAAAAACAGTCAAACTGACAATACCCAGCTTTCACACTCATAAAATAAACAAGATCGCTACCTTAGCTGTAAACACGCTGGATCTTCCAAGAAAAAAAAAAAAAAGAAGCTCTTTTTCTTTCCTAAACTTTTTCCACAGTATAGTTACACATTTTATAGATCACAATGCAAATATTATCTATAGTCTGCAGTATTTATCAATTGCTGTTTCTAGGAACAGATTACTGTGGCCTCCATGTCTTCACCAAGAAAAATAGTTTGCCTGTAGGATCTTTTTATATACAGCCAGAAATGCAAATGCATGGACTTTAATCGGAGGTGGCACAATTTTTTTCCTTTGCAAACTGAATTTATTTGCTATGACTATAGTGTATATGCAATTCTGAATATTTGCAAGGGTGACAAAATTATTATTTTGCCTGATGCACTCTATTTCTGACCCATTTCTGTAGTATTTGACCATTCACAATCTCCAATACATCAGCTCTGAGTCTTTTAGCCAGAGCCCCACCTTTCTCCTTTGCTCTAACAGTTTGTAATTCCCTCCTTCCCTGACCTTATATTCATTCCCCACCCTTTTACACGTACGTGCACGTTCGCTCTCTGGGTAACCCCAAATTCCTGCAGCCCGACCTGCAGCTGCCTTAGCCTCCCAAAGTATCGTCATACTGTACCACTCATGAGTATCGCTCATACTATTGTTTTCCTTCCAAATGAATCCTACCCTCCAAGTTCCAGCAGAATTGTCCCCAGTGCCAATTTCCTTCAACCCCTCTGCGTAGGGGGGACAAAGTGAACGCTCTTGGTGAAGAGGAGAGGGAGGAACTGCAAAGGCTGGAAGAGGATGAGGGAGGAGAGAGATGGGAGAGGCCAGCTGAAAGCCTTCTTCATCCCAACTTGGTACATGCTGTACTCTGCCAAGGGGGCAGCTTCCTAGTTTGAGAGCTGTTGCTTTGATACATTTATCCTTTAAGCACTCCTGTAAACTGAGAAGTCCAGTTACTCCCACTTCACCATCAAGGAAGTGAGGCACAAGGGAGGAATGCCATGACTGCATGAACATTTCTTTCAGCTGCAGTGCCAGCCCCAGCAGCCCCAGCTCCAGCAGCTCCAGGTGACTGCCGTAACCACCTTGCATGGACCTTGGGGGTGCTGATGCAACAGTCTGCGCAGCTGCATGGTCTACCAGTAACCCAAGGGGGGAGAAAGAAAACTTATTTTTATCCAGATCCTTGCACTGACTCACCCAACGGCCCAGCCAGTAGTGCTGGCATAACAGGAAGGGGGAAGAGAAGGGGCAGAGCGCACGAGGCCGTTACCCACGTCTTACTGTTTGACCGAAGAGGAGGTTTGGAGGCAGGGAAGGATGAATTAGATCTGTTTAGCCAGCACTACTGCCAGAAGAAATGTATGTCCTAAGATTATAAACAGGTGCTCTCTTCCAAAGCCCAGCTGAGCTAGTGAAAAAAGTTACTGTCTCCATTTTTTGTCGGCATCACCCCTGCCAGATATTAATGCTCCTCACATCTGCCGGTATGGTTGCTTGTATGTGTGTTACCCAACCCTTTTCAGATTAAATCAGCCAGGTTACCAGACTTACTATTTAAACCATCTGCATTAGCTCAGACCCATTTGCCTAAGTAAGATTAGGATAAAGTGAGCCAACAGATGTGAGGAGACAGTGGACTCCAGCAGAGGGACAACAAATAGCTGGTAGGTGGCAGTAACCCCTTCAATAACCACAACTTCTTTACTGAGGGAGTACATCCATTTGGGCCCTAAATGTTGGTCATGGTGATGTAGAGACAGTTACATGTCAGTGAAGAGAGTTTATCCACTTTTCGGATGTCTGGCCTACAGTAGTAAAAGCTCCAGGGTGTGGAGTTTACCATCTTTTATTTATTTTACTATTACTGCATTATGGGGATGCATACTTGTGAAGCATATGCTGAACTGTACATACACCTCCAGAGTCCCAGGACTGTATTACAACTTCTGGTCCATCCTCTTTGCTCATACAGTGGCTCAGCGGAGCCTCTAAGCTGCAAAAGAGAGCTAGCGATTCTTGCCTAAGTGCTGAGGTGGGAATCCTCCTTGCACAGGAGGCAGCTGAAATGCCTGCAATGTCTAGATTCACAGGGAGAGGTTAACTTGGATGAAGATGCTCCACACACCAGCTGGAGAAGCGGCAGCCACGGCTTTGTTCCCAGGAAGCCAGTGCAGGAGAAGGCTGAGCTCCTGCGGGGTGCGGTAGCTGTCAGTTACACACACGTCCCCACGGACGTGTTGAGCTTGCTCCTGTCCTCAGCAAACAGGACGTCACCACCAACTGCCGTTCGGGTGCTTCACTTTCACATCCTCCTCTGCCACGACACGTCTGATTGTCAAAGCCACAATCAAATCCTCGTTACAAGAGCAAAGTATTTCTCAAGAAAAGCATCCCCCATGGCTCGCTCCCTGCTTCAGCTAAGCCAAGAGCTAAAATAACCTAAGAGGAGGGGGTTTTTATATCCTGGATGTAAACTGCTTCAAGATATACATCTCTAAAAAATCTCAATATGTTACTAGTCTAGGGCCTGATCCTGGAAATGCTTACTAATTCATGTAGTCCTTGCTCCTGTTAAACCATGAGGCTTAGTGACAGACTTGAGCAGCTATCATGTGGTGAGGGTTGGTCTGTCTAAAACATCTGTTTCTTCTTGCTTAAATTTAAAAAGAAATGTTATTAAAACTAGAACGACCATTTTATTAATCAAAAATATAATCTAGTTATTTAACAAAGACTTAACAATGTGAGTCATCTGCATTAACAAATCCAGATGATATAGTCAGAGGCAGCAAAGACACAGGGCCTGACAATAGGCTTGCTTTGTACGCTAATTAATTTTTTGCTATTTGTTTTTCATTCCAAACAGACCATCCCTGATATTTTATCTCTCTTGGTGGATTTTAGGAAAATTGTAAGTGAACAGAAAAATACCAGGGTCTCTCTCTTTTTGAAAAAGTAATATACAAATACCATTAAGATTTTAATAAAAAAAAGAAATGTGTGCATATCTTTTTGCTATGTTACAGCTCTTTTCTTCTCATCCAGAGGATAGGACAAATGTGGTTTTCATTTAACCACACTTAAATTTAAATTGCCACACCATTCTGTGCTGGGTGTGAACTCACTATGCATATGTCCAAGAATAAAGGAGCCTAATTTGGGAACTGCTATCCATGGTGATTCTCACCAGCTAGAAATCAGGGAGTGCACTCGTTCAGGGAAAGGCCACATAATGTAAAATCATCAAAATTGTCTTGTCCTTTTTGCTCTTCACTGAAGGGCTGGTCCCACTGAATGGGAATTTTCAAAGTACCTTGTGACAGAAGAACTAAAGTTTAGCAGGAGCAAAGTGAGGCCAGTACTATACACTTTGCCGATTTAATTTTAATACATATCATTTTTATACAGGGATCTTATTTGCACAGCTCAGTGGAGCTGTGCATTTGAAGAGCACTGCTGATTAATTAGGTTGGTTCAGTATGAATGAATTAGGTGATCTCTATTTTATGTCTGTTTTGAAGTTCACTATTGTGAACTTCACCCCATTCAGTGCTTCATCCTGTTTAAAAGACTTATTACCAACTTTACTTGGGCAGGAAAGGGAATCATTAAAAGCACTATGCAAGCCTCTTGAGTATGGTGGGTTCTGTTACAGATGTATAAATCCAGCTCATTACTCAGCTAAGGGGAACTGACTTTCTAGGCAGTTTCTAGGCAGGTTTTGAAAACAGAGGGATCAGGAGTTGGCAGGTGTGAAAATTGCAGTTTTTATGGACCAGACCTGAACCCAAGATCTCTTTTCCTGGGGTGATGTCGGTACCAACTTTAAAAGTAATCTGCCTTTTTTTATAAGTATATTGTATATTTTGCTCCTATTTTCTCAAAAGACTGCAGAAACAACTGATCTCATTTATTCGGAATATTTATCCCAACCCTTCAGTAAAAACAAATTCATGTTTCACTTAGAAATGCAACAAAGGTGGAACATTCTAGGCTTCCCTTTTTGCTTCTTTACTTCCAGTTCAGGAGTTCCTTTATTCAGTCTGATGTTAAATCTACTTGTATTAGAGAATCCTTTTTATCTGAGCAAATCTTATTCCTTAGCAATGAATCTCAGAACATTGTGGGGTGATTGTATAAAGCCATTGCTTTTTCTTTATTGCCCACTAAAGAAACATTTATGATTAAATGGGAAAGGGAACTATCTCATTCTCTTGAGCTGGAGATATTGGACTCAATAATGTCCTTCATATGTGTATGCTCTATTTCAGCTAACCTGTTAGAATTGCAATACAAAATTGTAAATCAATGGCATCAAACACCTACCTGTGAAGATGAGTAAGATTGCAAACCATTTCTTAGATAGATTTGGAGAAACAGCTCCCAGCCAAGAACTCTTTTACATGTTCTACAGGGTCTGTCCTAAATTACCCCGATAAAGTCACTTGTTATACATTATATTGAGAAAATTGCCAGCTGTCTGATGTCAAGTGCTCAGGAACACTATACATAGGGACATTTGGACTTTGGGGTATGTGACAGACAACTGGATGTTAATAAAAATCGAGTTACAGGCTATTCATCTGGTTATTTGCAGAGCTAAAAATTCAGACTCTTCTTTAATAATGAAAGTGGATCCTTAGGAATTTGTTCAAATCTGTTCTGTTTAGCTGTAACTGCAGAAAATGCACGCTTCTCTATACAAGGTGTTTCTTTATGGATTACTTCAGTCAAGGTAGGAATAGTTAAAGCCAGCTACTCATAAACACTTTATGGGATAAAAAGAATGAAGGGAAGGAGGAATTTTGTTTGGTTTTCTTGTCCTTCTGTAATCACAATGGTATCTCTCTTAAGCTTGTCATCTTCTGCTTGGCCGATTCTCTTGTAAGGGCTTTAATAATATGAATTTAATATGAAGCATACCTTTGTACCTACAAATATACATCAGTTAAAATCCTTACTCTCTGTATTTTGGAATAAACTTATTAAGATTTATATATGTGAAATATTCCCCGACCTAACAAATACAGAGTTGTCGTTTCCCAGGCACATTTTTTACCTTTGCAGAGTGTGTAGGTCAGTGTAGCATAAGCACTTGGCCACCAGAAAATATGAAATAAAAACATACACCACCCAGCTGATGGTATTTTAACCCCGCTCACGGAGCTGACAGTACCCACTGAGCACGATTCCATCACAGGGGTGTTCTCCTGCTGCCTGCAGAGGACAGCAGAAGGTCGAGGGGGGACATGTCTTAGTGCATCAACCTGATGGTTTATGCTGCTCTGGAAAGGTGATGGCAAGTCTGCTGCTGGAAAAGGGATTACAGTGTTACCTGGCAGAATGCAGCTAGAAGGAGTCAAAGAATGATCAAGGAAAGGATCAGAGAGAGGAGGAACTCCAAGGAGACGCACCCGCACAGAAAAGGGCATCACAGGGGTCAAAACATCTTATTATGGCTCTGGATTCCATAATGTGAGGCAAAAGTTATAAGCTAGTACGGAAAATGGCGACTTCTTCACTTGGTATCTTTCACTTAAAAATGGTTTCTAGAAGACGCTTGCTCAGCTATGAATCATGAGGGTTAATTACATAAAATTGCTTGACCTGTGTTATACCTCAGGTTGTGTGACCTAAAGGTATCTTCTGACCTTAAATTTTATGAATCCGCATTAAGTAGCTGTAAGGAAGGAATGGCAGAACAGGATGTTGTTTCGCTGATTTGAATTACAACATGCATTTGCATCTTAATTTGCATTTACTGTTTTAAGAGTAACTGTATGGAGTGCAGTTGTGGGATGGAGTTGTCACTGTGAGCTGAAAAGAGGTGAACCTGTGTTCTGAGAGGCCAAGGTCACGTTTACAGGACCGACATCCACTAGCATAGCTGTAAAGAGATGCCAGCCCTGACAGGCATAGCTGTGTCAACAGAAGCCTCTGGTAGAGACACAGTAGTGCCAGTAAAACTGTACTTTTACCAATAATATTTTATGCCAGTGGTGGGCGATGGTTTTATTCTATTAGCAGAAAATACTGTTTTGCTAGTACAGATGTATTCACACTAAACTGCTTACGATTTTAGTATTCACAGCAAAGCACTCCTCTCGATGATTCCTAAACCAATCAATTTTGTTGGGGCTGCCAGAGAAAGGGCACGCAACTGGCCCTGGCAACTGTCAGCTTTGCGGTACCATACATGACAGCATTTAATAAGGGGAGAGTGCAGAGAGAGTTTCTGGAGAAGTCCAGGCTAAATCTGTTGGCCAAATAGTTTTGTCAGGGAGGAGTGTGAAAAGATCAGGCTGAACGAAGTCAGAATAAACAATGAGTAACAAAAAAGTTCTTTTTCTAAAATAGTTTCTGTCATTTGAAGCAAAGGTTTAACAATACTGGCAAAAATGACACTGGAATAAATTGCACTGACCCTATGATTTTAGTAATTACAGCTACACTGGAAAATTCTTTGTGGTGTAAACTAGCTCTCAGAAAAGACCCTAGGGGAAAGGGTGAAGGGTGATAACAGTTAGCACTCCATCCAGGAATGAGGAGGGAACACCATTAGTTTGGTCTTAAGCGTAGACCAGATGCGCCAGCCCTGATCAGACTGTGTGACCCACTCTCAAGACTTGCCTGTGCAAAGTGTGGGTGTTAATCTTTATTCAAGCAGTGCTCATGGCCTCCATTTCTAGGGAGTTTCTGGGACGTGGGCGTGCACGGCTTTAGCATCAGCCTGGCAGATGCACTCTCTACTGAGCTGGCGCTTAAAGTGCAGTTCTTGCTTTTCACAGTTCATGTCTAAGCGCTGCATATTTTGGAAGGGCATGACCACTAATCAACCTTTACTCCACCTTAATAAAGTTTTGCAATATTCCATGTCCTTTTTATTTCCCCCCCCGATAAACTTCTTGAAGCCTTCTGCATCCAGTGTAGCTTTTCCCCTTCCCTGCTTCCGCAGCTTTAGCAATGATTCTCCAGGCCAAAATGGCAACTGGCTGCATGCTAGTGCTCTCACTACACCTGCACCACTCACACCTCAGCCCTTCTCCTCACCAAGGAACAGGACTCAAAGGCTGAACCTCCAGGCATTCAGAAATAATTTTGAGGCGATTGTGGAGATGATTTGGGAATATGTTTTCAAGCGAGGGAGTGTGGTGGGGAGCCACAATGGCTGAAACAGGGAATTAAAATATCCCTTATATTCATGTACTGCAAATTTGCTCTACAAAAAATGTGATTTTAACACAAAGATTTTGGGAGTGTGAACAACATAGATCCCATACTGTCATAATACACTTAATATGTAAAGAAGTATTAATATGGAATCCTAAGTTTAGTGGGTAAATAGCATGTATTTTTAAATTAATTCAATCCAGCGTGGCACAAATACTCTGAATCTGGTGCTGCTTACACTGAGCTCAGAACATTTTATTAAAAAAAAAATAAAAATTAACAGACAGAACCGCCGTGCCAGCTAAGGCAGCTGACGAGGCACGCGGCGGCGGCGGCGCGGTGTTGCTCCGCCGAGCGCCATCTTGTGGCCGCCCGCTTGCGGGGGCTGGTGGCGCCCCGCGCTGCCTGCCGGGAGCGGCCGCCATGTCGCGCACCGCAGGCTGTGGGAAGGGCGAGGAAGGGCCTCCCCACCGGCACCTCCCCCGTGTCCCCGTCCGTCGTTCGTTCCCTCCTCCTACACACATGCCTGTCTTGCCGTAATCAGGCTAGATGAGAGCTAAAGCACTTCATGGGTGTTAGATGTGTACCTTCTTTTCATATTTAGAGTGCGTTGTACGAGATGGTCTGCCACTGCCAGGCAGGCTGGTGCCGCTGGAGCTGCGGGTATGCCACTTGCTGATATGGTAACACTGGCTTCCAGGGTTGTTTTTTTGGGGCAACATTTTCCCCCATACCTGCGCACGCACCTCTTGTTCTACTCAGAAGTAAGTGTTTTTCTAAAAGATATGCCATTTAAGTTCCACATCATGGGACTCGGCAAAGCTATTGTCTGTAGAGAAATGCTTGTAGGAGTAGGAGTTATTATAAATCACACAGTTGCTCTGAAGGAGTATAAATGGAGAAAACAGCAAAAGACTTAAAATTTTTATTTGGCGTACAAAGAGCACAAGTGAAATTTTCAAAGGCTTGCAGATACCAATGGAAAATCATTAAAGGGATTAAACAAGAGTATTGCTTTTATAATACCTTGAATGCAAGGCCCTTAATAATCTATAATAAGAGTTCTCAGAATATTGTGTGGCCCTGCAAAAATCCAACCATTTTCTCCCTAGGTGTGGAAGGGCTGTGGTGTATCTTTGCTCCATTTCCCATTTGGTGGGCACTGTTTCTTGATGCAGGTCTCAGGAACAGGCAAGGAAGAATTCATGATACCACTGCTCCACATGGTAGTGTTTTCCCATATTGCCAGTGTTGTATGAAGTCGGTTTTAAAGTTATGATGACAGTCTTGACAGGTGATGCTTTCATAGCAACCCAGTCTTCTGAGAAATTAAATACCTTAATTTTTTTTTTCTTTTTAAATAAGTTCCCATGTGTGTAGTGACAAGGTTAGAAGTGCTACTGAGGTTACTCCTCAATGGCTGGAATGCCAGAAGACCCAGACAGGCACTGTTTGCTTTTCAGTCACATAATTAGCATAATATTGGACTGAGGAAGGGGTCTGACTTCTGATTTTGTAATTCTTTGGGTCTGCAATACTACCTGACACTGGACTGTATCCTAGTGTAGTAGCTTTGTGTGTGGACAGGAGTGTCATGCATGTGAGAACAGGCTGTGCTCACAGCAGTGTGAGGCTCCTGGCCACCTGATGATAGTATCTTCCCTCACAGGACACGGGCAGCCCCTCCAGTGTCCAGACTTCTGAAGCCAGGAGCCACTGCCTACCATGGACACTTCTTTCAGATCACCAGTGCTCACACTTCTGTCCTTGCTTTTGCTGTTCATAAACCACCCATACGCTGTAAGCTGCTGACCCCTGAAGTAACAGGCTTGCTGAGGTGTTTTTTTCTCTTCTACATTGGACCTCTCAGGTACAGTCTAATTGAGAAGACAAAGCGGGCTTACTGATTTTGCATGGTCCTCCATATGTACATCTACATGTATGGATGAAGCAAGACTTCTGAGTATCTCACCCTCCAATAGAAAAGAAATATTTCATTTAATGTCTTAGAAAGACATTTCCTATGTCAACAGAATAGCTCTGTATGACTGACTAGAGAACAGGGCTTTCTCTCTTGGGTTTTATAAAATGTAAGCAAAATAGGGGCCAGAGAGAAAATCAATGATTGGAGACACTATACGCTGATTTACAGATAGATTAGGGATATAAATATTACAACCAATATGGATATTTATGCACTGTATGTACTGTCTGTAGTGCCTTCATCTTATCCATAAGCCTAAACCACATCAGAGATTCCTGAGCATTCAAAAATAGGAAATGTTACATAACTGATGAAGAATGGAAAGATTTTTAGGAATATAACTATCTTCTTGGGCATGTATCAAACCCATGATTGTAGAGAACAGAAGAACAGGTTCACGGAGTTCAAGCTTTTTCTTCTTTGTAAAAACAAGAGCCACCTGAAATATGGTGTAAGTTTTGTAATTCAAATGGCTCAAGTGCCTTTCTCTAGAAGTTGCAGGAAAGAACATCTTATCCATACTGCTACCACTTACACGTATTTAAAAATAGACGACACAAAGACTCTGTGTATTCCTGGTGTGTCTTGCATAGTGAATACAGCTTTGATGGTTTATGCCAAGTCCAAAACAAAAGAGTTCCTGTACCTTCTGCCTTAACAAAAAGTTTTGTCTGAACTGAGTGTACTTGAAAAGGAGAGGGGCAAAAGCACAACTGAAACCGAGCCATGTTGTTCCCCCTACTCTAATTCATCTGAAAAAAAAATCAATTCCCAGGTGAAATTTTGAGACAATCAAAAAGGGATCCTTCAGTGAGACTGGATTTTTTTACAGATACAGTATGTGAGAAGGAATATTTTCCCCCACATTTTCTTTGCATAGTGTCTTTCTATGTGGCTATCATGTAGATAACAGCAGGGAATTCCACTTAAGTAGATCCTTAATGGATTTAACTAATGGTTTCTTTGTGATGCTCTCAGACAGTTCTCCTGTAATGTGGATCCTCTAAATATTTAAATCCACCATTGAAGCATTTAATAGGAAGAAAGTCTCCTACCACTAGAATAAAGAAAAGGCTTTCAGCTGGAAACAATACCAAAACAAAATCTGATTTGTACAAATGCATCAGGAATCTAAGCCCACTTACTCTCTGAGGCAGCTGATACAACAAGGACCTGGGGTGCCAGGTAAACAACAAGCAGTCATTTGTATATTGGGACAATCCCTGTCCTTTTCTGCTTCTCTATATCCTCCATATTTTTGAGGACTGTTTGTAGTGATTAATGGTTTGAGCAAACAATAAAGCTGGTAAATTAATATTGCTACTTAATGTTGGTACAGGGTAACTGCCTAGCCCTGGGGCTCGTAGAATCTTGAAAATAATGGATGGGTTAACCTGGGACGCTTCTCCTTGTTTTTGAGTTTTTCTTCTGACATGGTCTCAAAGTAATCTTTCTTACTGTGGTATCCATTATCCTCTTATTTTATTCTTTTTACAAGTGGAGCCTGATGTTTCTCCAGATCCATAACATATTTGAGCTGGAAGGAAAAACGTTTTAGAAATCTACTTTATGTATTGTCAAGACCCAATTTTTTCTCTCCTGTCTCTCGCTTGGGAGGAACAGTTGCTTCAGAAACTAACACTGCGCTTTAAGCTGTCTGCTTAGCCCTGGATTTCACCATGCTTCCCTTGCACAAAGAACAAAATCTACTGTTTTCAATCTAGATTGTTTCTAAAAATGAGAAATAATAGAAAAATAAAGGCTCCCTCTAGCATGCATTCAATGGAACATATACACAGAGCTGCAATTGCCCCACAGCTGCTTTTGTAGTATATAAGATACATCCCCTACCTTTTGAATACATAGGACTCCTCAAAAAGAATAAATATTACTCTCAGCGAAATACATCTGTTTATTCTTCTCTGCACAGTTTGGGCAAGGAAGTTTATTTCTGCAGATGATACTAATAAATGCATAGAAATTTCCTGCAATCACTTCACAATCCATACTGTCTAAATCTACCTGTAATTTGTTCCATATCTAGTCCCTAAACGTAGACACTTTTAAAATTTTACTCTCTGATATTTCTGTGATACAACTAATTTCTGCATTTCAGTCACTTGGTATTGCTACATATACAAGCATTTAAAACCATTCTGAATTCCTTTGTGCACAACCGTGGTATAAATAATACACGACATAAGCAGCAAAGTTTCTCACTTGCTATGGAAACTGGCCATCCAGAAAGAGTATGCTGGACCAACTTACTGAAAATGGCACCCTTGTTTGGCTGTAATGGGAAGGTTCTCTAATAAAATGAGCGTGCACTTAGATTTTCCTTCTTGTTGCATCTCAGTGCTGTGAGAGATAATGCAAAACCATCAGCATGTTCCTCTCATGCTTGTACTTTCTGTTGCATGGATACACTCATAAAGCTCAAAGTGAAGTCTTTCTTGCTATCCTGACCGCCAGAAATGGAATGCCTCTTTTAAACCAGGTGCATGACTCTTTGTTACTCTGTATCTCCTGCAGTTAGGTAAACCAGAGAGATTCATAGATGTTAACATCTATGTAAAACAGTGCAGATGCTGAACTGATAGCATTTTATATCCCCTTGCAGAACAGAATCTTAACCCCAAGTGAAAAATGAGCTGAAATTTATTTCGAGTGAAGGAAAGGAGTAATAAGTGAGTATACAGGAACTGCTGTTACTTAGAACCACTCAAACTTTTTTATCCAGGTGCCTGTGTATGTTATTTGCATAGTGGCTAAAAGAGAATGCAAGTATTAAGTTCCAATAAAGGCCACTTAGCCACCTAACTCCCGTTTGTCCCTTTGAAAACCTCCCTTTACCTATTTTTTAAATTGTATTTACTTTTGAAGATGTTGTCTATTTTATCCATAAGAGCAAAGAAAGCATATAGTATTAGTTTGAATTGGTATAGAAGAAAATGCCTCCAAAAATAGTGTGATTTTTTCTTTTACAGAGGCCCATCTGTGAATTGCTGCTTTGTGCTGACCTACAATTTATGCAGCTTTTGCCTAAGTCTATCAGACGAAGCTCTTTAAATGGCTTAAAAATTCATTCAGTCAAATTAGTCACTTAGTCAAATCATCCTTTCAACTGGTGCTTTCAGCAAATGGTTAAAACAGCATTTGAGGAAGGACCAGGTGTATGATCTAATGGCTGAAAGCAACTCATGCTCAATGACATAATCCTAAGAATAAATGTATTGTAAGTGTATGGCCAAACACAAGAGAATATCTGTCATCAAGTAGCTGGAAGTGCCACATGGTTTTTGTATCACTGCACTTCAGCTGGAGCCACTGAGACTTGTGCAGCACTTTCAGCTCCTTCTGAGAAAAATACTTCTACTGCTTCAGCACGTCCTGGATCCAGGGCAGATACTTTTAAGAAACCCTTAACTAGCAGAAGTAAGAGCTTGCTGGATATCTTTTTTTCTAGATGGAAGAATATAAAAATTCACAGAGTTTTAAATATGCCGCTTCTAGTGGCATATATTCAATGGGTTGTGAGATGGTGCCTCTTGCCATGTTGCAGCAGTATAGCTAAACAGAAAGAGGAGGACACCAGGAGTCCTGTGTGCAGGCATCAAAGTCTGGGTCCATCAGTGGCATACATGATACCAGGTGGATCACTTGGCCTCTTTATGCCCCATTTCTGCTAATGTATCAGGATAATATACAATATGGGCATTTGGAAGAAAAAAAACTTGGAAGAAAGGAACTATACTATTACTATTAGTGTTACTGTTGCTGTTACTCAGAATCAATAATATATCCATCATTTAAAGATTATTCCAAATTTCTCCAAGAATTCCTCTTGGACTAGCCATCCTTCTTCACCCCTATTTCTGTCATCACTGTGAATGTGTACAGCTCTGTCATTACTGTTTTTACAAGTAACTTTTAACTGGACTCTTTGTCCTTGTCTTCCTCCTTGTTCTTGCTAATCAGAGCTTGTGTTAGAGTTCCTTGCTTGTTGATATTTTGCTTTTCCTGGAGAACGGTGTGTCTCCATTTACACCTTAAAAACTAGTACTTAAACAGAGTGTTAAATCACTTCTGGAAACTAGGCCTAAAATAAACGGTTATACACTCTGAAAGCCACATCAACCTTTTGACCCTGCTCTTGCCTCTTTTCAGAGGCATGTTAGGAACAGCTGTGTATACAAATTGAATGTACTCTCTATCTTCAAACCCTTTACTAGGACCCAACCTAGGATCTGAGCACTCATCGCAACTCTACAACGTTTCAAATCCATCCTCTCCTGCCAACCCTGCAACTAACTTCTCAGCTTCCCTCCCGCAGTTTCCTGACTCTCCCGCAGCCATTACCATGACAATTTGCAGGTGCTCCCCACCCCTCCTGCACATCACTCCCCAAGCACTCTGCATTACTCCCTTCACTGGTGAGCCCTCTGAACTGTAAATTCCCCTGTTCAGCTGAATTGCTGTTCACCAGGCTAATTTTTCCCAAATAGTTAAAAAAAATCAAGGCAATTACACTGCTGTATTAAAAGTGGGGAACGAAACATTGGAGAATGATGAACCAGAGCTCAAGTCAGCATGGATTTTGCCTTTTCTGAGGAGGAGGGGGATTTATGGGCTTCATTTCTCAGAAGTAATGTGAGAAAGGCAATGACAGTTTTTTTTAATAAACATCCTTAATTTTTCATTATGGGAAAAAAAGGAAGGAAATGAACTTTAATAAATTGAAAATGAGAATGCAGAATGGAACCTGTTCTGTGGCCACAGTAGCGACGGTGAATATGGCTCATTCAGCAATCACCTCTTCTGGCAGCAGATGACAATTGGGGTTTTTCTTGCTTTTGGGTAACTGGTGCCTATGGAGTGAGGGAGGACTGGGAGGTCTCATCTTGCACCAGCCAGCCAGATTCTCAATCTAGTTCTAGAGTAAAAGTAAGAGGAAAAAGAAGGGGGAAGGAATTTTTCTGCAGTCTTTCTTCCAGGAAGGGAAGAAGAGCGCAAACAGGCGAATTCTCGCAGCAGCAGGCAGAGATGGGTCTTCCCTCTTCTGCCCTGATACAGCAGTTGGATCTGTGCCTGGGGTGTTACCCGGAAACCCTTCTTGTAGCCTCCTGGTCTGGGGGGTGGCAGACAGTCTCACAGCGTGTTTTGTCATTCAGGAGCGAAGGCACTGTTTGAGCAAAGCTCTCAATGGCTTAGACAGGGAGGCAGGGGTAAGAGAAGAGATCTTTCACACCCTCTTTATTTCTCCTGATATGGAGTTCATATCCTGGTGCATTTCCATGTATATGTCCCTTGATGCCAGTGGAATTAGTGCCAGGGGAGGAGCAGCAGCGTATCCCGCAGCCATAGTCATGGGGCAAGGAAGAGATCTCCCAGGGGCCTCCTGAATACTCCTGGAAGAGTAGATCTGAAAAGGAATACTAAATGTGAAATAGAGGGGTGGGATGTTTCAGCTCATTAGTGATTGTTAAAAATAATCATTACTCTGCGAGTGTAAACAGTACTGAGTATGCTGTGCTTAAAATGAGATAGAGCAAGATGCCTCTTCACAAGCCGGTTATTACACATAGTCATCTACAGTCATTGCTTTTTAGACTGTGGCTTTCAAAGTGTGTGAAAAACCACTTTATACTCCTCTGTGTGTCTAAGTTGATTTCACACAGTCCAGCCCCGTCGCCATGTGCAATCATTTAGTGATTATTTTGCATGCCTTTCTAATGTAAGACTCTTTGAGCAATGGCAGATATTTAATTGATTGCTCTTTTTGTAAAGTATTAGCATTCAGCCAGTAATCAATTTATTACCAAATGTTGCTTGGAATGAGTAGCTTTCTCCCTGACAGTAATCTCATCGGTTATGAAAAGATAGGATCCGGTGACAATGAGACCTTCTCAATAACACTACAGTAAATCACACTCAATAGGAATAACGAGTCCTCAGTAAAAATAATTCCATTTTCTGTTAACAAAGTCCTTGGCAAGTGGCAGCCAGTGCAACAATGGCAATAACTGCAGACCCTGCTGGAGAAGTGAAAGATTGTTGTCCAAAACAGAACAAGTTGGTAGGAAGCCCCGTTTAACCGAGCTTTCTACCTGTACTCATTTTTTCACTGCTAGCTCTGACAACCTTTTCTGGGATGTCTCTGTCCCATTTTAAAGCTTTTCTCTCTTCATTGCTCTGAAACTGTCAGGTAAAACTTAATCCGTGGTATCTGTTAAGGCAGCTATATCCAATTTACCTCCATGATACCTGTTAAGGTGGCTGTGTCCAGCTTAGCTCAATGATATCTCATATACTTTAACAATTAGGCACAGGGGTATGTATTTTTTTTCCCTACATCTATACCTTGCAGTTAGCATTGCATTTGTTTATTTATAGTATTGTACTGCCCTTGTATCCATTGGGCAAAAAGTGGTCTCATGGCAGGAAGAGCTGTGACTCTTCCAGAGTTTTCAAAAGGGAGATAGTTCCATATTCAGCTGTCTGCTTCCTTTACTGACCCCTCTCGTTCTTGTTGCAGACAGTTGTTTCAGAGAGGTGCCTTGAGAAGTCACAAACATGGCCATACTGTGTCCAAGACACAATGTCATTGTGCCCAAGACTGGATGCTTCTCAATTAAGTTTGGTCAAGTCAGGCACTGCAGTACTTTGTTCAATTGGCTTCAGTCTTCATATGTTGATTTGAAATAAATTAATTTGTCCCAAGTGCTAGTGGACTCCATCATGCTGGTACGTTGACCTCTGCCTGAGTGTGCAGATGACCTGAAATAATAATTCAAAGTATTGAGAACTTCCGTATTTTTATCAGTTATGGTAATCATGGCTAGTTGAGCATTAATTCTGACATTTTAAGTCTCTAATTCATTAAGTGTTACTTCTGGTAAAACCACTGAGGAACAAGGATTGAATTACAAAGATCTGCACTGCCTATTGTGAGTGTCCTTTATTGTGTCACGGACAGGCATGAATGGCTATTCAGGATACCAGGGAAGCCTGAGACTGGACCATACTATATTTTCCTCCACGAGCTCCCAGCTGACAAGTAACCTCAAGAAATAAAAATGTCTGTGGTATATCAGTTCTTTAAATCAACCGTCAGACTCAGGACAGGTACTTTCTCAAAATGCAGCCACCTCTATGAAATAAAATGTGCAAAATTACGTTAAAATAAAGAAAATTTTCTTTGCATTTCTGCAGACTTAAAATGGCTAAAGAAATTTTCTCGAGGTTTAAAAGAAGTTGCCTTTGGCCATGAAGCGTGAATGAAGAGTTTTAACCCCCAAGGTGACATATTCAAGCAAGATCTTATCAAACAAGGAGCAGTCATGAAAATTTTTCCCTCATCGTATCTGTTACCAATGGATGCTAGGTTTTGCTTTCATCTTCTGTATGATACCTCCCACAAATTCCTGATTGCTAATTAATACAAGTTATTGTTATTATTAAAGAAGGGCAGGGCTGCCTTCATCTGTCAAAGGGTCTGCCATTATATCTGCTCTGTGCCTTGCTACTACAGTGGAATTGAATACGCCTCAGCTTCATGCAGATGCACTGTGTCAGAAAACATCTGCTAGCTGATGATTTTATGCATATTACAGAGACTTTATGTACTGTTAAATGGACCACTTTTTCATTCCAAACCATAATTTTCCATGTGGCATCATTTGATCTGTCCTCACTCTAACATTTGGTTTGATCAAGTCACTTCTTCCTACCCAATGTGTGTGTTGTAACTTCCTCTATGGCTCTGAATATGTGTATGTCCTGTCTGCGAATGGAAATTACTACAGTGCTCCTGTCATGATAATATGGTGGTAGGGCAAAACATGTAGTTTTAATCAATATACATTATTTCCATTAGCTTCTTTCATCACTGAGCTTTAGTCTGCACAACTTAGGTCTGAGAATGCCAACTGCAACCCAGCTACATAGTAGAATATGATGATCAAATGCACTTTTCTAGAAGTACTCGGGTACCAGATCTAGAGCTTAAAGGCAGCTGGTGAGGAAAAAGCACGTCCTCCACACAGAGCTTCCCTGCACCTGTACACCGAACTTCAGACTAGAAGAGGCAGAAGGGCAGCTCATTCGGGTCACTGCCCTTTGGGGACGCATCCGTCTGAGCCCTGCTGTTACCTCCTGGGAGTTGAGCCGCAGGCCCATGGCAGCAGAGAGTGCAGGAGGCAGAAGGTGGAAAGGGCTCAAAAGGGGGCAATTCCCTCTGGGGCACACTTTGCTATAAACTGTTTTGCTTTAGTTTTCTTGTACCATTTAACTTTATATCACCTACCCTCTGCTGAGAATGATGCATGCTGCAATGCTGTCATTCCCCCATGGTTAAACTTGAAATTACTGTGGCGAAAGCTACCTTGTAGAGGCATGCTGTTCATGACTGCTTTGCATGGGCCGTGGAATGATGACTCTTTGCCTGTCCATTCCTAGTTGTTCTTGAAACAACAAATCTCTTCTGTACCTGTTGAATCACAACTCGGGATTAGCACAGCTCTAATTACAACAGAGAAGACAGTACTTCTTTTGGTAACATTTGGTCGTGGTGACATCTTTAGAGGCTACAAAGAGAAAGATGTAAAGTTTGAGTAAGACCTACTGATCATTTCTTATATATGTAAGCAGCTGGAGGAGGGGCACATACTGTGGTGGAAACATTTTTGCCAAATAAAACATCACACAGTCCTTCTTGGCATGCAGAGAATTCCATTGCTACATTAAAAAAAAAACAGCATAGATTTTGCATATTTAATGTTTCTGACAAGTTTGAATAAATATGATTTATTAATAATAATAATAAAAATGCACATTTAGATAGCTCTTTTAATCTTCAAAGCACTTTATAAATACTAGTTTGTTAACTAATTCTTGCAACACCCTTGTGAGCTCGAGAATTATTATCCAGATATGAGAGGTATATAATGGTGCACAGTGCACCAATTTCCAGTAACTTTTTAACAATGCACTCACAATGTGGTCTGATATCTGGAATATCATACACTGACATAAATGCATCTAAGATTAGTAATTTCTTACAGGAAAGCAGACTAGATATATCACTTATGTACGTATAATTGTCTTCCAATCAATTTTCTCAAAAAATTACCATTAGTTGTGCTTGAGGTAACAGTCAGGGAACGCAGCAGTGGAGCAGGGGGAGGGATACTGGGGTACGGGGCACTAAGCTCATTTGTATGTGTGAGTGAAAAAGGCTGGTTCCTACCCCAGATATTTTGCAGTCCAAGTGTATGATAAGAGACAACAGATGGATACAACAAAGAGACAGAGCCATCATGAGGTTACAGTGAGAGGATTACAATTACTATAAGAAGTGGTGGTCATAGCACACCAGCTGTTTAACCGTTCTCAGATAATTTTTTAGTCATCACAACAGTGAGAGTAAGAGAATGATTTGAAGGAGGATGACAAAGTGAGTAGGCAGACTTTTTTATGGTCTTCTTCGCCTGTGGATGTAGAGGCGTGGGGAAAATGCCTTCATAAGAAAATGGGATGAAGAGTATTTCACCTTTGATAAAAATGAGGTGAGAGCTAAGGATTCTAATTTACCGTATAAAATCATGATGGATGAGACAGGGATAAGCCCTGAAGAGAGAAACTGCAGTGAATTTGGGTCTGAAGTGAAATGCAAGGTATAGGCATGCAGTGACATTGAAGTGAGGTGACGGGAGTGAAGTGCCAAGACAGAAGATGACATGTGTCTTTTGATGGAGCTGTTTGGTAGAAGCTGTTGCAGTTCCAAGGCTGTAAGAGCATCTGTTTTTCAAAGCCTTCGATGAAAGCCCTGTGTTCCTTGGCTATTCTACAGGAGGTTGTGAGGACAGTCTTCTAACACTAACTTTCTGTGGCATCCATGACATGGACCCCGGTTCTGTGCTTTGCAGCTGTTTTAGTGCTATGCATGAGCGGCTTGCACTCTTGCTTGGTGCTTAGCTAAAAACACGGACTGTGTTTGCATATGTGCCTTAAGACCCAGTTGAAACACAGAGAGGGAGTGCAGATTTACATACCACATTCGTCTCTGATCAATGTGGTCCCCATTCTTTGCTGCTTATGGTAAAGCCCTCCCCACACACCACTCCCGAGGCTACAGATACTTTGCCATATTGCCATTCCAGCCCTTTTAGACTGCCTGGGCATGGCAGTTGCACATACCCACACTGCATACCAAGGTGTAAGATAAACATATACAAGCCCATTTTAAATGGGAAGCAGCCTCGTTGTGGTAGCACTGAGGTCTGTGCAGATTAATCTATCCTTCCAAAAAGGCAATAACTGTAATTTGTGTGTTATTTCCAGTGTAAGCATTTGGGTTTTGATCAAGCAATTCATGTACTTGATGGGAGTTTTTCCGTTGCCTGCACTGGGCTTTGGATCGGAACCATAATCTGAACGTCTCACATGCATATACATCCTTAATTAAAATTTTCTAAACTGCTGTAACGTAATGAGGATCCCAAACCTCCCATGAAGCATTTCCAGTTAAGCCCGTGAAAAAAAATGCACTCAATATCTTACCGTCACTGTTAACTTGAAGTACAGCAATTCTCTGCACTGAGTATTAAGAAGACAGGTGAATTATTGGTACATTGAGAGCACTAAGTAAATGTCTGGACTTTTGCATGCTTGCAATTTATAAACAAAGCTGCTTTACTGTAATTTTGCCACACTACACACATACATACATGCTCAGAAAGTTATGATCAGCTTTAAAAATACGCTTAGAATGAAAATAATAAATCAACCTTAACTATAGCAAGTGCTTCTGCTGTAATTATATTCGTTTGCTTTGCCAGGCATATTTTAAAAAATATGTTAGATTGCTACACCTTTTTACCAAGAAGAGATGCATCCTGTGACAGCTGTCCATCATTAGCCATAGAATCTTTTTACACTGACCTGTACGAAAAAGCTGAAGGAGACCTCAATCAAACCTCCTCTGTTGTGCAGTAAAAGCAGTCATGCAAGATTTTAACTCATTTTATTTTTTTCAGCAGGAAATACCAGTCTGGTCTCATAGAAAGTGCTCTGACTTGGATTTATATGACCTGCTTTCTATTCCTGGCTCTGTCTCTGAGTGACCTTATGAAAGTCATTTTTATCTACTATTGTTTTTAAATGGGCAGAAAGATGTTTCCTAGCAGAATGAGCCAAACAGAGACACTTTTTTTCCATTATCCCACCTCAAAAACCTATCCGTGAAGAAGTTACCCACTTGTACACATACAAATGCCAGTCAAGTGTTTGCCTCAAATGAGCTGCTCTGCCTCTCTCCCTCCTGCTTGATCTCTCTTTTGTTCTTTATAGCATGAGGGAGTCACAGTGAGTGCCTAAATAATGGTCTTTAAATATACGTAACTTCAAAAGCCTAATTACATGTACACATTTCTGCTCCGGTAGGCTGAGGTGATTTCTGAAAGCAAATACAGCATGGACCAAAGCAGCTTCCCAAAATATTTATGGGCTTACTGTACTGCGACACCCAATACATGGCAAGTGTTTTTTGGAAAACTGCCTCCCCCTTCAGCGGTATAACTGTCAGACAACAGTTCATACACAGGAACACAAAGTCATAACTTGGGAGATAATCTTTTATATGCTCCTAACAATATGCTCTGAAATCCTACATTTTAAAGGGTTTAAAAACACACAATACCCCAAACCATCAAATAAGCAGTAAAAGTAACATGCAGAGCCAGACACAATACCAGAATTGAAAAGATTTTTTATTATTCTCTTCTGTATTACCATAAATGACATGCTATATTTAATTTTACAGTGCCCCTGGACAAATCATCAAATACTTTAATAACTACACAAACATTAATATTTAAATACAAGAGATCCCCTCAGTTACTGAATAATCATAGCTCTGGATTGATAGGGTACTAAATGGAAAAATCTTGTTTAGACAGTTGTAAGAGGGGGGAGGCTGTTTAATGAAACAAGTTTGATGGTCTTGTCATCATAAAACTGATAGATATTTGGCACAATTTATATCTTTGCTGAAAAGAAGTTTGAGAAATGGAACAATTGTGGTGAAGATTAATTTTCCCTCCTTCTGCTGTGAGAGCATAGTCCTTTAGGTCATTAGCAGGAATGTGTGACATAGATTGCACTTTACCCATGCAAGCCCCCTGCTGACTCTTGGAAAACGCACGTGTGGAATAGCTGCGACTTCTGTACTTGCGAGATGGGCTGCCCAACTATCATCACAGCTCATTTTATAAGAGTGATGCATATAGGTGGTAGAAGAGGTGGCATACGGAGGAGTTCTGGCTGTCAGTGTCTGTTAGACCTGCCCACCCATTCTACCCACTGTCCTCGGTGGGATTTTTTGTTTTTAAATCCAGATTTTGTATTGTCACTTTAGCCACTCTCCCAATTAAATGTCCCGCGTAATAATGGAAGTTCAACTACTAAACCACAATAAGACTAGTGAATTAATTGCAAGCTTCAAGGGAACAGAGAGAGGGGAACCAGCGCAGAGACATAAGGCCTCTGAATGACAGGACTTGGCCTGTGGGCTGGTAGACCCTGGAGGCAATACCATTAGCGTACTCCTCCAGATGTGGACAGCTGACAAACTTTGTGATGAAGACTGAATCCAGGCCAGTTATGATGAACTAATTAAATATCTTGCTCCATTTAATAAAGGAAGCATGCAATAATCCAACGCTGTCTCTAAATCACCTACCCAGTGCCCTGTCAAGCTACTACAGTGGTAGGAAAGGTGGGCAGAAAAAAAAAGACAATAGGGCAAAACTAAAGGCCTAAGACTGGTGGAAGTTTCTGTGCTAGGAAAAAATGGGTTTTGTCACCACAGCCTAATGAGAAACAAAATGCTATGGAAAGTCCAAAGCTACAGATCTGGAATCAGAGCAAAGAAGGTTAAAATAGCATAAGAAGTTAGCATGAACAGTGCTGCATGGAGCTGAGCAAATCTTTAAATAAGTAAGTAATTCCTTCTGTCTCGGCTTTATATACTTAATCATAATTTATCATTTGGTTCTGGTAACCTCATTTCTTTTTTCCCTTTTCCTTGTTATAAGATAGCAATAAAACAAGAAGAAGTTGGAACTGAGTTCTTGATATTAAGAAAAGGGCTGATTACTGGCTGAGGC
This sequence comes from Phalacrocorax carbo, assembly GCF_963921805.1. Lineage (NCBI taxonomy): Eukaryota > Metazoa > Chordata > Aves > Suliformes > Phalacrocoracidae > Phalacrocorax > Phalacrocorax carbo. The sequence goes on along the minus strand of NC_087515.1, from coordinate 60,939,987 downwards.
TGCCTCCTCCTCTGCTGCTGCAGTAGTAATGCATGCTCCCTTGAGAGGACAGATTTAGCCACTGAGCGCAACCTCTTTTCCAGGAGAAGAAAATGTAAAGAGACAGCAGTTTCTAGCAATAAAATAAAAAACAAAACAACATAAAACATTTCTCTCCCACTCATTTCTCTCTCCCTTGTTTCAGCTTTTCTTGAAATGGACAACCCATGCCCATCGATGAAATTTTGAGCTGTTCATGATTATCTGTAGTGCTTGAGAGAAATGCTGATTTTGCACTTACATGTGAACAAGCGAAAATATATTTTTGCCTTTTTACTTCTCTCCAAAAATCTACCTGAAACATGCCTAGAAACTAGAAATACATTCTTGTAGATGAATCTCATCTGAAGACATTGAGACACTGGTGAGGAATGAAATTCTACAGAACTGTATTACTTCATGATAAAACTGTGAATGCAGTGTACTGGAATGAGTAACTGAACTCCCCAAATTGCAGTTTGATTTCTCCCTTCCCCTGTATGCGCACAGGTGTTTGTATTTTTGTACAGACAGAGAGCAACAGAAAGCTACTGTAAAAGGATGTTTTAGCGAAGTCTTTCAGTTTACTTTTAACACAATTTTTGAGATGGACATACATTTTTCTCATTGCCAAGCATCTTCTTTCCAAGAAATCTTCAAAGTCCCACAATTTGAAGGTTAGAGCGGCTTTTCCATATCACTTAACTGTGCTAATTGCTCCCTATTCCTTGACAGAAACAGGGATAAGCAACTATTTTGTGAACCAGTATTTGGATCAGTTGAAGTAATTTCTGGGACTAGACATAGTCCCAGGATATACTAGAAGCATGAATGAATCCTGTGTGGACTAGAAATCATAAATGGAAACGCTGGACAAGTCTGTTCACCAATAACGCAGCTCACAGAGACACTACCTTTTTTGAGCCTTCTGTGAAATAAAAGGTACAGGTTGTTGTCTAGGTGCATAACATCAGTGGTGCCCAAAGCAAAGGCATTACAAATATTTTACAAAGCTTTTATCACCAAATATGTACTCAGGAGGATACAGAAAGGCAGAAATTCACCTTAGAGTTATGGAAGATGGTCACTGCGCTCCATTTACCACTCTTGCCTGTTTGCTGCCATACCTCACAGAAAGCAGAGATCATTTTTCTACAGCAGGTTTCCATTACTTTTTTCCTAGAGCAGGCTGGATTTTACTTAGGATATCACTTTACACTGAAGAAGTTATCTTTAACTTTGCAAATAAAATTAATTGCCAGAAACCATCTTAAACGAACTGCATGTATGGTCAAAGAGTTTGGAAAAAAAGTCACTGTGGAGAAGAAAACTAGTTGGTGTATGCAGTGGTTGAAACCTTGTCTCTATAATGATGCTGGACCTAAATATCTGGCTTCATGGATTTAGCATCTTAGGTGGGATTCAGGGATACAACATGTATACTGGTTGTGCTTAGCCAGGATACCTTCCCAGCTCAGTTTGTAAACTACGGTTCTTTCCTGTGAAAGTCTGTGATATTGCAGAAGAAAGTAACCAAAGTTATTCTTGCTTCACAGTAGGAACAAACTTCGTGAAGATAACTGGTTGCTGAAGTATCAAGAAGTTAGTGCATACGTTTGTTTTGCTGTAAGAGTAGGGCCTGACACCCTGCAGGCTAAACTAATGTCTTTAGATGTGCCTGTGGATGCCTGTATCAGGGTGAAGAGCTCCAGCAGTTGCTGCTCTTGCGAGAGTCTCTCTTTAAACTGCTACAGTCCTTCTGATCTTGTGCTCCGGTTTGTTTCCCTGTCTGGCATTGTCTTCTAACAACACTTAAGTATTTTACTGAGATGTTGTTTATCTTAATTTTTATTTTTTAATTTATCTTAATTAAGCTTTCCTTCAAGCTTTTTTCAGCACTACTCTCTAATAAGTAGATCTATATGTTTGTACAGTAAATATCCCAAGAACTGGCCAACATAGATTATTCATAATGTCTTAGAGTACAAGTCAGTGTTCACCATGCTGGGCCCTACTGAATCAGTTAAGCTCAACCAAAAACATCAAAGACAAAAAACCCCGTGGCACATGCTATAGATCAGGTACCCATGCTTGAACTACTGCTTGTTTTAGGCAACACAGTTACCATTTCCACCAGCACTGTCACTTGAGTAACAGTGACTTGTAGAGATTCACCTTCACAGAGGCAGGTAATAAAAAAACCCCTATTAAATAGTAACTTCAGCAAGGGCAAGAAATGGCATCAAAGGGACCAAGAGAATAACCTTTTTCAAACAAGTGTTAGCTAATTAGAAACTCACATAAACCTTCTTTTAGGAATTAACTGCATGGACAGTAGATTGTGCTTGCAATGGTATTTATTTGGGATAACACTGAGCTTACCTATATGCAAAATTATGTTATTAAGCTGTTATACACCATTCTTGGGATTTTCTAAGCTGCCTACGGAGTTTTGATCCCTTAAAATCAGGGGTTTAACTTTGATTAAAACGAAAGAGAACTGGAGGTCTGAACGTTTTTAAAACGGTCGACCTAGAGGTTGTGATACTTGGTGCAAAAGTTAAAAAACCCACCCCAAAACTGGTGATAGTTGGGAAAAAAACCCAATACATGGGAATATGTAACAGAGCTCCCCCTAATGGTGGTTGCCCTCTCTCCCATTTTTCCAAATGAAGCATGGGCTTGCCAATTTTCAAAATCCTGTGTCTGCTGGGAGTGTTTTCTACAATGTGCTAACTGATTTGCAGGGTAGATCAGTTCATATGGCCCAACTCCTGTAAATCCTCGCAGCATTTTCAACTGGCTACAAGATTCTCTCTTTCTCTCCTAAATTTTAGTGTAACACCACTGTAAAGCTGTTAAGGAGACGGTGCTACACTCCGCTGCAGAGCTAGCAATATTTCACTGGTGGGTGAAGAGATTCCTGTAAATATCTTGTAAAGTTACTTCAGACCCTTTGGGATGGAAAGCATTGTAAAACCCGAGAAATTACTATTACCATAAAAGACCGGGAAGAGGGAGGGAAAGATATGTTTGTCTTCTGGTAATGAAAGACCTGTTTGGTTTCCCTCATGCTGGAGAAACTGCTGAAGAACAGGGAGGTGTGTGAAAATGCACCTTCCTCCTCCTGTAAGACTGCCAAGGTCAGCAAGACATCTAGTGACTTGCTGTGGAAGTGTTGATTACTCAGGTTAACAGATGCTTGGGAGCTGTTTTAAACCTTATTTTTTGACATAAGCCTTATTTTTCTAAAATGCTGGATAAGGAGAGCATCTATAACTTGCTCCTTTATGGGCCAATGTCATCTCTTGCTCTTTTTTAAAATTTTTTAATTTCCTCCTCCCCTTCTGTGAACATGTTTTTCCAAAGCCTTCTTCACACTCAGGAAGGGGAAACACCTTTAGATTTAAATGAAATGGCTGTGTTACAAAATACTATAACAGTACATAAGGTGAAAAGTCTGAGAGGTATATAGTTGTAAGTGAAACTGGAAAGCACTTCTACTAGCCATGCCCTTAGGACAAGCTGTAGTAGGGTGAGGTTTCATGTTGTAGCTGAGCTGATCTACAGCTTGCTGCTGCCAAGAGGGAAAATCCTGCTCCTTTCCTCCCTCCTCCTGCTCCCTGTTCTGTCCTCTCTCAGTTGCCCCTGCTGCAGTCATCTGTCCAGTCACCAAGTCATCCAGCTCACAAAAGTGGCAGAGAACTAACCCAGATGAAAAAAATGTAGTGACCTGAACCAATTAAGTAGTCAGCTGACTGGAAGTGCTAGTGCAGCAGACAGGATGCAGCTACATGCCAGAAATGGGTGTGAGGAAATGGGGCATAGGACTATGTCTTTTAGCATCAGAAAAACTACCAGAATTACATCAGTGGCTGTATATCAAAAGTGGTGGACCTCCTGCCAGGGCCAGGTGCACGCTACAACCATCTCCTGACTCTGTATCAAGGTCAGAATCAGGCACTTCCTGTCACTTTGATGCCTGTATTTTCAAGGAAAGCATGCCCAAATGCATGGACTAGAAGAGAGAGAGATGTGGTGTGCTTCGGCTAGGTCTCTGGTCTGGATGCTTGTGGAAATGGGACTTTGAGGCACGTGTGAAGCAGTCGCTTCTCAGCAGAGACAGAGCCTAAATGTTTGAGCTTTCACCAGGGCTGCAGGCACTTACAAAGGGTGCCAGGCAGTGTGAGTAAGAGCTCTATTCTTAAGTGAATTAATTTAAAAAATAATTAACATTCACATGAAAGTCTCTCCAAACTTTCATTTCTGCCAACAGAAAAAGTTAGCATGGTGAGGTATTACTGCGAGTGACTCTAAATTGATACCTATAGGTAATGAGATCATCATAGTTTCACATCTCCATGCTCCAGGTGCTGTAATTGTATCCAGTAGTTTGGATCCTTGTCAATTGCCTTCTTTTATTTCTTGCTGGAAGAGGCTTAAAAGCACTGGTAAACTCAGGACTGTAATCTGTATCAGTTGGGAGCTTATATTTTCAATATGTAACACCACTGTGTGCTTGCAGTGGAGAATCCCAAATCTATACCTTCTTTGATAGATGCTGATGTTTTCAAAATCTTCAAGTAAAATGCAGCCCTGGTTTGCCTTAAGCAGACTCTTGGTGTTGGTGGAGATGCACCTTTCATATTAATACAGAATGCCGATTCCTTTACTGTGTAACTGCATTTCAGCATCTCACGTCAGGAAGGTGTGTGTAAGTAAATCCCAGAGCTGCACAGCCTGGAAGGTTCTTTCCAGGAGGAAAGAAAATGTATTCATTTAGGAACATAGAACTAGTCTCTGGATTTAAGTGCCAGTTGAACTGACATCAGTGCTGTCAGTTTCATCAGGTAGCTCTCATTCAAATATGACAAGAAGTCAGTTTCTGTCACCACCTTGGTCACAAGAAATGCCACCAAGCTCTAAGAGACCTCCATCCCCGTGCTCCAGGTAATACAACTTTATCCAATAGTTTTGATTCTTGATGATTTTCTTCTTGTGTGTCTTGCTGGAATGGGCTGAAAATTAATGTTTCAATGGTAGATGTGATTACCTCAATCCTGAAGCACATGGTGACTTTCATCTGTTTTAATAGCTGCTGTAAACATGCAGGCAAAGCAATGGTGTACTAAGAATATAGAAAATAATCAAATCATCTGGTTTTGATGAAGGTGTGTAAAACTCTAAAGCCCACTTAAAAAACATGAACCAAAAGTTTATTGAAAATATAAAGCACCTTGTCCTCAGCAAATTTATGATTTACATCAGATTTAAATGAACCATAATACACTTGGGTCAGCTTGAGAGAGCTGGCTTTGAACGTCTGCAATAATATGCAAGGTGCAGAAAAAATGTGCATTTGCAGCAAATCTGCTCTGATGGAACAGCAGCAATAATGAGGCCTCAGATCTTTGAGCTCCTGGTGACATGAGAAGGATCCCAGGGGCTTAAAGATCAGCAGACAGATGGGCCATTTTCCAAGATAGGTAACATGATTGCCTCTGAAAATCTCACTGAGAATGCTGATATTTGTTGCAGGGGGTGAATCTTCCTCCAGCCAGATATCTCCTATGGCTGCAGAGAAACTGCGTTCATTGCTACGGTCATTTGTAGGGGGCTGAACTCTTAGAGCAAGCCTAGCCTGTAAATGTCCCTGGGATGGGACTTTGTCCTGCACACCTGATCAAATATAAAGGAGACTTCTCTGTGGGTGTAAGAGTACAAGAATGACCACGCTGACTCAGATCTCTGCTCTGATGACCTATCGCAGTCAGCTTAAAGGAAGGTGTCAAAGCTGAAGGAGTTCACTGTCATAGTTAAGACTGGATTAAAACCAGAAGCAAATCTCAATTTGCTTTGTAAAGCTGATTTTATCTCTAACTATGATAATTCTGGATAGTTCAGTCTCAATGCTAAACTTGATAAATTCTTGGCATCAGGGACTTACAGGAGCGAAAGGCTTCCACTAGATAATTACCAGTTACATGACACCATTTCCTCATTAGCTTTGAATTTCTCACCTCTGAACTTCACTGCATGTCATTTTGTTCTTGCGTCACGATATAGGGAGAACAGACATTCCTGACCTACTTTTTCTATTCTGTTCATAATTTTGTATCATGTAATCCTCTTCCCTCTTATTTGTCTAATGACTTAATTAAGAACTCTTCCATCTACTCAGTTTCTCATCAGCTACTTTACTTAAAACCACAGCACTTATTTTTCTGGTGACTAAACTGTATGCTACAGACAGGAATAGGAGAAACTGAGGTGCCCACAGCTCTTTGTGGGGGCAGGGAACTGATTCTATGATGTAATTTTTTGTCTTGTGTGCTCTTCTAATAATGGTATGTTGAGCAAAAGTCCTTGCTGATCCCACGTCTACAAGATGTCCAGGTCCTGTTCTGAGCTGGTACCTCCCATGAAAGCACAAAGTCTGCAATAATATCCTGACATAGGACAGACCAGGAAGGGAAGAATTCTGTGCCTTCTTGCATGACTTCATACAGAAGCACCAGATGCAACCTAGCCCTGCCAAAATAATGAAGAGACATTGACCATTTAATACAAAATAAGATTGATCAAAATGCCTTTTGGTGGTATGGTTTGGGTTTTTTTTTTTCTAAAACAAAGAAAAGAGCACATTTGGAAGAAAAGTTTTTACTATAAGCCAAAATGTCTTTCCTGTCTCCAAAACACTTATCTAATAGGAATGAAGTAATGACACTAAACTTTTGTCTGTTCAAGATAAAAATCACAAATTGCGTGGCTAGAACACTGGTTTTCAGATGGTCCATTCAGTGGAGCTTGGCTACTCAGAGCCTTACTGCTTTCTCAGTTATGTGACACTGAAGCAGAAGCGCTGTGCACTGAAGATTCAAGGCAGTGTAAGAGAGAACAGAATTAGGCCCTCATGAAATCTTAATGCACTGTGAAGCTTTCCAGCTCACATACATACCCCAGTGAGACTGGGAAAAGCCTGGTTCAAAAAATGAGTAGCAAAGAGAGGATATGGTTCAGTTCTGCTGTGATCTAATGAAAGATGAACCCAGCTTCTTAGAAGTCTCGTAGGATTTTTCCCTCAGTTGTTATAGATAGGTATGTAGATGGTATACCTAAGGTGAACAAAAGAGGGAGGAAAAGTCTGGAATTAATTAAATGCCTTCTCTCAGAATAGCCCCACTAAACTCTTGCCTGATTAAAGCCCCTACAAACAAGGAAAAAAAAAAGCCTGCCTACTAAACAACTAAAAATAAAGTTAAACAAAAGGTGTTCTAAAGGTGGTACCTTATAGGTGAGAGAATTTCCATGAGCTTTTGGCTTAGTTGGCTGACAGCCTTTTCTGAATGGCAAATGCTTGAAGGCTCAGTTTTAGGACAGGTTGTTAGTTGCCCAAATTGACTGAGTGCTCCCAGAGGTTGTCTGAGTGTGTGGTTAAGGGCTTGCTGCTCAGACAGGCTATACAGAAACACTCAAAGGACCCTGCGTGCTCTGCCAGATCCTTCTGATTTATTTATATGAATAAGCCACCAGGCCCAGACTATGCTCTTCATACACTACTCATTTGTAGGTCATTCTGCACATTACTCTTTCCTTACAAGCACCAAACAAATTAATATTAGCATAGATATGCAAGACTGCTGCTTTTGTTAAAAGCTGAGCACTGCGTGTTGAGAGGGCTTTGGGAAGTAACCGTAGAACATCAGGGTCCAGACCTGAAGGCTTTTCAAAAAGGGGCAATCATGAGTCTGGCTGATATTACTGACTGGGAAATACAACAAGATTGAACCTCATGTTTAAGCAGGTGGACATGATGGGGAGGGATTACACCATCGTTTCTCCATGTAATGACCACATTGTGAAGCGTGGAACAGAGATTAGTTGGGCTTGGGCCAGTGGCCGCTCCAGGAACTGCCTACTGATGTGCAGAAAGGATGGGGCATGTTCAACAATCAGTTTTTAGTACTTTGAAGTTAACCATTACTTGTAGCCACACTGCATATGTTTCCGTCAGCAGTGGACAGGTAATGAAATACAAGTGTGTCAGGTTTCTCTGTCTCCCATATGCATTATGTTCTCTTCAGTACGTGTGGGAGTGAACCAAAAGTAGTCATGAGATGAACTAATTTCCTCTATAGGCTTAAATTCAGCTTCCTAAATTAATCTAATATCCAAGTTGCTTTGCCTTCATTGTTAGTTTAACTTAATTTAGCTAACTCTGGCTAGCTCACAAAGATAGGAACACAGCTTCTTGTTTATTGACTGTGACGTGCATCTCACTATATATTTTTTTTAACTGCAGTTTGGTTGCTTACTAGCTATGAGCAGGGCCTGGATATTTGAACCTGGCTACTATTATTTCTCCAGTGACAAAAAGAGACCAACCACATCCAACTTCCCAGTACCAATATAAACTGGCAGTCATCTGCCTGGACCTACAAAAGCTTTTATGCAGGCAAATCCTGAGCTAGCCCACAAATATTTATTTTTTGGCTGGCAACAGCAGATATTGACTGCCAGCCACACTGGCTCCTAGTTGGCTTTGAGAAGACCTGGCCTCCACAGCCGTTTCCTCCTTCGAGGAACTTCCTCCTACCTGAGAGAACTGGGTGAGTCTGAGTGGAACTCCTTTCTGAGCTGGAAAAAGATGGTGCTTGGTCAGGTAGGTTTTGGAGAGCTCTGAATCAGCAAATTCTCAGCAGCTGAGTGTTCTATAGCAGGACCAGGAACCAGGAGTTAAACATGGCAAGAAGGAAGACAGATATCTCAGAAGATGAGCAGTCATTTCTCTCTAAAAGTGGCACGGTATCCAAGGAGGGTAACCTAGGAAGGATCTTGTCTTGCTTCTGCACGCACTAAGCAAGAAATAGGTATGAAATATCCCTGATGAGAAGCTAAGCAGCATATTGTGGTGAGAAATGTCACCTCTGGATGAGTGTGCCAGTGGTGAGGAGGAATTAACAGAGAAATGGTTACAGTGGAGAGTGGTCTTGAAGGACTGACCCACTGCCATGTGTCCAGTTCTCCATTCTCTGTGATGGTGCTCACAGGAGTAGCTGGAAGAGGCTGCTTTAAACTGGCCAGTGAATGCTAGACCATGCACTTGCTGTTCCAGGATAGCCAGACATCCGCTACCTTCTGGGTAGCTCCATGCCACAGGTCACTTTCCAATTGTCAGTGTCCTCGAGCTGCTTTCGTTTCACAGGCTCCTCTGCGAAACTGCTCCAATAAAGGACAGGGCACTAGAACGGCAGACGCCCTTGGCATCTGGAAGAGGCATCTGCAACATTTTATTTTCTTTTGCTTCCTTCTGCTTCCCTAACCTGTTATCCCTGGATCCTGCATCTACCTCTTTCTTGGTCCTGTCCCTGCACCAGCTGCTTTGGCCAAAATACTCTGATTGTCACTGAAAATCCTCTTCTTATATGCTGAACATCTCTGCATGAGCAGACCTCATTATCATGTGGCAAGAGGTCATTTACATATGCAAATCAGGTTAATGAGAGCAGAACTGTAAAAGGCTTCATTCCAGAGGCATTTGCATATCTAGCTTTAGAAATATTTGAGTGCTCTGCCCCTAGCTGTGCAACCAGGACACAGAAGCCCTGGCAGTATGTCTTCAGTGGTGATTATATCCGCAGACAGCTGCCATCCTGGTTTGCAACAGCTACTATCTGAGGTATTGGCTCGTTTGAACACAGAGGGTAGTTGTGTAATGTGCGCTTCTGCACCAGACTACTAAGAGGCAGTTAAGCCTTGGCCCTTATTGGGACAACATGTGGGCTTCTGACAGGTAGATATATGCAATTTAGCATGAAGAATACAATTTCCTACGGTGCTGTCACTAGTGCATGCCCGATGTATGATGAATGAGGAAAACAATGCAGGTACCAGCACGGCTCTCTAGGGAGAATACATTCTGTATGACATAGCACCACACAAAATACTGCACTTATTCTCTAACTATCTGGGCCTCTAGCCCCGCCAGAGTACAAGGAGGGCTCTCTTTTGGGTATTTGCAAATCACCCATGAAAGAGCCCCAATTCCCTCCTCTACCACAGACAGAATAGGCAGCCCCCGGTCCTTCTCTTTAGACAGGTTCTGGACAACCATGTTAGGTGCCTTCTGAGTGTCTAATTGTGAAGCACATATGCACAAAGAGTTCCTTAGAAGAAGCATCTTTCACTGATTCTTGTTTTTTTCAGCTCTTTTGTTTTCAGGAAGAAATATGAATGCTTTTCACTATAAAACATTCTCAGGTATTGCTGTCTGCCAGGGACTTCTGTGCCTGGTTCCAGAGAGGAAAGGCAATTAACTCATAATTTCTGAGAAAAGTTACTGATTTTCCCTTTGCTCCTGCCCAGCCCTCCTGTCTAAGCTAAGCATGTTTCTGGCATATCCCAATGGCTAATTTCATAAAAGACACTCCTTCCTGAAGGAGGTAGTTCTCTGCCATACACTACTACCACCTCCTACACAGCTGTCAGGCAAATGCCAGGAGGGTGGCCTCAGGGTATGTGACACAACCCTTAACACCTGTAAACAGAGGGAGGCTCTTACAAGTTCTCCAGAGTGAGTTATCACTGTCCCTGTGCCCTCAATCAGTAGGAAGTGCTCCGCACATCTCGCAGTTGGACAAACAGGCAGCAATACAGTGTGCTTGGTGCATGGTTTTGGTGATGGCCCCGTATGCATTAGGCTGGAATGGGCTGGGATCTTTGCCAACCCCCGAAGCACAGGATCTAAAGCGAACTACCCCATTCATGCCTTCATTTTGTCTCTACCTCTACTTATTCTTGGGGAGCCCTGTCCTAATCCCAAGTCCACATGCAGATCACAGGGAATAATTTACCATAATTCAAATAACCATGTCCAACAGTTCAACAGTATGTCCAGTCTCATATGTTACTGTCCATGGATTTTCTCTCATTTGGCCTTGCACTTCTAACTCTTCTAACACTTCTAACCCTTGCATCAGCGTGGGTCAAACTCCACTGCAGTAACTCCTTGGAGTAATTCCTGTACTGCAACACTTTGCCTATAGCTATTCTCAGCAGCTCTAATATGACAGACGAGATGAATTATCTGTGCCTATAGGATCAAGAATTGCACTTACACTTTTGTCTGTATTTCCTGGGACTGAGCTGGTTCCCCCTCTCAGCTGATGGCTATCACAGAAGACTGCTTCTGTCCATATACAGTATACAGACGCTCTGGCATTTGCCTACTTTATGACATATCAGTGGACCACCGTCTAACAAACCAGCTGCTTTTTGCATGGAGTTGGTCTGCAGACTTGAAGAAGAGATTCTCACACCTTGGAATGAAGCACAAAGTTAACCAGTGTACCTGAAAGACTGGATACCCCTTAAGGCCTACACCAGGCACCCTATGCGCTCACATGTCAGGGGTATAGCCATGTCACTGAGCAACCCTTCTTATTGATAGCACAGCTGGATGTGGTCATGGCTTTATCACTGCTGGCTCACAGCTGCGAGGATCCCCTCTCGTTTAAGAGCACTCAGAACCGAGCAGTCAGCATCCCTGCTGTGGCCCCAGATTGTCACCTTTGGAAGCTGATCTCTCAGAAAAGCATTCCATCATTTCAGAGCAGAACTGTCCTCCTCTGATCAGCAAACTCTGCCACCACTCTGGGTTTGCTAAGAGAGGGGAAAAGGAAAATACAAATTGCTAAAATAAATACCTGTGGGGCTAATGAAAGTCGATTTTTTCCCCCATGTTTGAATTCTACTTTTCAACTATGAAAATTCAAATTTAAGTACCCCAAACTTACTGCCTTTGTTGATTCTAGAGGTGTATCTTTGTTCCAGTGAATATCCCCCTTCAATTATGCTTACATTTAAAGCTCCTCACACAGAATACAATTTACCTCCTTGTGTAGGATGAGACCAGAAGCCAGAGATTCTGTTTAGTAAACGATGGCTTAGGAGGTGTTCTGTTTTACATAAGCAATAGCCTAAAAGCAGCCAAACCAGAAGGGCAAAGAAAACGTAATCATTTCTAGGAAAAGGGAGCAGCCTTTTAAGTATTACTAATAAACAGTTTTTTGCTCGCCCGCTTTTCAGGTTGATAATATATCTTCTATATTTTGCTTAAAATCCAGCCCTTCCCATCTTAAGAGCGCTGAACTGATTTTATTGCCAATTCTGAAAAGTGTTAACAGGAGTAAATCACCCCTCACATTACTGCTGTTGTTCCCTTGCCCTGAGCCAAATTCACTGCTAAGCACCTCTGACCACACAGCTCATATAAATGTTCATAATAGAGGAAGCGTCTCACATCTGCTTATTCTCACACAATTAGAAAAAAACACCTTACAAAAAAGCTATGTCACTGTAGCTTTTGATATATATACATATATATTTGGTTATAGCTTACTTCTTTATGCCATATGCTCAATATTCAGCAGAAAAATTAAAGTCAGATATGCAGATGCCAAAAAAGTGCATAACAACAACAAAAAAAAAACAGAAAAGAAAGGAGGGGAACTAAAGCCATTTGGCGGTGTCAATTTTCATTGTGCACTACGTTGTGGGAGAGCTTTTGAACTCTGGTATGGAGGAGCTTTATTAGAAACCAATTCTCCTCAGTGACCTCTGGAGGCCTAGACCTCTACAAGAGCAAGCCAGGTGCCAAAATGAAAGGGGGAAACTCATTACATAGAGGTGTATTTCTGAGGTACGAGCCAAACACAGTGAATTGCAGCAAGCAGCATTGCTACCGATGAGCCTAAAATATTCTTGTGAGAAATGAAAGATGTTTCTTATTTTTTTCCATCTACTGTTAATTTCCCCTATTCTATTTTACACTTGTAACATCTCCTTTGTTTTTGTTCTTGCCTTTCCTATGGTATACTTTTCCCTTTCTTCCTTAATCTTTTGCTCTTCTGATGTCCCCTATTTCTCCTTCCTAATTCTCATCATTATAGTCTTTCTCTGTGTCCCGTTTTCCTCTTTCCCTTAGTTTTATTTCCTTCCTTTCCTTACTCCCTCTGACTTAAGAGTGGCATAAATTCATATAAAAGCTTAGCAATATAACTATGAACTTCAGAGAAAGAAGTGAAACAGCAAATGACTTTGTATTATATTAGCTGGAATTAGTAAGCGCTGTTACAGAATTACAGCTCAACAGAAGTGCCATCACTTACGTATCTGGAGAGTTGGGAGTTTCATTTAATTTTCAGTGCTGCGCTTCTCTCAGTCTGTGCTGATAGACTGACAAAGCCAAAGCGACTTGGTTGAAAATGAAATGATTTCAACAACTGTGAAATACTGCATGACATAACGGCCAACATAAAGCCATCATTCTCTGTGTTTACATTGGTACTGATTCTTAACAGCATGCTGTTAACTCAGCATAAAGCTTGCTGCTCTAAAACAATTCAGGTACAAGGACAACTCTTTCACAGCCAATCATGCTCCATCCCTATAAAGAATTATTATATCAATCTAAACTGGCATGTAAGTTAATGCTCACCCCTCTTGGCAGCTTAAATTTACATTGTGACCCACAGACTTATTCATCTCCCACCGCTGAGAATCATAATCCCACGATCACTACATGCACATCCACACTATCCCAGAATCAATGGATGCTACAGTGTTATGCATATTATCAAACCCAATTGCTTGTCAATTAACCCAGTACGACATCTGCACGGAGGATTTAAATAAGGAGCATCATATTATGCTGTGTGGTCGATAAAGTGAAAATGCGGGCACTGACAAGGCTTACTGTTTGGCCTGCTACCACAGCATCCATCTCTCTGAATGGAAGTTATTTATGCTCCCACTGAATTATGGCTTGTATTCAAATATTGGCAAGGTGCAATGTACAAAAAAATGTAACATCTACAGCATGCTGTGGTTGGATACAGCTCTTGGGGCTATCTTGAAAGGGTAACTTCTCCTTCAGGAGCGTCTGTTGGTCCAGAACTTACAGGTGGATCCTTTTCATCTTACACAAAAAGGTGCTACTGAAAAAAGTACCGGAGTAGCAAATGTGTTCTTCAGCACATGTATAGACAGTGGGAAGGACACCTTTCACAGCGCTGGCTAAAGAGAAGTTCTGCTAGTTAGAAAGAATCCTGACTTGTATAAAACAAAAGGAGGTTCAGCTTTTTCCCCCCAGGAAAAGCAGACATGCTGATGAGGATAATAAAATGCATCACGTTGACAAATGAGTTGCAACTGGACACCGTAAGAAAACTAAGCTCCTTTATAATTTAAAATAACAAAACTGCCCCCAGTATAATGAGATATCCCCCATACAATCTGCGTGAGCACACGGAACAACTGTCCTCCCAGTTAATTTGACAGCAACCGCATTGGCTTCTCCAGCTGGAAAGACATCTACTGCTCTTGAACAAACTGCTGATCTACAAGTTCTGAGTGAGAGAAAAAGAAATCTCTCCTGTTGAAGGGCTGCAAACAAGCAAGATAAAGTAAATTTAAAGGGCTCCTGGTACATTTAGCTCAAAATTTAGGCTCTGTGTCAAATAACTTGTTACCGACTTAACCATGATAGAAGCGTTTCCATTAAGAAATATTCCAGTGGAAACAACTTTGCTTAAGAGACAGATAAACCTCAGTAGTCCCTGTGGAACAAACCTGCGGCATGCCGCTGCTGCACGACCCAGGCATGATGTGCATTGGAGGAAAGAGAGGCTGTGTAGTGTCTTTCCATTGCTCAACTCAAAAGAAACTCAGAATAGAAATATAGGTCAAGATCTCAAGTTTGGGAAGAGAGTATCTACACAGGCATTGTAAAAAACCACGCTACTGCTGAATCCAGTATTATTTCAGGCTACAGACTGACTGCAGATATCAGCGCTCACATCCACTGACACTGCACTCTTCTATTGACTTTAATACTATAGGCTATAAGGGTCCATAAAAAGTTTGTTTTCTTTCTCCATCTCTCTTCCACAAAACAATTTTTTTGCCTGTGGTGTTTTAGTTCCACCCTTCTGTGTGCATTATTTCAAACTCTCAACATTTCTTGTATGAATGCATGACATAATAAGCCCTATTAAAGCACACAAAGAAACTTTCAAGTCCCACCTGAACATTCTCAAAATTTGGGAGCTAAGTTTGCGAATTTGGCTTGGTACAGCAGGACAGCAAATCAAAAGGTTTGCCTCTAAACTCCCTAGGTCCACAGGTGTCCAAGTGCGAGGCCTCAGAGGTATCACATATCTTCAGGGAACAGGCACCATAAAGACCAAATATAATTTTTTTTCTGTGCTGCTTTAACAATAAGTGAAAACACAACTGAGATTTTGGCTTTTTAAAAATTTGGCTGATTTAATAGGACAGGGCCTTTCTGAAAGAGTAGCTAAATGAACCCTCTTCACCTCCCCCTTTTGCACAATTTTTAAATGAAGTTCACAGCATTATATGTAGCCCTCCACTCTCATTTAAAGCTCAGCTGGTTTTGTACATGGTAAGGATGTATTTTACTGAATAGCGACTTACGTGTTTTGCAATGTGCTTATCCCTGGGGTAGATGTAGCCTCTGAGACACAAGGCTGCCATGGAAAACTGGAAGACTCACAAGGACTGTAGGCTGCATCTTTGGAATGTGTTGCCATGGTTGCAATGGAGTGAACCTACCCCTTTCTCTGGTTCTGCCATAAAACTTGGAGCTCGTGATGAGGTGGATGTTGCAACTGGCCAAACAAGGAGGCACAAGGGAGTGGGGAAGAGGAATGTAACTGCAGAAGGATTCAGGTGGTCAATGGACGGGGGCCCCGAGCTGCGACATTCACAGTGCAGCCCCATGAGAAAGGGTGGCCGGTCCTCTCCAACTACGTGGCAAGTATCTTCTGAAAGGCAAAGAGTATGTGTATGAGTGTGTGCGTAGGTGGGGATTGTTAGCCTGCCTGTGACAAAGTGAGGAGTCAAAACTGTCAAGAGACAGATGAATGTTCTCATGGTAAAAAATAATAAGGGAAAATTTGCTTAACAGGTATGGAAAGATATGCCAGGCTATCTGTCGATGATGGAGAACTAAGATAAGACAAAGCAAACCTCTGTAAACAATCATATCTTCCACTTGCAGATTCTGCATGGAAATATCTGAGAAAAAAAGGGACTGAAAAACTCCTGAAAATCTCTTCCATGGCAAACTGTGAGAAGCTACGGCATGCTACAAACAGCTAGAGAAAATGGCCTCTCTCCTACTACAACACAGCCTTCTACTGAGATACTAACCTGTAAAAATCATAAATTACTTATTTTTACAGAAAAGTAATAATCCAGACAGCTACCAGCTACTCCGGAACTACACTCCCTCAAAGCCACACAAGAACAGATACACACCTTGATTTTGCAGAGAAAAACAGCATGGCTCTCTGTGTGTGTCATAGTTGTAAGTGTAAATGGCATAAGCAGTAAGTAATAATCCGTATTTGTCTCACCTTAAAACATGTTGGAGACATCCAAGCAAAGAAACAAGGGCTTGTGTAAGCTGCACCAGTCTGTTTATCCCTGCCTCATATTAAGTATTGCCAGGCTATAAAGAATCAGGGACACAAGTATCGAGAGAGCTAAAATAAAACAATACCAATGATGGTCGTAGTAATACATTTGTTTCTTTTCCTTTTGGTTCCAGCTTTTGCTACAGCACACAACGTAAGTTGCTGCTGCAAGAGGACTAGAAACAGACTTTTTTTCCTTTCAGATGACAGCCAAAATTCTTACTTGACTTGTGGAACTGGAGCTTTACAGAATTGCTACCAGAGAACATCAGCATCACAAGAAAAACGTGAGAGCTGACAACACCGTATTACAAAACGTACATTTATGAAATGAGTAAAAATTGCACACTGGTGTAAATCACAGCTACACCTTGTTCAAAAAGAGCCACATGCTCAATGTCAAAAATGGGCAGGACTCCAAGTAAGATGTGTATTTGTCAATTAGTGGATGAAATTTAATATGTAAGCAGAGAAACATACCACACAGGAGAGAAGATGGCTTGGGGAAGGGTAACCGCCACATAAAAAAATCTCTCCCATTTCACAGAAATCCCTGCAGAGGTAATGGGGAGTGATAGCAGTGACTATGGGAGGGACAGCTTTTGGATGGCTCGCAAGCAAAACAAACTCGGGTCCCCTTGGCTCAGTTGAACTGACGGGCTGGTTTGTGCAGGATCCCAGCTCTGGCGAGTGCCACGGCATTTAGGGCAACACTTGCATGCACTTCTGAAAAGGAGCTGAAGGCTCAGAAGGGCAGGCACTGCCTCACCCCCCTCTCCCGAGTGAAGGCCTGTGGGATAATATGCGCATCGGGCTGTGTAACGGGGGTGGGGGGGGTGGGTACGACGGCCTGCAGCACCCAGCACCCGTGGGCTGGCAGGACTCACGGGCGGCCTCTTCCGATCCTTTAGGCAGCACAAGAGACTCCTGTGCTTTCTTAAACCTCCTTAGCAATTAGTTCTGAACCTGCAAAGCATTTCCAACGTGGGGATGCCGACGCGGGCGGGGACGGCCTGCCGGTGAGGCGAGGGAGCGGGGAGCCGCCCCACGCGGGGCTCAGCGGGACAAGCCGTGACTTTTCGAAGTCGCAGCCCGGCCGTGGGAGGCTACGCGCCGGCTTCCAACCGGCGGAGGCTCGTTCCCTGCCGAAACCCGCGCCTTCCCCTCACGCCGCGGAGGGAGCCGGCGGTGAGCCCCCCTCATCCCCCACCGCCCCGGAGCGGCGCGCCCCGGCCCCGCTCCCCGCAGATCCAGGCCGGGTTTTGCGGGCAGCCGGGCCCGGCCGCCGGAGCCGCTCTCCCCGCCACAGGCCGCCGCGGGAGGCGGGACGGCCGGTGGGCGCGCGGGCGGGGGATCAACGGCCGCCGCCCCGCCCCTCCCCTCCCCTCCCCTCCCCACCGCCAGGCCCAGGCCCAGGACTAGGCCTAGGCTCAGGCTCAGGCTCAGGCTCAGGCTCAGGCTCAGGCCGTGCCGCCCCGC
The DNA here is from genome assembly GCF_963921805.1 of Phalacrocorax carbo. Taxonomy (NCBI): domain Eukaryota; kingdom Metazoa; phylum Chordata; class Aves; order Suliformes; family Phalacrocoracidae; genus Phalacrocorax; species Phalacrocorax carbo. The sequence goes on along the minus strand of NC_087515.1, from coordinate 60,921,988 downwards.
CGCCGGCCGGGACTCCGCGGGGGCCGGGGACTCTTTTCCCTGCCCGCGTCCCTTCGGAGGCCGCCGCAACGAAGGACGTTCCCGGTCGGGATCCGTCCCCCCGCGCGCGCCGTGGCGGTGGCCTGTTCCTTCCCCTCCCGCCGCGTCCCGCCCCGCCGGCCGGGGGGAACGGGCGGCCCGGGGCCCCCGGCGGAGGGACCCGGGGGTGGTCGGGCCCCGCGCTTGGCCCCGCCGCTTGCAGAGAGGCGTGCTGTGGGCTGCTAACGTACATTGTTTCCCTGGGAAGTGCCAGGAGGTAGGGGGTGGGGGAATCTGCCTGCAATTGCTCCACATGCATCAATAGTTGTCAGTAAAATCAAACTGACGTCATCCTTGGGTAAAAAGATCTCTCTCTTTTGTTCTCATTCCTTCCCACCGCTTCTCCCCCCCCCCCCCCCAACTTGAAAATCAAAAGCGAGAACATTTGCAAAAAATAAAAATAATAAGAATTCCTCTCCCCCACATTAATTGCAATGCAAAGGGAGATCTTGCATTAAAGATCCTGCTTGGGCTGTGCTAAATTTTAATGAATGCATCGAGCCTTTTGATCTCTCTGAGTCAGTTGGGTTCAGTTGTGCCGGAAGGTTAGTTGCATATCCTGGCTGATCTGAAATTCGATCAGCAGAGGGGGCAAAGAAAAAGAAAAGCATTTTAATGGGAATCAATAGAGGATCACAGGGTCCTGGAAGGAAATAGGTGTTGATTAAAAATGCTATGTGTGGTTTGTTTTGTTTTTTTTTTTCATGTACACGACTTGTTTAAAAATAAACACCAAAAGCAGCCCGGCAGAAACGAGAGAGGGCAAGCTGAAAAACAGCTTTCCCAATCACCCATGTGTTTGTGTTCCAGGGAGGCAGTCAGCAGACCAAGAGTTTGTGCAATGCTTCAAGCTACAGCGCGCAAATTTAAAGCAGTAGGCTCCAAAGAATAACAGATTCTTACCGCACTGCACTTCTGTGCCTATGCTGTTTACTAGTGCATTATTAAATAAGCCCAAAACACTCGCCCCCCTTCCCCCAAGCCAACTTGCTTTTTTTCTCTCCCCCCCCCCCTTCCTGCGTGCTGCCAAGCCACAGGGATCGGTGATATCTGACACAAAGGGGCAAACCTGTTTTGTTGCAGTCTCGGGTTTTTATAGCTAAACTTTCTAAGCAGGTTTTCACTGTTTAGGAAATACCGAGCTGGAAGGTTCTGTATACATTGCCTGACTTTACGTGAAAAGGAGGGAATTACAATTGTGTCGAACATTTTTTTGCTCAGAAGGAGGTGAGTCAACTTCCTACACAAAGACTTGAATCACCCGCCCTGCACATTACAATAAAACCTGGCCTCTCTTCCATTCTTGTGCTCGTGTACACGCGCACACACACAAACAAATGGGGATTGCAGTAGAAGAGTAGGGAGAAGAGCTGCCACACAGAAGGCTGAACATTCCTGGCAGGAGTATACGCTGGCTGTCGTCATGGAAAGAAGCCATTGTTGGTCCATGGCGGTCACGTTTTTATCCAAATGGGAAACCTTCCTATCATTTCAAGTTTCTTTTTGAGTTGCCATTTCTTCCGCTATCGCCTTCTGGCGTGGCTCTCCCTAGCTGCTGCTAAAGACTTTCCAGCCTAATTCAGAACTGTTGCTGTTGGTTGTGTTACAGTCGCGTCAACGAGTCCCATCTAGAGCATGAACTATGGTACCAGCTTCATGCAGATACTGGTTAACAGGCAGCTTTTCAAATGGGGAGACAGAGCTGGAGGAAAGACAGTGTGGGCGGTTTGTTTAAGGCCACAGAGGTCTCCTGACTCCTAGGTGAATGTGGGCCATGTTGCCTCACTGTGTGGTGTTTGAACATCCTTATCAATAGGTGAGTTGCTGTAGCAGTGATGATTTCCTTTCTGAATAAGTAACAGGAAACACTTTTTCTGTCTTTAGAGTTTTTGCCCAATGTTTGTTTAAACAAGAATGTTTTGGGGTACGCCTTTAGGTATTCCAAATGACAAATACTCCTGATAATTTCTCTCCATTTTAATTAAGCATGTATTTACCCCACTGTGAGATCTGGTCACTGTAAGATCACTTTTTCTTTAGAGGAGTGATGGCAAACCATAGGTACCAGAGCCAGGTTTGGCACTGACAGGTACATGGGCGGAGCCAATGCGGTTGTACAATGTCCTTTCATTTGTACCTGGCAGGAGACACTGAAAAGATCCCCCAATACTCTTTTAATGTCTGGTTTGTTTTTCTTTTTTATATTGTATTTTTATCTTAAATGTCTGGACATGTATGAGTTAATCTTTATTTCGGTGGTCTTTGGAGAAAAGTGGTGGAAAGGCAGTGTTAGCATGACAAGTTGAGGATGACTATTTCATAATAGTACGGGGATTTCTTCTACTATTAGATACAATTAATTTATTTTAAAATGATGATGACAACAATAATAAATTCTCTTGTTCCTGCAAGACAAACTGCAATAGAATTTGGGATATAGTGAGCTGCCATTGTCACTTACTATCCTGCAAATGCATGGAAGACAATGGAACGTCAAGTACCTAAATTAACTCTTCTAGGTTTGTGCTCATGGAAGGTACCAGATTAATAGCCTAGGAGAATGAAGGGCTTCTTTTATTCTCAGAACAGGTACAATCACGGGATCTTTCCCACACCTTACCTTACTCTTCACTGCCTCAAACCATTTTTGGGATAGACCACAATTACACCCGGAACCTGCATAGACTTGTGTGCTTAAATTTATCTGTAGAGCTAAGTTATTAGTACTAAGAGGCTGTGGAGTCCTGAGAGGCTGCGGAGGCTGAGCTATCTGCTGAGAATGCTAAGAAAGTTGTGAATTATTCAATTTTTATGTACCACTGGAACGTTTCGTATAAGACAACAAACAGCCAGGAGATTACCTGCTTCCATTCTGGCCTAGATTTGATCTATGAATGAATGGCTCTCAAGCCCTTAAAAATGCCCTGGGCAATCCCATCCTATTATCTCCACCATTGTTTTTCCATCCAGATACCACAGGGATGAGCACAATCAGTGGAGAAAATGAAAATCAAATTGCCTACCAAGAGCTGACCATATGGGGCAGCTGGTTGCTGCTTCCCAGCCCCCTGCCTGATGTCTCTTCCCTCCCTCAGATGATGTGATATTGAGTGCTAGTCACCCTTCCAAATCTCTTTTTATGCTGCAGACAAGCAAATTTCCTCAGGTTTTATATTTTCTGAGAATGTACCCTCATTTCCCTCCGGTTTCCCTGGGCCTCTGCAGGCTGCAGCTCTTTGTTTGGTGTCTCCCCCCCTGCCCACCCCCACCCCCCTTTTCTGCTCCCTTGAATATGAACACTGGGCCTAGAAATACGGAAAGGAGGCCAAGAGGAAAACGTGTCTCACTGAGACTTGCCAGATATCCAAGTTGCATGTGGAGAGACAGAGTTTCAGCTTGTGTGTCTGGCTCAGACGGCAGCGTAGACCGTTAAACATGCTTTTGCCGATCTCGTACAGGGCAGACAGCACAGCTCTTCACGCTGACACCTGCAGGGGCTGGGAGGGCTGGAGGAGCAGGAGTTACTGCTGTGTTGAGCAGAGGTAGGTCTAGTTTTGCTGCCTGTGCCCGGGGATGCATTTAACGTTGTATGTTAAGAATGAGGACACTGGGAGGAGGAGAGGTGTCTGCAGTCAAATAGATTTTACCTGTCAGGCAGAGGAGTGCAAGGCAGGTTTCCTCCTGCCAGTTTATCCCCTTGGAGTCTCTGGCCCTTGGTTTCTGCAGGGTTCTGCAACAGTGATGTGTGATAAGTTATTATTATTTACTTGTTGCTTCATGGCAGTTCACATGGCCCAGTAAAAACTGGGTCCCACTGTGCTTGGCACCGTGTAAACTGTGGTACTGTGTCCTGCCACCCAAGGAATTTACAGTTTAAATAGACAAGGCAGGCAAGGGCATGAGACAGAGGCATACAGAAAAAAAAACAAAACAACCAACCACCAAACAAAAAACCCCATGCGTTGACTTACTGTCTGTTCTTTGACAGTTCCAGAAAAGAGTATAGTTTAAAATGCCGGTGTTGCTAGATAAAAACACCCTTCTCCCCCAGGCAAATTCACAAAAATTAACAGAAAAAATGCCGAGGTGTGTCTGCCTCAGTACCTGAACACATTTAGCTGTGCTTCATTGTTCTCAGTCATTGTTCTCAGATCATGGAGCACGCAGATTGTGTAATACCTCTGACTGTTCTGGGACACCTAGTTTAGCACATTACTCACAGTGGGGCGAAGGAGGAACTCTGCAGTAGCTTTAGGTGAGAGTACTTTACTTCTCTTGGTTTGTGTCCAGACTCTCAGTAATCTTTGAGAGCCTGAGGACATACATACGTTCATCTGCCTGACAGTTTTGAAAATGCCAACGTTCTAAAGGTTAATTATATTTTTTTTACATATTTGTTTGGTCTGTAATTTATTTTGTACAATAGAACTATTTTTACAGCACTTACCATACAAACACCACCTCATTCTACTGGCTGTGTTGACAGGAGGTAGCTAGCAGCATGTGCTGCCATGCAAAAAAAAACAGAAGTAAAACCGCTACCACGTTAATAGCTCTCTGTGACACAGTCATAGAGTTAGCGCAACTGCTAGGCACCTCTCTGTCCAAAATATCAAGGCTGTCCAAAATACCAAGGTTTCTCCTGTGCTCCAGTGGGGAAGCTGTGGAGAGACAGAAGAGCAATTCCAGATTCTGTGCTGCAAGTACTTTCCCACCGGCTGGCTACAACCATGCATGTAGAGCTTTTGATTAGATCTGCTGTTTTGCCTATAGCAATCTTCACTCCAAACATCCTTTGTCTATACATCTTTTGAACATCTATACATGATAAGATTGCCACCTTTTATTACAGTAAAACCAGGAGCTTTCTTCTCAGTAAGCTTTCCTCCTACCTCGGCTCTCCAACCACCCCTAGGGGAAGTGAAAAGGACAGGAAAACTCTTGAAAAACCTTTCACCTCTTTGTTCTCCTTGGAAGAATGTGCAAACAGTTTTTGTAAAGACCAAGATAGATATTCATAAAGGGGGACTTACCTGGGTGGCATAAAAATGGGAAACTTGGTAAAGTATGTACATGTAAATACACACACAAACAGCGAGAGATCACTGTTTTGATAAAGTCACATTTTTCTGTAAAAGGAAAACTATATTTCTTAACTGACATACTACTTTCAGTCTTTGTTTCCCCTGTTACTTTTAACATGGGGATCTTGGAGGATTAGAATGCACTCAGCATTAAAGGCTTCCTTTTTCACTATGAATAGACCTCTACTGTAACGAGGCAAGATCCAGTGTATTACATGAGAATGAATAAAGACATTAAAGTATGGAAAATGAGAAAAACAAAAGGTGGTAGGCATGAATAAGCAAATAAATAACTTCATTCCATTTTCCTTCGAATATTCAAAATAACTTTACACTGAAGGATCACATCACTAAAACCCCACGTCAGCTATAAAAGAAGTATTTTTTGTATGAAAGCAGGTCATGCATCTGCTTGTCTCGGACTACTTTAAATAGACAACGTATGCAGTCAGCTTTTGCTCTACAATTAGACGTTGGACTAGGACTGAAGCATATGTGAGATGCATTCCCTTGAAAAATCCTAATGTAGGTAGGAACCCAGTAATAGAGCAAACCCACTAACGGGGCGGCGTATTAGGACACTCACAGAATCGGGGAGTTTAAACATGGAAATTACCTCATAGGCCAGGTAGTTCAACTTCCTGCAAGTGCACAACTGTTCACTACAGCTTGCCCTTGAATGCTTTACCTTCTCAAGTTTCAAATGCTGTGTTTGACAGGACTTTTCGTTCTCCATTTGAAAATTACCTGCTAGACCGAATCACAGGGTTTCTGAGAAACTACCTGATACTTTATCCAAATTTTGTTCTTTTGTAGTTTCATCCCATTACATTTAACTGTGCCGCTGCATGGTAGCATCCAAGAAATTCCTCTCCATTCTCTCTGTTCATCTTTCATATATTTCTAGACAGTTGTCATTTTGCTCTTGTCACCTAGATTAATAAATCAATCCCCTTCCTTGTCTAATCAGTTTTGTTGCTCTTCTCTGAAGTCCTTTCCAGCACGCTGGCATCCTTCTGTTATGGAGGTGTCTAGGAGTGGATGCAGTATTCAGCAGAAGTCTTCCCAGATGCACAGGCAATAATTTTCCTCTTCTGACATTATTCCCCTGCATACACAGCCCAAAATTGCATCGGTCTTTTAAACTGATATATCTCCTTGAGAACTCTTATTCAATTTGTTGTTCACTGTCACCCATAGATATCTTTCTGCGCAGATGCTTTCCAGGTTTTGCTTTCTCACGGACTATCCATGTTTCTGATTATTTTTTTCTCAGTGTATTAGTCTACATTTTTCCATTTTATTGCCTGCCTACATATCTAATCTTGTTAGTTTCCATTTATATTATTGCTATCCTCTCTGACGTTTACAAGCCTCCTGGTTTACTGTCATTTGTGAATTTCATTAATGTGCTATTTACCTCCTTTTCCAGATCATTAATTGAGATATTAAATAAGAACAGACTGAAAACATACCCCTGCAGCAAACCAGCTCAATACATCACCTCCCGTCATTACCTGCTGCTTACAGTCCTTCGACCACCTTTTCCATCCAGGTCACAGGACTTGTCTTCAAGTCAATTTCAATTAGATTTTTGTAAGAGACTGATTTCAGTTTTTAAAATGTTTTATAGGATTTAGCTCCATGACCTTTTCTCCTTTTCCTTTGTAGCACAGGTGGGACTGATGGTCCTCCCTGTGTTTCATAGGTAGCAATAATGACAGTGAAATGGGGAGAGAAATGGCTGCTTTTGGCTAATTAACCTGGAATGCAAAATGGTGTCTGGTATATTTTTTTTAATTATTTTTGCACTTCAAAGTTGTCCTAATTTTTCTTCCTTTGTATCCTGATGGGTGAAGCTTTGTTGCTTCTCTCAGGCTCGTGTTTGCAAACACCACTCGTATTTCCCTTATTGACTTTGGTTATCTGTTAAGCACTGTGTTTTATGATGATGCACTCCTCTCTTCTCTGCAGACCTCAGCTAGCCTTGAAGATTAGAGACTGGCCGTGTCTCCATTGTGTAGACAAACTCTGTGAATATGAATCAGTTAATTTTTATTTTCTCTATGATGAAAAAATCACACAGTACAGAGTGTTATTGAAACTGCCTCTAACATCACTTTCTCGTCACCTCTCCTTCAAGCAGCACGACTGAAAGCCCACTGGAGTGGGAAGAGACTCATTGACTTCAATGACCTCGGGGTCAGGTCCTTAAGCCCCCACTCTTCCTGGTGCAATGTAACACCCAGGGAGAGAGGAGGCCTTCAAGATTAATTCTGAGGTGCTTTCAGTGTCTACTGTAGCCTGTAGGATCTCCTATGGCAGCCATGTTCCCAGGTGCTGCTCTGTATTTCACCGGAACAGCTGGCCAGAACAAATGTGTGTTGCAACAAGTGTTTTGAAGAAGCAGCTTTTTGCTGTTACTTAAGGACTGGTGTAAAAACTCTGCTGCAGTAGTAGTAGGAATGTTCTTAGAGCTACATGGCTTAGTAATGCCATTGTGAATTTAGCACATAGTGATTGCCTGCAAACAACATATAATGGTCAGACAGGTTTTGGCAGCAAGGGTTGTGGGGGGAAAGGTAGTACAAGGAGCAGGAATGAGGAGAAACACTGTGAAAAATCTTTTCGCTCCTGGCCTCTGGCTCTAAATTTTGTCTGATAGATGATGGAGAAAGTAATGCTGCAGAAGAAAATGCTGCACATAGGGACAAGGCACCCTAAAACCCTCAGCATCTCTTGAGGTTTCTTCTGATTCCTTCCACTGTCATCCCAGGTCTCTCACTGCTGCTTGTTTTCCTTCCTTTTCTGTTCTTAGCCACACTCTCCCCTCACTTTGCTTTCATTGTCATGGCCCTGCAGCGTCCTCATATCTGAAGAAACCCCTCTGTGCAACTGGTTTTTGGTGAAGGTAGGCTGTGATTCCAGAATTATATTTTGAATTAATAGAAGAGTGAGTCCACATTTAGGGCCATGATGTGCTAGAAAAAGGAATTATATTTGGAAAAGATATTCTGTGACTCTCTGTAGAGTCAGACATATCTAAATATCTTTGAGAAGCTAATTTCTTGGCCCAGAAGAGGCAAGACTCAGTCCTGTCTACTTTGGAGATGTTGAATTTTCTGAAATCAGTCTCAGTCTCCTTCATTAAAAGAAGAGGAAAATCTGTGACTGACCTTTTATTGACTGATATTAAAAGATCCATAATGACACTGGACAGTTACAGTTTCGAGGAAAGGAAGCTATGAAGTCTGGTACATACATATGCTGACGTCTGCTGGTTTCTGTTCTTGCCTGTGTGTGTAAGGTCCTGGTGTGATCTTAAAGAATGTACTTGTCACAGCTTCCCCATCTGGAAACTAAAATAATCATACTCTCTCCCTGTCTCTGTAGGACTCTGAGAGACTTAGAGCTAGTCAGGTTTTCTGACATGAAGCTATGGAAATAAATAATATTGCCATTATTCTTGTTGAATGCCTTTGAACACTGTCTATCTTTCATAATTCTGTCTGTGGCACCTGATTTAACAGCTGCTGTGTCCACTGCTTGTGTTGAGTTCAGCAGGAGCTGAGGGGCTCAGCACTGATCTGATTCACGCTGAGGCAGTGGAAAAAGCATCCAAAATGTTTTTTATGCCATGCTGCTCCATAGGCATACACTGTGCAGCCCAGCCGTCCGTTCCCCTGTCCCCCCACCATCTTTTTAAAAGCTAATAACTGTAACAGCTATCAACAAAAATGTGAACCTTTAAAATGTTTGCTATAAAACATTTTGCTTTTTTTCATTAAACTGAACACCTATCTTTTGGGTGAGATGTAATGTTAGAGGCCAATGGGAGGATAGGGTGAGGCAGGAAGTGGTGAAAGAGATAGCTTGGACAGTAAGGGCTAAATCTCTACTAATCTTCAAAGCAAGATATAACTCAGGATTTTTCTTCTGTTTCTCTCCAAATGAAGGCCATTGTGTTTCCATCCTTGGCTGTGTCAGCAGTGATAGCCCTTTTTTCCAACATTGATTGTTGACTTCCCCTGACACCATATCACAACCCATTAGTGCTGAAAACTGACAAGCCCAGCTGCAGCAGCAAAATGGCAAGTTTAAAAGAAAATATACAAGGGACAGGCACAGAATGCTATTAGTGTAAAAAAGTAGTTGTTTTTTTGTCTTACCTCTGTAAAGGTCAAGAATGCAAGCATTTTTTTTCTCCTGCTAACAACAACTTGTGTATTTTTTGAACTAACAAAACATTTCTCTCTTTTTTATTATTTTTTTTTAAATCAGGCTGTAATGTGGGTTTTAAACAATCGACCATGTTGAGGTATAGTAAAAAAGAGTCCTTCCTTTAAGAAGCTTGCAGGGACTATTTTGCTTATATGTGTGAAGTATAGGAGTTTTTTATGGGAGTTTTTTGTAAGGCAGGGACAGTTCGGAGAAATTAATGGCTCAGCAGTTCCTGAGTTCTGAGGTCCCAACTTCAAGCTTTTGTGTTGAGTGGGATTTCTTTTTTCATTTCTTTTCCCCCCTCCCCCCCCGCCCTTGTTTCTCTTTCTCTCTTTCTCTTTCTCTTTCTTTCTGTTTTCCTCTGGAGTTATATGGTGGGTGTGAGCACTCTGGAAGGTACAGTAACAGTAATGGCAAATGTTTCTTCTGATTGTACAGGTGATTCCCTGGGGGAAGAAAGCAACAGCCTTCATAGTTCTAATGCTCTGTACTTACAGAGATATAGGGCTTGAGCAAGGGCAGGCAACTTGTCAAAACCTTAGTGCCAAGGTCCCTATTTGATACCATTCTGAGGACTGCATGCACGTTTTGCTGTGTCAAAGCCCAAGGGACACTGCAACCCAACAAGTAGAGCCCAACAGCTCTCCTGACACCCAGGTTTGTTGCAAATGGTTACATAGCAGCAGCAGCAGCAATAAGAAACTGGTGAAGTACATTAAGGAAAAAAAAAGACTGAAAGTCCAATTAAGTAAAAAAAGAGCCAAATGTATTTGGAACCCTGTAGGGCAGTAAGGATAAAAAAACCACAGGTTAACAAAAGTAATGAGCTTGGTTTTGTACAGGTGGGATCATTTAGACTTGGTTTTGCAAATTGATAGGTGTGGACGTGAAGGATATTTATCTCAGGTTACTTATTCGGACAACTCTGTAATCACAAACATAAATGAGTTCTTTCAAACTCATACCTGTGGACATTGGTATGGCAGTAGCTGGTAGAGCCCCCGTTTTGCTAGGACATTGCCAAGCAATGGTTTCTGCCCCAAAGTCCTTGCAGCTGAAACCTGCTCATCAGATGAAGGAAATGATACTCTCATGCCAGTTCTATGGGTGGGAAGCTGAGTCTTGTGGACCAAGTGACCTATCCAAGGTCGTACTGAGCATCTCTCTTGGAGAATGTTTGCCATGTGCTAAGGTATGAATTTAGAAAGTCCAGCCTACTCTGTGGTAACTTCCTGGGTGATTTTCTAAGCATCTATTAAGATGCACTTGTGTGGCGTAGCTGAAGATGAAGTGTGTGGAGTGACAATGCTGGGACATACAATTAGGACAGAAGAGCTAGAATTGAGTCAGTTGACATCCTATTTACTCATGTGTCATCCTTCTCATTTATTCAAGCCCTGGGTCTGTGACTGAGGATGAGTTGAGCTCCGTCCTCTTTTATTCATTGCTCCAAAACTAGTCTGCCTTCAGGGCTTCCTTGTTTTTCCTTTCTCTTCCACTTCCTTGACCAACGTAAGAACTTTCTGAAGTACCCAGACACATTTCTGAAATTTCTTTTTTAAAGCACTGGGATTCAGGCCTAGTTTGTCCTTACATAACTTCAAACAGTTAAAAAAGGGGAAGACAGATGAAGGTGTAATCACACTAAGACTAGGTTAGCACTTGTTTGCTTAATGCACCTAGCTAATCCAGTTGTCTGGGTCTGAATACAGAGCTTGCCGCTAGTTTTTCCGCTATGAAGAGCTGTTTACATCATGGCTTTGGACACACATGAACCTATTTCTGAGATTTTCTATTAATACTCACTCATCACTGGTCAACTCTACAAAGCAAGCATGGGTTTAGTGGCAGGAGAGCACGGAAGGAAGGCTCCCCGTCATCAGAGTTAGGCAGTAAGGCATTTCTCTGTCTTCTTCAAGGCTCAGTACTTTCACTGAAGTTGCTTCTGTCTCAGTGAGGCAGTCCAACAACAACATTTTGTGAGATTTCATCTGTCTGGTTAACCAGTAGCTTAAACCATGGTAAAGCTACCACAGTTAGCTTTAATAAAAATAAAAGTCAGACAAAGCCAGACAGAATGCAGAATAAATTAATGTTTGCTTGGGAACCGATGCCTGTAGAAGAATGTATGTCTATGGTGTAGATGATGGTTGGTTATGGGCTGGTCTTGACTATAATTGAGGATGGCACTGAGGCCCAGATCAGTGGTGGTGGCATGGTTTGTGCGTTTACAGGCAAAAAAGTAAATGCAGGTGGAACTTGGCTTGTGTGGTGCTGGCTCCCTCTTCTTCTGGGCATCTATATTAAAAGCCTGACATGCTGTCAGCTGTGTGACAGCTGTCCATACTCCTGAGCAGTTTCAGTCAGCCATACTCTACTTTGACAGGTATCTAAAATCTCAGTTATCCGAGCTGTTCTGTTCTATGCACTGCTTTTGTGTCTTCTGAGATAGCATGGGAGAGGATAACAGTGCAGACTAAGTGCTCCACACTGTTTCAGATATTGAAAGGAAACTGGATATCATGGAAGTTGTTGCTGGAAGTGTACGTTTCTCACTTTAATCAGCCCTCTCATTGCTAAAATAGACACTAAATGAGGAAACAAAATATCCGTGTCTGTGAAAAGTATCTGGAACTTCGCTGTGCTTAGTTTTGTTTAAGACCATTAAGGAGGGCTTCCACTTTAAAGGGCACTTTAAAACTGACTCATGTACGCTTCAGCAAGAATTTTCAGATTTTTCTTAGGCAGCAGACACTTTAGTTGTAAGGTAAAGCAATATAATGTGATCATTTATTTAGTTCAGTTTCAACTCTCCCTGCTTCTCTTCCCCCAAAAGCAGAGCGGGGGTCCCTCATCCACTAAACATGTCCTGGATTTTTTTTCAGTGCTGTGTGGGCAGGTGGTCCATATGCTACACAGCTTGGGATATCTTTTACCTTTATGGATGGAACTACATTTTGGTGGAAAAAAAAGTCTTTCAGTTTTTTGGAGGAATTTCCCTCTTCCAGAAATGACCTGTCTGTCATTAAAGTCCGAAGTAATGGTAGCACAAGGGAGGGGAAGTAGATTCCTGGAAGATCTTGCAAAGCAGTTAACGTGCTGAATTCTTTGGTTGATAGGTATTGTCTCTCAGAAAGAGCTGGATTCTGATTCAGGCACTGAATTAAATGAGGAATTTTTAAAATGAGCTCAGCATTCTGAGCTTTATTGGAAACCTGTCTCTTGTTTTGGTCTCTGAGATTTGATTTCTTTTGAATAACCTGAAGGCCCTTAGGACTTGACTTCTTCAGTCCTTTCATGGCTTTCAAGAATTTTGCTATGAAAAGTCTCCCTTGGAAATGCCTTCTTTCTTGCTTAGGAGCCAAATTCTTCCTCTTAATATCAGTGACATACAAATGCCTAATAGGGGTTATAGATGCAGGTATTTTGTCTGTGAAGGAGAAAGGCAGCAAACCAAGAATATCCCTTGTGGTCTTTAAAAAGTTGTCAAGTCATGTACTCCCTGCACAGCACCAGCTGATGTGGGAGGGAGTAAAGTCATCTCCCATTTCTGTTCCCTTTGAGAAGAGCAGCCCTCAAGGGGTGCTGGTGTTCCCTCACTGAGTGTGCCGGGCTGGCAGGCAGCGACAAATGGAGACACCTGCAGCAGCTTTAAAACAGTTGGTTTGGGTGCAAGTAGTCTGGCTGTGGCAACACAGAGCTCAATAAAACCAGCTAATATATTTGCTGACCCAGCTGCTGTGTCTTGATAATACCCTAGAACATACCTATTGCCCTTGGTGATCTACGTTTCTCGTTTCCCTTCTCCTCTGAAGAACCAGGTTTTGGCCACTTCTGTGCAAGCTACTTTTGTAGGAGTTAGCTGTGAGTTCGTTTTCTTATGTCATGTTTGGGCAACTAAATAATTAGCCTGCCTTGGAAAATGCTGAGTCTACAACGGCTCCCAGCGAAGTGAAGAGAATTACAGACTACTCAGCAATCTGGAAAACGAGACCTTTTGCTTATTAAATATGGAGCTGGGAACAGAATTTATGATGTTCATTTTCTGAAACTTGAAGCTGCATAAGCTACAGCTTATATTAGGGTTCTACACATATAAAGTTACTGAAGGGCTAGTAGATGAGTATTAACTATTTCTGTAAATGACTGATCAGTTGCTACAATGTCCAACAAGTTGGTTTGTTTTTTGTTTTTTGTTTTTTTTTTTAAACTACTGCTTAAAATTGCCTATAATATACCCATTCATGCACTTTTAAGGTACCTTTGACCTCTGTAACATAAAAGTATTGTTCCTTTGTCAATTTTATATCTCCACAACATCATGTGTGGCCATGATATATTTGTAGAAGGGATGCTTTGGTTCAAATGGCTGCTGACTGAAGTCAGCTGGGGCTGACTTCAATCCAGCACAAGAATCTTAGTTTGGGGACCCAAATAATGGGGCACTGTAGTCTTGTGGACAGCTTAACTAGGCAGAGAACGGAAGCAGGTTCTTTGAATAGCCTTCCTTTGTCCACCATCATGAAATCAAAAAGCAAATCTTTTGAAAAACACTAGGCAATAATTCCCATGGGGCTTTCCTAGACTCATCCATCATGGAGAAAATCCAATTTTCCTTCTTTCTCTATTGTACTCCGAGAAGCCTTGTGACCAGTTAGGTCATTCTAGCTTTAAACGTTAACTTGGCTAAGACATTTTAAATTAGTAGATCCTTTCAAAATCTAGAGCGTAATCTTCCACTCATACCCTAAGAATAATGATCCGTGCTTTTTGTTACATGCTTAATGATTTTTGAGTGAAAAGTATTTTGTTTATTATGTTACTGTTGAATAATAATAATTACTAGTGCTGTTGTAGCAGATTTTTTTAAAGGTCTAGGAGGCGCGTGGCTTCCTACCAGAGAGTTGATTCAAGGCTGTTTTACTCTGTCAAAGCCCACTTCTATGGATATTTATATGGTAATAAAGTGTAGGGCCTAGTGTTTCAGTTAGACTATATCCCAGTTACACCGAACTATTAAAATGTTCATTCATTAATTCATTCATTTCCTGACTCCTTCCAGAATGTCCTACAAAGATATTTTGCCAACCTTGTTTACATAAATTCCCCATTGTGCTTTGCATTTTTATTAAATAAAGGTGGTGTTTGAAATAGCTTGTAAATTGACAGGATACAAATTAGTGGGAAAGCAAATGTTAAGGAGTCGATGGTGTCTCTTGGTGAGCTTTGAAAAACATTCTATTTAGAACCAATTGTGCAGACGTATCATTTATTTTTCTTCTTTTCACCTTCCTTCATTTGTTAGAACTAGGGAAATTTGCATGAAAATTGGTTGTGTGTTTTTTTCAATTTTTACCTGCTTTGACTGTTTATTTTACATCTGCAGGTTTAATGCTTGTCTTGTGACATCACTGTTCGTTGCTGGGGAGATGGCAGTTATGTCACAGAAGTTACAGTTTGTAAGACTGAATGCTTTTTGAGACTGGGGATGACTATAAAAGCTTTCTTTCTTTTGGGTCACCAGTTGTAGCTAGTTGATGGCTATCGTTCTCATGTGGAGAGAGGATGAGAGTCTAAAGCCAGTGTGTACTGCTCAGTGCCTTTGTGTTTATGTATGTGTCACAAAATGTCCAGTGTCCTGGAATTTTCACTGCAGATAGCCAAGTGTGCCTGATCCCGGGAGACCATGTTTCCTTGTCATCCTTACTCAGGACGCAGATTTATTTAGGGATGAGGTCTCCACTGATGTTTACGGAGGACTCCACTGATGTTTGCCTTGTGTTTTTTGTATCATCTGTTCTTTGTCTAAGGAGTCACCTCTGTCTTTATCAATTCAAATCCAAAACCTTTCAGGGAAATGAAACTCCCCTAGTCCAGTTTGGGGAGGGTGGGAAACTGTGGCTCCGGGTAAAGGAATAAGCAGTAATGAGATTAACCATACAGGAAAAAACCAAACATCTTCCTTTGGTGTATAGGTTTATATGAATGAGAATTGACAGAAACAGGACAGGACAAGAAAAAAAGATCTATCTAAATACAACGTATTTTCCAAAATGTTCCTGGAGTTGTTGGCAGCTCCTTAAAAGCACCCCCACTTGATCTTTTCCGGTGGAAGATAGACCACAAGACAGACAGGCTTTGGAAAACAACTTCCCATAACACATTCAGACAGTGGATCTGATATATCCAGACATTGCTGGGCAGAAACTGAAAGGACGGTGAGCATTCCCTTCACCTTTTTTCCTTTATGCTCAAACTCATTTCCCACACCTCGAAAATCTCCTACTGAAAGTGACCTACTGGTCAAGCCGCAGTCCCTCACCTCCAGCAAAGCAGGAGGCGGCTGGATTGCTCCTTTAGCAGCCCGTGCTGGTAGCACACCGCCGCTCGCCCTGCGGGGCATCTCACAGAGTGGGTCAGGCTGCTCTGGCCTCTCCGACAACTCGGTTTGTCACTTCTGTCACAGTCTGTGGCACACACACACACACACGCACAGCAGCTGCCAGTGGCCTGGGGGGCCTGGGATCCTCATTTTTTTTTCCTGAGCTCACTTCTCCAGCACGCTGGCTGGCTACATTGGCGTCTTTTACCTGAGATAGGCTCTGACCTTTCTCCATGCATCTTAAAACACCCTGCCGCGTAGCTCCAACGGCACGCAGTCATTTGCTCTGTTTGCTGGTGTCTCTCGTCCTACTTTCAAATCACCTCTTCAAAGCCCATTTGATACCAGTTTGGGTTTTTGTTTCTTTTTGGAAGGTGCTCGTTGTCTTTGATAGAAAGATTTTTACTTTTTTTTTTTCACTATGAAGGAAGTAAAAATGTACTTGTCCATTTTAGGTACATTTGAATAATTGCTAAAAATAAAATGAAAAACTCAGGGCTCTGCTCTGCAAAGTAGTTTTCAATCCCCTGAAGAGTAACATGGCTCTTTCTGACTCCACACAGGCAGACAGGCCTAATTCAGCTGTCTGTTGCATGGTATGTTTAAGTGGTTTTGTAAAACAGTGTTCCCTAAATGTTGACAGTTTAATGGATTTCATTAGTGCCTGCCTACCAGCTGAGGGCTCAAACCTGCCCCCACCAGGGTTAGCTCAGATGAGTTCAGAAGTGGCTGTGTGGAGGACCACCCTCATCTCTGCCAGAGCTGCTCCAAGAGCTGCATCTGGAGCCCTAAGATGAGCAGGCGTCTGCTGCGCTCCCACATCCACAGCACAGCGCAGGCAGCGGCTAGCAGATGCACGTAGTTGTATGTCCATCTTTCCTGACTTCTCTTTAGGGCTCCATCGCACACCCAAGGAGGTATGGGCATTCTCAGGGTCTTCTTCCATATTACCATGCAGGTGAACCATGCAGGTGAACGGCCTTGGTTCACTATCCTGGGGGCTGAGGGAGTGTCTCCGTTATGCCAAAACATGTTTACGCTTCCCCCCCCGCCGTGCCTGTGAGACCTAGCTGCATAGAATGTCTAATGACCCTCCAAGACCAATTTCCAAAGCTTGACTGCTTTGTCTGGAGTGTGTGTTTGGGAATCATTTTGAAGGGGAAAGCATTAAAACTAATAATATGAATTCTTAGAATAGACAATTATTCCATTTGCGAACAAAAGAGGTGGTCCTGAGAAGCCATGAGTGGAACTTAGAGCTGGTTTAGTTGCTTCATTGCATGTCAGACTGTTCCCAAACCAAAGTGAAGAAGACACTCCAAAACTAGCAGAAGTAACTTAATGTTCTGCTGGCATACTGAAAATCTAGAGAATGACAATTAGCCATAACAATTACAAATAGAAGGCAAGTCCTGTAGTTAAAAGTGAATTCCACCAGCTATTCTGTGAAGCCTAATGATTTCCTCAAATTCCTTTTCTTTGGGAGGGGACTGAAAATCCCCATAGTTTGTCCCTGTCCAAAGATAGTTTCTCCCTTACCCTTCCTGAGAAGTACTGTGTGAGATACCCGTATCTGGATTAGGCACTAGCTAAGGGAGAACAGTACAGACTACCCCACGCTTTAGCATTATGAGTATCAGGACCACAGTGTAGCTATGCCTCATGGAGTATTAGCAACTCACCTCTCTTGGGTTTCTAGGTCCGGTCCAGTTTGATGGTCTTCACACTCCTCAGAAGATTTAGGCCAAGTTTATTCTTGCGTCTCTCTGCTCCCAAGTGACTGCTGCGCTCTGGGCTAGGGAAGGGAAGGCACACAGGGGAGACGCAGCCTCTACCTGTGCAGCACACTCTGCCTGCAGGCTTAATCTTTCCTGAAGCCTTCCTGGACCTTTTGCTAGTGAAGGTGAGGCAAAGTGTGGCTTAAAGTCATTCCCCAGCCAAAATGACTACAGAGCTATTTAGGAACTATTTTACTACTACCACCACATCTAATGCACTTATTTTGCTCTTTTTGTTCTCCAGTAGCAACTTTTTCAGGCATGGTTTTCTGTTGAAGCCAGGCAAGAGCAGTGAGACATATAAGCAGGTCTTTCATACTCCAGTAGAGGTCAGATACCTACCTACAGTAAAGGAGCTAATCCATTACAGCATGATAGATTATAACAGCTTATTTGGAGCCCTATTATATAAATCACTTAAATGTGTATTTACATAACATTCCTATTAATTACCACAAAGACTGTAATGACTGTGAGCTGTTCTAGTTTATCCTGTAAATATGTATTTAAGCAATTCTGTAACAGGTAATATTTAATCAATAGACCATAACAGATCATTAATCATGCCAAACCTTTGTGTAAAAAGTGAATTTGTACTGGTGGAACATAATGGATCCTTTGGAATACCATTTAACATATTATGCTACTCATATGAAAACTTTACAATGCCACTAATGATACATCTTAAAAGCCTTAGTGTGACCTCCTGTGCTGTGTATTGACAGACGTGAGCATATTTTTCTTGAGATAAAGAAGCCAAGAAGTTACTCAGCAGTGATTCTTTTGGACACGTGCAAGGAGCTGAAAAGACAAGCTCCAAGGGGCTGTACCTGCCTTATTCTTTCTTGGCTGAAGAGGTGCTGGGAAAAGAGGTCTACGTAAAAGGCTTATATGCTTACCCGGAATCCGTAGTTGTACCTGAGCATCTTGCAATAGTGTTTTACGGCACCAGTCATGGCAACAGCTCTGGAAGGCAGAGAAACATTGCTCCCATCCTTACCGTAGAAGTGGGGAAAAAAACCAGAGACAGCATGCAAAACAGCAGGACATATGCATGCAACAAAGTGGTTAAGATCTATCCCACCCTGCACTGTTGCTGTTAAGCAGATGACCATTTACTTGAGTGTAGGCAGGTAATGCTGCTGTTTTTGTGGACACTTAAGTTATTCTCTCAAAGGAAGCATGTGTATGCTCAGGAGCCAGTGTGTAAGTGGCAGTATTTTGGTGGTCTTCACTAAACTCTTCAAAACACAAGTGCAGAAACGGAGATCATCATCAGGGGACTTATTTTTAAAAATATTTGATGCACAAGGTAAATAGAGAAGAGAAAGTAAAAACCTAAAGAGCTTTAAAGAGCTCCAATAAAAGCCCTAAGAGTTCAGTTTCCCCTCACACAGTACAGAAGACTAGCCATGCCATCAGAAAGCAGGGAACTTGAGAAGGAAATCCTGCTTACTTTACCTGTGCCAGCAGCCTGGCTGATTTTAAACAGATTGCTTCGGAGAGGGAGGTGAGCAGGATGTTTCTGCAGAACTGAATTATCAAGTATTGTAGCTGCGCCACTGAAAACCCACATGATGTACTGCATGCATCCTTGCCAAACTGTCCTGGGAAGCTGGCTTCAAGCTACAGCTGAAGTCATAGTTAAAAGTTAAGAGCCAAATTGTGGTCATGTGGGTCGGTCCGCTGGTGTCATGCGGGACTACTGCAGAGTTAAGGTAAGCAGGGTTTGTTCCAGGCTAGGAATGTAATTCTAGAAACTGTTTTTCCTATGTCACGAGCGTGCCATGCAGTTTGTGGGGAACAGCAGTGCCTGCTCAGAGGGGATTCATGACTGAAATAGTAAGAAAGCCTTAGTCCAGGAGCATAATGTATTGGCAAAGCCTTATAGGAAGTCTGTACATCACTGGCCCTGGCCAGCTCCACTGATCTCTTGCTTTCATAAGCACTAAATTAACATTTTTTTTAAAAAAGCTTTTATTAATGGTTCCGTTGGAGCTTTTGCAATCTGTTGTCTAATGCAAGCTTTGATTAAGTTTAAAAAAAACACCTCTGCAATAACAGTTCTCCTGTGTAATAACTAATCAATATATGCTAATCATTTGCCAAATGTATTTCTTACAGAGAAATGGTTGCGAAGTTAGGTGACTGCCAAAAAAAGAAAGAAAAAAAAGAAAAAAACTTATTTAATTCCTTAGCCAGTAGGTATTCGTATCTGTAAAAGATTAACCAGTTTTGTATTTTTGCCAATTAGTATAGAAATTTTATGAGCCGGCATGAATATTCAATTCAAATGATTTTTTTTACAGCTAAGTTGTAAACCTCTAGAAAACATGGGAGGCTAACTCAACCCTGAATAGAGCGGTGAAGCTGAGTGCTGCTGTAATAAAGCAATCTATTAAAAGGCTATCTTTCTTATAAGATTGCTTTCCCTAAGCACCTAAGCATATTAACAACATCTGAAATGCACTTGTAATTATACGCACCTCAGAAAAGATTTAAAATTGCCTTCTCTGTCCACACTTATAAAAACATCTCAGTCACCCTGTGATCTTATTTTACCTATGCACCTTAAAGCTTGTAAAAGCAAAGTGGAAGAAGCAATCACCCATCAGAGAAATGCTTATAGGTGAACTTTGGCCATCTCCACTGGTGTTAATTTTGCTCTCAGTGAACTGCACTTAACACCCTTGTAAGGTCTGGAGAATTCTTCCCATCCCTGACTGGCCTACATGACTATTTGCTACTAATTTGCACTTTGAAGGTGATGCACTGGGAAAAAGAGAAATAGTTCATTTAGTGTCTGAAGAACAGCTTTCTGGCTAAATCCTGCAACTTTCTGGGGAGGGCTGCTCTTTGCCCGTTTGGTCACTGCCGGTGAAATTAGCCGTGTGCTTGCATGACTGGGAACTGCAGGAGCGGGTACGGCAGCAAAGCGGGAAGCATGCAGCTTCAGCTGCAACATCTTAATGCTGGAACTCCAGCCTCCTTTTGCCTGCCTGCCCACCGTACTAAGGAACCTAAATGCCCTGCAACACCGTTGCTGTATCTTTCTTTATACTGCAGAAATATATTGTGTGTAACACAGCAAGAAGCATCAATAACTTGTTTACTTCTGGTGTGTTATTTATTTTCTGGACCAGGCACCAAGACCAGCAAAATACAGTTTCTGAAAATGCAGTCCCATACAGCTGAAGCAGAAAGGTTTGAACAATACTAAGATTTTTAAACAAGGATAATAAGAATAAATTAAAAATTGTTATGCTATGTTAAATTAGAGATCTGAGTTTGCTGTCCTACTCAGACGAAAATACCCTTGATATTAAGCCCTCGTATTTGAAAATTTTCAGCTGGCTCCATTTGGCAACTAGGTTTAGGAAGGAACATTTTTATGTGTCTCCTGTCTTCTGGGGCTACTGGTTATTTGGTGAAGAGCATTTGAGCTAATGGAGCTCACTTGAATTCCCCTTAGGAATTAGATTCTTTCCTGAATAAGGACTGCAGGATCAGTTATCAGCTGTTCTGCTGAATAAACTGAATACCCATGGAGCTTTTTAGCTTTTCCTTTGTGAAACCCATGGCTTTTAGAAAGGCCTGTGATGGTGCTGGTGATTTTTATTGTGATAATACTCCTAAACGCCCAGGCACAGTGCTGAGAGTGGTACTAATATACGCCACATGCTACCTACAGAACTGCTACAGGAGAAGCATGGGGTCCCTGCCCGGAGCACTTCATGGTGTCGGGTTTTTTGAGATGATTCGTTGCAGAGTTCTACTTGCTGGATTTTTTTTTTCTAAAATGATCTTGTTTCCAAATGTTAATTTTCACAATGGAACATCAGTTATAAATGTATATGTTATTAGGGCGTTTTATCATATTTAAGAGGACTTCCTAGCATCTCCTTTGGCAATTTTATTAAACTAAAGTATTCATTTCCTGCATTGAAGGGAGTAAGCTGTGCAGTTTGGTTCTAGCTGTAGCAAACTGATGAAAAACTTATATAGAACTTAATTGGAAAATCCTACAGATTTAAAAGCAAAATGCCATTTCCACCACACAACCCTCTGGGATGATTCTAAGCCAGATGAGAAGAGACTAGCATAATTTTACATCTCTGTATTTTAGAAGCAATTTCTTAAAAGCAGAATATTGTCTTCACTGTGAAACTTTTATGAGTGTTGCATCATTATAATACTTTTGGATTTAACACTTCCCAGATCAAGGTTGGAGGGAAGTTTGATGGGAAGTGGGGAATCTGTTGTGATGATGTATTCCTCTGTTGTATCACACACACAGTCTTTCATGAAACATTTCCAGGGTAGAAAACGTGGCTCCTGAACTCTCCCCGCTCCTGCAAGTTGGGTAGAAGAAATGCCTTTTCAGCTTTAAGGGAGGGCAGTGGATGTAGCAGCATTTTCTGTCATTAGAGCTGTTTAGGTCAAGACTTGCTCTACTAAAGCCATACCTGTATGGTAGGTGAGACTGCATAAGATGGTCTCAGTGGTCCTTTTTGGCCTTCATGATACAGGAAAATCCTGCAAAGCATTTGCATAGGATACTATTAGCTGGAATGCTTTCATTTCTTAGGGCGTTGTATAAATTGTGTAAAATCATACACTGACTTACAAATGGTGAAAGTATTAGGCCCATCTTCTACTGTGCTGGTACAATGGAGGAATTAATTAGAAAAATAATTCTGGTAAGTAAGGCGAAAGAGGACTAGAAAGTGCCCTGCTCTTTCAGACAGTGCAAGGAAAGTCACTAATTGCTCTAGACTAACTTCACTGAAGTGCAGAGCAAGGGAACAGATAACACAAAAATGTATTAGTTGCTTTTGTTGCAATATAAAAGACCGGCAAGGGATTAGGTTTTTCTGTTCAGCGAAGGAAGAGACTGAGTTTCCCACACACTCCACATCTCCTCTTTTGCTGTAGTTCAAGAATCATAAGATACTCACAACAATTTGGCAGTGTCAGCAGCGCAGTTTAACAACACACGGAGTGGGCCAGAACTGCCCCACAGAATAGTTTCCTGATGCCCTTTCAAGACTGCCGCTTACGAGCACGCTGTACGCTGAGAACATTTTTATGGGAACATTCAGGCAAACAAACACAGATGGCTGCAATTGCCCTCCCCCCTCCCCTTCCCCAGTGGGTAATCAGCATTTGTATTAAACCACATAATTATTGGGGGTAATAATGTATTATCAGGTCAGGCAAGTTTTCTTCATGAAGGTTCACTTGGTAAGTACCACATGGTGATAGATGAGTTTTGTGTTACTTCACATTACTTGGGACTGGCGCCAATCAAATCACCACCTGACTTGTGTACCAGGTAATCAGTCACACCCAGGCTATCTAAAGCCATGCTTGCCTGGGCCAGTCTTCTGTGAAGACAGCTGGGAAGCGTGCCATATCGACCGCGTTCCCGTGAAACGGAAGATAAAAGGGCTAGGAAAGTTCAGCCGCACTTTAAGTATGCAATGGTGCTTCTGGTGCTTGCAGGGAAAAAAGACTGAAGGCCAGGATGAGGCTCGGAGATGGAGCGGGCGAGTGTGCAGAGCAGCCGCGGTCGCAGCGCAGCAGTTGGCTTTCAGCTGGGGCAGGGAAGGAATGTGAGATGGTTCCCACAGCATCTCCCGGCTTTGGGAACCTCTTCTCTTCCAGCGCCGCGTGCACCGCGCTGCCTCCGAGGGCACGGTCGGATGTTTGCTTGAGAAACAGCTGCGGTAGTTTAACAAGTTACTGCTTGATCAGCTATTTGTTCCTGCTCCCCTCTGCCGAGGTGCAGTAACTGAATCCGTGGGCTCTTCCAGGCTGTTGCAGCGCAGAGGGAAACAGGCTTTGCTTCAACTGTTTGCAGGTATGGACAGTTGCCACGTCTGAGTCGTGGGGGCAGAGATAAATAGTTAAGGGGCAACAACTTTTTAAGCAGAGGCAGCTGTCCTCCGAACGAATGTCTCACTGTGCCATAAAAGACACTCAACACCATTAAACATCGGGCTGTCAGCAATAATTACAGAACATGTTCACACTGTTTAAAAAAGCAAAAACTACAGAGAGGAAGAGAATTGACATGAAAATTCAAATGTGAAGAAACTAAATAACTACACTTGGAAAAAGAAAGTGTTGCTTATGTGACTAGAGAGTGTTGTTCCAAAAAACCACAATTTAGGAGCAAATTTTTCCAGTGAGCGTTTCACGAGGGAAGGGGGAACGATGAAGGGAAAAACTCCTTGGCCCTTTTGCTGTTTGCCCCTTTCTTTTTCTTTCTGCTACTTGAAAGGTAGACAATCTCCACTGCAGTTTTGTGATGGTGACAGTTTAATGTGCATGAAGTAACATATTGGGCATATATAACCTCACCTGTCTACTTCAGTGTACATGTGAGTAATTGCAAGGTACATCTGCATTGTGGAAGCTAAACAGTCTGAAATCCATCACTGTATCCTGTAGTCAATGGGGGAACACTTTCAGTAGAAGAGTCACACTTCAGGCGACATGTGGCTTTTTACCTACGGTCGTCACAAATAATGTCTCCAAGGGCTCCTAGTCAAAGAAACTGATGAAATAATGTGGGTTCTTGACTGGTTTATGCTAGGTGTTTGCTTTCATTGCAAAGTCAGCTTTGAGTTTCTTCATCCTTGTCATTTTGCCTGCCTGCGTAACTTTATGTTGATGGGAAGGCGTGATTGTGAAACTATGGGCAGTGGACACAGGAGGTGGTGTAGTGCTGCAGATGTATTCTGTTGATGTGATTGGATTTAAAACTGCTTCTGGCTCTCCAAAGAGGGCATCCTTTTGATGCTCTACAGCATTCTAGTTCAGATAACAGCAAAAAAAAGCAAACCACCCCCAACATTTCCGAAGATGTGTGTAAAATGTTATGGAAGGGCTATTTGTATCCCTTGGTTTACTGGCTTAGGTAGAAGCACTTTAGAAACACTTCTTGGGCCTTGAATTCCTGTGTTTCTGTGAGCCCTTTATGGAGCTGTTTGGGACTGCCTGAGACTGTGCTTCTTGCACAGCAGCCTGGTTTTTGCACCTCTGTCATGGGCTGACATGTTCCAACTGTTTTTTAACACATTCACAAGAGCTTCAGGAAGACAAGAGGTATCTACTTTGGTCACACTGCGCCAGGTACCAGCACCAGGTACCCACTCTCTCTTTAGCAAACACCTGGAGTAGAGCAGCCATGCACTGGCAGGACTGACAGTGCAAGCTGTTACAAATGCTTCTGGCACTAAACCCTACGTGGGTACCCGCCTATGCCTGCCAGTGCCCTGCAGCCTCCCATCATCTCTTGCAAATAGTGTTTAGACACTCTCAGAAGGACTTTTGGCTTCCCCTATGCACAGCAGCAAGGATTTGGGAACAAATCCTTGCTGCTGTTTGGAGCAGGATGTCTTGAAGTCCAGCTGAAGGCTTCATGCAAATTGTCTAGAAAGTGGTAAATCAGTTCATTAATCCATTTATAAAATCAATATATCACACAGGGAGCTGAACAAAACTTGGCAGCTCTGCCTATATCCCCTTTGCATCTGAGGGACTACTGACTGAAAAAGTAAGAGCCCCGTCACTCTGCCCTTAGCAGTATACAATCACCATGAACCTCACCAGCATGTGCAGAGCAAGCCTTGCTCAGTAAGTTAGCACTTGTGAATTTTTGTGCATAGGATGTCCAGCTGCAGGAAGATTTTTCTTTAGTGGTACTGGAGCTTCACATAGGAGTAGGCTGATATTCCTGACCCCCTAGTGACACACGTCCCAGAGCCTAGGGTTATGTAGGGTCAGTCGTCCTGGTAGTTCCAGCCATGACAGAGAGGTAAGAGAAGGAAATCTATTATTAAGTATTGAATCTGCTTTCTTTTGTATTAACCATAGGATTAAAAAATACATCACAGGAGAACCCGTGTTTCACAAACGCCACCGTAATTTTCTCGTGCAGAATGGCTGCTTGAAATGTGGAGCTGGAAAAGCACAACCCCCTTTTTAGTGTGTGGTAGGCTCCTCTTGGTATTAGGCACTGACGTTAAAGGATATGGCTTTCCTGCTGACTTCAGCGAGAGGTAGGGCTGTTTAAACAGTTTTCCCTGGCGTTGCTTTAGTCATATGCATTTCCACGTGCAGCAGGGTTAAAAGACTCAGTGTCCTTCCTGACTCTGCTTCACCCCAGTGTTTGAAAGCGGTGGTGGGGAGCAGCGAGGGGAAAAGGAAGACATTAGTACACAACGAGAAGCTGAAACCAAAAGACTAGCCGGTGCTGCATGTTCCCACTTCTCGGCAACTGTGAGTCACACGTGTAAAACACATTTGTGCGCCCGTTGTGCGACTTGTCCCTAGAATGCTTCAAACTTTTTATAGCTGCTCCCACTTGCTGCAGTGTCACCTGCTGGCGAGATCAAAGTACTCAATAGCACGCTCCCCCGCGCCACGCTAAACAAAGTCACCGAAGCCCTTGAAAACTCCTACAGATGTTTCCTCTCTGAAGACAAAAGGATATTTTTCTCCCCTCCCTTCCTCCTTCACGCCAAAGAGCAAATCCTATGCCTCACTGAGTTTGTACCACCTCAGATTAATTGGCACTAATGCAAATGTTCATGGCTGTGTGGGGGATGTTGCTGAGAGCATAATGGTTGTTGTATTTGCTTGCATGTGGTTACTCCACTTCAGCTGTGTAATTCATTGCTTTATAAAGTGCTTTACAATGCACTACAGCACAGGAAGCTAATCATATGCCGTGGCAGACAATACAGCAGAGATTCAGAGAGTTACTGCAGGTCTCCTAAGGCCTGTGCCCTGAAGTCCCCAGTCCTTTTTCATCAAAAGTCCCCCTCAAGTGAGTGTCTCTCTTGCCACCTGGAACAAACTCTCAGAACCGCCAGAATGTCTGGAGCTTTTCTGCCGGCTCCCTGTGGGATTCCCTTTCATTCCTTTTCGGTCTAATTCCCCTTCCCTTCACTCCCACCCTGAGTTTCTCTCCCTCTTTTTAGGCATCTTATTGGCAGAGTATTCCAGGCATAGCACTATGAAGGATGTACAAGAGTTTCCATTCTAAGGGGGTTATTTTGAGTTGCTTACGTTTCTGGCTGCAATTTTAAGCATTTGATATCAAGCCCAGAAGCAATTTTTTAATTGGAAAGTGTAAGCTGAGATAGGTACAAGAACAAAGATTTCTTCAAAAAACTGACACTTCCAACTGTGTAATTTTAACAGTTCTCATGAATGTGGGGATGGATTGGTATTCGGTTCTGAGGTATCTCTTGGCTTTCCTGGTGCAATGGTTTGTTACTGTCTGTTGGTCACAGGGATTTTTCGGTGTATGCAGACTCTGCTCTCTAGGTACCAACTACGCTGGTACCATGCTTTCGCTTTGAGGTTAGGAAATCTCTTTCTCTTTGACCAATAAGGCACTGAGGAAGAAAGGTGAGTTCCTCCACTAGACAGTTACAATAGAAAAGCTGGCGTGGAAGGAAACAGTGAATTTCCCCAATTGGTTGCACAAGTTTTTGCCTTGGTCTAGTGTGCTGGCCTAGCAAAAGTTGAACCATATAGAAGTTAATAATTTAATTTATTTTCTAAAAATGCACAAAATTCTATTAAAAACCCTGCATGACAAGACTATCAAATTGCAAACACTCAAAGGCTAAGGAAATGACAAAATTGAGCTTGCCAACCCAATCTTAATTCTGTTTCCTTGCTTGTATAGTTACAATAAAGTTTAATTAGATTGTCACATATTATTTTGGGGAGGTGTTGGAGCTGGGCTCCTGCCTCATTCATTTTGCATGCTAATGTAGCGCAAGGCAGTTTTTCATGAAACACAGAGGGCCAGAGTCCCTCACTTACTGCAGAAGCTATATGATGTGTCATAAATAAGATTGGTGTTTGTAGGAGGCAGGAGCTGTATGGCACCCTGTGAATGTAGAATGATAATGAAGAGTTCACACAGGGACAGGGTAACCACTTACTCCTTCACCCTGCCAGCCACCTACTGCTATTCCAGTCCTTCCAGTCCACAGTTGACGAATACCAAGCTGATGCTCCCATACCGGCTACCTCCCTAGCACGTATATATCCCCATGCTCCAATTGCCTGGGAACCATTCAGCAGAAGATCCCAGGATCTTAAGTGTCCTA
This sequence comes from Phalacrocorax carbo, assembly GCF_963921805.1. NCBI lineage: Eukaryota > Metazoa > Chordata > Aves > Suliformes > Phalacrocoracidae > Phalacrocorax > Phalacrocorax carbo. The sequence continues at coordinate 60,894,306 of NC_087515.1, read as the reverse complement.
ACTCAGAGACCAATCCTGAGGGACATGCTGACGCTCTTAAGTGCCCTGTGGTAAATTAACTGCTGTGGGAATGACAACTGCTCCACATCTCACTGGGTCCTTCACTTTAATAATTATAATCTTGCTGTGTGGTTCTTCATAGCTAGAGAAGTTTCTTCATAGATAAACACACTAAGGATGCCTTCTCTTTTCATTCTCAGGCAGTGGTAAACATGAAATTCAGTTTCATGTAACAGAGTTAATTCATACTCAGGCAGTCATTACTGTTCCCAGCAGATGAAAGGTTTATGGCCATTTATTTGAGGGGTCACCTATCAGTCTTTCCCATTCACAATTAAACCTGGCAATTGCTCCTCTGATAAAGACTCTGTATTTCCCCCAAAATGTTTTTCTGTTTATTTCTGTTTGGTTTTAAGTGCTGGAGTGAGTTTTTCTTTTAGCTACAGATGCTGTTCTTTGAAATTGGAGCGAATGACAGTAGAACTTAAGCATAATAACAGAAGGCTTCTCTGCTCCTGTAATTTCACTTGCCTCCTTCCCATGTTCTTCTGCAACCATAGCAAAATGCTGAATAGCTTCAGTATTTCATCTTCTGAAAGCTAGAAAATATAGCCAAGGATGCTGAGCCACACTGAAATGAGGAAGGGCTCCCAGAGCACTGAGAAGTGTTCCAGTTCTTTTAGGTTCAGCCAGCCCTTTTTTGTTTGTTGCTTCAACTTATGTAAATTACTAGAGTTCAAGTAGATTTAATATTTATCATCCAAGACAGGAAGGGTCAGCCCTCCTTTCTTCTACATTCCCTCTACTAGAAAAGTGTAGTTTCAGTTAAATGTCAGCATTTGTGATTTAAATATATTTCAGCAAGAAGATTTGCAAATTGTTATTTCTGCTGTCCGTCCCCCAAAGTGTCTCTTATATTTCTCTCTCAAGTAGTAAGATCTACGGAGAAAAGCAAGATGACTAAGTTGCTACGTAACAAGGCGTAAAGTCTGTTTCCTTTTTTAAAGCTCTTATGGTTCTTGAGAGCCTTTGGACAAATTACTGAATAAGGTACATCACATTAATCATGGTGATCTCTGAGTGTCTGGCAGGATCCATCCAATGAGGTCCTCTTTCTAAGATGAGATCGATAGATAAAGTAGCAAAATTATTTACTTGTTAATATTTATTATTTTGAGACACCACCATTTGCACTGAAAGAATTTGTACACCCCATTGTGCCACACACTGAGCACCATGAACTCCTACGATCTCTCCTTATTTCAACAATAAATAAGAACATTTAGCAACATGTAAAGCTAGACGTGATGTGAATATGAGAGACATACTAAAACCGTGTCCTTGATTTGCTTCCAAAAGACCAAGTCTTAGACTGGCCTGGGACATGGTAGGTCATCATATCAGCATTTTCTGGTAGCATCATCAGTTCCTAGAGAGCACGGGATTTTGTTAGAGCATTACCTCAACCGGTTGCAGAGATTGCATTTTTTACGAAGCAGGTTCAGCACCACTCCACCAATCGGATTTGTGAAAAGCAAGTTCTATGTTATCCCACTCACTTTTCTGGCCTCCTCTCTTCAGGATCACCAGGCACTTGATTTTCTTTTGCTCTGTGCATCAGGTTTCAGAGTATGTAGGGGGTTCTGGACATCCATGCATCCATCCACAACTTTTTAATGGCTTCCCTCAGCTGTTCTTTCATGGTTTTGTTGTGCAGGCTTTGTCCTGCTGTTCATTCCTCATAATCCTGCCATCACAGTGGAGTGCAGGACCCATTTCCTGAGCACCTTTCCTGGTTCTTGCACTCTTGCAGGTTAGCCCCCGACTGACAAGTCCTCCAGGGTTCTGCACTTACACTCACTCTGGGACAGAAGTTCATTAATGCGGTTCTCGCCTTGTATTAGCCTCCATTTCCTTCTGTCATAGGTAATGTTCATGTAATCAAGGTTTCATTTTTTCATTGCAAAATGGAAGGTGTGTTTATCCTATGGCTTATGTTTTCATAGAATCATAGAATCATAGAATGGTTTGGGTTGGGAGGGACCTTTAGAAGTCATCTAGTCCACCGCCCCTGCAGTGGGCAGGGACATCTTCAACTAGATCAGGTTGCTCAGAGCCCCATCCAACCTGGCCTTGAACGTTTCTAGGGGTGGGGCCTCCACAACCTCTCTGGGCAACCTGTGCCAGTGTTTCACCACCCTCATTGTAAAAAATTTTTTCCTTATATCCAGTCTAAATCTACCTTCCTTTAGTTTAAAACCATTACCCCTTGTCCTGTCACAACAGGCCTTGCTAAAGAGGTTGTCCCCATCCTTCCTATAGTTGCCTTTTAAGTACTGAAAGGCCGCAATAAGGTCCCACAGCCTTCTCTTCTCCAGGCTGAACAACCCCAACTGTCTCAGCCTGTCCAGCTTTTCGTCCACCAGTACCCCCAAGTCATTCTCAACAGGGCTGCTCTGAATCCCTTCATCCCCTAGCCTGTATTGATATCGGGGATTGCCCCGACCCAGGTGCAAGCTAGTCTTGGTACAGTTTCACTGTTACTGAAAACCTTATGTGGAGAAGACCTAGTAGTTATAATTTCAAATATCACTGTAAAATCTCATGTATCATGTATGATACATTCTCCTGACTTTTTCATTGTGTTCCCTATATGTCACTCCTTTGAGATGTGGCGCATAACTTGTTGCCTGCCTCCTGATGTTGGGCCTTGCACACAGCTACTAGAGGATGAAAAGATTTTCAAGTCAGAACATTTGACATGGGGGAGGGTCACAAAACGACAGGCTCCGATAGTAAACAGAATGTGACTGGGGCTGATCTTGCAGGCCAAAAGCCATGTTAGATGTTTTACCAGGTATGGTCTAGCAGTGTGGCAGGTGAGTTAGGGGAGTTAGGTGACTTGACACATGAGAGGACTTGGGAAATGTTATGCACTGGGAGAGAAGATAGCTGAAACACCTGCCCTAGCCCAATTCATCAGATATCCTCATGACTCTTCTGGACAGTTGGTGGCGGGAAGGAAAATTTCACATTTCTTCCTCCCATTGAGCTCCTTAAAACAACACATTAGGGCCTTATAACAACACAAGTATTAAAAAATCCATCAGCTCCCCCACCAACATTGCTTTTTTATTCCCTTAAGCTCTCTGTTTTTTCATTTTGCTTGAACACTTCTGCTGTCATCCATTTCACTTTCAGTTCGGAGCCCCTCTCTGGTTCTCCCGCAGTAGGCCGATCACTGTGGTGTTTGCATTTCCAGGGCTGTGGAGGAAACGATTACCTTAACAAACAAACAAAGCAGATGTTTTCTTCTGATAGGCGTCATACTGTAAGAAAACTCCAGAGCGTGCTAAGAAATGAATATGAATGTACGTGTGCATTTGTCCCTCTCTGATCAGTCACAGCTTGTTGAGGGAAGGCTGTGCGTGAGGGAGAACTGATTGAGCTCAGTGCCACAGCTGGGCTGGCAAACTAGTGCCTGCAGGGGCAGCACGAGGGAAAGAATTAGAATCAATTGCAGATAAAATCTTATGCTTCTTTTTTAACCCGCTGCATCTGGGGAAGCCGGGGAAGGGAGCCAGTGAGTGGAGTAAGGAGATGCACACACACAGCTGCAGGGCACAGGAGGGAACGGTGTTTGGGAAGGGGAAGCTTTTGTTAAGTGCTGAAGAAAACTGCAAAGGGCTATAGGTTTATTCCTGGGTGAAGTCAGAGATTGAGGACACTGCTCTCATGTTCAGTGGAAAAGAGCAAAGTCTTCTGTCTCTTCCTAAGAGCTGTTTGGAGGAGATGCAGAGACAGGGCATGATGGCTAATAAGAGGAGGGGGCATTAGTGTAGAAGAGGGGCTGGGAAGGACGTGATGCTTTGGGGCAGCCAGAGAAAAGGTATTTTGCAAGCTGGCTGCTGGAGTACAGAGAGATAGAGGGAACAGTTGTTGTACGTAGTTCACTCAAAAGCTGGGATGTGCTCTCCCTTTTGTTATCAGTACAAGTGGTCCAAAGCACTGCCTTCTTAAGACTGCACTCTTCTGAGCTGTAAGAAGAGGAAGAATAAAACCAGTCATAGGATGGCTTTCAATTGCAATGGATCCATCCAATGGCTAAAAAAAGTGCTGCAAATAAAAGCAAGTAATTTATGATGAGTATACAGTATATGTTTGCCGAATGGCAATTCCCCCTTCTCCACTTTCCTCCACATTTTCCCCTTAAAATCTTGTACACGACCATTACAAATATCTGTAAAATAAGTGGTAACCCTTTGCTTATTACTGGTTAGGGAATATGGTCATTACACCTGAACAGCCATTAGGTGCATCCTGATTTTGTGGAAGAAAATGCAAAATATTGCTGTGACTGCAAATTAACCAGGATTACCAAATACTTAACAAGTTTCCAAGTTAGACTTCAGTGTCCTCCAGGGCCAGGTGGTTTTTCCTCTGAACTATGTGTGCAGGGCTGGGGAGACAGTGGAAGTTTGCACAGCTTGTGTAGTGGTTAAAAAACCCCCCACACCCCAAAATACAATCTGAATTTACTTCACTTGTTAGATGGTGTGTGTGAGCACAGATACTAAAAGCCCTTTCGGTTAGATATTATGCATATCTGACCTGAGAACTTAGCCAAAGTTCAGGGTGCTGCCACTCTTTTGTTAGAAGAGATGGATGAGGCAATCAGGTGGTCTTGATGAAATCTTGTATTATGACAAAGAATGCGCGAGGAACTGCTCCCTTGAACCCGTGGGGGATCAGGCAGGAGATAATCTCTTTATACACAGGGTCAGGTCTCTCTGTCCCAGCCCCTGCTCATCCAGATGCTTATTCTTTCCTGTTTTGTCAGAATAGTGATGGGGCCTTTTTTGGTCTTCCTTCTCAGCTTTTCTGGTCTTGCTGTTTCTGTCACGCACAATCCTTCATAACATAATTGCCTGTGAAACCTCTCTGTCCACATGTGTCTTTGTTTTGGGAGATGACACGTAGTTATGTTTCGGGTGGAGATCATTATTGTTTCAAACATCTGGCTTCATAAAGAACCTTAACGGTTTCTCTGAATTTATTCTGAATGAAAGGATGAAGTGTTACGCCCACCATCTTTCACTAGTTTTTACCCAGCTCATAGCAATAAAACGACTGGAAGCCGCATAACCTGTCAGGCTGCTTATTAAAGAAGATGTCAGGAGAGGACTATTAAACCTCTCTACTTGGAGGGGGACATGTGGTGACTGACCTATACAACAATTTGTGTTGCTGTGTCAGAAAGACAAAGTTCAGGAAACTCCTTGTCTTACAGAGAGGGGTAGACTGCTTAGATGGAGAAGCAGGGAGACATTTCCCTCAAGGCAATGGCAAGGATTGCCTTGAAAGGGCTGTGTCACTGTGACCTTGACTGCACTCCTCCCTGGCAGCAGGCTGTGGGTACGGGGCTCAGAGGAAGCGGCTAGCACCATTTCTCCAGATCCATGGAGGTTTCAGGCAGGATCATAGCTCATGGCAGCTTTACCACTCCCTGTGCACTCTGGGGTTTTGTGTAAATCAGATCTTCTTGCCCTGAGATGCGATGGCTTTGTGTGACGTGAATCAGTACGAGTCCTGTAAGAGTGGCTTTCAAATATGTATATCTTTAATCTGTGTGCAGATGGGGAATTATATAATGTAAATGCTAATTTACACCCATTGGAGACAAAAGTGAGTAGTTAGTTCGCCCCCTGACACCAGAGGAGAGTCCTGGATAGAAAGTACATGAGATATTAAACAGATAGAACACTTCAACTTAGCTGGTGATGCAAGAGTGACACCATGACTGCTTTGGTGGTGGTGGGAGAACAAGATGCTCAGCGATGCTTCTGAAGGTTTGCGATACAGTGCTAACAGGACGTGAATGCCAAGGACCTTGTACCTCAGCCGTGGGAGCCCTTTTACTGGATGGAAGTTAAAGAATAGGAAATGTAGGAAAGCTGCTGTGAGGACAGCCGACTAAACTGAGATAAAAGATGATCAGTTCATGGGCGGCCATAGCACTGCTTCTTATTTCCTTGCTGTAAGGCAGCAATGTGCTCCCCTGTGGAGCCTTAATTTCTGCTTGTTTGTATGGAGGGTCTTAGTGGTTTCTGGCAAGTCATCCCCTCCAAAGTGAGACTGAGCCAGTGGAAGAGAGCTGCTCAGCAGCATACTATAGAAATGCATTATACATGACATTGTACAGCAGGGTTCCTGATGGGAAACAAACAGAGAAAGTGGCGCTCCATTAATAGGAGAAATGGGTAACAATATAGTTTTGTAGGCCCTGTCATCCCCGGGTCTTACAGAATATTGTAGAGAGAGGCATTAGGTAAAATTAGATAATATGATGCAAGGATTATGAGCATTTTACAAACAAAAGGTGCACTGAAGAGTTAAGGCAGTGCTTTCAAAATCTTTTCTCTGTGCTCAGTTTCATATGTTCTTCAATATTAATGGTTTGTTATTTGGAGATGACCAAAAAGTGTGTGTGTGTGTGTGTGTGTATATAAGAAAGTAGAATATTGTCCATCCTATCTATCAAGCGTATCAGCAATATGGGGCAATATGGGATTGCCACTGGCGTTGTGTGCCCAATCCTCTTGTTCTGTAAAAGTCAAAATTTGCTCCTCTACAGCTACTGTTGAAGGCATGGGAGATTTGAATTGACCAGCGTTGAAAAATCAGGCTGAAGTCACAATAAATTTAGTCCCCAAATGTGGCAACTGCATTTGAGAAAAAACCCCAAACCGTAAATGATGCCTTTTTCACTTCAAGGTGAAAGATGAGTACACTTCAATCAAAGAGAATACAGCAGTTTTAGCCTCTCCACACTGCTGCCCTAAATGTAAATTGTACCACCTCCCAGATAGATACCACTTTTGATTTTCCCAAATCACTTGATAAAAACATTGATCCATCCATGGCTGAACATCTAATACCCTCCGTCGAACATTTTCCTGTGATGTGGAGTTACTTGCTGTGTTGTAATTCAGAGGCGCGCCATTCTTTTACGAATGTTTGAGTGTTTATGTTTGTTCCTGTGTTAAGCCCTTCGTGCATCAGGTGTATGAGTCTAATGGTCTTCTCAAAAGAATCACCTCATCAGATGGAGCAAATTGAAAAAGCACCCTCAGCTTTGGAATATTTTTTATATTGCTGTGAACATTAGTTTTGCTATTTAAATTAATGTTCTATTGTGGTTTATTTTTTCTGTAGTACAACAGAGACAAATTCTGCAATTAAACCAGAATAGTTAATTACAGATGACACTAATAACTGAACAGAGACATTGGAAAATATCTTTTCTCCTTTACAGCAAGTGTACACGATTGTCAGAAGGTTATACTGGATGTAAAAAGTCACATAACAGTAAAGGAAGTGCATGAATCCTTAATCTGGATGATGGGAGAATGCTGCTGGCAGGAACAAAGGTCATTTTAGAGTCCCAAAGTCTAATGAGTGGTGAAAAAGAGTAGAAACTGAAAAAAAAAATCCTGTAAACCTATGACAGTGCTATAGATTTGGCTGAGATATTAGGCCAAGAGTTATAGGGACATTTAATCTTAGATCTGGGGCCAAAAGAGCTGAGGAATATTTATTGTCAGAGCTCTTATATCTAGACTTCACCTCAGTATTTCTTTCTGATCCCATTCCTGGCAATTAGTGTGTAAGAGAGGGACCACATTAATTTTCAGTCCAGAAAGACATGGTACCTTTGTTCTAATATGCATAACTTCAGTGTAGCTGGAAAGATATGAGGGAGAAGGAGACTACCGTAGGGAAGGGGGACAGAGTATTTTTGTAGGCAAGCTTTAAAATACTTTTTCCGCTAAAGCTAAGAATCACCATTTAGGCCACATTGACATCAAGAAATAAAATGTAGTGTTTCTTCTGCAATTGGAAGTTACCATTTCTCTCTCTGCCCCACTATGAACTCTCAGAAATTACCCACTGCAGATCCCAGTAAGAGGAAGGAAAACTAACCTGTACATTTTGCTTGAAGTTTGAAGTATCCACATTAAAAAAAAAAACAACAAGGCACGAAGGGATTACATCAGCAGAAATGTTATTATGGGTAACATTTTCACAAGTGCCCAGCTGGGAAACCAGAAGCCCAGTAACAGCTTCTCTGCGTTTGAAGGTGTGATGTTTTGCATCAGTCTGTCCTCGAGGTATGTGGATGGCTTCCACTGACATGAGCTGCAGCTGCACAGTGTAAATTAAGGCCTGCGTAATTTATTTCTTACCTATTATTAACAGCTGCAACCCCAAATTTACCCACAATGACTTTTTTTTTTCCCTAAGACACAGAGCTTTTCCATGTATCATTGCACAAATACTTTCACTGGAAATTTCAGGGATTTGGAAGTCATTTTTGCCTTGGCCACCATTTTGAGGGGTGTGGACAAGCTACTTTTCTTGAATTTGTGCAGCCCCCTTTAATGGGCATTGCAGTTATTTGCCTCCCAAAGATGTAATGAGGTACAACTTGTGAATACCTGGGAAAGTAGTTGGAGAGAAAAGGCTTCATATAAATGTCAGGTAAAAAATATTATTATATTGGCCTTCAGAACAACTGAAATACAGGGAATTTGTTATACACTAAAATGAAAAATTAGAGGCATAATTCACCACTAGGGCTTCCCGCTGGTTCTGGGCTGTAATGGAGACAAAGCTCAGGTATCTTACTATTGTGCACTTAAACAGATTTCAAAAGAAAATCTGGTGGTAGAAATGTCTGATTTGCTTTATGCAATACCCTTGTGTGCAACTAATTGCACATTTTGGAATCCCTTTTCCTGACACAGAATTTTGCAATGGCAGATCTCAAAGTGCTCCACAAGGTTCATGGCTCTTGTTCTGCAGATCAGGACACATCTTGGCTTTAAATGTGAAGGGTCACCTGGGGATTCAGGGAGCGATGACTGGGGAGAGAGCTCCTGCCTCCCAAATCCCAGGGGAGCTCTACCCAGGAGACTGTTTTGCCTCTCTGAACAAGAATTTGGAAAACTCCCCAATGAGCGTTTGCCTGAGCCCTGCTTCTCGCTCCTTTTCTACTTTCTTACAAGTGTTAATTTTGCTAACATTGTTCAATGATATCTTAAAAATATCTTTGGCACTGGAGGCATTTTTCACTTCACTGTTTTGTTGCCTTTCTCAAGCACTTGCAATGAGTCCTTCTCTTCCTGAGATAATAGCCTTGCCGAGGTCTGATAGTACAGTTCCTAAATATTGCATCCCTTTTGAAAGACACACCAAAAAGAATACAAAATGCCATGTATAAAACAATATTTTGGAATATAAAGAAGCTTGCTTGGATTAGTATTCCATAATAACATGATTATTTCTCTCAAAACCAGTGCTACTTATGTTGTTTCCTGTTTGAAACATCCTGCTTTGCATTTTTTTTAAATTTATGAAATAATTGGTTTTGCACAGCAATCTACAGCAAAAATATTCAGAGACCCCGGTGCATTTCTGCCTGATCTGCGACATTTCTTCTCCCTAAAAGAAAAAGACCTTGGATGTTTTAGATATAGCAGTCAGCATCCTTCAAAAGACAAACTTAAAAATTAGCTCTGATGTGATCTAACAAAAATGCTGATGGTTCAATTTTTAGCTATTCAGGGTTGATGATAGCTGAAATAAACCAGTTACACAACTAGAGCTTCTTTCAGGAACACTTTTAAGCACATGCTTAAATTTGGGCATACATGTAAGGTCTGAGATTTTTAATATTTTCCTAAATTAGATCTTTAGTTTCCTGGGGCTGAATATACAAGAGATTTCCCTCAGCAATATGGGTTTTTCTCTGAGCACTGCCAGGGCAAAGGGGATGTGAGGCTAAAGTTTATGGGGGGGGCCTCTCACTTCCAATTTCTTGAGGTTTAGCCTTAAGCGTAACTTTGCTTCAGAAGGTTGCATCTTCTTCACTCCGGCTTTCTCTTGTTTGGTTTGGAAGATGTAGCTATGTATTTCCTTAAGTCCTTATTAATGTGGAGAAACATTCTTTTCATGCTCGTAAAAAACAGATGCATCCCAGCCAGGCCCAGAACATATGTGACTGGTTCCATCCTCTTTACAACATATTGCTGTGTGAAATAAGGAACATGAGAGAATCATCACTTTCCAGTCTCTCCGGACTGCGATGCCAGATAGAAGGCATCCATCCATTTTTTCCCTCATCCTTTTTTTAGTCCTTATTCTCCCATACTGATTAAATTTGAATAGCCATTTTATTGCCAATTCTGCTAGCTACGATCATGCCTTATTACGCTCTTAAATGAAGTTAAATGAAAGTAGCAGAATCAGGCCCTTTGCTTCCCTGTTGCTGGCCTGGAGGTTGAAATGCTTCACCATTCCCTTTCTTCTCTTGTTGTTAATGAATAAGACACGTAATTCTTTCATTTAATAATTTTGATCTTGAGGTTTGATGCTGATGACATTCTAAGACTCCAGAAGGAATTAGTCATTTTGCAGTGCCAAAGCTCGCTGTGCATAGGAGGGTGCTACTAGTGATGTGAAAAAAAAAAAAAACCAACCAAAAACAAACCCACAACAAACCAGGCAGCAAATTTTTTATGTCTTTTTTTTTTCATGCTGCTTTTTAAAATTGTTTTAATATAAGGTGGTGTTTTGACTGTAAGTGATTGTATCTCTGGCTGCACAGAAGAACAGACTCAGGTTTTTTCACATGAAAAAATTCTCTCTGGAAGGATTCACACTTTCTCTGTGTAGTTTTGCTTTTTCTGCTTCTCTTTGTTCAAACAGAACCACACTAAAAAGCTTTGGACGTGCAGCTGGACAGCCATAAAAACCACACCTAACTTGTGTCCATAATTTACCTTTGTAAATCATATTGGTATTTGCACATGTAGTTGCCCAATTTACATATTCACATGTAGGGGTCTGGTTCTGCACCTTTGAAATAAACAGGAGCTTTGCCGTTTACTTTACTCTAGTAAGTACCAGATAAAATCCTCTATGTACAATTAGAAATCTAGTTTCTCGTGTCTTTCATGTCTAGTGATCTTGAAAATACAAGCTTGACTTGGATGCACTGGGCAGCTGGATGTATTATCCAGTGTTTGTCCCTGAGTGAACAGTCAATCTCTTACACCAGGAGAAGATGTCTAGGTCTGGCTCACTGCCAGTAGAAAGAGAAAGAAATTTTTACCTTTCGTCTATTGGCTCAAATCAAGAGTGAGTGAATAAATTTAGTGAGGCATGTAAAATACATTGAAAGTTGAGAGTAATTAGGTTTGCGTTGTAGGAGTAGGATACGACTTTGAAGAGTCTCTTCTTTATTTCCCTCCCTTTCTTCCTGATTTATTTACTGACTTGTGGGCAAACTTGTTTACCATGTGGTGCAAATCGAATTGAAACCGCTGAATTTCCCTGACTGCTCAGGGTACCTACTGTCAGAAAATCTGCAGAACTTTTAGAATTAGCAGACACAAAAAATGTTTATCTCACTTGTTAGCCTGGTAAAAGCCCACTGACTTTCTGAAATCACAGCAGCGAGCTGTAAATGATGTGTGAAATGAAAAGGCTTTGCTCACCCAGCAAACACAGAGAAAACATTGAGGAAGCTGTGCCATTGGACTGGGTTTGGTGGAAAGGAGGAAAACAGCTGTGATACAAGAAGTATTAAGCTCAGAATATACCAGCAAATGCAGAAAATAAATCAAGTTTGGTGTCACTTTTTATTTTTCTGTGCAGGTTTTTTTTTCCCCCTTTCTGTTTTGCTCTGTTTCTCTTTGCGTGGAGAGCTGCATTGAGGACCGTGCAAAGCTGAGTGGTTCTGGTTTGTGTGACTTGCATGAAGTTTTAAATTTGAAATGATCATTGATTTGTGCATTATGTTCCAGTATATTCTACTGCAGCAAGTGCTTTGTTTTGTTTCTGTCCACATCCATGTGTTTTAGTGGGAAACAGCTTTAGCAGGGAGCCTGTGATAGAAAGCTGACTTGGAAAATGAGTGCTGGTTCAAGGGCAGGATCATCCATCTTTCCTGCCTTCAGCCTTCTGATGTTCTGGGAAGGAGAGGGAAGAACATGGGGGTTAGAAACTTGAATGAGACTGAAATTAAAGGATGGGACACACTTCCAGGTAAGACAGAGGCATACATTTTAAAGAGTGTACCCTTGCAGAAGAACCAGATGCTGAATCCATTGTGGCTCTCACCACCCTAATGAGAAAAGGAAGAGAAAGGGATAAGGTGAAAACCGTAGGATCTCATTGCCAGCGGGTGCCAGCAGGGATCACGCATCTCTGGCCCTCCAAAAATTTACTCTGTTTCCATACCATCTGCCATCCCTGCCCCCCATACTTGTTGGCTTAACCCCATGGAACACATGTGGCCCTGCACATGCTGGAATACGTAGACACAGACCATTATGTGACTGCTCCATTTAAACATTGATCCAGTGGAATATGAATAAGTAACTAGAGTAGTAGTTGGGGCTTGACACCGTGCGATGGTGATAGCACAGCTTCTGGATGGGATCTGGCTTGCACTGCCCAGTTCCAAGTGTGAGGAGACCAGGCATGTGGTTGTCTGTCCATGTAAATCTACTTTAAATAATGCCTTGCTAGAGACTATTAGATTTCAAACCCTTTGTGTAAAGATGCTGAATAGCTATACCTGTTCCAGGATCCAAGCTTTGAATTGGGGCTTTTCATTATAATAACTTTTATTTACAAAAAACCCAAGATGCTCTGTTGCGATGGTTCCTAACAGTACAGTTTACAATTTTTTTTTTTCCTGTGTTTTGGCTTGTTACTGTAAAATACTGTGACAGATGGAGCATCATCTGTCAACAATTCCTATCTGACACAGAGTAGAAATTATTGTTATAATGAAATTATTGATCCTGTATCTTTACATTCAGGAGCAAGGAGGATCTTATACTAATCTGAAAAAAATCAAAAGCAGTCTAGTTTAGGATCCAAAAAGCATTTTACTCTAGGAAGACCCTTAGTGACTGGAGGTGGAAAAGATTTTAGTTTTGGCAGACACAGCTACATAAAAGCTAATTTCTCCTAGCTGTCTTATTGCTTTCTATGATATGTCAACACTAGTATGGATGTATCCATAAATCTTTTGTGTGTGTTTTTCAGGCAGATAAGAACTAGGGAAGATTTAGGATTTTTTTTGTGTGTGTTCCATGCTTTCTCTTTGGTGGGAGCCAACACACTCCTCTGTATAAGATCTCAGAGTGAGGGGAGAGCCTGACTAGCCAGGTTTGCAGTCAGGAGAATCAAGAGAGACAAAAGCATCATGAAAAACAATTAACAAACAAGATCTGGGTTTCCAAGAGTTGGCTGGCACAGACATGCATGTGGCACTTTCGTGGCCTAATGTGGCAGTAATTATAGTGCTAATGCCCTCTTAGTAGTGCCTAAACCCAGGATGCCTCCTCGTTTTAATGACCAGTGGCTTTTATCACTGTTCTGCTACATCATTTGCTAATACTTGCTTGCTGTAAGTAGTTATGCTGAAGAAACAAGAAGGGGTTAAGCTGAAACGATAAGAAGGAAGGAAATGTGAAGATGTGGCTCTTACCAGTGGTGGCTAAATGTACCTCCTTAGATTGACCCTAGTACTGGACAGGAGAGCTGGTCTTAGCACAGGCGAATGCTGCCAATGTTGGTCAGTAGGTAAAATATCTTGTTGGCAGTATGCTGAAAGGGTTAGGTGAGTGGGAAGTCTCAGGCTGTTCTCCGTGAATTTTTGCTCCATTTGTGTGATATTTAAGGGTTTGTACAGGTTATAGCTGAATGAGCCCATTCCTTAATGCTACCCTGTCTAGTACTTTTAAGGAGTGACCATTCTTATCCCTTCAGCAAATAGTGATGGGTTTTGGTCCTTCATGCGATTATCCTGAAAGACAATATGCTGCCTGAACATCTTCAGCCTTGAGCTAAAGCACCTGTAAACCCTGATCTGAAAATCCTGATAGCATGGTTTTCTTAGGGTATTTCTTATTATGGCTTTTTGCTGGGTCAGAAATACAAAGAAATAATTAATTTTTCTCTGCTTCCTGATTAAACTAGGACACGGGCTGTTTGCTTTTTACTGAAAAAAAACATCCAGCCACATTTGTGGACAGTGTTTTGGATTGGTTCTTAGTTTTTTTCCAAACCTGCCGGTCCATTCCCAACAGTGAAAGGGAAACACTGTTCATTAGGTGATTAAAAAAAGTTTAGAGTGGCTTGGAACTGCACTGAGGTGGATTTTCCTGCCAGAGAGCCTATTAGTAAATGCTTTTATGGGACTATTCACTCTTCTAGAGTGAATAAGTCGTGCATCCACAGTCTTGCAAAGCAATCATCTGTGGATTGTACATGGAGAAATGTAGGGGAGGCATGTATGGTGTGTGTTCCAGTGGGACTATTCCCTAGCCACCACTTGCTTCGGAAATTGTATTAAAAAGTACAATTGCTGGTCATTAGGGTTAGCCTTGCAAAGCAGGCATGACAGCATTAGCAGGAAATGCTTCCCTGATTTCAATTATAATGCATAAATTATACTCTTCTTCTGTCTTATCCTTGCAACATTCAACAACAGCATTTCCATCTCGGTCTGGGGAATAGGATTTTGCACATGGTATAACTTCCATTGCCTTAAATAAGGCCTCCCCAATTTTATCACTGAGCACTCACAATCTTCATTATTACAGTTCAGCCAGCAGAAATTAGTTGTATTTAGATCCCAGTAGGCCACAGGATGCATGCAGCTTTGAGATTTGGCTTCCATTTAGCCCTGGGAAGCAGCCTTGAAGCTTGATGATTGAATTACAAGAACTACTCACACCCCTCTGCCAACATTGGAGTAAAAAGCAGAGCTGTCCTGGGGTGTGAGAAGCAGGGAAAGAGAAAGATGGGACTAATCATTCCTTGTTATAAGACTGAAGCATCTATGGGAAAATCCAGTTCCTCTGGTTTGCTTTCATCCAGCGAAAACATTGCACGGAAAAAGAGGTTGAGATAATTACATAGTGGAGGTCAGTTTATTATTTACAGTGGTTTATTCATGAAGCACAAGTACATAGCTTGCTGATCTTGTTGTCCACAGATGTGAGACTTTATCTGCCTTTATCTGAAACATTTATAGTATTTCTCTGGCTGGTTTGGGTAGCAAGAGCTGTGAAGCCTCCTTGAGCATGGGCTTCAACCATGCAAATATGCATATCAGGACCTTGATGGGCTTGTGTAACCCTCTCATGCTGTTGGAAAGTCACTTCTCATAGTAGCTAGACTGGTTGCTTCTCCCTTTGCTATGATCCTACCTCCGTCTATGGTGCAAAAACAGGTCATAAGTATTAATGAGCATGAACTGTTTAGCCTATCAACTTATTGTGTTAAATCAGTATTTCCTTTACCTTTTGTGTTGAGTCATTTCTCTATGTGTGTGTATGTATGAATTTGCATTAGAGGGATGTACTGCCTTGCCTATGTTTAGCACATATCTGCTTGGTGAATATATCTCAGTTGAAATGCCTGTGTACAGGAAAAGAGGAGCTTCTTGATATTGTCTCTATGGAAGGCTAAAATTATAGCTCCAGAAAAGGAATGTGAAGAGTTCAAAATGGCAAGAAAAACTGATCTGATGTTGAAAATATACAAGACACTGAGTTTTCTTCCAAAGAAGAAAACCACTTACCACTTAGAAATCTGCTATTCACATCTTTCAACTACATCATTAATTGGAATTGTTCCATATTTATGTCTTAATCAGTTCTTTCCTTCTCCTCAGAGGAAGCAGCAGTTTTCCAAATTTGGTCCTGAACTTTTTAAAGCCTTCATGTGCATTAGAGAAATGTCTAATCCAGAGAAAACAGTTCCTTGCTCTTCTGTTTCCATGTATTCACAATTTCAATGCTGGAAGAAATGCACATAACACTAGTGAAACATTAACACTGAAAACTTTGCAGAGTGGAGCACTGACTTAAAAACATTTTAAGCTCTCACATGAATAAAAAAATTGTTTTCAAGGATAAATACTTGGGAGTTTGTATGATGAATTTACCTTCTTGTTAACAAGAATAATAGAGACAAATATTCCTTGTGGTCGTGAAGGAATAGGAGATACTGTATCCCCTTTAAATTTTAGAAAGGCAGAAAACCTAATTGTGCCACGCCATCCAAAGGTGCTGACCAATGACCAATAAACCAAGGATTGTCATGGATGAAACATTTTAATGCTAAAATAACCAAAATTGGCTTTTCATCCCCATACTTCATAGGAAGGCAGCCCTGTTTGAATTGGTTTTGTCTGCAAATCTCTGTCTTTCATAAAGTCCTTTTTCTACAGAAAATAAGTTTATGCTGTGTTAAAGGAGCATGTTAGATACTGTATAATGTTCTAGACCTTGTGCAAACTGGGGAAAAAAGTCAATATTTTACATTCGTAAAGCACCTTCTGTTTGTCTCAGCTCACTGTGAAAACATGAACTCTGAATTAAGAAGCAGCACTATCATTATACCCAGCCTACTGATGGGCAAACTAAGGCAGTAAATACTGTGAAATCATGAACTTGGCTAGGAACAAAATCCAGGAACAAGAAAAAAACCTGCACTTAGAAGACCAGAAATAGTTCCCATTGCCCATTCCAGTGTATCAGTTGAATATGTAAGAATGCAGCGTTTTCCTTCCCTTAACAATTTCTGATGTGGCAGACAAATGAGTAACATGTGTGTCATAAAACAAGTTCAGACCTTTTTTTAAAAGAAAAATGTAGTTGGGTAGTAACTCTTCATGTCCGGATTAGAGGACATGAATGACTGGGTCTGGGAATCTATTTTGTATCCCAAGTCTGCACAAAACCTTCCCCATGTGTGCAAAACAACGAGCGGCTTCTCCTTATCACCGCTTTCTTGCAGCTGTTCCATCAAGCTCCCACTTGATGGCTACAATTGGTGTGACAAAGAGTGAAGTTATTCTACATTACATGCTACTATTTACAAGTGGCTTGGGATATTACTTTGCACTTGAATGTTGCATGTGTGCCTTGAGCTAATAAGCAAGCGTTTGGCTCTGAGAGGTCTTAATGCTTTTCACCACCAGCGACCATAAAAAATGGTCACTGATGCACAGAATCCAACTGTTTGCTCGGCTGTTTCCTCTTATTATGAACATTGTACTTTCCATTCTGAATATGCAGAACATCTTTATGATTTCCAAGGCACACTGGAGCAGGAGCGTTACAGAGCAAACATGCATGTTGGAGAACCCAGGGCAGAGATACCCCCATACCCGTAGCCCACCTCTTGGAAACGTAGGGAGTAAGTAAGTCCAACAATGCCACAGCTGCATGTTGCCTGGAATTGAGGTGACCTGCTCTCTGCTCGTTTTGAACTTTTTCACCTCAAATACTGGGTTAGATAAAGCCTGTAAACAAGGTATAGTATCTTACAGAAAAAGCTGTGGCTATCTTGAAAATTACATAGGTAGCTGAAATGTTGCTCTGTATCTTTCAGGAATGGGACTGTGCTGTTTATTCACTTTACCCATCACCCTGAAGCCTCATTCCTAAAACAGCAATACTTCTCTTCCTTATTTCTTAACATTGCAGCATTATTCTAAGTTTTATAATCTCTCCCACCATTGCAGTAATACAGAATTCATGTGATTTTGCCCACAATACACAGAATGGAAGACCTGGAATGAAAATGTAATTAAATAGTATGCAAATAAAAAATGCTGCAGCTGACTTCATAAGAGGGAGACTGTCATATCAAATACCTTATTGTATTTGATTTCAATATTAACTGATAGGATTAGCAGAGATGAAATTTACCTTAGAAAGGTGAGCCTGCCTAGAGTTACTGGTGAAAGGATTTCAGTGGTTTTGCAGCTCTTGCACCCAAGAGCTTTTTTTGTTCCTTACCTCGGTGCACAGAGAGCTGTTTCATGGCATCTGAAAGTTTCACTGCCCATGTGGTGCTGTACCTGTATTTCCATCCACTCTGGTCCAGTGGGTGGCCTGATGTCTAAGTGTGGCTGAGGGGACACGTCAGCCTGCTGCCTTTCCTGTGGCAATGCCAGGGAAGGGCTGGGGAGTTTGCTGCTTCTGCTGAGTGGGCTGTACGGCTGGGCAGCCTGTGGAGACTGTGTGCCCCAAAACCTGGCTGCTCCCCGGGAGCTGCTGGCTGCAGTCACTGGGCTGCATACTCTGGTGCAATTTCAGGGCATCCTTTTCTTGCACCAGTGCTGTACCCTGTAGATAAGGAATGAAATGCCTCTCCTCTCTCTCTGCATTGGTCACCGTGGAGCAGTCAACCAGCTCTTCTGTTGTCATCTCGCTCTAGTTTCTCTTTCACAAGGCCCTGGGAATACCATGGCTTACCGGTGCCTTGCGCCCCATGTACAGGTCTGCGAGGTGTGGCCTCAGTGGGCCTGGTGTCGCCTGGCTTTCCCCTCCCCATGGGAGCACTGAGCCTGGCCCCATGGCACAGGGACCTCTCAGCCTGTGCCGTCTCCTGGTGCTGCCGCGCTCCCAGCCTTTACACCTCGGCTCAAGGCACGTTCTTCTGGCCTGCTGTGTTCATAAACACTTAAGCGGCTTTGCCTCCCGTGTAAAGTGCCTTGAGAGCCTGGTATGAAAGGTGCTATAGAAATGTAGGTTTGATTTAATTTGGTTTGAAAAATGAAAATCTTTCTGCAAAGCTAAGACCCCTGTACAATTATTCCAGCTTGCTTCTGCTGCTTGCAAAGCTACTTGCATTCCCTTTTGGATCACTGGGGATTTCCTTGACACATTTACACTCCTGTTCTCAATAACTCCATATCCAGCCTCATGCTGACACTTTCTCCTTTTTTTCTCTTTTTTTATTTATTAAAATTACCCGCTCCACGGGTATTAAACATAACCAAGCCAAGCAGAATAGAGGCCAGTCATAAAAAAATAGATGACTACATTTTTCCCTGATATGATCTACGACAGGCACTTATTCCTTTACAAAACTGCTACACCTTCAGAGCCTGGAGATCTGAAGAACCCAATAGCATCAGAGGTTTAAAAAAAAGATTGCAGAAACTTCCTATCAAATCCCTGTACTTCCCAAATTTTCTGTCCTTATTTTTGTACCACGATGTCACTCTGCTTGACGCTGGGATGCTGTACTGCAAGGCACCCTACAAACCCAGAGAAGTAGCCCCAGAAACCACACACTTAAGCAGGCAAAAATATTGACAAGAAAACAGAAGTACAGGAGAGGTGAAGTGATTTGTTCAAGGCCACAGAACAGCTCACTGGTAGGGCTCACCATGGAAGACAGGATTTCTGGTGCCGTATCCACTACAGTTACCTGCCTCTAAATCTCTGAATTCATCTTTTAATCCTTTGGCATTCACAAAGACTTAAAAAAATTACTTTACTGGACTTGAGGAAACCAGATGGTCCCTGAAGTGGAAAATACCAAAGAATACGACCGGCACTTGTAAAATTAAGTTGGTTTATTTAATGTATTCCTAGCAGCTCATACCTCCTGTAAAGAAATACAGTAACCCTGGTTCCCTCGCCAACATCTTCTAATGTGTGACAGACTTAGGGTGAAGGACAGGAGAAAAATGGGAATGATTTTACTTCTTACCATAAAGATTTGCCAATATTTGATATATAGTAATAAATGGTGACACTATACTCAATCCTCAGCAGGTTGGGCACAACTTTTGAGTTAAAACAAGGAAGCCGTCTTATATGTTTAAATAGTGGACAAGTGTTTTGGGACAGAATATGACTTCTGAGTGATATAGCAACCAAGATAAAAAGCTCAATAATTAATCGTGCAAAAATGTGGTGCGGTTTTGGCACAGCCAGTTATTCAGTGCACCTCCCAGTGCTGTGAACTAACCTGTTCTCTGCCAGCTAGTATAAACTAATGAGGCAAAAGGATACAGCACATAGTGGAACGGAGGACTGAGCTGGGTCATCCTAGATGACACTGACACTGCTTTGAAAGAGTCATTTGGGAGGGATTCGTCTCATCTGGCTTGTAACAGGCATCAGATCCAGGCTTGTGGTCTGAGGCCCCTCACAGTGGTGGTGGGACTCCGTCTATGGGGAGAGGTCCCTTCAGAGAGCGATTCATCCCATCTGCCACAGGTATCTGCCTTAGGAAGGGATGAGTCTGTCTGGAAGGACTGCTCGCTCTCCACTGAGTAGAGGGAGCCTGGATGACTAGTGCTCTCTTCTAGCTGCCTGGGCTTCCAGGGAGTCCCGTCCAGGGGAGATCAGTCCCACATCTTCATGTCCTCCTTCATGTTGTCATCAGAAATGGTAAAACCTGCCAGGGGCAGGCTGTCAGTCTGTGCCTGTGAGTGTTGCACTCTCCAGGTTTTAGGAGTATGTCCTACATCCCTGTCCCAAGTGTCTCAAGAACGTAATTGGCTTCATTCCTGTTGCATCTATGGGTTTCTTTATAGCCTCAAGACAGGCTGCTAGGTGGGGGAATATTTTTTTGTGTCAAAACATGATTTCTTGGGGAAACATAAAGAGGACACAGCTGCAACAAAACAGAGAGACAGGTGGGGATGTCTATTTATATGTTTAAAAACTGCAGATGTGTGTATGTGTGTACATAGAACTGCTCAGGTGAGCCAGGATGCATGGATTAATCAAAACCTACACTTTTCAGAATGCAATCTGAGATGTACTTATTTTGATGTTATATTTGTAACCAACATTACAGTGTGGGTTTTTTTCTGCTTAGGAGATTTCAAATGCAGTATTTGGCTTTGTTTGGAGTGAAGGTAGGTTTTTTGGAACAGAATAATTTCCTGCAAAAGAAAATTTGGCCTCTCAAAGGTTCTAGAACTCATGTAGATAGTTCTATCCCCCTGCTCTATTCTTGGTGCGTTATTTATGTTCCTTCTCTGTGCACTGTGCATGGCAGGGCCCCATCCTGTTGTCGTGCATGTGTCAGGGGAGCCGTGGTTCTGGCTGGGAGCTGCAGATACCATCCCATTAAAATTAATAAACAGGAACAGTGGAGGTTGCTGGAGAGACTATGATAAACATTTGACCAAACTTATTCTGTTTTAAAATGTGTCAGTCTTCAAAAAACAGTGTCTTCACTATCATGCCTTTCTATCATGTCTCTGTCATGTGCTGAAGTTACCTGTTCGCCTCTCAGCCCACTTTCGTCCCCTTGTCACGCTTACAAGGTGGCTGACACCTTTTCTTGTCCTTCACTGACTGACGGCTCCTAAACCAGGCCTGGCTTTCTGCGCCTCACCCTGGGGGGAACTGCCATGTATTCTCAGAGTACGCATGGGGATACAGGCATCTTCTGCTCTGCAAGTGTTGAGTGGTGTCAGGTGGGTGTAGTGACTCAGAAAAAGCTTCTTGAGAAAGAAAATATGCATTGTTCTTATTATTTTGTTCCAAAAGGAAAATACACATTTTTTTTTTTAACGCAGTTTATAAAAGCATGTTGTTTGTAAAAGCAACAGAGGTCTGTGTGTATAGTTCTGCTCCTTAATCTTTAACCTTTCCTTGCAGGTTTTTGGAAGTTCTCCACCCCAGCTCCGGTTAGCATTCTCTCCCTGCTTCCACATATTCCCTCACTTGCTGAGGAGCTGCGTGTGACAGTATACGAGCAATCCTCCTGATGACATCCAGTCCCCCCTGCTGTACTCCAGACTCAGGATCCTGCAGTGATTTAGCATCTTTGTTTCTACGCTTAACTTAGGAAAGATTAAACTGTTCTTAGCATGAAGATAGTCAGTCTCCAGGAAAGACTTATCCTTTTTTTTTTTCCCCCTCCCCAAGGACTCCTATGTTTATTACTGTTTAGCTCTTCCTGGTTGCTTCTTTTAACAAGCTTTTGACTTTGCTGGATGCAATGAGACAGGAGAATGTGTGCTTACTGGATGCGTGAGACTTACTAAAAACAAATGTAGAAAGTCCCTACCTCCCATCTCCTCTCCTGGGGCTAATGGCTGGTAAACCAGGATACGCCTCCATGGCAAAGCGAGTTGGGGTAGCTTCATCATTTCAGATGTTCTCCTGCAACAGACCCTAGTCCCTTCCTCTTGCCATCTTCCCTTGGACTTAGTCCTAGGTTAGTCCCCTATTTTTGCAGGTAGTAGCCATACAGACTCCACCTGTTGGAAATCCCATATTCAGAGAAGAGAGTCTCCCATACACTCACACGTTGTCGAATTGTCCTCTCCTTTCCACACCAGCAGCTTCTGCCCCTGAAAGCTTCTGACCTGAGAGAGGCCTGAAGGAGAAGAGTTATGACAGGACATCCACACTGAGAAACTGATAAGAGGTTATATCTGCCATGGTTCTGAAGTCAAGAAAACAGTGCGTTTGCTGTGGTGGGAGGAGTTTGTAAAAGCTAACATTAGCCACATTTATGGAGGTCCTTTTCCCTTGGGAAGACCTTGGACCCAAGTTTCCTTGGGTTTTCAAACTGCCTGAAACAAGTCTCTGGAGAACCCACTTCTCTCTGGGTGAGAGAAGGTCTGATGTGAGGCAGAAGAGGAGGGCATCTAAATCATTCACCTCTGAATGAGGGACCAAACAGACCTGAAGCAGCAGCTGAGACTTTGGAGAAACCAGTCAAATGTATTGTTCCTTCTCCTGAGGGGAAAAAAAAAGATTTAAAAAATCAAGGGTAGCAAAACATTTCCTTTGCTTTGCATATTACAAAAGGCACCAAATGTAGAAAAGAAGAGGAACAAGTAGGCTGATAAGAGATTTCATTTCATCCCCCTCAGGGTGCCAACTTACCAGTGGTAACCTCGTGGTCTGCTGATGTCATTCGCACAAAGCTGTTACTTCTGAAGAGACAGGTTTCCTCAGATTTTACCATCTGAGGAAAAAATTGTTTGAAAGGGGAAAAAAAGTTAAGGTGTCTGTGTTTTACCAAAAGCCTTTGTAGGAGGTTATTAGCTTCAAAAGAAAACTAAATTTATCGTAACTTCTCTCCCCCCTCCCCGTGTTTCTGAAAGAGTGCTTGCTGTGATTGTCTGAGCCATTAAGGGCTCCTGGAAGGGCAACCAAGTCCTGCACTCCCATGTCTGTGTGCTTACTGAATTATAAACCTCTCTGTAGGTAGAAAGAAGAAGGTGAAATTTCCCTTTTGGTGGCAGATGGGCTCCAAAGGCTAAAATACAATTATTATGCAGACTCTCAACATGTACAAATGGGAAGAAAAATCTACCTCTAAGATCCATATGAGGGAAACTTTTTTCTCAAGCTCTCCAAGGAGCAGAGACTTCACCACCCCAAACTTTTTCTTCTTTTTGAACAATGATTCCTGGAAAGAAAGACAAGATATAAAAGTAGTTTCCAGAGGTGAGCCATGGATGCCACCTGTTCATTTTGAATGTTAGCCCGGGATCCACACAAACCTGCTGCACTATCCATGTACATGTGTGACATTTTGAAGAAAAACTTCTAAAAGTGTCTGTGCTGTGGGACTGGCAGAGGGGAGGTTCATGTTTTCTCTTGCATTGAGCTAAACCTGTAATCTGAAGGAGACAGGAAGGTAGCTGAACTGCTCACACCATTGCTGGTGCAAGAAAGAATCTGGCATGAAGGAGAAAGTGGAAGATTTTATATAAAACTCCTGCCATGTGTTAGTGGTTTCTGGTGCCCAAATACGCATTTCCTATCAGTGTGACATGTGCTGGCTTTAACTTCAAGGAAACCTTTGCCTCCTGATGCCCTGATCAGGTCTGCTTGCTCCTTGGATCTGTATGAACCTGATCCTTATGTTCCCTGGCAATGCCACACTTTGGCAAAGCTCACCTCTTCACGTCCCAGCCCTTCTCTCCTTGCAGCAAGTAGGCTTGTATTCAGTGGCCAGTGACCTTTTCAGGAGGTACAGGTGTAGGATTACCCGGCCAGTGCTGACCAGCTCTGATGGAAACGGTGCTAGGTTCACTGCTGGCAGGTTGCCCTGCGTGCTCTGTTCAGACAGACTCATCTGGATGCTGTCAGCGAGGTTGGGTTTGGTGCTGTAGAGCCCCACAGTACAAGGTGAAACTTAAGGCAGTTTCAGGGCAAATGAACACTCAGATGTGCCCGACCTGGCAAGCATGGGATGAGAAAATTCAAGAAGACTTTCCTAGGGACACGGGTGTTTCAGCTTGGACACGCAGCTGCCAGCCAGCGCCGTGAGCACTGCCAGCTACCTGGGAGAGGACGTGCAAGGGCAGGAAACCAAACTGGCTGGGGCTGGTGGGAAGCAGGTCCTGCGGCCGTGGGGGGGACGGCAGCGTAGCTGCTGTGGTACTCACCATCTGTGGGCACCCTGCAGCAGGCAGGGGAACAGCGGGGGGAGTGTGGAAAACAAAATAAACTCTCTGCGCTTGTTTGTGCTCACCCCCGCTCCAGCGTGCACCCCAAGTAATTCCAGTGGTGTCACTGGATGGGTACTGGTGCAAGTGACAGCCCAGATGAGCTTCGTGCTTTCTGTGCTTCTGAAGTAACAGTGGTGCTTAAGAAATGGGTAGTTAAAGAGCCCACGTATCCCTGAAGTAACCTTAGCTGCAAAATAAGTCACTTAATTAGCATACAGTAGATACTTATTGTTAAGTGAGAATGCCATCCCCTCCTGCAGGGATTTGAGTTAAACATGATGATTGATAAATTGTTATATTCACACAGTGTCACTCAGTGATATAATCATGGCTTTTGTAAATATTTAGTCAAGAGAGCAATCCAGCTGCTCCCAGCCAGGTTTCATCCAGTGTCAGCCAATGTTCAGTGCTGCTGATTTATTTCATGTGTTGCTTAAGCCTTGAGTAAGATCACATTTTTATGAGTCTCAAAATACCTATGGTAATAAATAGTGAGAGTGCTGGAGCTAATGACAGCAGCAGAAATAATTATACGGGAAGATATTGCCCAGGGTCCAGAATATGGCCAAGTACTTAACTGTCTGTACTTTTTCAGGACAAATGCTTAGCAGCTTTTGTTTACATCTACAGCAAGGCAGTCCTCACCAGATGCCATTGAAAAAGAAAGCTGAGCGGGAACCATTTTTCAAAAGGATGCTAGCATCTCCCAAAGCTTGACTTAGCTGTTGACAGAGGGCTGAGGTTTAAAGCAGCGTTGGACAGGGAATGGAAATTCCGCTTCCCAAAGGATTTCAAGGTTTGAAATTTACCTTGGGTTCAATTTAGAACTGAAGTCCCAAATTTTGAAATTCTTCCTGACAGAGGAGGGTTCTAGGAAGGATTCACTCTGGCTCAACTGTACGGGTTTTGCTATTGAATACAGTACTAGTGTGTAAAATACACAAGCATATTTAAAATGAGAAGTCATATTAAGATGAAACACTGACACTGTTAGCTCTGAAGGTGTCCAAGCCTGACATATTCACAGTGTTGGAGCCTTCTTGTGTTTTTTCCCTAAGACACATTACTGCAGAACTGATAATTTTGTGAGGCGTTTTGGTTTTAATGAATCTACATTTCCTGAGATCTCTTTTCTGACCATGTTCGTGTTTGAAGAAACACCCATGCAACTTTTCCTCACTCATCTGTCTCACTTTTATTTTGGGAACTCTTCAGGAATAGCTTTTGTTCTCATGTCAGTTCTTTGTTGAGGAACTGTCTGTCGTGATGTCCTACCGCCAAGACTTGGAAGTGATTCATAAAAAAAGAAAGTTTAAAAAAGATGACACCCAGTTTGGGTTGTACTGTGTATTTGAGATAGCATGCTTCACCCACAGGACAAGATGGTAGGTGCTGAATTTAACTTATTCCCAGTAAAGAACCTCTTCAGTGACCCATATAGACACCTCTTGCTGACAGCAGAGGAACAAATTATCATTGCTGCCAAAGTTTCGTTTGCAGAAAATTCAGCTTTTTGTTTCCTCTTTGCAATTTATGTTCTTTCTTGCTCAGAAGCAGGTCATAATTACAGGGCGTTTCTAATTTTACAGGGAACGTGGACGTGTTGAAAAGAAATACAGTATTAACAGCAGTGGGGTGAGCATCTACAAGGAGGTAAGCTTAGATCAATACGCACACAGCCTTTTGCTAACTTGGATCTTAAAGTAGCGGGGGGAATGACACACTCCAGGAAGGGAGGCAGAGTCTAGGAGGTGCCTGAAAGCAACTGTAGCTCACTGACAGAATGAGGTGAGGTCGTCCTGCAGCACCGCAGACAGAGTGAAGCAGAGACTTTTTATTCATTGAGTGCATGGAAACATCTGAGGCAAAGGAAAAGCTATTTCAAATGGGCATTAGCATGCCTGTTGGCACTCTCAGGCTGATATCAAGGGCGCCTTGAGCTCAGAGCCAAGTGGAGGTACACCCCTTGAGAACCCAAGGTGACAAAGTGCAGGTGGAAATGCTGTTCAAATGTATATTTAATGGACATGGGGATAAGCTGTGTTCCAGTGAAGGTAGAAAAAAAGCACACAAACCCCCTCTAACAATATCTCATGGTCGATAGCACTAATGGGAAGTAGAACTTTGAAGCCAATAGAATTGCTCTAAAGCCAACAAATTCAACTGCAGAAATGAGTGGACAACTAGCAATTTTCAAACCCACTGCCCAGTGGGTTGTGTGTGTTACCCTTTGTGCCTGAAACATGGGGGAGGTAGAGCAATTAGAGCCTTCTGCTGCAGAGTCCAGCTCAGGTTGTGTGTTTGTTTGGTTTTTTTTCCCTCTAGGTCTTCATTCTGATATTCGTGGTGGCTAAAGGGGAGTTACCCAAATCAGTACCGAAGTAGAAATTACTCTTCTGCCATTTTCTGGCCAATAATCACCATTTTCCAGTAACAGAAAGCTATTTTTATTTGGTTCTTATGAAGACCCCTTTATGCAGTTGCAGAAGTTTCTGGGTATTATGAACCAGTTCTTGCTTCTGCGTAGAAGCTGAGAATTTGGGGTTTATGGTTTGCTCTTTCTTATTCCCAGCCAGCTGTGAAGTGAATTTTTCCCACTCACTTGGTTCTTGCGGGCTAATATTCACCAAGGTTGGCATTCATTCATACTTATTCAAAAATTACACGGTTATCTAAGCGAGTAGTTGGGGCCGCCTCTGTAGTCAGTGGTGAGACTCAAGCAGGGTGATTCATTCCATCCTCCCAGGTATCACCCTCTGGAGGTGCCTGTGTCTCCACAGGGAGACAGATGGCTAAGGTTAGGTGAGGTGAACCTCAACCCCAGTGCTCAGCAATAACTGCTTGGCATGTGCCCAGGACACCTGGGGTTCCCTGGGGAAATCACCCATCCAAACGCTAGTTAGAACTTGCACCTTTTAGCATCCAGAATTAAAGGAGTTCATGTGCTTTCTTTCGGTCCAGTGTACTTGTAAGTTTTGTCTGTAATAGAAAAGATTTTGCCCTATGTTTGACCTACATATTTACACACAAATACAGCCTTAAATTACATATTCAATATTTTTATACATCTGCTGTCTGTGTGAACATGCACATATTTTCTGCATAATAATATTCAGATATATGGTTCTCTATGATATTTTATTATTAAAGTGCTGGCAATATGCTCAAAGCTTTACAAAATACAGATAAAGGCAATTCCTGTCAGAAGGAGGTTGTAACAAAGATGAACATTAAATTCATAGGGAATGAGAGACCAAAAGATTCTGGATTCACTCTTCGTTTTTTAGCCTAATTTCCTTAGAAAATGAGGCTTCTGTGTTGCACTGTGGGTGAGGTGAGGTGCGTAGCTGTCCTCTCAGTGACTTTTGGACGGGTTGGCCAGCTTCAGCCAAAAATAACCAAAGAGCAGGCTGTATCAAGAGACAAAACTCTGAAAAAAGGCAGCTATTTAGAAGAGACTGCCCTCACTGAGGAATAGGTACAGTGCAAGCCAGATAGGTGCTAGAGGATCTACACAGGAATCCTATGTGGAAATCTGAGTGTGGGAAGAGCATCAGCCTGTCACTGGTGTTGTGCTAATCCCTAGGGAACTGGTCAAGGAGACCCATGGGAAGCAACGTATTGGCGATTTTGTTGCGCAACAAACTTATTTTGTGCTAGTAGTCACCTTTGAATTTTCCTTAAGAAGGGAAGATTTTAAGAGTTCTCCCAACCATGGGGACAAAGGTCATTAACTGGGGGAAGGAGCAGTGGAGGACAGAAACAAGAGACGAATCTCAGGGTTAGTTGAATGAATGTGAAAATGAAGAGGAATTTAGTATTCCTACAGGCCTCTGCCATTTTCCATGTTCAGAAACATCTATCAATTCTATTCAATATTACATAATTTTTTTTTTTTTAAGGTATTGTGTATTTGGCTAGTCTTAGCTGGTGAGGACATCTCTGATTAGCTGTGTATTGTGGATTTGCACCTCATGGCCTGTGATAGGCTCCCAGTGGCTTTGTAGGAAGGAGTAAACCTCCCTCTTCTGCTCTGACATTGTTTTTAAGGTACAGCTTTATCAGCTTATGAAAAGAGCTGCTAGATATGCCTGTCAGGAAAAGCAGAGGAAAGGATTTGTTGTCCAAATAGGTCAGTTCCTGGCCTGGGAGTTCCTATGAATACAGCTTCATCAACATGCTTTATCAACAACAGACAAGCCCGGCATGCAAATAGTTTCCATCCTTGTCTGCTGATGGTAAGAATTAAGAGTATCTTTATCAGAGATGGAGCATGCCTCTGATGCACGTAATGTCTGTTTTGATTTTGATGCTGATGGAGACTTCTGTACCAGCTCTTGTCTGTTCTGAAGATGAGAAGAGAGGGGCCAGGTTTCTAATTTGAAATTTTTGTATTACGTTTCCTTAGTCTTTCTCAGCACAGGGACAGGTAGACTTGAGTTGTTGAACAGCATGGGATAAAGCAGGTGCTGTTCTTCTATCCCATGCATAGCCTCAGCTGTCCCCCAAGGCTCTGGATCACCCTGTGCAATGCAGGTTGCTCAGAACTATGTGTGCAAGATGCCCTGTGGATCTCTTTCCAGCCCAGCATGTGGCCTTTTAAGTAAGCTGTTTACTCTGTCTTGCTGCTGTTTTGGACTTTGATTTTCCCAGGAAGCCTTTCCAGAAAAAGCTGAGGGAGAAAGAAGCACCCTGGGAAATGGCAGCGATGTTGAATGTTTTTGATGTGCCTGCCCACCTGCCCTGCAGCAGCCCCTGGAGTGGTGGAAGCTTCCTGATCAGTGGAAGAACTGGTTGGATTACAGACTGCAGGAAGCAGAAATGTCTGCCACTTTCTTCTACATTTCCTCTCCCCTCCAGTCATATCTTGGGTGATTACCCTAGATCATATCACCCAAGACATGCTGCACTTGCAATTGTTGAGGTGTATCACTAGTTTTCATCTTTCTCTAAAACGTGAGGTACTGGCCACTAGCTTTGATTTACAATTAAATGGCAAATCCTACGGTATATTCCCAGGACCCCAGGAGTGATAAGTCATTTGAGTTGTATTTATAATAGATTGTTATAAATCATTTTTATATTGCCGTAATTGAATAAGGTGCTTTAGAGAAACAGAAGATTGTACATTCCCTGCCCCTAGGAGTTTGCTTGCTAAGTACATTGAGGTACAAAAGGTACTTTGTGTAATTTTATGCAGTGCGAGCCCTTGCTACTAATGACAGTGCTATAAATGTGGCCCATATCCTGAAACAACTTAATGTGCGCTTAACATTGAGGATTTAGCATGCCTCCCGGATGAGTGTGGTGATTCATGCTGGAGAATACAAAAGACTGCCTTGTCGGCTGCACCACCTGCCCTTCTGCCAGAGATGGCTGCCCTGCTGTCGAGTCAACAGATGCAAGGGTGTGCTAGCTTCAGCGCCGCTGTAGCTCACAGCCCAGCATATTAGCTCAGGACTTAGGAACAGCTATGCTAGGTCAGGCCAAAGGTCCATCTAGCCCAGTGTCATCGGGTTTCTGACAGTGACCAGGAAAGAGCAGAAGGAATAGGGCAAACACAGAATGACCCAACCTCCGGCATATTATCCCAGCTTCTGACAAAGAGCATTTTTGGGACTTTGTGAGCCAAAGTTTGTTTACTGGACTATCTTCCATGAGTTTAAGCTTATACTGAAATTGATATAGTTGCAGTGTGGTCATATTCCAGCCTGGTTAATTCCATTCTGCATTTTCACCTTCCCTTGATGCATCTTCAGAGAAAGCATTTGTGCCCTAAAGCTGTGGTGTAGTGTTTGCTAGTGCAATTTTGCAGCAGCTGCATTCCACCCCAGAGATAGGTGCATTTTGGCGGTAAGTGATCCTTAGATTTAAATAATCTATAATTCTTTGGAGCACTTTTTGGGCTTGTAAAAGGTGTTATACAAATCAATGAATAATTTTCACTCACCATTGTTTGTAATATATTCTTAGTCCTCAGCTGAAAATAAAATTTCTTTTCCTATTGATTTTCTTCTTTTATGTTTTGCCAAATTGATTTTTCCTTTTCCTAATGGAGCAGAAACTAACATATCTGGATTTCAGTTACTTCACCCTTTCTGCTTCAGCATCATTTAGGATATCAGAAGGAATAAAAACAGCTCTAAGGAATAGTATTCATTCATTAACTTCAAGGGGGCTGACACTGTTTTAATCCATTTTAAGGGAGAGGGTGTCTTTTGGGTTTTTAAATTTCATCAGTGGATTTGTAGGTGTTCTCTAAACAGGTATTAAAGAGACAAGTATAAATATGATGTTATGATTTGGGAGGGTAAGGTGGGAGAATGAAGGAGAGTTTAAGGCAGGCCAGATTGTTGGGTTGCAGAAGAAAGGTTTGGAGCTCTCACTGAAAATGCGAATAGGGTTTTGCAGGGTTTTGAAGATGTACTTCCACTTCTGCGCACCGTGGCCCTACTACATTCAGCTGGAACAGCAACAAGGTACATATTCTTATGGTGTTTTCAGATCAGCTTTGATCAGGAAGAATCACAATTGTCTTGAAATACCCTATTTCTGTCAAAGTATGAAGCTCATCTGGGGGCTTGGTTTTGTAAGATGCCAAGCACTCCTTTCCATTTAGGAGATTAAGGGGCCCTTTGAGCATCAGGTAGCTGAGAAACAACCTGAGAACTTCTGAAATGTTTAGCCTGAAAAGGTTGTGAAAGACTAGATTATTCCCCCAAAATAAATAGTGTTATCTGAAATAAATAATGTTATCAGCTTCTGAATCAGTGTTCGTTAAGAAGCTCAACTATGATTGGAGGCTTAATACAGCTGGCGACTACAGGATAATGGTTCAGGCTACAGTAGAGAAAAATTAGATTAGAAAATACTGAGATAAGCTGAATGTTTTTGAATTCATCGTGTCTTATGAAATTCAACTCAGGGTAGAAAGAGCCAGAGAACTGGCTGAAACAATCCCAGAAAGTTTAGTGTTTATCCCCAGAAGTTATGGAGGACAGGAGAGGTTCTGGAGGGTGGAAAAAGGGCAGGGATAGCGTCGTCCATAACAAGGAGAAAAAGCTGGATGCAGGGATTTGTAGTCAAGTCAGCTACCTGCCAATACATGGAACGAACAATCAAACAGTCAATTGTAAGCACCTCGAAGGGAACGAGGATATGAGCAGAACAGCCATCACGGATTTGTCAGGAGCAAATAACCTGAAACCAATCTCTTTTCCTTCTGAGACAAGGCAACAGACCTCTGGGTAGGAAGAAAGCAGTGGGTGTCACGTGTCCTGATTTTAATAAGGTTTTTGATACTGTTTCACAAGACATTGTCATAAGCAACCTGGAGAAACCAGGACGAGAAGAAACTAGTATCTTAGGCCAGTGCACAGCTGGCTGGCAAGCTGCAATCAGAGAGCAGTTACCAAGGTCTAACTCTGAAACTGGAAGGGGATTCTGAGTGGGGTGCTTTGAGATCTGTGCTGGGCCACAGTGTGATGCAATGTTTTCATAAACGGGTGGGATGGTGGGAAGCAGAGGGCTCTTGTCCAGTTTGCAAGCTGGGATGGCCTGCGGGCCAGGTGGAGAACAGGGTTCAGAATGCAAAGTAACCTGGAGAAGGCGGAGGACTGTCCTCGACAGACTGGGGTGCAGACAGCTACAAGGCTTTCTTCTGTTGAGGCAGGAACACTCAATGGCATTAATGCAAGGACAGGAGATGACTGGCTAAGCAATGTCCTGAAGAGAAGGATCTGGGTCTTGGAGTGGATCATCTTAGAAAAGGTTACATGTGAGAAGTGACTCAATAGGGTGACACAGTTGTGAACAACTACAAACATGATCCATGAGAGAAAATTGAACAAACTGGGGTTGCCTAAACTAAAGAAGAGAGAAGAAACATGGTAAGTCTTGAAAGGTGACTGGAAAGCAGAAAGGAAGAAGTCTGTCCTCTTTGTCTACTGGACAAGGGGTAACGGGGCCTTAGCCTTGGTGAGAGACGTAGCTTAGATGCCAGCAAGATCCTTCTGCTAGTGATAATTACAAAAAACAGGGAAATAGGCTGCATGGAAGCTTACCAGATGTCCACCCCTGGAGGTTAGACAGATACCAGTCCAGAATAACGTGGGTCTAATTCATCTTGCCTTTGGGAGATGGAAACGGACCAGATGACCTCCTGAGGTGCCTTTCAGCATCAATTTCTTGAACTTAAGCATATTTTAATTTAATTTTAATTTCTCTTCATTTTTGTCCAGATAAGCCTACCTAGTCTATGAAGAGTTAAGATTTTCTCTGTTCCTCAGTATCTTACAAAATATTGTTAGCATTAAGCATCAATTAAAATGACAAAGTCTTATGATTCGCTCTCCACCTTTGCTCAGCCTTACCCATTACTCTTGAACCAGTTAAATAAATATGGTTTAACTGCAGTCTACTGAATAAATGTTCTCTCTTTCTTTCTCTGTATGTATGTCTGTACATATATAATACCTATATATATATTTGAAATTATGATTCCATTTATCCTAAGTTTCTGGAATTTATTGATTTTTTTAACAGTGTTAAAATTACATCCACTTTTATGGAGACAAATCTGTTGAAGAATTAAACAGCAAAGTTTGCTCCAATCTATAAACATGACAGGGGGATGATTTCCTCTCATTTGCTAAATATACAGCTCCTTAGTCGGAGACATAAATAAGAATGTTGCCTAAGTAGGTCAGATTTGAGCTAGGGCTTTTCAAAAGACATGAAAGCACCCACCGTGAATATACACTTCAAAGCCAGAACCCATTTTTTTGTGCACATTTTGTTCCTGAGAAGTTTTCCATCTGTTCTAATGTCATGGCTTTGCCACGGTGGCTTGTCCTCAGACTCTGTATCTCTGGCAACTCATATGCTTTACTTTTTAATGCGGCAGGTAAAGGAGATAATTGGAAGACCTTCAGAGCCAGGGTGAGGGGGTGGGCGGGAGGGAAGGGGGAATCTTTCACTTCTAAATGGAGACGAAGGACAGACTTCCTCTGCTCCTTGTTGTTAGATAGCTAGTTTGATTGGATGCCAGGAGCTGAAAGAAGGGAGCGTGCATTTTGAAAGGCTTTTCGAGGAGCAAATCTGAAATTAAAAGACAGGTAATATTTATAGAGGTTAGTGAAGTTCACTTCACCCCGCTCTCTGTAGCAGTGCAGTTCCAAATTCAAGATTCTTGATGGATTTAAACCCTTTTTCATCAGCAATAGTCCGACATGATCTGCCTGTCACTTTTTCAAACGATGCCTTTCTGACTTCTCCATGTAGCTCTGAAAGGGTAGGAAGCTTCCTCACTAATATGTCACTCAACCCACCCACCCAGACACCCACAGCTTGTTTGAAGCCAGCACAGGAAAAAAACCCCACCACACCACACGCCCTGGATTATAGCCATGTGCTTCTTTAAATATCGATATCAGGGAGCATTGGTCCTAGGGGTTAAGCCAGAAATAAACCAGCTACTTATTCATATCTCAAGCCACACATCAATCTTACAAAACAAGCAGAGCTGTGCTTTTTGCTATTTTACCTGCAAATCAGTGGCAGCATTACTGTGTTATATTTACACAAGACCTGTTATTTGTTTGGATGGTAGAGTGCCCACCACTCACACAGAAATGCTGGATCGCTGCTGGGTGCCATGCAACTCACATGTTGCCCTACTCATTGTCCGTTTGGTGACACCTCTGTAGTGGCCTGAGGAATGGGTATATCCAGAGTCTGGGGGTGGCTCTGCAAAGAGCTGGCTGCTGTGCTGTGGCTGATGCACCAGCACAGAAAATGACACAAAAGGCAGGGAATGGGTTGTGAAGGAACCAGATGCCAGCAGGAGCAGTGATTGCTGGGGAAACAGGAGTGTTGCAGACTGGAGGGACATGTGCATGTGTCTGAGTAAGTCCACAGAGATGGACAGAAGGTCTGAGCTCAGCTGTGGGGGTCTGCAGGTCCCAGGTCTGTGCCTGGGAGAAGACTTGCATGAGGCACAAAGAGCCCCTCTTTATGTCTTTGGCATATTGGCTAGGCTTAGTGCCTGGGGAGCGAAACCCCTTTCTAAATGTCTGAAGAAGGTCTCTGGGGCTATGCATCTTCACACCCTGAGGCTGGTAACATCCAACAGTACTACCACCGTCATTGCAGACAACCCTGAGACAAATGCATACATTTAGTACACCACCACTCACACATATAGCAACAATTTGGGCAGCACTTGTGTTTGCTGGTCTCTAAGGAAAAGGCAAACTGCCTTCCTTCCTGTATCTCAGAGTGCCTTCATGACACAGTCCTAGTGAATCTATGAAACACAGTCAAGATTCAGAGGAGGATGGACTGCCACCTTGTTCACAGCAGCACATGGCAGCGGGATATGTGAAAACATACCACCATATACAAAGAAATTAACCTTTTACCCATCACAGAGAGAAAAAACAGCATAAGAGTTTGCTTCAGAAGACTCAGCAATTAAGAGCAGAACGAACATGAGTCATCTGTCCAGCAAAAGCTGTGCCAGATGCAGGCACAAAGTAATTCTGCATGTTAATACCATTTATGCAATGCTGGTCCTATGGCAGGGAACATTTGCTGTTGGTTTGTGAGGTGGTGCGTGCACATGCACTCATACACATGAACTTTGATGTAATTTGGGTTTATTCAGTTTGCTGATCTGCCAGCGATTCATCTTAGGGCATTTTTTATATGTTTCAAAGTAATTTGGAATCTTACAAATTTTGCCATTTGGCCCAGAGATTATCAGTATAGACACTGAGCATAAAGCTGGCTAAAAACTGGGATTTCAGTTTGAAGGAAATGCCATTGTTTTGAAACATAGTGTGTATTAAAGCAAGCAAATGAAAGAAAGACTGAAGAAATTTCCAGCAGCTCTGCAGGCTCTACCTGGCTGCTCCACTGGCACTGCCACTGCTCGGTGGAATGGAGAAGACTGTGGAATACAGCCCTGCCAGTGGGCTGCTGATGGTAGCTCCTGAGACGCCTGGCTCCAGGGCAGCTCTGCGGGAAAGGAGACCCTGAGTGCTAAACCAGCATACCAAGTCCCAAGGCTCACCTCCAAAAACTGGAATGAGGTTCCCAGAGAGCTGAGGTGTTGGCTGAGTTTGGGAAAGCAGCAACCATTTGGGAAGGAGTGAATTGGTGGTTTTTGGTCAGAAAATTTCTGACCAGCTTTGTTTCAAAAGGCTTTGGTATTATTCTATTTGTGGAATCTGGTCTCCGTTTGAGCATCAGAGCCTCTGGAGGTAGAGTATGACAAGTGGTATTGCTGATGAGAAATAATGGCCAAAGTACTGTCTGCTCTGGCAGCTCTAGGCTTGCAGAAGAATCCCCAGGTGAAGTTTGTAGCCACTCAGAGAGACCTGATCTTGCTTACAAAGAAGCCCAAGGCATGAAGCTGGAGGCATTTATACCTCCACCTCACTCTGCCTTGTAGAAGAGCAGCTTATTGCACCTTGTGAGGGAGACTCAGGTCCTGGAAGATAAAGTCAGGCTGTTTTAGTGAAGGTTAAACATGCGTGCTGTCCAAGAGCTGGTAAATATGTAAGCATGGAGGTACCAAATGCTTAAGGTGCCTCAGGCTGCTTGTAACAAGGGTGGTAGTAGTGGCAGACTTCGTGGTCCTGTAATGTGATTTACTCAGCTGTTTCCCATGCTTACCATGACTTCATTTACCCACAGTTCTTCGTATTGTTCAGGTGGCCCAGATTGGGAAATTTGTGTACTTAGGAGTGGGTATGACTCTTGAAGCGTAGGCCCAGGGTCACCAGGGAAAAGCATGTTGCTGTTTGGATTGTGATCAGTTATGAAAATGCAAGAGGGTGAGAGGTTTTCTTTTTGCTGTCTTGCTAATGGGTGCCTGTGTCTCGCCTTCTTCAGGCTATTGCAATGGAAACACCTGGAAATGAACTGGAGGGGTTTGAGGGTTCAGGGAAGGAAAATTAGCTGCCAGTGCTGAAGGCAGCCAAGTTGAGTAGCAGGAGACAGCAATACGCTACCGCTGCTGGGAAAGAGGGAAACAGAGGAGCACAGAGGTCAGTGCTATTAAGTCTGTGTGTTGTATATGTGAGTGAGAGTAGGGCTATTTCAAACTGAGCTATTAAATTTTTACCATATTTTGCTGACTTTTTCATCTTCATTTTTAATAAAGAAGATACACTTTTGATGAAACTGCCCTAAGAGGGACTGAGTGTCATCATATTGCTGGGTCTAGTGCTGATCTTGCCGAATTCAAGGGGTTGATCCCAGTGACAGACTCAGGGGAACAGAATCAGCCTCTTGAGGGTCCAGATCTGTCTGGCTTCTTCGCTTGGCCGCTTGGCTTGCCTGTGAAATGCATGGGCTGTAAGCACACAGAACACCAAAGCATGAAATAAATTCAAACTCCTAAGATGCCTGGCTCTAAAAACTGCCAGCAGCAAAGCGTGGTGCAATGATAATTAACTTCCATGATGGCAGCTCGGTTATTTCAATACACTTTGGGTGGTATGGGAGCTTTGGTGCGATGGACTGAAAGCCCTGCTGGGGAGGGGGGGGCATGGGCCAGCAGTGGGGGTCCCAGGGCTGGCAAGCATGGTGGGGTGCTGGAGGTGAGCAGCCTCGTGGGGAGGAGATAAATAAAAGGGAGCTTCGGTACCTTCTGTGTTCCTCCTGCACCTCCAAATGTTGCAGCTGCTCAGAGAGGCTGTGAAGTAAGAAGTTTGCTTCTCCTGAGTGCTTGCTGTAAACAGTGCGTACAGCAGTGTTGATTATACATCAGCTCGCTGGGCTAACTATAGCACAGTAATTAAAGGGGTGAGAACGTTTTGGAGTACTTTTTGCCACTTGTTGTCTGCGTAATCCCCCTGTGTTTGGCAATAAATAGAACTTTTAAGTTTAATTAATACACACTTGGCTGGCTATCCATTTAAAAGCATGCTTCGGTGGCCCGAGACGTTACCCACTTATGCATAGCATTGCTGGTAGGGCTGGTGCAATGCTGGAGAGCGATCACGGCCAGGGCGAGGGGTGCCGGCGAGCCCCAGAGCAGGGAGGCACAGCTCCACGTCCTGGGGAATGTAGGTCAGTGGGCAATCCAGAGCATGCTCTGACACAAGCACACAGGCACTGCAAGAGAAGACAAAGTAAATAAACAGCTTTTCTCCTGGATGCGGGGCAGCTTGGGCTATTTTAAAAATTTGTTCCTGAACGCTGCTTTTTCGTAAGTGAGTTCCTCCCAGGCTGGGGTGTCAGAGGGCCAAACAAGTCGTGAGAGAGAAATGGGGTTCTGTCTCTCTCTTTCCCCCTCAAACTTCTTTTGTGTAGGGCAGTTCGAGCCATTGATTTTTTAAGTTGGTTTGTTTTTTTTTTTTTTTTTTTAGTGAGTTTAGCAGAACAACAGCAACAAAAAATGGTTTGGATCAGATCAAATATACATTCCTTCCCTCCTCCTACCCTCCTGGGATGAAACAAACAAACAAATCATGCCGTTTAGCACCATTGTGTCATTTGCCCTGAAACGAGCCATTTCATTTTGTGCACTTTTTGAAAAGCAGAGGCAAGGAACAGCTAGAGTTTCATAAAACTGCCAGAGGACTTGGACTCCAGTCCCAGCTCCAGTGAGTGCCAAGTTATTTATCTGCAATGGCAATGTGTCAGCAACAGCTATTTTAGCCCCCCCCTTTGCTCCAGAACGCACCCCAGGTTGATGTTCGGAGGATTTTTCTATGGGTGGCGATGAGTCTATGCAGGTGAAGGAAGGAGCTGAGCTGCAGCATGTGCATGAAGTGAGCCACAGAGGAGCAGGAGTGAGGGTCAGGGAGGATGGGGAAAAGATTTAACTCTGAGTGGAAAGAGAATCGGTTGGGAATGAATGAGGTCTCCAATGCTGCATCTTCTGCTTTTTTTCTTTCAGTCTGTGTTACCATTTTTCCACTGCTCTCCCTGCCTTTCCTCGTCCTTTGCCCATGCCTTCTCACCTCCTGTTCCCAGCTCTTTTTTAGTTTCTCAGCTTTTCTCTCTGGATCAGGTGCTTTGATCTGGGAATTCAAGTTGGTGTGCTGTGGTATAAACTGGTTATTTAGGCTTCCGAGTGGTGGGCATACATATGACTGTGTGTCTTGAAGACCCAGTTGTGTGTGATGAACTCTAATTTTCACAGGGTTTTGAATTTTTTTTAGGTCTTCATGTTGGAAAAATGCTTCTTTTTGGAATTGCTCTTCTACAGAGAATGCACAGGCCTATTCTGTAGGGTGGAGGGTGTGAGAAATGTCCTTTCTCCTGACTTCAGAGCACTTTTGGGTGCATTTGTCCAATTTTCCATCAATTACAAGAAAAGAGGAAGTGTTTCCCTAAGGAAAATGTTTCTCTGCGTTATCTGTAAAGGAGCCCAGGGTGGCTGGCTCAGCTGCAAGTGTCGGTCATGTGGATGTTCACCTGTGCCCAGAGGAGCTCAACGCTCTCTCTGCTTGGCCTGGCCAGTGGCAGTCGCACTAGCAACAGTGGGTCCAGAAATAAGCAGATTTAATGAAAAAAGCTTCATGGCATGGTGGCTGGGCCCGTGCTGTGCAACTAATTAAATTGCTGACCCTGTGGAAGCACTTCCAAAGACGAACTCCTGTCGTCCGCTCCTGCGCTTCCTGCATTTGGCTTCCTGCACTGCTCTGGCTTCCGTCCCCTTCCCTGGGAGGACATCACGGCAATGGCATCCACACCCCGCTGCGTGCACAGGAGGGACATGTCACATCTTGTGCCTTTCCTGGCCTGTCACTGTGTCCTTCTGCAATAGCTAAGAACATCAGCTCCCTCTCACTGAAATGGGGCAGCTCTTTGCTGTAAGGAGGCTGCTCCTTTCTTTGGGCTACCCTGTTATATACAGCCAATAACTGTATGTAAGGACAAGGTGCTTGTCTGAGCCGTGCTTCCTTTTCCTCATGGCAAGCAGAGTGTTACCTGCCCTGCACATAATGACCAAAGGCGTAGATGTGCTTCTCTTTTACGTTGTGAGATTTCTCAGCTATGTGTGCAAAACATGGCTTCCATTTTCCTAAGTCTTTCTGTTTTTTCCATTCTCAGAAATATCTTGATTTTCACGGTGTGGCTTGAAATAGTTGGCTCTGGCTTTTTGTACCTGCTTTGTAACTACCCCACTTGAGAGGTGAAAAAGGAGGCTCTAAAGCCCTGTTCCTAGATTACGACCTGCACATTATTTTAATTTAAACCCACCTCCTGTTACAACAGAGAATCAAGGTGTAAGTGTGTAAAGTGCTTTGGGAGCCCTGTGATAAAAGGCCCTATAAAAATATAAATGTAAGCAGATGGCAATCCCAGCCTGCCTGGTAGAAGCAACACACAAGCTCACAGAAAAGGGTGCAAACTCAATCCCTTCCTGGGGTTATCTCAGGCAACAATAAATGTAATCTTTGCCAGAGCTTGCTTGTTTCTAACGTAGACCCCTCTATTTATCACCAAATTGCCTCAGCCTCAGAGATGAGCTAGATCATCTGGGTTGCCACTCCAAGCATGGTCAGACTTTGTGTGCCTGTTTGAAAAGAGGTCTATGATTGTGGCATGACACCAACGGCAAAGCAATGGCCATGGTTGTATCTCAACCACTTTGACGTTGATGTCTTCAAGCAAGGAAAAGCATAAAGCGGCAAGTCCTTTCATATGGTATCACCAGTTTGTAGTGAAGATCAGTCTGGGGCGTGATGCACAGGAATGGAAAGAAGTGAAATCTAATGATTGAGACATGCAGTGAGACGCGTTTTCTGAGGAGAAGGGAGAGCTGATCTTTTTCTACTCTTGCCTGTTCCGTTTTTTCCAAAGGATGGATTTTCTTTTTATCTAACTTAGCTTTTCTCCCTGCTGTGAAATGTTTTGGGTCAGATGATATTTTGCTGGGCTTTAAAAAACTGCTAAGAATTAATTAATCTGTAATTAAATTGATGGGGAAAAGACATACAGAACTGTTAAAAGAATCACATCCTCAAAAGGAACAAAATAAGACAGTTTCCTTTCATTTATCTTTTTTTTGCAGTTTGCAGTCTGACAGATTTCTGACCAAGTTCGAGTTTAGACAAAGTGCATGTGGCAAAAGTTGGAAGTGTTGTAATGCTGCCTACTGTGATTTGTATAAACATTTAGGATCCCCTGGAGAGGAATGTAATCCAGGGTTCCCTGCTTACACAGAAATGCTCAGAACAATATAATATTTGAAAGAAAAGAAACATTTTTAATTGGATTTGTGCTGACTATTTTTGAAATACAAAGAAGACACTTTATCCAGTAAGCTACAGATTTTGTTTGCAGACACAGGGAGTCGGGAGGCCTCAAGTTAGCTGCAGGACAGGCCTCGCTGTTTGTCGGCTAGCCCAACAAAATGTAGAGATTTGAAGAAAAAATACTAATGATAAGAAAAGGCTATAAAAATCAAGCTGCATGCTTCTCTAAGTTTATGTGAGTCAGGCTAAACGGATCATGTGATTTTCTCATGCATTCCTCAAATGACAAAAAATTGAAGGGGAAGATTGTCAAGTTTGTTCTTCCTTCTGACTAGAGACTTCCTCTGGGATGGGGCAGTTACTGACGTGTGCTCTGCATTGCTCACCTAGGGAGGTGCTGCCAAAGGGTGACCTTGGCTTGCTCCCCAAGACCTGCCACCTTACTCTGAACCCCTTCTGCCTTTGGGGATGATCTTCCCTGCTTTTAGCACCCATCCCCCATAGCCAGCAGGAGAGGAGCAGCTCGAGGCACTGC
The DNA here is from genome assembly GCF_963921805.1 of Phalacrocorax carbo. Classification (NCBI taxonomy): domain Eukaryota; kingdom Metazoa; phylum Chordata; class Aves; order Suliformes; family Phalacrocoracidae; genus Phalacrocorax; species Phalacrocorax carbo. The sequence continues at coordinate 60,853,226 of NC_087515.1, read as the reverse complement.
TCATGTTTTCATGCCAGGCTGTCTCCCTTTCTTGTTTGTATTGAAGGCCAAGAGAGGAGAGTGCTGTGGTTTGATTACTTTCACACAGAATCAGCAGCAACAAAGAAAAGAAAATTGCACTCCAGAGAGTATATCCAGATTTGCAACATCCCTTGGCTTTTGTAGTAATAGAAGAATGATATTAGAGGCTTTTAGTAAAGGTATAAAGCCTGGCTTTATTTCCCTTTTCCTTCTTATTGTTACATTTTTCCCTTCTTTGCATTGATTGGTGAGGTTCATCACTAATGTCAACAGGCCTAATTTTGTCAGATGCTGAACTCCCCTTAACATCAATAGCAGCTGAAGAATCATCAAACTTAAGGTGAGAATATGCTTCAGACAAGATATATTGCCCTGAAGCAATGAAAAATTCTGTGTGTCTGTAGTTGTTTGTATTATTTCCAAGTGTCAAAAAAATGTTAAGATGTATTCCTATAAAAGGAAGACGTATAAGATTGGGTCCGCTCTGCCTGTCTTTTGGCACTTAACGGATAACCCAAAATCAGGAATATTGCCATTCAGGCCTCCTTTTATGTAACTAGTGAAAGAATGGATATCTTCATGGGGCAATTAAAACTGCAAGATCTGAGAGCCCCTCTGGAGGGTACTGTTTCTTCATTGACTCGAGTGACTACACACCTAACATAGGTGTCTAATCCAAGTACTTATGGTTGGAGAGATGAGCCTAGCCCATATTCACTGTGGTAGGTGAAACTCAGGACAGGACAATTTGTACATGATAAGATCCCATAATTGCTCTTTAAGGAAGTGGTACACTTGGATGGTTCCAGTAACTGTCTCGCAGAGCTGTGAGCACATTAAGTCAGGATTAATGTAGCCAAGTGGGTAGGGATGATTTTTTGGAGGGACTTGAATAAGGAGGGCTGCTAGAGAATGGGATTTAAGGTGGGACAAGAAGAAACAGGATGAGACAAGAAGAAACAGGATGGGACAAGAAGAAACAGGATGGGAAAGAGGACTAAGAGTAAGGGCTTGAAAGTAGGGACAAGAAAGTTAAGCTGAATACACCTAAGTAACAGGTAAATGCTTATACTCATATCAACTCTTCATTAAGCACCATAAAAAAAAAGTTCTTAAAAAGGAAGACCATAGCCTCTCTTGTCCGTAGATGATGGTCCCCTCCTTTCCAGGAGGGTGACAGTGACAAGGAGGAACTAAGATGGGGAGGAATGCAAGGGGGGATGATTCTGCAAGACATTTTTTGGGGGCAACCCTCATCTCATTTAACATTAAACATCTACAGATCTAGGTGTCATGCTGAGCTGGTTGTCCTGAGCTTCATTTTTAGCCAAAGGAAAGCAATTGTTGCTTTTAGGGAGAAGTTCAGCTGAGCTATTTTAAATGTCTGCTTAAAAGTGCGATGAATCCTACCTTGCCTGTTTCTTTCTATTGATGAAGAAGGAGTTGAAAGACGTTAACACAGATTGGGAATCTAGGGTTTATTGGATACTATTAAGTGATCTGTAAACTTTCATTCACCTCCAAACAGCTAACAAAACTGCCAAACATTTGTTCATTCTGGACAAATCTTACTGCATAATCAAAGTAGGACTTTCAGGTGGTGGAGGAGACTTACAAGGCTGATATATTTAAGAAAAGGCTAAATGAGATATTTTTGGTAAATTGCATTTCCTTATTAGTCATCACTTCCCTTTTCATTCTGAGAAACTGCCCTCTTCAGACATGTTCATTTTATTTGGCAGAAGTGCAGATAACTCCAGATGTTGCTGATTCTTTTTCAGTTCATTGCCTTAGGAAACTGCAGTTGCACCTGAGAGAAAATAGAAGCCAACCTGGAAGAAAAAGAAAAGAGATATATAATAGCCTTGCTAGAGGGAAGGGAAAATCAGATTAATTTATATGCTCTGAATATTCTTTAATTGTTTCCTTAAAGATGAATTAATAGCCTTTTTTTTCACAAAGAGCTAAATTCAGGGCCTTGTACATCTCCTATTAGAATTGCAAACACCACTGATAAAGAGTTGCGTTTTCTTGCTTCTAGCTTAAGAGTTTACTATTGCAATGGAAAACAGAGCACTAAATGTAACAGTTAGCAGGTAAGTAGAAGTGATAATAAGCTTTGATACTGAGGAGCAATATCCTTGACTGATATAAGTGGGTGTCATCTTCTGATTTCGGCGGAGCTGTGCTTTTTCACCCCAGCTGAAGATGTGGCTCCTCGATTCTTAGCTATGGACTATTGTCATTTTAAATCTGGGAATATAACATGTTATCTACCATAGCTTTCATGTTTTTGAAGCTTGGTGGAGAATATTCTTGCTGTTCTAATCTACCTAGGATAAAGCCTGAGGAAACACTGAGCATTGAGGTTTTTCGTTCTCTGGGATACATTTCTTTGCTTACATCCTCTGTTATGTCAACAGAGGGTGACAAGGTTAATGACATACAGACCTTTTTCCCTCCAGAACAGCAGTTCATCTCTAGTTCATGCTGCTAGCTACTGAAAGTCATTTCACCTAATAAAAAAAAAAAGATCTCATCCAGTCCATGGCAGGTAAGAATTCACAAGCCTACAACCACTGAGATGGAGCTTTCCTTGTCACTATGCAGAATGAGCAGGCATGGAGGCTGAATAACATGCCAAAGCACTCCTCTGTGACACCTCTGCAAAGCTTGGCAGACTTTTCTGTCCAGAGCTCGACGACACCGAGATTTCCAGGCTGTTATCTTTCACCGGAATAACATTCAGTCAAAGATAATTTACACCTTCCGGTGAAAGTACTTCCAAATAAATAAGTAAAGGAGTGGTGTTCTTTGGAAACCAGTCCGGTATCACTTCTGACAGATAACAGCGATTGTGATGAAGAGTAAACACCTCAGTCACAGGGTGATGCGAAGCATGCTGATGCACACTGGAAGCAAAACCACAGAACCTTACAGCTGAAGGCTGAATCACTGCTGTATCTAATTAGGCACATCAGTTAAGATATGCAAACCTCCAACTGTCTGAGAAGGGCTGAGATTGCTACTACCAATCTGTTATTGTCCTCACTGCGCAGAAGAGGTGATGGTTGATTAAAGAAATAGCATTTTGTGTTAGAGGGGTCAGTAGTTTTTCTGGTTGCTTGTTGGGGGGAAGGTGGGACAGGCAGTTAAGTGATGTTACACCATTTTCTGATTTGGTCCTCTGAATAATGTCAAGGTAAAGAAATAAATTGCTTGTATTTAAAGTGTTGGTGAATAACAGGAGCCCCTTGGTTTTCTAATGCGGTGTCATTTGAATTGTATATGTTATTGAATCAGACAAAATATGTATTTATGCATTAGGTTTCTTCAAAATTCCTAGTACGTTTTTTAACAAGGTGCAGGAAAAATAAACTGAAATGCCGATCTTTTATTCCCGGGTTGTTTGTGACAGAGAGTCAGCAATGCCCTGCGCTGAACATGACTCATGTAAGGCGCACACAGCGGATACTGAGTATGAAAGGGGCCTAATCAACAATCTTAGGAATAAAGAGGTATCTTAACTCAAAAATGTTGATGCACAAATGAACGTAATTCTCTGTGCTCCGAGTTACTGTTTAGGGGACACTTGTACCGTGTAGCAACCACATTGAATCAGTTCAGTGCCATTCAGTAGCAAATTAAGTTGCAAAAACTCACCGTATGTGTAGGTGTGTGTCTAAATATCTGTAGGGAAGTTATTTATTTATTTCCTACGTTGCTTAAATTTTTCCTCTTTCAGTGCACTCAGCTCATCCCTGGAGTCGCTCTATTGAAGTTAACAGTGGGGCGTTAAGGAGGTATTTTGCTCTTTTTATTAAATTTTTAGGATAAGACTTTCTGGGACAAGAACGCACACAGCTGACAGGAGAGCCGTCTGATCCAGGCAGGGAGCTCATGGAGGTGGAGGAAGTTCTGCTCCTCTGGCCTGGGGGACAGCACAAATCCAAGCTGGGTAGTGTGTGATAGAGCAAAACAGCAATACAGAAATGCTAAAAAAGGTGCATGTCATAGCCCCTAGGCTTTTAGGGATGACCAGAAGGAGGATGGTGGAAGAAGCCCAGGGATGGTACCCCTTGTAAAAGTGACGAAGAGCAGTGGGAAGACAGGAAAGGTGCAGGGGAGGTCAGAAGACTCTGGCAGCTCATCTCATTGATGGCCGATGGGATAAGGAGTCTTTGTGGGCAGCCTCTCTTAGACATTTTGCACTTGAAGATGAGGGGTAAGGAGGCACTGAAGAAGGAGGCCAATCACATTACTGTCACCGTGAAGACAACGCTGTAGCTCTGTAATTTAGGCAGTGTTGAGTATTGCATGTAGCCTCTTAGTTGTGTAAATGCACACAAAAATGCTGTGTCCGCTTGAGAATTAGGATGCAGCTCCATGTTGTGGGTCCTTCATCAGTGGATCCAAAATACTCTCTCCCACCCCTTTCTGCCCCCATGTGAGTGCTGCCACTTCTGCTGCTGTGCCTGTTCCACTGCTGTTGTGTACAGAATTGGTGAAAATGAGACGGCTAAGAAAAAAATATATTATAGCAAGAATTCCACAGGAAAATAGGTGCATAATAGGAAAAAAGCACTTCTTTAGAATCAGATCATTTTATAGCTCTGTGTTAGCTGAGCTGGTGCAAAGATGAGGGTTAACCAACCCTTCCTGGGGGTGGCAGGGATGAGGGGGGGTGGTGGGGCAGAGGTGAAAACTTCTTAACCAATGCTGCTGCCAAAGGATTGGAAACATCATAATCCACTCTAAATTAATAGGGATGGGATTCATCTACTGTTGCTAGAAAACAGGTGTGCATATGGACACTGGTCAGGTCTGGGGAGCGAGAACCCTATCCTGTCCAATAAATCAGATCCCTACTGCTGAGCTGCTCTTTCTGTCCTCCTTGAGGGAGTCCAGATGACCAGCTGACCCAAGTGCTGAATTCTTAGATGGCTAAGGTGAGCTCAGGTGGATGCTATTCTTACCCTTTAAATAGTTCATGTATTGTCTGAGTTTACAAGTAAATCCATTAACTAGCTTGATTATGAACAGATACTGTAAGCACCTAATGTTGGACCTATTTTAAGGATGGAAAAAACTCTTCTCTGTAGGTTACATTGCTAAAGAAATATGATCATCTCCCATTTTGTGTCATTATTTGCCAAATATAGTTTCTTGCCAACACTGAAAAATCATGTTCTGCTGGAGGAAATTCCTTAAAGACTTGCCATCTCTCAACATCATTTCCCTTCTCTATTGTTTCTAGAAGGAATAAACTCCAGAGTGCTTCAAGAAAAAACGACCAGTGCTTCTTTTTGTCATTGGAACATGGCTTAACCTCGTCTCTAAGGACAGCTTGCCTTCACTCTCCAGTGGGGGATAAACTAAAGACATGATACTGGAAGGCTGGAAGACCTTGCCCAAAGAGTAATTTTATCTAATCTGGCACCATAATTGCTACAGTGACTGTCATAGTTTTATGTTTACTGGATATAATAACCACATGCAATGAATGTGTTACATGCTATACCGCATGCAGTAAAACCAAGGCAGAATTAAGGTTGTTTAGGCACCCATTTGAATATAATTTCAAACTATTTCTTGGGTTTAGAATACTTGGTTTGGAGATAATTAAACAACCATGTAAAAGACACTGTAAAAGATAAATATGTATTTAGTCATACAGCTATCTTGCTAGAGTTTTTGTCTGGCAATTGTTACAGCTCTGTAATACTGTAACTCAGCGTTATGGTATGTAATATATTATTATTACCTGGCCATTGATCAGATGAACTGTTGGCTGCTTCTCCAAGCCAGCTGAAGCTGGTCTTGGTTTCCAAGTAAAATCAATGCAGTAAGTCCCAAACTGACCAGAAGAACTGTGTTTGATTTATCATAATTACAATAAGGTTGTCTGTTCATAACTATGGGATTGCTTCTACTTTTCTTTATATCCAGTTTATAAACTAGATTCATTTTTCTTACCTGGAATAACTACAGATGCCTTTATTGAACTCTTAGTTGCTGCCTAACTCTTCGTAACCCAGCTGCAGAGATTGTGATCTCCTGCAGGTAAGGAACAGAGGTATGGATTTCAAATAAGGCAGTATCATTTGTGTGCCACCATGGGAGACATTCGGGAAGGATTTGGTGTCCAGAAAGTGCAGATCACCTGCCTTCTGATGAGCAGGCTTGTCAAAGTGTCCCAAGGTGTGTGCTTAAATCTCATATGTTACATTTGAAAAGAGAAATCAATCTGTTTGAGTTTACTGGCTATTAATTAATTTCTGTGATTCTTTTTTTTTCCTTACATTGTGCAGAATAAAAGGGGAAAACTAACCAGTTTCCATGTGCCCTTTTTGTATCTTGAAACTTCTGGGTTTTGTTCCTTTCCCACCCTAGCACCAGCATAAGCTGTGGTATGCAGGTTTCCCCCTTCTTTCTTTCCCATTAGTCGCTCTATTAAATATGTTAATTGTAGTGTCCCAGATTACTGGGAGCTCCTTAAATCAAAGCCATGAGACTTGGTAGCAAGGCGCTTAGCTATGAGCTTTGCCGATGATAACTGCATCATATGAGTATTCATACAGAACTGATTGAGCCCCTGAGGCCAGATGCTAGAGCTGTTTTGTGCTGCTCTGGCACCATAAAGCAAACTTGAACAGAGCTTACAGGTCTGCTTGAAGGCTATTTCCAAGAGAGGAAATCCTGCCATAGTGGCTTTGATGCTGGCCTATCTTTTGCAAATCCCAACCCTCACTGGAAGGAGAGAAACAAGACTGAAAGGTGTAACCTCAGCAATCTGGCTGGGAGAGTCCATGCCATTCATTGCGCACTGAGCTGAGGGGAGCTTGGACAGTTTCAGTGGCCACTATTATTTTTAAAGTTACAGACTTGGAGAGGCCTATGAGATTCTGTCATAATATAACTACAACAATAATAATTACAAATAAAGAAATTATTGTTGCTATTATTATTATTATTACTACACAGAACGAACATCTCATGGTGCTCGGTACTGTGCAAACATATCGTGTCTGAAGAAACTTGCACTGACAGCTTTAAAATTTCCCTCTCTGTGCATCTCTGATCCTGCTTTTGGCTTTTCCCAAGGTATATTTGCTGAGATGGGCTGGTACATGCTACGACTTAAAGAAGGTACAAAAGAGCTTTATTTGTACTGTCTGTCATTTCAAGCTGGAAGAATTCAGTATCTATCTCACTGCCTTTGCCATATGCAGTTGGGTTTTCTCCTTCCCCTCTGTAATTCTTCTGGGGACACTGCATAATAAAAGTCTCAACTTAATCAAGAAAAATTCAACATGTGACATGGCAAGAGAGAGCGTCGGGATATAAAAGCAGAAAGCAAACAAACAAGCAGACCCTTGTGATGTCAGACTAATAACACATTTGCTGCTGTGCTCTCCAGCTTTCTGGTGTGTGTACTGTTTCTCCTGTACAACGTTGTTCTGGGCTTTGTTTCCTTTGGCTTCTCAGCCCGAGAGGGTTCGCTGTTGCCGGGGGGACTGCTGGGACACCAGCAGGTGTCTGAATAATTGGAATCAAAATTCTTTTAGAAAGAAGCAGTTCATGGAAAAGAAAACTCTCTTCTTAGATTAAAAAAGTAAAAAAAAAAATTCCAGGGCCATTAGCAGCATAAAATCTTCCTCTCTCTTACTTAGAGATAAAATTAAGACACACATGAAGGAGCAATTGTTCCAGATTGGAGCAGGCTCAGCATAATGCATGATGTGAAGAGCCATATTCTGTAAACCTACGGGAAGTGGAGGCTGTTCATGGTGTAGGGACCAATACTTGACTCCTGGGTTGGCACAACAAAATGAGGCTGTGATTTGTCACACGTGGCAGTGCTGCTGCCTGGAAAGCCAACGTGGGACAGTTGTAGTGTATTTAAAAACCCTTGTTTCCCACACCCTTTTTGAAAGCAAAAATTGACAGTGACAGCAGAAACGGGCTGCTTAGGCACAGATGGATGTGGGTGTCTTCTGCTGCTTGGGTACCCAGTAGTACTGAGTAGTCCAAAAGGATGTTGGTGCTGTGGGCCAATGCAGCAATGGGGGACAGATGGCCCGGCTGGTGGGGTTCCCTCCCTGCAGAGGTGGTGAGCATCTCTGACACCACCTCCTTTCCCCCTGGGCTGCCTTACTTTGCTGCAGCTGCTGTGCTCACCTTCGTTGCTGGATGCACCTGGCCAAGGAGAGGGAGGGGGACTCTTTCCACTTGGCATAAAATGGATGTGGAGCTGGATGTGGGCTGGTGAATGTAGGGGATGTCTGTTCCCCAGGTTGTCTCACCCGCTTGCTTAAAGGCTTTGGGAAGGGTGAGAGGAGAGGGCTGAGCTTGCAGGTTTGAATGTGGACTGGAGCAGTTGAAGAGTGGCCACCTGTAGGGGCTTTTGGTGCCTGGCTTGGAGGAAAGACCTGTCCCCTTTTAAGGCATCCCTCTGAGTCTGAAAGAGTTGCGATTGTTCAGCCTGGAGAGGAGAAGGCTCTGGGGAGACCTTACAGCAGCCTTCCAGTACCTGAAGGGGGCCTGAAAGAAAGCTGGAGATGGACTTTTACAAGGGCATGTAGTGATAGGACATGGGGTAATGGCTTTAAACTGAAAGAGGGTAGATTTAGATTAGATATAAGGAAGGAGCTCTTCACTCTGAGGATGATGAGGCACTGGAACAGGTTGCTCAGAGAAGCTGTGGATGCTCCTTCCCTGGCAATGTTCAAGATCAGGTTGGATGGGGCTTTGAGTAACCTGGTCTAGTGGAAGGTGTCCCTGCCCATGGCAGGGAGATTGGAACTAGGTGATCTTTAAGGTCCCTTCCAACCTAAAGCATGCAATGATTCTATGATCCTATGATAATTAGGTAGCAGGTCAGGCAGGAGTGTGAGGCTGTCTGGTGGGAGACCTACCGTGCTGGAAATTGGTGCTTGTGCCTTGGCCCTGAGCAGGTGCGGCCTGTCCCCTGCAGCAGCAAGCAAGGTAGAAGTGTGGTGAGAGGGCCCAGACCTGGTCTAGAAGGTGTCCTGGGACTGGTGGTGGGAGTGGCCTTTAGTGTTAGCACCCCAGGTACCGTGCAGTGGAGTAAGGACTACACCCAGTGTGTATGCAAATTTCCTTGGGTGCTGACTCTCTGCACTTCAACCCCAGGGACAAATTAATTTTCCTTTGAATGTGGTTTCTCCTTCAAGGCTATCTCAGAGTCCTGCACAGTGTGTAAAATACCAGGACTCCCACCCCCATGAAAAGCAAGGTATCAAGATGATCAATAGTTAAAAAAAAAATCCCCATGGATGGATAGCGAGAGAGCTGGGTCCTGCATTTGCAATGGGACAGGGAGAAAAGGGCTTAGTGGTTGAGCGTGTAAGAGCCCCATAGCTTCTCAGATCGTTTTGGCATTCAGCATGTTTATGAATAATGAAATAAACTGGTGTGACATGAGGGAATAAGCTGTAAAGTGTCACAAAGCACCAGAAACAAAATCCATCCAAAATGCTTCTTTTCTTCTTGAGGAAAACCTAAAACAACTTTTCTGATTACCTGACAGTCCATTTAATCCCCAAGAAACATTCCTTTGTTACAGTTTCAAGGAGAATTACTTGAAATAATCCTTTGTACAAAGCGCTTCATTCTATTTTAGTTTTAAATCATGTCCCTTTTCTTTTTTTATTTTTTTTTTAAAAAGGGGAAAAGAAAAAAGACACCTAATCAATGCCTATGGAAGAGCTGAGGGCAAATCTGAGGCTTTCTGGTACTGGGATTGCCTTTGTGAGGAGACCCTTGCTAAAGAGACCGAGACTGCAGGGTCTGAACAAGAAATAATAATAAAAAGGTCCTGAAGCCCAAAATGTTGTAACTGCAGTACAGACTTGGCCGTTGCTGTGTCCCTGGGATGAGGAATGGTCCTTGGCAGGTCTGCGTCACACGCGGTTGCTTCAGCGGGGATTTGTGCTGCCAGTGACCCAAATTCAGGAGGAGACCTGGTGTCTCTAGCACAGAGATCTTCAAGACTTTTGAGTGACACATGGTCAAGGAGGAGAACTGGGCTTGTCTGTGGCTGCTGCCATCTGCCTGCCCTCCAGCAAAGGTCACTTTCCAGGAAAGAGCCACCTCCCCCCTTGGAAAAATGTAGTGGTGTGGTGAAGGGAGGAAAGTAAAAGGCAAAAATCTCATAAATAGCACGTATATTGTTCTTTGCATTCTGGATCCCCTGAGTTTATAATTTTAACAACAGGAAAATGGATAATCTGGAGAATATTGGGGTCTGTGAGTTTGGCGTTTGAATTCTCTCATCTTGTCTTCTTTCTCCCATTTACTTCTGGAATTCATTTTCTCTTCTGTAATATTGACATGTATCTTATTCACCTCATAGAAATGTGTCAAAAAATATTGTACCACTATTCCCAGACATCTGAGGGCATTTTACATGTACAGCCCTGAGGATGCTTTCAGATGGGGTGCCCTGGTGAAGGTCAAGGGATATGTTTTGAGGAAGAGGGGTCTGACCCTTCCTCCAGGGTGGGCTCAGAAGGCAGTGGCATTTTTCACCTCACTAGATCTCTTCCCTGAGTGGTCACTCTGTTTGACGTGGAGAGAAACTGTGTACTACTGTCTGTGGTCAAGGTCTGTTTTTCCTCACATCATCTGTGACTCCGATCTTGGCTGAGCCATGAAACTCACTGCCACAAGGTAGTGCAGAAATGAAGTGTTTAGTAATGCTTCAGGAAAAGCCAGACCTGTTTCCTGAATGAGAGCTTTCAGAGTTACACTGAATAGGAAAAAAAAATCTCCCCTGAATTGATGAACACCTTCATCCTCCAAGGAAGGGGATCAGCACCAGCTGAGCTGGATCAGGAACTTGAGCTTAGCCTGAGGTGGTTGTGCAGTGATCTCCTGTGGGGTTTCTCACACCTGGGTCTACAGCACTAGGTCCCAGGAACATCTGAGAGAAGATACCAGAGCGCGTGTGAGAGGTTGGGGAAGGCTGCTGAAAAATTTTCACTCCCACTATGGTTCAGCACAGATCACATTGGAGGGAAGAATTAATAACTACTGCCTAGGCCACAGGTTGTTCCCTCTTTTTTTCATTCTCATTTTTTTTTCACCTGTGCTTTCAGAAAATTCATTGCTTTTTTTCCTCCTGGAGAAAGAAGCTCCTTTTGATCTATAAATAGCTCCACAAGTCAAAGCGATGGGGCAACCTTAAAAATGTATTATGGACACATCAGTAGTGACTCTGTTGCTAAGGTTGTGTTGAGGTTTGAACTTAAAGCAAGACTAATGTTCCTTCTTTCATGCTCCAGTAATTAGATACAGTGGCCAGATTTGGCACAGGAAGCCTTCAGAGGATGATTGCCTTTGCTATGTATTACTTTAGGGAGACCTTGATCCTGCACCCTTCTGAGATCGCCTTATGGACCGACGTGTGTGTTGGGTACTATTTGCTCACTTTTGGGCATAAAGGGTGGCCTGTACGAGAGAGATTCCCCTTCACCAGAATGATAATTTTTTGCTGCTGAGCAACCACTTGGCCATGGCGGCTGCTTCCCCATGCCAGTGCTGCGGGGCATTCCCCATCACCAGCTGTGCCAGTCAGGACTGGGGCCCAACAGAGGGCAGAGGGAGGGTGGCAGCAGGTTGGGGCAGGGCAGGGGGATGGCGGGGCTGCAGGGTGGAGTGGGGGACTTGGGGCAACTCTCTGGAGAAAGGCGTCCAAAGAAAGAGGGAGGGAGAAGGAGAAAGTGGGAAGCCTTGTGGGCGGCTGGTGCCTTCCCTCCGGGTGCAGGGAGATGGAGGGGGCACAGGAACAGGATGATGTATGGGATGCAGGACTTGGCAAAAATCAAGAGTGATCTCATGAGCCACAAACTTTCTGAAATGCCTTCTTTAAAAAAAACGGCTCCTGGGAGAGGGTACAGTAGTAAGTACAGTGTTATTCTTTAAACAAATATCTTTAGAAATAATATCCTATTTGGTTCAAACAGAGCAGGAAAAGAACAACTGAAAAGGCAGTTAATGTGGAATGTACTAAATGCTTGTGTAAAGTTGCCAGCACATTATCCTTGTATCTTTAACTAGGGAGGACTTCACTTGCAGAAATGGCTCTTGACAAAGTTAAGTGGCCCTATATATTGTTTGGGAAATTGCCCTTATTTTGTGCGCTTCTTGTTCCAGTAATGGAACCCATGAGCAGAGGATAATTGCAGCAGTCTCATCTGTCAAATAATATTAGAAGTCAACAGCTATAATCTCAGCCACTTGCTTTACACAGCTTTTCTCTGTATTTTCTGTTCAAATTGTCAGTTGTTACATGTAAGTGTCCCCATTCCCTGTGGCTGATAAAAGTAAAAAGATTTAAGTAAATCAGGAGGAGTGCAGAGACAGGGCTTGGGCAATGGCTCTCAGTGCTAGCACAGTAAATCATATGACAACAGCACACTGGATATGAAAAATTACAGTCTGAGCGTAGTGTTACTTGTTACTATTATTGGCAGAGCAGTGCAGCACTGAATGGTTTGGCTTTGCAGGGATTCAGGGAAGCTACTGATTGGTTTTAACTTGTGTGGGTTTGTGCTTTATGAGCTTGGATTCTAGTTTTGGGGGATGAATGGGTCCCTGAAAAATCAGAGCAGGACTCAGCTGAAACCATCTTCTCATCTGCGAGTCAAATCAAAACCATTAGAAAATGAAATTGTTGGGGTGGTCATTCATCAACTCACTGCATTCACTGCAACTTGGGGTACAGTTTCCCCAAAGCTCCCTTCACCTCATCACCCTTATTCTCCTTTTCTTTCCCTAATAGTAGGAAAAGAAATATAGATATGATTATGGTGATATAGACTCCCCACACCACCACCTCCTGGCGAGGCTCTACCTTTGCTCCTGCCTTGTAGGAAGGAGAAGGAACGCATCTCCCTCTGTGTCTCTGCTGCTCACAAAAGGGCACAATCACTGTTTATTGTGGTTTTTTGAGCATTTTACAGCTCTGTTAGGAGCTGGATTGAGACTGCCAATGTATTTTTTATGGCCATTGAATAATTATCAATTGGTCAAAGCTGGATCGTGAATAGCTGAAGCCAAATTCATCCTCCTGGCTGGAGGGAAGGGGCTCTGTTTGTCATTACCAGCCCTCTGCACAGCAGACAGAGTGATTGCTTCCACAAATAGCCCGAGCCGGTTTTGGCAACCTCTCCTATGTGCCGAAGACAACTCCTCCCGGTTTTACTTAGTGGCATAGGTTACAGGAACTGCTACTGAAATACCGTGAGAAATATTTTCAAAGGTAGATTTGAGGGCTATTGTGATATAGATGCTAAATTCTAGCTTTCTGTATAGAAACCTCTTCTACCCTCAGACTGCCTTGTGCAAGTTTACTTTACTCTGTGTTGGTGTATCAGCTTCCAAAATGGCCACAGCCATTGTACTCTGAATTCACACCCTCCTGTGGTTCACAATAGCTTCCCTGTGTTGACAATCCATTAGTGGTCAGAGCTTTCTCTTATGTTGCTTTCTTACTGATTGCATCCTGGAGCTATCAGAAATCCTTGATGTGAGCCATATGATAAGTCCCATGTAAAGCTCTGGATACAAAGCTGAGGTGTTGCCTGTGCTGTGTGACTGAGTCATTGTTCCTCCGGTGCACTGATTATGTCAGCTACCTCCTTCCACTGAATTTTATCCATCAGAGCTAGTGATAGGGTGGACCCATCAACCGCCTCAGATCTTCCTCTGGTACTTATTTCAGTATGTCTGTAGCAAGATTTTTGGCTTTCTTCAGTGCAATATTTGTATGTACACGGCAATACAGGTCATGATTAATGGGCTCCGCAGTCTCCTTTTTTTAATGTCAGAATAATAAAATATCTGGCTTGTCAGATTGTTTGCCCTGATTGTTCAGCTAAATGCATTTAGCACCAGAGGTAGAGCTAGCATATACGTATATGAATACCATTCTGGCAATTATTGTCACAAGTGACAGCTGATTGCAGGTATTGGAATGATGCAACTTGTTCAAACTTAATGTTATCTATTATGAACTCTACTTCATGATGATAATAGCTGGAAGGCATTGATTTTGTTTTCTGTTACTTATCTCAAGCCCATACATTTTGCTTGCATTATTGACTTTTCTGGTCATTTCATGCATCATCTCTTCAGAAGATGTGTAAATCAATGTTGACTGTGCAATGTATGTTGTTTATAAAGCTGCTGCGTAGGTTTACACGTTGAAGAGAATCATCATATGCGGTCCACATCACATGTCTTGAATAATTGTTGAGCAGGCCTGGCAAGAGAGGGCAGCCTTGGAGCATGCTGGTGCTGGTGTGGAAGAGTTCAGTTAATTATTTATCTGGGCCACAGTATTTGCATGCCTATATGAATTTTTTATGAAGTTAATTAGCTTTTCAAGATGTTGAATCGGTTCAGTGCTGCAATGATTGCAGCCTGACACACTGGGCCAGTGGCTCAGAGAGAGGCGCTTGAGTCACAGACAGGAAAACAGGCGGTGGGGAATGCAAATGGATGGGGGTGCCTTTGAACACTTTCAACAGGTGGCCCTTGACACCGCAAAACCTACTGTGTTTGCGGTCATCAATTTGAACACGTAATACAGGAAGGGGCTCAGATTGCACCTATGTCTCAGGCAACAGATTTAGACAGTTAGGCTGAAATAAAACTCCACCCACATAAAACCCAAGAGGCTGGAATGAAGAGGGACTGGGGAAATTAAAACCCACCCGGTGAGGTGGCCCAGGCTGCACAGCTGCTGCACAGGCTATTCACTCAGAGCTGCTCATTCAGACCATGGATGGAAAAAACCAGTCATCGCCTCTCTGCACCAGCTGGGGCCACTGCAAAGTCCTAAAAACAGGCTGTGTGTGTCAGGGCTTGGGGCTGGGAATTCAGCTCTACAACTGCACCGGGAAGTTAATCCCAGTCAAATGTCAGGAAGCAAACCCAGGGCCAAGAACCAGCAAGGATCGAGACTGCAGAGGCTGGTGCTATTGCGTGGCATCTGATGGCTTTTTCTTTTACAGCTCAGACCTGTCCTGGGTTTGTTAGGGCTGCAGGTTTTTGCTGCTTCTGTTGGGGCCAGAGGCTGTATCAGGGTAGGGCATAATCCTTACAATGTAGGCTGTCTTGTCTATCACCATTGCAAGGCTTTGTGCCAGCCTTTAAGCAGGCATAAGGGCACCTAAAGCAGCCTGTTCCTCCATACGCCTTGCAAATAGGGCCTGGTTGATAAGGAGCCTCCTATGGTGCACCTTCTCCAAGAGGTGAGCTCCCTCTTGAAGGCTTTGCTCACTGTTCTCCACTATTCCCATTCTTGAGTGTTTGGTGGTGAACATACAAGATTTAGAAGTGTTTGTATTCTTTTCCCAGAGGCCTCTTTGTGTTGAAACATTGCAGCGTCATCCACGGCAATGAAATGCACAGTGACAAAAATAATAATAATATAACACAAGACTGATAGCATTGTAAACGAATAGTTACTATATAAAAGATGTACCCATGTCTGATCTTTTCACACATATGGTGATTTATTCAGAGAACAAATATTTTAGCATTTGGAAAGAGCCCCAGCTTTGAATAATACCTCAAATCCAGCTAAAGAAAAAAGAATGTCAAATAGGCCATATAAATCCCATTGAACTAATGTTTTCATAATCTATATTGAAAAAATCTAGAATAGAAGGGTTTGGTTTTTTTTTAGTGGCTGAGGGTTAGTTATTGAGCTCATTTGGAGAAATGAAATTTTCACAGGTCTAGAAATGACAAAATATAATTGATATCCATGAAGATTAAATGAGATTTGGAGCCAAGTATTGTTCATATTTAGACGTTAAATAATAATTTGGCCTCCACATAATTAACAATAAGTTTCATCTCCATCTGATTTTATTGTTGGCTACATAGGTCATTCTCTACTGAACAAAATGGGGAAGAGCGAGCCTTGTTGGAAACTGGGGGAATAGACCAGAAGGAGATGGGTGGATGAAATGAGAGAGATTGTGTTGTTTTGGATGTGTTTGTGAGCATAATTTCTCCCTCAAATCCTCATGCAAGTGATTTTGGGCCAAGAACTCAATCAGGGGTACCATGGTCCATCTAAGCTGCACAACCCCCTCTACTTGCTTGCATTCAGTACTTCATCTGTGCTTTCGAAAATACGTTTGTGTTCTTTGTGCATTTTTGCAATTTGTGCAATTTTGAGCATTGTCGTTCCTCATTTTTGCCTTTGAATGAACTCCTTGGAAATCTTAATGAAAACTGAACAAAAGCCCCCAGCAGGTGCCCTATGGAGTAGTTCTGTCCCTGCCAACTGATGAGGGCGTCCATAAAGTATCTCCTTCTAACACGTAGTTTCCTGCCTCTCGCACTTCCATATCTAGAGATGGAGCTTTATTTAGCCACAGGGGTTCTTAGATAGAGATGCCTTTGATGGAAAGTTTTCCTTACTGATTGTCCATTCTTTCTCATGCTGCACACTTAGGCACATGCTGGACTGCAGTCAGATGCTGGAATTGCTGCTTAACAAAACATCCTGATCAAAATATTTGCTGGCCTGGGTATTATTTAAGCCAATATGTGAATATACATAAATGCATACACAGAGTAATTAGGGGGTTCTTGGGAGGTGCTGGACACCCAAGACACTTGGCCTCATGAAACCCTGCAGAGTTTCCAAGGGGATCGGTGGGTCATAATGATAACGTTTGATCCTTTGGCTATGATTTCTGTCTGTAGGTGCTCGGGATCCTTGCTGAAGGACTCAGGAAAAATTATGCAAAAGATCTTCAATTTTACTCTTAAAGGGAAAAAGGATGACAGAAATGACTACCAGTCAACTAAATGAGGGAGCTCCTAGGACCACCATGCTAATTGTGTTAAAGCTCTTTTGGTGAAATTCTGACCAGGAGTCAATGAGAGTTGCCACTGATATCAGTACAACCAGGAATTAACCTCTAATGTCATCCTTATTTCCCAGTCTCATAGGTTGTGTGTTGCATCTGCCAGGTCTGTGTGAATGTCTCAGATATGGAAGGCTTCAAGCAGCGTATAAATCCTAATGAGGGTCTGTATCTCTTTGCTGCCTTGCAATGGTGTAAAAATCTCTAAGCAGAAGAAATTATTGATTATAGTTGATTACTAGAGACAAAGAACAATGTCATTAATATCCTTAGAATAAGTAGGACGAGTCAAACTACTTATTTTGCTGTAAGTTCATATATTCATATTGTCTCAGTTAGATATATTTTAAGAAATGGTATCGTGGTTACAAAACTCTATCTCCCAAAAGGTAGAAGACCTCAAATTTTCTCTCACCTTCTCTATTTCTTCCTTGAATGCAATCCCAAATGGGAAGGAGGGCACTCAGCTTACTAGTTCTCATAACTGGCTGGTATTTTGCCAAACACACACAACTTAAAGCAGTGGGGCTTTCATTCTTCATTAGTCCTACTGTGAATGTTTTAATATTCCTCTCACCAAATGTACTGTAAACAGCAGGATAATGCTTCTGGTTTTAAGGCACACTGTCAGGCAGGCATATTGGGGATTTAGGCTGAGAGGTAACTACTGTCCTTACAGTCTGGAGTTCAAGGTGGCCTGAGAGGCTCTGGGTACCTGAGACCTCCACAGAAAGCAGCCACCGCGTCACCTACAGGAGATGTCTGCCCTTCTGGACTCCTAGCTGGAGCCCTCATACTGCCAGGCATCCCAAATGGCACCAAGTGCCTATCCTTAATTAACCCAGTCGAGCCCATATCATGCCTGTAGGACGGTTCATATAAACACTGAAATGTAGGTGTCTTAATCTTGAGCTCTCACATAAAAAGGCAACTAAAGAAAGACATCCAGGTCTCTGTGTGGTTGTATATGTGGAACCATGTTCCTGCCCCAGCCCACACTCACACTCATGGTCCATGACCAGGGTTTCCTGTTATTTATATTCTTCCCATTTTCCAGGAAGTTTGTGAGCACAGTCCTCAGGTGGTGTGAATTGGATTAACTCCAATATTTTAAGCCATCACTTAATCTGAAAATTAATATTTAATTGGCTACTGAATGCTCAGAGGGACATGAGAAACTTCATATGGCTTGTATGTAGGGCTAACTCCGTGAAGGCAGAGGCTGGGACCTGCTTAACCTGTGAGCTGAGCTATCAGGTTATTTGCCAGTATTCATTTATTTATGTTTATGGTTTTTTTTTTTTTTCATTTTAGAACCTTGTTATTGGTAAGGGAAGATAAAGAAACTTTGCATTTTACTAGTTTGGATGAAGTCTATTCTGAAAACTAGAAAAATACTGAGCTACCCATACCCATGTCAAAACTGGGCTGGGTAGTTGTGAATCACCATGTTTCCATTTCCATGTGGGAGCAAATCTTCTGGTCTGGGAGGCAAAGTGGTATTATACACAGATTGTTGCAAAGTAATAGAGATTTTAACATTGCTCCCTATCAGGATGTGTGCTCACTACTTATCAGAAAACAGCAGGTATCTGATATTTGACAGATCAGAAAAATGTGTGACAATCCACAAGGAAAATAATTTCCCTTGATTATGTCTTTTCTGACTGCTGAGTCTGTGGGACTGTTCTGTTTATCTATATCCAGGTGCAGATTTGAGGAATTCTGTATTTTCCAATATTTTTTTTTTCTATAATGTGATCTATATTGATACTGCATAGTGTTGCTCTGGCTCATTCATTTGTCTGATGACCTGTCATGAATAGGTGACACCTTTATACTTATAAGCAGCAAAACATTTTGACCTTCTGTATGTCTTCAGTGACATACATCCATATGCGACTAACTTCGTGGGGATGTGAAGGGCATCGGGTGAGCACACACATCGAAGCAATCTCACCTGCTCCAGAGAAGACCTCTTGCCCTGGGAGGACGAGACAGACCAAGCCAAAGCAGACAGGACTAAGAACAGGAGGGAAACAAACCAGGCGAAGAAACAACACAAGGCAGAAGGGATTTTGTATCCTAGTGTTTACTTTCTGACTGGTACTAAACCTATTTTTCACTCCCTGTCAAAACATCATCTGATCTGCAGCTAGATCTTTTGGAGGGGAAAGATGCTGGTGTTTCTACTGGGTGATCACATTCATCTGAAGTGGAAGTAGGCAGGACACTGGTGTCGTTGTCTTACCAGGCAGTGCGAGGGGTCGGGGGGGTGGGGAATTATGCTCCAGTCTACTTGCCGTCTGCCAAGCACAGCTTTCTGCAATGCAATTCCACACAGGGATGATTATTCCACTGGATGCAATACAGACAAAATCTTCTGGTGCATGTGTGCCATCGTTTCAGATTCTTTTTAACACTTTTAGTCCCCAGTGCCCTAGACAGTTCAGCATATGCATAGGTCTACTCATATAAATTACATTACTACAGAAGAAAGTGGGTTTTTTCCAACTCTAAATATATGTATTTTTTTGGAGGGTCAGGGTTTCTCAAAATATTACTTTTATCAAAAATTAAAATCTGGAGAGATTGTTTTAGATAAAACACTAGCTGATTTTTTTTTGTTCAAACATTTAGATTTGTATATTTTAATGGTTATTTATTATTCTAACTTCTCTATTCAAAGTTATTACCAGTTAAAAACATGGTAAGAGGGACCCAGCTGCAAGAGTTTTAAACTATTTCTCTGCTAATAGCTGAAGGATGAGTGCATTATATATACTTCTTGGCAGTCTGAGGGGCAGCGCTCCTGTTGTTATCTCATTTTCTGTTGCTGGAGAAGCTCCTTTGCAGTGTTGATCGCTCATTAGCATGGCTTCACAGTCAATGACAGTTGTGGTTCGAGGTTGCGAGGCAGCACCCTCGGAGCCGTGTGTTGCTCTGCTGACAGCACTCTCCCTCCATGTGCAGCCCAGCCAGCGCTGTATCGTAGCATGGCTTACTTCACAGGCCACAGGGCTTAATGCACCTAGCCCTGACCGTCAGCATCAGAGCCGTTCTTGTAATGTGAATGGCCCAGTGCATGCTGCTGGGGACAAGACAGCGGTTGCCTCCTGCTACACGTTGCTACCCGGTTACAGCTGACATGGGTGCTGTGGGAAACCCAGGGATCACAGTCTCTCCTCCATGTAACGAAGCTCAGATTTTACCCTGTGATTTGCTGTATATCACTGAATAGCCATGTCAAATTGTGCATATTCTAGGAAGCGGTCACTGGCATGTAGAAAGGCCCATCAAAATATGTTTATGAAACTATCAAAATCATATTGGTTTTTTGAAACTTCCAAAGGAGAATTTGAATTTTTTAAATGAAAGATGGGAAAATGTCTTTTTTATCAGTCGTCCTGATAGCCCTTTCGCCTGAGACCGTCCTGATGAAGGCACGCTTGCCATCCACTGTGTAGCCCATTCCAGTGTCTTCCAGCTCATCCAACAAGCTCGATAACCGCATGTGTTCTTCTGCTGAAGTTACCAGCAATGGTATACCTAACAATGAAGACACAAGTTATCACTGATGGGTTTATTTATTTAATTAGCTCACACTTCTGTTATGAGCATTTTCTATGGACTTAGATGTCACAACACTGGCGATGCTGCATTCATAGTTTGAAGTCCTGAGAGATTTTTCTCCTCAAAGATGTCCCAGATTTGGATTCATAAAGTAGACAATAGTCTTTTCACCTACCGCAGGTTTGCAGGTTGTTGTTTTTAACTTAAAAGGATACATCCCTAAAAGGAAAATTGCTTCCCAAGGAAGTGAAAAATCTTGTTTCTACATTCAGTCTTGCAGGAGGTTTTGGTCATCTGCACATTTCCTAGAAAATTATCCTGATCAGCAGGAAGAGTTGTCCAGAGAATTTACCCCTTTTTAGGAGCTATTGACCAGGAAAATGACCTTTCATTCCTGCAATCTATAAATTACTTTTTAATGTCATTTGCAATAACCATTAAAGAACAGAAGCAGTTATGGGAGAGATGTATAGGAAGGAAGGTAGCTTGGAAGATGAGCCATCAGTAGACACCAGCCACAGTACATTCTAAATCCTTTTTGTGTCAGTGGGAAATGAAATCTTTCTGCATAGGAAATAAAAAGAAAGGTAAGTTATGATTAAAGAATTAAAAATCTGTTTAATTAGCTTTACTCATCTTTAGTGCTCACCGGAAATGGAAAGGTGGTGAGAGCAGGGGAGATGAAAACTGCTAATTCTTCAAATGCAAGTGAGGAGCTGTGATAAAACCCAACTTTGTGGTAAGCATTTAAAGGGCCCTTTAATTAGCTTTTCTGGAAAGTTCACTGATGATATGCTGGAATAATGATCCCATATGTTCGAAAACGTCTAGTCATTAGACAGCATGGTGGCTGAACATACTAATGCATTTGCCTTTTAGACATTTCAAGAGCGGCTGGTGCTGCCGCTGCCGCTGCTGAGGAGGTCAGCCCTTTGTTTTGCTGAATCACATGGAGGCTTTCAGGACTGAATCATTTTCTTAGTCACACTGTGAACATCCGTTCCCAGCAAAGAGAGGAGCACGATTGTGTTCAGAGTGGAAAGGGCAGAGGGTTCAAGAGGGATGGGGTTTATTGTATTCTTTTTTGTTTTCTATCCTGGCCCTGGTCCACCAAAACATGCAAGGATCTGGAGCAAATTAGCAGAACAAGTGTGAGACTGGCAGCCAACTGTCAATAAATTATTGATAGCATGACAAACATTTTTATTAACACTGAGTCACTAAAGCACCTTAGATTTTCAGACAGCTGCTCAGGTGTATTCTAAAATAAATGTCTTCACCCCATCTTTTTGTAACGGTGATAAACCAGTATCCTGCCTAACAGAGATGGAGAGTGGGACCCTGAGTCTACTACTTACTGAGGACAAGAAACCTCTTGGCTGACACCTCAGCTGTGAAGTTACTGACTTTCACTCATTTAGTCCATGTGCTAGAAGACTTGAATAATCTCTGAAGTTTTTGATGCAGATTTACCTGGCCCAGCTCAAGTAAAAAGAAAGACTTCTTGTTGACTTCATTAGGATTGTATTAAGCTTAAGTTAAAATTAAGAAGCAGGGGTAGAGCTAAGGTGAGAACAATTAACAGGAGAAGCATTTCTGCAGATGGGATTTCAGAGAGGTAGGTGTGAAGGCAGAGAAACAGAGCAAGCCTGTTCTAGTTGGTGTGACTAGGAAAAAGACCTTGTGTCAGTAGTGATGAGACCACATAAAAATACAGAGAATGAGTGAGTTTTGGACCAATAGAACACACGAAGGGAGGAATAGCACAAGTAATTCCCACATTTTCGAAACAACCAAGAGATCTTCAGCAGACCTGATTTTCAGGAGACAAGAAAAAAATTGAAAAGAAGATGTATTAAAAAGACTCTCAAGTTTAATATCCCCGAAATAAGTATCTTAAATAAGATTTAAGTTATGTCCACTGAGATGTTTTCTTTTTTTCTTCTTACAATTTCCCTTTTAAAGTCTAGAGGACAGGGGAAGATACAGAATCAATAAACATACAACAGTGTCTTTTTATTGGTGTCTGTTACAGTGTTTGGTGGCATTACAGAAAAAAAAGGAAAAGTGTTTCTTAGGATAAAATCTAACACATTCTTCGTTTAATCGTATTTCCAAGCTAAGGCAGTGTGATTGGCTATTGTCTTTGTCCTATGGCTCCCTAGAACGATGAGTCTGGGCTCCAAGGGACAATTTCCTCCACTGACGGTAGAAGAACCCACATCAAGTTCATTTTTTATGACTTCCATAGTCATGTGTGGATTGTGACAGTGTGGGAGCTGGAGTTAATTTTAACTGAATTGTGGCCTAGAAAATACAGTTTCTTAATAAGCCTGAAGTATACATCAGATCAGAATTTCCATTTCCAAAATTTGGAATGAGTTACTCATCTGTGAAGCTGACAACAGCTTCCATGTTTAAGTGCTAAACAGCTTTTATTGAGCCAACTTTTAGAAGGTGCTAATATCTAGATCCACATGTCTTCTATGTTTGCAATGGCGGATACTCAAAAAGAAGCATAATTTGGCTCAAAATGAGTTGATATAACAAAATTAAGTTCACATTCTTCCTATGTCGCTGCTGCCTGAAACAGATATAGAGGCAATTTATTCAGAATAAATTATTGCCAGCCTTAGCTAAAATAACTTGCTCTGTGAAGCTTCCTCATGTACGTAACCAAAGGGAGCTGTCTGGTTACATCTGTTTTTGCACATCTTTCAGATATATCACATACAAAATCCAGCATTTGGGGATATTGTGTCATCAGTGACACTCTCTAGGGAACTCTGGGTTCATAAACTAACGAACAGATTACATCCATCCATATATGTAGTTTTTTCATCTGTGACAGATGCAATATTGATAATATTCTTCATTGTAATTTTTAATGACAATCTTCATTTAATAATTGATGGCAGTATAATTTAGTGCAAAAAGTTACTTATACACGGGAGGTTGGAAAATGTTCTTCATTTTGCTTAACTGTTTAAGGACACCTTGAGAAGCAAGAAAAAAGTGAAATTGCATGTGGAAAAATGAAGAATATGGATTGGTCAGTTGAATTGTAATGTGGCATTACACATATTTGGACATGTCAGTTAGGGGCAGATGCAGGAAATCCAGCGTATCAGGAGTGAAGTTCCTTTGCTTTTAGCTCATTTATCAGCCCACCAGTTTCCTTTGAGGTACAGATGCACTAATCTGCTTCACTCTCCCTCTCCTCAGAAGCATGTCCCCTCTTAAATAACCCTCCAAGACTGTTGTTGCTCCTTTAGTGGCTCCTGACTAGGCAACCCCAGTACAAGACCTCCGGTAATGACCTACGTTTTCTTGCCTTACCTGCTTTCCTCCTCTTCTGATGGCTATGGAGCATGAGGCACCCAGGTTTGCTTGTGCAGGAAGGGGAGAAGATATGTGAGACTGGGCATTTCCAAGATCTCTACAGAGGGTAATAATAAGCTTTATGTCACTCTTTTTTTTTTTTTTTAAATTTTTGGTGGCTTGGGTAGAAAATTTTCTGAGCTATGCTGAAGGGACAGGGATAGAAAGAGCTTTTTTTTGTTGTTGTTTTTGCTTTTCAGCTAGCCAGCTGGCGCTTTGCTCACATTTCTGTCTAGTTTTGCAACAACACAAGCTGGGGTATTTCCTTTTCTATTGCCCACCTCCTTGTAGACTGCCTCCAGGATGGGGCATCTGGCAGAGCATGGGCTGCAAGGATGTGTGGGTGTTTTGAGAAGTAAGTTTGTGTATTCTGTCTTTCTCATAGTCCATCACATACCTCTGACAGAGGTAGAAGAATTTGTATCAGTCATCAATTCTTTGCTCTTTTGGAAACAGGCTTTTCAGATGTGGCCTTCTGCTGAGCCCACATATGTTAGAGCCGGGGAATGCAACTGAGGCACTCCTACCACATGCTGGTGTAAATACCTGGTGAATGGGGCCTGGGGATTTTCAAGGCTTATTTGCAAGACAGACCACAGTGGAGTAGTTTCCAGCAGGCAAGGTGTAGACTTTCAAAGTCTTAGGTTGCAGGGTCCAAAAATGACACCTTGTGTTTCTGTACTGTGCTTTACTAAATGAAAGGTGATCTCAGATTCATCTTCAGCAGATGTACACTGTGCCAGTGCTGGCTTTTGTAAGGAGACTGTTACTCAATGAATTTTCTACGTTTCATCAGAGCAGAACTGTGGGAAACATCACATGAAAGTACTACAGCATATAAAAGATATTAAAAAGGTGAAAAATATACCTGTGGGAATTGTCTCATAATTTTATTATCCAAACCTCAAGAATTTGCCAGACTGGGCTGGAAGTCTCAGAGGACTGGCTAGCTCACAAAATTTCCACTCCTTTGCTAAGGAGAATATAGGGCAAATGTACATTTTAATTTTGAGCACTTTGTTGCTTCTGTTTCTAGTCTGTAACTGAGCAAATAAAGTGCAGAGGTACATGAAAACGGAACCAAAGAAGAAAAGGATCTGCTTTTCTAACCATTTTGGCACTTGGCCAGGTGTTTTAGGTGACATAAATTGGGGACACTGTGTGGCAAGCTAAGGAGTCACTTTTGTTTACACCACATGAGAATCTGGCACGTAACATTTGAGAGGTTTTTGGAATTTAGATTTTCAGAAGAGACAATGTAAGGCTTTTCTTTAAGTACTCAGGTGCAAATATAACCTAAGCTCTTCTTAGTTGTCTGAAAATATCTATCTCTTTATAAGCATTCTCAGAGAGTTAATGCACAAACTATCCAGAGGCCCTCCTGTATCAACATTATAGCATCACTTTTGCATAGTCATGCCTATCATAGTTGTCCAATGACTGCCCCCATAGTGCCCTTTTTAAGCTAAATTCAGCTATAACTGACTAATTAAGCAACTTTGAGATGTATTTCAGCACCTACTGACTAAAAAGTTATATTCTTTCAAAGCTGAAAACGTTGCCTTGAGGGAATTAAGTCAGCCCTTTAAATTTTTTAGTAGCATAGCTTTCTGCTCAATGGATTTTGAAATACATCTCAAACTCATTTAATTAGTCATAGTGTATTTTAGCCCTGAAAAGTGGTTGGTTTTCTTCAGGCATGGACACTAATAGGGCTTGCTGCAGGCGTGCCACTTGCACACTAGGCTGAGTATGCTGGCGCTGCTGCAGGTGCAACGAGGCAGGTGATGGTGGGGTGCAAAAAGCTGGCTGTCACTAATGGAGACAGGGTGTAGGAGACTCAGCTGGTGGTTGAGGCACCTTGTACAAGGGTTTACGTGCGTGCTAGGCCCCCTCTCCAGCTCTCTTGAATGCCTTGACTAGCTTGCCGTCAGCAGCGATGGAAGCTAATGAGATCCCACTTCTGCAGTGGGTATCTAAGGTAATTTTAGGCTTTGTGGGATATTCTGCTTGAGAAATGTGCAGAACCTCTGCAGGTCCTGTATCGTCTGTGACAGCCCTGTGCAGATGTGTAAAATACTTTAGGACAGCTTGCATAGCCAGAAACCTATGTTTAGGCAGCTTAATTTTTTTGTCTGGCATGCCTGTACACACCTAAATTTAGGTTTTTTGTAATCTGGAGCTGAATCTTTTGTGGCAAGCCTGCACTGTAATGTGCCTAAGCACGCTGAGCTCCTTGAACCATCCCAGGCTCAGGAAAGCACTCTGCCTGCACCTGGTCTGCATGGCGGGGCAGCGGAGAGAGTCCTACTGCTTCTGGGCTTGTAAATCTTCTCTCCTTCCAAGCAGAAGCAAAAGTGCTCTGCTAGACTCCTGGTCGCTTCTCTCTGTGCTCACTGGCCTGAACCCGCAGCATTCTCCTTCGTCTTCATGGAGGAGAGCATTTGGAGGACTAGTATTAATGAGAGGTGTGCTTAATTTCTTGTAGATGCTACTTGAAACTTACTGTTTTTACACTAGAAGGGTGAATTCATATAATTCAGCAGCGTCCTCTGCCACAAAAAATACTTAGAACAAATGTCCATAGATATCACATTGCCCTTCAAAATCAGGTATCACTCACTCTGCTTTCAACAGCACAGATAATTTTTTAAACTCACATTAGCCAGTTCTCTCACTGAAGACTATTATTGGCCAATAACACAATCATTTTCTAATATTGTAAATACAGACTTAATGTGTCTACTAGATTTATAGGTACTATTTTTTTTCTGAGTCTTGTCTACTGTCTTTTTTTCTTCAGAGCTTTTTTTTTTCTTTTCTAAAACCATGCAAAAACATATTTTGAGAAAGACTTTGACTAACACCTGCTTGACCTGCAGGTTGGAAATCTATTCTACTGGTTCTATGCTGCCAGACTGAAACAGTACAAAAATACACATGGACTTGGATGATTACTTCTGAGTATTGACCTTAAAGTTTTCTTGAGCAGATTTTAAAAATCACTTTCTGAACCTAGGGCTAAAGCAGGGACATAACTGATCTGAGAACTTGCCAGAAAATATTGTCTTTTCTGTCACTGTTTCTGTTCTTTATTTTCCCCCAAAGTTCTTTATTATGTTTTTAAGTGCTTTTGAAGCAAATCTGTGTTTGAGATTGTCCAGATCCTGTGCATATACTGGGATACAAGGAATAATTCAAGTAAACCAAAAATTATTCTAAACTTCCCTTCAAATTCAAGCAAAGCCTGCTGTAAATAGTTCCAGATGATTCAATGCTCAGCAGTTTTTGATCTCTAGAATCTGTGCAAAGTCATAGCAAGAGGAAGGCAACTCCCCCCCCCCCCCATTAATAAGGAAAATAACCTTGAAGAAAGATAAATCTCACAAAGTTACCATTTCAGTTACCCAAAACTAAACAAATGCCAGTCTAATAAGTGTAACTGGAGCAAAGCCAACATTAACAAAAATTATATAATGCTATATGAACCTCAGGCAATACTGAAAACCATAATTGGTCATGAGGATGAAGTCAGAAAATGACCCCATCCTTCTTTTATGAAGGCTTGATAAAGGAGTAGAAAGGAAGTTATTGATGAGTAAGACAGTGACCATTCAAGACCCAATGACATTGAGTGGACTGGTGTGCCTGTGCTAGCACTTATTTAAATCTGAGGATGCCTGGAGTGTCTAAAGGCATAGGCAGCCTCTGATCGCCACAAGTGCTAACTGGGATACCTATGTGTGCTACAGCATCATTCTCAATAAATTTGACCCCGAGCAGAGCTCAATCAGAGTTTGATGAACTTTATTTTTTTCTGCTAACAGCTTATCCACAAATGGCTTTGAGATTTGCTTAGATTTGTTAATATTTTTGTGGGCATAAAAAAACCATTAATGGAATAATTAGCTGCTATGATGAGTTGATGTTATGTATTTATGGCATAGGAATAGTCTCTGAACTCTGGTGATACTGTCCCTGCTCCATAAATGGGCAGTCTGCAGTTTATATGCAGTGATCTCTGCCCTGTTCAGGGCATTCAGAAATATTTGTTATTGCTTGGGAACAAAGTAATCATTTGCAGTTCTAATAATGTTATGGATGCTTGTTCAGACCAATATTTATGAAGTTTTTGCTTTCCGTTACTGATCCCACAGCTCTTGGACACCAGTGAAACAAGCTACCGGCCTTCATTTGGAAAAAAGGATTACATTTTTAAAAGCTGCTTTTGCTTTCTGTACTCATTGTGAAATCAGTCCACTTATGAGAAGATACTAGTCATCAAAGAAACAGAGACAATAAAGATGGTGTTGGGTATTCCCTACAGATCTAGGAAGAAATAGTATTTATGGGTGGAAACATTAACTATTTAAAAACATCTGTAATGTGCATAAGCCTAGTAGGTCTTTGTCATGTTTGGCCGGAGGCTGGCAGTCACAGAATATACTGAAGGACTGAATGAACTATTCCAAGTTAAAACATAGTGAACATTGACCTTTTGCTATTTCTTTTCCCCCCAGAAAACCTGTTTTCAGCAAGAAAGGAGTCCTTTTTTTTGTTTTCGGAAAACAGGGATTGGTAATATTTCACTTTACCAATTTTTCCCCTCCTTTTCTTTCAGGTTTCCTTAGGAAAAAGTATTCCCATAAATTTTTAATTCCTTTCATAATTGTCCCTGAACAAACAACAATACCCTCTTCTTGCTTATGCTAATAGGTGGAACTCAGTTGTAATGAGGAAAAGCAGTATTTGTGTTGCGGCAAAGCAAAATTTAAGTCCTTTAAAATTATCTAGAAAGTCCAGTAAAATCAAATGGCCTTCCTTTTATTAATGAATGCTTTCAAATTAACAGATCAGTTATCATGTGCAAATAGTTCTATTGGGCTGTTTGACTTAAAATTTCTTCTGCCTAGTCTATGCAGCATATTAACATCCTGCTTTATCTTTTGGTTGCTGAAATAATGTTCCAGAACATGAGCTGGATTTTGTAAACAAGACTGCGAGTTTTTTTTTTTTTAATTTTATCAAATAGTGTTCTGGGCACAAAAATGTGTTCAGACTGGCTAGATCTTGCCTTACTTCCTTGGAAGCAGTACAGCGGAAAGCTGGGCAATCATTGCAATCTTTCCCCTCTACCTCTTTCTTTCCAGGAATGGTAGTGAGTAGAATTACAAATATCCTACCAAAAACAAACCACATGCCCTGAGTCAAGGCATATGTAGCCAGTATCTGGCTTCAACGTAACACAAGGGTAACTCTTGCCATTGTTTTATCTTGTTGAGATATTGGTGGATTTTTTTGAGTTGGTCGTAATAACTAAAACACCGCAACAAAATACGAATGTGGGAAACTATGGCGCCTTGTTGTGGGATCTCCAATCTGTTCTTTCCAGTGCGCCAAATTCTCCTGTGCCCTACCCCTTTTGTGCTCACCAGGCAGCCCACCCACATTGACGGCCTCCAGCAGACAGAAAGTCACTGCCGTTTGTCTGCAGCACTGGCCATGCCCTGCTGATGGGGTGGCTGCAGCATGGCTGGGGCATGGCTCTGGCAGGGCAGCCCTGGAGGGAGATGCCTCCCCCACAGGTGGCCCTGGGGAGGTTGGCCACCACGGGCTACCCCTCGTGGTGGCAGGGAAGCCACCAGTGCTGGAGTGGGGCTGCTGCCAAAACTGAGGCTCTGCCAGAGCACCAGCTGCTCCTCTGGTCTCAGGCCTTTTTCCCCAACACATCTCCAGGTCTAGATCATAAACAGCGTGAGTGTTCAACCACTTATGCTCTTAATGACATTGTTTTTAATCTACCACAAGTCCTATATAAGTAAACCTAATTAGTTGTCTTTTACCTTTATATGTCTGAATGATCTGTCAAGTTTTCTTTTTGCTTTTCTTTTCCAGACAAAGGGAAAAGTGTGTACGATTTTATGAGTTAGTACTAAATGGCTAAAGTAGACATAATTGGGAGCCTCTTTGGGCTAATTATAGGACACAGTGTTTCACTTCCATCGAACTTGTTCAAATCCAGCCTGGAGCAGTGGTAACAAAGAGCCTGGGATGGCGACCGGCCAATGTTATGGCGTGTAAAATTAGCAGGCTGTTCCTTCTCCCTATTCGTCCTAATGGACAGATGTTCATACAAACACCCTCCCCATCCTCCCTCACTGGCAGCCACTGGCACCCTTGGCCAAGGCACCGCCAGCCATGAGGGATGGCGACTCCCTGATCTCTCTTTCTCCTCCTGGGCTGATCTTTCCCCTGTAGCCCTGTGGCTCAGCCCCAGATTAGGAGAAGCTTTTCCCACGTGGGCTGCAGCCCCAGAAGTGACTTTGCCGAGAGTCAAAATGTGCCACACTGGGATGTTAAATGCACTGAATAAAGTCCCCAGTCAGCATGATGCCTATGGGTATGCCTGGTTTTAAATAAAGTTGTCCAGCAGACATCAAATTAATCCAGCTTTTTAGTACTGTGTTGCTTTCAGACTGGAATGAGCAGTTTTAAGTAGTAGACGTCTCAGTTATGCAGGGAAGGAGATTTTTTTTGTTCTTGTGGTTTTTTTTTTCCCCTTTTGTAGAAGAAGTAAGTAAATATTTTATTTGTTTAGGAAGGTAATACTCTGTTAGGTAATCCCTTGTTTTGAAGGATCTTGCTTTTATTAGGGAAAACAGTATCTGTCTCTATCCAGCTTAGCTATTTGCAGGACACTTATCTCTGCAGTGTCTGAGAGCCAAGCATGATCATTAAGACTTGTGTGGAATGCTAACATCTTTAAATCCTAAATGAGAACTGCATTATGGGATAAGTTCAATTTCATGTCATAGTGGGAAAACTAGAGCCTTGCTGAAGATGAGCTGGGTCTCGAATCCAAGCTGTATTAACTTTGTGTGCTGGGATTTTTTTTTCCCCTTTTAATTTTCTGTTTAATAGAGACTTTAGACCTTGATAGGTTGTAAAACTTGGGGAGGGGGAAAAATGATATAATAAAACCAAGCAGCATCAATAGAGTGAAGAGCAAGAACCACCTGCTACTCCATGAGCTGCAGCTGATGAAGAGTACAAAAAGAAATGATTGACACCGGTATACAAACACACGCCCTGACTAGACACAGCAATATAGCTCAATAGCAAAGTTATAGCCTGTGACGAGATGAAAGAATACAGGCTTTAAAAGTAAAACACTTCGCAAACATAAACTCCCCATATATTGCAGCGAGTCCCCAAGGAACAACAGTGTGCTCCGCACCCCTCCTTAGCTCCTGCTCGCTACAGATCCCGCTCTGCAGGCAGCAGGCAGGTTCAAACAAGGTCAGAGTGTCTGGCTTCTTGGCAGGAGCTGTCCTTTCTGTAAACTTAATAAATGGAGTCCAGGTGCAGAAGATGTTCTTTACAAATACGTCCTCCATCGCGCCTGTAATGTTTTCCATTTTCTGGGCTGTAGCTCCCAGGTTGTATTAGTCCCCTGCTGATCAGAAAGGGGTCTGACAATGACCAGTTGCCAAGAGAAGGAACTTACTCAAATTAGAATGCATAAAAATTAACACATTTCCGAAAAACATACTGAGAATTCAGAGTTGCATGCAGCTGCCTAGAGCAGAGGTCTTGAACACCCTGCCCATAGGCTGGAGTTTTACTTCTTTGTGGGCCATATGGCACACGACGCTTGAAAACATGCTTACTTTAGAAATAAATTGCTTCTCACCCACCTGGCTACAAAGCCAACCTTTAAAAGCAAGATAAGCATAACAGATAAAGAGTTCTCTTCCTTATATGAAACGAGAGCTCTGGAAAAAGTGAATTCCTTCCCACTTTTTCCTCCTTTGCACCGCACTACCCTGGAGTGTTCACTCTGAAGCCTAAGAATGACACAAATCTTTGTCAAAATGACCATTTTTTGTCAAATGAACTAGGGAGCAAGGAATAAACACAAGACTGGAACAGACCATCTAAATCAACAAATACAGTTCTCTACTGTCAGCAGTAATAACCTTACTATAATATGACCGGTCAAGCCTAGTTTGATAATGAGTTGAGAAAGACATGAAGCTGCTGAAGGAAAAAGTGGGACTTGCTGATGGGAAGCAAATTCAGAAGCAAGAAAGTTAGGGCTGGAGGAAAGAAATAAACAAAGAAAAGTGAAAGGGAAAGCAAAAAGTAAAAAAAAAAAATAGAGAAACAATGGGAGAAAGTAAGAGAGTACCAGGAAAATGGGAACAAATGGCCAAAATACTTAAGAGGCATACTTTCTTGCTGGTGGTAATCAGAATGGCTTAAATGACTGTTGATGACAGCTATGAGCCTTGTTATTGCATGTGAGACATATGCCAGTTCTGACTGTAGTATAACTTCCTCCATAATATCACTCCTATTGTATAACAGGTATCACTGCTATTATATACTTAAGGTAGCAGAAGGGCCGTAAATTTCTGCTTCAGAGTTAAATTAATCTCTCTATTCATATAAGTATTTGTAGTCATCTTACATACATATTTTCATTTGATGGCATTTGCTTCCTGGGAACACATGAGTTTTACTTGTGGAATTGCAAAAAAATGGTGTTTTATCTTGAGGTTTACTGAAAGCAATTTTTAACTGTACATTTGGAGACACAAATAGTGTATTTTCACAATTAGTCACATGCAGGTTATGTCTAGTTATGGACCACGAGTCCATAAGTAGCATTATTTCTCTTCCTGACTGGATGAATCTGCAGCTAGGCAATGTGGGTCAAATTCTGAATCGTAACATGCTGTGTTATTTTGTCTCTGAGTTGTCCAGTCAAAGACACAAAAACCTACCATGGGATTTAGATGGCTAGCCCACTCTATATTCAGCTGAGATGTTTGCAAGATACAATTTAATTGGATTTTCATATCATTTGCAGCTTAAAATAAAACTTTATTATTGGCTCACTCAAATGGCAAATATATGGAAAGTTGTGAGCAACTTTGGATGAAATAAATTGACCTAACAAATCAGTCATCCACTTGCGTTATCAAAACAGTTTTTGCTGGAATGTTTGCTTTCAACTTGCCAAGCAATGCTCCAGCTTTCTATGGTTTTGGGGCAATTTTGAGCAGAGCCTGGCAACAATACCTAAATCACAGATAGCTTTGTCATATGCAGAGTGGCTGGCAGGCTGGTCCCAGCAAGCTGACTTTCCTTTGCAAATTGCTCAGGACTTGAAACTGTCTCCTGTCACTGCCCCTCATTTCACGTTAACCTTAACTGATGCCCAGAAGGACCTAACTGCAGGGCCCTGGAAACAAATGTACCAGAAATCCATCCTTCCACAGTTTTACCACCAGGCATTAGATATATCAGAGATCATTCTATTTAATTTATGAGGTGTGAGACTCAAATAACCTATATAAAAATTTATGTTGTGTCTCAAGATGTCCAATCGAGATTGAAATATGTCTGGTTAACTTCCAAATAAATTGACTCCTCCAGAGTTTTCTCTGAATTTTTCTCCCAGGCTAGAGTATGATTGAGTTTTATAGGTTTAACATTGTGAAGTAGCACCTTAGAGAGAGTAGAGTTGAGACATTTGCCCAAACCATAGGCATATGCTATTGTTTCAGTACCAGTGAGGGGGACTCACTTTAGAGGGGGTTTATGACTCTGCTTTGTGTGTAATTACTGATTAAAATGGTACCATAGCAATATTTAAAAAGAGTCAGTCCTGGTCTACAGAGGGATAGAGTCAGCGTTGTGGGAAGTATTTGTGAATGAACACATGCTTTTCAGCCAGAAATTCAGCTGTCATCTTCAGGTTAACTGGGATGGGAGAAGAGGAGATGTAATTATACTTTTGAGTCACACAGAGAACATGGGATGCCAGCACTTGTGAATCATCCACCCAACCAGAGAACCCTCTCCTCAGAAACATAAGCAAAATGACCATGATGGCAAATGGGCTGGCACTGAGCGCCCTTCTCCAGCGTGCCCCTTGCAGGGAGCATGCAAGCTGCTGAGCCACATCCAAGGAAATACCAGCTTGGAGGGATCCGTGGGTCTTTCCTTGTGGCTGAGGTCAGCGCATCAGTGTGTTGGGTCTGGCTGAGATGGAACTACTTTTTCCCACAGTATCCCTGTGCTTTGTATTGGTAGCTAAAAAGGTGTTGATAACACACCAGTGTTTTGGCTACTGCTGAGCAGTGCTCGCACAGCATCAAGGCTGCCTCACCCAGTAGGCTCAGGGTGGGCAAAATCTTGGGAGAGGACCTAGCCAGGACAGCTGACCTGAACTGACCAAAGGGATGTTCCATACCATATGATGTCTGCTCAGCAATAAAAGCTAAGAGAAAGGGGGAGGAGCGGGGCATTCATTATTATGACATGTGTCTTCTGGAGCAACTACTAAGCATACCTGAAGCCCTATTTATTGGGAAGTGGCTGGACGTTGCCTGCTGATGGGAAGTAGATAACAAATATTTTGTTTGCTTTTGCTTTTGCTTTGCTTTGTTAAACTGACTTTATCTTGACCCGTGAGTTTTTTTCCATCTTGTTTTCTTCCCCCCCCTCCCTGCCCTGCTGAAGATGCGAGTGAAAGAGTGGCTTGGTGGGCACCTGGCATCCAGCCAAGGTCAACCCACCGCAGTCAGGCTGTACCAAGCTTTCATTCCTCTTGCCTGCAGTGCTAGTGGCAGAGCTAGCTGAACATGGAACAACTTTGTCCATCCTGGGGAGGCATGTACACAAAGTGGAAACCAACAGTCCTTCTGGACGTGAGTGTACATTCTCATTTTGATGTCTCTTTTTTTGTTACTGATAAATCACCACGCCTTGAAATGTATACGGTAGCTCTGTTTACAGGTAGATAGCTGGATTTTCGCCTTGATGTGCATCCTTGAGACAAGGATGACATGGAGGAGAGTTGATTCAACTGTGCTGGTAAGGGGACAGCTTCAGCAAAGGGGTAGTCATGCATATCCTGACTGGGAGGTTAGAGGCCATGTGTAGATTAAGCAGAAGCCTGTTGAAAACTCTTCAATACTGCTGAGCCTAAAGCTGGCATTTTTAATGGTCTAGAGCCTTCCCTAGCAATCACATGGGGTAATGTTAATCACACCTTACTTGTTGGCAAAGAAATTTGTGCAGTCTGCACCACCTTCTCGATTGTTTTTTTCTCTGGAAATGGCAAAAACAAGACTGGAGAATTGGAAGAACAACTGTGGTCTCACAACCCATTATTTTTTACCCCAAAATCTTTCCTTTACTTCTGGGTAAATCTGTGACAGAAGCTGTGTTTTACACTGCTGGGAGGGGGAGCAGCTTTGCCTTACCTTTCACGTAGTGTTCCATTTCAGGCTTTGGCTTGATGATTTTAATGAATTTTGTAGGGTGTGCAAAACAACAAAACAAAAACATCTAAATCTCTGCTCCTTTTGTGAACATTTATGACTGGCACAGTGATTACACTTCCTCAGGGCTGCTAAATCCTGTGGGTGCTCTTGAAAATTATAACAGATTTCATTGACTGTGTGTAGTAAATTTGACCTATGATTTCACTTATGTTTTCCTTTAGTTTCTTTTAATTCCTGCCCCTCCACTTTGCTTCTTTCGTCAGCTCCTGTTTAACTTTGCCCTGCCCTTGATTTTTTTCCTGGAATAATCTAGCTCTCTTGGGCTTGGTCTTCACTAGAAAGGAAAAAAGTTACCTAACATGCCTTACCTAACAGCCCTGTTTTTTCCAGTAAAAGTGAGAAAGGTCGTTTTCTTTTCAGGCCTGCCAATTCTTGTCCTTTCTTCTGAGACTGCTCACCAGTGTGGAGATGGCTTTGTGTTGTGAATTCCTCTTTCACAGTTCTGCTCAGAACTGGGTTACGACCACCTTGTTGTACCTAGGTCACCACTGCAGCTGTCCATTCAGAAAGATTTCCAGTGACAACCAGCAATGTTTTTTGCTTTGAAGTGTTGATAACAGCTATTGTTGGGTTCTTCCTGTCCTGGGTGAGTTTACATAAATCATTATGTATGTGTGTGAGATAGCAAAGGGGGAAAAAACAGATGGAAGAGAAGTATAGTATACTGGGGAGTGGATGAGTCCACAGCACATGGGTAAGAGAAATGCTGGGAGAAATAATTAGTGCTGTAATCTGATTTGCTAATAATCCATTTATAAAACAGTTATGATATATACTTGTAGGAATGTGACTGATCATAACGACAAATGATATTACTTCCTCCCCTCCCACTCTGTATTAAGGAACCTTAATTACTTGATGGCTCAAGACTTTGTGGGTGACTCATGCTACAAAGAGTCAGATGCTCACAGCTTATAATGGAGCTCTTGAAAAGCTTTCATAACGATGGCGGGCTCGCACTACCTCCCTCCCATACATCCCTCTTTGCCAAAGAGTTATTAGGTAATTTAAAATAATTAAAAAGGAAATAATTAAAAGATTTTACACACACAGAAATAGCACTTGCAGCTAATTATGTAAGTCTATCACTTCTAACACTGGAACACTATTACCATTATCAGAGAATTGCGTTTGAATTGTGACGGATAATCCTCTAGTCCCATGTTACACTCTTGCAAGTGGGAGCCGGTTGTCTAGGTTTTTACGGAAGGAAAGACGTGTATGGAGCCCATGCTCTAGCCTCGGCTGTGCTGTAAGAGGTGTCTGGTCAGCTTTGCTCCCTGCAGATTTTTAACTAATTAAAACATAGTGGGGAATGAACTAATCTTAATGTGTTTGCACAGGGTGTTTTGCTAAACGCGCAGGAGTTCCTGCATGTTTGCAGCTCCTTGTAGGCTTGGGTTGTTAGAGCAACTTCCTCACAGGGGGACTGTGGGCATGGGTCATGTTAAATGAAGTATATAGACAAAATTATCCTATAGCCTTGCTATCAGTAACATGGGCGTCGCCTCCATAAATATGGTGATGGGGGTATCAGGTAATAATTTATTTCGTTGATCAGCAACATAGAGCTACCTTTCATGTGGATAATGGCAGCTGTTTAACAGTGCAAAAAAATTACATTGTAGTTTTATGGTAAGAAGCTAATATCTTACCCAAATAAAGCCTTTGACGCTGTAAGCATTCAGAATCTAAATATTCAGAGTGAAATTTGACGAAAACAAGTGAGGCAAATGTCCTTCCACCTTTGAAAATTACCTATAATACATCACTGCTGCTAATCAGAATGCCCCTAACACCGGACAGTTGGTAGTAGCTTAATGCTAATCCAAAGGATATGACCAAACTGTGAAAGAGCAGCAGAAAGTAACACTGGTCTTTGGATTTTGGGATCTCTTTACTTTTTTTTTTTTTCCTCCTGGAAAGCTATTGAAAATATTATCCTACTATTTGTTCTATCTTACATGAAGAAGATACCAAATAGGCACTGACAACCAGAGGATACTTCTGATTCAAACAAACGCATCTTTCCATGTTTTTTTTTTCCTGTCTGAGACAGTGTCCCCAAAACTACGAGTGAAACACAGTGCTCAGGAGAAGAACTTTTAGGCTGACTTTCAAAAAGGGTTTCTTATTTTGGCTGTTTTAATCTCTGATTGCCCCCCATAACACCATTTTGGTAGCAGTCAGCCCAGCTGAATTTCAGTGGGAGCTGTGGGCACATGGTACCTCTGAAAACATCCAGTGCTCAGAACAAAAGGTTGTTTGAAATGGTGGGATTAGAAAATCAACTTCACCTCGAGGGGCAGAGGCAAGATGGGACTGCACAGCTCTTTGTGTGCCCCAGCCAGGCATGAAGCCTCAGGGGGAGTGAAAGGCAGCTGTGCCCCTGCACCCGGCAAGGGTAGCAGCGGGGAACGGAAAAGCAGCAGCAGATGTATCCTTCCATGCTTCCAGCTAGACTGAAATGTGCTCCGGGGCTGCAGCTAATACTCACATGGCTGCTGCCAGGCAGCTCCGTAATGGTTCAGGATCTTGCAGATTTGAGAGAGGGCTGAGGAGGTCCAGTGGCAGTAGCCTGTAAATTTCTTAGGACACAGAAAAGGCAATGTTCAGGTAAGAAGATATATGGGTGTGTGGGAGAAAAATCCAGCAGCTGTGATCTACATGCATTTGTTTCGATTTGGTTTTGACCTCTCCTCCTCAGTTTCCAGAGGTAGGGACTGGAGTCAAAGCTGGCTTTTTATGTCTGCAAAAAAAAAACCCAACAATGAAAAACAAACAAACAAAAAAACAACTGACGGGTGCAGGAGTGCCTATCTGGGGCTGCAGAGCTGGGAAAGCTGGGTAACACCAGTTTTGGTGCCTTTTTCCTCCTACCTGTCCAATCTTTGTCCACAGTGTGTCACATATAAAACTTCTGTGCTATGGGGTACATACTGTCTGAGAAACTGGTACACCACAGAGGCTTAACAGGAGATTGTGTGGAAGGCCATACTTAAGTTTCCCGACACAGAAAACTGCCCATGTGCCAAACATGGGCAGAGACCCACAGTATGCTCCACTTGGCAAAGGGTGGATGGAACTTGGTTCGGGTCCCAGCTCTCCTTTGTCAAGGTTGCTTCCCCATGGGTATTTGCCAGAGTCTTCCTGGATCCCTATAGAGGGGTTGGGGTCCCCTAAAGGGCTGTTCAAAGTAGGAAGCTCATTTAGCCACTCAAAAATGGGCTCTGAAGAAGTTTGTATCTCACTGTCCCTTGACTGTAGATGAGGAACAGGGAAAGGAAACCAACTTTTGTGAGCACCTGCATCATTTGCATCTTTGGCTGTAATATGGGGTAACAGTATTTACCTGACATATGAAATGCTTTGTGAGTTATGGATAGATTGTTCTTTCTAAAAGCTAAGCATTATTATGATCGTGCAGTACTTTAGGAGTGGTGTAAGGAGAGGCTGTATTAAATACCATCATTAATGATCTAAAAGAAAAAATTGCGAAGAGCATGATTACAAAATTCAGAGGATATTGAATTAGGAGGACTAGAGAGAAAATGAGGTAATAAAAAGAGACCTAAAGAGATTATAGAGGTAGGCAGGGGTTTTTATAGAAACGGAGATTCATCCCGGAAAACTGCAGGATAATAAATCTGAGGGAAAATAATCTGAAACACATATCTCCAAGAGGAAGAAGAAACCTGGGAAGCAATAATTCTGAAAGAAGTAAGATGATAATGGATAGCCAACCAAGCCTGAATTTGCAATATCATAAAGCTGCAAAATGTCCAATGTAATTTTAAGTTGCAAATACCAAACTATCATGTCACAAGACCGATAATCTTTTTTTGCAGACTGTTTATTATGACTGAATGCAGAACAGCTCAAGCAGTTTTCAACTCTGAGCAGTGAGTTTTGATCTATTTGGTCACTGCGCAGGGTCCTCGCTACAGCCAAAATCCACTTCATGTGTTTCAAGATATTTGCCTAAAACTGGTGAGATGCTATTTTGTTCACGCTCGTGTGCATGTCACACAGACCCACCATGGTCTTCTGTTGCTATCCGCTCAGTTGTGTGAAGCAATGTTGATAGCAACCATCACACACTTTCTTTTTTGTTTTTCCTCTTGAGGGAATGGTTTGTATGTGTGGACGGAAGCTGAAGGGGAAGGAAGGGGAAGATCATTGTGTAATGTTTTACTGAAATGTGCAAGGAGCTGTTACTGGCAAAGGGTAGGTTGAAAATCTGCCCTTCGCTTGGAATGGGCAGTGGGGAATTAGTGGTGCGATTCATGGTGGTTTAAATTAAAATGTTTCAGTCTGGATTTGGGATGGGGTCAGAGCACACAGGCAGGCTATTACTACACCTTGTCTGAGGAGCGAAAACTCATAAATTTACAGTAGTTGATGACTTTTGCATTGCCTTCATCACACCCTCAGTTCCTTGGCCCTGGACCAGCAGTTCTCTGTGCTATCTCCATTGTGCTGTGGCAGAGGAGAAGAGAGCAAAACTTGTTTGTGTAAAGTAATGTGATACCTTACATATCCTGGGCTGAGACTACTGGGCATTTTGCAAATGAATTATGACACAACGAACCTGCTGCAACAGGCAGAGAGAAGCCAGCACAGTAAGGAGAGGACAGTTTTGATATATTCCCTGTAATGGCTATTGCCGAGGAGGAACTCAGTGGATCAGCTGAAGAAGGGTGTTGCTGCATTTGGTTCCCATTGCATGTTTTTAACCACTGAAGTTTTCAGACCCTGGTAGATTATATTTACAATCTCCCTATTAAATCATCATAAACTTTTAATGCTGGGAATATGACCTGTTCACAAAACCAAATGTAAATAGCAAAGGTTTGGAGTGGTTATTGAAATTGCTGTCAGTGTGAATCATAACGTCTTACCGAAGAAATAAGCTGCTGGATTTAATAAGGCAGAAGTTGTGAAAATGAATATCTCCTCCAAATAAAGCAAAACTAACATTTTACCATCTTCTGATGGTTGAAATTTATGGTGGCAGCTAAGATATGAATGAAAGTTAAATAGTCCTATTAATTTGATTACTTGTTTCCAGAGCCATCAGACGTGTAGAAAGTAATATCATGTGGGAAGTGGTGTAAGATTTACACTCACCTGAGAGAAATCACTGCTCCGTCTATCAGATTTGATAGGTGTCAGAGGGCCTTTTGAAAATGAATAATAAGAGCACTGAATAATAAGAAAGACGCTTAGCTGTTTAAAACTTTTAAACATTTGGATGAATTTTTAAACTAATTAAAACAAAAGTTTAAGTGGAAGTTTTGACATATATCTGGAATATGGTAGAACTGCTCAGATGAATGTGTGAATTATCTCACACTCACTGACATTTGTGAGGGGGATTTTTAAGGTGCAAAAGATTTTAGGGCCATTCAAATCAAAGGAAAGTTGATTTGAGTTTGTGCCTGTATCCTTTTTATGCTTTCACAGCACAAGACAACTCAACCAGGTCAGGACCTTTCTGTCCAAGCCTTCGTACAGACCCAAGCCATTTTGTGTATGCAACAACCTTCATAAACGATGCCCTTTCAATTTATTTTATGTTAAAATTTGCTAAGTGATGAAAAGTGATAAAGTCCTCTTGGCCAGGGCAGTGCAATAGGACCCAACAGCTGTAGCGGTGGTCATAAAACCATGCTGATGAAGAGCCCGTTTCTTGCCTCGCTAACAGCAATGGCAGAACTCCTTGTTGACTTTGGTGGGAGTGGTGTTAAACAGTAAAGGAGGCTTAAAAAGAAATAACTGTCCTGCACTGGTGAATGGGCACTCGTCGCATTTCATCTTTGGGCCTTCTTCTGCTGGGGGGAATCCTTTCCCCGACCAGCCTGTGGAAGTCACGCCTCCCAGCAAGGAGCTCCAGGGCACTGTGGTGCGAGAGCTACCTGGGAAGCAGAGCGATGTAAACCAAAGCCCCATTCAGAGCCTGCGTTCCCCATGAAACATCAGTAGTTGCTGTTCAGCCTGGCGCAGAACAGGGCTGGATTAATCTCTTACTCTTCATTTGAAAGGCTCTATATTAAAAGACTAAGGTTTAGGATTTTACATCCATTTAACACCTGGCTAAGAACTGGGGGTATGTGTTCAGATATTAATGTGACTAAAAAGATATATGCTCAGGTTAAGGTTATTTCAAAAAAAGAAGCTCTGTCGTTAATAATTTTTGGTCAGGAGCTCTGCCCGTCATCAGGAGATAAATCAGCTTGCAGCAGCTGTGACAGCTCTTTAAGTCTGAGGCCCGAACAGCTTAATTGGGGAAATGATCAATT
The DNA here is from genome assembly GCF_963921805.1 of Phalacrocorax carbo. NCBI lineage: Eukaryota > Metazoa > Chordata > Aves > Suliformes > Phalacrocoracidae > Phalacrocorax > Phalacrocorax carbo. Next base: position 60,811,670 of record NC_087515.1, on the reverse strand, counting down.
CTAAGATGCATAGTCAAGATGACATCCTTGGTGCAGTGAATTCTTTCAGGAATGAACATGAATAAAATGAATATATTTATGGAACAGTGATGTAATTCAGAATCTTGGCTGTTAGGGAGCCTATGCATCTTCATTCCTTCTCTGCCCTGTAGCAATTTTCCAAGGCTCCAACCCCAGATAACTGTGAATGGTCTGAAAACTGCCCTAGGTGAATGTGGATTTTATAAGAATGAAGAGTCTTTTCAAATACTATGAATGAATAAAAAGTCTGCATTTACTAGTGAGTATTATGAGATGACTGTACTTATTTTTTCTAGACATAGGGTAAACATAAGTCCTGAAAAACTCCTACCTGTGAGTTGCTGGAAAATATTGCCACTTTACAGTGACAATTATGCGCACTTTCCCCATACGTAGTAATACCGGTCCTATAAGCAGACACAAGTGTTTCTGTACTTCATGTGCCTGAGCAACATTTGAAAATCCCATGGCTTAGCCTTTGCATCTTTCTTGAATGAATGATTTAATCAGCTGAGGTCACTTTGAAAAAGAAATACTGATTCACCTTTTGGGAAAAATGTACTTGCTTCAAAGCCCTACCAGGCGGCTCTCCCTCCTGCTCATCTTCCCACCAAGCAGAGCATCCTGCTGTATGTACTACTGCCGTCTGTGAGTACCTTGCACAGCAAGGTAAATTCACGGGGCCAGTCACGTCTAGGCAGAACTGTGTGAATAATGAAAACAATTTCATCACATGATTTATTTAAAGGGTGCATGGAATTCCTCACTGGAAAATTTGGATGAGCATCTTAGGGCTCCTTGGGGATGAGGCCCCAGGACTGCTCTCTGCTTAGGAGCCTCTCCCTGGTGGTCAGGGGTCTGGGGAGGGTGGCAGAGGATAACACCAGAGGGATGGTGCTTGGCCGCAGGTCAGGTAAGTCCCGAGGTGGGCAATGGATGCAGGAGAAGGACCCTGCCTGTGCAAACATGGCACAATAAAGAGACTTGCATGTGGCCCTGAGGATATTGAAAAAGAAAAATATTTGCATGGAGTGCTGGGCTGACCCCTCTGTGCTGCTGTCCCATCCCAGGGGCCTCGCTGGGATTTCTGCAGTTTGTACAGCGCCCTGCTATGGCATCCAGGGAGTTTCAAAGGGGTGTGATTTGTTATATGGAACAACTAATGATCTGGCAAGTTTTCCTCTGGACACTCTCATTACATTACTCTGGTAGCACTGGCTGCTGGCTAGAATTTACTTTGCAAGGGAGGACAGCTCCCATCTGCTTATGTATATTGCTGTAATTTCAAATCCTGCCTACACCAAGTGGTTTTTTTCCCCTGACGAGAGTTATCAGGCATGAGACACACCAGCAGCCCTGGAGGGGTGCCGCAGCCGTGCCTCACTGCCTGATCTCAGAGGCAGGGCTCATGCAAGGAGGGAACCAGAGCAGGGCAGGACACAGGGGAACTGCTGTGGGTGGGCTGGAGGTCGTTGCCCACCATTTGGTTCTGCTGCTGCTGGTGCTGTGGAAGACCAGGCACTTTGCAAGCTGTTGATGTTGCTTTTGCTAAGGGAGAGTGCTGTGTAACCACTGCAGAAATGGTCTCTGGAGACTGCTAGGTGTGTACTAAGAAATTTTGGTTTTGGATTAGGCTATTTTCATTCTTACAATGTGCCATGTGCATGCACATGTTCCCAGGGATGACAAAACACTACAGTAGCCATTCCTAAGTTACGACCAGTGACTTTATGCAGAAGAAATGGCTTCAGGTTATGTGAAGAGCATCCATTCATACACAGGTTCTTGATTAACCTTGCAGGTTCCCACTGAGCTGTTGCAGTAAATAAAGCAAGAAGCCACATGAAAAGCACTTTCATATTGACATAAAGTAGAGCAGACCAAGTGCTTTTACCATGTATTTTGTCAAGATAATTTTCATGCTGAATTTTGAGCCACATACCATAAATATTTCCCAGCTAGCAGGCAGTGATCATGGAGCACACGCTGGAGTGCATGACTCAGGCCATCAAAAGAAAAGTTTTAACCATGAACTGTGTGAACTCGAAGGAAAACCTCCAGTTGAGCTAATATAATATATTGGAAGTGACTTGGATACCTTCCCATCTGTGGTGCACTTTAATGAAATCTGTCCTCTCCCACTCTGAATGTGCATGTGTGTGTGAGTGTGTACTTAACAGATACAGGGCAGCAAACTCCTCAGGATTAGCTAATGAAAATAGCACTGTAAAATGAATTGAGGAAATCGATACAGCTCGAATTTTGAGCACTGTAACAAATGCACCAACCCGAAACTCCCCTCTTCCATTGCAGCCAATATTTTATGTGCAAGTATGTGTTACAAACTTCTAAAATGAGACGGCTATTTGTAAATTAAAATTGACTCAGTCCAGATGCGCGTGCTTAGAGAAGCAAAGGAGAAGGAGCAGCTCTTCAAGTAGTGGAAGATGGGACTGCCCTTGGGAGCTCTGGGTCATGCTTGCCATTAGAAGGAAGCCCAAAGAGACCCTCCTGAGTGATGCTGGTGTAAGGAATATGTTCAAATATGTGAAATAACACAGAGGCTGAAGGAGCTGGGGAATTTTTCTGGGGTCCTTATTGCCTTTCTAGCCCCTCTGAGGCTTCCAGTGAGAGCACTGGGGCAGGAGGAAAAGTTACCTGCAAGAAAAAAAGGCTGTGGATGGGCAAAAAAACCCCCCCAAAAATGTGTGTGCCTTATGTAGTCTCACCTTCTGGGGCTTCATAAACACAGTCCCCTGTTCCCTCCAACGTTGCAGGAACCTTCCCTTTGGGGAGTGAAGAGGAAGTTTAAACTTGCTCCATTTCAGGAGGAATTTTCATCTTTCATGCAGGATAAGTGAAACATAATTTGAAATGTGAATGTCATAATTAAGTCTAATTATTTTACCATACTTTTGCCTTCATTAGACATTGTGTTTGTAATAATTGCTGTAATCAACCATATGGTTAATATTAACGCCTTAACTGCATGAAGGCAGATGATCTCTGCAGGAGAAATAGGTGACTTCCAGGTCTGGAGGTGTCATGCTGAGTCCCGCCACCCCAGAGACCAGCAGACGTTTGGCTTTCCTTCACCTCTCACAAATGAGCAGGAGGGCAAGGTTTCAGATGCTTCACATAGCTGAGTGGGTTCAGAGGACACATAAGCCCCAAACCTGTGCTTTGGGCATATCTGGCTGTTACCTCTGCAGTGCCACAAAATGCATCTGTGTGGGTGCTCCTTGTTCCCAGGGAGCAAGGCTGGGGAGCTGGTTGAGTTGGGGCAGCCTCCCTCTGGCCCAAAGATGGGCACTTTTGGTAGGCAGACTGTCATTGTATAACAGAAGTATGAAATAAGTCTGCAGAAAAACTTCTCTGTGCATTAGTACTTCTATTTATCCACTGCACCAGCTTCAACCTTGTGCCATCAGCTGTAATTTCAAGGAGCCACTATGAGCATCTGAATGTGTAATGATGGTATCTACCAACTAATTCTCTTTTCCCTGGCTTGCTAATAATTCTGTCGTCTTGTTGCTAATGATTCCTCTCTCAAATTATTTTTTACAGTTATATTATAAAAAAAATCCAGATTAAGTATACTGTAATTGCTGAGGATTGTAGGATATATGTTAATTTTTCTTTTGTAGTGTGTCAGCCTGCCAGAATCAATTAAGTGTTTTATCTTTCTGTATAAAATTTGCAATGTACAATACTTACAGAGTAACATCTCACCTGACTCACTATTAGGTGCCTTGTATTTTCACAGATATCACTGTAAGTGGACTTTGTTGGCTATAGGACAAACCACAGGGGAAAATCTATTCTTATTGCTATTTTCCACCCAAATGTTTAAACCATATGTTGGTTTCTACATTCAGTTTCCTTTCTTCTGTTTCCAAGAAAGCAAAGAAATGCCTTCACTCATATAGCAAACAGGGATGATGATCAGAGCTAATCCATGACCTCTTCGAAAGCTTCTTTAGTGGAGAAGCAGCAGGTTTGTTCAAAAGCTTTCTCAGCTTCATGGTGGAATTGGTGGTCAAAGCCAGAAAGAGAGGGGGTGCAAGATGATCCCAGTCCAGACTGACCTTAGCTGAAGTTTGGTCAGGTCCAGCCAGAGAGCCTTTACCTTGGCCAGGCAATGCCTGCTGGGTACCCCTCTCACCAGTGATGAGGGCACAAGGATGAAGTCAGTTTGCTGATGAACACCTACCTTTCATACACATTTGGCTGACACTAATAAGGAATGATTTTAAGCTTTGCATGTCAAAGCTGGACTTCAGGTGTATACCAGAGATGGAGTGATGGGCCCTTTATTACAAGGGAGGGATCTTTTTCTCCCTTGTGATTTTTTTTTCCCTTCCCTTATACAACAGCATCCTTCTGTTGCAGGCAGGGGAGTTTCAAAATCCTGGGAAGTGAAAATTGTCTCCTGCTTCCCTCTTGTCCCTGTGACAAAATCTGATGCTGCCCTGAGCTGCAGGAGGTGACATGTGATCCTGTCAAACGATGCTCCTTTTGTGCCAATGGAAAGGGCTTGCAGGGGGAGATTCAGCATATCATGAAGACAAATTAGGATGTTAGCTTTACAATAGGTTAACAATTTGCTCCCTTGGTGGCCCAGTTCCTTGCCAAGCTTGGGGAGGCAGGGGGAACTATGCAGTACCTGAAAGGTGTCTATGTGCATCCTCTCTTTCAGTTAATGACAGTGACACCAGCATTTGGGGCAGAGGAATTAATTAATTAAATAAGCTTTGTCAGACCTTCCACAGAATTAAAGTTGGTGATTTCAAAGATATTTCTGCCCCAGGCATATGCTAGTTTTTCCTTCTGGATAATTCCTTGAGAACAGGGAAGGTGAAGAGGGCTTTTTGGCATCTGCTGTAAATAGGCCACTTCCCAAATCCCTTCTTGCGATTTCTTGTGATTTGTAAGGTGAGTAAGTGGTGCCTGTATCCACTGTGGGAAGGAAAATGAAGGAATTTATTTCATAGTGGATATAATACAGAGGATATATTATTACTCTTAATTGCAAAGGTGGTGAGTGGAATGAGGACACCTTTTCATGGGGACAAAAACAGGGAAGGTGCTTTTTCAGGTGTGTTGAGATGAAACCTCAAACACAGACAGTCTGAAAGACAGCAGAAAATCTGTGGCTGAATGCTCACAGGGCTTGTGTAGCCTTTGGAAGCACGCTTGTGTCTTACAAAACATACAAAGCTCTACCAAGCATGGAATAACCACTTCATCACTTTAAATGAGGGCTATAAAAAATTACAGTCAGCAGATAATAGGTGTTTTGCACCCATGCTAAGTACTGCCAAGAAAATAGTTACCTAGGCAAATCAATAAAGTATCATTCCCTCCCAAGGTCTTCCTGTCCCAGTCCCTGAACCTCTCATTTTGGAGGAGTACTGAAACCTGTTCAAGATTTATTTTGATGAAAGTAAGTATCTCTGCATTATCAGGCAGTAAGGAAGTTGTTTACTACTACTCCAGGAGTGTTGAAAAATCTCTCTGAATACATACTTGCACTGTAGCTATCATAAAAATGTCTACCAGCTATTGGAGCCCCCAAATGGGATTTTTTTTTCTTTCCAGAAAACAAAGAGTTCAGCCTGGGACCTAGAAATTGCTTCATAAGAAAACCATCTGTGTTGAGAGAGATGGACTGAGGTATCCTGTCACATACACTGCTCAAGTTTGGTATAAAACATTTCTATTCATATTCTGTTAGCAAATAAGCCTGGGCTGAGGTAGCAGCACCTGTTCTGGGTTCGTTTCCTATAAATCAGTCTAGATGTTTAATATGTTCCTCATTACCGGTGAGTTTGAAAGCCAGCAATACACCTGAAAACCAATTTGCTGGCATAAATGTTCCAATAAAGTGGCGAATTTTCAGCTCACACTGTCAATTATTGGCAGGAAGCAAATTTTGACTTGGCCCTTGTCAAGGTTAATACTATTCAATCAGACTATGAAAATACAGTGTGCAGGATATGCCATTGCAAGAGCTGGAATTCCAAATTTTTAACACATGCAACAAAGTCTTTGCACAGGCGCTGCATATATAAAATGATTTTGTGAAAAATTTCAGATAGCAAAGACATTGAAGAAAATCATCATCTATCTTCAGAATGTGTGAATGGGAGAAAAGCTGACTCAGCTCCTGGCTGTGAAAGGCTTGCCCTGCTCTGAGGGATATTACGCCAAGTAGTTGGCAGCGCAATGCTGCAAAGGAGAAAATGCCTCACACTCTGGAGATTTGTCCCAGAAAGAAACCAGAGTGATATCACCTGCTCTGCTCTTGAACTCAAAACAGTTTGGGGGAGTAAGGGGGCAAAGAGGAGGAGTGCCGACCTGCTTGGCGTAGGGGAGTAGCAGCCAGCTTTCTCATCCCTGTCTTACCTCCCGGCAGCCGTGAGCTCTTGAAGGGAGACACCTAGCACATTAATAGATCTATAGGGGCTGCAGGAGTCTTCCTGTTGAGGGACTCAGCATTTAGGATGAGGTTCATCCTTGTTTTAGTCACCTAAAGGTTACGTGTCTGTTTGAAGCTACTTATTTAGGCTTCCTGCAGAAAGCAACTTCTTAAGCCTTGACTTTAAGTCTTGACTTCATCTGGATGGGTTTTTTCAACAACCCAATCAAGAAATGTGATATTGTGGGGATGTGGAGAAGACCAGCCTTGGGCAAGTCTGAAATCATTAGTGTTTTAGCCCTCATGGACACCCTTGGGTAGCACTTGTTGAGCTATGATGAATGAAGGAGTGGAAAAGTCACGTTCAACACTGGAAGGAGACAAGCACTGTTTCTGTGTGCCTCATAGAGAGTAGGATGGGTGAGTTTTTACCATCAGATGCTGTGAGCAGCAGGTAACGGGGGCAGTTCAAAAGATCCAGGGCAGTGGTTGTGCCTGTGTCTGGGAGGTCCCACTACTAGAGAGAGAAAGGTAAAGGGGAAGTGAAAGAGCCAGGAAGGAGTAACTGATATACAGCCTTTCACTCGTCCAGCTGCTGATTCTCTTTTCTAGACCTGGCACGACATAGACTCTTCGCCATTATCCTCCTTTTCCCAGATGGAAAACGTCATTATCAATATTCCTGCATTGCCCGAGCATGGTCTTTTTTTAATAAACTGAAATACTGGGTTCAGAGCAAATGCTAGTTGGGATTTTTATGTTCTATGTCCCTTGTTTAAGTCAAAATTCCTCCTTTTTTGCTATACAGACAAATAAACCAAATATTTTTGGTTATGTTCTTCATTTTTACATCTTGAATAAGGCTCTCTTATTGCTGTCTGCCTTTATGTTTCTATGTACAAATCTATCAAGACCATCAAGAAATGGTTTCCCAAACAGAATTTATTGCAAAGCTGATTATGTATTAATATATACAAATGACAAATCTAAAACACAATGTCAAAAAGCAAGAAAATGCAATCAAGAATTTATTATTCTCCCATTACTATTCAGCTGGGAAAATAGCTGCTCTACTTTACCAGAATAACTTCCCCCCCCAAACCTCACACCCAACCTGGGTTTTCTAAGTAAGTGCCACAGGATTACTTGTAATAAAATACTTTAATATATAATAATACCAGAAGTTCACTGTAATTTATCCACCTATTTTTCTCACTTCTATATTCCATGTAGGCTTGTTATAAAAATTTATTGCCACGCGTATACATTGTGTACGTGTATGTGTGCCTCTAAACTTACTGGTCCATTTTACAGGTGGAATAAGCATCTTCTTCATTTCATAACCTTGAATCATGTTCTCTTTTGTACCTGTTTTCCCAACATTGCTGATAAGCTTGCTTCTAGAAAATAGTCGCACAAATGCTTCTCCCCAAGAATTGCCTTATCCCAAGCCCCAATTACCTTTTTTTTTTTTTGTAATTAAAACCCAGTAGTTTGAATAAAATGCATTTGAGAAAACAATTTAATGTATAGCTTTTCCCATTGGAAGGTGATATTGTGACAATACCTTATCTACCATACAGTCCCATTTTATACCTCAGGGAATAGTTTTTTATGAGGCCTTTTTGAAGTGAAGGACTCATAGCGCTGAACATTTTGTAACCCCTCCTGTTGTGAGATATTAGGAGGTATGGGAAAAGAATCATGTCTTGCAATGTCTTTGGTTAGTAACATTGCTGGGCATGTTATATTGACACCGTTTTATTTACTTGCCAGGTATTGCTAATTATGGATGTATTTTGTTTCGGATCTGTCAATTCCTACATACCCACATAGCAACTGATGAAATCTCTCTCATTTGCAGTGGAAAAGTCTTTACTGTTGCGAAGTCCATGGCAGCTGGAGCCCTATTTTTGTCACCAGAAGCTGGTTCACTGCCATACTGTCTGAAGGAATATGGTGGTTTGGGACAAGAGAAACAATGGGAGCAAAATGGTTGACATACACATGCACACAGGTGCATACACATGCACACATGCAAACACATGTACAGATCATATAGCATACATCGTATACTATACATGTATATAGTACTATCTATTAGTAACATACATGTGTGCATGTGCATGTGTATTTGTGCACATACACTTACATCCGAACTCTGTGAAGCGTCCTGGGCATAATACAGACAAGATCTTCCTGTGTTTCACACAGAGGCAATCACTCCTCAAGCACATACAAGAAGTCATTATAATAGTTATGCTATTTATGGAGAAATGTGTAGCTAAAATGTAGGAAAATTATTGTTCTCTGTATTCTCACTTTTTTATTGAAGAAACAAATCACACAGTAAATTACGTCTGATTTGCATGAAATGTTGCATGCACCTAGAGCTCAGCATGAACCTGAGAAAAGACATTGTTTTAATTCCATAGCCTTTATAGAGGTTTGTTTGTTTCTCTTTTTTTAATATAAATTTCTGAGCTATAATTCTTATTTGGCTTCTCTTGAATTTGATAGGCCCTGCGGGTATAATTTAACATCTGCAAATTGCCATGGTAGGTGAGGAAAGAGTAATGCCCACTGCCCAAGAGGATGTGGAGGAGAAGCAGGAGGGCGCATGTGCCTGCCTCATGGCAATGATGGATGCTGCCCATGCTGGGAGCTGCTGCCATTTGCTGTGGAGGTACTCAGAAGGAGGGAGGCTCCTGGGGGGTCTTGAAACAACTTGGTTGCATCAGCTGTTTGCCCCAGGCCAACCCAACATGCTGAAGATTTTGGCCTCTCCTTTTCCTCCAGTTTTTCTGCCTTCATCTCTCTGGATGTCACCAGTGAGCTGAAGAGCACTTGTCTCCCCATCACAGGACCCCTGTGATGTCTGGCAGCTGCAGAGTAGTCCCTACATGCACATGTACGGAGGACACACCTGGGCCAGGTCCAGGGAAGGGCAGTGTGGTTGGTGAGGTGGTGCACTGGTGCTCTTTGACTCCACAGGGTAAACAGAGTCCTTGCATATACAGCCTGAGGGACTTTGTCGAAAGCTTAGTCTGAGAGTTGTCAACAAGACCTGAGTAGGTCTGAGTGAAAGTTTGCCACCTAATGGAAAATTGGATTTTTGATAAAGTATCCCTTTATTTTTTGCAATAAGTGTGTACCTTCCATAGAAATCACAGTGTTTCCTTTAAGAAATGAATGCTTGGATGTAGAAACATTTTTGGTGGAGATACTCTGCCCCGTTCATGTAGTCATAAGCTAAAAGGATGGTTTAGCCTTGCTTGCTCTTCTGTGCTAGGACATGCCCTTTGCCTTCAGTCACACAATAGGGGATGGCCCCATGTCACTGGCATCCAAGGTGGGAAGACATGGTATGTCAGACATACATACGTGTGCACATGCACACATTGACAAAAACTTTTTTTGCAGAGCTGTTCCATGGTGCTCGACTTCTCTTTAGAGCCAGAGGAGCCAGCAAGGGGTTGCAATGCTGTGCAGCAACAAGGGGGTGTGAGATGTGCACAAGGGTGGAACAGGAGGTGGTAGGGGGGCAGAGGAGGGCAAAGGCAGAAGCCAGGAGGGCAGCAAAAAGCCTCCGTTACCCTCTTTGTCTCCTTCTCCCTGCTTAAGTCCACATCTGACAGTGCTTCCTGGGAGGTACGGGTCAGTCGATTTTTATTTTCTCCTGTCAGCTAATCTGTTTCCTGGCTCTGCCTAAAGTTGCTGTGACTCACCATTCATGCTCTTGAAAAAAGCCCAATACCTCAGGAATCTTTCACCATGTGAGAGACAATCTGATGAGAGAGCTCAGGTTATAGAAGAGAAGGGGAGTGTGTGGTATTAGGCCTGTGCTCCAAATTAAAGTATTTTGGGTTTGAGTCATGGTTCTCTCATAGTTAATTGTTGCTACAAGATCCCAGTTTTCTAGACAATGGGTCCTTCAGAAAAAATGTTTGAAGGAGTGCAGCAAAAACCCCAAAGTGGACAAAAGTATTTCAGCTAAGCTGGTTAAATAAGCAGTGGTATGAAGGGCAAATTGGGAGGATGTAAACACAAGAGAAGGAGGATTTTGTTTTCTAATTCAGAGAAGTACTTAAATGAAAGTCTCACATGATATCCTGGATGAGAGACTTGGTAAGGTATATAAGGCATACAGTTGTAGGATAAAACTGAATAAATAAATAGCTTCTCAAAGAGTCTTTCTCTTGGGGTTTTCAAAAAAGGACTGCTTATATCATAACCCTTACAAAAACACAAAAGCAACTTGTACAAGTTAATAATTATGCTTCAGGTCTCTGTTTTTTTCTGGAGGTGGTCCGTGGAAAGTGCAAGTTGCCCTGGCGTAGCAAGTGAGCACTTGCTTTGTGATCTGAACTCTGGCTGGCAGTGGGCTCTGGCCCTTGTGTAACTGTCAGCAAAGTTTTCGTGGCTCAGCCCTCCTGACAGAGATGGGCCCAGCACTGGTGCTGTGTCTGTTTCTCTGTGTACCACTGTCAGGAGGCCAAATCTTTCCCATGTCCAGTCTTGCTGATGAAATGGAGGTGCAGTGGGAAATGCCTCACAGTCAGCAATATTTTAAACATTTTTTTTGTTGAAACACCTTTTTCTTTCATATGGATTTTATCCAAGGGAATGTATATACTTGGTTTGCATGTGAAAGTGTTAAACTCATTTTTGTGTGTGTGCAAGAGGGAAAGAATACCTCCCCATCTAACCTTAAAAGTTTTTAATCAAGTATTCCATACTTCCTTCTTTAATGTTGTTGAAAGCATACTGTATCTTGCTAGAAAAACTCTTTAGTATGCTTAAGGACTCAGAAACTAATCTCAAAGTCTAGCCTTGAAGGGTGTGATCTATTGCAATTAGAAATGTATTGCTTTGCAATTACTATTACCACTTGCTTTTACCTGCAGGCATAGAAATAAATACCTGTTGCCTGTGGATATTTATACCCTCTAAATTCCTGCAAAGAAGCCAGTCCTAGTTTCAACAGCTCTGCTGGGGTGAAGCTGATGCCTCTAACTATCCCTTGCATCTGCCAAAAAGTACTGCAAGCAACTACATCTGGGTTGTAACTACGATCATGCAATTATTGTCATCTATCTGTAGCAGAAAGTTAGAAAATAAGCATATTTAGAACACCAGTCTGATCTGGAAAGTCTAGGGATTGCTACAATAATCTAGTTTTGGTCTTATTATGTGATTTCTTCAACTGGAGAATATTAAAGTCCAAACATCTTTTTCATTATTCACTCTTTAGCATTTCTGGAGAATGATGTCAGTTATTATGATATCAGTTCCTATCATCCCTTGCTCTTGCACATGATAACCAACTGTCATCAGTACTGTATTTGTGAATATATCAGAAAATAATAAATATCAATTAATTAGTACATAAGTATGATGACATCAGTGTTCAGGTGCATGCTGACTCAGGAGTGGTGAATCACTCAGATCTCTCCTCTGTTGGACACATGGTGAGTGGCATGTCCAGAGGGTCACTTAACAAGGCTGCTATTGTGGCCCCTTCACCATATGTCTGTCCTTATCCAGCAGAAAGAAAGGCTGCAGGAACAAGGTGTAGCTGGTACCCAGCTCTGCGCTACTTAGCAGCTTGGTGGGAAGGAGTCCAAGGAGGTGACTAAAGCCAGGTCTACACAGGACTCTTGAGAGAGTGAAGGCAAATTATTAGTATGAAGTTCATAAAGAGCATTTGTGCATCTTTGCTGCTCTGTATCAGTTTCTCCATGGGCTGAATGGAGTTTTGAGGCTATAGGCTGAAATGGGGGGACAAAACTGATGTAGGTTAAAAATATTCCCTGCTCCTCCTTATTCCTTGCATTTTTTGCAAACTTGGGTAAGCTCATAATCCCAGGTCACCATGTGCTCCCCCCCACTGTCAATGCAATTCAGGGGATGAAGGTCTGTGTGCATGGACAGGAGTGCAGAAGGAGCATTGGCCTCTGAACCCTTCTGAAGGAAACCACCATGGATCAGACACTTCCCTCTCCCACTTATGTAAGTCTAGAGCAAGTCTACCACAGCTGGTAAAGACTGGCCTCGCAGACAGCTGAAATTACCCCATGTCAGAAGCTGCAGGATTTAACAGGAATTTTCAGATCTGATACAGGTGTTGTTTAACAACCTAAAAGCAGATGGTGGCATTCGCTGAGAGCTGCGTGTAAGTGAAATGACTCTCTCAGCCCCTGCCTGGACTGACTGCTGCCAGAAGAGACTGGAGACAGCGCAGTGGCACTTGTTGGGATTTGTTTGTGGGCATAAAACTTGGCATTATTCAGCACATGTTGGGACTACATGCTGGGGATCAAAGTGTCTTGTGAGCAGTTTGTGCAGAGATGAAGGAGTTCGCCTTTAAAACAAGATCTAAATGGGGGAGAATTTGCTCTGCTACTTATAGTGAGTTAAGGGGGATGGCATTTTCTGATTATTGCTTGCTAACCAGAAACCACAAGGAAATGAAATTGAGCAATAAGGGACTGCTGTGTGCACCATATACTTGTCACGTTAGTGTGTGATGCCGGATTGAGGAGCTGCTGGAAGCAGATTCTTGACACAGAAACATTTTGAAGGAGTGACTCGATGAATTTCAGCACTTCACCAAGTCATTCTCTCTTGCAGTTACAAACTCTCAAACAAAACAGCTAAGAGTTGCAACATATTTCTTATAAAAAAACAAATTAATAAGATTTTTAAAGTAAAATTTAGTATTGTATCTTTTGCAAACCTATTCCTTGAGTAGGCTGTAGGCCTTACTGGAACCCTGTTCAGCTTTTACATTCTATGTGTTTAGGATGCTCACTGGTAACAAGGGATAGAAAGAGGTTCTTCTCAAACTGTGCATTATAAATCCCACCGATATAAAAATATGTAGCTGTTCTATCAGACTTCACAGACATACATATGCCTCTGCCATGTTGTTGCTTTGATCCTATATAGCAATATAGTTTAGAAGACTTTATGCCATTGTTTGAGGAAGGATCATAGTGCTGTAAGTCATACACACCACAAAGCAGATTGAATTTCTTCTGTACAGTAGCAAGAGAGATTTCCTGCTCGTAGGTGAATGTAGGAGATATGAACACAAAAGCAAGGTTAACACCGGTGATACACATGTTTTTACCCTTCTCTCTCAGTTAATCAGATCCTTCTGGCTTTTCCAAGGGAGCTTAAGCTTTCTCATGGGCCATAGCTACAAAGAAGATGGGTAGCTACAAAGAAGACGGAGACTCCCTTTTTACACGGAGTCACACGGAGAGGACAAGGGGGAATGGACACAAGTTGCTCTTGGGGAGACTCTGATAGGACATGAGAGGAAAATCTTTCACAGTGAGGCTAGTCACCCATTGGAATAATCTCCCCAGGGAAGTGGTTGGCTTGGCCACGTTGCACACCTTTAAGTGTTGTCTGGACAGGGTGCTGGGCCATCTTGTCTAGACTGTGCACTTCCTAGAAAGGTTGGACTCGATGATCCCTGAGGTCCCTTCCCACCTGTGATTCTGTGATTCTATGATCCCTTGAAGGACCCTGCTGCATTGTGTGTTCCCAGGGTACCCCACAAATGGGGACAGAGGGAAAATCCCTGCTTGACTTGAGAGATGGGAATGTAAAGTCCATCTTCTTCTTGCTCTGCTCTTCACTCTCTCTATTTTTCTCCTCTCTTCTGAACAACACAAAATTACCTCCTGCCCCAAGTAAGGGGGGGTATTGCTACACGTTGCTGCAACCAGCCATCACTCCCAGCAGTGCCGTTTACTTGACACATACATATACAATATAGCTGTAGGGATTGCAGCTTTGCTTGGCTTGCAGCATTATTCATCAGCAAAGAGAAAAACCTGCCACATATCCTACAATGCTGAAATCTGCTCCTCGGTTTTGTATAAACAATTCTCACATTATTGCATCCTCTCACACATGATTTTCTGAAACACTTAAGTAATATGAAATTATCATCAATATAGCTGTCACAGGTGAAAAAAGCCTGCAGTATGTTTATGATGAAGTTCAAGCTAGTCATTGATTTCTGGACCTACCGTAGCCCTTCAGGGCATATCACAAAGCTAAGCGATGTACATCCTTGAGAGTTGGCTTTTGTAGCTGTATTTCTGAATGAGGTGGAAGAAATGCTTTAAAACCTTTGCATGACCTGACTCAAAAGTCTGACTCCTCCCATTGAGGGTAATGTTTATGACTCCTGCAAACAAAAAAAAGTTATTCTGATATACCAGGAGTTTGGGTATCTGAAGACCATATAAATAGGCTGGATATCAGGGACCGTCTTAGACACTAGGATGTGATGAATTGGGGCATGCTCTACCCACCGCCAGTTTGGCAGAACACTTATTTCTCTTAAGCTATTTCCCTCTAGGCAGAGGAGCTCAGGAGAGTTGCACAGCCGCACATTTTGGAAAAATGGTAGCGTATTGGCATCACTGCTTGCTCTTGGGCTTACAGACACATGAAGTTAGTGTGCCAGGTGTAGCCAGTAATACCTGGCTCTCCTGCTGGGTTCCATCTGGGGAAATTGCAAAGTATTTCTCACTAACAGGATAATTATTATTGTCCCCAACTTTTTGGTGTGGAACTGGAACTGCAAGATGTGAATCAGCATGCCGAAGTCACACAACCCCACCCCAGAAAAAAAATTGTGGGTTATAGGCCAGTTCTCTAGCTCTTGGGCAAAACTGCACCTCTCCTTATTTGGGGATCTGAATACAGCGCTGAGGTCTTGGTAGATGAACACTGGGATTTCTCATATACTCCTAGTGCCGGCAAATATTACCCAAGACTGGAACAACGTCGGGTGTGTTGGCTATTCTTGTTCTAGCTGAAAATCCCAATCATATTTCTGCTCCAATAACCTTCCAACTTGGAAAGGCTTCTTCCAGTGGAAGCAGTTTCCAGGAGACATAACTTCTTTTCATACCTGGCCTAGTAGGGAAAATGCCAAAGGATGTTTCTTCCACCCACCCCTGTATGTGGACAAGGTTTTATGGATAGCAAATAATGGCAGGAATTAAGAAGCATGGACAGTATTCCCTGCTCTGTCACTGACTCCAGTGCACTGGTTTTCTTCTCTGTGATTCAACAGCCTCATTTGTAGAAGGGGGCCAAATTATTCTGACCCACTTCTGCAAAGTACTTTGAGATCCTGAGCTGCACTTTATGTTTTATTATTTTTCTGCTGTTCCTAATCCTTTGACACTAAATTATGAAAGGGAAATTAAATGAGCAAATAATATATGGATTTATTTTCCTTGACTACATGAAGCTACATACATTTTCAGTAGACATATGGACTCCATCCTTTTGTCTGGAATGGAGAAAAAAATCTCTCAGTAGGATTGCTAAGAAACATACAGCTCACACTCTGGCCTCAGCTTCATGCTTTGTAGTGAAATGCTGGTTTAATGCTTTTCTAGTTTGGAGAACACACACTATGATCAGAGCTGCCAAAAAAGAGGTAATGTGTATAGCATAAATATTAAAAAAAAAAAAAGTCAGCTTCTTAAAATTATGTACAAAGAAAATTAAAACAGGTTTGTTTTAGCTTTTGGATGTTCATTAGTTATTTTTCTCATTGTCTTTTAAGCATTTTAAAATGTTGGTTTTATCTGCTTGTTTTTCTTGGTCCTATGGATTAAAAGTGGAGAGGAAAAAGGATGAGAGAAGCCCAAAAACTGGAAAAATGAAAAATTGTTTTACTTGACAAACCCAAAAAATTGTAACATGAAAAATGTACAAGAAATAATTTATTTCTGTGGAGAGGGTAATTTTTCATGTTAAAAAGTTTCAGATAAAACTTTGGCTTGCTCTAACGATGTCTAAAGCACTGAAACCCATCCCCCAAGTTGCATCACTGGCGTACACAGAGCCTTGCAGTATCATTTCTGCAGGATAATTAGCATTCTGCATAACAGAAGCCAGCACAGTGAGGTCAGGTTTCAAAGTGGGAAGCAAGGGTAGGCCCCCAAAATTGTGTATATGGGTTAGCAGTAACCAGCCTAGCAAGCTATATGGTTCTGTTATTCCTTTAACCCTTTACTGATGAACGTATTTAGCTCATTGCAGAGGTTAAGGGACCATTTCTGAACAGAATGTAAAACTCACCTTTGTCATTTCCACTGGTTTCAAAGCAGGTGATGTGTTGGCTCTGCTGCTAGTGGTCAAGTAGACATAAATGAACAGTATTGTACTCTGTGTATGATATGTATCTGTAGATTTCTGTATTTATTTTAAGATGATGTAGGGTTTTCTCCCATTTTAACTCTTAACAAATACATATTTTTTAGATGGGCTTGCTTTTGCGCAAAACAGTGTAATATTCTCATGCTCCTCCCTGGAAGAAGGTTTGTGGCAATCGGTATCACCATTAGAAAAGAAGGATGTTTTAATATTAACTCGCTAATTTGCTCTTCTGGCAAGAGATATTAAATTTCTCATCCCCCCACAGATTTCATGTGTGACCATTAGTCAGGGCTTTGGTCCAGACTCACAGAAGTGTACTGAAGTAGCTAACACCTGTAAAGGTCTGTCTACATCTCTCAGTTACTCTTAGGCTAAACAGTATGTAAGCACATAAATGATTTTTATTAAAATGCACATTACGGGCAGGAAGGCCCTCAGATAATGCTGTGTTGGGGAGTCAGAGAAGCTGTCCTCCTGAGCTCTGATGTCAGGGTGCAAATTTGTGTGAGCATTTTCATCTTTCTCAGTCTTTCCAGATGGTGAAATGGTGTGGAGTGCAGTTGGGAAAGGGGTTTAGTTTCCTGCTGTCACGTTTGTTATGCACTCTCCTGGCCATTTCCTAACTGGTCAGCAGTTTTGGTTTGGACTGCAAAAGCTTGTAGTTAGAGAAATTCCACTGATAATCATCACATTTTCAAGAGAGACATTCCTAGAAGAAGCAATGACTGGGAAGGGGGTGTGGGGCAAATGAACATCAGTGGCTGCATTAGAGTTGCACAAAATTAACAGAAATTAGATCTCTAGTTACTGAAGAGAATCTTCTGCACCGAGATAGCTATTAAAATAAAACAATCGGAGATTACAGTACATGAGAGCCTTTTTAATTGTTAATTTGCCCACTTCAAAATGACCATACAGTGAAATCTCTGTCTTTTTAAATAACATTGTTTTCCTTAAGATTGGTTTCCTTTTTCAGCGTTATCTTTCTGAGAGTGCTGTGGTGATATTGTTGGGAATTATCTATCCCACAGTGAGGGGAGCCTATCTGAAGCTAACACAGTCCTTGCAAAGTGCAAGGTAATTAACCATTCTCCTCCCCCTATTTATCTTGATTTTTGCTTCCATCTAGTTGTTTTTCACGCTTGTAAAGTATAATTTGCATAGAGTTTTAGCACTTTCTTCCTACACAGCCCCTCACTCTCCGTTCTCTCTTTCCATAACACTGCAGTGATCTGAGTGTGAATTATCTCAGAGTAAGGGTGGGTGAACTGTTCTGCCTGAGCACAGCAACACTGAAGACAATGGAGCACAGCATCAGCGACTGACACAATTCTTTCTTCTAGAGACATTTTGTATGCTAATGAACCTCTGATGGCAAGACCAGACTTTTTTGCTGCTAATTCTGGCAATATCTATCTCTGATGGGAACCTAATTTCCACCCACAAGGATCTTCAGAGTAAAGGACTGAGCAAAGAATGATGCTGAGTACTGATGTGACTCTCCTCTTGGCTTCACTCCTATATTTTGCCCACAGCCAGGAAAATAGAGCCTCTAGACCAAATCACTTGGCACCTGGTATTTCCTTTCAAGTACTTCTATGAGCCAGGCTCCTTTCACCACTGGATTCCTCACAGGAACTTCTCTTTAAAGCAGTCACTGCTTCCTTTTTAATTGACCCACAAGGCACATCAGCACAGCCAGGAAACATTGACCTAATAGGTCTAAGTGGTGATGGTCAAGACCAAGCAGCTACCATGAAATGGTAATGTTCGAGGCCAGTAAGAAGGGGCTTTGTTGCATTTTTTGTGCTTTACGCAATGTAAAGTGAAGGAAACACAGAGGTACAGTGGGATTCAGATAACTGCATTTACACACTCAGTGTCACATGCAAGTCATGACTTTGCTGAGCAGCTTTGCAGAAGGTCAAACACTCAGAGCAATTGTTCCAGCTTGCTCTTAGCTTGAAATCTGTGGCTTTCATTTCAGATCCAGAGAAGGGCTTATGAGAGCCATAGTTTGTCTGTTTTTCCCAACTAGGTCAGCTAGTTTAATTAGACACACTGTGTCTCTCTCCACAGCTTGCTTCCCTAGTCTACTCAACTGTTTGAACAGATAATCCCAATTCCTAATAACTACAGCTGCAATATGATATGTTTTGCAGAGATAACTCTTACAACTGAAAATTTAGAGCTGCCAGTTACATCCTCTTGTATAAGTCCTGTGTCACTAGGCGTAGCCTAGCTTTTCTTTTCTTCCCTTCCTGTGTGCCATGCACAGCTTTTCCTAGCACTGTCAAAGTGTTGAGCTACAGAAGTGATTCTATACCAAGCCAGCCAGGCTGGTGGGACCATTGTGGGGATTGGTGTGTTTTTGTTTAAAAACAGGTTATGGCAGTTTGACTGGTGGCTCTACATTTGCAGGTGCAAGTTAATTTGATATTAGCCAGGTTTCAACTGATTTAATAATGTCCACGCCCAAAGCTGGTTTAATTAACTTGGATTCAGACCAGGGTGTAAGAGGGGACATGTCGGTTTGGTTATTAATCAAAGGAGTAGGAGCTAGCAGATCTCTGTCTCCTCCATTTCAAGCTCTCCAATAGATTAGTGATGTGACCTTGGGCAGATCCCCTGGCATGTTTTTGCCTTGCTCTCCTTGGCCTGGATATAATCAATTTCTCAGAATAGATGCAATACTGAACTCACAGGCATCTGTGAAACTTAATTCCCCGCACGCAGAAAGGGTTTTGGCAGCGGTTAGGGAGTGCAGCTCCATGGGGAAGGGGCAGGGCTTGCCTGATGCCTGATTCAGCTCCTCGCAGAGCGATTGCTGCATTGTAGGTTTTAGGAGTTTTAGGTGCTGCCATCCACAGCAGCAATGGTACCTTGCTCTAATCCTAAACTGGAAAGTGCATGGAAGTGCATTTGAGATTGCTGGGATGGTCCTAACCAGGAGTTTGCTATCCATTTGCCAATATGGATGGGAAGTCCATCCAATGAATTTTTTTTTTTTTTTTTTTTTGGATGGGGGAAAAAAGATCCTTTCTGGGAAAGCAACCTTCTCCCTGTTTTGCCTCTGTGTGTGGAACAGCTGTAACAATAAGCCTGGCCCTTGCAGGTAGCAAAGGGCAAAGAAACCACCGCTTTGCTAAATTACAGCAAGTGCTGTTCTCAGGCAAGCACAGGGAGAGCTACTCCTATGCCCCTGCCATGGGCATGGCTGTGCAGATCCGACTGCCTCCCTGCTACCCATGCCTCTGCCAGGAGAGTACTTCCTGCTGAAGGTTGGCTACCACACACCACCCTACGTGGGAAGTACAGTCTTGTTGACTTCTCGGCCAACACTGTTTAGCTACCTGCTGCTGCTGTTGACTGATCCAGCCTTGCTGTCTTCCCCTTTCCCAGTCAATCCATCATGGAAAGTGTAAAAGTCCTCAGTAGCTATCTGTTCATCTGTGTCCTGGTGTGGCTTTGCTGGGTGCTTCTGCTTCACATTTCCATTTCTGCTTGTTGTTATTCTGGTTTATGCTCTTTGGTTTCTTTCTTTCAGACAAACGGTGGCTTTAAAAGTAAGGGAAGGAACTTACAGGCTCACGGTAATTACCATGGTTTTGTTAGGGTCATATTTTGGTGCACACAAGCACTGTGTCATCAGTCTTCCTTTGAAACATCAGAAGGAATCTAGGGAGAATTGCAGTGCCTTTCATTTTTTTTCCCCTCAGAACTGATAGTGAGAAGAGATTCACATTTCTTAATTGTCCGCACGGGTCCAGCATGAGCTTCTTGATCAGAACCCCTTGATAAATCAGGTACTCTAGCCTCATGCAGGGGCGCTCCAAAAGAGGTGGGAAGTGTGAAAACTAAGATACGACTCTCTGCTCAGAGCTCACTTACCGATTTATTTAATAGATGGGACTTTGCACACAATTAACTAATTTTGAGCAAAAGTCAGTGCTTGGGGTGAAGAGCAGGCCTTCGAAAATACGTACTCAGCCTCATTTGAAGGGCAAACACTTGACACAACGTGAACTTAAGCAGGAACTGACTTTCAAAGGGAAAAATGTCTGTCACATTTAAGTCTACACACATATTCTCTTCAATATTTGGGATTCTAAGCTCTTTGAAGGCAGTCTCTTCACTTCCCCACAAAGCACTTTTTTGTTCACCTCTGCAGTAATTTTCTCTCTTCCCTCTCCCCTCTTACCCCCAGTCCCCTTAATGTTACAAAAGAATTTGCTTCTGGGATGAGATTTTGCTTGCTGAGTTTCAGCCCCAAATTATATTTTACAGACGGCTTTGAAATTCCCTGTAAGTGTGCTCTCATTATTGAATATCTTTGATACAACTTTAAATACAACTGTGCAGATATTGCTGCTATTAGCGCTAGGAAAATATAAAACCTACACAGAGAAAGCAATAGTCAGAGCCAGAAAGCCCTGTGACAGATAAAAGTAGGGGTATGTTTCAGATATGGGACCCCGGTCTCATAAACATTGTGAAGCTCTCTGCATTAGTCACTTCACACAATGTTCGTAGGGGAGTTTGTTGTGCAGGGGCTCGTCCTGAATGTATTTAGCCTGGGGAAATTACTCTACTCAGGTGTGCCTTTTTTTTTTTTTTTTCCTGATGTTCCTCTCTCCTGGAGACCAGCACAGCAAAAGAAAAGAAGATACCATGCAAGGTCAGGCCAATCAAAGCAATATTGTGCTCAATGAGAGACACACTTGAAGCATGTTGACTATAAGTTACTGCAAACCACGTACATTTTTCAACAGACTGGAAGACCAGTTCTCAGTTAGAGGGAAATACTGGGCATGCCAAGAGAATGTAGACATTGTAATTGAGAGTAGAATCTCCCCACCGCCAATGTTTCTTCCAACCAGTCAAGGCCTTTTTGTATTTTTCAGATGGCTCAAACATCTCTTCCCAGGGGTGAAACTCCCAACAGTTACACCGGGATGGACAATGACTCATCATCCCCCACCTTTACAGACGGCAGCCCTACGTATTTGGAGGTGTGCACAGGTTTCCTGTGCAGCCAGGGCAGAAGGGCGCAGCAGAAGCCACCCATGCCTTCATGTGTCCTGCCACAACTCGTGACAAACTCTGCTTTGCCCAGGACTGTGGGGGCTTTCCTGGGAGAGGCTGCTGACGTGGTAGATGAGCAGTCTCACACAACCAGGAGAGCACCACCAGAGCTTTTGTTTTGCCCCAGGTTTGCTCCAGAATGGAAACAGGAGGTTTTTGGGTTTGTCCTTTTTTGTGTGCTGTAAAACTTTCTTTCCACTCTATGGGAATGTGTGTCATATCCCTCACCATTTCAAAGTATCCTCATGTAAGAAGTACTTTGTGACCATGCCCCCAGCATGGAGAGGAAGAAAAGCAGCAAACTGAAAGCGTTTTCTTACAGGGTTTTATGAATAGGGATTTATAAGTGGTGAATACTTGCAGTAGACTGGAAGTTTCTGCAGTGTCCATGTGCAAAAGGACCTGTCAAAAATTCAGAGTTCCTTTACATGAAGCTCTTCTTGGCTGATTTGCCCTATCAACAGGGTATGTTGTACTGATCCTCAAGGAGCAGGAGGACCTAAGTGTTTCTGAAATCCTCCTGCTGTGACATTTTGAAAAGTGGTATTCATGCAATGTGTATCCTGGACCTCTTATCATCGAGCTATTGTTCTGAATATTTCTGAAATCTTCACGCTGTGTTGTTTTGAGAAGAGTTATTCGTGTACCATAGATCACTTAGTGCTGAGCCATTGCTTTGCCATGTCAGAGATGACAGAAAGAAGCAGGTGACAATATGGCTAGCACTGGTGGAGAAAATGCTGTTAAAACTCACCAGAAGCAGGATCGAGGGGCCCTTACTGAGATATTATTTGATTATTTTGGATGCACATGGATTAACAGAGAGATGATCCTGTCTTAATAAACTGATAATATTTTTATTTTAAGGCAAGAATGCAAAGAATTGGCAAGAGTAAGCTGGAGGTAGAATTTACGCAGGGTTCATGGTGGTTTTGTGACAGGAACAACACAAAAAGGCTAATGTGTGGGGTCAGCAGTATGGCACAGGGGGTGACGTGTTTGAGTGGATTAAGGGGTGGTCTCAATATAGACTACAGAGAGATCATACTGCTTTGGCGTGACCTGAATGGAGGAGCAGAGAATTCCACGGAAGAGAACTGGACTAGGCTTGTTTCTCTTATTCATACTATTTGTCTGAGGCCTGAGGAAGACAAAAATACTATAAAGCAAAAAAATTGCAGATAATGCAGAAATAGGGAGCGCTGCCCGTACAAAGAAGCTACATGTGTGTATGGGAAGATGAACGACCCAGATAAAAATAAAGTAATGAGGAGCTGGACAAAACAGAGGGCCAGAGTCTGAAAGATCATACTATGCATAAACGCAGTTCAGGAAAATTTCATGGGCAACAGAAATTTGAAGCAAAAGGGTTAGAACAGGTGCATACAAGTGCAGAAATTTACAGAGACCTTTGCAAACTTTACATAAATGGTGGGTTTATGTATCAGGAAATTACCCCCCTTTAGTACTGCAGAGACCATACTTGTACTATCATCCTCATTTCTGAACACCTGATAGTAAAGAATTTTTACAGCGATAGACAAAGATATAACAAGAGTAAGCAGAATAATGCAGGGTTTGGAGGACACTAGTTGTCCCAAATAAACCAAAGAAATTAGGGCTGTTCTCTGTGAAAGAGGAGAATGAGAGGTGAGATCATTTTGCTCCATGAAGTTCTTGAGGGAATAGGAAGAATGGTTGATGCAAGATAGTTTGAATTTGTGTCAAATACAAGAAGCAGAGGGCACAAATTAAAGTTTTGCATTATATGGGGGCAGTTCCCACAAGGAATTTAGCTTAGAATTCCTTTATGCAGAGAGCAGATAATATACAAGATGCTGAAAAGTGCACTCTGCTATACAAGAAGCCCAGTGGGAACACAAATTTTTACTGCTATGTTCCCCAAAGCCACATCTTTGTCTGAAGAGTGCTTTAAAGACAGCACCATTCTTCTAGAGAATACAGGAGAGGGCTATAAGAAAAAATAACCTATCTCATCCTCTTGAGAATATTCAAAGTGTTTCCCCTGGAATATTGGTAACATTTTCAGAGAAGCTGGATGTCTGAACCCTTTCAAAAATTTCATCTGTGAAGGAATTGTTTCCTGGAAGAATCAGTGAAGTAGCTTTGAAATTACATGGGACTGGGGCTGAAATTATGAGACCCCTTTGGGATGTAGGATTGAGAAGGCTGAACTTCTGCTTTGACATAGTTTTTGCAAGTTTTAAAGGATTAATAATACTGCAGCAGTGGAGATAAAATGCACATGGCAAAGTCTGTAAGACACAAATGAAATGTGGCATTATTTGAGTGAGTCTAAAAAAATTATTCAGACAATACATAAGAAAAAGATTTATTAAGAATAGACCTGATGGTGCAATGGATGCAGATGAATTTACCTGTCCCTCTGACATGCAGGTGAAGGGTGGATGAAAACGTGAAGTTTAGTACAAGGAAAGTCTTGAGTCCCCCAACTGCCCTTTTCCTTCCCTCTCTCTCCTATCAGTTAAATGGAATAAATCTACAGAGTATTGGCTTACTGAAAATAAACAGATTCTTGGCTTTTTTCTCCACTAAATTGTGTCAAGAATTTTGTATGTGAAGCAAACACTTGTAAAGGCTCTGACTCAAAGAAATGTGTCTGGCTACTCTTCTGCCCCTTTTCATTAGGGGCTCTGTGGGCTTCCAGCATCTGAAGGACTCCTTGACCTGTCAGTGACATCTGCTAGCATATTGCATCTCAGCCTTGCACACAAACTGCTTGCAAGACAGTCTGAATCCAAACCTCTGAAGCAGAGCAGCAGTTGTAAATGAGTCTTTCATACAAAATAGAAAAGAACTAACCCTATTACTGTACGCATCCAAAAAATGGAGGCTGTAACCCTTTGATGTCTGCAGCTTGATTTTCCCTTTCTTCCCTCAGTGAATGCACCATTGAGCATCACTTGCTGTCACCAAGAGATTTAAATGCACACAGAAAGACAAACAGAAAGACACCTGATCCAGTCATTTACAGCACAGAGTATATGCTGCTGTACAGTGAATTATTTTTACATAGATAATTAATAATAGAGAAACAATGTAGTGACAGTGTGAGTCCCAGGGGAGAAAATTGTCAGCCTATTTATTCATTTATTCTTTTCTAACCAAATTGATGGGATAGTCTGATGCCTTTCTGGATTCCACACGGATGATGAAACTGCAAACAGGCAAATCTTCCAATTAGTCAAAGCCCAATTCTTATGCCTTGAAATGATGACCTGTACATTCTGTGGTCTCTGTCAGTCTTAAGGGGAAAAAGCTGCCCACCAAAAACCCAAAGACATTGATCTGAACATCTTAGGCACTGATTCAAATAGATTAATCTAGTGTGATTTGCCAAGATTCTGCAACTGTCTTCTGGATTCCTAGGTTCATGCTAAATGGGATATCACAAATTCTTTCATATAAACTCATCTTTTAGCTATTGGGGAGTTTAAGGGAACTAAAGCACAGTTCTTGGGAGTATGCAGAGGATAACAGTGGATTCTGCTCCCTAATGCATGGCTGTGTCCAGTCTTCTGTGTGGTTTATGCTTTCAGAAATTACACCCTGCACCGTGGCTGAAATCCCAGTTTCAGGAGGGAAAGGAATTTGATAATAACAAAGTGCTACTAATCTAAGAAGAAGCTAGTGGCTAAAGAACCCAAACACAAAACAAATATCCCATGTCTGTTTCTGTCATGAGGCAGGTGTTCCTGCAGGTAAAAAGTAAGCTCCCAAAATGCATTTTTTAAAGTGAAAAAGGTTGTATATTTTTTCTGGCTTAACCTTTCTCTCAGATTTTATGTCTCAACCTTGGCACCTGTTTGTTTTCCCATTGTAATAAGTTAAGGATCACCTCTACTTCAGTGTTCTTGCATTTTTTAAATGGAAGCTGTTGGCTAGCATACATGTGGATCAAGAATCCCCAGAGCACAGTGAGTAAAGAATGATTTTTGCAATAGCTAGCTACAGCTGAATCATGATAAATCATACTATTTCATTGAATTTATCTTCTGAATATTAAATTTAAGAAGCTGTGTCATGTTGAAATATTGAAATATCTCCAATGTAATCCACTGTAATTCATTGTTGGGAGTTCTGAGGGGGAAAGGGCAGAGAGAGAAAAGGTTGGCTGGCATTAGATAACCAATAATCTGCACAAGCTCTCGGAGCTGGCAGAAGAGCCGTGGTCTCAACACTAGTTTCAGCCTGGGAGCGATTGACACTCCCTGTACCAGCTATTTGGCTGGAACTTAAATATGTCACTTGGCACTGAGAGTTGATAAAAGCCCTGTTATTTTCCAGGCTGAGAGCTAAACAAGACTGCAGCCTTCCTAAACCATTACAGAGTGCTTATAAGGAATTGTTGGTTTATGTGAAGTAATTTAATCAACCTGATCATTAGATGAATTTGCTACTTCCACACTTTATTCTAATTGTGTTTGCTTATATGCATATTACACTTTTGCCCAGTTATTTAGTTCTAATTAATAAATTGACAACAAGCGTGCTATGAATGTCTGCTTCCCAAAGAGCACCTTCCTGAAATGGAGGAGCCTGCAGGGAAAACAAGCAGGATGGTGAGACCAGAGGACATTCTCCAGAGCCATCCTTGCAGACTGCTGAAATCTGGAGCCTGAGCTGGAAAACCCACCATCCATTGAAGGCCTGGCATCTAAAGCTAATGCATTTCCTCATAAGTCTCTGCATACTGCATCATTTAGCTCTGCATTATTTGTAGGGAGAATGTTAACATTTGGGATATAAGCACAGCTGAGAACAGTAAAACACTGTTAATATAAAAGAATATGTGCATAACACAGAGTATGCGCTCCTTTGCTGCCTTTGTTCTCAGGGTTCTTTTCTTTCCTTGTTTCCCTGTTGCAGAACTCTTTGTGGCTGCACTGTCCATAACATCCCACTTCATTTACAAGCTGGTGGATAAAGTAAGCCCTCCCTGCAGAGCAGCACTAGAGCTCATGGTATAAAGGTTTCACTGCGAGAGATGCAAACTCAGTGGGTTTTTTTGAGGAAAAAGTGGATTTTCTAGACTAGGTCTTTTCAGGCTGAAATAAGTAATAATCTTAGTTTTGTTCTATTCATGTACCTTTTGTATGCACACATCTTTTGTCATCTTCCCGAGCAGGGAGATATCCTGTAACTGAGAGATGAACTGAGTGTTGTCATCTCTCTCTATTGCCAAGCCAGTAGCATTTTATATGCCATGTGTTGAAGTAAGACTTCTGCTTGGCACATCTTTGCAGTGCAGCAGTCTTCTCCAGCTGCTGTCAGTAGAAGGTGCTGACTTTGAAGGAAACCAGGCTGGGGCTTAAATGCACAAGAGGAGGAGCTTCATAGCGCAGGGATACATTACTAAATATGTCCAAGAAAAGATTTCTTCAAAGTTTTCAAGAGTATGTACTTCTCCCCACCTTCTCTTGTATCGGGGTGAAGTAAAAATCTTTTGAAACAAAAATCTGAGATGCTACACATAGACAGTCTTTGGAAACAGCATCTGGTCCGTAAGATATTCCCCTAGAAAGCACTTAAGAGAGGTATGCTTGGGAACCACTTCCTGCTTAGGGTGACCCACCACACAGCATGTAAAGACCAGGATGCCTGGATCAGAATAAGGACCTCAGCCGTACCAGCTTATAGGGAAGGCCAGGGCTTGAGCTAGGGTATTGGTGCATGGTCGTCCATGCTGTTGGATTATGAGTGTGCTCCTGGCCCTGTTTTGGCCTGTGTCATCTACTGCTCTTAAGTTATGCCCAGGTGAGGTTTGGAGGATGGCACAGGTGATGATCTGTACCCATAGGCAACAGAGATAAGGCTATGTAAAACCTGGGTAGGAAGAAGAGGCTGGAGACCTGTGGGAACCAGTTATGCTGTACTGTTTGTCTTGACCCCTCAGGGCCAGAGGACTCCTAGGGAAGTCAAGGTGTTGGTTGTGCCCCGCTGTGTCTCATACTGGGTCTTAGCCTCTTCTGCAGGTATTATTGCAACCTGTATGGGTCCTGAGTTGCTGGAGCAGGGCTGTGAGCTATGTTATCTTTCACACACAAGTCCCCTAATACCGGGCTGGTGGCTTTTCGGAGGAGGAAGCCTTGCTCTGCTTCTATCTTTCTTTGACTAAAAATCCCATGCTGCTTGAAACTTGTACAGTTGTTCCCATTAAAAATGTTAACACTGAATTTTTGGAAAAAAAATTCTACCAGAAAAACTCCTGATGAGGTCAAATATTAGTTTAAGTCTTATTAATTCTACAAGTCTTCTCTGCTTTAGCAGATGTTGGGGTTTTTAAAGGCCGTTGGGAACAATGTATTTTAAGCTTATTTTATTTGGACAAAAAGTTGACTGTGGTGGTCATAGAGGAAGAGGTTATTAGGAAGCTGGAGCAGTAAAGTTCTTGCAGAAGAACAAGAAAAGAAAGGCAACATGTAGTTCAAGAGGTATGAAAAAGAAAGGGAAGAGGAGTTCATGAAAAACTGTCCATGCATTCAAAATAATTGAACTAAGGTACACTCTGCACTAGAGCATAAACTGTGCACCAACCTCTCTGGATTTTAGTGGCTTGAGAGCTTAAGGAGTTAAATTTTTTTCTCTATTGCTTACTGTTTTTCTGCCCCGGTGTGGGTTATTTTTTTAATGTCAGATCTACATTGACACTCATATCAAAAAGCCTGTGATTTAGCTTGATAGATCAGCTACTGTGAGGGGGTAGGGGTGGGTAACTGACCCTGCTATTGAGATATATGATGCTTATTTAGAGAAATGACATATATTCTTGATGAGATGCACAGACGTAAGCTACACACTTCTCATTCAAGGTTACTTACTAAAAAGGAGGAAAAGAAGCTGGGTTTATTCTTCTGCCCTCCTGTCTTTTAAGACAGAAAATGCAGCATTTTCTGCATTAGAAATACTGTGTACTGTGGGTGAGTGAGAGAACGGATGAACTGTGATATCACTTGACATTTATATGGGAACAGTTCAGCAGGGATAATAGTTTTAGTTAGCTTATGGTGGAATTTGGCATTCTTTATTTTTATTTACACAAATACAACTTCCATTCATACCTTCAGAGGATAAGATGTCACTCCTGCAATTAAGAGATTCCCCATTATTTCTTGCAATGTTTCAGAAAGGTGATTTATGGGAAATAATACTCTCCTGATGTGTTTGGATGATTCTAACCATTTGAAAGAAAGTCAAGAAAGAGATCCATAAGCTCCAATAATATCTTAGACAGGTGAAAAGGCAATGGAAGGGCTTCCTAAGCCATGCCTGAAGATAAATTGTAGGTGATAAAACCCATCTGCAGAGGGACATTCTTCAGTGTGGTTGGATAAGAATTCTTCATTATCTATTTCAATGAAAAATGCTGATTTGCTAAAAGAATTTCAGAAAATGAGCTGTTTCATTTCAGTGAATTATTTGTTAATAAATCGCATGTGCAATAAGAAATATCTACTTTATTATTTACAAAAATGATAAACATTGAATTTTTTCAGTCAGAAACAACTTCTTTTAAAATTTAATATAATTTGCATAGAAAAGAGAAACTAGGTCAAATGAAATATTTCAATTGAACAAACCCCATTTTTTTGACTGTTTCATTTTGCAGAAGGAGTTTTTTTGCAATCTACACTATTCTCTGATTCTATGAGATTTCATTTTTGAGGCTGGAAAAATAATTGAAATATCAAATCTTTATGGATATGAAAACTCTTTGCTGCCTAACCCTGCTTTCTAATAATGCCTTGATATGTCTCTCAGAAAGCTTAAAAATAAGCAAATTTCTCTGCATTTCTTCATGACAGGGAGAAACTCAGAACCTGACTAAAGACACATAATTTGTTTGGTTTTTTTTTTCCCTGAGCTCCTTTGTGAAGAACTGTAGCATGATGTTTAACTTACAGTTTTCAGCAGCAAAGAAAAGCACAAATGCTGGAAATATGCATTAAAACCCGCCATGGTAGCTTAAAAAGAGTCTGAAAAAATTGTAGCCTAGTCTGCTTTCCATTTGTGACTATTTTGTATATTACTTTTTCTTTTTGTCTATTTATGACAGTTTGTAAATGGCTCACATGAAAAGTCTTCTTTAAATCCTTTGCTTTTTACTAGACCAAAACCTCTGGACCATCACAAAATGGATTATTTTGGGAGGAGTTCTTAATGAACTGAAAATTGAAAACTAGGACATTAATCCGTAACACCGGGTGGAAATTCTTCACATTACTCTTTATTGTCTTAATGTCATTGGAAATTAAGGTAGGAGAATATTTCATGAAAATCATCAAAGACACCCATAGCAGAGGAAAAAGAAACTAAGAAAAGATGCTTGGGTACCAGGAAGCTGGACGAGCTGACGAGCTGACGAGCAATCTTCATCAAGGTCTGGGGTTTGGGTCAGCATACCTATATAAATCAGGTACTAACAAAGAAGTAAGTTTGTTTGTTTTTCTGAAAGAACAGACTGTAATGGCAGGTGTTTTTGGTCTCCAGTTAGTCCTTCACACTTATCCAAGCTGAGTGAAGAGATTTTGACTTTTTCTGGTAGTAATTGAATTGACTTCTCCTGGTTGATGACCATTTCAAAAACTTCAAGGAAGCTCCTCAGGAAGTAGAAACCTGAAGAAGCTTCTAGAGATAGTAGATAATCAGGGGTGTTTTTGTTTGTGTGTTTTGCTTTGTTTTTCCCCCCTTGCTATTAAGTCAGTACATTCAACCCTCTTGTTTAGCTAGAAACAGTTGATTTCCATCAAGGAATGACATGCTAATACCTCATTAGTGAATTATGCAGCCATCACACCACCCCATTGGAGGGAATAACTCTGATTTCAGTATAGCTTGCCAGCGTGACTAAATGAAACAAGGCGATTTAGAACAGGTTGGTGTGCCTCCTCTAAAATTAGATCATTTGCAAGTCCATTGCGGTTCCCATTGCAGTCCACTACCTATAGTTATTCATTAATCAGATACTCATAAATATTCAAGAAATGGAGAAGGAGCTTCAATCTGTAAGCAATCCATCTGTAAGAACCTACCATATTTCTGAAAGATGTCAGACCTGCTGAGCATATGTACCCCAGGTAGATGTGTTTTAGACTTACCAGATGACTGCAATCCCTAGGCAAATAGAGAAAAATCTTGAAATATATTCAGAACAAACAGAGCATGTCTGAGAAAACCCATTTATGTATAGTGGCCCTAACAACGATGCTTCACGTTAGGGCATTATAGGCAAAACCAACAGTATTGTCATGAGGAGATAGATGGGGTTTCAGTCTGAGTATGAGACTGACCAAATAGCTGGGTCTACCCATGAGAAGTTGAGATTTTTAAGTCCCACCATTTCTTGCAACAAGACAAGGAGGACTTGTGAATCACCTGAGTCACTGTTGTCATGTGTGAATTTGAATTGGTCACATTAGCCACTGGAGGCAATCAACCGGGTTAGGAGGAAAGCACATGGCAAATTCCAGGAGAGTGATGGGACTCCCACCTAGGCAGTGGGAGCACAGAAATGCTTTGGATTCTGTTTTGAATGTTTTATTTATAAGAATGAAAATGATCCTTCAGAACTTGATAGTAGCTTTAACTGTTGATTTCATCCCCAAACTGCTCTTAATTTTGACTGTTTAGCACGTATATGTTAATATTAATTCAATGCTTCTGAACTTGCATTTGAACGTCTGTGTTTTAGCCAATGTTGAATAGGTTGTATCTTGTTTTTGATATTTAAGTCTCCTTTCTGATTCTGCAGCAGAACAGAAATTGGGCTTGCGGTCTGTTCCACAGTGCTTCTGCAATACAGTTGTTATTACAAATGATGCCACTTTAGGCAGGATAGACACAAGCAAACTGTAAGCTCAGAATTGCCCATTGTAATCAAATTGGCTATTTTCCAAACAATTCACAGCCTCTCTCCCAGTGTGACCTTTCAGAGCCCTGCACTCAGCAAAATAGGGCTATATTACCTTTCATGCACTACTGTTCATTTTCAGGAGAAAGCCAGGATTATTGTTCAAATTCTGTTCAATTACACCTGGGCACCTCATTGTTTTCAGTGGGAGGGCACAAATGAGTCAGGTCAGCATTTGGTACAGAGATGTGGCTAGCGTTACACACAGCAAGGCAGAAACAGAAAGGGTTAAAAGCACGCTCTGTAATAAATATGTGGTAGTCTGAATGGCTGGAAGGAGAATGGATGCTGTCGCCCTGTTAGCCCAGTATATGTATAATGTATATGTTGGACAGGAGTTGGGGGTGGAGGGGACAGAGAAGATAAATTGTTTAATGTGTTTACCTGTTACCTAAACAGGTGAAAGAGCAAATGAGATCTGAAGTTAGGGATCCTTTAAGTTGGGGTACTTGGGCTTTAGGCTGTTTCCACTTTCCTGTTTTCTCCCCCAGCATTATAGCTGCTCTTAGAAATCTTTGGGTTTATACAGACACTTAAAAAAAATCCAAACAACGATAGATTGCCCAGCAGAAAATTATTTACACGAAAACTCCTGCCTAAGCATAATTTTTCTTGAGATGACATCTGCTTTGAAAATACAACACAATTTCATCTCAGATGTAAAAGTAACACCCTCCCCCTTATTTTTTTATTTTTTTGCTGACACCAAGAGATACATAACCTGCTGACGGTAGGTGGCTGATAGCTGTATCAGTCAATCCTAAATAGTCTATAAATCCATGTACAGTGTAAAATAGCATTGATTTATGTAATTGGGAATTTTTAGCGATACAATTTTGTTTAATTATATTTGTTTTTCCCTATCCAGAACTGTCTTCCCTGGTGAATCTGGCAGCAGTCTCTCATTGTACAGAGCCACTATCTATTCCGCCCTTGTGCTTCCCTTGAGTATAAGTTATGATATATCAGCATTGTCTTTGAGGTCTACCGAATCTGTGGATATGCAATACGCTGAAAAGTGGAGACGGAATGAA
Source organism: Phalacrocorax carbo (assembly GCF_963921805.1). Taxonomy (NCBI): domain Eukaryota; kingdom Metazoa; phylum Chordata; class Aves; order Suliformes; family Phalacrocoracidae; genus Phalacrocorax; species Phalacrocorax carbo. The sequence goes on along the minus strand of NC_087515.1, from coordinate 60,778,954 downwards.
GTTGAAAGGACTCATGAATAAAATGTAAGTGGATGATACTTCAAACTAAAGCACAAATACTGCATTGCCTAAATGGAGAGAAATTGCTCCTTTTGCTCAAGTAGGAGCAGTAGCAGTAACAATAAGCTAGGATTATTGTGCCCTTTGGTCTCGGGCTCAGTTGTTATCTGAGAGTGGCACACAGCAGCTACCGGAATACTTTCTTTCCACATGACGGTTGCAGCTGAACTTTGGTGAGGAAAATAAATACCCTACTGGGTACAGAGTCTTCTAGATCTGTGAGAGAAACTTTGCCAACTCTGAATGATCCCCCACAACCTGCAGCACCTACAAAAATAAATAAGGTTTTCAATCCAAAATTCTTGATAAATGGAAAACACCATCCTGCCCCTGGCATTGTCAATTTTCTCTCCTTTTACAGGGAACCTGATTATTCACACTCAGTATATAAACATACTGCATGAGGTAAATAGGTACCAAGGCTAGTGCTGGTTTTGAACATAGATCATCATTTTACTTACTCCCTTACATCATTTAACTCTGTTCTGGTGACCCTGGGACCTGGTAATACACACTGCAACCAATAACCATAACTCCATGATCCGTATAGAATACGTGAAGGATGGTGGCAAGTACATAATTTATTACCTTCTCTAGTGCTGTGTTATTATTATGTGACTGTTATAGCATTCATAGTTTGACAGATTCCTATTAGCCAGTCAGTCAGAGTATGTAGTGTATTATTTTACCAATACCTGATGCATATCAATAAAGTGGGTGAACACTGCTATAAAAGAACAGCTGAATTGGCTTGGATGGCATAATCTCCCGTCCTGAGTTCTCACATGAAATATCAGTTTAAGCTGATGGATACTTTTGTAAGTATGAGAAAAGTCTGGGCAACTTTCTTCCTTCCTTGTCCTGAATCCCTGAAAGGAAGTGTCAGAATAGTACAATAGGTTATTTTCATAATACTCCCAACAGCAGAAGCAAAAATTACGAGAACTCTTCTACTGTGAGACAACCTGTTCTCACAAGATTTCCAGCCCATTAACTCAAGAATCAGATTGTTTGGATTAGGTTTGCACAAACAGCCAAGCTTTTCAGGTGTTTATCCAAAAGGCATCGAACCAAATCTTTCGAGGTTTCCCCACATACTTGATTTATTATGCAAATATTGACTATATGCAGGGACTAGAGTAGGATGAGAAACTTCTCCTTGTCCAGGACAAGCAGATTTAGTTCTTGCTGGACAAGTAAAGCTGTCGTGCTTCCTGCTGGCTGGACAAAAACAGCAAGAAGGAGTGGAGGCACAGACTGACAGTGCTGAAGGACTGAGGGTGACCAAGGAGTTGAAGAAACCTGGAGCTAGAAAGCTGTGAGCTGCTGGAGGGTGGGAAGAGGAGACAAAGCTGCATATAGCCGTGAAACAGTCTGCCAAATTACGGGAAATACAGAGCTTATATAAGTAAAGAATATGACCAGGGATAGCTGTGATGCTGCTGAGGGGAGCTGGGTAATATAACCACAATGCCTGCATGTGGCCAGAGCTCAGCTCACAGCTAGTGTCCTCGGCGAGGCATGGGGGTGTCAGTACTCCAAGGGACAGATGCTGCGGCATTTCTCCTAGGGGCAGAATAGCTGGCTGGGGCACGTTAGATCCCTGTTTGTACACTTTATCCTCCTGCATTTCTAAAAGAGAGAAAGAATAGATCAGCCTGTAATGTTTATGCCAGGATTGTGAGGTATAATATTCTGATTAGGTGAAAGATATTTAAAGAGTATCAATCAAAATTTAAGAAACTACATAGGGAAAAATGCAAGTTATCCAGATTCTTTTTCTGTAATTTTCACTGCCCAGACAACCTAACACAACATGTTGCATGTAATTTGACCATGCTGTCAGTTTTTATTAGGAATTTAATCAATACGATCAAACAAATTTTAATCAAGGTGTCTGAAACAAAGTATTCGATATCATATAGATTCTTACCTAATGCATTACAACAGAATGTTAACAAGCTGATAGGAAGTGTAAATCTTTAAGGTGAAACTGCCTGCCTGTTGAAAGACAAATCCTGCCTCACCCAATCCATGATTGGCAGTAGCACAGAGAGAAGGGTTTCTATATAAGGTAGTCCTACTGATCCTGCTTCTGAGTGGTAATGTAATAATAAAGTATCAGCACAGCTGTGTCTGTTCATGATTTTATGAGTGGTCAAGCAAATAAAGCATGATACTTTATGTTATCTCATGATGAACTGCTAAGCAAAGATGTAATCATCAAGGCCTATATAGAGCCTCTTTTTTGACGTGACTAAAAGTAATTTCTGCAGACACTCGAAGAGCTGGTGGAGAGAGAACAGAGTTGTACAAAGTCATGCTATGAGAGCATCGAAGTGCTGCTTGCAATTCTGGTTATCTCTCTACCTACCTTTAGACATTTATGTGGTAAGCATTTAGGGATTACAGTCACTGTACAATTCCTTTATACTCTGGAGGGAAATAGGCATTATTAGGGAGAGATTCTTTTGACTGCTTTTAGGCCCCTTCTTTAGGATAAGATGATTTATGACTGCATAGTTATTATTCTCATCAATAACTCTAAGGTTCAGCAAAAGTGACTACACTTATGGTGATGTTTAGTCAGAAGAATATCTCCCTCTCCCTCACCACAGATGTTAACATTTGCATCAGCTATGTCATCACAAGTTTTTTTCCATAAAGGTACTCAAATTTTTGAAATAAACTCACAAGAGATGCTTTGTTTTCTCAGTGTATAATGAGAAGTATGGCCGGCTATTTCACATCTTCCCTAAGAGAAAAAGGGTCATTTTTTTATAAGCTCTGCCAAGCTGGGGTGAATAGCAGAAATTACACGTTACCCTGTCTTCTTCCACAGAGTGTTTAAACATATGTTTGAGAGGAATGTGAGTGGGATACTCCTCTGCATAACTCTTCCACATCTTTGATGCCAATTAAAACCTTGTTCCTCAGTGGCACACCATTGGTTTTGCATTTTGCTACCCCATCAGAAAGGCTGAGAGGATATGTGGGCAGAAGAGTGGAAGATAATTATCACAGTCTCCAGTGAATCCTTGTGTGAGATGAGGCACTGCTGGGTAGGAGTGGGGTTGGTGTTGGTGGAATCAGTGGTACCACTCCAGAATGGCTGCCCTGCCTCTAACAGAGACATGGTACCTCACACTTGTTACTTTCAGAAGAGATTTCAGCACAGACTACCTACTGGAGTAGATATTCAGAGTCCCTGGAAGACCTGTACACTGAGTAGCTTCGGTGATAACTCTGCTATGTATATGGAGCTTGCTAGGTTCTAGCTGTCTCTTCTGCAGCCGCACCTCCACAGACAGCCACGGCATACCCTCCAACAGTGAAGCTGAGCTAGATAGCTCACACGTGTGCTGTGCTCTTGAATAAGTAGGTGGAGAGATTCTAAAGTAGTGATGTTTCTTCCAGCGATGTCTTCTTGATACTGAGCTAAGTGTGTCTCGGGAAAGCACAATCCCACAGTAAATAGGAAGGTAGTCTGCTGCGTCACTGAATGCAGCCCTCTGAAATCTCAGAAAACCACATCTTATAATCCTTCTATTAGAAGAACCAGCTCTGTCTTAAAAGTATGTTGTCCCACTCCTTTCTGCTCTTTTTGAGCACGAAAAGTGCAGGTGCCTGTAAAGAGTCATCACAGAGTACAGGTACTCAGCAGATTTCACACTTCTAGCTCATGATCCCTAAATCTCACCACTGCTGAATGCTTAGAGGAGCCCCTCAAGTCTGAGTTCACTCTATGTGGAAGCACATAATTGAAGCAGCCTTAAATCAAACACAAGATGGCCTCACAAACAGCAGGTTTTCCCCCTCTTGCTGTTTCTTACTGACCCGTTTATGCAACTCCTCACTAGGCAATGCCCAAACCCCTTCACTGACTGTATGGAATGCTAATTTGGGATTAATTAATTAATTGATCAATTAATGTTGGGCTAAGTACCTATTTGTAGGTGCTGTAATGTTTAACACAGACATCTAGAGTAGGCACTCTGGTTTTGCTCTTTTTTATTTAGTGCTTTTCATAAATGTTGTGGAAACCAAGGATGGAGAAGTTGAGTATAGATTTTTCAGTCTTCATCATAAAGATTAAGGTTTCAACCAAGTCAGAACTGGTGCACAGCAATAAGTGGCTACTTCATTATTTGTTCCTATTACAAAATGTATGTCTTAGATCTAAGAAGAGCTTGCTAGGAATTTTCCAGTATGGTGCTTATCTGTATGGGAACATGACCCTCAAGAGTGAAAACTAAAAAATGTAATTTTCTTTGAAATAGTTGTTTTTGTTTTCGGTTTTTTTTTTCCCCACAAGTAAGTTTTTGTGTAGGTCAGTTAATCTAAAACTGAAACTTTACATTTTCTGAAGGAGCCAGCAATATTTATTCTGAGTCAGTACAATTGCCCTTCTCTCATGGGAAGGATTCAGGGCCAAACGTCATGTCCATGATAGGACACTGAGCAGGAATTACATGTCTGTGGCTCACATAATGTATCTTTTCCACCAACCAAAATGAAACTTGTCAGTGTGGGAAGGATAAATGGCAATCTTTGGCTGTCATGCACTAGGATCTTATTATAGACAAAGAGATAATGAAACTAATGTATCCTGAGGCAGTGTTACTTAAAAGAGTATCAGAACCGGAGAATGTGTGCTGAATTTCATTTACTGAGACTTTTTTCTGGGGTGTTTGGGGCTAAATTTCAGCAAACAATACAGGGCCTTCAGAAGCAAAGTGATGTTTGGACAGCTGGCAACAGGGTAAGGGTACACAGAACCCTGTTTGTGAAGCTTTTTTGTCAGGAAAGGTATGCATACTTATGTGACCCTTTTTATCACTCAATCAATCCTTCACTGAGATAAACAAAGTAGAAGGTAGGTTGGGAAGAACTGAACACCATACATGTTTTCCACAAAAAGTCTGTATGTGTTAAGCAAATGGTAAAGAGGACGGGAACAACTGATCTGGACCCTAATAATGTCAACTGATGCCATTTGTGAAGATGATCAGATATGACAGAAATGAAGCTCCTCTTATAACTTATCAAGAGTTTGGTTTTAGGTACATTCTTGGATATGAGATACTGCCTTGAGCCTGTTCCCTCCTGATAGACTAGCATTTTCAGAGGGCCTATTAGGACACCTGCATTTATTTCATAACTACATGTATAAGCAATCTGTAGGCTGCACTTTAATGTCTGAGTGGGTACACCTTCTCTCTCCAGCAGCTGACATAACCTATTGTTATGTACAGGAAGCCTGTTAATCCTCATAATTAGCCCAATTCTGGGGTCAATGCAGGTGAAGAGATTTAATACACCTTTTAAGTTTACTCATGATATTTTCTTCATCTTCTGCCCACCTTTATTTTACTTCCTCTCACAATAGCTACTCGGCATAACTTGTTCCTTATGCCTCAAATGCTATGCTGTCACTGGCAGTTATAAAGGGAACAAAACAATCTGAAAGGAAAATTTCCATATGGGAAACCTTTCCTAGCAGGGTATGTTTTTATTTGATTGGATCCAGGAAAGTAGCTTGAGACATTTAGAAGTAGACCCACCCTATTCTGTTGAAGCTTTGAAGCTTTTATGGTCCCAAGCGTTAAAAAAACCTGTGTAAAGCCCCACGCACATTGGTCTGTGACATTTTCTATCTGTATTAAACTGCTACTCAGAAACTTTGGCAAGGACTGAGTTCTGTCATGCTGGGTACACTCCAAATATATGATAAAAGGCGACTCCTGTCTCCAGAGTTTAAGCTTTCAATATGACTGGCTTACTAGAACATTATAATAGTCCTGCCTATGGCATGCTCATTTGTGGCCTTGATCAAATCACTTAGCTTTTTACTTGTTTAAGAGAAAATTACTCCTGCACTTGAATGCATGGTAATCTATAGAACCACTCACACACACCAAGGAGGTGTGTAGGACTGAAACTTTAGGCCATTTGAAGAACATTCTCTTCTTGAGGAGCCTCGTGGTCCCAGCTGGACTACTCTGTCCCTCTGTCAGGCAGGCGTATTCTGCTTTATCTTCTGGCTGAGCTCCTTGGGTAAGAGCTTCCTGCTCCATTTAAGTCAAAATGAGTCATGCTAAAAATTGCTCCACCTCCCTAGTAACCCTAGTATTTAAGCTACCTATTTTCTTTGGGCTGATTCAGATCTGGGAGAAAACACAAGGTGAGTTCTGTTAGCAGATCTGACTCAGTGACAAACTTGATCAGGTGGCAAGATGACAGCCAGACTGGTGCACGGTGATATGCACACCTTTGAAGTCAGCCTATCTGTACCTCGAAAGACCTGAACATACTGCCTTCATCTTTTTATTTCTGGAATTTGAGCTACATGCCTGGCACTGGAAACTAAAGGATGCTGGTTCTTGTCTCTACGGACAGATACCCTTGAAAATCTTAGAGATGCGTAATTTGAACACATTGAGTCTTCCAGATAAAATGTCAAAACTGGCCTACGGCAGTTATATTTATGTTGTTAAAAATTATCTCGAGAAAGGAGGATATTCAGGTAAAGGTGAGGAGCGCAGAGTAGCAGGTGCAGAAGGAAGAATGGGAAATGTAAGGAGCAAAGGCAAAAAGTATTTGATTTGAGTAGCAAACACTCACCTAGAATGAGCAGCAGTGGAAACGACAACTCTGGAAGACAGTCTTAAATTTGATGAGGAAGGAACATATGTGATGGGAAGATGGGGGCCAAGGAGCAAGACAGATGACTGCAGCAGCTGAGCTGTGGATAAGGCGGAGTGGAGGAAGAGTGCAACTGGGAATCCTGGCTGGAAGAAAATGTTGTGGCATCAGAGCTCTGGACATGCCTCTGGGTGGGAATGTGTAAACATTTAGAAATGGGAGAAGGAAAGTTGGAACAGGAGTCACTGAGCACTCAGATGTTGAAGAGAGTAAGAACACCATAATAAGCACAAAAAATCTTGCTTTATTAGGAAAGCCTTCTCAAAAATATGCCTGTCCAGAGAGTTGATAGATACCCATATACATCATGTGTGTGTTTTTCAGTGTCTGCCATGTAACCAATTTTTCTTCACAACCCAGAGAAGACTTGACTTCTGCAGCAGTTCAACATGGTCTGAAAAATGCGTCTGAGGACATAGACTAAAAGCATCTCTGATAAACTTCAGCACAATATGTACCTCTAGGAACCTCTCATCCTTCACAGATATTTGTCTAATTGCACTTGTTTACTAATCTGAAATGTAAAGTGTCCAAGAAGACACTGGACAACCCCACTTTAAGCTGTTCTTTTGACCTTCCCTGAAGGTCCATGGAAAGGAGACCCTGAATGTTTGTCATTTGTCAAGGATTCAATAATTGGCAGGAAAGGATGGCTTTGGGCACATATGTCCCTCCCCTCCTCCCTCTCACAAACATTGTGATCTTGTTTAGCTTTGTACTGTCATGTCAGCTTCTTCTGTACTCACTAGGGTTCAACTTGTATCTTGTGATGGCGCTGCAGAAGGTATTCTTGTCACCTTGAGCACTTTCCACTCTTCCCTCATGCTGACTGCTGTTTCCATGGAAGTCTGTGATGTGGTTTATTCAAAGTATAATTTGTAGAATGTTTGCTTAGAACAGAGGAAGGGAAAAATAACTTCTTCAAGGTAGAGTGAAAGAAAATCTCTAAATTCTAAAAAACATCAACCCCCCTCTAAACCTTAATCCCTGGCTCTACCGAATCCCCAATTAATACCAGTTCTGTTTAGGACAGAAGTGTTCAATGACAACACGAAGGAAGATATGTCAGGTCACAAACACAGAACATGAAATATCTCCACTCTCCTTAATTATGACCCAGCCTTACTGAAAAACAGATGGAACTGCTTTCAAAGCTTTGTGTGTGTGCCTGTGTGTGTGCATATGTCTGTCTGTCTTACTAGTGGCTAATTCAAATCAAACTTGGGATTCTAGTCAAGACAACAGCCTCACTGCCTGAACCAGCTTGTTTCTGCACTTTTATCATTACCAAAAAGAAGGAAAACGGCAATCAAGTTTCATTCAACTCCAAAGAAAAAGAATAAATCCTGCTCTTTCCAATAAGAGCCCACTACGCAATACTTGCCTGTGTGACAAACATATGGAGAAGCACATATTCTGGGCTTGATTCTGCTTGAAATTTCACAGCTAACTACAGCATCTGTAGCTCAAGTAATGCAGCTAAAATCCCAATCAACCTCTCACCTTTCCCCTTCTCCTTGTAACAGGGCTACAGGGTCAAATGTTATTTATGCATAATAGGCAGAGAGAAACATCTGCTTATGCAGGGATGTGCAGCACTAGCTATAGGTGCTCAGGAGCACCGCTGTACTGCACAGCTTCACCAGCTATAGTGGATTATCCAAAAGAAAGTGGTGCCTACACCCATTTCTTCAGCTTAGCTGTGCTCAAGTGTGTTTTAAGTATTGCAGGAACATAATTCTGGTCTTAAACCGACTCTCTTGCAAGACCTTGCAGTGTAGTTCATTACTATGAAGTGTCAGGAATTCAAAGGGAGGAACACGTGAGAACAGAAGTAGGTGCCTCCAGACTGTAGTAGCAGTGCTGCTAATTGGGACACTTGAAAAACATTGTCATTGTGTCATTGCTTTTCGCTGTCCCCCAGAAACACCTCCAGAAAAATATAAAATGCTAATCTGATTTTTTTTTTCCCCAGTTTACCGCTGTTTTAGAGGAAGCTGCCTGTCTTGTCTCTCAGATGGATGTTGTTCATAGTATTCAGAGACAAAAACTACTTTCTAGGACCGCTGACACTGGGACGCAGTCATTAAGCAAAAATAAAACAAAGCAATCCCAGATGCAATTGAATGAACAGTTAAAAGGCAGGAAGGTAACATATGTGCTTCTCTGCCTTGCCCCAACTGGGTGACACTCTAATAGGTTTCTTATTCTGCTTTCTTCTGCCAAGAGACTGGAAGACATATGTCACTTTTCCACCTTAACTGTGCATTTTCTAGTTTGTTTGGATTTATGTCATAACCTTAATGGGATTTAAATGGAATTTTTATATGTGAATAATACTCTGCATTAATGCGAGAACTTTAGGTTGCTGTGCTACCAGCCTGATTTGCATAAAGGTTTTTATATATGAAAGAAGAATAGCCAGGCTATTGTAGATGGCAAAGTGAAAAAAAAGACACTGGCATAATAGTAAGAGGAGAAGACAACACCCCCAAAATGTTGGCTTGTGAAAGGGTTAATTCTCTGACTCTCAGGTACAACTGGGTGTGAGACAAAAGCCTGGAGGTCATGTTAGTCATGAATATTTAGTTTCTGGAGGGTCAAGGCTGGACGAAATGGTGAAGCAGGCAGGTCAATGTCATAGGTTTATACTTTATAATAAGCCATTTTCTGTTCTAGTGTACTGTCTGTGATCTGTAAATGTAAATTGTCTGTGTCAATGTGTAGCTCACTTGGCAGTTACACGCAAACCCCTCACACTGGTGTGCAGAAGTGTCTGTTTCCTGTAAGTATATGGTATATTATAGATTTCAGGAGATTACCTATAAATAATAAAGCCAATAAGGTGCCTGTGTCTTACAGTGAGAAATGTGCTATTATGCAATTAGATATTGCTCATGTTTAATATACAGTATGTTGTCTGTCTATTTCCAAGTCCTTGTTTACCCTTGAGTATATCAAGTAGGAGTAGGCAAATACTTACCCTTTTTGTATTATTGTTTTCTCAGAAGGGGAATTTGGGGCACAGAGAGTTCTGAAGATTTGTCCTGACAACATTTTTGTGGCAGCGCTTGGAGTAGCACTGCAGCTGTTCTGCTCCTGAGTCCTTTGCCTTAAACAAAATATCATCCTTTTGGTTTTCCAAGCCCAAATTGTATGCAAGCAGCTCTGAGTTACTGATGGTAGTGCAGTCAGTGAACTTTCCTGCTGGCATGTTTTTCATTCTTAGTGTACCATTATTATTTTTAAATGAATTATGTATATAACACGCTTTGTGTACAGTCTACTCTGCATGTGAATAATAAAGCACAGTCTCTGCTCTGAGGAGCTGACAGTCTAAGGGCTTGATCCAGTAAACACTTATTCCTGGGTGATTTGCTTAGCCTACTATCATGAGTAATGTGTTGATCTGGCCCCAAACTAATTAGATAACTTGACAAATAAGAACAATAGGACATGCTGAGTAGTGAAGGAGGGAAGGGAAGAGACACAACAGTACATAAAGATTTAGGAAGAAAGAAGATAAACACAAGCTGGTTTGGATTTGATTCACTTCTCTGTGGCAGTGTCTGCATGGAAATGCTGTAAAGGATGGAGCTTGGGCCCTGGAATGAAGTGTGTCAGGTTTCATCCAAGCCTTACATCTCACTGTGTGTTCAGTCTGTCCTCATGGCAGGTTATAGCCTTGACCTAACTATTTTCCTTTATGATCCATCTCTGCAGTCAGTTCCAGAGGAACTTCTTGATGGTCTTTTAAAAGTAGGCCAGATAATTGAATATACATGCATAGGTCTGAAGAGCATTGGAGTGGGCTGAATTAAATCATGCTGTTTGCAAAAAGTTAGCTGACTGTTCAGGATTGTCCCATGCTCAAGGAGAGGGAGGCTTATGCTTCTTGCAAATGAGTTAGCTCCCTGCCCACGGGGAACAGAACTGCCGCAGCCAGATGTATGTACGACCTTCATGTGAAAGAGCTTGATCAGAGGATGATACTACTTTGAAGTTGAGTCCCGGTTCATTTTATCTCCTGCAGAAGCAGAATATGCAGTGCTAGGTTGTCAGGACACTGGTCTTGTGCCCTCGCCTGGGATTCCTGCAGGGTGAGGGGCCCAGCACTGAATTTGAGTCCTGAGATTTCATGTGTTGGTACAAATGAGCTTAAAGGACTTTATCATGTTTGAGGCCTGGAGTAGCACTGTTTGAGTACGGTTAGTTTCTGTAGAAAAATAATATTTAGTTTATGCTTAAAGATCCTGTTTGTACTGCTTTAAGTGATGCTTGGACTTGCAGAGGCCACTGCTGACCTTGTTTGTATGCGTTCTGCATTTAAAGGCCACAGTAAGCTATCAAGACCTTGGCAGAAAAAACCCACATGCATTTTTATCTGGGAGGTGACCCAGGACAGATAAGCAGTGGAGCTGGGGCTGTGATGGGCAGAATGGAAGTGCCTGTAACTGGCTTGGAAGCTCTTGGCTAATGGACTTAGTAACATACTACTTATAGTCACCCTTGACACATTTTGCTGGTACCTGGCTTCTGTTTGCATTTTCCGCAAGATCTAGGCTAAGGGATCTTGAAAAGTTCACTTATAAGCATGGGCAAAATGATTGTCTCCAATGATTATCCAAGGCGCTCATTTCACCAACTGGTGTTTGCAGCATGGAAAGGGCCACAGGTGGCTCAGGAATAATAAAGTGGTACTTATGCAGCTGATGACTGTGCTGGAAAAGGGATAGATATATTTTACTAACATGATCCCAGAGTCAAAATTTTTCTTTAATGCAGAGGCAGGTCAATTCTGTTCTTACTCTAACATAGAAGTAAGTGGGAACACAAAACAAAGTGTGGAAAACCTTGATCGTAAAAATCTCAACAAAAAGCTTGTTTGCTATTGCATTTTTTTTCTCTCTCATGTCTAGTACTTGTGAGAAAATACTTCTTTGTGCTCTTACATTAAATGAAACTAAAACATCCCACTACAGGTGTCTATTTTATTTGCCTTTTTTTATATAAAAAAGGGAAATATATATATCTTTCAAAATCTGTAGGGATAAAAGTTTAATTACATCTTAGTTGCTTGCTGTGATTTTAAAATCAGTGCTTTAGTCTGAATAAGCACTTTGTGGGTTGTAAAATGACATGATGAGTATTTCTGTTTCTTGTGTTAAAATCTAGTTTTTGTAAGGTAATTGGCAATAATGGAGTTGACATTGGATTAACAGAGGTGACCTGAAGTTGGTATCAAGAAGGGGATTTTTTAGAGAAATGAATGAATGAAATGAAAATAAAGGACCACACTGTGGAAGAAAATATACTTACAGCAATAAGGATTCATCCACTCATGTTTTTGCATGCCAATAGAGCTGCGGATAAAGATATGTGAATAAGCTAAAACCCATATGAGCATTTTTTTACCTTGGTAGAATTTTATGAAGACTAGGTTGTTGGTCTTTGTAGAAATATTGACTTCTATAAAAATAAACTGATACGGAAATAATAGTTTAGACACAGCTCATGTAAATACTTCAGTCCTAAAAACAATAGTCTTCACTCCCTGATGAAAATGACAGATGAAGGTGGAGGTCAACACAGAAATGCTGGGGAGTTTCTGGACCATGGCAGAGAGAGGAACAGAAAGCAGGGACAGCTCTGAGGAGAGACAGCGATATTGCTACTGGGTGGTGGCTGAACAGATAAAATGGGGCCTGACACAGGTTATTTGGGTAGAAATTGGCTCAGGGAGTCTTTGCGGAGCTTACTTTTTGGTGGACAAGGGTTTGATGGCAAGGCCTACCCCTAGAAATGTTCTTGTTTTGTGGCCTCCCAGCTGGGGCTGATGTGGTCTATTTTTTAGACTATACATGTGTGTGTTTCTGCCATATCATATATTTGTATTGTTCCACAGTGCACCCAAATCCTGCAGAATGCCTCCAATTTTACTGCCAAATCTTCAATTAAAAAATAGGGCTTTCTTTGAATGTGAATTTTTTAAAAGGATGCTTCTGGGCTTGTGAATAGGCCGCTTACATTGCCTCCCTTGCAGACATCCTCCTCAGAGAGACAGAAATAGGAATGAGCATATTCAGAAAGATTTCTTTACCCTGAGCGATGGTACTTCCATGTCAGGAATCAGACAAACTTTTTCCCCTGTGAGTTCCCAGCCCCCTTTCAGCCCTGGACACAGCTAAAATGTACTTTAAAGATGGACATAATCTCTATTACTCCAGAGTGTGAAAACCAGAGTGTCCAGGAACTGGACTAGGCACTACTGCCCAGAAAGGATGGGAATCATGTGTACCATGCACTGCCAGCCTTGTCCCAGCTCCAGATAAAAACTGGAGAAATACACAGGCTTCACATACAGTGGCATAGCCATTTGTTTTGTCTCTGATTCTCCATCAGAGTAACTGATGTTTGGCATATCTCTGTTAGTGTGTTCCTTCCTATTATACAGGTTGACTCAGAAAGACTGGGAAATGCAAAGATCGAAGGCTGTGAGACTTGCTTCTGACCAGAAAGCTTTTAGAGTTTAGCTTCCTGCTGAGTAATCCTGATATATGAAGAATCAATCGTGCTAACTGCTTTAGGGGAAAATATGTAATCACTACCTCAAACCATTTCCCTCTTGACTGTAGTAGAGTCTTTCTTGTAAAAACTGAGGGAGAAAACAGGAGGGGCAGCGAGACAGTAACACTCTAAAAACATTTTAAAGAGAAGAGTTGTTTGCGAGTCGTGGTAAGCGCTGTAATACTTTTCTCAGATCTCTGTAACTTTTCTGTAACACAAACAAATTCAGCTTCAAATCCATCTCCACTAGGTGGAAACCAGTTTTCTTGTAATGTCCTGTGTGTCTGATCTCCAGTTTATTTATATAAACAGATCTTTATCTTGCATCTTCTGTTTTGATCTTTAGGATTCACTGACAACCATTTACCTAATGAGTGTGTATGAGCCATGTAACACAACATTCAGGGCAGGCTGATAAGGGTGGCAGTGTGCGCATCCATCCTACCACCCCATAATCACCCAACATAATAGGTGACAAAGTGAATATCCCAAGTGCTCTTTTGTTAAGACTTTTTTATTAAGATATTTTTATTAAGTAGTGTTTTACAATAATAATAACAGCTGCTTTTTTTTTTTTTTTGGAAGGGTTTGGTGAAGATATGAGAGCATTGAAGTGAGTAGAAATATGAGAGTGTTGTGGGATCCCAGGACCATGTGACTGCTAGAGTAGAAATACAGAGTTGGCTCCTCCACCAGTGCAAAGTGACTTCAGTCAAGCAATGATAATTTGTGCCAGCTGGAAATTTCTTACTTCCTGGTAACCCTTTGTTTTCAGTTGTGCATTTACATATCTGGCTTTTGTGTGTTTACTGAATTGTGTATGGGAATATGCATAAACTACGCAAAGAAGAAGAGAAATCACTTGATAAGGGCCATGAGAGCATCACAGAGGGTCACAGAGCAGTTTTCAGCTCTGCTTGCTTTTTCTCGCAGCATCCTTTTGCAGTTCTTTGCCTCCTTGCTGATTTATCTAGTTGAGCTGTAGGTTTATAATGTCTATTTTAGGCTTGATTAAGTGCTAGCCACAGGAAGTTTTGTGTGCTCATGGAGTTTGAATGAACCTTGGGATTTTGTGCAGAATTACTATAACAACCATAACAGAGAAATATCACAAATAGTATATTCAGCAGAGTTCATGGGTCAGTCTAAAATGTATGATTCTCTTTTTCATCAGTTGCTCTAGCTGGTGTTAGAAAGGTCTTAAGGTGGAAAAACACTCCTTCCAGTTGACCAGTGGGTTACGCCACATTTCTTTCTCATTTAGTATTTCAGTGCCATACCAAATGAGAGATTTATTGTTAACTAGTTTGCATTGACTCCTCTTACTTCATCTCCTCTGTGTCTATGTTTCTGGCATGTTATATGGTCTCCTGTCTAACACATAGTCAAGCTGCAGACACGTATTGGAGTTCTGAATAATTTTTATTACCTCAATGATTACATTATGATCTTAGAAATTGATATACTGAGATTATAGAAATAAAAATAGATGCATCGAGAAAGAAAAGGCAAACATAAAAGCAAGAGGACAGCCATTTTGACACTGAGGAATGGAGAGATATAGTTTCTGGGGTATATCTGACAGTTTGATTTGAGCATGGATTGCTTGAACACAGACCTTCCTACCTGATAACTCCAAACTGGTGCTGAAATAAGTGGGATAAAATTCTCTCCCTTGGGATGGTGAATATGGTGGTGTTTAAAGAACTTCTAATAAGAATGCAATTCAGGCCTCAGTGGATGCATAGATAAGAAGTGAGGTATGCTGAATGTTAATCTGTTTGGCCCTTCTAATGAGGTCAGGTTAACTCAAGTTCTTATGCCTCTCAAAGGAACTTTGGGCCAAATGGTGTGCACTGACATGTACCATTTTGGTATGACTTGGATCAAATTATTCCTGTGGCTTACAATCAGTTTTAATTCTGATAGTTGTTTTCTTTCTTTTTTTTTTTAAAAAAAGTATGCAATTCTTGCATTTGGGGTTTTTGCAAAGCTCAAAATGGGAAAAAACATTCAGACAAAATCTCTGAGTTTGAGGAAAGTTTTGTACAGCTTTAGTTAAAACCTCATAGCACGTAGAACTACAAAGTTAAATCAAGAATGTTCTGGTCAGGGCAATTTTTGTGACCATAACCAATAGGAAGACCATTCTTTCATAACTGAAATAGCAGTTAAATGTGTAGTGAAAGAAGCCGTAGTTTATGTTTGAATTCTGGTAATCCAGTATCAGATGGATAGGTCTTGTGTTGCTGATCAAAATTAATCAAGGAATATATATTTTCTTCAAATTCCTAGAAGTCAATTATGTGATTTCTTACAATCATGTCAGGTACTGTTACAGAAAGCTGAGCTCTTGTGACTACTCCAGACCTGTTTGATGTTACTGGGCAACCTGCCAAAGTCTCCTTTCTGTATGCCAAGATGGTAATTATTGACACTTCACAGGGAAAGGGTTTCAAGGAACTCACATCAATTTTTCTTCCACAGTCAGAAACTGGAAACGCCACTATAGCGAAGATATCCTGAAATCCTTGGGGATTATATTCCTGGAATGAATGAAGACTAGAGAGCACTAAGAAAGTTAACCTTAGGCAGAAAAAGCAAGGCTAACATGCAGATGCCTGGAGTGGGACTTGGGTAGAACTATTTGAAAGGAATAAATCTGGTGAGGAGTGGGAGTGGGTGAGAAAACTTTGTATGTGCAACATATTGTCTTTTAGGATTGAAGGTGTATTGTGAATCAAAACTAGTGCTCCAGAAGGGACTGAAAGGCTCACCTCTGCATCTCAGGAGTAAGTCACAGAGCAGAGGGGAGGTGGCACCATGCACTAGGAAGGTTGAAGCCATCACTTGCTGTGCTTTCAGGGCTTTATACCACATCTGTCTGTGGCATTTGTCTGCTTATCTTGGGTTTTCCTCACAGTCTCAGGAGCCAAATTAATTTGATTTTGTAGATGAGGTTTTTAGGGTGAAGGAGGGTTGTCTCACAGAGTGAACAGATTTTTAGACCAGGATGTGACGTTTCTGATCATTCTGATCCCTTTCAGATGTGAATATTAGCACTGGCACTAGCTGCTATGCTGGGCTTCTCTCCTGCTTGTGTGAAACTTCTCTGCTTCCCTACTGAGACTGACAGCTTCGCAGCGGAGTGTGGAAGTTTATGTAGATTGCCATTAAGAGTTCATACTTGGCCAACCATGAGCCACAGTGATTATGATTTCTCTCCTGCGCTATCATTTCAATGCTTTAGACACTTGCATGTGGTTATCACATCCTGCCCCTGTTCGCTGCTTTGTTAATCACCATGTGCTTAGCAAGATGCTTAATTCCTGTTAATCTTTCCTCGTGTATCCCAGTGTGGGTCACTTGTAATGCTAGCAAGTAATTCCATAAAAAGCAGAAGTTACAAAGTTTGAATTCCTACTGATTTTGTTTTGCACTTGGGTCTGCTGGTTTCTATTAAAAATTGAACTCTTATTTCAGTCTCTTTCTTGGTTAGGACTTCAAGAGGATCTCTCTTAACTTGCCTGCCAGGTCCCAAAGACGTTTATGCAATTTTCAAATCTGTTTGAAGTTACTCAGTATGTTTAAAAGTTATTGAGGAGGGCAAGCAGACTGACAGACAGACAGACAGGAGGCTGAAGAGAGCCAGTGGGTTGTGTAAGTCTTATTT
Source organism: Phalacrocorax carbo (assembly GCF_963921805.1). Lineage (NCBI taxonomy): Eukaryota > Metazoa > Chordata > Aves > Suliformes > Phalacrocoracidae > Phalacrocorax > Phalacrocorax carbo. Next base: position 60,761,949 of record NC_087515.1, on the reverse strand, counting down.
CTTTAAGAAACCCATAAAAAAAGTTAGAAGGAAAAAAATTATATGGTAACTGTTATATAGTTTCATTTCTGAGAGCTGTTACATTCTGTGTCTTGGTGCAAAACATTTCAAGTTTTGCCATAGGTTCATCTTCACTGCAGTGCTAGTTCAAGTAGCCACACTGAAGCAGTACCATTTCAAGACAGTTTAGCTCAAAGCTCAGACCAAGGAATAAGAAAGGCTTAATATAAATAATTAACAATTCTGTGTTTTAAGACAAGCTAAAACTGGTGATGATTTAGCCCAGAAAGTGCACCTTTACCTGTGGTGGCTCAGGAGCTGACTGCCACGCAGCTCAGATGCCTGCACAGTGTGATGGGGAGGTTCAGCCAGGCACAAAGACCCTCTCAGCACCCCAAGCCAAGCCATCCCCTGCCTCTGCAGCCATACGCCAGCAGCTCTGGTTGTGTGCTGTCAGCAGGAATGTTTGTATTAGCACAGGATAGTCAAGTCTTCACTGCTTTATGAGCTGGAAGGTCAGCCACACTTGAGCTTCAATCTACCATCCCCTGCCCTCCATTAAGTTAGCTGCCTGGAGCTTAAAGCACAGTTTAATCTGTGATAGAAACTTATGGGAGTCCGCTCAGGGGCAACGCTCAAGCTATACCTCAAACTAATTCAACAATCCCCACGAGACAGCAGGGGTTTCTTGAGGAAGATACCAGATGCCAAGAATGTGTCTATGCAGCCCAAATAGCTCTTTATGGTGCCATAGCAGGAGGCTGAAAAAATCCTAGGACTACCCCAGGGATGTCTGTGATGGAAGGAAACTGGTTTACTGAAAGGGACCATGCATGTTGTTATTTAAATGTAACAAATGAGTGTGTAGTAATCATTCTTATTAATACTAATAGCAACTATATTCCTGTAGATTAAAAGCCTCACTCACCAGCTCTGTGAAAAACTCTTACAAAAAAGTAGACAAGGGGGAGAGAAAGATGGTAATGTCACTGCAGAAATGCTGTCCACAGGGACAAAAGGCTATGATGTCTTAGTGTATGCCTGGCTCGGTACTGAGCCTGGAGATTCACTTGACTAGCTGCTTGGCTGGCCTGTGGTCCAGGTGGAAGAGCAGACAGTCAGCTCCTCAGCGAGGAGGCAGTAAGGAAGGGCTCCTTAAGCCACCCCTCAGCTATTAGTTACCATCTCACGCTCCCCTTTATTCTGCCTGACAATGAACAGGCTGTTTTAGGTCCTTGGTGATAGTCTAACTAAACTGTTCAACTTTGCACCAAATGAGAGAAGGGCTAGCACCCAGTCCAATGAAGTGGAGAAATTATTTCAGAAGCTGCTTTCTACTCAGCTTTCAGCCTGCCCTGGTTCATTTGCTCATGCCACAGCAGGATCTCAGCTTTGCCCTGCTTTCCTGGGAGCTTCTGGGGCTGCAATGCTGGGGACAGGGCACCAACTCCCAGGCAGAGGGGTTTCAATGAGATGGGCACAGTTACTGGGTAAGCCTAAACCAAGTCCCTTCCCAAGGTGGCACCAGACACAGGCACTCACTTTGTGCCATGCCTCCTGCTCCTCCCTTCTTCTGTTTTTTCCTTTAAAATACACTGGCTGGATTTTCCAAGCACAGAGCAGCAAAGTATTTCTGCTCTTAAGTCCTTCTTAGCCCCCTGACTTTACACTGAGTTTAGTGGGAGATTCGTATCCTAATGAAAAGACAGAGTCCTAAGTAGTTAATTTGGTTTGGAACTTTATGTTTGTGAGTTACTATCAACCACATTAAAACCTAAAGCGGTTACATGCTATATATTACATTGCCATGCTGTTCTCGTTAAAGTAATTAAAAGTGTTTTCACATTAAACAAACAAATAAAAAAAAGGTGCTAATCAGCTGTATTTCAAAAAAAGCTGAAAGAAAAATGATGCTGTCTAAATGGTTTGGAATAGTCCGGCCTATTCTATTATATGTCTGTAGCAGCAGGATATAACAAAGGTAAAGATTTAAGGCAATTTTGACACCTTAAAGCAGAACTGTTAGCACTGCATGGACTTTCAAATCCAAAGAGGATTCAGCCTGCTCACTTACTGCCTTCCACATCTTCAAAGGACCATGGCTCTTTTTTAATCTTTCCACTTTGCTGTGAAGCCATAGGAAGTTATTGACTTTACAGGCAGTTTTAGTACACAATCAAGCAAGAAAAAAATGCTGGTATACTCTGAGGCTGTGAGTTCAAATCCTCATCTCTTTGTGTCACTCCCCTCTCTGTGCTCAGGCAGAATTTAAAAGTGCAGAACAAATGGTGAGCTGTTATACAAGGTTTTGTTTTCTGACCCCCTTGTTGAGCCAAAATTCTCTGAAGACATTCAGGGAGGCTTTGGCTACCTCACAAATCTTCCAAATGTAGTTGGAGTAAGCTTTCCACAATAATATTGCTTGATTATAATTAGATATAGTTTGAACTCTGGATCTGAGCTCTGACATCGCTCTTCTTGGAACAGCTCTGGGGTAAGTGGAGGCTGGAGGGCTTCCAGCGAGTGTTTGCTCACTGGTCAGTGTCTGGACAGAGTACTGCCTGCTTTTCTTTCAGGCCAAGTGTAAGAGCACTTAAATTTCTCTTTGCTTAATGCCAGAAGGTGCTATTAGAACTGATGCTTAAATCACCAACCAGCTTGACAGAACTGGAAGGGGAGCTGACACCATGTGATTGAATGTTTTTTTCCTGAGCTCTGGAAGCACAAACCTCTCCCCTGTTTCACTGGGGTGAAAAGCTCAAGTTTCTCTGGCCACCAAGAAAGAGATAGAAAGTAAGTAAGAAAGAAGCCCAAGAAGCCAGGAAGGGAACTGGTGAGACCGTGGCCCCAAGCAGGTGCTTCTGGAGGCCCTTCTGCCCAAAACGGGCCTTGAGCTGAGGCTGAAGTTGGCCTCCACCACGCAATTCCCAGTGTGTAGAGGGAAGGAGGACGTTGTGTCCACCCCTCACATTTACATCTGTATGAAACAAGCTGTTACCAATATCCTTCTACAGAAACCCCGAACATTAGCAAACAGTTTGGGCTAATGTTCAAATAATGGACAGTATAAAATAAGGTAAAATAAGCATGATGAAGAGACTCAAAAAATCCTACAGCAAGCAACATAAAGATCAGGAATTCTGTTTTGCATCATGATCCTGACTGTACTTCAGCAATACAATAAATGAGCTTGCCTGTGTCCTGCAGCTCCTGGGGTGGCATTGGACTAACTTTCCTCCAAAGACCACACGTCCTTATTTTCTTCAACTGTATGAGATGCCACAAGATACCCAGAGGAAGGAATTCAACTGGACATTTTGTTTTCTCCCACTTTTATTTGTTTTCTCCTACTTTTAGCTCCTGACTGGTTCCTTGCAGAAAGCCTTTGAAACCTTAGAATGTTATTCCTAAAGGCATAGAACTGATGCCCTTTAGCAAAAGTTTTTGATGAAGTCTAAATAATAAGACGTAAAGGTACATTAACTTAATTTGAAGGCATAATAAGGTCCTAAAAATATGGCAGTGATGACAAGTAGCTTTGGATGTCCCCATTATGGGACATCTAACTTGAAACCTTTAGAAGAGTCTTGATTTTATAGATGGGCTAGGTGTTTTTGTAAAATTTATGTAGTGAAAAGCTTAAGAATGAAAAAATTTTAAGCCCCTCATTATTTGGAAAGTCTTGAACTATAGCTTTAAGGAATTTATGAATGACGTACTGAAACGTACTGAGAAGTAAGGGTTCTGTGTTATCTAGGTCTTATTTAGCATTTGTCTTCTCTGTTTAGAAGTAAGGACGAACAGCATTAATTACATTTCCAAATGCTTCTAAATTTGGAAAACTTGAGTGTTCCAGTTGAAAATAATATGAATGAAGGTCTGAAAGTCTGTCTAAACACATTCAAGGGATAAAAGTGTTAGTAGCTACCTGAACATTAGTTAATGTAGGAGAAAAATAATGACAAAATCAAATAATGTCTTTCCTTCTAATGGAAAGGAGGCACTTGGAAAGCAAAGATACTTACAGAATCTACTGGTGATAGGTCTATATTCATGGCCTGAAATTATAATCTGACCTTTATAAAAAATAAGACAGCCCTAACACTGTAACAAGAAGACAGAACAATTTTTTTCCACTATCCTTAGAGCTAAGCACTGCAATGGGGAAGTTTTAAGGAGAAAGTTTGATACATAGCTGAATTGGGCCAAAGGACTTGTGGTCCTCCCAAGGCCCTTTACAGTCTTGTTTTCTGGGATTCTCTGACATGCCACGAGAACCTGAGAGGAAGGACTCCAGATACACCTTTTGTTTTCTCTCTCTTGTAATTTTTCACCTGTTAAATGTGTGAGCCTCAAAGGAGTAAAGTTGTAAGGAGGATTTGAATGAGAACAGAATAGTGCTTGGCTTTATAAGGTTAAAGATACTGTATTTAGTGAGTTGCAAATTAAACAGTTTGCCATATGAGGTGGTTATCAAAAATATTGTGTTAAATGTCATCAGGATGGATGCCGGCTCAGTCTGAATGAGGTAGGAAGTTGTATAGCCATGCTATTGCCACCATATTGTAGACAGGGAGCGCACCTGTGAAAGCTCTTGGACACTGCTAAACGATGGTGAGAGCACAGTCTCATTTGTCCCACAGTAAATGTTTATTTGTTTACTTGTATTTTTATAGTTTTCTTATAGACCAGGACACAATTTCTTCCAACTTAATGATCCTCTGCATCACATCTTTAGATACCTGGGGTTTCTGGAGTCCATTTGTCCAAAACATTGAATAAATTCTTCCCCTTCATTGGAGGCAGCAGAAGCTAGGAATCTAATACAATATGCTCACATTTGGATTTCTGGTAATTCGATTTAGGATGTCAAAACTATATCAGCCTTTGTCATCCCATGAAGAAAGGGTACCAGCTGTGTGCTTCTGCCCTCTTTCACTGTTAGCCTTACATCCCAGTGCTCTTCTCACTTGCATCCATGGCATCATCCTCCTGCATGACCCATTCTGGGGTGAGCTGGTCAAATTTTGCATTTATTGCTAGAATTCTATTTTGTATCTTTAACTTTTCAGAGAGAGAGACCTGGGGAGAATTCATTTAGTTCAGCTGAGGTGTTAGCAGCCTCCTCTCTGACAGCCATTACACTGTCATGACCTGTCCTGTGCATCTAACACTGATCTATTCATAGTTTTCAAATCAGCATGCTGGGCAGGTTTTTATGCTAAATCATCTTTCTTCACTGGTCCCTACTTATACTGCAGCAAATAAAAAGGCTTAGATTAGTGCAACGGGCAAATAGGTCTCTCTATGTCCTATGTTCTCAATGTAATTTTCTGAGTGAATTAAATGGATGGACTAGCAAAGCTGGCCCTGAGACAGACACATGCTGTGGGGAAGGTATCCCACAGAGGGAATCTTATTCTGCCAAATTGTTTGGTGTTTTGTGATATTGACTAGGTGAGGTCAATGAAATAACTTCCGCTGGTGACGGTAAGCAATTTTTGAACATAAGGCACAAGAGGTGAAAGGTTGCCTAAGCTAGCAGTCAGCCTGAGAGCAGCCTGACAAAAACTCTCGGTATGGCAGGTAGGAAGATCCTCAACGAGGCATGGCACTGGTCACTGTGTGCAGTCTGTGGGAGCAGAGCACCTATGGGCATTATCCTCAGCTGGGGACCCGGGGCTGCAGCCGCTGCACAAGCAGGGAGCAGCAAGTTGGTCCCTCCTCTAAGCAGCTTAGAAAGATAAGCAAGGAAACAACAGATGGAGACAGGCAGATGGAGGAACACCAGGAAACACAGAAAATATTAGTCAGCATCATAGGCAGTGACCTCAGCATACCAGAAGTCTAAATGTTGTCAAGTCTTTTGTAGGCATCCCAGAAAAGGAGGGCTTTAAAAAGAGTGTTAAAGGAAGATAATGAATTGTTTTGTAGACATTTGCAGAGAGTGGCTCCTGAGCATCTGGGAGAGTGGAAAGCAAAGCATGAATGTGTTTGAAAATTAATTCTGAGAACATTTCAAGCTGCCTAGTGGACGATTTTATGGGCGGGAACCTCTTAAAGAGGCTTACTTTTGGTGCACAGTAAGAGGTGGTAGAAGACCAGGGGATAATCCGTGAAGAACCTTCCTCTAAAAATGAAAAAGATGACCTTTAAAGCATCAGTCTGGCTAGATATGCGTGAGGGTTAGGGAAAAAGAACATACACTTTTTAAAAATACTGCAGGAAAAGGAAAGGGAAGGGGTCATAGGACTCATTGGTGAAAACACAGGGCAGGCTGCTGCATGGACAGGCAGAAGGTACTACCTGAGCACCCCAGTGTTTCTTCTGGCACTAGCTGAGATCATGAACCTGCTCTGTTGTTTTAATGAGAAGTGAAAGCAGGGAAGATGATTGCCTTGTAGCTATATACAACCCAGCCAGAGTTAATGTCCTGTCCAAGTGAAAGAGAGAGAAAAAGAGGACAGAGATACTGTCACAGCTGACAATTTTCCTCACTGGCTGAAAAAGAATTGGAAGTCCTGCAAAAAGTGGGTGGCAGTGTGCATTTCTGAGGGGCTGGTGGATGATATTGAAAGAGACCTGGAAATAATAGAGAACAAGAGCAGAGTTTGGTGAATCTTGGGTGAAGAAGGAAAACTGATGTAGGCAATAGAAACATAGAGGGAGAGAAGTGAAAATAACTCATTGGCAGCCCCATTCAAAGAAGGAAGAGTGGAAAAAGAGGAACATCTAGATATGGAAGCAGAGAGGACCTCAGCAAGGATTGAAGTAGGAGAGGCTGTTGGCAGAAGCAGCATTAGGCATGGAGATGCCCCTTTCTGTGTGAGACTTACAGTTTAGAGGGACTGAAACGTGGAAGACAGGAAGAGTTGCACTCCAGAGAAAGCAGTGGCTGGGTATAAGGAGAGAAAACAGCAACAGATATGAGGTAAGGGGTGACAAAATGGCAAAAATTAATAGCAGTGATGGCATGTGAGATTGGGGACTGAGGGTAGGCAAACACTGTGGATGTGTATGTGGGCAGGCAATTAAATCAGTGCAGCTTCGGGTTCAGCTTCAGTTTGGATTCTGTGCAACAGAACCATTTGGTTTTGATACTGTTTTGAGCTCAATAACGTTTCAAAGTGGTTATGTAGGCTCAGCTCCTATTCAAGAAAAATAAGACATTCAAACCAATTTATATCTAGTTTTAGTTTAGCTTTCTGGAGGTAAAATTGATGTGTTTCTCCAAGAAGCTGGTGTTAGAGAAGGGTGGTGATAATATAAATGGGAAATGGAGGCAGTAGAGGGAGAGGGATGAGAATGGAAAGAAGAGGAGGAGAAGGTGAGGTGACATCCCTGAATGGTAGCAAATAGATTAGGTTAAAAAAGAAGGATGGTGAAAAAGCCTTACAGAAACAATGTTGGGAAGATCCAAAATAAATGATGTTTGGAAAAAATCCCATTCATAAAGAGTGCAAGGGATGTATGCACCTTTTATGCAGCCAAGCAAAATGCAAAACAATGGAGCTGAAAATCAAGTCTGAGAAAAAAGAAAAGCAGCTCCTGGAAGAATTGTTAAATAGAAGAGCACAAAAAAGCAAATGTCATCACAGATAAAGTCACAAAGGTAAAAGTGGCAGATTTGCTAGTTTAAGCAAGGACAGGCTCTTATTTTTACATATTTTGTAATTTAATATAGCCTAATGATGTCTCAAACTCAAAACAATTCAGGTAATTCAAAGATAATCCTTTGAAGACTGCAGGAATACAGTATATACATACATTCTCCCAAGCATTCATTTGGCAGGGAGCCTAGAAAACGCTGGTGTTCTGTGAATGCTCACATGTAGCAGTGCGCTGCCAAAATTTCAACAAGATGGTCTGTCACAAATTTGCCATTGAATTGATGACACACCTAGTTGGCAGGCAGGACTGGTTCAAAAAGAGAATTTATTTTGAACAGGGAATTCTGGAAAAAGAACACCCAAACCCAAACCCTCAAACCCAACACCTTTTACTCAGATTTTCTCACAATTTAAGCAAGGAAGCAAACAAAACCTTGAACGAAGAACTAAATTGCTTGGGGATTTTGAAAAACAAATTTTGTTTATGTTCCGGCTTTTTATTAGTGTGTGTGTGAGTAGTCTTCCCCTTCTTCTCCTGAAACATGTGATGAAGGAAAGTCAAAGTGCAGGGCCTGACACCTTAAATCTGGATGAGCTTTTGATGTTTCAGGTTTTTGACTTACTTTGATTCTTTTTACGTACTGTCTTGAAAATTTTTATTTAAGAGTTCAGGCATCCAATGGAATTATAGCTACTGAACAAGTTCTGCAAGTCCTGTGCTTCAGAGGTGGGGTAGGGCATGGATGAAAAAGGCAGGAGAGGGTTTTATGAGGTTAGAGAGAACAGGACAGCTTGTGGAGGAGCTGCTGTAAGTTCTTTTCAATTTGAAATCAATAGGATTTTATCTTCTTGTGAGATATTTTGAACCAGTGGCTAAGTCTGGCATGTCAGAAATCTTCATTAGGCAAGACAAAGATTTATGAGTTCAGTGGGATATTGATATATATTAGGAAAAAAATACTACATATGTTTGGTTTGACTGGGCTATCACAGTGGAATTAGAGGTACTTTTCTCCTACTGCCTTTAGAAAGGCAAGAAAATTGTGTAGCACTCTCTTTCCTAATTCTCTCACTTTGTTTACTTCCTTAATTTGTCCAAAAATATTGCATGCTGTCCTGGTTTCAGCTGGGATAGAGTTAATTTTCTTCAGAGTAGCTAGTATGGGGCTATGGTTTGGATTTGTGCTAAAAACAGTGTTGGTAATAAGGAGATGTTTTAGTTGTTGCTAAGTAGTGCTTACACTAGTCAAGGACTTTTTCAGCTCCCTGTGCTCTGCCAGGCACACAAGAAGCTGGGAGGGGACGTAGCCAGGACAGCTGACCCCAAATGACCAAAGGGATATTCCATACTGTATGACGTCATGCTCAGCATATAAAGGTGGAGGAAGAAGAAGGAAAGGGGTGACATTTTGTCTTCCCAAGTAACCATTATGCTTGATGGAGCTCTGCTTTCCCAGAGGTGGCTCAACACCTGCCTGCCCGTGGGATATAGTGAATGAATTCCTTGTTTTGCTTTGCTTGCGCTCATGGCTTTTCCTTCACCTATTAAACTGCCTTTATCTCAACCCACCAGTTTTCTCACTTTCTCTTTTTCTCTTCTGGTTCTCTCCCCCATCCCACCACGGGGGAGTGAATGAGCGGCTGTGTGGTGCTTTGTTGCTGACTGGGGCTAAACCACGACATATGCTCAAGAGACACCTGCATGCCCTTGGTGCAAGACAGGTGCCTGTCAGAAAAGCATCACCTGGATGGGCCCGCAGGAGGACCGTCCAGGGGCTATACCAGGGTCTGTGCGAGTAGTTCCAAAGGCAATGTCATGGAGGAGAGAGGTGATGGACATCTCTGGTATATCAGAGGTGGGGAGGTAGCAAGCTAGAGGCTGCAGTTTTGAAATACTGGTAGGAACTGTGTTCAACCTCCAAACCAAAGTGTTATCCCTTCTGAAGGGTAATGTAAGTACTTTGAGGAGACTCTGTAGAGCTTAGTGGATTCAGGACGGAGAAGCTATTCATATTTTCATACTATAAATAATGTAGAATATTTAACAACTCCTTAATATTGATGTTGGTGACACACTGGTAAGCAATACTTAGCAAGTCAATGAGAATAATGTCAGACAAAGAGGTAGAAATCTTTTATCACATATAATAATATTTTGCTATCACTGTTGAGGGCTCTTGCTAGCCTCTAGAAGGCAAGTTATTTTCCATGCTGATTTCCTCAGGATTAATGTCAAGTATTGTTATTGTCTTGTATCTCTACATATACTTATGCAAGTAGATGTGTTAGTACAGTATTACATTGTATTGTTTAAAAATGTATAGAGATGCCATCTGGTCCAGCTGCTGTGTGGGCCAGTAACTGTTGTATTGCTTTATTTATATCATTTTGGGACGTGCTTGCTGTTAGAATTTGGGGCTAATCATGTGTTTGAGAAGGGAAAGGTTTAACTGGCTCGGAATGTTCTCTTGGAAAGGAACTGGGTGACGAAATTTGGAAATGTTCATTTTTCTATGCTGATGCCACATTCTGTTTAACACCTTGGGCTTGAAAGCTCCCACAGGTGTTCTGTGTTTGTGTATGATTTTGATAATCTTTTCTTCAATTTAGTTCCAAACTGATCAGCCTTTTAAGATATTTAACTAGACTGCCACATTAAGAGAAATATTGAATTCCTCTATAGTCCAGGCAAATATTCTTGGGATTGTATGTACATGTTTCAGAACTGTAAGTGTATACACATTCGCTCATGTAACATACTTCATTGGTTTGGTTTATGTATAGATGCTTGTGGATGTATCCATCTTAAAAGACTGTCCCTTCCTGCACAAAGTGGCTGATGAAGGGGCCAAAAAGTAGCAGATGAAAGAGGAATCAAGGGAGCTGGGTCCTGTTTTTACAGAGCTACTGAGCAGGGTCAGATCATTTAATCTGTTCCCCTTTTCATTTGCTGCCACCCTGTTCCGTTAGACTGTAAACTGAGGCAACTGTCTGCTACCATGTGTTTCTACAAAGTATATCATAACAAGATCCCTATCTCAGTTAGGGCCTCTGGGCACTATTATATTATAGATAATAAAATATACCTCATGTTTTTAAATTGTTTCCAATCAAATTTTGTGTTAAAGAATTTTGTTCTGAATTCAGAGTGTGTTTGAGATAGCAGTTACTTATAATTATACTTGATATTATTCCTACAGAAGACAGGGGTTTATGTTGGTGTCACAGAGCTCATTAAGTTGTTTTGCATTAGCTTTTTATTAGCATTTTAAAGAAAGGGTTATTCAGAAATTAAATAGGAAACCTCCATTTTAAGGTAGGACATTTTGATGTTAGGTCAGCTATGCTGCATGGGCAGGGATGTAACTGAAACTCTAGTGATACCTATTACAGATGAGCTGTGTCTATCAACAAATCTTCCTATCAAAACCTCCTCTACTCCAGAGTAAAATGGAGTTAGAACTTCAGAAAGGACCATGGTGATTTCTCATCCCTCTGCACTGGGGTGGGTCATATATGTAAGAATAAAAAGAGCCTTTGTTAACAGATACAAGCACTGCCAAACATCAGCAGCTTGTGATTGTTTTTATAGGAGAGTAGTGATCAAGTACTTTCCCCTGTACAGTCAGAAATGTTACCTGAGATAGACTAAATACTCGGGAATTTGGCTAAGGTGCTTTTTGTGTTAGTAGTTCTTCTGAGACCTGAAGGCCCTTCTAATGTGCCCAGACATTGCAACATATCCTGTGCAAGGCAGTCACTTGGCAAGATAGGTTGGCTGCTATGAAGAGGGCTACGGTCCTTCAGAAACACAGGTGAGAAGGGCTGTACAGCAATTAAAATGCAAGTTTTTTCACCCACATATCATAGAAGGGGGGAGCCGGTTATGTTGCACTGTTGTCTACCTACAGGTAGATAACATCTTCCGTATTTGGGTTCTACTGAGTGCATTTAGAGCTTCTTTCTCAGTTTTGCAGTGTTGTTGTTTTCTTTATTTAAACAATAAAATGTAAATTGTTCCTACTGCAAAGCAACCCCAACTCTACCAGGCACCTTGTGTGTAAAGCTTGTATAATAGACCCTCTTGTTTTTTGAAAATAAAATCAGCTTCTCTTAACCTATTCCATGGGAGTAAAAATCTGCTCTCCAGGCAGTTGATAAGCAAACTACTGATTTAATGGGTTTGCAGAAGATGATTATGGAAGATGAGTATACGGGTCACATGTACTCAGTAGAAGACAAATTGACTCCAAGCTAAGACTGATGGAATAGGCTTGTGATTCAGATTTTCTGAAGGAGGATATTTGAATTCAAAGGGAGACAGAAAAGAGCTGAGGTGTTTATTGTCCATTGTTCCTCTCATGAAAACATGGACAATGGAAAGTAATGAATGTTACTAGCTTTCAGGTGAAGAGTCAGAGAAGACTTTTTTTCTGTGGATGTTTTTCCTGCATGAAACCAAGAACCAGGGTTGTATTCTTCCCTGATAATATGAACTGGATTGTTGTATAAAAGAAGGTGCAATGCTCACAAGTGCAGGTGCGCCGCCCCAGCACGGAGCAGGATTCAGTTCTGTGAATATCACACTTCATGTGCATGGCAAAACAGTTCTGAATGAAGGAGCAATTAAACAGTGTTTCAGGCCTGTGCACAAACAAGACAGATCTAACCCTGGGCAATACTATGTGACTGAGTATCTGCTAGGAATTAGAGGTCAGAAATAAGAAACTAATTTTCATTCAACTGCAAATAATTGCATCTACACCCTCATAAAGTAGCCCAGCTGGTGTTAGAGTCCTTAGTCAAGTCTGTTTTGGGTGTGGGGGTGGGAAAAGAAAGAGGAAGGAAAAAACCTCTACCAATCTAAAGGCTATGGAAACTTTGGAAATGCCTGAGCAGGCAAGCACATTGTCCTGAGATATTGCTGGTGTGCAAAAGCTAATGAAAACTTCACTTCATGGCTTTTAAAAACTACAGGTGTTATTGTTTCCGATCCAAATGTCTACAAGAAAGACTCGTGAAACTGTCCATGTCACACTCAACTACTAGACAGAAGAAGAGAGAAGTACCTTATTCTGAGCTAAGGTCCTCAGCCCCTTTGTATCTCTCTTTATTTCAAGCACTTTACCTAGCGATGAAAAGTGCCACTTATATCTGAATTAAAGAGTTACAGGAGAGCCCTTTGGAAAGCAATGAACTCAGACTTTCAAGGCGATCAGACAACACTGCCCCTTCTTTTCCGACCCGTTAGACTTCAGGCTAGCAGGGATGATATAATTTTCTAACAGTTTTGGTTTTTTGGATGAAGATGGAAAGAGGAGATGACAATGTTAGTAGAATTGTGGCTTGTAGGAGTGGAAAAATTTCAGTGTTTTCTTGACATATTTTTATTTTTTAAGAAAAGATTCACTCTACAAATTGCATGGATTTTTAGTGGAGACCCAATTCTTACAGTTTTCTTTTTTATTTGTGCTTGAGGAACATGCCCTTTAGTGTGATTAAGGAATAATTGGATTCATTTTGAATTGTGGTAAATGGCATGGCATTCTTTTCATGGAGTTTCTGGTTCTGCAATTACATTTCTGCAGCACTGTCTAGCAGTCACGAAAGATTAGCTGTGTTTTCTTCTTCTGCCATGCAGTTCTCTAATCTGTCTGGAACAAAAATAGATCAAGAAATGCAGCTTTGTAGATTGTATCAAATGCTTCTGTGTGTTGCTTTGTGACTGTTGGGTCATTCTTGGATACATAGGGTTGACATATATCTCTATAAGAATTATTTCCAGAAAATATGTACTGTGCACTGTCAGAAGGGTGTTCTCTTTCTTCCTTTTAAGTTCAAATTTCATAATTAGAACAAGATGAACAATAGCATCCTCTCACAGAAGAATAAAGATGTGCTCAACTCCCTTTCTACTCTTTTGAAAGATGAATAAATGGGTATTTTTTGCAGCCTTGCTTAATCTTCTGTTCCTCTTCACACCTTGCTCCATTTTGAGTATTTCAATAGGGATGCGTGAACTGCTTAGATAAGAGCCAACTCCAGAAAGAACTTCAAAAGAAATAAGATGAGGCCAGGCAGCCTGGAGAATTCCTTTGGAACACAAAATACAGGTGCATTTTGTACAAGGTATTGGCGGTGACCTTTGTTTTGTTATAAATGTACTTCTTCTGTGCCTCCATCTTCCTTCCTTGCTTCCCTGTTTTCTTCCTTCTTCTTGCCGTTCCCTCCTTTCCCTCCCTTCCCTTCCCTCTAAGAGGGTCTATGATGCTTTAAGATGATCATGCATCTGTTACAGGAGAAGCTGTTTCCCTTCTATCTCACATCCATACATTTTCAGAGTACAAACTTGCACATTACTTACGCAGTTGTTTCCTTTCTGGGGCATGGGGGATTTAGCAAAGTGACTCTCATTGCTGTTAATGGGATTTGTTCAGCTAAAATCTTGTGCAAGACAAGCCTTTTCAAAAGTGAGAATTTCTTTAGAAGTACAGGTAGACCTGGTTAAAGATTCTTTTGATGAGATATAAGGCAAGATCTTAGAGCATATCTAACAATTAAAGAACGTGGAAAACTTTTCACCAGTTAAAAGTGTTAATCTCACCATTATAGCTATATTTCCATTCGGCTAATTACTTCCTGCTGGGTAAAATTCTTCCTATAATTTCACTTAAAGGTATTTTTTATGCTTGTCTAGAATGACTGTGCAATGTTATTGCACGATTTTTAAAGCTGAGCTCCTCAATTATCAGAAAAAATATTTGCCAAGTAAATGTTTCTATGAAAATTGTCATTATCCATGAAGTGATTTATTCTATGAGTAGTATTTGCAGAGCTATGCAGCTGGTTGATTACTACAAAAAGAAAAATTACTCTAATAAATTAGTTGAGAAAAAAGGTAAAAATTAATTAAGATAATGTATATCTTGGATAATATTTGTCCAGCTGTTTTTTGAAGGCTATCGCCTTTCATTTTGGTGGGCATACATACCGGCAAAGCAATCCCTATATAAATAGTTCTGAGTTTATCCTGTGATCTGCCATCCTTACTTGAAAAATGCTGTATAAATGATCATTATTATGATTGTAAATCAAACCTTATTTTCATTTGGAGTAAAATATAATGGCATTTGAACAAGCAAGGCAGTGGGACTGTAGATGAATTGAGTGCCATGTGGTCTGATGTGTGCACTTTGAGATAAAGCCTAGGTTGTTCGGAGTCTGGGAATAAGTGCCTGGCCTGCTGAAGGCAATTGTTTGCTTGTTCTTTTTGTAAAGCCCCTAAGTTTCCCTGAAATTAGAGATAGTGCAAATATAAATCATTACATGGAATTTAGCAAATTCAGTGAACAATATTTTCAACCATCACATCCCTCAAGTCTTATTTTTTTCAGATGTTTTGTTTCACTGGCCACAATAAAAAATAGATTACAAGACTTTTGTTCATCCTGTCCTATAACTTATTTTGTCACAATTAAATAGTGCAGTTTTCAACCCAAACAAGAGGAAAGATTTTGCTCTAAGTCTTCAGTAGTTTTTTCCAATTACAAATGAGTAGGAATTGGAATGTAACTGGACATTCCTTTATGTAAATTTAAACATATGATTTATTTTTTTTAAATCAGATTCAAAGTACTCAGCACCTTCAGGGCTCATGGCACTCCCACTACATCACAAATACTGCAGACGTGTAAGCTGAAAGGGGAAACATTTTTAAATTATTGAGAAATGCTCAACTGAGAAAGTTTACGTACTAGAGAGACAAGTGTTACCTATTCAGTGATCATGGATCTTCTCTTCCTTGAGACTTTTGAAGGGGAGCAGTGAAATGCTTGGGAAAACTTTTTTAAGCCTAAATGGGCAAAGGTGAAAGGAAAGTAAAGGTGAAAGAAAAAAGGACTAGTGGAGAGGAGAACAAAAAGAGGGAAAATTTCAGGCCTTTTTCTTGTCTTAGAAACTTGTTTGAAACAGTTGACCTGAAACGATGGTGAGGTGATTAAATTGCGAGATGCCACAGACATTAATGTCCATTTGTATTAAAGGGGAATGATTCAGAGACGTTACAAATATGCAGGTAATCAGAAGAGAAACAGTTGAATTTCAGGGTTGATAAATGCAAGATAGTGCACATTCAAATGCTCACAGACAGTGCTGGATTCATGACCATCACTCAGATAAAAGAGCAGAGATCACTGTAGACAGCCCAGTAGAAGATCTACTTAGTGTGATGTGATAGCTGGAAATACAGATAAAACATTAGAGTAATACAGAAAAATGTAAATAATTGTCTATATCAGTGGTATGTTCTCAGCTAGGCTGTTACATTCATTTCTTGTCATCCCATCTGAGAAAGGTAACAGAAGATGCTTAGACACATGAAACATAGGCAAACCAAAGCAAATCTACAAAAAAATTAACTAACGAACAGAAAAGACGAAAATACAAGAATGTGTTTTTAGTACACATTTTGTACACAAAAAGGAACACTAAATGCATTGTCAAATGGAAGTATAAGGGCTGTTAGCAGCCCTCAGGTATTGATGAAGCCTCTGTTTTTTCTTTTCAAAACAAAATGAAAGCAACAAAGAATAAAGGACCTCTACTACAAATATAATTCACTTGTTGTTTTCCCCTATGTGCTCTGCAGTGTTTTACAGGAGACTGTTCTAAAACACTGTAACATTCAGCTTGCTGGAGGCTGGGGCATAACCACAGCAAGACACTCTTTCCCCTTCAGACTGATGAAAACCTGATGAAGAACATTTTCCATAAAGCTCCCACTATCCCTCATCCCTTATGTGCAGATGTCAGGAAAACTACAGGCTGAAATATCTTCTTATGACAATAGAGAATAGCAAAATTATGTTTCCCTCCACTTATGCTTGGACTTGATCCCACTCCAACTGATTGCAGTTATGTGCTTGCAGATGACTGAAATAGGAATAAATTCTGTCTGTTGAACAAAACTTTTCCATCAGTGTGAAATTCTCTAATGACAGAACTTCACAGAATTATATGGGAGTTATACTAGCAGAAAATTTGCCTCCAAATCTGTGAATTCATCAGCCTGTTGTTTGCCTCTCTTTTTCTTCTGATAGTAAAGGGCTGAGGGATTTTTATGTGCTATTTAGTCTTGCATTTGGTAACTCATTTTCTTTCTGTATGGAAATTAACTGTAATGGTTTGTGTGTTTATTCATCTCGCAGCCAACATACTAACACTTGCCTCAGCGTCTCCAACCTTTTATACGGGAGACAATAACTTCTCAAGCATTGACATGTTGGTTCCTGGGTAATACCAGGTACTAATATGAAAGACAGTTGAAGAGTAGAATTTTCTGCCACCCTTGTTTCTGCCTGGAGTTACAGACTCTTGCTCCAAGGGCTTGACATAGCAGTGCAGCTGCTATGCAGCAAGATTTCCATCATGAAATATGAAACTTCTGAATTTGAATAATGTCTCCCAAGGATTCGAGTCTGGTGTCACAAAAGCTTATCTCCAGATATTTAGGACATGTACTAAATAGATTCTACCAAGCAGCTATTCAAAATTTATTAGGAATAATTGTTTATAGATTAAATGTTTTTTGAGAGGTTTTGGAATTATTGTTCTCTCTCCCATCACTCACCTTTAAAACATTCAAAACCATCAGATGCTGGTGAAGGGTATAAAACAAGATAGCTCAGTTCAAACTGGAATAGATATGAAAAGGATGACAAGAACCAGGAAATGGGAGGGTTTTTTTTTGTTGTTGTTGTTGTTTGTGTTTTTGCGGGTTTTTTGCATGTTTTGGTTTAGGTTGTTTCTTTTTTTGTGTGTGTGTATCTGTGTGTGTATGTTTTTCTTTGGTTGGTTTTTGTTTGGTTTTCTATGCTCCATTTGTGCATATATTTGGCAGGATAAACTCAGTTTACTAAACACAAAGATAAAAGAATTGCTTGTGCACCAGCCATTCTAATATTGCACAGGTCTCAAAAATAGGTCTCTCATAGAGGATATCTTTTATACAGTCTGATTTTCTATGGCACAACTGCACTATCATTGTGTCTCTAGGCTACTGCTTTATCGCTAGCACATTAATCCTACCAAATGTCTGTTACATATTGTGCCATGGAAACTCTGATGAGAGAAAATACACTGAGCACAACTTTTTGCATCCTTTTTCCAAGCTCTTGACCCTGGTAGCATATGAGTTAGTTGAAATGATTGAAACAACCAGGTAAAGGAAATCAAGATTCTGAGCACTTGCTGGGGGCTGGCAGTGAGACATATAACCTTTTACTTTCGGTTAAAAACCAGCCTATTGTAGATGTTTTCTTTTAAACTACTAAGTAAGTGGTGATATATGAAAGGTACAAACCCCATTTAATGGGATTCATACACATAATTTCCTTGAAAACTGCTAAATTAGCCTCTGGATGAGGAGGGAAACCTTCTGCACACTGTCCATAAAAAGCCTGGCGATGGCATGGTCAGGGAGAGGGTGATGGAGTCGCCAGACAAGGGGATGCACCTCAGATGCCACTCTTTGGGTTTCTGATCTCAGTCAGATGCATGACAGTGGCTATTGTGTTCTGTCCATGTTTCTTTCTTACTATATTTAGTGAAGCTGAAGTCATTGTGGGTAGCACATGCACCTCTGGGCAGCTGCGTGCCATGGCGGGGATGCCCTTGACTAGGTGGGATACTCCCCGGGCCATGGTCAGAGCTGCGCAGCACGGCCGGTAATGAAGAGTGGCTGCTGGCCACCCCGTGACTCAGCCCGGTATATGAAATGCTACAGGTTGACAAAGGGAGCTGCTGTTTCTTGTTCTCTGTGGTGACAAAAATTCTTGAATTTTTTTACTCAGTAAGGAGGTACTTGAGGAAACAGCTGTGGGGCTGTCAGGAGTCCCTTACAGCCAAACTGAAAGATGGCTAGGTGTTTTCTCTGCTTCTGAGGGTGATTGCTCTCCTTTCTGAATCCTGCTAAATCTTCCTGTCTTATAAAGAACATTCTCCCTGGAGACCATAAAGACACTTCAGAAGAGAGTGCTTCCCCCCTTCCTTTTGAATGCAGCAGATTTCACCAAGGATGAGGAATTTGCTACAGACTTTCTCTCTTTTTACATTCAAATTACACAGGGGTTGAACTGTGCACTATGCTAGCAATATAGCTGGTATGTTTTGCTTTTGGATAGAAAGTGTAGCTTTCCAGCAAGAACATTCTGTTTATTTGTCAAGTGGAATTGCTCCTTCCTAGCCTAGGGTTATGAAAAAACATTTTTGTTTAAATGGGGAAACAAATGAATAGTTTCCATAGACCTTAACTCACAGAATCCCAGTTTAAGGTTTAGCACAAACATATAGGGAAAGTGGTGTTTGCTGAATGCCCCTTGTTAAAACATTGGCAGCTCATCACAAATTCAGGAAGATGCCAGATGTCTCACTTAGTGTGAAAACACAGTGAGTCTGAGAACTGTGGATAATTTCCAGCATGAGCTGTTAGATACTGAAAGATTATTATTAAATTATTATTATAATTATTATTTTGGTTTTGTTGTTGTTGTTTATGCTTTATTTTTCACTGAAACATACCTTTAAAAAATCAGAAATAAAGGTACAGAGAGAAGCCTGAAACTGAGGTTATCTTCCCTGACTGGTTACCTTCCCCTTTAAAAAGAGCACACAACTCATTTTTAGACCCCCTTTAGAAGTCAGGGATGCACTTTGCACTTCTGGGAAGTGGCATTCCCATTTGTATATGATCTGAAAGGCAGATCTGAATTCAGACCCTCACTTTGTATGCAATGAAGCTTTCTATAAGTACAGCTTCAGAGTCATCCTGCATGGAGAAACCCATGTTTTGGTAAAACTGGCCGTGTAACATCCTTTGTGGTTGATACCCACTGACCAGGGCACTGGGTATTAACCCATGGATGAAAGAAAGGCAAAGCACAGTTACGCTCTTGGTGATTTTTTGTTCAGTTATTGCCTGTCGAGGTAGTTGTAACCAATGTAAGCTCGAGCAATCTCAGGACTGACAGGTTTTTCAGAGATCAAGGTGATGTTATTCTACCATTGAGTCTTTGATCCGGGTCTGGTACTACTGAACTTCAACCTGACTCAAGGGAATATGCAAACGTTTCACTACTGAACCTGAGCGTGGACAGGAAAACAGATCTTGCAAATTGTTATGTACATCTATATCTGCACTGAGTATATAGAAGAGTATATCTGATGTAAGAGAGAAATTTTGGGACTTTTCAATGGTAGAAATGCTATAAAATAACACATAAAATTGGGGAGCATTTTAAAGTGGGCTGATGTGAGCTACACATGCCACAGATCTGGACAAAATTATTTTGTCTCATATTTACAGAATGCAGATTTGAAGAAAAATAATCATTACTAATTTATCGTAGACTTTCTTTTTCCTCTTCTTTTTAGTGGATATTAACCTTTTGGCTACAAGCTAGATAAATGGGAGCTAATAGTTTGCATACTGCCTAGTTAAGCCGTTCTGCCTGTGAATGTGCTTATTCTATTAATGTGGCTTCAATGAACAGAGAGCCAAACACCTGCAGCTTTAAGGGACTTACTAGTTTTCCTTTGGAGATGGAAAAGGGACTCTGGTAACGTCATTAATGTTGATTTTCACTGAATTTTTTTACACTGTGATTTTAAATGCTTTTGAGAGAGTTTCCACATTGTGCAGCAAGCATATGAAAACTGTGCACAGAAAGGTATTTGACATTACTGTTGTCTACTCATACCTCAGAAGGTTGTGGGTTTTTTCTATCTCCAATTGTTCCAGACCTGTCTTTGGAAAAGTCTCAGATGCTTTTGTGTGGTGCAATGGTCACACCCAGTGGCCAGTTGGGTTAATCACATATGTGTATTCCCTATGGATATCTGAGGCAGTTTGTTCCAGGAATTTCTTATATACTATGACAGCTTGGAATCTAACTCGGTAGCAGGAAAGCAATGTATGTCCACCTTCACCTCAAGGTTCATTCCCAAAAGTGCCTGGCTGATCAAAACGAAGGTCTGGACCATTCATGGAATGAATAGCAAAGAGCTGAGGAAACCCCCATGGAGTCTGACATTCTTAAAATTAGGACCTTTGACTATAATGTGCTGGTGTTTCAAAAGAATGATTCAAGGACGGGCTGAAACAAAAAACCCTCTACTTTTCCTTAGTTTAAATTCAGCTTTCTTTTAACTGTGGAAAGCCTGAAACATTTGAACATATGCCTGATTCTTCTTTTTTGGCATTATCAAGGTAATTTGAAAAAAAGACCATTTTTCTTTCATATAAATAGAAAATGTATGGAAGTACCATGGATAAATCAAAAGATATACACATAACCCCCCTCCCTTGCCTCCGAGTCTAACTATAGCATCCTCTATTAGCATCACAATGACACTAATGTTTTCTTTCTCTCAGTGTAGACCATTTTGTCAAGGTCCCTGTTTTCAATTAGTGTCAGCAAATGACACATGGGTGGGAATACTACAGGCATGTTCACTGGAGGTAGCATTGCAGATGCTGATTTGGGGGATGGGAGAGCCAAGTCTCAATGGGGGAAAAAGGGAGGGACTGCTCTCCGTATAAACCCTTGCTTTAATGCTCCAAGGACAGAGATATTAGTTCCCTTCCCTACACCACACATGTGAAAATGGTGTCCTCTAAAGCCCTTCGTGGCATGGTAGGGTTCATTTACACAGTGTCAACCCATTTAAGAATCAAATAGCTGAATCTGCATCACATAACTTTGCCAGTCTTGCCCCAAATGTTTTAAAACATTGCCTCAAAGCCAAAAAACCTAAAAGTGGGGCTTTCTTTCAGTCTCTTACCAACTGCGTCACCTTCTTTGGAACAGGCAATAACGGACATTATAATTTCTCTTCTTCTACCTACAGCATCTGCTTCTCAGTTCTGCCTGCATTTTACCCCCAGGAACTGGAGAACTTGCTCTGCTCTGATAAGAAAAGCCATGCTCCAGCTTCAGCATTGTTGACTGGGTGCTGGGTGTTGGCACCTGCAGGAACTGGACCAAGGCTTTTATGACCTTTTTCTACGGTGCAGTTTCTCTACATTTCCTGGTTGAGATACAGACTTTGGATACTGGATTTGAATGTACTGACAGTAGTCTTGCTTTACTCACTTATCCCTCACGTAGCTTTCACATATAGTCCACGGTCTCCCAGGGCTCCCCAGGCTACATGTTAGACAAAGCAGATATCACAGATACTTTCTGAAGAACTTTGAATTCCTTTTCCTTGGTGAAATTTCCTTTTGTGCCTAGTTCACTGAAAAAATCCCAGCATGTGACACTGTGGACATTCAGAGAGTGACTCCACAATTTCTCATTTCAACTGAGACAGTCAATCTGGAGTCAACGTAAGATGAATTCTGGGGCCTTTGCAGTAAGTTGGGAGGTTTCATGCCAGGAACCTCCCCAGAAACCCATGCACTAAAATATTACAGCTGTTTCTTTACTGGATTGTCTTTCACCCCACAGCCTGGAGATATTCAGTGCAGCACTTTGTGCTTGCTTTTCATTTTTGCTTTGCAGGTCACATTTAAATGAAACTTCCACACTGGTTCAAGCTTGACAAAAAAAGAACAGTTATACCTTAAGCAAAAAAGTTGGCCTACTTTTTGTCTCAGTTCTCTTGTTGGTTATTTGAAGATGTAGGTAATATAAAGGGACTCTGTCAGGTCCTCTTTGCCCCCAAATTCAGATTACATTCAAGAGTAAACAAAACATTTAGGACCCCCCCTAAATTTAGTGAAAGTTCTTATGATTTAATAAATGTAAGAAAAGTCAAAATACTTCAGATGCAAATCCCTTCCTGTGCTGCAAAATAGCGCTGATGCATGGGAATCACACAGGACAACTTTGTATAAACAAAATGAAACCATCAATGCCGCCTTCTCTGACTAAACTGAGGGAAGTTAAAAAACATTTCCCTACATTCTACTGTATCAATATAATCCCATTTAAAGCTCCAGCTGATATGTAGGTCTATTTATGTGAAATGCCAACTCTTATTTAATGATTAATAAGCAATGGTGAAACATGAAATTATTGGTAAAGTTCTTGCTAGTTTCAATGACCTAATGTAGGAGTAAATAAATAAAAAAAGGAGTAAAAAGAAGACATGCCGGTATGTGTTGTGCTGTTAAATTAAATCTCCTTCACTTTATGTTCCCAAAATAAATATGATATGTTGTTTTGAAGGGGGCTGACCCATTCCTATTGCAAGTGTGAAATCAGATTTAGTGGAGAAATATCCAGTTACCCCAGGCCCCGTGCTTTGCGATGGAGATGGAACAAGGAGTCTCTCGGAGCTGCCCCTGTTTTTAGCTACGGCAAGGTCCAGCAGGTAAGGAAGGAATGAGTGAAGCCCAGCCCTTTGCCTGTTGTCAGAGGATCGTGGTTGCTGCACATGCTATAGTATCTGGGGTCAGGCCATGGAGCCGTGCATATCCCCATTTTTCGTCTCCTTTCCCTGTGCCCACCCCAAAATAATTCTTCCTTTTAGGGAGGGATGCTGGATCAGAAGTCCTACAGCACACAGTATTTTTCTCATGTTTCCACAGGACTTAGAGTGAGCACAAGGAGTTATTGTCCATGCAGAGATCCCCCAGCGTGGACTTTCTGCATGTGCAGCGACAGGATCGATGCTGTTATAGTCTGTGAAGCTGAAGGTCCACCAGTAACGAGAGTGTATTACTTCTGCTGAAAGCACAGCCATCATGATTGCAGGGGGGATTAAAACCCTGTCAGGTCTGAATCCAAAATGAGTCAGTGGGACATTTCTGAGGCATACCCTTTGATCCATGCTTCAAGGTCTGTCGAGAGTGCACTCAGGTGTGCCAAGGTTTGATGCACTCTGGTGCCTCCTGAAGTAGCTATGCCATTGCAGAGGAAGGACCACTGTGATGGTATCAAACATTCCATCTGGAAGTGGTTCTGCCACCTTTTCCCCAGAATTATACAGGGTGTAAAGGATGCAGCACAGGGGTTGCAGCAGGCTATAAGACGACAAGACCTTTATATAAGCATTGAGTCTCAAATGTCACTGGGAAAGCCTGGGAAATTCGCTTTAGTCCTGTCTGCCACTCAGACCAAGCTCGTCATTTTTGTGCTAAGGGCATGACAGTGCATCACTGGCATTAACAGTGTCAAATGTGTGACGTGATGCATAAGCACGATTGCATGAAATAATGAAATGGCAACTTCCTGAGCTCATTTAGCTTTTTACTGTGCAGTACATTAGTAAAAAAATGTTCAACTTACTGCAAGCAGGACCTTCAGCTGAGGATCCAAACTAAACCAAGTGAACTTCCTCCCTCCAAATGGTAATTAAGCCAATGATGCCCCTGTGCTGTTTGTTACACAGCAGCTTCTCTTACTTGGATCAAGTTTGTTCCTATCACTTTGAATGCAAAAAGCAGTTGATCATTTAATCCATGTGACTGCAAGGGTGACTGTCACAGCTTGCAAAGCATATGGTAGTTCTTGCAATATCAATAATAATCTCTAAGTAATGCAACTTCGGGTTGTAGTCATCTTTTATTATCACTCCAGTCTTCCAGTAGCTTCCTCCTGTCTCTCTCTTTTAGAATTTTTGTCTTTTATTATTAAATGAAACCTTCTATATCCAGTGATTACATTATCAAGGATTACCTGCTGAAAGGGATCAAAACTGATCAAAATAAAGGCTGCGGTATCCTGAATAAATTTTACTTATTTTGAGGGGCTTCATCAAATTAATTAGAGGATGAAACCAAACAATAAGCAAATAATGTAGTAGGCATTTTGCAGACAGGGACACTGAAATTTAAAGAGGAAAAAGGGACTTATCACAGGTTTACTGTACGGACTGAAACAGAACTGGAATTTTGTCTTGGAAGGCCAAGTGCATCTCTTACAGATTCCAAGTGAGGTGGAGCTTATGAAGTGTTTATTTAAAATCTGTGGATGGAAATGAAATACTTTTGGGTTGCCATTTTAAAGTCAATTTCTATAAATAAGGAATAAAATCCACTGCAACTATAGCAGGTAATTTTTCTTTAGATATATCAAAGTATTCAGTTCCCACACAGAAGTGAATTCAATATTGAGCATATTCACAGGATTCATTACAATTTCTGTAAGATCTATTTAAATCATTCTTTCTTCTAAACGAGATGCCTTGCACACTCTCTGCCTGTTATGGGGTATTGATAACATCTGTTTACTGATCTGAGAGCAACATCCAATGGCTCCAGAGAATTTGGCAGATTTGAATGGCTGTAATGTTAAGTCAGGTGGCAGTGTGACTGACTGGTCAGATAATGAAAATAACATCAGGCAAAATGAAATGGGATGGCAGCAAATGTGGGGAACTGGCTATTTACACTGCATGTTTTTTCTGGCGATGAAGGAATGGACCTAAAAGTACAGAAATTGTTGAAACCTATTAATGTTTTTGGCCAGTGACTCAGAAGCTGGGTTTCTGAGTCTCTGAGTAAAAAAATTTCCTCGAATTGGGCAAGGAAGGGATAGAACACCATCACATTTAATTAGTGAAGCCCTTTCCATTGGTTTCCTGAACAGGTGAGTTTTGTGGCTCAGTGCCTAGTTGTGCATTGCTGGTAAGGATGTAGACCTTGCATTCTGCTGCCTTGCTGGGACTGTAAGGAGAGCACTTTTGCCACGGAAGAACAAGATTAAAACCAGCTCCAAGGGAGGTGGTTCTCTGGTCTGCCCTCAGGTGTGTCCATCAATGCAAAAATCTCATTCTCAACTTGCCAGGGCAGTCCTAGCACAATGCAATGGATCACTGGGTGCTTTGGAAGGGATATTATACAGTTTTCTTGGGGCTTGTGAAAGTAAAGGATTGCTCTTTCTGCCTACTCACACTGCATGTCTGCGTGAGCCTGGAAAAACTGACCTTGAGGGAAGCCCACAATCTCCTTTGCAAAGGATGGGGAGGGACCTGCTATCTTTATGTGATCTTTTAGGCTACTGGCAGGATAAAACTGGATACAACTGCACTTCTGGCTAAAATAAATTTTAAAGAGGAGTCTGATTGTGCCTGGCTCTTGTGTGGGTACAAAATGAGGAGAGAAGGCATAATGTGCTTTCTCTGCTCTTCCCACAGAACCAGACTTATTGCATCTCACTTAACTATCTCAAAGTGATGTCTGTTCAGATCTGAAAAGTTATCCTGAGCTCCTTTTATAGTCAATGGAGAGAAACTAGAAGGTGTTTTTCTCCTTCAGATGAAGCATGTCATCCTAACAGGTGGTCCAAGATGGGCAAAACAAATCGCCCTGTGCAGTTGCGTCCTTCTTGCCATTAAGTTTAAAGACTAGAGTAAATCAGATTTAGATAACTAATTTTTAAGCACAAAACTTAGATGATGTATATACTAGGTATAAGGACCAGCTCTTGCCCTGTTTCATTGTTTGGGAAGATGGAGGTCTCTAGAAGGGCTCAGTTTAATGGAATAATGTTTCCTAACCTGTACTGTGTTTTTGTGGATAGGTACCTGGTCCACAGTCCAAGAGATATATCTTCACTGTTGGTAGGTGAGCTGAGACATAGGTCAACAAAGTAAAGTGTGTAGGCTTGCAAATGCTGCTTGATTTCAATGGAAAATAAGCTCAGTGAGTCTAAGACCAACTGTCACATTGTCACAAATCCAGCTCTTGGTCATTTCTAAATTTTTCCAGTAATACCAGAGTGTTTTTTAAAGATACACTGAGTCAGAAAAGCTTTCTCAGGTAGCTGAGAAGAGATAATACACCTGATTTCATAGAGCCGCATAATATTTGCCTACCTAGAAAAGACATATTTCTTAGTCCAACTTTAAAATATGTTCTAAGAAAAGATACCTATCTCTTCTTTTTTTTCCCTTGCTATTGTTCACTCGTGAATATGTAACACAGCATAACATTCTCAAACTATAATCTGCTCAACATTATCTAATTGCATCTGTCATTTTACTCTGCAATAAAATACTTCTGGGGAAAAAGAAATATGGAACTTAGCACTTGAGATACTTTTTAAAAAATTGCTTCTGATTTTAAATATGTAGCAATGACATTTACCTGCTAAAATTTAAAAAGCAAAAACAATCTGCATGTTATCAAGCTCATATGTAGTTATCATCTGTAGCTCACATGCTACAATGTGGGTATACCTTGTTCAAGTGATTCTTAGGGCAGACAGACTCTCATACAAGAACTGAGCTAGGGTCTATAGCTCTGTTTTTGACATATGCTTTAACCAGTCTATGGACTGCCTGTTTGGTATTGTTTAATTATTGTTCCTCTGAATGTGCTAATTGCACTTGGGCTGTATAACTTGTAAATGGGAGGGATGCCAACATATTCACTAAGTAACATCTTTGTGCTATCCATGCCAGCTTCCCAGAAAATACATCCAAGATGGTTATTGATCCTTTTTCTTGTGCTTTTACAGCTTAATCCCCCTTCATTCTTCTTCCTTTTTTTTTTTTTTTCTGATTCTCAAGCTGATAATCCATGAAAGCGATTTCCTTCAGCAGATCCCACGCCAGCAGCATGCCAGATTCTTGCAGCCTTCCATGTCACTCACGGTCTCCACTTTCTCCTCTCTGTCCTTTCACTTTCATATACTTCCTTCCTGCTGCAACTGAACGAGGATAGGAAAAGTCTGTTACTGCTTAATGGTTGGCATTCTCGAGTTGCACAGAAAGTATTAGGCATGAATTTGTTACTGCCTTCAAAAACCATGGGAGCCTCTACACAGACTTGTCTCCTAAAATTCAAGTACAAAGACAGTCTTGCCTTGTATGTGCTTACATAAAAAGCAAACAGCAGGGATTAATTACTTTAGACAGCTAAATAAATATTTATTTCCCCATAATAGTCTTCAAAAATATCTGTCACTGTTTCGCTACCTAACAATGGCTGGTAGCGACAAGTGGGATCTTTTTCAATGGAAGTTGCTTTTTAATGAGTGTTTCTTGAGTAGGAGGTTTAATCTGATGCTGCTTTTGGAGCAATGCCTAGCCTATCCCAGTATAAACTCCCTCTGATTAACAAAAGGCCTCATTTTTAAACTGATCAAGCTCAGCTGATGCTAGTTGATTCTTTCATTTAACTCAGGCTTGTTTATGAGTCAATTAGCATTTAAACTGAGCTCCCAGCTTTCATATAAACTCCCAGCCACCTAAACCAAACAAAACAGCTTTTTCTCCTGTTTTTAGGGGCTACTAAGCACCTATACAATATCCTCCTATAGCATTCTTATGTTGCTGGGGATTAGGGAATTCATCTAGTGGTTTTGACTGAGATTAATCCAGGCCAAAATTAGATTAGTTACCTTCCTCAGTATAGGTGCCTACACTTTTACTCCTCTCTCAGTGTTCCTGCTCCTTTCCCTGGGAGAGATCTCCTACTGGGAGTGGTGGGGCAGATGGTGAGTCACAGTTCACCTAAAATGGCCTGAAAATGCTGTAATCAGCCCACTCATACACCTTTCTGAGGTGGCTCTCTTTTCTCTGTGTTATGCAGTAAATTCCTTTTTACTTCCACTTGAACTCTTTGTCTGTGCTTTTTCATTTGATCACTGTCCCCTGGGATGCCAGGTGTCTCTTGGCTGGGTGAGGAAGAGGGCATGGGTATTGCTCAGTCCTGAGCTTGCTGAGCTGAGGAAATGTCCTGTGGCTGCCACATGTGATGTCTCCTGTCTGCTGTTACCTCTCCCAGCACCATCTGTCAGCCTCTGCTCTGAGACCTCCCCACTTCCCATGCTACCTCCCTATTGCTCCCCCTCTTCCCTTGGGGCAGGTGATCCCTCATCTCTCACAAGGCACAATGGGCCCTGGGGCCATGCTGTGGAGGATGCAGCATGCCACAAAAATGGTGTTGAGCACCTCTGGCATGTGGGGTGGACACTGTGCTTCTGGAGGGGTACTAGCATTGGTACCATATTTTAAGGATGCCAAGGGCCTGCTCTGCTGTGGCATGGGTCTGGCAGCGAGCACTGTTGCAATATTGTCATGAAGCAGCTGGCAAACACCTGAAGGAGGTGAGATGCAATGGTCCAAGGAGGCAGCCACTAACTGGAGAGAGTCAAGAAGAAAGTAGAAAGTGAGGGTGTCCACCGCCACATAGGTTGGCTAGTGAAATTGCACCAAGAAGGGCTGATGGGGACTGTCCCTGGTCCATGGATGGAAATGGATGTGGTGTGCAAGATGAATGGATTTTTAAAGTGTTTACGAAGAAACCACTCATCTCTACTTGTGGTAAAGTACTATCTGTGCCTGGTCTGGAGTCCCACAACTGGGGTGTGGGACTTTTTGTAGATTTTATGTCCACAAAATGGACCTGTAGTCCACAGATCGGAGCCATTACCTGTAGCATTCATGGGTCAGAGTTCTGTGATGTTGTTTCTGCACAGTTTAAGACTAGGATTAAAGATGCTATTAATTGTGGGAAACGAGATTTCAAGCAGAAATCCTGCATTGATTCTGGCTCCCAGGCCATAGGCGAAGTGCACAAATTGTTCTGTTTATTTTCCAGTAGCTCTGATGAACATCTTCAGGGTGCAGCAGGCACTCCACTGGCTCTTTGCAGGTGCCAGGATCCTCACACATACCTAGAGGATGGTGGTGACACAGCCAGCATATGGAAGGATGTTCCTGTCCTAGACAGTATCCCAGGCTTTGACCTAGGGACTAAATTTTGTGATGATTGCTTTACTGGTGAGGCAGAGACCTGAACTGTGGACAGCTAGTCTTGGAGTGTGGTGTCTAGGTAGTGCCTTCCTACTCCTTCCTCCGCAGTGTGTGGGGACAACATACATGGAGATGAATGTTTCTGTTCCCAGATTTTCCTAACCTGCATGTATCTTTTTTCATTCTATCTCTTCACAGTACTTTCCTGCTCCCTTGCCTGGGCTATGTGTTAACTGTTCCTGGGGTGCATTAAACACAGCACAAACAGCTGGTCAAAACAGGTGATTATCCTGCTATATTCAGTGTTTATGCTGCCTCAGCTTGAGTGCTGTGTCTGCAGTTCTGGGCCCCACAAGTTAAGAAGGATGTGAAGGTCCTCAAATGCATCCAGAGGAGGGCAACAAAGGTGGTGAAAGGGTTGGAAAGAATGTCCTATGAGGAGCGGCTGAGGACTTCGGACTTGTCTAGTTTGGAGAAGAGGCGGCTGAGGGGTGACCTCATGGCTCTCCACAGCTTCCTGAGGAGGGGAAGTGGAGAGGGAGGTGCTGAGCTCTTCTCCCTGGTATACAGAGATAGGACACATGGTTCAAAGCTGCACCAGGGGAGGTTTAGCCTGGACATTAGGAAGCATTTCTTTGCTGAGAGGGTGGTCAAACACTGGAACAGGCTTCCTGAAGAGGTGGTCAAAGGCCCAAGCCTGTCAGTGTTTAAGAGGCATTTGGACAATGCCCTTAACAACATGCTCTAACTTTTAGTCAGCCTTGAATTGGTCAGGCAGTTGGACTAGGTGATTGTTGTAGGTCCCTTCCAACCAAAATAGTCTATTCTATTCTATGCTATTGATCTCAAACTCCTGTCTATGCATAGTGCCTCTAGTTATACCTCCTAAGCCCTACCTCTGTCTTCCTCCGGTGCTTATTGCTACACTGATTTGACTTGGTGCCTCTACAGAAAATCTAATATCTCTCATGTCCCTTCTTTCCTCTGGTGTTACCTGGCACGCAGACATCGGAAAAGTTGCAGTGGGTGGTGTTTCATTTCCTGAAGGTGCCCAGCTAGTGCAGTCATGGTCCTGGCATGGAGATGGTGAAAATGGAACTAAAACCAGTAAACAAATCACAAAAGATCCTAGATAACTAGACTTTCCCATATAGCTGCATGAGAGACAACATAGATATTGTTCTGTGTCTGGTCATCTAAGTGCAATTGCCTGGTGAGCAAAGATGCCTCTCAAGCTTTAGAATTTCTGTGTGAGGAGAAAGGAGAAGTAGATGAAATGGCTGACTGCCAAACACTATACATCTGAAACAGTACTATACAACTATTTCAGCTGGATGAATCACACCTTGAAGACCTGAAAAATGTGTGAGACTTTTAAAATGGTGGTAAGAAAATTATTGACTTGGTGTGTGGTTAATTAAACAGCAGATGGTACTCTTTGTTGTTTTAGAAGATTAATAAAAAGGAAGCTTTGATGACTCTGAAATGTTGGGCCGTAATCAAAGAACCTAAACTAAATAAAAATTGTTTATGATATTTTACAGTGAACAAGAAGTTAGCTTCTGCTTTTGTTATGAGGTCACGTGAAGCATGACTGGTGGCCACCAGCTGGGAAGGACGGACAACACAGGCTGTTCTTCCAACAGATAATGTACCACCTTGTACTTCATGTGTGTCTTTCAGTAATCTTTCAAACCTCTTGCTTTGAATTAGCAGTAGAGATTTGAAGATACTTTATCTACCGTTGTCAACGGTCCTGATTTCACAGGGGTTGGACTTGATGACATTCAGAAGTCCCTTCCAACCAACATCTCTTTGGCAATATAAAACGTTCAATATCAGTAGGAGAAGGAGATGCCTGTTTGAAAGCTGCATAAAAGGCATGGAGGGGAAAGAGACCACAGCTCATGTCACCAGAACATGTACTACAGCACCTGTTCTGCAGTACTGCCCAGCCACCTCCTGCTTCTGGCAGAGGGACTTTCCCAAAGAGAGAGGGTGCTTTGGCTTGTCTTACGCTCTCACACCACCACCCTGCCTTCCCAGGGGCAGGCCTGGGTCATGTCTTCCTGGGACAGAGGTGGAAGATGGAGATGGGGGAAGGGAGCGTGAGGGGCACATGGATGTGTTGGAAGAAACAGATAGGGATGGCATGGGGAAATGAGAGAAAAAGGGTCTCAGAGAGACAATGTCAAAGGGAGTCTGGAGCAGGGGAGGAACTGCCATGTGGAAAGGGTGAGTAAGGAGAATAAGGAGAGTTGGAGAGGGCACTGGTACATCCTCCTCCGCTTGGCCTCAAGGGAGAGAGTGTGCTGTGGGGGGAAGGCATGCATGTTCTACAGGATGGGGCACTACACAGACATGAGGCTGAGAGAGGAGGTGGGAGAGAGGGGGCAGGAGGAGGTGTGGTGAACCCTAAGGCAGAGAGAGGGCAGAGGGACTGGCAGGGAGCTTGTTGCATGATAAGCAGTGCCTCGTGCACTCAGACCTACGGAAGCAGCAACATGTGCAGCCCATAGGGTGCTCCAAGGAAGGCACAATGAATGTTTGTTGTAGTGGTGCAGCCTGCCACCTTCCCCAGCTTTGGGCAAGGGGCAGGGAGAAGAGAGGGTTTTCAGGGGAAAACAATCTAATTCAAGAGCCACCTCTCCTCATCGCCCTTCTCCCCATTCTTTATGTTTATTTGTGCAGTCAGGTACTTGATAGGTGGTTTAATATATTCATTTTATGTATGTCAGGGTAACTCCATCCCTGATTGAACTCCACTGAATCTAGATCATTATTAGAAAATTGCTTTATAAATAAGCCTGGACTGAAAGACATTTCCCATGTTAAATACAAAGCACCCTGCTTCTAAGCTGCTGCATGTTTTCTTGAAATGCAAACATAGGCAGCAGGCACATCATTGTTAAACTAATTAAAGTTTAAAGAGAGACCTTTATACATACTAGTCTAGCTAATTTGTTGTCACAGGATCATAATTCATTAAATGTATTTTCTATTGTTAGTTAAATTAATAATAAGCAAACCAGAGCATATGGAATGTGTCAGCTGATGAGTCAAGATGGAAGGAAAAATCTTTACTGAGTCTTTAAAAGTCATGCCGTCTTCTACAGAGTTTCCTTTCTGGATTACTGGCTAGAAGGTTGCAGTCTAAATAAATATGATGGACTTCACATGCAGATGCCCTGCTGTGCTGAGCTGCAGTACTTCCCTTCCATTTTACAAAACCACCGAAAAGCAATGTTAAAGCAACTACTGCTTAATGGAAATTCAGACCTCTGTATTGGAGACAAAATTTGGAGATGATGTAAAGAGAGGAAAAGTTGACCAGATGTCTGGGAAAGTGTCATGTAACTTGCAACAGTTTGATTTAAAATAGATGCATGAAATGATTCACCCCAGGACACCATAGCTGTTTTAATCTCTACACGTCTGCCCCATTCCTCTTGCAGGGATGGCTCAGCTGCTCCAGCAACATCAGCTGAACTCCTTCGCTGCTGCTCCACCCCAGATGCTGCTTCGTGAGCATAGGAGCCACTTATGCACTGGCAGCAGAAATATCTAAGATTGCTCTGGGCAGATTGCTCAAGGCAGAAGCCACAGTGAAGTAGCAGGATTAGGTGCCCCCACAAGTGAATCAGAGTTGTCAGGTCAATGTGGCATGCTTGAGCACTAAATTCAGTTCTGGCAGTAGTTTTTTGGTGTGTTATTGGCTGCATCAGCCTAATGCACAGAGGAAATGCTTCTTGGTGCACCGTATCTGTTAATTTTCCTGGGAACTGAGTGGGCCTCTGCCCTGGGCCTGGAAGAAAATAGAAATTATAGTCCTGAGAATACACATTTTTGTAAGTGTTTTTTGTTCCTGCACAAACTCAAGTCCTCAGTGAAAAGCCATCTGATGGGTACTGGGTACCAGTACTTCAGAGACCACTGGTATGGCATGGGTTTGGAGGAAGCCAGAGCTCCAGAGATTTTTTGTATTCCTATTTCACCACTGGCCAACCTTTTGCCTTTTCCTTGGCATGAACAGTGTTTTGGATTCCTTCACAGATTCTTGCTCTTGAGTTTGAATTCCTGCCTGTAGCAGGGAAGTGGACTTTCAGAGTCCAAATGCTCTTGGTTCCAGCCAGGACAGACTTATGATTTCCCTGTGACTCAGGCTGAATGAAGCTAATTATACTCTTCTGAGTGTTTTCTTGATAAGGGGACTCTGCCTGAGCCATCATTTTGGAGCATGTAGCTGCCTATCTCACCTCCTTTCCTTATCATACTAAAACAAGTGGTTCCGTGATTGTGGTGCTAATCAAGATGAGGGTCCTTGTGGATTTGTGCTCAACAACTCATGCTCACTCTCTCTTTACAACAGCCCTGGCTGTCCTTCCTGTGCCCCTTCTGCCACTGTTACTGCAATCAGTGGTTTAGGTCCTCCCAGCATCTTCTAAATGCCCTTTGGCTCCTCTCCTCCCTCCCATGGTCTTAAGCAATCTCTCCCATCCAGTTATCCACATTGCCTCCATTTCTATCCCATATTTACTCCTACACCCTTGGGACTGTGCAGGATTTGACAGTTCCTGCAGCTGGGCTGCAGCAGTGAGCACAGGGATTGCCTGCTGCCTGCAGGGTGCTGCCAGACAAACAAGACAAGTCATAGACAAGTACTGCCTATTTGCCATCAGCAGAAGGGTGGCTATGACCACTTTTCTTTCCCCAACTTCTGAATTTCCCAAAGTTGTAAGAATTGAATATCTTTTTGTTGCAGCATCTTTGTCAAGTTTGGCTGGAATCAGGCATGTCCTCTCATGTTTCTCACAGGAAGGTGGGCAGATAGGCATCCATGCATGACATGACGGCATGATTATTTAAGCCTCTGTTGCTCTGGACTGCCTAAGACTTTGGACTACATAGCTCTTTCTCCTATTGGTATTTAGTATCTCCTACTGGCGTTTTGCCAGCATCCAGAAATCCTTATCAAGTCACAGAGAACTCAGTGCTATATTCCTGAGGTGTCCAAGAATTTGTGTTTTTCCTCCCAGTCTCTCTTTCTGATAATCTTCTGCTGAAATGAACTTGGCCAAATCATGTTCTTCTATATGGCAAAAACTTGTGGAAAATTAAAAAAATAAAATTATTTATACGGCCACCAAATAGAGCCTTGCTTTCTCAGCCTGAATCATATTTTCTCTGTTCAGTGAAGGGATTTTGTATTTTAACTGAGACTAGACATTGGCCCCTATATATCTGCCTAGTAACAATTGGCATTTTAAGCTAAACAAAAGAAGTTGTTTAAAGGGCTATCAAATAGTAGAACAAGTAAAGCAATGAGTTCATTGTATTGCAATTTACTTTCTAAAGTATAGTTAGAAATACAACATGCTTATTAATAGCCAAAATTGTGGGTTCTAAAATTTGGAATAGAAGTGATGACTCCTCTTCAAGGATCTGGGAGAGTGTACTATCAGAACCGGAAGCTGTCAGTGAAAAGAACCTTTTTTTGACTAAAAAGGTGTAAAAGGTATACTAAAGAGAGTGTCTGATTTCCGATACTGATAGCATTGTCACAAGTGTACATGATGGATGTGATTAGTACTGTCAAATATAGACACTGGTTAATGGTCTCTTTAATTAGCATTGAAGTGTGTCTCACATTAGCATGACTGAGAGCTATGTCTTGTAGAGGGAGAGGAGCAGAAGATAGCCAAGTGGAGACTGTAAATGCATGTCCACCAGTAGAAGAACTGTCTCACTGCTTTTAAGAGAGTTGAGCAATAAAATACCATGGGACCGACTGTGGCATGTAGATCCTAGTAAGACGGGAGAAAGGAGGAAAGGACTCTGGTCAGAGGGAGGATACTGTTACCTTGCATTGATAAGTTAGTCACTTCATGTTGTAGGAACAGGGCAGGCAAGGAGACCTGAATTTTATCTGTACTTTGAAGAAGCAAGGAGGAATGTAAGTTCTTAAGAGAGGTTATAATCCAAATTTGTGAGTCTTTGTTCTTTTGTCTGCATTACGTATACCATTTTAGCCAACCAGAGCAACTTAATTCAGTTGATGTCTCAGCAGACTTTCTGTGGTCCCACAATGCCAGCAGTGCTGCCCATGGCACTGGCTTGTTTATGCTGGAGAGCACCTGCAGCAGCTGTGTGCCATGAACACAGCTGTGGTGGGTTGACCCTGGCTGGATGCCAGGTGCCCACCAAAGCTGCTCTATCATTCCCCTCCTCAGCTGGACAGGGGAGAGAAAATATAATGAAAGGCTTGTGGGTCAAGATAAGGGCAGGGGGAGATCACTCACCCATTACTGTCACAGGCAAAACAGACTCAACTTGGGGAAATTAGTTTAATTTGTTACCAATCAAATCAGAGTAGGGTAATGAGAAATAAAAACTAAATCTTAAAACACTTCCCCCACCCCTCCCTTCTTCCTGGGCTCAACTTCGCTCCCAATTTTCTCTACCTCTTCCCCGCTGAGTGGCACAGGGGGATGGGAAATGGGTACTGTGGTCAGTTCATCACACCTCGGTTTTGCTGTTTCTTCCTCCTCAGGGGGAGGACTCCTCCCACTCTTGCCCTGCTCCAGGTTGGGGTCCCTCCCACAGGAGACAGTCCTCCATGAACTTCTCTAAAGTGAGTCCTTCCCACGAGCTGCAGTTTCTTCAAGAACT
This sequence comes from Phalacrocorax carbo, assembly GCF_963921805.1. Lineage (NCBI taxonomy): Eukaryota > Metazoa > Chordata > Aves > Suliformes > Phalacrocoracidae > Phalacrocorax > Phalacrocorax carbo. The sequence goes on along the minus strand of NC_087515.1, from coordinate 60,725,962 downwards.
GCTCCAGCATGGGTACCTTCTACAGGGGTCAGTCCTTCATGAATAGGCTGCTCCAGTGTGGGTCCTCCATGAGGTCACAAGTCCTGCCAGCAAACCTCCTGCTCCAGCTTGGGCTTCTCTGTCCATGGGGCCACAGATCCTGCCAGGAGCCTGCTCCAGCCCAGGCTTGCCACAGGGTCACAGCCTCCTTTGGGCATCCACCTGCTCCAGTGTGGGGTCCTCCACAGGCTGCAGGTGGATATCTGCTCCACCGTTAACTCCATGGGCTGCAGGGGCACAGTCTGCCTAACCATAGTCTTCACCATGGGCTGCAGGGGAATCTCTGCTCTGGTGCCTGGAGCACATCCTCCCCCTGCTTCACTGACCTTTGTGTCTGCAGAGTCGTTTCTCTCACATATTCTCACTCTCTCCAGCTGCAACTTCTGTTGCACAGGTTTTTTTTCCCCTTCTTAAATATGTTATCCCAGAGGTGCTACCACTGTCACTGATGGGCTCAGCCTTGGCCAGCAGCAGGTCTGTCTTTGAGCTGGCCGGCACTGGCTCTGTCGGACATAGGGGAAGCTTCTAGCAGCTTTTCACAGAAGCCACCCCTGTAGCCCCACCTGCTACCAAAACCTTGCCATGCAAACCCAATACAACAGCTTACTGCTCTACTATTTTCACAGGGATTTTGTCTACCTGAGGGTTTCTGTCTGCATCTAACAGCCAGTGCCTTCTCCTGGGCATGTAGCAGTCATCTACCCTGTCTCTCTCGTGGGTTCTGGTTTAAAGCCACCATTCAATGGAGCTAAAGCAACCATTCAATGGGAGCAGGGTTTGAATAGAGCTAAACACTCTCTGCCACTGCCATCCTTACAAGACCTCTTACTTTTTAGATAAAATTTGTTGAAAAATGTTATACAAACTATTTTGCATGACATTTAAAAGTAAACACAGTTTGAATTTAAAGCTGAAGCAAAACAAGAAATGTAAATTGAAACTTCACTTACTTTACTTGTAGACCTTGCCACTGAAAAAATAAAAGTAATTAAGTTACATTTTCCCATGAAAAGGCATTTTCTGAAAAAAACCACATTCTTTTGAGAAAATCATTTTTCACCCAATAATTCTGACCAGCTGAAGTTTCAAAATAAAAAGCAAAATATATGGACTTACAGTTTATTGTTTACCGCCCAGGAATATGTTCTTCAAATGAAAAGTAAAAGCAACCTGCAGCATGTAGAGTGGAAGGATGGAAGAAAAACCAGAAGGAACTGACAGGCACAGGTTGAAGAATAATTCATCATTCAGCAACATAAGCTGACAGATATGCTCTTTAGTTTACTAGCATCCAAAACCTTTTGTATCTCCATTTTCATCCATAGTCTTTCATTCTGGGTGTTGCACATCGGTACTTTAAAATTATTGCTCTGCCTATTTTGAAATATATGCTACTAGAAATTATTGCTCCTGGTACTTGTGAGAGACTTGGAAGGTCACAGAGTGATTTCATGGTCCCCCATGAGTCATGGTACAGTTACAGAGGTGTTTTACAAATTCAAATCAATAAGGTTATGTTTCACTATAGAGGGGCAATCAAAAAAGGTCATAGCCCTGAAAAAGAGCACCATTTATTAATAGACCTTTCCTTAAGTCAACAAATACTTCTTTTTTATCTTCTGGAGCTGTATTACAGTGAAAACCATCACGATCTATTTCAATATTAAAATCAATTTTCACTAGGTTATTGAATATAACATGAATATCATTGGCTTGGAATAAATAAGAGAATCTCTTAACTCTTTTTGCCTGTTCTTCTCCAAAACATAGGCTCCTCTGTACCACCAGGACTAAAGGGACAACACACATAAAGTGCAAACTCAGAAGCAGAAGGTAAAAAATACTGCAGCTAGCTGTGTCTTCTCAGAAATTCAGAGCAGTGCAGAAGAATCTGCAGGCAACTATTTCGTTAAAAGAGCAAACCCTGAAGCTGCTTCTGCATGTAAGGCTGAAATGTCACATCTGTTGTTCGTTGATTAGCAGCCAAAGAAAGATGCGGAGCGCTCTCTTTTTCCTTTTCAAGCCCTTCTGTACAATGGTTGCTCACCTACCATATAAATGGCTTATATTTTATAAGCTCTCTCACAGAGTCCTTTATTAATCATAATCTCAGAACAGAATATGGAACAAGAGATGGAAGAAGGAGGAAAAGGAGAAGGAGAAGGAGGAGAAGGCAAGGCAGTAAAAGGCTAATATGGAACTACGAACTCCAAACCTACTTAAACTCTCAGAAACAGCACAGAGTGGTCCAAAAAAGATATCTATTTCATGATGGCAGGTGGAAGTGAAAGGCAAGCAAAAGGTTGCTATGTGTTCAGTACAGCAAAGTGGGAGAGCTGAGATTTGTTTAAAAACCCACAGTTGATTTAGGAATAGAAACCTGCTGAAGAAGGTTAACCCCTAGGAAGCATGAGGGTTCTGAGAGATCAGCTGCACATAAATAAAAAGACTAATACCACTGAAGTGTTCACAACAGAGCTGAGACTGAGTCAGAAATAACATTTTGGAGGCCTGTGCGATCCTTACTTTGAGACAAGACTACAGTGGGTATAAGAGGCCTCAGGCTAGAAGATCTCAACATGCAGCTAGAAAAATTATTTGCATTTTACCTAACTGCAGAAAAGAACGAGGCTAGACTTCAGAATATGAAAATGAGACAAATATTTTTGCAAACGATGGGTCCATAGCAACATGCAGATATGGAGAAAAATGAAAACACAGGAAAAATACTCCACAAAATTCTAATGGAGTGAGTGTGGGAGAAGTCATACAAATAAGTGTGAGTGATGTGAAAGAAAACATAATTTTAAGTGTCTTGTGCTAAGACAGAGCTGCTATATTTCCATAGAGAAGAACCTTTTTGGAAAAAATAACCTGTGCCTACAAAAAATACACATATCTTCAGTGTAAGAAAGAATTTCTTTTGGTGATCTGTACAAGAGACAGCTACCTCTTAACACAAGAATATTGCCTTGATTGGAAATCTACTTCTCACTACTCTTAAACTAGAGAGATGAAAAACTCCTCAACTAGATAGGGAAGGCAATATCCAACGCTTCAAGAAATAGTTTGAGAATAAATGTTGGTTGTGTTGAGCAGACACACATAACTTCTGTTCCATAAAGGAGAAAACTGTGCTTTTTCACTGCGGGCTTGATGTGAACAGCAGCTTTAGCAGGTACACTTTATAACTGCTGTCACAAATGGAGCACCTACTTTCATGCTGCAAACGTCTCCAACCTACTGACTGTTGACGGAATGCATTCCTTGGACAGACAGCAGCTTGTAAGCCTGAAGATCATTTTCCAGATGTTTTAATGTTGTCAAAGAAAGCCAACAAAAACATAAAGTAAGAATGACTGGATCTGTTGCCCTGTCATAGATGTTCCTAGAAGTCTCTCTCTGGAGCTGAAATGAAAACTTGGAAGAACTATTTTGGCCAAGTTCGATACAGTGAAAACTATCACAGAGCTTCCAAAATTAGTTTATTCCACAACAATTATGAAAAAGAAAGATAAGTACTTCCCTGTGGCTGGCAGTCTGAGCAGCTAACTAAGCATGTAAAAAGGGGGAAAACGTCCCTAGCCAGGGAATGCTTTCTGGGGACCACTGGATGCTTCAGCTGTGTTCTGACAGGGTCCTCTAGAAAAAAAAAAAAAAGGCTCACATCTGTGCAGTTTTAATGCACCATTTAGAAGGCTCCAGTTTACCATGCTATTTGGAAAATGCATTTTAAAAACTCAAGTATTTCCCACAAATACACAATAAATGATGTGAAACTATGAGAAGAAGATGAGGAGAAAAATAATAGAAAAATGTTGCAATCAGAGACTCTGGTAAGCTTCTAGAAGGGATTCAAATTAGGAGGTTGAAAAGCAGAAGGCAAAAATGTGAGTTCAAGGTTAAAGAAATAACCAATCTAGGAAAATGTAGCAGGGGGGAAAAAAACCTTAGCAGAGGATGCAAATAGGTCTGATGACTAATATGTCCCCATACATATATAAAAGAAGACATACAGAACCTTAAAGAAAAGGCAAATTTTGTCAGGGAGTTTATATTCAAACAGCTCTAAACCATTTAAACTGCTATCTGAAGGTCTTTAGTTTGTAAAAATGCATAATGGGCACGGACTGGTGATCACAACAGGGACTTTCTGAATCTCAAATAGTTGATAAAGAAGGAACCTGTCCTCAGAATGTATGATAATAAGCACCAAACAAAGCAGGCAGTTGATGCTTCTAAGCAAGGCCTTGGGGCAATGCTTTTAACAAGGAATGGTGATCACTGGAGACCCATGGCATATGCTTCTGGACACCTGACTGGAACAGCATGTCAGCATGCACAAAAAGAAGCGGAGGCTCTATCTTTAGTCCGTGCATGCAAAAAATGTTCATTGTTTTTATATGGAATAACAGTGCTAGCAGGAACTGATCACAAGCCATCAGTGGCAATTGCTGAAAAGGGCTTTGCAGGCAGATCTAAATCGCAAAGTCTGGTATGATTTACAGCTCAGGTATAAATCTGGAGAAGACTTACATAGAGCAGGTATTCTGCCCAGAGCTTTCAGTAGAACTGAAGTAGTACAGACACAGGGTCTCACGTGCATGCAAAAATTTTAAAGAAATTTTTTCTTCTCAGACTGTATCACTGTGGAGTCCTGTCACTGCAGAAAGACAAAACACTAGACAAAACATTGCAGAAGGTAATACAAGCTATGAGTGTGATTAACTAGACAGCAGTTACTGGTCCTTAAACAATTTTGAAAGAGTATTTTATATAATACGGAGTGTATTTTCTGAGCTTGCTAAACAGCTTTCCAAAACTTTGAATCCGGTGCTGGTAAACAGAATGCATGCATGATAACTGTGTATAAAAAAACAATTATGCAAAATGTGTTATATTATATTTGTAAATGTTAACTACGGACCAGTGTGGTCAAAATAGCCAAAGAAAGAAAAAACCAGTTAATTTCAGAAATGTTGGTAAATTTAAAAAACCTGCAGTGATGGTAATTCCAGAAACTTAAGATTCATGCCCCACAGCTGAAAGAAATTTATTTGTTTGCTGTAAAAAAATTGTATTTTTTTCAGATCATTATTCTTGGTATCCAGAAATAACATTGCTGCAGAAGTCATCTGTTGAGTGTGTGGTCTTACATAAAAAGCTGGTATTTGTCTGCACACAACCCATGGGTATGTCAGAGAATGGACCACAATTTGATTATTAGGAATTTAAACATTTTTCTAAAAGTTTTTAAACACATTACTTCTGGTTGAGGACATCCACGGTCTGATGGCAGTGTGGGAAGACTGCTTAAACAATCTGTTAATTTCCACTCATATCCCATTCAAGAATTGTTTAATTCCAGATCAGTGCTCTGGATACTGAAACACGTTTAGCAGCAAACTTAGATTAAGACCATCCAATGGTGTAGTCAATGACATTAAGGTAAGGGATGTCTAACTGCTGTGAAAAAATCAAACAGAGAATGTACTGTATTAACAAATGGCACTAACGAAATCTTTGCAATCCAAGACAGCTAGACTGTATATAATGGAAATATATTTAATGGCACAAAAGACTGCTGTCACGAGGAGTTGCTCCTCTCTCTGATGAGGCAATTACTGAGCAAGCATGGATCTGTTGGACAAAGAGGAGGCATTGTGTCTTCTTCCCTTGGTGGGAAGAGATGGACGCAAAATCTTAAAAGCAAGCAAAATGAAGCCCGTGAGCCAGACAGCATCAATGGAAAGGACCCGACAAAGACACAGAGAGTGTAAAACCATGGGATGTCTCAAAGGCATGAACTAAAGGAGGCCAGCTCAGATACTGATTGATAACTGTGGATGTATGCGTTGTACTTTAAGTAGTCACTGTCTTTTTTTTTTTTTTTTCCTTTGGAAGGGAGGAAAAATGAAGGTAACTGATCCTTGACGAGTTTGGAGTGTAACATGCCCTGGAGGGCTGTGATTGGGAGTAGCAGTTATCTGCCTACAAGCTTGAGAGAGAAAGTGAAACAGGCAGAGACAGACTGATTTTAATAGTCTTAGAAAAGACCCGTCACACGATAGGCTATGATACAGAGTGGCTATGCACATACTGCTATAATTATGCCTGTAATCTGCAATAAGATTATTAATAGCAGTAAGAACTACCACTAGTAAAGCTTTTTTCATGTTTATACTGGACAGAAGGGTATCAAAACAACATTGATCTTCTTGGTGGTAGAAGATAAAAAGCTTCCCCGGACTTCAGCTGATGTGTGACCAGGAAATCTGGAGTGAGCAAATTTGCAGAAATGGACTCGATGATCTGAGAGAATACAAAGGGGGTAGAACAAAGAGATTAAAATATACTTCAAGAAATGGCAGTTTTGAGGCAAACTTTGAGAGGCATTGTGGGGATTTTTGTGGTGATCTGTGCTGGGCTGAAATCCAGCAAAGTTAAACTCCAGGTCCTTGAGAAATGGCAAGGACACAACTAAAAGCAATTCAGGTAGCCTTTTTTGTTTTGGAGCAACTGTTGTGAGGTGGGAAGGCATTAGTAATCTCTACTCATAGCTTTCTTTTTATCTTTGGGAAACTTGTAGAAGGCAGCAGTCTGGATGCATCTCTAGAGACAGTTTAACTTTCACAACGAACAGTTTAACAGAAGTGACAGCTTAGGTAAAATAGTGGGGGAAAATAAACCCAGAAAGGAAAGTGTCTGCATTTTGTGGGTGGGAGAGAGCACAGAATTTTCACAGTGTCTGTGAGTGTTTCTTTCATCCATGAAACGTCTGCAGCCATTGGTGTTTTGCCTTCAAATCAATGGGTTTTGCTCTTTTGTTAGGCAGGTTTTATCTTCCCAGTTTTAGTGGCATTGCTTCTGATTTACAGAGATGTAGGAAGACAGAGGAGGCATTTTCCTGACTCACTCCTGATTGGTAATGTAGAAAAGCAATTTATATCATGGCCACCAAACAGAAAAATTTTTTAGTAATATTGCTTTTTCTCTAAATTACAGCAAATAAGAATGACCACAGCTTTTCATATAAGTATTGCACATTTATTTATTCAGGGTTCTTTTAGAGTAGATATTTTATGCCTTGGGTTGCAATTTGTAATTTCTAATCAGAGAAAGGAAAAATAAGTGAACTTATTATGAGGTGCTTGTCAGAGCTAAGAACACTTTTCATATGGAGATGATATAGCAGTGCTGGGAAACATTCAGTAACTCAATAGAAATTCTGGACTGTTGTGCATGGAGCTTTCTGTATGAGTGACTTTGTGTGCGTGTATATACATATATAGAGGTGTGTCTGTGCATACCTATTTATTTTGTTTTACCTATATTGCTTTTCTGTTTTATATAATTAAAAGGAAGTAGCACGCCCAATGGTAGGCAAATTTCAGGGCTATTGTGTTGCAAGAGATGGGTTAATTTCCATTTCATTCTGCCATAGTTTTCAGTTTCTTCATGTGTTTTAACGACATCCTACCCTTTAAAAATAAAGTTTCACGTACATGAAGTGCTAGATTAAGCCTCAGTGCTTGCAGTCATGCTCCTTTGACCACAGTGGATCTTCTCATCATAATAAAATATTTTGCATGCCTTTTTCCAGGGAAGGAAAGTGGACACATCTGTTCCTCACACAAAAATGTATTAATATTTCTTGATCCAATACTGGGATCTCTGAAAAGCAACTCTCACTGCAAAAACAGTGCAGTGATAAAATCGTTCATTGTCTCTTAATTTCTATGCCCAAATAAGATACAAAGGTACCACAAAGCAAGGAGAAGATGACAACACACACCTCCATTCTCTTTTCTTCTGAATGTGGCAGACAAATCTTATATCTCTCATCTACAGTTCAAGAAGGAGATACTCCTGCCCCCACCTGAAAAGTCAAAAAGCATAATCCAGTGATGGAAGGGAGCAGAAGCACACCTGTGTCCTTGCTGCTAAAAAATATACGAAAAGGCTGTATTTAGCATCTTCCTGCCTACTGTGATGTACCTGTGATGAGGCTCCAAACTAGTTTTGGAAGAGGAAAGCAGAAGCCTTCTCTTGGAGTCTTTATGTGCATCTTTCTCCTGTCCACAGAGCAGCTCTCTGCATGTGAACTAATGTCACGAAGGAGGTGGGGGTAAAGAGCCTTCTGGTTTCTATTGTTCTCCATAGTCACAGGAGGATGAACACAGCCTCTCAAAAAGTTCCCTCCCACGGGAAGGTACTCAAGGAGAGAAAATTGCTATGAATTTGCCCTCTACTTCAGACACACACTTACGGTTCTAAAGTTGTCAAATGTATTTATACATATAAAATAGCAAATGTTTGATAGTGTCTTTTGTCCCCTGGGACAAGATCATCTGGATAATGCCAACGGGGCTTTAGGCACTGTGTAGGCATGAGCATTACATGACAACAGCAGGCACATCTGTCTAGCACCGGACCTGAGCAGGTTAGTCTACATGTAACAGGGAGGACTCGGACAGAGCCACCACGACTCCATGGCCAGCAACCAGAGAGATGAACTGCTCTGCAGATGTTACAATCTACAGCATTGAGGAAGTGGCTGCACCCTGCTCTGGTTTCTGTGACTGGCTCCTAGAAAGCTGGCACAGCAGTGCCTGTCTTTTCAGGGGAAATAAGTGCAAAAAATCATCTTTGCGTTTTGTTCCAAGTGACCAGAGAAAGGAGGCAGTTAATTTTCTGTTTATTATTCTTTTTTTTTATTTCTCTGAAACTGACATAATGTACTTAGAAACTGATTGAGCAAAGAAATGCCGCTTAAAGTTACAATTTGATGACGTAGGAGAAATTCTGTTCCTAGATACCTGCAAAAAGCTCTGCCTCTTCCTATTTCCATTATGGCCTGACATTTCTCTCTAAAGCTACAGGCAAGCTCTGTTGAAGGACTCACTTGTCATGATGCTTTGTGTGTCACACCTACCTAGTAGGTACCCTGCTGCCATGGGGAATGCAGAGATCTGCCTTAGTCTCCTGGTTCTGCCCCTGTGCTTGAAGAGAGAGGTCCACCAAAAACAGTTCAGGAGATAGCCCTGGCACCAATCCCATGACATTCTAGGGGTGGCTGGAGAGGAACTTTCCTTTTAGATGTGGCAGGAAACTGAGAGTCTCCCTAAGATATTGACAGGGACCAGAGCCCTTTGCAGATAGCTTAGTTAATTTTAGAGTTGCTACCCTGATTTTCAGCAGAAACTTTAGTCTTGAAAAGTATTTTCTTGTATTTGGATCAAGGCTAAAATAAAATATTCTTTGTGCCTTAGATCAGGCCTTCAAGAAATATGAAGGAAATAAAGAGGAAAGGTTGGATTATAGGATTCTACAAAGGATAAATTTGCACCCAGCAAAAAAATTGAAAACCCAGGAACCCATGACAAAGCAAACACCTGCATAACATAAGTGTGCTGAAGAAGGATGTATTAAACAGCATCAAGTACATCACTGAAGCCCAAAAAGAGAAGACGCAAAAACCTCAGCCCTAACTGGCAGCAAATAAAAGATTGTTAACCACATGGAGATCTGTCTTTGGGCACTGCCAAATTGAAAACTGAATGGAACACAATTTTGAAGATTATAACTGGAGAGATGATTAGAGGCATGGGGGAAGCTTTTTCAAGGACTTACTTAGGAAATGGGATTGTAATTAGAAAAGGAAATGGAATCAAGAGAAGATTTCTAAAAGGTGAACAAAAAAGGTTTTTGTAAGTAGTGAAAACATGTGTTAAGAAGCCAAACTGACAACACAATGTTGGTGTGAGTTCACTTGCAATTTTTAGCCTGAAAATGATAGAGAAGTGCATTTTAAATCTAATTACTTGAACTTTTTTCCCCTTTACAGCTGTCTCAGAAATGCATGTAAGATTCCACGCTTGCCATGAGAAAATGGAAATGATCTCTCAGCCTTGGAGTGGCCTGATTCAGCCAACATTGCCGACATGCTTAGTTACATGTGTGCATTTCCCCACTGATTTCACTGATTTTAATATGAACACTGGCAAGACTGGAACACTGAGCGAGCACTGAGCTCTCTTTTAAGTCCTGGTTTCTCCCATAAAGACAATTTCAAGAGAAGAAAACGTATCTGAGACTCTGATAGATGTATTTGTAATTATATATTATGTACATAGTTCCTTAGACAGTAGCCCCCAGAATACAAGATGGCCCTGAAGGTCTAAATGGAGAGGTAATGAAGAGAGGAGGGGGCGAACCACAGCACCTGAGCAGTTCAAGAGCTGTCCTTGCATGAGGACTCCATCACACAGATAGCTCAGGGCCTCTCCTCCCTGGTGCTTCACAACTGAAGGGGAAAGTAGACCATAGGCTGAAATTGCCACTGTCATCTGGGGTGCAACAAAGCCTTCAGCTGGCCCTGTCCAGTGTGAGCCTTGGGTTGTTCCACCTGTCCCTTCTAGTGTGTGATAAAGACCAGCAGCCTGGAGAATCAAAAGCTGACCTTCACATTTTTCTGGGTACCAGCCAGAAAAAAAAAAGAGCAAATGGGTTTCCATGACTCTGCCCTGGTGAATTTCACTTCTGAAAAGTGGCTTTAGGGGTCCATGGACTGACTTTACCCCTAAAGAAGTCAGAGGGACTGCCATCCACGTTCTTGAGAAGGTTGGGACCAGTACTGGTCATGAGAGGATTTGTTACAGAGACACCATGCAGAAAGCAAGAAGTAAAGGCAGGTAAACCCCGTCAGTAAAATCCCAGGAGTATCTCCCATTCATACTTGGTGAAGTCCCATGGCGTCATCCCAAACTTGGCTCTTCAGATAATGCTGGTGCAACATTTCTTATCAGAAAACAGATCAGTATTATTCACCCAGGTACATCTTGCCGAATCCTTTTCCCCAGGCAGACATAGAAACCTGTTGTTTCATTGCACAATGAAAAGGTGGCGGGAGAAGGGGATTTTATGTTTTCTGGTTTCAGCTGACACGTCTCCGTATCAGCTCACTGCAGATTACCAAAGTACACTTGGGATAAATTAAGCGACTGAAGTGAAGTGTGTAAACCTGTCCTCAGCAAACACATTGCCTTGTGGGGTGTATTTGTAGAGAATATGATTATTGTTTGAGTTTAAAAAAAAAAAAAGCGCTTTTGTATCTGCTGTATCCTGCCTTTCAGGTGGGGAAAACTTCATAATCCAATGAGTTGAACACAAAAGCAAATGCTGGGAGGTTTAGGATCTATGTGGCCTTACCAGAGGCCCATCTTGGGCACGTCTGGCGATGAATGCTGACCTTGGCTGGTGGTATTAAAGCACCTCTGAAGAGGCTGTGCGTCTACATTATTTCATGCTGTACCTTGCAGAGATACTAATTGGGTCCTGGAAGCAATATAGGTGTGGCAGCATGTTGCTGTGTCAGGCTAATTAGTGGTGCTTCTAACAAGTGCAGGTGCAGTAGCAGGTTGACATGGCTCTGGCTGTGCTTCCTGTTCAGGGCTAGGCGGGCTGCCTCTGCCCAGAGCTCTGCACAGTGGCACAGCTGTCACCTTTCTCATGTTAGGAAGCACTGTCAACCTCTCTGGGCAAAAACTTAGGTGGATTTGAAGAGTGGAAGATTTTGTTATATACATATATGCAATGCTTTAGATTTTCCATCTGTGAAGTTGGGCATAATGAAATGCATCTGCCTTTGCAAATCACTGAAAATCTACAAATGAAAAGTGATGCATGATGTCAGTGTTAGGATACCTTTTAATTCTTATTCTTTATTATAATTCTTTTCCTTGCTGTACAGCATATGTGCTGAGACAGAGGTCATGAATTTCAACCTGTCAAAAAAAAAAAAAAAAAAGAGATGCAAGGTAGAAAAATGTCGAAAGGAGAAGTAAAAAGCCACTGAGCTGAACAAAATATGAGCTGAGTTTGTATTATTTATACAGTTTTGTATTCTGCCTACTGCTGAGCACATGAAAGTTGAATATTCCCTGTGCTTTAAAACAGGGAAAAAGTCATAGCAGAAACTGAAGCAGGATGGTTGGAAGTGCAGGTGGGAGAATAATTTATAATGGATAATTTATTCAACAATTTTTTCCTCTTATCTCTTTGCAAATTATTCTAAAACAGATTGCTGTTTTCTCAAATTCACTTGTTATGTGAAATTATTTACCGAACAATTCTTTTAAGTTGTTTGTGAATTTAAATTGTAGGAAGTTGGCGTGCTTTTAATTTGACAAAAAAGCTCCACAGAGCATGCTTTGGTGAGCTGACTGGAGGGATGCTACCTTCCCTCATCCCTGTCTGCCTCCATGTTGCTCCATGCAGGTTTGGGTACTTCTCCAGTGGGGCAGCTTCCCAGAAAGGAGATAAATCAGCATTTTTGGCACCAAGTCCAAATTCCTGACCTTGTTCTTTCTTAATGTTCTGCCAACACAGGGGGAAAAATGGTCTTTTAACCTTTCATGAGAGTGACCCAAAAAGCCTCCTGCCTGAAAGACTGTTTATTTTTCCAGCCATTTCATCTGCTCTGACAGAAGTGTAAACCTCCTTTCCCCAGCCTGTGCCTTCCCAAAGCCCTTCAGCCTTCGCAGCCACAGCCACGCCACCCCTTGTCACCCCGCTCTCCCTCATTGACCCTTTACCCTTACCACCAATAATTGTTTGGGGAAGTTTCTGAGACCCTTGGGGACCAGGTACTGGTTTGAGTTGGATATGGGAGTCACCGAATGTGCTTGTTTGATCATCTTGGAGAATGCATCGATTAAAAAGTTTCTCCCTCTTGTCACCTGAACTGAAGTTGTTTCTTCCCTTATGGTACAATATGAGGAGAAGATGCTGTGGCAGAGGCACTAGCCATGTGGCTAGCCCACATGCCAGGTGGCTATTTTGTCACTGCGCCGTCAGCGCTCGTGTCCCCTTCCCCTTAAAATAAGAACAGTTGTGCCCATCCTGGCCTGAGGGCAAACCTCATTTTCAGCAGCTGCAGGGAGAGGTAGAAAGGTTTTCCTGTGACACGCGATTAACGATCCGTCTACAGAACATGCCAGTTGCTTTCCTTTGCGTAGGATGGTAAAGAGATCAATTAGAGCAAGAAAGTTCACAGCCCACTTAAGAAGCAATATTCCCTTTTATCTCATCTCCTTCTCAGGTTTCTACCCTTTTACAGCTGTGTGGCTGGTGTGCTAAATGCTGATGTGAAAGTACTTCATCCAGTGCCAAGCAGACATTCTTGTGGAAATGAGTTCTCCCGTCTCATGTTCAGCTGGTACTTTCTCACCTCCCTGCCCGGTTGATCGGATTGTCCCTTGGTATTTAGGGACCATTCCGGAGGTACTTGGCCAGCCACCCGTGTCTGCAAAGAGCCTGATGCTTTACCTGCTTAGCTCAGAGCAGGTTTGCTGCGGTCTCTTTTATTTTTCCAGGCAGGCAAGGAATTAAATAGTCGGGTTTTGATCGCAAAAAGAGGTGTTTGGTATTTGATCAGCAGCTTAAGTGTCTGAATAGACTTTGCTGGATAAAATATTCAGCAGTTTTGGTTTTGTTTTTTTTTTTTCCTTTTAGTCATTCACATTTGTTTGTGATTTCCCTCTACCCTTTTAAACTAGCTCTTCTCAGTGATTATTGGTCTAATTGTATCTAGTCTATTTAGGTTCTTATATTAAGCTCATCACTGTGGTGTCTGAACATCAGATCAATGCCATGTAATTACAGTCACACAGAGCACAATCAACAATTATCAGTGATCACTTTTCAGATCTTGCAACAAAGTAATGCTATCTGAGACGTTGCTGCAGGATTTCAGATTTCCAAATATTTGCACTTCTAATTAAGCAGATGGAAGACCTGCTGGTAATGAGAAAGCAGGTCTCAGAACTTCTTCCATAGCTAATTTCTGCCCGGACTAAAATAAATTATGCTGCAACAATTCTTTTCCAAGGTAAATAACACAACACACCACTTGGCAAAGCGCCTAACAACAACAAAAAAAACCCAGAGAAGTGTTTAAAGGTATTGCACTCAGTGGGAGTTTTTCACACCACAGTAACAAATGCAACACAGCAAAAACCTACAGCTAGCAGAAGGGAAAGCCTTCTTATCTAACTGCTCTGGAGGATATTTGCTGATCAATCCTATGAAAGGATGATATGCTTCTGTGTGTGTCCAGGGGATGAAATAACAAGCCTGAAGGCAATAATGCTCTCATATCATGTTTGAGAATTTTACAAATACAGCATGAGGCTCTGTGACTCAGTCTGAATGGAATTTTTCTTAGCACATGAATTTTACATGATATTTCGATACTAGCTCTTTTGGGCAGTTTTCCTAACACAGTGCGATGTTAGTTTTTAGGCTTTTTTATCATATTGGTAAATACCGTGACACATTTTGTGAAATGTGTGAGGAAGGCTAGCAAACCTGAAAATTTGAAAATTACAAGGATATTTGATTTGTCTCTTTTTTACTTCTGCAAACTTTCCGATGCTTTTTTTTCTTGGAAGGTAGAAATTAAAAGCACCAAAGAAAAAAGAGTTTACTGCAGTCTTCACATGTGTTTTGTTTTGTCTTTCTCTCTTTTTTTTTTTTTTTCCCTCCCATGGTCTCTCCTTAACCTTTAAATTCTGCCTCTGGTTAAACAAATATCCTCATGTTCCAGATTAATTAAAAAAAAATCAAATAGGTAGGTTTTTGCTTTTTAGCAACAACAAAAATCCATTTCTTTTTGTTTTTTCCAAATCTCTAGAAGCAACAATTCGTGTAATTATCAAATTTCCATATAGAAAACTGGTATGCATGTGGGGGTGTAATAGCACAATCTGATATTCTTTTAACACCAGTTTTCTATAAATAGGGAAATCTGTTATTTATCATTGGAACTATTCATTAAAATAAAAAAATATATACAGTATGGGCATCTGTTCCTAGATCTTTAGTTGACTGACAGTTTTTAATCCACTTAGTGAATGCTAAGTGGAACTTGCTGGAATCTTAGCCTTTTTAAGAGGTTTTTTTCAGCTCAGTCCTGATGTGTTTTTATGCCCTTTCTCATGATCTTTGGAAATTTATTTGTTTTTTAAAGTTTGACTCCTGGAGTCAGGTGTGTACATGAAAATTGCAGGGTTTATTAAAAAAAAAAAGGTTTTTATTGTACAGAAGAAAGCTGAAAATGAGATTCTTTCAGGGTTCAAAAGGAGTGTAAAAAGAATATAAAAAATATTCTTTTTAAAATAAAGACATGATTTGTAAGCTCTTCCATGACTTTAGGGGGTCTGGCAAAAGGTTTTTGAATATTTGGGGTTTGTAACAATTTTAATAATAAATCATTTTTTTTATATCTGCAGTTCTGTTGAAAACGTACTGTCCTGTGCCATAGCATTACATATTATTATCTCTTTGTGATAGGGACTACATTGCTTCAGCATGTTTACCACACTGTTATTTTAAGCATAAAGAAACCACTCCTAACCATGAAGGTACATAAGTTTAATGTGCATTGGATACATATGTGTTTGCATTTGTGTTGTACCTCCACACCTTAAATCCTCATACTAATATTTTGCCTGGGGTTTACATTGCTACTCTCTCAACAGAAGAGCCAGCATCTCACCAGCGGAGCAGCACATACGTGGCGGTCAAATCCAGGTGAAAACTGGCAAAATGTTATAGAACATTTTTATGCCCTGCAATTATTTGTCACCTCTTGATACTTTTAAGGCTTCCGCCCTGCATTTGTCCTTTTTGTTTCTTCGGTGAAGGTTTCTAAAAGTGCCTGGACTAATGCCAGTATTCACTGGTGTGAATCTGCAGGCAGACTGGGAGAGAATTTGTCTCTCTGCCTCTCTCCTGCTGATTTACGTGGATGGGGGTTTGATCACTTTCTGTTGTCAGCATTTGTTTTCATTTCTACTTGAGGCATATCTTATGTGTAGAGTAATAAATAACATAATTCCAGCTCTTATGGCTTCAGATGGCACAGTGCCCTTTGCTCGAACTCTTTGGAGAAGGAAATACTCCAGCTTACCGTCAGAGTTTCATTTGCAAGCTTTACTTTGCCTTAGCCTTATTTTAAAAATTTCAAAGCTTTGCCTCCACAAATCAGGTTAAACTGTACATTACAAGGGAACTGCTTGACCTTGAAGCAATCCTTTTTGAGGCAGAGGTGACGAAGGGGTTGGCAGGCGGGATTTATTGCGCTCTGAGGAATGCAGAAGGAGCACATGAACATAAATATACAGAGAAACAGGAGCGGGAATCGCAGATGGATCTGGCAGATAAGACTTGGGCCTGTATCTGTAAGTAGGTCAAAAGTGTGATGGTATCATCTCCAATGGAAATACAATTCAAAAATCTTGTTTGGGTGGTATATGGTGCCAGACAAGCTTCATTGGACAGATAAAACATTATCACCATTATTCTGGTAAGACTGCAGAGTAGGTGGGGTACTCAACATATATTGTATGAGAGGCTGGGGCTTGAGAGGTTTGGGGCAAAATGTGTAAAGTAACTGGAAATATTGCACAGAAAACACTCTTACAGAACAGTGCCAAAGCTGTGGGGGTCTGTGGGATAAAGGACTTGGCTCACTGAAACCTGTGGCAGCAAAAGGAGGCTGGTAGCAGAGTTACGTGCCCACTTAAGGATACATGTAAGTGATACATCAGGGCTGATTAGCCTGGTTCCTCTTCCTCAAAGCAAGAGGAAGAAAAGAGAAGCACAAAGTGTTGGATGTCGTTAGCTGTTAGTCTACCCCCAAGGAAATGAAGTGTGGGCCACGGTGGCCTACATCTGTAAAAAAAGGTGAGAGTGTCCTTGTTAACGGTGAGTGGGAGATGTGTTTACGTGCATGTTTAGGAGAATAACCTGTGTTTGATGGATATGATTTTCCAGTGCATTCCCTGGACTGATTATCTGGCATCATTGTGATCAACTCTTTCAGTGCTCTAGCACTTTTCTTGCAAGGATGAATGCAGTCAAAGTCAGAATGCCTTTTTTTGTTTGTTTGTTTCTCCAGAAACCCCATGATTTTTAATAAGTTCTTGCCAGGTAGAAACCCCAAACAAGTCCTCCCCACTTCCATCCTGATTCTACCCCTATGTGCCGGCGGCCTGCCTCTGCCTTCTGCAATTCTCTGATCCCTCTTTGGTCTACAGCTCTGTCACCCTTCTTTCAAGGTCTTCAGGGCTTCAGCTGGCCCAGAGAGAAAGGGGAACAAAAAACCAAGCTGAAAACATTGAAAGAGAAGACTAGAGGAGAGAAATTAAAGGAGATGAGTAGGCGTGGGAAAAAGAGACAGAACAAGCACAGCTGAAGAGTCAGAACAGACTACATATTTATTTTCTTTAAAAAGGTAAGTGGTTATGTTTTGAAAAGCTCCTGCTGCTGTTCTTTCCAGCAGTAAAGCCTTTTATTTGAGCTTTTTTCATTCTCCCGATTCTTCTTGCCTTTCTCTCACTCTCTGTATTAAAGGTTTAGGATGTGACCTTTCAGAACATGGTTGTTGGATTTTTGGGCCCTTGGATGATAGTGGCTTATCATGTACATATTTGCATAATGAGTTAATTAGGCATAATATGTGGTTAAAATTAACCACACTGCACTCTTTTTATAGAAAGTCAGCACAGTTTTCTGCCAAAGTGTCTCCTTAGACACCCTCTTGGGGTCCTGTTAGGATTCCCTGCCCACTTTCAGATGTCACCAACTTCTGGTGATTAATTTGTGAGCTCTGACACATTATAAATGCAATTTATCATATACCCCCTCCCAGCTCTGGAACTGTAGGATTATGTAACAATCTCAGTTTATATTTATTAAAAAAAGAAGGGAAACAAAACTCAAGCCCCCATGATTATAATGAATAATTTTGATAATGCCATCAAAATTAATCCAACATATATAGAAATTAAAAAAAAAAATCTACCTTTGTTATTAACGATGCACTGCACATAATGTCTTTTGTTCAGGTCCTGTGACAGCTGCATTTCCTGTCATTCCCATTTGGAGATGCAATGCCCCTGTGAGTGACAGTCAAGCTTATGAAGTGGTTTCATACATCTATGTCCAATCTGTGATATCTATCAACCTGTGTAATGTCTATCACTGTGGACCTGTGTTCCTCAAGGTGTTCCAGTTGACCCTCTTAGCTGTGCCAAAGCATGGTGAAGTTGATTTCTGACACTGTGTTCAATGGATGCAACCAATTGTCTAATCTTTAATATTATCTCTGTCCTTTGAAGTTGTGCTTGTTTTGAGCAGGTGGCCAGACTACAGACCTCTAGAGATCCCTTCACACCTTAATTATTCTATAAATCTCTTCTAATTTGTTCTGCAGCATGACAGTGAGTATTGATGCAATGGTTGATAGGAAGTAGGCAGCAGACCTAGCTTCTCTGAACCAGAGCCAAAGCTCCTATATCACAGTTCCTTGTTCCTCTTAAGCACAGTGATCTTTTTTTCACTTGGAGGACAATCTATAACAGCAGATTTTGTGCAGGCTTACTCTATGTTTCTGATAATATTTTGCAGACATATTCCACCATCTCCCTCATGGAATTGTGTTTCCAGTGGTCTGTGTGCCATGACTTTGCATTACATGCACCTGCTATTATATCGCTTGCTCCAGGTGATGTAAGGAGAGCTCTGAGTAGGAGGAAATTGCTTTAGCTGTATTTCCCTTCCTCTTCCTGATCATTCACCTTGCTAATTTCCTACCACCACCACCACCCTCCTTTTTTCCCACAGGCATGTAAAGCTCCTCTTGAAAGCACTGGCCACTGCTCAAGACGGGATGCTAGACTAGATGGAGTGACAGCCTAATACATTTAAACAAGATCTAGGTAAGAATGGAATCCAAAGTAGAATTTGGAAAGCAGGCCTAAAGGCACACTTGCTATTTTTTCTCTGTTAAAATCCAGAAAAGGAAAATCTGCTTTTAGTTAATTCTCAGTGTTCAATGTTTTGCACAGCAGGAGAAATAAATGACTAATAACAAATGCCTGTATGTGCCACAGAGGGACACAAACACAATTCTATATGTTTATTTATACAGCAGCTGCTTTCCACAGGCCACTTTCTGGCCTCAGAACCAAAGGTGGATGAATCACGTTGTTTCAACACAACGAAATAATTGAAAAAATATAAATTGGATTACAGTTTTTCTTCAAACAATATATCCCTATAGTTACTAGCCCCAAATATGGAACATATGTATGTCTTCTGAATGAAATTACACAGACAAACTCATTGGCCATTGAACAATAATCTGCAGTTGCATAAAAATGAAGTATTTTCCATTCACTTTTTTATAAGTTACATTACGCTAACTTTGCATCACAGCCCCTTTATGGGCAGAGTAAAAGGTATGGTCATTGAGCTGTAGAGTTAGTTGTTTAGACAACCACAGAGAAATTTCGCAAGTGGGACAGGAAAACATAAAATATCAGATAATTCTTCAATGGCTATGAGTAAAATGGTTGATTTTTATATGCCTGCTATGTTTAATACAGTGTTCAAGATCTACAGTTTTTACTCAGCAAATTCTGTCTGGTGGGTTTGGGGATTAGGAGGTTCTTTCCAAAGAATGGTGTGGCTACTGGGTGAAGCAAAGACTTTCCACTTTTCTACATGGGAAAAAGTCCTAAGACGAAAAGGAGGTGTAAGAGGTGTATAAGTCAGGCAATTCCAGAAGAGTACACTGGGGGAGAGCATTCCATGGAATTTCCATGGAAAGCAAATGGACTGTTGGCAGGATCCACAAACGGTTGGAAAATGCCTGACAAAAGTGGTTTTCAATAAAATGTGTCGATGGATTGAGTTGGACATCTTTTGTGGAATTGTACTGCTTCTGATAAAACTTCCACTGTGTAAGATTTCCAACAACAGGGTGGATTTTTTTTTGCCTCTTTTTCAAAGCGGGGTGATAGAAATAATTCCTCCTGCCCTTCTCGGCAGGTGTGCCATTAGGGCTCTCATCTGCCTGAGGTTCCTACTCTGCCTAATTCCCACCTCAGTCATGAACTTCGATCACTGGTTTCATATGTGATTTAAAGCAGGTCTTCTGCTAGGGCAGTTCCATGCTCCACTTCAAAAAGGGGGGAAGAAAGAAGGGCTATAGATCAGCGCTTATGCAGTGAGTGATGAATTTGATTCCTTATTCTCCTGTTTCCTAGATACTATTATTGTTATAGAAACCTAGGAGATTTCTGGTTTACTCAGATATTTTCACCAGGCAGGAAAAGGACTTTTTGCCCATGAACACTTGAAGAAGTTCCAAAGATGTGCTGATTGAACAGGATGTCCCAGTGTCCTTTCCTCAGCCCTCTGTATAAAAGCATAATTACTCAAGAAAACCTCTCTGTCCCCCTGGATAAAGGAAGGGAAAGTGAAAAATATGATAACGTGGGTTTGGGTACATGCATGCCTCCCTATAGTTATTTGAAACTGTTCAGAAAATTGTGTGCTTGAGAGAAATGGAGGTGTAGCGTAGTCAACTGTATCACAGGGAGACAACCCAGAGGAGACATTTGTGAAGGAAAAAACTGCAAGTAAGAAAAGCAGTTTTGCAGAAATCAACATGGAAACAGAACCTGCTATAATCATCCTGAAAGGGACAGATGTTGGCATTCCACCCTCAGCTTGTCTGGCCTATTATGTCTGTGAATGCTGAAACTCACAATGCTTTTTTTCCTCCGATTTCAGAAGTGTCAGACAGGAGACTCAGTGCCAGTGAAAAACCTTATACCGATCTCTTGTTAGCTAGCTACGGAGTTTTGTTCCATGGTTACATGTCTGCACAAGCCGTCATTGTGTCAGTCATAATTACCACCTGTTCAGTGGCTCCCTTCAGGTTTCATCACCTTCGCAGTACTAAGCAGCCAGCTGCAGGAAGCAGAGTTGGCTGCCCTGGAGCAGCAACCGTCAGCCTCTGGATTTCAGGGTATAATTGCTGCCTGAGAAAAATACATCTCCCTCCTCCCTGCATAAAACACCCAATCTGCTCCTTCCTTTGGCAGAGATCACAGCTCCATCAACTGCACATTAGTCCAGGATAGGAAGACAGACCCTATCTTCTGCAGGGGCAACTCAGCATGGACTGGCTGAGGGGCTGTGCCACCTTGTGAAAATGTGGCCTGGTACTCCTTACTGGAAAGGAGCTCCACCTTTCCTGTAAATCCCTTTTTATCTCTTCTGTGAAAGATATGAGCTGCCTCTGGCATGGAAGTCTAACTAACGCCTTAGGCATCTCCCATACGTGGGGACTTCTGAGTTAAAATTTGGAGTACCTCCATCTAAACTTGACTCGCTCTTTGAGAGCTATGCTCTGGTGGAAGGACAGGCAGATGACTCCTTGTCTGCACCTCCCAGGCAGAAAGAAACAGAAACGTAAAACTGGGAGGCAGTTGCAGAGCATTTTTATCAGGCTGGTGCATGGTTTCCAATGCCAATTGTCTTTCCTCCCTTCCATCCCGTTTACCAAGTTTTATAAATTTGGCTTTGGCTGCATGATCCAGAGCAGCAGGCCTGCCAACAATCATGTTGCATTTTGTTAACTGCTTATGACTTCTGGACAGTGTGCTGCTGTGATTGTCACACTCTTTCACTTAAACATATGGCACGTGGAGACACAAATTGCTCTAGCATGCAGCTTTCCATGATAGATTTTTACATACCAATAGCAGATGCTATTTGAGGCTGCCGAGATTGGCGTGGTCCAATCCTAGAAGCAGTGAAAATCCTCTGCTCTGAGAAGTACCTGGCGTGCTGGGTTTCTTAGGCTTAATTAGTAAAGCCAAAGATGCTGTCAGACTTCTCTTAATCCAATAGAAATTCTCCAAGCCAGGGTAAGTACGTGTATCACGTTGGAGAGACAAGAATGACAATAAAAGCTTTAAAGTACTGGGAGTAAGAAGTGTTGAGAGGCTAACTGAAGAGAAAAGAAGCTATTTCATTTGTACCAGGAACAAGAAGGAATTTTGAAATTCAGAAGTCCTGCCTGATAAATGGCCCCACATTGGGATGTTTGTAGCATATTTGTCAACACAGCATGTTTGGGTGGGAAATTTTCTGAGATCCTCCTTGCATATAAGACTTTCTGAACTAACTTCAAGACCAAGTCACTACAAGTAAATACAAAACTGTTGACTTTTAAAACTAATATTCAACAAAACTAATAATCAAATAAGCAGACAGGTAGCATACAAAATCCCAAACACCTGCAAGTGTTCCTCCAAAGATGCACAACTCATTTATGTGCTGAGGGACAGGCATGAAGAGCACTCTTCATTTCCTTTCTTCTTATAGGTTGATTCCTCTTTAATTTTGAGTCTGAATCAGAGGAAAAGATTTTAAGGGATTTTACATTAGTTTCTTGCCACAAAACTCTAAACTGACACTCAACATTGACATGGCCTGATGAGAAGGAACTGGATAATGATCATTGTCCCATTCTTTTGCTGAAGTAAAACACAGCACAGATTTGAGGGAGGCAAAACCTGGAGGAGAAACAGATTCTAATTTTGTGGAGACATATTGCACTCTTCAAGCTCACATATTTTCCACCAGACTTGTTGGATTTGAAAAGATGTGAGTAATACGGTAATAAAAATATCCAACTTTACCAAACTCTTTAACGAAGAAGAGTTAATCATGAATCTACAAGTAGAAAATCTGAGCAGCTGTTACACTTCATCAGCTGCTGCTTTCATATTGCTAAACCGCATTGTTGGGTGGGTGTCAAGAGGATGGGGCTGAACTCTTTTCAGTGATGCCCAACAACAGGGCACTATGGGCACAAACTGGAACACAGGAAATTCTACCTGAATATGAGGAAAAACTTCTCTACTGTGAGGGTGACAGAGCAGTGGCACAGGCTGCCCAGAGAGGTTGTGGAGTCTCCTTCCCTGGAGATATTCAAAACCTGCCTGTATGCCTTCCTGTGCCCCCTGCTCTAGGTGTGCCTGCTCAAGCAGCGGGCTTGGACAGGATGATCTCCAGAGGTCCCTTCCAACCCCTACCATTCTGTGACTGTAGTGAGTTGGCATAAGTAACATTAGTTTTGGATCCACTGGAAGCTATGTTGTGAGAAATCTCTAAAACTTCTTGGCATTTTAAACTTCTGAAGTGCTGTGATCCACCATGATGTGCTGTTATATGGAAAGGGGTATGTATGTATATGGACACCAACGACACCACTTTTTTTCATTTTCCTTGGCCTCTTGATCTACCTTCAGGCCTGAAACTCTCTCCTTTCCTCACCTTCCTTGCTTACTACTGTGCTTTTCTCATGATCTCTTTCACAAGTCCTTTAAAATAAGTGTAGTTTCATTTCCTAATGTGACTGTAAAGAACTGTTCCTGTCTAAATTTACCTCTTCACTGCTGGCTGATGTCCTGACATCCATCCCACACAAGTACAGAATCCTATTTTCCCACTTTGCTCCCAGCTTTGGAATAAGCTGTGAGCTTGTTCATGATTGTTATTTCTCTTGTGAAGTTAGTGGACAGGAGTAGGAATTGACTCAGTACATTGATAGAAGTGGAATGGAGTAGAAAATATGAAATTAGTGATTAACAATTGCGAAGGTGCCCAACTGATCTAAGCACATTTTATAGTTGAAGAGCCTTGAGCTAAGTATGGATGAGAATCTCGGTTGTGAATAATGTGGAGCTGTGGGAAAGCTGAAATCTAAATCAAGACTTTGTTATCTGCTCTTCTCTTGAAATGTATCAAATCCACTCAGTGAAACAACAAATACACATAAAACATCTGTAGCTTCTGTCATAGAAACTGTAATTGAATATTTCCAAGGATCCTTTTACCTGGTAGTTAATCTAGAGTAGGTGGGATATGTACAAAACATTATCTTAAGCATTTTTAACTTGCCTTTACCAAGAGCACTGTTAGAAAGTCCAGTATGGCTGTGAATGAACAGAAATGGGAAACAGCTGTGAGTGAGCCAAAACAAACCTGGACAATGTGGGCTTGACTGTGTGACGTAACTGTGTTTTCACTGAAAGCTCACCAGGTTGCTGTGTCAGACAAATGTGCTCCTGGAGTACAGGTGGCGGGAAAGCCTCGGCCATATGGAGAAGTACTGCTGACTCTGTCACTGCCAAAAGCTGTACTAGATGCCCCACAAAACAGAAAGAGGATTTGCTGCAGTCTAAGGGGCTTGTTAACACTGTTGGACATAACATAACGAAAGCAAAAATACTTTTCTTCATTAGAAAGAGTAGAAACAGAGTGGTATTAGGAAAATGGTGGTCAGTATTAAGCGAATGACACGGTTACATAAGGAAGGAGCTATAGGAAGGCCTTATCAGTGTTGCGGTCAAGATGTAGTAAGTATTTGCCACCGAACCTCTGTCTCCTCTATCTTCTCTGAGCATATCAGTAGCAACATCATGCCTATTGCCACTTTTACCATCAGTTATGTGATTCTCTCACTTCTGAACTTGGCTTTGGCCTGTGATGCCCTCTGTGTCACTCACAGTTACACAGTAACTGATTGAATTTGTATCTGCAGGCACAGCAATGAAGACAGTGACCTGCCAGCTTTTCAATTCTACCCCCAATCAAAGAGGGATTTATTTCCTGATAGGAGTGTAAAATTTAGCGAAAATTGAGTTTAAGGCTTCAGATAGTTGCTGGACATCATCCTGACTCTAAACTTAACTGCATCCCCAAAGATAGCCCAGATAGGCAGACCTGCACCAGACATCCCTCACGCAGTACCACTGCACAGCAGTTAACTTCCATCAGAGGGAGAAAGTCCATTTTTAAACCTTTCAGAATGCATGGCAGGACTTTCCTGTTCAGCCAGAGCTGTCCAGGGAGCTGAAGGGAAGCTGGGATAATCCTCCCAGAGCCTGCAACTCTGCCATTTCCTCATGCCTACCCTAGTGTCCTGAGGGGACATGGCTTGCCAGAAGCAGGCG
Source organism: Phalacrocorax carbo (assembly GCF_963921805.1). Lineage (NCBI taxonomy): Eukaryota > Metazoa > Chordata > Aves > Suliformes > Phalacrocoracidae > Phalacrocorax > Phalacrocorax carbo. The sequence goes on along the minus strand of NC_087515.1, from coordinate 60,701,039 downwards.
AGGATACCTCACAGCCTCTCCACATAGGTGTGATGAGTTTTCAAACTGTCATATGTAACCAGCTCATTGCTGCTTTGTCTCCAGACCGTGTATGTTGATTCAGCTGAAGTGAGCTGCAATTCTTCCAAAGAAACGTGTTTGCTGATGCTATGACTAAATTGCTGGTGAGCTATGTTGGCACATGTCCAAATGCTGTGAGCTTTGGTACCAGTTACAGCTGTGGCATCTCAAGAGGTCACCTAGACTGGGCCCACTACACCTAAACTACCCTTGAAAGACATTTGTGCAGCCTGTTCTTAAGAGCCACCAGAAGTAAAGATTTCACATATCTTCTGCAATTGATTTCTGCGCTAACCTCTTTCTGCTGGTTCCTTAAGGTATTTTAAAATACTTAATCTAAATCCTTAAGCCAATAATAGCCACATGGAGAGAATCCAAAAATAGCACTGATGATGGGTGTTAATACCAGTTCAGAAACCTTAAGCTCTGGATTGTCTGAATACAGCTGTTTGGTCATTACACCAGATTGGGCTGGTACCAGGAGAGTGCAAGCACCAACCTGCAGGCAAAATTATGCCATGACTTTCCAGAAGTACAGCTTCCCATTACTCCCATGTGTGCCGTGTGCCTAGGCACTTGGGTAAAAGCATGGACAGAAAACGTTATTTCCTCACAGCAGTCCACACAGGAAGTTTTGGATTATGTTGCAGCCTGAGGCAAAGTTAAAGGGATGTCTTGGGCATCCTCTGAGCCCTGCACCAAATTGCATAGGGGAAAGACCTTATTTGCCAGGAAGGCTAGCTGCTCTGAGGGGCAGAGTTGTCCTGAGGTAGGAATACTGCTTCTGGTGATTGAATTAATTCACCTAAAGCTTGCTAGTGTGTCTCCACAAGGCACTGTGTAGGACCATGTGGATTGTGGTGTTTTCTGAATCAGCAACCAACCCAGTGGTTTAACCCAAAGAGCCTAATTTACTTGCTAGACATAAACACAACCCAAATTTGGTTAAAATTAACTCAGTGAAGTCTGAGCTTTCTTCCTCACCTCCATGGCATTTTCCTGTATTTCCCATAAAGCAGCTCAAGCGTAGTTCCTCTCCCAAGCATTTCTGGGCTGGCAGCATGCAAGAGACTTTCATGTGCTTTGCAAAGCTTCCCTCTTCTATCTAGTTGGGAATATAAGGAAAACAGACTGTCTCAAAATAGACTTCTACTTTTCACTCTGACCAAAACCACTGTGTGTTGGGAAGATGGCATTTTTCCCTGCTCACCTTAAGAATGTTTTTTTGAGAGCTCTGTTTCCTCAGTGATTTGGATTCAGCTTGGCTGAAGCACAGCACAGGGACAATATTTAATTCTTCCTTGCTATTTTCTCTAGCTTTGATTCACTGCAGTGTAATTTTGGAAGCTTAATCTAGTTTCATCAGCCATGACTGGAGCTAGAAAACAGAGCAAGTTATCAGAAGATACAGCTGGGAGATAACTAAAGGAAGTTTCATTTGGCACAAATTATCAGGAAATCCTCCTAAAATCAAGCCGTCAAGGAAATGATGGAAGTGCATGATTTCACTAAAAATGAACACAGGCATATACCACAACACACACACGCACACAAACACACAGCCCCTTTCCATCCCCTGAAAGTCAGTTTGCTTTTTTCTGGGGCTACTACAAATATTTTCATGTATCCTGGCTCCAGTCCAATCCTCTGCAATTGCTGACAGCCATTTTATATCATCCCTGTCATAAGTTTCATTGTAGTAGTCATTTGTGCTTTGATTTTTATTATGCCCCAATCCAAACCCAGCACCCTCGAGCAATTCAGGGACTGCACCCAGATCTGAGCATAGCAGCTGGCACATCTGCCCCGAACGGGTCTTTATAATTTATTGCCTGTGCTGCAGGAGCCCCTAGCAGCCACGTCCCATGGAGGGCTGTGCTCCTGGGGAGCAGTTTGTGCTGCCAGCAGCTTGCGCAGCAAAAGCAAAGGCAACCCTCGCCTGGGGACCAACAGGAGCAGCACTTGGGGAAGTTGGGGCGTAAGGTGGCAATTACCAGTAATAAGTTTGCAACATGATTGCCTGTGGGCATTGAAACTGCTTAACGTTTTTCCAGCCCTCAGAGGGCTGGGTGCCCCCAGCCCTTTCCACAGAAGCCAAGGTCACCTTGCAAGAGGTGCACTGTGGGGATCAGGCCCAACAGGCTCTGACTCCATCTCCAGTTTGGCTGTGGTTTAATAGGGTATAATTTCTGGCACACCTCAGTGCATCTAATTGTTGTCACTATTAGAGCACAAGGACAAATTGCTGACAAAGAGGGCTGCGTAAAAATGCACTTGGGTGCAATAGCTGTGGCAATATTTCAAACAGCTTCCTATTGTACACCTTCAAGAGAGACGCAAGCACTTGTGCTTTGTAATTGTGCAACCATATCACTGAATATGGATAGCGCTTACAAGCGCTGTGTAACATGTTGACAACTCTGCACACATAAATATGTATTGTTTTTCAGGCACCACCCCGGCAAAGAGAAAACTGCGGTTTTTATTTTAATTTCCTTTGCAATGTCTGAGCAAACTGCTGCAAGACCTATAAAGAAAAGTGGGAGTCCTAATGATAACCAGCAATTCAAGACAAAACACCTCAGATCTCTAAGTTCACCTCCCTAAAACATTTCTATCTATTGCTCAGATCCCACCAATTATTCCTTTTTTTTTTACAGCTATTAGCTCTTGAACTCCCTGGTTTGTTCTCTACCTCTTTCGGGTGACTTTTCAAAATTCAGATCATTCCAAAGTAAAAGCTTTAACCATCCTTTAAACCAAGATTCCTCTTTCTTTTTGACATCAAGACTTCTCTCTTTGATAACTTCAAATGTTTCTCCCTTTCTGCAGTGAGTACTTAATTCTCACCGATGGTTTTGCTTTTCTATCAAACATAGAAGTAGCACCCTGAATGTTGTTTATCTGCCTTGGCCATTGGTTGCTTGCTTTGCCTTTTTTATTTTTTAACTTTTCAACTACATTGATATAAACAACACCACTATTTGTTCAACATTGTTGTGGGGGCTTTTGTTTTTTCTTAATTATGTAAAAATACGCTTGCTTTTTAAACTCAATTAAAGCTTCCTTTATGTGTTAGCAAAGCTGCACAACAGAGGTTTTTATCCTGTGCACTGCTTTCTCTGACTGTGAAGCAAATAAAAGCCAAGCTTTTGCATTTCATAACCTTGAAGTCCTCTGAGTAGTTTCACCTCCAGGGCTGGGTAACTGAATGTTTTCAAGCAGCTTAGAGAGAAAATGGGGAGGGGGGTGAGATGGAGGAGAAGGCGGCAGTAAACAAGAATATGATTTCAGATTTTCATGATTTAGACTAAACTGAATAGCAGCCACAGTCAAAGTAGAGAGAAAGAGAGACTTTCAACATGAAAGGGCTAATGCATTTCTCATAACATCCCACATTTCGTTAGTGCTTTTCACCCTATACCAGTACAAATGATACTTGAGCACTGACAGACTGAAGGGAACATGCATAGACCATGTTATCCATTGCCGGGGGATGGCGGCAGACATGGTATAATGGCAACTGTTGTAATAGTGCTCTGCATTGCTACACAGTAATTTCAGGATAGACCTGGGAGATAGTTTTACTGGAAAAGCAAATGCACTAGAATGGAGGTAGTGACTCATGAGTGGTGGTGAGCTGTGCAGTGCTGCTAGGATCACGGGGCAGGAAGAATGTGATTGCTCACACTAAATCATCACTGCTCCCTCTGCACACCCAGGGCATTTTTATTAACACAAGTGGCCAAAACCCCCTTCGTTTTCCAAATTATTCTAATGACTGGGTCCTCTAGTAGTACATTGACTTTTCACACTGCCCTGACTCGCTTTATCAGTACCAAGTCAAAAAAAGGTGTCTCACATCTAGAATTACAAGTACTGCTTTCTCTACTAGGCAAGTTTACCTTAAAGGCTGTTCCTCTAACAGCTGACCTTGTCTGACCTTGCTTAGCTTGTGCTAGCTACAGAATTCGTGGAAAGTGCACACAGTGTTCAATAGGAGACAGCTTCTCAGAAAAAAAGGGGAGCTATTTACACCTTCTATACAAAAACTCCAGCCAGACATGCAAATAGCCCCTGATCTGATATAAGACGTATTTCTGAGTTTGTAGAGCAGAGGCTGTGGATTAGGAAAAAAAAGAAAATCAGACTCTGTTATATAGTGAAGCCAGGATGTTCTTTAAATATACAATGTGTTAGGTGTTGCACGGAGTGGAGAAAATGTAGATGTTCCTGGTGGCAGAACAGCTGTGAGGTACTACTCCCATGGATGGAAGAAACTCATAACATGCTGCATGGTATTTACAGTCTATGTTAAACAAAACCTCTTCTTGACACTCATCATTTGAAGTAATTCCTTCAGATTCCAAACCAATTTGTTAATGACTGTTTTCATATATTGAAGTTGGTGGAGGAAAGGTGCATATTATTAATCTTGTTCCTACAAGAAGTGGTTTGGTTTTTTTTTCCCTCTATGTGCTTACAGGATAGTGCAGTTACAGATGTAATCTGCAAAATATCAATTTGCAAGCAGAAACTTCAAGATGCACAAGGGCACGGCACTCTGTCTATGACTTTCAAACACAAGTCTACTCTTCAAAGAGCTTGAGAAGAAAGTGTGGACACTAGTAGGACAAACTGTTCATTATTCACTGCAATTTCAGATATATACACTGGAAATCACTGGCCAGTGAAATGTACCCTGTGTAGTCCAGATTTCTTCACTCATTTTTCTCTACCACATTTATACACATGAATAAGCACTATTACATTAATTTACAGCTCCAGGACAAGAAGGTACTCTGAGTTTTACAAGATTTGGTTGATGTGCTGTGGCCAGTCTTCTGTTTCCTTCAGGAGTTCAGCACATCAGGACACTGAGCGAAACAAGGAATAAATTTTATAGTTGGAACTTACATGCAAACACCTGGCTTCTCATTTAACTGACCTGGAAGATGATATCTGCTCACAGATGGGATGGGCCAGTCTCCCTCACCAAAGACATCATAACTGTTTCCTTTTTTTTAAGTGCCATAGACCATGACTTTTCACAGGAGGAAGAATGAGGATTGGGGGCCAGTCTTATTTTCATTAATGACCTTGGCATAAAAAGTGAAGGTATGCTAATGTATTTTGTTGCTGCTATGAGGATGGGGGACATCGCGAACACAAAGGTTGAGATGATAGCATAGGAGAAGCTGAAGACTTTGGTCATCTGGCAGAAAGAAATGGGATGACATTTATAGTGCAAAAAGAAGGATTATTTACTTGAGAAGTAACAGAGGAAATTTCTATATAGGAGTTTATTGGTTACAAATGACAGAGGGGAAGAAAAACCTCTGTGCACTAGACAGTTTACTATGAGTAAGTGATGTGATATAGCTATGGAAAGGTAAATGCTGTACGGGACGTCTTCCACAAAGTATTTCTGATAAGGAAGTGCAAGGTATCCAACACTGTATCTGCTTTTCACAGGTATGAATCTAAACCAGAGCCAGTATGTATCTCTTAGCATGATCAGGACTTGTAAAGCCCAGTTTGTAAGAAGAACCAAATTGGTTATGTACTGGATCAATTTGTGAAGTGCTTTACATAATGCCCCTGCCCACTACTTCAAGAAATGGGCTCAGTGAGGAAAGAGACCCTTTCCACACTTTTTTGCTTTTAATGGTACCGACCTCATTTTGATCAGAGATCTTGGCTAGGTTCTTAATTTGTTGATTAGCTGGGATGTTCTTTTAAATAAACTGATAGTATTTGCTTGTACTATCAGCTGTGGCAAAACTACTATTTCCACAGAAGTAGCAGCACATGCTTCACAACCTGGGATGGACTTGGCAGCCTGCTGCCCCATGCCCAGACCACCACAGGCTGCTCTGGCTGGTCCCCAATGCTCCCAGCACAGTGGGGCTCTCTCCAGTGCCCCAGCCCCAACTGAGCACAGCCCAGGAGGGAGGCTCTTGGCTATGAGAAACTCAGGTTGCTCTGTCACATCCCTACGTCTCCAGGACTGACTCGCTAACATGACTGGGATGAGAGCAAGCCTCAGAGGCAGATGACAAAGACAGTGCTAATGACATATTCTTCCTATACTAAACCCAGAAAGTCTGCACTGAAGCCAATGTCCAGCCCTTGTAGACTGAAGGAAGAAGAAAAAAAGAAAGCACTATCATTAAGCCACACTTCTGTGAAATGCTGCGATACTGCAGCGATGACCTAAGAATTAAGAGCAGCTAAATAGACACCTGTCCTTGAATAGTGGGTATTATGCATGACTTATGTCAAGTGCAAAGTACAGTGGAACCCCTGTAAAGGTAAGAGTAGGAAGGATGATTATTATCTTCAAACTATTTCATCTGTATTTAGTGAATGGTGATTATAAAGGCTGCCCATTCACTAATGAGATTCCGACTCCCTTAACTAATTGATATATGGCAGATAACATTGAAAGAGATCTTCAGTTCAATGCCACTCCATACTATGGTTGTACTAAGTTAATAAAGTTTTCTCTGAGCATTCATATGCTGTAACAAAGTAGTTTGAATTTGCTTGTAAATTTTCAGTGGCAGGAGAAACTGGGCTCATGGAGTTTGTTGGAAGTGATGGAGTTTTTTAAGACACATGCCTGTAAACCTTTATACCACGACCTACTGTGCTTGCAAGGTACTTCCTTAGCATGAAGAAACCCAGTCTTGCCATATTTTAGTTGTACCATGAAGTTCATTAGGAGGAATGAATTCTCAGACTTTCTAAGAACACAGAGCATGTGGCAGGAATAAAAAACAAAAGGAAAGGATAAGAAAACTGTTTCTTATGTAATCCTTAATTATTTGCAGGCTGAGTATCTATGCTTGATTCTTCTCTCCCTGCATGTATGAATGATGAATTTAACATGCACAAAAGCAAAGAAAGCAAAGATGATTGAGAGTATTCCATGCTGATGGCTGGTATTCATGTGTGGATGACAGCTGTTAGATATAGAGATGATATTAATATTGTTTCACTTTTCCCAGCTCAAACTCCACTCATTCACCCTCCTTTAGCTTGTGTCCTGCAGTACACGGACTGCAGTCTATCAAATGGTCCTCCACTTTCTGGAGGAGAGCTATGAATTTGCTAGGCTACGAAAGGGTACCCTTCCCTTTCATACCCCAGAAAATGAAAGAGGCATTTTCTTTTGACATAGTTGTAAAACTATGGTCCAATTTAGCTAAATAACAGGTTTTTGAAACTGTCTTGTTTTGCTCATACTGTGCAATGACTTCCCAGAGATGCCATTTCCCCCAAGCATGCTGTATCCCAGGACCTCAGAGCAGTGGTTTGCCTAGTCCCAGCAGCTGATGTGACTCTGGGCACAGAGACTGAGTACAAAAAGCAGACCCATTGTTGTGCCTGTTGCTAGTGTTCCGGCATCAAATGGGTTGAAGAAATAGCCACTGTTAATGGAACTGGACAAGAGCTTCCACTGCCTGGGAAGCAGAGGAACAAGGCCAATGTATCAGAGAGATGGCTTGGGACAGACTAGAAGAGAAAGGGGTTCAAGAGAGTCTGCACCTATGAGCATATATATACTCCCTAAAAAATCCTAATCAAGCTCAAGGTACTGCAGTCTTAGCCTTCCTCTCTTTTCAGTAAATACCTGTGAAGCTCACTGGCACCCTTATATACCTCTTTTCTGTCCTGCACCTGTCTCACAGAGGGACAGCAGTCTACTGCTCCCAGGCACCCCTCTAGCTCCAGCGATGGAGGCTAGTGTAGGGATATTGCTTCATTAATATGGTGCCAGAGGATGGAAATTCATTTCATCTCCTCTTCTCGCCTCACCTCTCCTCTCTAAAAATCTGCTCACTGAAAATAAATTAAATTAAAAGGAACATGAGGATTGAGAAAAATCAATTACTCCAAATTAGCAAATACTGTTCTGAAGGTTGTTAAACCTTAGATCAGCCTTTTTCGGTGCATGCTTTCCAATGCTGTTTTCACTTATGTCATGACAAGGAATCTAAAACTGCCACCTTAGCAGCAGAAAAGGGCTTAGTGGAGCCACAGTCATCTTTACATTCTTGCTGACAGTGAATCATTGGATTCAGCCAGCTGAAATCCCCAAGTTCTGTAAAAGGAACCTTTCTTGTGCTTCAAACGAGGGAAAAAATGCCAGGTTGTTGTAGTTTCATGCACAGAATTTTAACAGGGAGAACTGCACCAAATTTGTCTAAAATTCTGCTGCCCTGGTCCTTAGTCCTTCCCAGGAAATAAAAATTTATATAACCTTTTTACCCCCCCAGAGGTCTAAAATTGTTCAGTTAACATTTTTAGCACAAAGTTTTAATTTCTTCCTGTTTCCAGCAAAGCAGGTAAAGTTAATGAAGTTCTCCATGTCCTATGGAAAAAGCTGTCAGAGATTGTCTTGTTTCTCATATTGTTTGAAATTACAGCAATGTCCAAGGGCGCTCAGTAAGCTCACAACCCAATGTGCTAAATGCTATGAAGACACAGCAGAGACTGCCCCTTGCTTAGGAGCGCTCATCTTCAGCTCATGAGCTGTGACTTCCTTACTCACAAGATACTATAAAAGGTCTTCTAATATAAATAATGATTCACCCTAAATAGAAATAAAATCAGCAGAAATGAATTTGAATAATAATGCAAGAGAAGTGTATGTTCATCTCTATTACCAGTCTACAGCTGCCCCATTTTGCTGAGATCTCACTGGCCCATACTTTCTGCAGCACCACAGAATGGGAGGACCATCAGGGATGTATTGCTGTGATCAAAGCAGTCTTAATCACCATACATGCACACCACCTGGGGAGTTATACTGGAGAATATTGAATCTGGATGCTCCTCTCTACCCCCTCCATCAGCACTTGCACTGTTTACATCCACTTTCTGTCTATGACAAAATCCCTTCTGGACTGGGGAGACTGACCCAGGTCACCATCGCTACAAAGGAAAGATCAGGATCACTTTGTGTGATGCTGGTGGAATGAATGCCGGATCCAACAGCACTTACGTCACTGTCCTTACACCAAAGAAAAAAACTATGCTACTGAAAGGCAGATCCTCCTGGCAGCCTGACCTTCATTTTTCAGAGGACATATTATTCTAGTTGCAAAAAGAGAGTCAAACATGACCTGTTTAGTTTAGTTGTGTGAAAAGCTGGCTGTATATAAAAGCGATGGACAGAATACAGCACAACAACTGAAAATAAAGAACCTGTTTTTAATACAGTTGTATGAACATCTCCTTCACAGACTTGTACAGCATCAGCCTTGAGTGGAAAAATCACCACACCAGACATTTTGTGTAAACTGCCCAATCTGTTGCTCTCTTACATTCCTCACACTATCGTAAAGCCTATTACCTCCCCAAGGCCATAATCATAGTGCTGCTGGACAGAATATCCTGAACAATGAAATGAAAACCCTACAGTGAAAAACAAAACTGAGGTTGGGGATTCATGACAATGAATCTGGGGCAAAGTCATTCAACCTGTGGTTGTAATTATTCCCTGAAAAAGTACCAAAAACTCAGCCATTCAGAGGGAAAGTCTTACAGAGCTCTGGCACTGCTACTAAAAGACACAGACAGTATTGCCCCTAAAAGATAAAATTATCTACTTGTACAAAAAACAGGTTACCCTATCACTGTAGATTGATTATGTAAAAGTAGCTATCACCACTTCTGGCTAAATGCAGAAATAATACTCAGCTCCAGAAAGAAAAGGAGTCACTTTATTCAGTTTAACATGTTGCTCAGAGAGATATTTTCTAATGATGCTGAATAAGTTGAGAACACAAATCTCGCTTAGTTTGTGGCTAGAGGTAAACCTAAGCTGGGGTTTACAGCCTGAGTCAATATTCTTCTTCTGTCTTCCTCAGTCTTCCTAAATCAGCAAAGACAGAGACTATCAAAAACATATGGGATGCCAACCAGGACATAATCAGCAAAACATGGGACATTCTGAGCATATAAGGCACATGATCACTCAGAAAGATGTTGATGTCCTTATGCCTATTCATTTATCTACTTGAATCAAAGGAATGGAGGAGGAGGGAGAATGAGTATTAGGAAGGGGGGAGGGAGTCTAGGCATGATTAACAATAGGTGCGAGACAGGAAGAACTAGATTAAACTGATCCATATGCAAATGATCTGAGTCTGATTGCATCAAACCATGCACAGTTTAATGAGTATGGTAAGATGCCTTTATCTCTGCTTGGATGTGTTCTGAAAAGGACTGCTCCAAGATAAAACACAGTTTAATAAGAAGGTTTTTCATTATGGGGGTCGATCTGCATTTGCATTTCTCTCTCTGAGCTACACAGCTTTCCTCAACCTCTTTTCCTTTTCAAGAGATTAGTCAGTAAGCACTTATGTATTGTTGACACACACCTTAGGGCATTGCATACTTAACATGCGTGTGAGTTTTAGCCTGGTCCTTCATGACCTGGATTAGACATTTCAAAATGAAGACTAAGTGGCAAACTTATTTTTCTGCTTATCTACCAAACGCTCTTTGCCCTTCTGTTATTTTGAAGCTTTGTAAAATCTTTTCAGTATTCATACACTGATACAGAGACAGAACTTAGCTTGGGTACTTACAGCATCATGGACCAGACTCAGAATTGCACCACTGCTGTGAGATGGTGATAACTCCAGTTTCTGTAGAGCTAATCTGATTTTATGCTACTGTAGCTGAGGTCTAGCCTTCTATTTCAAAAGTGTGTGTTGGTTTCTTCCAAGTGTCTGCCTTTACATACTGAACAAAGTAGCTAGGCACCACCTCAGCTTCACCTGTTAGGCTCTGCTTACTGTTACAGGTGCAGGCGAAATAAAATAGAGGCAAACTTTTCCTCCTTATGCAAGCAAGACAGTGGGAGATCTCCAAGGCTCTCAGGGAGATCATAGGAAAGACAGCTGTCCAATGCACCGGCCTCTGCTCAGACTCCAGCAGCCATGTGGACAGTAAGCACGAGCCTTCTCATCCAGCTATGATTAAAGCTGTGGTTAGCAAAAGCACTGAATCAGAGCAAGCTGGGAGCACCTTGGTTTTACTCCAAGGCACAGCAAGTAGCGCAGGTTCCTCCGTCTTGAAGAGGTCTGACCTGGCTGGCACGTTTTTTAGAGTCCATCTACAGATACCATGTTCTTCCTCACTCAGGGCAAAATTTTCCCATTTAAGTGCTGTGTTCTTCTCTGAAGCCTATGTGCACACAAACATCTGTATTCATACACTACATATTTACACAAGTAATCATCTTGTTGCAGATAGAAAGTATTTCAATCTCAATGTGCTGATGCTGAATATTAACTATCCAACTAATGGAAGCAAATAAATACCAATGGCCACCCAAACGCCTTCATGAAAAAGAAATCCCTTTTCACAGCATCTACCATTTGTTTATGCAACAAGGATCTGTTGAACTAGGGTGGTTAACAGTATCTACCTTCTCCACCTCAGTTTCAACTGATCACCTTCATCCTTATATCATGAAGATGAGACATTTTAATAGAAACAAGGCACCTAAACAAAAATTTTCCATTGATTTCAGTAGAAGTAATCACAGGCCGAAGTGCCTTGCAGACTGGGAATCCAAACCTGTTCTTGCATATTCCATCATTACTAACATGATCACTTCTTTTTTCATCACTGGGCTGCTTCATGTCTTCAGGAATTTCTGGTTTTATATTCCTTTGAAAACAATGTATGTTTACGTCATACCTTTCAATTACTTTTATTTGAGTTTGACTTCTGTACCTTTTAGCTTTCTTGACTCTATGCTGAGGTGTCTACAGCTTCTTTGCATTTCATTCTTAATCCTGACTCAGCAGCTACAAAGTCCTTTCTTGTCTCAGATTATAGGTTTTACCCTGTATGTGTTCCTTTACACTTAATGCTACAGCCACACAATCTCTCCTCATAGACCAAGGGCCCCACAACAGTAGAAGGCTGAAGCTTGTTAACCCAGTTCCAAAACATAGTTTTGCCAGCAGTTAAAAGAGCCCTACTTCTGTCCTAGCTTACTGTTATTTACTGTCACTTATGGCACGACAATGTTGAGGGTTCAGGAGCAGTTGGGATAACAGAACAACTCAGTTACTGGTGGTAGTCAGCTTATGTCCTCCTGTGCTGGGTGAGAGGTGTGAACGAGGTAGGTTGGAAGCAGGCACACACCTTACCTCTTGGCATGGTCTAGCACCCAATAGGCATAGATGCTAAACAAATACAGGACAAAAAGACGGTGCTTGTCCCAAAGAGCTTACCCTTGAAATAAAAGTAAACACTGACAGATGAGATGTAAGGGGTTAATGGTGAAACATTCATTAAGTTTAACTTTAGGGAACTAATTTTCATGCCAATGTAATAAGTACAGCTGCATTGACAGACCTTGCAGTCAGGCTCCCAAGGGGCAGTTTAGAGCCCTCCTAACCATCCCTCAAAAGATCCTGTCTCTCTCTTCATGGATTAAACAAAGAAATCAGATTACTCACTTGGCAACTTAAAGGTGGATGCTTAAAATTAAGCAATGTAAACGTTGCCTTCCTTCCACCCTCACCTCCAGTGATGATGGGCATGAGACTTCAGGTGGCAGTGCCAGAAGGCTGTCAAGCTTCATTTGAAGGGAAGAATTTTTAAGGTCAGATTTGGACACAGAGAAGAATGTAGCTTTGTGAATATGACAGGGAGCATAAGTGAAATCACAGGGACAGGTGTTGAGAAGCGAAGGGTGTGGCTGATAGAGGCTGGCACCACCACAGATATCTGAGGCAGGGTATGGAGTGGCCATAAGAGATTGTGCCTACACCTCAGGCATGGTTCCAACCCTCCTTTGATTAGGTGCCATCAGATGTCCCTTGGAAATCTCTGCTTTTCTTAGGCTTAATCTGGATTGGTATAAATACATGGGTTCACACTGGCATCCTTTCTCAAGTCTCTATTGGAAGCAACAAATTCATCATCTTGCAGTGAAATCACAGAGTCACACAGAATCACAAAATGGTAGGGGTTGGAAAGGACCTCTGGAGATCATCTTGTCCAAGCCTGCTGCTTGAGTAGACACCCCTAGAGCAGGGGGCACAGGACCGTGTCCAGGTGGGTTTTGAACGTCTCCAGGGAAGGAGACTCCACAACCTCTCTGGGCAGCCTGTGCCACTGCTCTGTCACCCTCACAGGAGAGAAGTTTTTTCTCATGTTTAAGTGGAACTTCTTGTGTTCCAACTTGTGCCTATTGCCCTTGTCCTGTTGCTGGGCACCACTGAAAAGAGTCCAGCCCCATCCTCTTGACACCCACCTTTCAGATATTTGTAAGTATTTATGAGATCCCCCCTCAGTCTTCCCTTCTCCAGGCTGAACAAACCCAGGGCTCTCAGCCTTTCCTCATATGGGAGATGCTTCAGTCCCCTGACCATCTTCGTAGCTCTCTGCTGGACTTGCTCAAGGAGTTCCACACCACATCCTTCTTAAACTGGGGGCCCAGAACTGGACACAGTACTCCAAATGTGCCCTCACATTGATGAATATATTGAACAGGACAAGACCCAGCACAGATCCCTGCGGAACACCACTGGTTAAGGGCCTCCAACCAGACTCTGTGCCATTGATCATGTCACTCGGAGCTCTGTTGTTCAGCCAGTTCTCAATTCACCTCACTGTCCACTCATCCAACCCACACTTCTTTAGCTTGTCCATGAGGATGTTATGGGAGACAGTGTCAAATGCCTTACTGAAGTCAAGATAAACAATGTTCACTGCTCTCCCTTAATCTACTCAGCCAGTCACCCCAATACTTGGGTGAAATCCTGACCTCCTTGTAAGCGCCTAGTTCCCTTTTGATTTCAGTGACATTAAGATCCAATAATTCATTTCTAAATATTTTCCTCTTTTCACCTAGGTGGGCATCCCAGTTTCAGTGGTGGTCTGGCATTTCCCTTCCCTCACAGGTGGGGAGTCTGTCTGATTTCAGTCAGGTCTCTTAGCAGCTGTTGAACATGATTGTTAACCTTACAGTCCTTTCAGTTGTCCAGGTTACATTTTCCCTTTATAAGCATAGGTACTGCCATTCACTATCACTCCAGATCTGGAGTATTTAAAACCTTGGTAACCTTTTGAGTGCCAGTTGTGGAATATGTCTGATAACTATCATCTGGGATGAGTAAGGACTTCTTGGTCTCTGCCTGTGAATTGATGGTGGGAAGCAAAGCTGTCACAAACATCTGCTGTTAATTCCATTGGAGTTTCACTTCTACCTTATATGTGTAATTTTATTCTGACATCTTAGTCCCATGTTGCCATTTGTACTTTTGCCCCTAGGATCAACACTGGAATCTGTACTGAAAGTTGAGAGCAGGTATTTATGTAGGCTTTGAGCCATGCCTAAATGATGTTTGATCTCAATGCCATTATCACAGCATAGCTGTCTCTTTCTTCTTTCCAATTCTCTTTCATTCATAAGGCTGAAAGACCTTTTAATCTTTATGCAATTTCCTCTGCAAGGTCTAAATCACCTTGATATTTGGCAACATTGATTCTGTCTTTCCCTTCTTGATTGCTCAATCTTAGGGAATTTCCTGAATAATAAAAATTATGTCCATATATGCAAACATGGTCATAAGGCCTTCTTTGGCACCTTTGCTTTATTTATCATATCTAATTTCTAGAGGATTTATATTAGTCCAAATGTGTTCTTTAGAGGCACGATCCAATTTCTCTTTAAGTCAATGGCACTTTTGTAGTAGATCTTAATGGCAGTGGGATTTAGCCCAAAGCCTGGTGTATTTGAGTCAGTTTTATTCTGAAGGACATGTAATAAAACCAATGATTTTGATCTTCTTTCCTGGGAGTGCAACTGAGTCAGAGACTTTAATTTTTCTTTTTTAACCACAAGTAACTGCATGTTAGTTGGGTGACAGTGAGAAAAGTCCTCTTCTGCACAATTTGTTCTCTACATTTAGAATAGTGTGTTGGACTTTGGACTAAGAAGGAAGTTATTTTCATAAGAGGGAAGATTGGGGAAATGTTACATAGAAACCTAACTATAAAAATATTATCTATTTTTATTAAGGCCCAGTAATCATATGTGTGTGTGTGTATACATATGTATATATGCATATATGCATACATATACAGGGCTGTATTAATGACCTAAGTTCAATGATTTTTTTCTAATGGGACAGTAAAACAGCATTTACCCTCTTCATCCTTACTGGACTCTTTCTTGGGCTGAGTCTTGATGTCTTTTATAATCTGGGTTTCTCAAATAGCAGTTGTGATGGGATTTTTTCCTGACATGCTCATCTCTCCAGCAGGAATTAAATGTAGATCTCCAAACAGTTACCAAGTGGTAACAACTTTCAGAGGCTGTCAACATTGGCTTGATTTGAGCTGGTGAGCTAGAGGTGAGGGAATAACCTACTAACCATTCTTTTGAGCCATATATTCCTCAGCAGTGACGATTTAACAGAATTGCCAGAAAGCTCATCTATTACAGTCACAAATCAGGTGGCCAACAACATCAGTGTTTTAATCTTAATCCACCTTTGCTTCTCCCCTTGTTTTCTCGTTCCCCTCTGCCCCTAACACATAGAAACACAGAGACTTTCCCCTTTTATAAATACAATGGATGTTGTTGTCGGTTCAGATAAGAGCAAATGCCAGATAGGATGGCAATATTTTCAGTCCTGGCAAACGCAATCATAAGTTCAGTTTATTAATATTGCAACAGTTGCACTAAATGAGATCACTTGGATAACAAAACATTTATCAACAAAACGCTGCCACCTACTGAAGTTTTGCAAACAGCCCAGATGATTGGATAAGATCACAAATTCACTCTGTCACAAGCTTATGGTCTTTGCTGAAATCGTTCTAAGGGAAAAAAAACCAAGAATGATAACCAGCAGAACAAGACAAGACATCTCTTTCAAGCAGTCTGTTCAGCAAGTGTCAGGGTAAATCCTGGTGAGCAACCTCTAAAGAGGAAGGGAGGTTTGGCTCTTTGTGCTCAATACGTTGTGGAGTTTTCAAGCACAGCAGCTATGAAACTCTTCCTATCAACTGCTTTAGCTTGCAGCAGCCCATTATAAACCTGCAGTTTTCTTGTCATGCTGATCTTCAAACCTCCTATTCAGTCCATAGTAAATATATTAAAACTTGCTAGCTTTTTGGGTTGCATCACCCTAGGTTTTAAAGGCTTTGTAAATAAATATAAAAGAAGACCAAGTGATTACAACAGATCTTGTGTATTTTCTATTGCAAGATCTCAACCAATTTAAAATTTTCATTATTTCAGTATAGCTCCACCAGGCATGCCCATGAAACAAGGATAAGTCCCATGCAACATACATAGGAAGAACTTTACCTACCCATGCTTCATTGCTTTAGTGTCGATCAACAACTGATCAGATATACAAGGGCTGATTATTTTGTTACCCTATGAATAGAAAGGAGTATTTATGTTACTTGAGAAAAGCAAACTCAAAGAGTCGGGACAGCATAGTTTAGGAATGACATAATCTCATTGCAATTATTTCATGCAATGATTGACCCATCTTTTCCCTTGCAATACTATTCAGTTTCTTATTTGTAAAATCACAAAATTAATACTTACCCCTGGAACGTCCGTGAATGTTAAAATTATAGACAACTTACAGGATACGAAAAAGTGACTGCTTTTTAAGACTGGAGTACAACAGAGTGTTCAAACATGTGCATAACTTTAAGCATGGGAGTAATTCCATTGAAATAAACAGGGCTACTCAAACATTTCTGATTTTGCATACGCTTCTGTGCCCTGCTAGCTTAGGGGCTAAGAATGGATATGCTTATTTACTACAGTGTTTATCTACTAAGCCTTCGTTCAGCATTACTGATTCCTTCCCTTTCATCAGACAGAGACAAGGAGTTCTCCATTTTTCTAGGCTCCTTCTGGGCCAGTTTCAAACTTTGCTGTGCCTTCCCATGCATTTGCATTTTATATCTGATGTAGAAAATAGCAGCTATGAAACCATACCCTGAGTCCTGAGGGAGTGAAGCGGACGACTTGAAAGGAAACACTCAGAGGTTTGTCTAGATTAGGGGATGTGATCGATATTAGACTGAGGCTGACTCTTCCTGACCTAATTCTGGACCTTTTTGCACTAGGAAGCAGGATCTCCTTTCTTCTTTAGATTTAGCTGTTCGCAGTTGCCCTTGGGTTCCTCTTCATGGCTGTGCCCACATGTATTGACTACTGACCTCATTTGCTCTTCCTAATGCTGGAATTGTCCTTACTGCTGTGATGGCATGTTGGTTTAGTGCAGGGCATGAATATATGCTCACTACTGTACAGGGAAACCCCACTAGTGACAAGGCAGACCTAGAGTATTTAACTTGAGTTGGCCACTATTCTTAACCCTTTGGCAGTAAAATCTACAATATCTTTTAGTCTTCACTGGGTTTTTAAACCTGGATTGTTTATGGTGGGTTAGTTATGCTGCTGTACCTGTTCTGTGTATCCAGTGCCAGCTCCACCACTTTCGTTGCTGTGCAAGCAGGGCAAACCACTAAATCCCTACTGTGGGCCACCTGGAGCTGACATTGCCAGATATAAGCCCTGACTAGTTGAGGTAGGCTTGGGTTTTAAGCTGCACTTCGCTGCAGCTGTTCTTCAACACAAAAGAACTTCAAAGGGTTTTGACTCCACTCGGGGACACTGGAGCCAACACATCTGCTAGCTCCTATGGAGATGAAAGCAAGTTTAATGCACACCATTGCCCTAACCAGTGTGCAGGTGCAATTTCTGGCCAGAGCTCTTCACATTGGCCTGTCTATATTTAACTTTTTCTGTGAGGATTCGTGGTTATTCCTGAGCTCAGAGCTCCTGGCCTGTCTCTCGGTGACACGATTCCTCTAATAGCATCTGTAGGTTGCTTCTTCCCCTGGCACCATGGTGGCAGCTGTGGGCTTTCCAGCAACAGGCTGACAGGGCAGGCTGCCCCAAACCATAGTCTCAATTGCAAGGCCAGTGTAAACAGTACATGCTGAGATTTACCTTCATTAGCTGAGCTAATTAAAATTCCTGGCTACTGAGGCAACGCACTAACCTCATCTTAAATTTTCTTTCACCTTTGTTAACTCCCAGCCTAGACTAAAGGTCTGAGGCTGGGGTCAGGTTGCCTCTCAGAAGGTCTCTGGTCTAATATGAAGCAGGATTCAGACACAGATAAAGCAGAAAGGGCAACAAATGGCAAATGTGCATGGGCTAGGATGTTACTTCAGATGAGGGAAAGACTTGGTGGAGGGAAGGAGAGGAAGCAAAGGGGCTTTGGTGGCTTGGAGCTTTCTCAGCTTGCTTCAGCTCTGCTTGCATTCTCAGCTTCCCTCAGCCACTCACCCAGGGAAGGGGTGGGTGACCTTGTGTGGGAAGATGAGGTGCTGGCTGGAGGGAAAGGGCTGTGAATCAATGGCTCCCTGGGCTTGTGTCGTGGACCTCACAGGTCTCACAGGGATATGGAGGTTTTTCTGGTTAAAGTGTATCAGAAAAGGATTTTTGATGGCTATCTTTTGTGGTGTCATGCCTTTTGATGTGTATTATACCTTGCCTCACACATTAGTGAACTGCTGTGAGTAGGCACTCCTTTTGTGATAGAAAATGGTCCAGAGAAGAGCCAAGAGAATACAGGTTTCTGAAGAGAACCTGTTGATAAAACTAAGAAAACAGCTCAGTGATAGAGGGTCAAAGTCCCACTGCGAGCTGCTGAGGGCATGCAGAGCCATGTGAGCTGCTCCCAGGACTGAGGCAGCTCTGTTGGTGGGGATTTCCAGGCAGGCTGCTTGGCTTTCACATGAAACGCTGATCATGGCAACTGTGCTCTTTCATTAGGGGCTCTAGGGTGATGTACAGGCCCACCGTGAGGTACATGTGCCCACAAATAGGTCTGGAGGCAAGCAAATGAGTGTGTGTTGATAGGCTTTCATGTGCAGTGTGAAGATGAGCAGGTTCTGCCCTTGCAGACTTAAGCATGCTATAAGTTGGTATGGGGGGCAGGAAGATTTTTGACAAATCATTTTTTGCTGGAGTCTGGGGAGGCACCAGGGTGACAAAATGAGCTCCCACACCTGGAGAGAGAGAAGTGTCCCATGCTGTTAGCAGAAGCTGTAGCTCTCACACACAGTTTTAAACCTTATTTTGACCACTATTTTGCTTTTCTAAACCACTTGCAGGGTGGAAGGAGCAACCTCATGGAGCTTCTCACTGAGCAGCACTGTCCTATTTGGGGGGTGTCAAGATAAATGCCCATGTAAGGTGCCAGCTCTCAGGTTGGAGAAAATCACTGCATTGGTATTACTGCAGCCGCAGGTCTGTTATCCTGGATGTGTAGGCAGAGGCATAGTCTGGAGTAACAGCTGTCATCACTGGCCTGTTTAGGCTTCCATGAGGATTCCTGGTACTACACTTGCTTCTAACTTATGGGATTTATATACCCTGTAAATGAACTTGTCTAGTATGTTGCTATTAATCTGGACATGAAGCCCTGCAAAACTCTATACTCAGCCCATCTAGCTGTGAGCACACTCAGAAACTGCCTGCTTGGTATCTCTTACTTGCTGGTCTGAGGTGAAGAAAATCTCTGGAAAAGTGACTACTGTCCACCTCTTGCTGCACAAACACGCAAAAAAAATTTCACACCAAAACACCAAAAAAATTTTAGTTTTAGTAGCTAGTCAAGAGAGTTTATATTTTAGGTGATTGTTTTGCTCATCTTCAGTGGAAAGAGCTATTTAACATTTCGGTCCACCCAGATACTATTTTGAAGGCATTGCATCTACAGATTCTCTCTTGCATCTGACTTACTTGGATGTTTTACAAGTAAAACTTTCTATATCTGTTAGATTTTCTAGTCACACCTATTAAAGGAGTTGGCCACTGTGGCTGTGTGATTAAATTAGCAATGCTTGTTAGTTTGCATTTTTGCAGTCAATAGATCTTTGCCAGGGAAGACCAGAGCATGATCTTGTTTTGCATGTGGAGGTTTAGAGTGGAGCACACATGTAAATATTTTGTATATGTTTAGCATAGGAGATCCTGAGCTTTTCCAGTATGAAGGCAGGGCTTGTGCCAGGGAGAGTTAGACACGAGGAGCTTGGCTGATCATGGCTGGTGGAAATAGCTCCTGGGTGGCTGTAACTTGACAGTTGAGCAGAACAGCTTTGAAGTGTATTAGTACGCAAGCAATTTGAGGTTCTCACAAAACTGACAAATAGGTAAGGTTGTACGAAGGGTTTGAAATCCAAGAGCACTGTGGCATTGTCATGACAACAGGCACGGCACTCAGCTTCCATGTGCTTCACTACAGCATCACATGCTGCTGGATCATCGGTGTCTCCATAAACTGGCTGCAGGAAATATGGCACCCACAGAGAAAATCTTCAAAAAACAACTACCTGAGGAACCACCTGAGCTAGCTAGAAGCAAAACACAAATGACACGGGCAACAGTTTGATACATAAGAGGGTGTGCATCTTATGTATGCAAAAGGACACACACACCCCTTTTGGGTTTCTCACTGCCAGCAGCTTCCCCTGGAGGTGACTACATCTTGAAAACTGCTTTGTTAAACCCAGACTGACTTGCTGCCTGGTTTTCAGAGAAGCAGAAAAATAACACAAAACAGGGAGTCATTGGTGGCTAAGGCACTCACTGGGTATGTGGGTGCTCAATTCTGCTCTCCACTAGTCATTGTTTTCAGTTCCTGTTGCTCTGGGAAGAACCCGTGAAGAATAGTGTCACTGCCTCAGCACAATAGTACATGTCTACTTTCAGAAATATGCACATCTTTTAAATTAGGTGGCCATGTAGCAGCAGGTTTGATTCTTAAAAGACCGAGTGGAGCGTCTAAAGAAGTAAATAAGCGCAGGTACCTACAGACTTAAAATTCCAGTTTCCAATGCATCTTCATGAAACATAGATCCCTAAATTGCCTAGATACTCTTACAAATTTTCCCAGTTCCTTCCTTCCTTCCTTCCTTCCTTCCTTCCTTCCTTCCTTCCTTCCTTCCTTCCTTCCTCCCTCCCTCCCTCCCTTACTGTGTTTTCCTTTTAAAGGCACACACGAGTACTTCTGAAAATGTCTGTAAATAGTAACTCAGATTTAACTTTTTTAAAAAGCAACAAACCCCTCTTACTGTATGGTATATAACAGACAAAGGAGATAATCGTCATCTATTGTAAATTTTAAGATAAAGAATAAATTACATGCCATGGATATGACTTTTTTATTTCTTACATTATGCATTTTTCAGGCCCTTTAAGATGCTTATAGAATGTGTATAAATTAGCTCCAACTATAACAAGTACACATACTTTTTAGCTAATGCTAATGTTACTTAACATTAATGCTTAATGTTACTTAAATTCCATTTTAAATAAAATTCCATTTTATTTACCATCAACAAAATGAACAACGTTTGTTCACCTTTACTGCCCTTTGCACATTCTCATTTCTTTCTGAACAACAAACATGGATATTGATAATCAAAAGCCATTATGGGCAAGGTGTATACCTCATTTCTGAAATCACATTACACCACTATAAGTTAATTTCACATTTTCCCTAGAAAGAATAACCAACATTAGCCTGGTCCACACAATTGATTCAGTGTCACCCTGTAATGAAGTCATAGACATCCTTCTGCAGACTGTATCTGTTTCTGTTCATTTAGATAGTTAATCCATAGCAGGTCAAGACTGTGTCTTGCTAAGAACATATGAAGAGTCCTAACTGTGGGGTAAAGTTACTCCTCTGTGAGTGCAGAAGTCCACATTTGGAAAGGAGCAGTGCAGTGGAATGGGAGGAAGGGAGGCTGGAGCCTGGCTTGCAAACATGCGGCTGCAGGAACCCTGTTTTTTTAATGCCAGGCAATGAGTGCCTAGCAACAACTGAACAAGGGTGGCCAGTTTGGTAATCTGTGGGGAGGGAGACGTGCTATTCTGCCCTTTTCCTCAGAGAGTGCCGCAGTGCCCACCTTGCTGTTGGAGGAGGCAGGGTTTACCCGTGGCCGCAGAGAAGCCCCTGAGCTCCAAGCAAAGCAGCTTTGGGAGCTGACTGCCAATGCTCTGCCTGGAGTGAGTCAATGCAGCCCCAGTGGCATGACATTGATTTGCACTGACTGTCACACAGATTGTCCTGTGCATAGGGTTGTGCATGTACCAGTTATGAACCCAAACCTTTCAGCTGGATTTCCTGTCTCTTCTCACTACAGTTGTTCCAACTTAACTATTCCGAACACTCATATTATTTTAGTGAGGCCTTTTTATTTACATGGAGCCCAGTTTTCTCCTCTTGGCCCCAGAAGTGTTTGTTCCCATTTCATGAAGCCAGCGCCTAAGGAATCTGTAAGCCAGGACTGCAACTTCCTTGCTCTTTGGCAAGTGTTTAACAGTCACACTACACAGATTTAACGCTGGTGGATGGTAAAGAGATTAAATTTTCAAGTGCCAACTCATCACATCAGGTTGACACAACTCCCACTGTGTTGCTGAATTTACTTGAGTCCTTTATTATGGGAGTGGGGAGAGATGGCTGAGGGGAGTTTTAGAAAAATGGTTTATTTACCAAGACAGCAAATAAGGAAATACATGTTTTAAAGTGTGAACTGTGTATTCTGAAAGGTTTGGCATTGTGCCTTGTGTGCTGTCTGCCCTGTCTGAAAATTACATAACTATGAGTGTAAGCTATGTATGTGTGTGTGGTTTTATTATAAGCAGCTGAGTGATGCCTGGGAGAGCTAAACACCAGTGGAATCTGCTGGGTGGAAATAATGTTCATGCACTTTCTTGTTGATGAGTTAGTAAGCCACAAAAGTACCAGGAGCTCATTAATGTGGCATTCTCAGACTGTGGTTCATGAAGATGGGAAGAATGACGTGCACTTCTGTAAACGCACCCCCTTCGCAAAGTAACGGCTCATGGGACAGCTCAGTTCACTATTTCTTGGGGACCACCAGAGGGTTTCAGCTGGGTTTTGTACAAAACCCAGTACAAGCCTAAGGGATATAACCCCAACATCCCTACCCTCCAAACTCTGCTTTACCCTGCTAACAGCTCACTGTTGGGCCAGGGAGAGATGATTAAAAAGGTGGAGCTTCTCTGATCCCACTGGGAATACTGTGCTTAGCCAGAGGCCATGATGTAGGGCTTTGACTGAGGAAAGCTGCTGGTCAAGTCTGGGTTCATAACTTGCAGATATCAAAGACAAATGTGCTAATAGATACCCCAGCTCATGCTATACCATTTACAGTATTTGTAAACAATGAAATATAATGCATGTATTTCCTGATCCTTCATTAATCAGGAAAAAACAACGTTAGAGGAAGCATCAGGGGCCCAGTTCTGCTTTCCAACATGTACACACCATAACCCCCATTAATTTGAGATGGAGTCACGTGGGTGTATCCTGAGGGGGTGATTGCATCCTACATAAGCTACAAGTGACCGAAAAAGGGAAAATAATTGGACTGATACTGGTCATTTGGACAATGTGTATTTAATGTGTCAGAGTCGTTCCAACCTTCCAGTTACCAGATGTCCGTAAAAATTCATAGCAGGCTATTAAATTTAGCAGATCCTGTCTTAATTAGATTAGCTTCTGCTCAGCATGACAGCAGAGTATTTCACTGATGGAGGATCTATAAAGATTTCTGGTGGGAATTCTTTATGGAAGATGTAGTCTTTTATCCAGTGGGATTTACAAATGGAGAAGGGGGAGGGAGGAAAGGAAGCCCTGATAAGGACACACAAACATTGTCATGGCATGTTAAAACATAAATGGGAGCTTTTATTTTATGGATGTTCCCTTTTTATTTCTCTTTCGCAATACGGCTAGGTGGTGTGAGCATTTTTTGTGTCCTTGTGTTATCAGGCCCAGCTAACATAATGGCATATGGGTGGTGGAAAACTACAAGCAAATTCTTGTTGTCAAATTCCCTCCTAAAACTAGCACCAAAGGAGTACTCAATGTTCAGTTGCCTGTCAGGTCATGAGTTATTTTTTCACCTACAGGAAACAGAACTGTACAGTTTGTCTTGGGCTGGTTTTATGTGCTGCAATCCAGCATCTATCCATCCATTGCCCTTCTTTCTTTAAGGTCACTGCAAAAAAACACCAAACAACAAACCCACTTTCTTATTAATTCTGCCTCTGCCCCAATGCCAACTATTCTCTGGTTTTCTCTGCACAGGTTTTTATGGAAGATACATACCCTTAATGGTGACACTGGTGTCAGTAACAGAACGTGAGCAGCAGCAATGCCTGCGCTGTATTC
Source organism: Phalacrocorax carbo (assembly GCF_963921805.1). Classification (NCBI taxonomy): domain Eukaryota; kingdom Metazoa; phylum Chordata; class Aves; order Suliformes; family Phalacrocoracidae; genus Phalacrocorax; species Phalacrocorax carbo. The sequence continues at coordinate 60,676,677 of NC_087515.1, read as the reverse complement.
CCAGTGTGTAGATAACTTCATAAAGAAAAAAAAGGTGGGTGGAGGGGAGGGGAGATCTGGATAATTTTTCTTGTCATTTAATTCACCATTGAAAAGGTCACTCCCTGTAAGAAGAGACAGTCTTCCCTCTGAGATGTCTGGGGGAGGAGCAGAAATGGCAGACCCAAAATGGGGGGGACTCCTTGCCACTGCGTGGCTTTTGTGAGGTGGCAGAGCAGCCCTTCTGAGCACAAGGGCGTGCAACGCCCAGAGTATGCATGCTGGCGGCTGATAAAAACAGAAAGGGACCATCCTTTGCTCACGCCGCAGGCTGATAGCATTCACATCATACACCGTTTGTTACTAGGCAACTGATTAAATATATGTGCCGGTCCTTCAAGCAGTGCTTGCAATTAATTAACCAAACCATTTTCATTTTGACTGTCTTCCGCCCTCCCCACCACCAACCACCTTCCCAAATGCTGACATCTGACACAAGTGCAAGTGATTTGATGCTCCTCCTGACCTATGGTGTAATAAAATAAAAACTCTTTGCATAGTAGATGTGGCCTACACCCGGGCAGTGGACACCTCTGAGTGTCCCTGGAGGGTCTAGCTAGCAGCTGGCACACACAACAGACATTTGCTTTGCTTTGCCAGGGCCAATGTAAACTGAACAGTGAAAACCACAGGGCAAAGTCCAAAAGAAGTTCTTCTGGCAAATCTGTTTGAAGCGCAGTTGTATTGAAGGATGGAGGCTGGGTCTTCTTTCTTGGTTTAAAACCGGGATTCCTCACCCCTAAGGTACTCATTCTCAAATTTAAAACCACTGTGGAGCATGTTTGCGTGATACATATAAAGGTACATATATATTGTGATAAATATAAATACTTACATAGCTACTAATATATATGCAAGTGATGTTAATATCCAGGTGTCACCAACTCTAAATGTACACTCCTCTGTGCTAGCTATTACACTGGGACCCCAAAGCAGACAGTCCCTGCTCTGCTCAGCTCACAGTCTAAACAGCAACGACAGGCAAAAAGGAAGAAGGGATCTAGACATCAAAGGTTGTTCAAGGTCATACAGGGGGTCAGTAGCAGGGCTGGAAATAGAAAATGGCTTTTGTTTTGAGATCAGATTTTATAATAAAAAAACCCAGTGAGTCATCTCACCCCAAATCCTCCCTCTAATTTTGTAATACAGTTGTCATATTAAACTTGTATGAAATAGACTGGAATTACACATGGAAAATGGGTAACTACAAGGATCCTGGAAGATCTGACTGTTCCTATTACACTTGATCAAATGCAACTGTCAGCTGCTTTGGCAGAGATCACCTTTGATGATTAAAAGGAGAGGACTACATTACAAGAGGGTTTGAGAACGAAACCACTCGCTGAAATCCACAATTAAACAGGAGAGGCTATTGTTCTCTTTCTGAGTGGGAACAGAGTTACAAATTTATTGGAGTTCACAGGCTTGCTGCAGAGCTTGCCTTTAACAAAATTGTAGCCCCATTCTGTACCAGAGCTTCCTACCCCGCTCAAAACCTTGAGTGCATTAAAGAAGCAATTTAGGGTTTATTTGAAGGGGGAAAAATAGAATGTCGGGTTGTGTTTCTTTCTTCCCCTTCCTCCCACTGGCTTTCTGCTGGGGAGGGAGGAATTTGAATCAGCAGATTCTCAATGGCACTGTCGCCTATTGGAGCTGGTATAGAATAACTAGAAACAGGTAAGAAGCAAATAATAAAGCACAGACTGAGTGACAATTTAAGTTGTTTTTTTTTTTTAACACACTGGCCAGCAGCTGATTTGGTGTGAACTATCTGTGGAGCCACACTGCTTTACGCTGCCTGAGCAGAACTGGAATGCTGCCTCTGAAAAAAGTGCATTTTGGGTTTGTGACTCTTTTCAATGAGCCGAGGCCATTTTCCAATCCTAATGGGACTAGGTTATCTTGGCCTGCTTTGGTTTGGCTCTGGCCTGTCATTTTTGGGGCTATTCTCTGGTGTGAATAAAGAAAGCTTCGTGGCTTTTTATAAACCTTGTGTGAGCTGGGCAAATCTGCACTCTGGCAAAAGCAGTCCCCCAGCAGCCATCCTGCCTGCCACACGTGCTCACGACCTGTGGTGGTGGCGCCCACACTGTGGATGGAGGAACAGGCACAGGTTGCCCCTTATGAGATATCAGATTAAGTCCCTCTTCTCCAAATGCGGCTGGCTGCTTTCAGCAGTCCCATTAGAGCCGTGCACTCCTCCTCTTTAACTTTCACTGTGGCTTTGCTGACCTTTGAATGAGAAAAACATTAGTAAAGAGCAATTTTATGCCCTCATAAAGAGTTATGTGTTACTAGGCAGTAATGGAAGCACAAACCAACCCGGCCAAAAGATCTCAGCCTCCTGTCGCTGCTTTCTTTAATGGTGCTGCTGCTGCATCATTAATCTACCTTGCGCTCGTCGATGGCTGGAAATGCCACCCAGCAGATGTGAAGATTGTTCACAGTGCCAGTACGGGCATTGCTCCTCAGGCCTACTAATCTGCAGGGTGGAGGGAGAAAGTCAGAGAACACCTGTATTTCTTGCAGGTTTCTGCATGCTGCTCCTTTCCTCTTATCCCTGTAATGATTTATATTTAATTGACTTGTAATTATACCCACTTTTTTTCCCCCCCCCCTTCTAGTTCATCTTCATTGTTCCATACCCATATATGGTTTGTCACTAGCCTTGACTTTTTTCCACCACAATGAGGCAATAAATCCAGTGGGGCTGGACAGGAAACCCAGCTTGCCAAGGAGAGACAGGATGAATATCTCCTAGAGACAGCCAGAGGTTTGACTGCATATTGTCCATACAGCATAATTCAAGGAGTGCCCAGGGCAAGCCTGGAAAAAACTTTTATGTCTGCAACAGTATTTCTTTCTGGAAAAACAGATTTTAAAAAAAGCCCACTGTGTATTTTTTGCCTTTTTTATGTGTGTGGAATCCACAATATATAGAAGATGACTCGTTTCAAAATTTCAGCTAGGGCCTGTATTTTAGAAGCAGAAGATAATCACATAGAAATGCCTCCTTTAGAAAATGTGTGTTGGCTGTCACCGCTCTCCTCAGCGGACTCAGCATGGATGTGTGCTTATTTGTCAAGCTGGAGATGACTTCTATGATCTTACTGCTCCAAACACCTTCATTAAAAACACTAAGCAAGTTTTATTAATACTTTCTTGAGTTTCCAAGCATGCCTAGGCTCATTCATGTTTATGCTTCACTGCAAACACTGGTGAACTCGCTGCTTGTTCCTGTAAATGCAGCAGAGATCCTGAGACACTGGGATACTGTATCAAAACTCAGATTAACTCAATAAAATGGTGATAGATGACACACTAATGCCACAGTGACTACTCTGCACGGTCTGTATGAAAATGCACATTCCAGATCCTTTTTTAAAGGATTGTTTCTGTAAGACTCCTGTGGTATTTGTAGTTCAGGAAATCCACTCCAGCCCTTGGAAAAATATTACCTTGCAGTAAAAACATGACACTGTTCAGGCACAACACTATCTTACTCTGCATACAATGACATAGGATTGCATCCTGGCATGCTGGTGCAAAATCTCTATGCTTGAGAAAGAACTTCTTGTTTCAAACATTAAGGAGAGGTTACCTTTATTGCTCCTAGTGTAAGCGCAGGGAAAATACTCAGAAACAGAATCCTTGGTGCCCTATTATAGCTGGTTACATTAATCACTGTGTCTTTCAAATTAAGTCACTTACTGACACAGGGGCTGGTTTGTGAACATTAAGAAAAGAATTGGATGTTTGGTCATCAGTACACGGGCGAATAAAATTCCCATATATATACAAGCCTGTGAGTACATCATCACTTCATTGTGCTCTCTTGCTTGCACACATATGCAGCCACGCTCCTTAAGGGTTTGCCAATGCAATGTAGTGTTGAATTATACAGGCTAACTCCACAAGCTAGCTCTACAAGGATTAGCTTGGGGACTGGAATTAGTCTAACAGCAGTAGCAGGATACATTAGCTCGCACGGCTGAGTTAGCCTGCCTGGCTACTGCTATGATTAGATGGCTTCTGATACCAAAACTAAGTCATGAGAACTATCTTGGGTCTTCCAATGTGATACACCGGACCATGGCCCTCTCCTCCCCCAGCCTCCACCCAGCACAGTGCACTTTGCAGACATAGGCTACACATACTTGCATTCAAGATCTGGATTCTTAATGGAATAAATGGCCTGGCTTCACAGTGGAAGTCAGTGGCATAGCTACATTGATTTACATTGACACACTCCTGGCCGAGATGTTTCAGTCTGTCATTTGTACTTACCATGCTCTACCAATCTGCAGGGTTAGTCATACTCTTACTCCTTTTAATGATGATTCTGCTGCAGTCTTCTTTTTTTGCTTGTTGCAGTTAAGGCCAGCAGGCACTATTATGGTCTTCTAGCCTGGTCTTGCAATGATTTTAGCTTTAAGGGATAATTTTGAATAGGACTGAAGTAGCAGCAGCTTCCTTCCGTTGCCAGCTGTCAAGGCTCAATCCCTCACTCTGCTTTCCCCATGTTTCAACCTGCAGAGTGTTATGCTAATTTTGCTTGCAGCTTCAAGTCAGCTGAATTTCCGGCTGGCTTCAACTTAAGCTGTTTTTATTTCAAATAAGGTAAATTACTCGCTTCAGTCCAGGGCTCAGTTTCCAAGCTTCCATTCTGCCGCTTTTCAGGCTTCAGTTCCAGCAGCTCTGCATAATCCCTGTGGAAGGCATGTCCTCTGCTCCTCCTGTGCCAGGGACACGCCGCTCTACTTGGCTGCTCCTGGCGCTGGAATCCTCCTCTTCCTTCTCCCTCTTCTCTTTGGTCTTTTGGTCTGAAATCAACAGGGGTTATTTTTCACCTTTATTGAGTAGACTTCTGCTAAGAGCATCTTACCAATTCCTAGACCCTCCTCTCTGTTTCTCCCCAGCCTTCACAGAACCTTTTGCTGCAGAAATGGAAACTGTGCCTGCGACACTCCTCTCCATTAACAGCTAGCAACAATTATGCAGTACACCTGAGGGGGCTGAGCACTCCTAGTAGGCCAATGGTTGCCATCTTGCCTTTCCTCAGGCTTAGATGGCTTCTGAAAACTTCAGTAGTAAGAAGGCTGTGATGGTGTGAAGGTAATCTTAATCCCAGAGTGTGGGAGAAAGCAAAACCGGGAGCACCTGTGGAGGCAAGCCTCAGTGGTTTGCCATGGGACCCAGCTGCACATCCAGACTCCTCTGTCCATGGAGAGGTAGCACTATAGGGAGGTCAACAGCTCTCAGACCTCCAGCCACCATAGCTCACTGCAGTACACTGCCTGTGTGTGTCTCAGCAACCACTCACTCCCTAATGTCAGAGAGGTCAGCCATCTCTGCCATAGTGCCTAAAAAACCAGAGACAGTCTCTCCCTGAAGGGATTACATCCAAAGTAATAATCCAGACAGGTGAAGGAAAGGAGGAGAAAATAAAGTACAGAGAGGTGGGTGACTTACTTGTGGTCACAAAGCAGATCAAAGCTGGGACACTAGTCTGCCTTACTACACTGATCCCACTAAGTGCCATGGCCCTATGGAGCAGGTTAGTGTATGCTCCAGCTTCAAAAACTTCAGCAAGGCAAACATAAACCAAGAAATACCTACCTTCAAGAAAACTGCATGAGGCATCGTATTATAGCATAAAGGAATAGCATTTCTTTGCTTGCCTCATGGAAAGCTGACATTTTCTGTGCTGTGCATTGGCATTTCCTGTGATATTGCCACAGGCATAGGACTCAGACGGATTGCTCAGGAGCACATTAAATACTGCTTCATAGATATAACTTTGGACAGGAAGCTGTTCTATGCATGTGGGATGGGTAGGCAAAGCATTGTATGTTACAGAGGTTGTTCGAATCAGCAAAATATTATTGAGGTTCTCTGCAGAAATCTCCACTAAATATATGTAACCCAACCCTCATTTCTTTATGATTAGTCAAAAGTAAGCATTCTGGTGTTGTTCTACTCCCATTTTTCAACACTTACATTTGCCTTGGTTCGCCTTTCATATGTGCAGCAATTTCATTTAGGAACATAGAATAACTGTTACTGTGGTGGGTTGACCCTGTCCAGCAGCCAGGCTCCCACACAGCCGCTTACTTACCCTTGCCCCCACAGCAGGATGGGGGACAGAATAGGAACAACAAAAGCGAGAAAACTTGTTTAACTGGTGAAGCAAAACCATAAGCAATCACTCACCATCTCCCCCACAGGCAAACCAATGCATAGCCAGTCTCCGAGCACTGGCTGCCTTGAAAGCCACAAAGCCCTTTCTTCTTCCTCTACCCGTTTTCATTGCTGTGCACGACACTTTATGGCATGCAATATCCCTTTGGCCAAGTCAGGTCAGCTGTCATGGCTGCGTCCCACCCACCCCGGTCTCTTGTCCACCCCTTACCTATTCACTGCAGAAAGGGGGGACAGAGTGGGAAAAAAAGAAAGCTTTGATGATGTGCAGGCACTGTTCAGCAATAGCCAAAACATCGGTGTGTTACCAGCACTGTTTTAGACTCAAATCCAAAACACAGCACCAGGCAGGCTGCTATGAAGAAAGTTAACTTCATCCCAGCCAGACTCAGTACAGGTGTCTTGTTTAAGGTACCCTGTTTCAGAGAAGGTTATAAGTGTCTCCGAATCAACAGACTGATGGAGGGGATTATATAGGGAATGTAGGGTTCATATGCACCTCCAGAGGATGGTCCCTTGGATGTGCATTTGGCTCTTTCCTTTCACTAGAGAGCCATTTCAATACCTAGCTTTTAGATAGCTGAAGTGAATTGAGATGACCTTCATTCTTCATTCATTCTTCAGTGATTGACCCTGAGCCTTTCTCCTGTTCCCTCTGTATTGGTTGTTATGTTATACCTATCAATGTGGTTGTTACTTGTCCCACAACAGGTTTGATGTAGCTTATCATTTTATGTTTAAATACAGTAACCAAAAATAATTTTAAATCTGCCTTTTTCATTATTCTCCTCAGCACTGAGTCCCGGAGGTTAGTAACGTATATTTTGTCCTTGTAGTGTATATTTTTACTGAGTAAGCCTTTAATTTTGATCCTTCCTGTAGGTGGATCCTACCTTCTCAGATGCAGAGAACAGCTTCTCTGCCTACTGTTAAAAATGACCAAAAGCCTGAGACTGAGCAAAAGCTCTAACCTGTGATAACTGTCAGCCCCAAATAAATATTGATTCTAAGTGTCAATTCTTAGTAAAGATAGCTGTCAAAGCCCAACAAATCCAATTACAGTGCAATAAAATATATTTAATAACTGTAGTTTAAATGTGTGCTAAAGCCTTTATAGGATAACATGGAAAGACAGAGAATCCACCTGGCCTTCTCAGTACAATATATCTAGAGAGATATTTATTAAATTTACCTGATATATATTGTATCAGTATAGCCAAGCATGTTGTATTTCTGCCATAGTTTACTTCACTCTTCACTTTTCTGGCTGTTTCTAATGAACTTTTAGTGTTGCTTTCTTCAGTTCGGCTTTGAAACTGCTGTCCCTACGTGTGTGTGTGTGTGTGTGTGTATGCCCTTCTGCCTTCACTGTGGCCAGTAACCTTTGAACTAGTTGGCCATTTCTAACTCGTTTGGAAGCAAAAATGTCTCAAATACACTAACTTCCCAGAAGTTTAATCAAACCAGGCAGCTGTTAGTAGCCTGCTGACGGGAAACGTTGTGGTATGAGCTCATCTCTTCTAGATAACAGCGATTCCACATACAAGACAGCTGCTCTTGCTACCTTCAGCTCAGAAAAGACTCTGCTGGAGCCCGTGCCTGCCCACCCCCCAGAACCCCAGCACGAGGGGCAGAGCCAGAAGGAGGCCCGCCTCGCCAGGTCCTTCGTCAGCCTGTTTCCTTGTTTCTCCTCTGTGACAAGGTGGGCTGAACCTGAATGTAAGGGGCAAGGCAAAAATAGATCATATTGTCTGGCAATAGGATATCACAGGATAGTCTTTTCTTTCCCTTTTCTTTTTTAAACTCCTTTTCATAAAGGACAACGCTTTGTTTCTTTCTCAATCACCACTGTGTGGTCAGGAGCCAGTTTCCTTGAGTTGCCTGTACTGATGCCCGATGTGTTTTGGGATGTTTAAAAGAAATTCAAAACCTACCCATGTGCATGGGTAGTCTGTAGTGTTCTCTACACGTCATTCTTCTCTTGCGTGTGTTTAATTTCATGCACTCTCTCAGTTATCTTCATTTTTTCATCCTCTGCAATTTCTCATGCTTCTCCATTTGACCCACCTACCTAATTTTGCATGACACAAACTTTGTCACCTTTGCTCTTCACCATGGTCTTCAAATCATTAATAAATATCCCAAGCACACGACTTATTTTTAATCCCTGGGGCACCCTACCTGTAAACCTGTAACCCCTTTCCATGCTGAGATGGACCATTTGTTCCTCCTCTTTGTTTCGGCTCTCTCAACCATGGGCTTTTTTTTCCCCACTATGCATGCAGGACTTTACCTCTCACCTTGTAGTTACTAAGTTTCCTTTATAGCCTCTTCTCAGGAACTTTATCAAAAGCCTTTTGAAAGTCTAAATAAAGTATAGCCATTGGTTGTCCTTCATCCACTGTTTTGTTAACTCTTTTAAAGGCCTTGAACAGTTTGAGGTTTCTTCTAAGACAGACATCATGCTGGTTTGTCCCTATCATATCACCCTCATCTACTGCTCCTGCTTTAAACCAATCTTTAATGATTTCCCCATACAAGGAACGTGTTGCTTAAGAACAGAAAGCAGAGGGAGATACTTGTCTGCGGAGACTTTCCCTAACAGCCTTCTAGCTGGTTGGTTTATGTAGCCTTTAAGCCCTGAGGTAAAGAAACAGGAAAACAGATTAATAGACATAGCAATCTCCCCCAAGATACTTTTAGATAAACACAGCCTTGGGCATTTAGAAAGTCGGATTTACTACACCTTAAAAGAGGTTTCTGAAAACCACGGCTGTTTTATTTTAAAGTATGCAACCAAAGGCATGCACTTCTTTAATCTTTGCCACTCTTCCCTGACAGACAACCAAAGCACAGGTCCCATGGTTTAGAAACAGTTGTGTATAAACTGGAAACAATCTCAGCAAGCCTTTATAACAATGAAGATCTCTTTGGGGGCACTGAAGTGGATTTGAACTGAAGCCAAAACACATTTCCAGTGCACAAGCTGTACAGAAACAGACACAAATGCACAATTGATATTGGTAGGGTAATATAATTGCCAACATTTTCCTGGAAAAATGAGAATGCAGACAGCGATGTTTGAAGGTAGGTGTTTTTTTATACTCAAAATAGCACTGAAGAGCAAACGCAGGCCTCAGTGTTTGGCTCGTGCTGTAGGTCTGGGATCCCAGCTGTGACCCCTGTTGCCTGCAAAGTGGTGTCACCAGTGTGCTTGGTTCTTGTCACTGGTTGTCTGTATTCCAAGGTCCCAACACCTGCTCTGTACTGTTAGTTGCATGTGCCCAACTCAGGTGACTCAGTGGTGACCATCTACTTCTGGGGGCCATTGGAATTTTTCTCTTGGTTTGCCTGAGCTAAAAATTCTTTGAAAAGGTAGCTTTGCCCTATACAGTGTTCATCTCTTTCTTTAGCTCCACAAATGCAGGAGCATGTATTTGTTGTTGTGCATCTGACATGGGAAAGAAAGACTCATATTCCTGGCCACTCTCATCTTGTACTTTTCCTTTGTCCCTGCGTGATCCTATTCACTCCCCCACTTTCAGTTCTCAGCAAACAGATAAGTACTGTAATCTGAACTTCTCTGGCTCCTCAAAAAGCTCCTTTCTCTTAGAGGTTGTGGTCTATGGTGTTTTTTACATACTGATGCACCAATGTAATAGGGTTACTGTGTTACTTGGGAAAAGAAGCAGGACTAAGCTCAGCGCTCAATGCTGTTGTGTTGGTATTTAAAAAAAAAAATTACAATATCCTTGAGAGTGGTCTCAATTCTGCAAGGAACTGCTGTTCCCTCTGCAGATGCTGACGGCTGCTGGAGAACTATAAAACCAGCACTGTTCATAGTCAGAATTGCTAAAATGAGTACATAATTCTTGGACTGCAGCGTTGGGCCACAATTTACAGGATTCCCTCATTGTAAGCTGGTTCCTGCCTCAGATACACCCACCTGCACATGTAAAGGGTACCCACATATACAGAAACAAGCTGTTGATATTGTGTGTTAGGCACTGGGGCTAGCACTTTATTTTGTCTTCCCTTCCAGTGTGTCTACACAAGCATCCCTGGGCACTCCTTGTCTCCAGCATTTGGATTTGTCTTTTTCTGCGCTGCCTGAAGCACAGTTTGCTCACGCTTAGGTGATTTACTAAAGGCTGCATAACCGCTTGGAAATATGCAAGGCTGTTTTTGGCAGTGCTGGTGTAGATATTTCAGTGCCCTGCCTCAGATTGATAGTGTTACTCAGGGAAGAGAAGGCAGCTCTGGAAAATGTTTGAGTTCAAAAGGAAGAAGAATCTCTTTAATCACTCAGGCACTCAGGAAACCGAAGACCCAGTGGGACAGTCTCCTCATAGTCGAGACTGTCCCAGAAAATCAGTGGCATTTGAAAGCAAGATCACAGCCAAGGAAGGCGCTGCAGTGCTGGAGAGGGCCCCAGCCAGTTGCGAGTGAAATGGCTACTGCCTCTGCTGCAGCCAAAAACCGGCAGGGAGACTTGGGGTTCAGTATTTCAGAAAGAACTGTGATTTTAGCGACGTCACCTTTTTGGTTTGAAATATCTCAGAGGGTTTGGACCAGATAATCAGCTTTTAAAAACAGTGTGGCTCAAGGATCTATTTCAAGTCTCATCAGATTATATTCAGGGCCAGATCCTGCAATTTCTTGCTTTTTTTCTTCTCTCTTTCCCTCTCTAAATATACATATCCTGACTGACTCCTATGAGATTAATTCAAACAGAGCAACTGCTGGATTAGACCTTAATCCCTTTTCCATCCATTTAAATCATCCTGAATGGTGAGGGATTGCGGTGTGTTCCAGTGCTGGCCTAAGACTCAATTTATTCTGGCATCTTTTTGTTGTTTTGCATCTGTTTTCTGTCATTTTTTTTTTCCTTTGGCAAATTCTCTGGCTTCAGTCGTATTCGTAACTTGCAGTCTTACCAATATGGTCTGGCAATGATAGTTGTCTTGAGGGGATCACTTTTTTTCCCCGCTCTTGCTCTGCAACAGCCAGTGGATTCTTATGAAACGTCCCTCATCCATCCACTTGGCTTTGCTCTGCGGCTTCGTGGGGTGTGAATTTTGAACGAATCAGCTCCGATTGTCCACATTTATAACTGTTTTTTCCAGTGGTGACCCAACACACCAGTCACTAGCTCCTACGTACAATAAAAAAGACAGCGCTGCCCAAAAACCCGCGTCCTAGAAGAAAAGTACACAGAAAACTCTTTGATTTGGGAGTTTCCTCAAGAGAAGTGGAGGTCACCTCCTGGCCACCGAACCTTCTGGGTACCAGCCCTTAATCTGGGGAAAAAGTTTAACAGAGAGGATCTCCCTGCACAACCCCAACCAGAGCGGTGGTGGGGACGCGCACGCACCGATCTGTGCAGAGGGCAGCCCAACAGCGCACGACCCCATTTTTGGCCCAAAACATTGCGCAGGGGCATAAACCCGGCCACCGAGGGCCGCCGCCTGCCGGTTGGGGCCAGGGCGGGCCGGGACAGCGGGGCGGCGGTGCCGCGGCGTGGGGGAGGGAGCCTCGCCGGTGGGCGGGGGCGAAAAATGGGGCGAAACGCCCGTGGAACGGGTCCGGGCGGCGGCGGGGCCGGCGGGGCGGGGCCGGCGGGGCGGGGCGCGGCCGGCGGGGCGGGGCCGGCGGGGCGGGGCGGGGCGCGGCCGGCGGGGCGCGGCCCGCCCGCACGAACGCGGGGTTGTGACGCCCTCTGGTGGGGGCGGCGCGCGGCGCGGCGCGGCGCGGCCCGGCCCGGCCCGGCCCGGCCCGGCCCGGCGGGGAGCGGGGAGCCGGGTGCAGGCGGGGCGCTAGGTTTGTATCGGTGTGGGCACGGGCAGAGGGGCGGGCGTGGGTTCGCGTGTGGGTGCAAGTAGGGGCGGGCGAGCGCCGCTGCCTCGCTGCCCGGAGATCCTCTGCGGCTGCCGCATTGTGGTGTGCAAGCAGATACAGGCCGTGCTGTGTTTTAGCCCTGCGAATAAACCGGTGCCCCCCGTCTTTCTCAGGCCCCGCGGCCTCTTGAGTCCCTTTGGGGCGAGGAGTGAGGACTGATGTAATTTCAGGGGAAGTGACTTGGCGTTCCAGGTGCCCAGCTGCAGGGCGTCTGCCGGCGGTGAGGGCGAGACCTTTGGCCCCCCATGATCGAGGCGGGCCAGGTGCTAGGGGTCTAGTCACAGCACATTGCTTTGGGATGTTCTGCCCGGTGCTTCTCGCGCTTCCAGGCTGGAGTGCAACGTGGCGTGAGAGCCGGACAGCTGCCACCCATATCCAGGAATGCCCGCTAGCGGACAATTTAGTAATTAAAACTCCTAGATCATATCAGTGAGAGGAGATACCTTCATTTTCTCTCCCCTTTTCTCACACGTGCCCTGCCTAGGATTGGTGTGCTTTTGATGTGACCTGCTTTTGTGTCCTACTGAAGAAGTTTAGTAAAAGCTGAAAGGTTTGAAATGCGGGTTGTTGACCTCAAAATCTTAGCTGGCTCAGGTCCACTTCCTGTGTATTACTGAGCTAGGTTTGTTCATGCTTAAACAGAGTTTTGGATTAACTGGGTCAGCAGAAACCACCTATATGTCACTGCTCGGGATAAATGCAATGGATTTCTTTTTTTGGGGGCTGCAGAAGAGAAATGTCTTGTTGGCCCTTCCAGCCACATGCGGGAGGGAGTTGTGGATTTCAGAGCAGAAAGCCTTTCTAGCAAGAAGCTCCTGAAGTAGGGAGGGTGCTCTTTGCTATCTGGCATCAAACATGTTTTGAAAGTGTTGTTTGCTCATTGTCATTGGTGCCAGCCCAGATCTCCGTTTGCCAGTGCTGGTGGTTTGGCATCGCTGATCTAGAGTGAGATCAAACAAGGGGGAATACGGAGCCAGAGCCTCAGTTTATTTACCCTAGTGTGAGTGAATGGAGAGATGCCAGTGTTAAATGTAGGTAAGCAAATACATAATCTGTCACTTGGACTCATTTTGACACTTAGTAAGAATAACTTACAACGCATCCTGTTGGACTACACTAAAAAAGCAAAGACTGTGTGCATCTACTTTATCCATACGCTTCTAACTACAGAGAAGGTTTGTAATCCATTAGCAAAGTGAAACATGAATGTTGCCTAACTCCATATCCCTGTCACCGAGGGTAACTTGCGACTCTATAATTTCCCTTCTGTGGAGTGTGTTCTTCTCTTCGGCAGGAAGCATAACAAGTAGCGTATAAAATACCTTAATTCTCTTAAATTGTTAATAAGTGTCAAGTAGACATTTGACATAACTAAAATAATGGCTTGAAACACATTTTAATATGCCAAGTGAACCCTTGAACAATATAGAACAGCCTAAGACTAAACATGTATTTTCAATATTCTTTTATTATCCATAAGATTTTGTTGTTACATGCTGACAGTGTGCTTAGTAGCTTGACACAACCTAATTTTTTCTGGGGAGCAGTCATAGAAGGTAAACAGGCAACTCAGTCCATCAGGGGAGCTGGGAGCACCGATCGTTTGTTCCTGATGAGTGTGGTCAACGTATATGGCAACCTGTATTTCACCATTGCTGATTTATATGTGTAGCTGGGCCTCTGTGTTACACAAACCGAGTTAGGTAACTGAAGTTGTTCTATGTTCAAAATTCCAGTTCTGTTAATTTGTATGAAAAAAGTAGTAGAATTAGTTTTAGCCTGTATCTGTAAAGCACTCTCTTAGCTTAGATTTGAAGGTATGTCTGCTGCAGTCAGCTGGCAACTGTGTTTGCAGGTAGGCGAGCATTACTTAACCCTCAGATAATGCTATGTTTAAATGATTTAAATAGTTTGTTTGCTTATTCATGTTTTTTTTCTGCTGACTTTCCCAAATAGTCTATTGAATGAATTTACTACTAGCTTTTGAAACAGTAGCGTTTAAGTAAATATTACACAGTCTTTTCACAAGGCCATTTTCTGTTTCAAAAGTCTAAGTATTGAAGCAGAAACTTGATTTAGAATGTCTTATTTAGCTAATCAAGGAAAAGAAATACCTGATCTCTGGTATTCTGAGTTTCAGCATTATTTTCACTTATCTTGCAATGAATTGCTGTGGACAATGAATAACTCAGACAATAATTTCAAATGCATAACTGAGAAACAACAATGTCTGCAGATAAAAGAAGAACATTTTAATAAGTTATTCACTGTGAACTGTCCACCCAGCCATAGGGGTGCAATAACTCTTGTTCATATAAGGCTTTGGAGAACTTTACCACCTCGCTTGTCTTCCATGCTCCTTCTGCCCAGCAGCCCTGCGGGATACATGTGGCTTGCTGCATGTCTGACTGGTGGTTAGGTAGGACATCTGCAGTGAACGGTTTCCAAGGTTTTCTTTCTAGGCCAACAGTTTGTAAACAGCCTTTCAAAATGCTGTGAAAATGGTTCCATTCCCCATTTGCTCCTGGATAATAAATAGCAGGGGTCCTGCACTTCACTATGTCTCTTCCTCAGTTCTTCTCCTGAAGGTTGAGTCCAGGGCTAGAAGCTGGTTTCTCTTGGATTTCCTTCATGGCTGAAATTTGTTAACAAGGACTTGATTACTGCAGTGGAAGTAACTTGGGAGATAATGGCTACTTCTGGCTATTTGCTGAAGTAATCAATTGTGCTAATAGTGCAGCAGCAATCCCCTGCTACTACTTGAGGTGTTCCTCCTATTTCAATAGCATTTCCCCCCGTAGAATGAAGAATCTGGCAACAAAAGACATCTCATGCTCCAGCCATTTTATCAGGCTGTGGTTGGGTGACAGTAGCTTTGTTGTGCCTCAGATGGACTCCCTGGGTTATTTACAGCTCTCCTCAACTTCAGAGCTGAATCCTAGCTCCCTGTACATATCCCTGAATCTTTGCTTGATTTGAGGTGCCCTGTGTGTGAATGTCACAAGCATGTTGAATACAACCGAGTCAGGTTGTGGCAAGTGCCTTTGGCTGTTGGAAGTAACAAATCATGTTTACTATTGTTAGGAGTTGTGTTAGTGATCAGAGACCATGGCCAGAAACGGACTGCATTGTGTGAACCATGCAAATATGAAATAAAAAGTCTCATCCTGATACAATGGCTGTAGGCAACTAGAGTCAGTTCAAATGAAGGGCAGGGTGGTGATAATCAAGATAATCTCTTCATTTTAACATGGCTTCCAGTTGGCTAATCCTATGCATTTTTTTTGCCCCAAATATGTTTCATCTTCTACTTCCTTATACTCTGTAGATATTGTGTAGCACGGGTTGCTACATTTCTGTCTCACCTTCCAGGTGCTGCCAAAGGCAAATAACCTTCATCATTAGCATTTTCCCATGGTGGGCTGTGCCTGTAATTGGAGAAAAGAAAAAGCTGAAATGAATAGCTCAGTGTGACCACGCAGCTTTGAGTCGCTTGAGCCATGGCAGATGGCAAACTATATTCTTACTGGTCCTCCAACTGCAGCCAACTTTTCTTCTAAAGAGGAAAGAAACCCTTTTTCTTAGGTGGGTGCTTTTCCTTTCACCAGGAGGTTTGCTTGGCCTCTTTTGCTCCTCTGATGCACTTGTTCCCTCATGGTTTTCATGTATTCTCTTGTGCCAGCAAAAGTACTGAACCTTACAGAATGAAGACAGTTAGGCAAACAAGGTAATCACTGAGGCTTTTATCAGCCAGTGCCTCAAAATTAAACTGAGCAACATTTATCCGGGAAAACATAGCATTGCTCTGCCTGGCGAATTTCCATTACTCTTGCATAATGTGGATACATTTGGCATAGACATACCATGAGGTTCAAGTCTCAGGAAAGGATGCCAAGTAGTCACATCTGCTGGCTTGGGTGCCAGAGCAAACACTTCGCATTGCCTGAGTCAGGGCTTATGCTTCTCTTGGAGTTCAGAAGACTAGTGGAGGGAAAACTGTCTGCATAAAGGAATTTCAGCTGAATGTTCATATAGCTCTCAGATTTCTTCGTGCTGCTCTAGGGTCTCAGCACCAATTATCACCCAGATAACTGTTTCCCCAACACCAGGATGGCCCTTTCAAAATCATTGAGGCATATGCTGGGAAAGCACTATGCTGATAATTTAATGTGGCTTTTATGAGAAAAAGACATGGAATTCTTGTGTTATATCACTTGCAAGATCCCACCTATTCTTAAGTCATGGTGCATGCAGATATCTGCTCAGACATCCAAAGAAGTTAAGTTTCCTCATAGTCCAGAGAATACTGCCCTAGTGGGAGGAAATGCTGGTAGATTGCTCTCATTCACAGCTGGCTTGTTAAGCTCATGTAGATTCATATCCCAGGGAAAACCGCCCATTTTTTTTCTCTTCATTGGGAACAAGAATCTGACAACCAATCATCCAGCAATTAAATTCTGTATTTGATTTCATAACTCCTGGGAAATGGCTTGCCTTACAGATAATACCAACATTTTCCAAGGCTAAGTGGGCCTCACATTTATCCCAACTGCACAAATATAGTTACCTTTACAATACGGTTCAGTATGATAAACTCGGTGCAGACAGTTGATGTTGAACAAGTAACTAAATTGTTGTTTTCTTTACCAGCGGGAGTAAAAGATATCCAGTGGGGGAGTTTAGGAGAAAGTCAATACAGAACTCTATTCCTCCCCTACCCCAACAATGAAAAAATTGTAAGGGGGTAAGGCAGGAGGAAAGGTAAGGCTGGGGCAGTTGTCACAGTCTGAAACAAGATTCCCCCATTTACCTCAAGGCATGTGTATTAGGGATTACTTTTAAATTATTGAGAGCAGTTGACTTTCTTTAAGCCCTCTGAAAACATAGCCAGCTGTAGAGGAGATACCAGGTAGATCACTAGCCAACATCACTTCACTATAACAAGGCAGCCTTAAGACGGTAATTTTAGGAGAGTGAGATAGAGCATGCACACTACGCAAAAGACCACATCACAGGCAGCAACATCACATTGTAGATTTTGAGGGTGAGAGTCAAGGAACATTTGTTCCTGCTGGTTTCCCTGCAGGAAGACTTCCATACAACAATTTATGGATCTTAAGCTGTAGTTTTCCATTCTGCAAACCTACTTCTGCAACATTTCCTCCATCAGTTAAAGGCACTGATGTTTGTGGAGAATAAGTTTCAGAATCACAAGCACACATTTATCTGAAACAGCCTGAAATTGGTACATCCAAGTGTTCCTGGCAAAAATGTGTGAGTAGCCTTGGAACTGAAAATGAACAGTGCCATCTGAGTCAGTCATACCTACTGTAACTTCTGTGCTACCTGGAGCTAACAGTCACAAAAATATGTTTTGGAAGTGAGACATGGGTTTGTATCTCATTGAAAAATATTAACTAAGTCATTCAGGTATTTGATGGTATATAATACTAGGAGCAAATAGAGACTCCATCTCTGTGATACATTATTTGCTGTAAGCAATTTATGCAGATGTTATTCTGCTTTCCAAAAGGGAAGTCAGCAAGTGCCTTCTGTGGGATATACTTTATTATGGCTCTCTTCAGCAGAGGTCAGCACAGGTCCCTGATAGAAGCATTTGCCTGTTGTTTAATTCAGACTTTGTCTGAACTAAAGGAGGGTATAGATGTGGTCAGTGCTTAGAGGCAGATGCAGCCCAGTCTTGGTGCATGGGAAGGGGAGTAATGCAGCCAGACAGCTCCTATCAGGGTCAGCTTGGCTACGCTTGCAGCACTGAGCAGAGCTAATGGAGGAGGCTATGTTACTTTTCTGAATTTCAGTGTTTATTTCTGAGTAAGCAGATTCGTGGATGTTGTCAGGAGACTTCTCTGCTTGGCTGGCATCTTGCAAAACTCAGGAATGTGATCTGGATCTGAAGCATTGGGAGGTTCCTCCTGAAGTGAAACACATGCTTTAAAATGCCTTGCTGAAACAGAGTGTCAGTGAACAAACTGTTTAAAGAAAAGCTTGTATATTAGCTCCCAGTAGCCAAGTTAAGTTTGCAGTGAGCTCAGACCAGGCTGCTCAGGGCTTCGTGAGGGTGCGTCTTGAAAACTTCAAAGGATGGAGGCTGGACAACCCCTTCATTTCATGGAGAAATGACACTTGCAGTACTTCAGTTTGCCACCATCAAAGGTAGAAGCTCTACACACCTTCAGCCAGGCTATGCCTCTCTGGTACAACACTTCTACCTGCCAACTGTGGTGTTTCCTCTTCAGTAGTGAGTCTGTAGGTTGTCAGCCAGTTCATCACAGGAAACAGAGATTCAGTAGAGCAGGGTAGAGATGCAGAGGGAACTGTGGACAGTTTTAGCATCAAAATCTTAAATACTAAAGCTGCACCACTGAATTGGGCCACTGCACCTCTGGGCAGCTGAGCCTAGTAATCCAACTGCAAGAGTAACGTGATGTTGTCTATTCTATCACTGTTTAGTCTGTGTCATGATTTTAAAAGACTCCAGATGTTAACATGAGGTATCATGGACTGCATTTAGAAACTTGGAAAATCTACAGGGTCTTCTGTTCACTCTGACAATGTCCCACCTTTCCCATGTCCTGCAGAAACCCCCATACTTGGAAATAATCTTTAAAATCAAACCATTTCATTGTAATCCAGCAATAGTGAAAGTGCTTTTGTATTTACTGTGTTTCATTTGCACTAAATAGGATTTAAGTTATTTCTCATATTCAGAATTACTACACCTACAAGAGGTCTACCAGACAGACGCCACTTACGGCAGGATTATTTTGTCACATGGATAGTTGTGGAGAAAGAGCAAACACAGTCCACCTGCAAAACCTCATTCTGAAAATAATCTTGCATAAGATACACTATAAAAGAGCAGCCCTAAAAGCAAAAGCCCCCACAAGGACTGCCCCTCAATCATTTCTCTGCACCAGCCCCCTGAGTATGAAATGCCATCATGGCTGAGCATAGAGAGAAGTAAGTGATTTATAACTAAAATGAAGCCTGCAATGGCTAAAGGTCTGTATGAGACTGGAGAGTTTGTTTGCTGAGTTACTATGCAAATTTAACAATTAAATCTTCTCTCATCTCCTGATGGAATAAGGGGGATTACTAAGGAGAAGGAATTTGACACGACTGAAAAAAAAAGAGATGAAAATGGAAGGATTCCCTGCAGTTGATCAGTTCTGCCCTGCACAGTAGGCATCACAGCAGTTGTGAGAATTACTACAGAGATTTCCAGGAAGATTTGTACAAAGCAGGGGAAATACAATGAGGAAATATAAAACCTCCACTGTGCAAGTCAACTTTTATTTGTTTGTCTGTTTGCAAAACTGAATTATGAATTTATCTTCAAATCCTCGAATGAACTCCACACTTCTTGCTTCTGCATCTAGCCAACTAAAAATATCTAAATAATCTCAGAAAGGGGAAAAAAAGCCAACGAAGAAACAACTCTGGTTTGACTGATCTGAGCCTTTTTAATCTTATTTATTTATTTATTTATGTTTCCCTATCCCCACTTCCTAAGCTTGGTAGTTTGAACAAGAGACTTCTGTTTTGACAGCCTTGTCTCCTGGGTTCCCCACTGAAAAGGCCAAAGCTCCCAGTGAAGCAGCAGTAGCTGCCTTTAAACAGAAGACGAGCAGTTCTTGTTTTCCTGTACTGCATGCAAATAGGGAGGCTCAGTGCTACGCAGCTCTGCCAAGCGTCCCTCTAACGTGCCTTCTGCATGGCAATGGCCAGTACAAGTGATCATCCAGCAATGTGTCTTTGAGTGTGTTAATGTCTCTGACCCTGGTCCACTGATCACCCGCTTTGGCAGGGGACTCGTCATCTGTACAAACAGCATTTACAGAGCCCGCAGCCTCCCGGCTGTACGTGACAGGGAGCACTGCTTTATGCTCTGGCTGTTCAACAGAGCTCTGTGAAGGGCAGCTGCCCCTTCCATGCTTGTAAGTAACACTTCCATGACAACACCTTCAGCTCATTAGTTTTGTTTGTTTCTTTCTAGAATGGCAGTGTATTTTCTAGTTTTTTAAGTGTGCTAAAGAATGGGCCATCATATCTGTTACTAAGCTACTCCCGGGGTAATTCAGGAAAAGGCTGGAGGTTTTAAAAACAGAGGAGAGATGATCACATGGCAGAAACTATATTTACTCCTCCACCCCCCACCTCACCACCTGATCCTCTGCTGTGGTGCCAGAACCAGAGCCAGATACGTACATTTGTAGTCACACATGCATGCAAATGTATTTAATAAAGTGAAAAACTCTGAACCCCAAATTAATAAAACTACAAGCTAAGGCAGTGAAGATGCTGCCCTCTTCTGCCTTGCTGTTTGTCTATTTCTTTGATGAAGGAAAAAGTGATTCCGCCTTCCCTCTGCCAAGGGAAAACCAGGTAGCCAGTCAAGCCCAGAAGAGTTAAAGTGGGGTGGACTCTATGGGAGAGGGGGAGCAGGTGGGTTATCAGGTTGTGAAGGTGATCTTTGAGTTCACACGTGTAGTGGTTTTTGTGGGGCCATGCAGCATCTCTGGGCTGTCGAGGGATAGGCCACCATCCACATCTCATGTTTGACCTGGCTGTGTCCTCCCCAACCAGGGACGTGAAGCTGTAAAATCTGTGCCAGTATGAGATATCAGCACCACAGCTTGGGAGAAAACTCATAGCCCATTGGCACCATGAAACATGGCTACAGTTGCACCCTAGAAGCAAAGAAAAGACAGAAACAGAAATATGCAGAATACATGTGAAGTCTCCATTTAGTCATGTCAGAATTCTTCACTGATTGCCCAACATACATTTATGCATCTTTCTTTTAAAACTGACTCCAGACTGGGAATAGAAGGAAATTGTTACATGTGATGTAAATGTTTGCCTCTGGCGGAATTTGATAGGCAAGGCTGACACAGTCCCTCGTCTGCACTAATGGGGAGAAAAGCCACCAGCAAACCACCATTTTCCATTGTTGCTGCCTGTACAAACTGCTTCAGGTGCACAAGATAGCATCACCCACCAGCTTAGGAAATGTAGCTAGCAGGCACCACTGAATAATGCTGAAAGTCCTTTTCATATGAAGCAAGGGATTCTCCTCTTCTTTCAAGCCATCCCTGAAAGTGAAACTATAAAGGGAGAACAGTCACTAAAGAGCTGCTGCTAACAGCTATTAGGAACTATCTATGGGCATGCTCTTGGGAAAAAAAAAAATTAAAAAAGGATCTTATCTAAATAAAAGATTATTTTCCTCTCTAAAACCCACAAAATCTGATTGAATTTCCAAATCTCTATCCAGAGATTTTTGATAACTTTCACAACACAGATATTTCAAGGCATTGTTGTGTGGAAGATCATGCATGTGCAGTGGATACTCCCATATTTATGTTCTTATCTTGCCAAACTTGAATGGCCCTTTTTCTCTCTTGCTATATGAACAGCAGCCAGGCAGATATGGCAGATCAGGGAAAAGGATTCATCCATCAGACAAATGTAGCAGGGCTGGTGCAGGGGCAAAGGAGGACAGAGGCAGCAGTGCACCTCAGCTGGCCCACAGACAGCAGAGAGGAAAGGGTACACAATGTGCTGCTCCCTCAAAAGATAGCGAGAGCAGAAGGGAGAGAGAAAATAGGGGACTAAGCACAGGCAGTTGGCTAAAAAACCGCAAAGAAGAGAAAATGTCACCTTCAGCGAGGAGGTGGTTCTGTAAGTGCTGATTCAGGTATAGTCTGAACCAGGGCAGGGGGATATTGAAATGAAAAGGCGCCTGTTTACTTTAACAAATTGCTGTACAATGACTATCTGCTTGGGTCTCTGCCACTTTCTTCCCAGCAATTTCTCCCTCCTATAACCTGGCTTGTCTTATTTGCACTGGCAGTTTGGCTCACAAGCCCTCCCTCCTCCTCTGCCAGCTCACCTGCCACCCAGCCAGCTTTCACAGTAGCCACAAATCCTCCACTGCTCCTGCCTTTTGCTGACAGCACTTCCTGCAGTAAATATCTCTGGCAGCTCAACTTTGAAGTGGCGGTGGCACATACTAGGTCACACTGCCTTTGTGGGCCATTCATCGGTGTTCCCCATGTCAGGATGGAACTAAGAAAAAAAGACACAAACTGAGACTGAGGTATGCTAAGGAATGGAAGAAGGCTTTGATGCCTGCTTGCAGTAAGCCAGAATGCCC
This sequence comes from Phalacrocorax carbo, assembly GCF_963921805.1. Taxonomy (NCBI): domain Eukaryota; kingdom Metazoa; phylum Chordata; class Aves; order Suliformes; family Phalacrocoracidae; genus Phalacrocorax; species Phalacrocorax carbo. The sequence continues at coordinate 60,654,359 of NC_087515.1, read as the reverse complement.
ATCCCTCAGTTTTATGAGCATCAGCTTAACTCACAAAATTAGGGAAAGGGAAAAAAAAATTCCACCCTGAAGCAAATTTTCTCAGTCAAGTTAAACATTTTTCTCTTGAACAGCAGAGTCTATAAAGGAAATGCTGATACAACCTTAACCTTGGCAGCACAAGCACTAGGTCTGTGACAATCAATGTAAAGAGCAGTATCAGTGCTTCAAGCATCAATAAGAATCCTTGAGAACCTGCACAGAGTGGTACAAACAGGACAAAAAAAGGGTCACAACTCACCAAAAAGGGATTAGAAATTTCCCTTCCTCTGCTGAGGTTCAAAGGCTTCTTTCTCTATCTTTGATATGAAAACAATACAAAAACAAAATGTCATTTATCCACAATCTTGAAGTTAAGTCCTATCTGCATGCAAATCTTGACAGCTTCAGGCCAGAAGAAAGTAGCCGTTGTAGATCTTGAGCACACATGTTACTACATATGTAGAAGCTGTGTGCGTGAGAACAGTTGCAGTAAGGGACAGCCTGTTATTAAGAAGCAGATATGCTGAGTTTCAGGTTCATGTTACCAGGAGACTCGAAAAAGTTGAAACTCAGCCTAACCAGGCTGCCAATGGCCTCTAATGAAAATTTCCATTTGGAAAGGCTTGATGTTGACTTGGCATGACACCAAACAAGCAGCCTGCTGCAAAATTTTACACCAATTGTATTTCTCCTAATTAAACCCTGTCTGACCTCAGCATTAAGAAACAATTTGTTTCAGGATATAACCAGCACACATAGGCAATTACATTCTATTTGCCCTATTAGCATTATTTGGCTTCTATGCTTTCCAGTGCTCCTACTGTTGCAAACGCTGCCCGGGAGCCAGAAGTATAGAAAGTGTGGAGTGCTTAAACTTTTTTTTTGTGGTGTAGGGAGGAAAGGGAGGAGAGGAAAGGAAGCTTAAGCTGGAAATATCGTCATCTTTTAGTCAAACCATAGGGACCCAGAAGTGATCAGATGGTGCCTTCAAGTTTATTCAGGGACAACAGAAGACAGAAACAAAGTGACTTATGCAAACCATTGAGAACATATACATTAATTTGCTACAAAAAAAAAAAAAAGGAAAAAAAGGCAAATTAATTATCTATTATGTCTAGCTTGCCACTTTTCGTCAGCTTTCTAACTTCTGCTTCTCACCAGTCAGTTAAAAATATCAGAAAGGATGGACTTTGGTGTCCTGGCTGTGAAATACTGGACCATAGCCTACCCCTAGCAGGACACAGGATGCCTTATGGTCTCTGCCTTTTTGAGAGCCAGGGAACAGTGGTGGTGAGAAGACAAGTGGTTTGGAGGTGGGGCTGAGAGGAGGCACCATGCTGCACCTCCAATGCTGAGGAGCATCTGTGGAGACTTTTCCAGTTCGTTAGGAGTAATTTTCACTGGAGTTCAGTACCCCTAAGACACAGAGAGGAGAATTATTAAATACATGTGGGTGTGAGGATATAGAAATCATCTCTGCATCATGGTTTCTTCACAGGCCAGTGCTCCAGAAGACCTCTGTCCCCCACAGATGGGTCGGTGCTCTTTTGGTAAAGACTTAGCATGATGAGGAGGCTGGAGGAAGGGGAGAAAGGAGATGGCGGTGACCTGTCGACCACACTTTCTGCAACATGTGCAGGGGGACTAAAATGTGAAAGGCAGTGGTAGACCCTCTTTCTGTAGGAAAGAGATGAGTAAAGCAATCAAATAAGATGTGTCTAGCACAGGACAAATCAGTTACAGTTTGGACATCTCAACAGCATTAGTCCACAATGGGATAGGGCTCATGTTTAAATTTGACCTTTCTGTGTTTCTGTGCCATTGTGAGACTGGAGAAGACTTTCTAGCGTTCAGATATCCAAGTAACTGCCTGGAAAATAGCAGCAAGATGTGTTTGTGCCAAGGCCATTAACCCTCCATTCTTGCCAACATCAAATTAAATAAACTGAGAAAACAATTTACTTAACACTGTCACAGCGATATACAGTCAATGCAACCTTTTGGAAAACTGAGCTTGTGAAGAGGTGGAGTAGAGTAGACACAGTCAATGACTACATTGTCAGACCTAGTGACTGAGCTCAACTTCTGGAAACAAGCTCCACAGGTCTATGCACAGCCTTCACCTACAGTTGTGTCAGACTCCTGTGGGGTTATATGGGCCATGAAGGACAGCCTTCCCCTTCAACCTCTGCTGAAAACTGCTGGTAAGTCTTCCTGGTGGTCTTCTAGAAACTGATGAGATCCAGGAATGTACATAAATATGTGAACCATTTGAAAGCAACATGAGAACAGGAAAAATAGGGTCTGCAATTGCTGGAGAACATGGAATCAGCCAGTGTGAAAATGTATAAAGTGATCACTCCTGTCACTGCCTGTACCTCTTCCAGCCCTGAGGAGGGAAGGGAAGGAGGCACTTTCCCTTTACAAGCAGTTGAACTGTCTGCTTGAGCAGAATGGCAGCAGCCACTTCCCTGGCTTGCTCTCACATGAACTAAGAACATCCAGGAGACACTCCTGTACCAGCTTTGAGTCCTGGCTAGTTTTTATGTCCACGTGACAGCAAATGGAGTGCCAGGATGTGTGATACAGGATCCAAGATCTGAAACTCTGAGATGAGACACAAGGCAGCGTAAGGCACATCTGGAGTCTGAAATTTTTATGCTGAACAGGCACAGCTACTTCTAGTTGCTTCAGAATTGCTATGGATTAGCAAAAAATGTATATATGGATAATTGTCAAAGTATACTTTAACTTAAAAGATTCTGTCAGCTCTCAAGAAACCATTTAAGGGTGAATAAATACAAATGTGCATTTTACACATTGCCTAACTATGCTGATTCTTTTTTTTGTGTTTGCATATTTAAACAATTGACTGTAAAGAATGCGTTGTGCTATCCCACATATAAGCCCAAAAGAGCATGACTAAATCCTGTGCTAACTCTTTGAAAACATAAAGCTTATTTTTATTTAAGTACTAACTCATGTAGTTTCTTTTTTTGACTTTGCTCCCCCATGTCAGTCTCATCAAAAACAAAACCACCACCCAAATACAACCTACCTTAGCACCTGCAAAGTTAAGAAAAGAAAACCCTACAAAATGGGAAGCTCTCTCCCGGAGCTGTCTGTGAGCAGATACAACATGTTCTTTACAGTCCATTGTGTAAATATGAAAATATGTGGAAATGGAATATATTTAGGCAAGTTTTAAAATGCATAATATTTATTCAACTCTAATAGCTTCTTATTAGGAGTCAATAGAGTCTATCAACTAAATGGGTATTTCAACCATTTTCGATAGACACATTATTTACTCAATAGACCATAATGATTCTGAAGGAGGCATTAGGGCCTATTATGCAAATCTGTGTGTATTGTAGGTGTATTCAAAAGTAGTGAAATTTTGACCCTGGCTGTTCTGCAGATCCTGATGCCATGGCTTTTTAGAAAGCAAATTGTGTAAACCTAGTTTGAATGAAATAGAAAGGTTAGAAGTAGCACAGTAGAAATAATAGATTTTTTTGGTCGCGCTACTGAGCAGAGAATAAAAAAATTTTTCAGTTCAACTTGAAGCACTCTTTCTCTTAAGCAAAATAAAAAAAGAGGAAAAAATAATTTTGTCTCAGAGGAAACATTTGCTTTCGTACACAATGTTTTCACTCTTTTTTACCCAGTAGCTACACAAATAACTTTATTGCATTTTCGGCTGGTTAGAGCGTTCTCCCAGGAAACCTGCAGTGAATAACCTTCTTGACACTGGATGTGAGAGGGAGGGGGTTTGAACATGAATTTGGACCTTTGCTAAGATGGCAATGCCAGTCACCCAGCACTCCTGTTGGTCAGACCTCCAATTTCTTTCCATCTATACTGCTCACAAATTGTTTCAGGCTGACTGAGAACAATTTTTTAAAAAATTGCTGCAGAAAAAAACCTATAAAAATGGCCTGTCTGTACTGGCATGGGGAAATCCTAATAGCACTTAGTAGGTGACCTGATTCAAAACTAATAGGTATTAATGAAGATGCTTCATCCTATTTCGGTGGTTCCTTGTTGCATGCCATATACAAAGAGATGCCTTTAGGGAGACTTATAAGCATCCTAGGAGGGACATATAACGAAAAAAGATACTTTTCACTCATGTAAACCCGCATGAAACTCTCTCAAGTTCAGCTGAAAGTGACAAAACAGGTGTCTTTGTTCTTATCAAATATTGAAAAACAAACATTTCTGAAAGAAAAGAAGAATATAAGTCCACACCAAACAGTTTAACATACAGCAGTCTGGACTAAGACATCCAGACTAACTCAAGGACCAGAAGTAATATCATAAGAGATTGGATAAAATATTTTGCACATGTGGCTGTATAGCTTGTACAAAGTCTTGAGGTACTGCGTGGATGCTGCTGCCAAGTGCTTTTGGCTCTCCATGGTGACTTTGCAGAATAGAAAATACCATAAATGTGACATTAAAAAAAGCCAACAAATTGGCTTTGCTTTAACTTGCAGTGTACTGGGGGGTTATTTTGAGTGGAAGAGCTCCTTTTTTTTTTTTTTTTTGATGCTGAAATATTCAAAACTGAACAAAATGACAAATGGCTGGGTCTGCTTGTGTCAGGAACAGACACATAAAACATTTGCAGAAAAACATTCAGGTATATGCAGAAACATCAATGACTATGTTACATTCTTTATTTAGGTATAACTGTGTCTAACCAGTATTTTTCAGAAAGGGCAGTTGCTGGTGAGGCAGAGTTTGTGGGAAAAGTCAATATTTTGTATGATATTGTACTCTTTGGAATTACGTGCACAGAACTAATGGACATGCAGTCTCAGTTGTGCACAGCTGGTATATTTGGAGAAAACTAGGTGGACAGTCAGACCCTTCACCATGTTCTGTTAATCAGAAATTTATTTGCAATTACAACCCACAGGATGACCAATATGATATGAGTGTGTTACATTATGTAGTATACTCTTCATATCCTCCTCTGAAGACCGTACAAGGTGAGTTAGCTACACTGCCACTGAGAGCTTCCTTAGTTTTAGTAGTAGCAGCAAGTAGGTCTTCTTCCCAGAATAAGGTTGCTAATGAACTTCAGCCCAGGTCTCCACAAGCCGAGAGCTGCCATTGAGAGCAATGTGAGCCAAATGGCCGTCCCATGAGTGTTGCTGGGCAGTTGTTACTGCTGGCCTGGAGCTTACAGAAGTGAATGTGAGGTAGGAATGGACAATGCATAAGGATTAACCAGGAAAGGGAATGAGGGTGAAGATTTGCATATCTTGACTATCTTGACAAAAGAACCCTAATCCTGTTATGTGTATCTGTATTTGCACTTTATAGTCTCATACCACTGCCACCACCAGAACTTACTTTTTCTTTTTTTGTGTGTGTGTCTTTGTGAGAAAGGATTGTTGAAATGAGTTTTGGGGCAGATGAACACCCTGGAGGTGCTTTGGCCCATTGCTTTCTTGTAGACCATTTGCCTTTAACTCTCACTTGAGCTACCGTTTGACAAAGTTAATAGCTGCAAAGTCTTCGGGGATGGTTTGTTAAATCATGTCCAAGAAAATAAATATAAGGAATGAACAATCTCAGGAGAAAGTCCTGACATTTTAAAAAAATGTAAATGAGTCTCAGAAGTATCAAGCCACGAGATAGGCAAAGTACATTAGCAAAAGTGAGAGAGATTTTGCAGCAATTAGAGGAGGAGATAAAGTCTTCTCCAGGGGACCACACCTGAGTTCTTGAAAGCTCAGCCAAAAGCCAGTTGTGTACTGCATCCTGGCATCTAACAGGACAGACCTGAACGTGCTCTGCTCGTAACTTCCCTCCCATTTTCCCAGCATTTCAATGTGCTTCAGCTGCCACTGAATCAATGGACTTTGATATGAGGAAGCTGGAGCACAGCTTTGAACTCCACTGAACCCAATTATATCTGGTCATTTCAGAGAGCTGTGGTGGTGCGACTCTGAACTAGGAGGCAGAGAGTTCACAACAGACTCGAGTACTGCAGCCGCAGCAGCAAATTCATCCCGTGCTGTGGTATTGCAGGTTTTATGCTCCAGAAAAGAACTGGAAGTCTGAACTAAGTGCTGCACTAATTAACAGGAAGGCATTTCGGCAACTGGTGTCTGGTATGCCCTGGGGTTAATGCCTTTTAATTGTCATGACACAAGTGTTAAGTTTTACCTTTGGAGGTGTGTAGGGGACTTAAATCCTTTGCTGAAATGGCAGGAAGTCAGCTTTTTTCCCACTACCAGTATAGAGCATACCTCTTGTCTTTGACAATGACACTTGTTGTTTAATGCTCTAGAGAGGATGAGCATAGCAGGGACCTTAATTTCCTAGACATACAGGGAATACCCCATGAAAATGGTATTAGAAAGCAGACTTAGTTTTGCCCATGGCTCATGTAATTAAAACCTAGCCTGCTGACAGGGTACTACATATATAGAGAAAGACACCCTTGGGCAGAGGACTGCTGGTGTCTCATGCCTCACGGAAGTTCTATTTAAGCCTTTTTTACTTGGCTTTATTAAAACCAATTTCATTCCTCGGCCCTGAAATTGCACCTGTAAAATGTTTCCATAGGCCTTCCCCAGTAATGACAGCTGTCAGATGCTCATTGCTGATTCTGTTCTCACAGGGACAAAGCCAGTGAATCGGTCCTGATCTCCAACGCATTAAGCAAGAGCGGCTTCCTCCTGGTTCTCATGGCTGCCTGTGATTTCCCTCAAAAAGAGAGGAGGAGACCAAGAAGACCTGCCTTTCCAGCTTTTTCTCGGATGGAAAAAACAAGAAACAGTGCACCTTCCACATACAAACACATGCATATTTTAGTCCTCTTTCCCATTAAAAAGAAGTAAAAACACATGGTAATGTCTAGCCCTTCCACTCTAGAATATATTTCAATTAGAGATAAACCTTTGCTTTGGATACAGAATAGATCTTCTGAGACCGGCTCTTGCTTTGTGGTCACATGCTGGAGTTCGGTGTTACCCAAATCTCCACTAAACCCATATTTTTCTTGTGTTTGTAGCTACTGCATAAGATGTTTGGGCTCTTTTTATTGCTCCCTTTAGATTGTTGGAATGTTTTTCACTTTTTCTAAATACAATTTTAAATGCAGGAAAAATCTTCTTGGGATGGACTCTGACCAATGTCCATTGGATTTTAAACCCACTGATTTGTTATAACTCATGTGTTTGCAGTTCTGATTATTCGTTACAAAAAGCTGGCACGAAACAACAGCAAAACCCAAACTTTTCCATGTTAAAATTGTGTTGAGAAATATGTGGTAAGGATGGTGAAATTCTTGGGTTTCTAATCATTCTCTTGATCTTGAGAGGATCGTTTTCAGGTAGTCAAACTGGAAGTGGGAAGGGACCTATTTAAAAAGCATATTATGAGGAGAAGACAGCCCAAATTTTTAAGCTGCAAAGCTAAGCCAATTTCTTTGTTATTATTAGCTGAGACAAAGTTAGTGGAAAGTAATTGTAGCAGAATTAAAAGAACATAGTTCTCCCAGAAAATCTCAGAACACAGAAGTGGGAAACTACTGGTTCCCAAATGGTAGTAATAGTCATAAAGGCCTCATCGAAGGACTGTATATTGGTTGGCTTTTAAGAAATCATGAAAGATACCAAATTTTTAATTCTAAATAGCATTTAAGGTACAGAGAGTAGCAAACAGAAAACAAACCCCCCAAAGTCTCATTATTTTACCTCCAGAATTGCAAGTAAATATCTTCTGACTGCTCTTCAGGTACTAAGGACAACTTTTCTGCCTTAATATCACATCACTGAAAGTTAGTTCTGTTATTTCTAATAACTCTCTTAAACATTGCGCTTTTAAAGACATTTCATACATAAATAAATGGTGGTATTCATCTAAGAAAACTGTACAATGGCTGGAAGCAGAAGCCAACTAGCAACGTGAAACTGGACTTTGTTAGTGTTTCATATCTCTCAGGTTACTCACATATTTAAAGACTCCCAAGACCAAGGCCTCAGGGGTTTTTTTTCCAGAATAACTGAATAAATATAATCTGCAATACTAGAAAGGTAAGATGGATTTTGAAGGTCAGAAGGTATTTTACATCTTCTGATATAAGGAAGTTAATTTAATTGCTTTAATTAAAGCAAAATACAAAACATAGTCAACATATGAAATAGTCAACAGACTATTAATAACCTCAACGTCAGCAGAAAGGTATTTGGTCATGTAGAGTGGGATTTGTTCTGAAAATCATAGAGAAACCTCACTCTGGAGTCATGTCAGATGCTGAATTTTTCTCTCTGTGGTGATAACATTCAGCGTAGCAACAGATTAACTTTCAGGGAGGAGAAAACAGATCTGGTTGGTTTGTTGGCATTGACATGCTCAAGCTGCAGACACCCTGGTATATTCAGTAAGATTCTGAAAACGAACTGAATTTTTCTCTTCAGTTTTTTTTAATATACAGGATCAGCCTCAAACATTTGAGCACATTATATTTGTATTGCCCTGTGGGTCTGGAAAAGACACATATGGTCCCAGCGAAGTCCACATAGTCCCAGAATGCATGATATTTTCTGAAATATTCTGAAGATCATCTACATTTTTTTCATCCGTTTCTGCTGTCCCATTGATAAAACCAATTACAACTCACTCAGTTTTCCATCCACTATAGTTAGAGTTGACACAGTCAGAGGACAAAACCCCTGCAGTGAGTAAATGCTCTGAAATCAGTATAGTAAGGGTATCATTTCAGAATGGTTAGCACCAAGAATTCCTACTGAGAACAACAAGAAAGGATGCTTGCTCTTTTAAATGTCTTCTCTGATGCCTGAACAAGCTACAAAGTCCCAAGGACTTATGAAAACATAAGCTTCAGGTTCTAGCCTGGGAGCGTTATTGTGAGGGATCTTGTTTCCTTCTGTATGGTCATGTGAGAAGGTCTTTTAGTTGCCCATCTATAAGCAAGGTGTAACACTAGCTTCACTAATCTCTCATCTTTCTTCTCAGACTGCCTAGACTCACAAACACTGTTTCTTTTGTTTGCAATAGGTAGAAAGCAAAAACATTGTGGATAGTCTTCTTCAGGTCATTACTGCAAATATAAATATAACAATTCTGCTGCAAAACTGACAAGTCTTCTCAGCATGTTGTCCTTATCACTTTCTCTTCAAATTCATCAAAATACTTTACCTATAACTCATTAATTTCTTGCCAATGACTGGTCAAAGGGCTGCTGTGGTATCGTTTCTTTTAAATGAACTGCTATTTTCTCCTTTGTTTTCAAGAAGGGACAAGGAAAAGGTATCTGTTGTCCCCCTCCCTCTGCCAGGAGTTGGTCTCTCACTGCGTACTGGAGCTTCAACACTGTGATCGGGAGGTGCCGGTGGTGGCAATTCCCTTCCCTTCTCATGCTCTTCGCTGGCTTTTTTGAGGCAGCAGAGCGGTTTCACAGCTGACTTCAGGTGTGCTGTTTGAATACCACTTTTCCAACTGCTCTGTGGTTCAAACGAGTTCATCCATCCCTGACATTTGCACACAAGAACTCTGGAAATGTATTATTTAAAGCCTTCCTTCCTTGGTGTTTCAGAAGTAAAGGTGTAAACTTTCTTTAGAGGTCTGAGAAAAAAAATATTTCCTTTGCTGTTGTAGGAAGAAGTGAAAGGCCAGCCTTCAAGCCCTGCGCACCCCAAGAGGGCTCTTGCTCTAGGAGAGGTGAGAATTACTGGAGATAATATTGCTGTCTCCCTCTTTACATCTGAGGATGGTAAAGCCACTGAGGCGTGCTGTGCTGACACCTTGGCACTACAGTCGCCGGAGGGATGGTGTGATGTTACCAGAGCAACCACGCGTCCCCCATCACACCTTCTGCAGGGCTGGGGAGGTAGGAGCTACCTTAAAAGCTTTATCAGGTCTCTTAAAGATTTATAATGCTTCTGTGCCTTCTACTATTGCCTGCTTGACCAGTTGCTCGTGGTGGAGAGCAAACAAGGTGGCTGAAAAGCACACTGTATGGTAAACATATTTTGAAGGGCATTGTGAAGGGCTGGGGTCTGGAGATACAGCATAAAAAGCATGATGAAAGCTGGCTGGATTTTATTTGGGTTTTCATCAAATGTGTTTTTTCCTTCTTCCAAAAATGCTTTGCTGAGGGGTGCCCATTTGAAGGAAGCTGTGAAGAAGAGCTCTTTTGAGGGCCAAGACTCCTTGTCTCTCAAGGGTGTAAAAATCTCCAGTTTTCTAAGCCAAAGTCTGGGGTTTTTTTGTTCTGCAAGTCAAGAATTTTTCAAAATATGAGCCTGTGAAGCTTCTCAAAAGATGGGCTTTTAACTCCGTTACAGAATGAAAACAAGTTTGAAAGCTTATGAACTGGAATTGCTGGTCTCCAGATAGCAGTACATGATGAGCATTTCCCTTACAAAAAACCAGATAAATACTCCAGAATATTGCAATAGCAATCCTGAGTAGAGCCATAAAACCAGTGTACAGTGGATGGGTTGGAGCAGAATGGTGACAAACTGCAGTAGTTTAAGGGAAGCATCTGTGTGCGTGGCGGTGTGGAGTACAGACCCTGTTGGTGTGTAACATGCAAGTGGTACTGCTCATTGGAGCCACGTCTCTGTAAAGCAATAGAAAAGAGCTGAGCTTGTTGAAGCATGGGATGTAAGAACATCTGCCCTTCAAAATGACAGCAATGCATCAGGTAAATGGAGGTGAGCTTGAGCCGAATGCTGCATCTGACATAATTAAAGGTGATGGAAAACTACTGCTATTGTAATGGGGAGATATGGTTTAATATATCTATCACAAAGAATGCCTTTGTAAGAAGAGTGGAGCTGGAAATAAAGATGCACCAGATTTGTACCAGCAACAGGATTTCCAAGTACATACTCTATAGCTTTCATGAGACACTTGGTAGCACCTGCTGCAAAATTACTCTTATCTCTGGGCATGTTTGAAGCATTAAGCCACACTTCCGTGGATTATGTCAGGTTACATCTTGTAGCAAGGGACGAATCATGTGCAATGGGTTAGCCCTCCAACTTCAGTTCTTAGATGAAACCTTTGGGTAACTGTCAGGACAGTATGAGAAGTGACAGACAAACCTTAGATAGGTTCAGGAGACAAGGATCTCATGCTATTAGACCCCCACCCTGTCCTCATAAAACAGCCCCCTCCCCAGACCCTATAAGAAAATGGTTTAAATAAAACAAGGCCTGTGTCAAAATATTCAATGGAATATGCAAAATAAGAATAATAAAACAGGAGTGACCCAAGTAACAGTTTCATGAGGAGAATGTGAATTGTGAAAAAAATTTAAAAAAGGGGAAAAAAAAGAAGAAATCAGGCCAGGCAAATGACTGCACAGATTGCAATTTAGATAGAATAAATGCACTAAGACCAGCAAGAAACCCATTTAAATATTCAAGCTGAGAAAGAACCAAGGCATGCACCAGAGTTTTACTTGCTTCAGTCATTAACCAAGCACAGATTCTAAAGATGTTCAATAAATGGAATTGACAGGTCTTCACAACACAGTTAATACGGGAATGAAGTGACAAATCAGAATAAAAGGTTACACCCAATTGCTGTGCTGCGGCAGAGGAAATTTAATGTGGTGACCTTACTTCAGGAAAAAGAAAGAAAAAAATAAATAAATGGGAAGGAAGCAACTTAAGAAATAGAGCCTGTATAACTCTTATGCCTTGTCCATGGTATTAGAAACAAAATATTAGCAAACGTCCACCGGGAGATGTCACTGAAGCAAAGCAATACATAGAATCATAGAATCATAGTATGGTTTAGGTTGGAAGGGACCTTAAAGATCATCCAGTTCCAATCCCCTTCCATGGACAGGAACACCTTCCACTAGACCAGGTTTCTCAAAGCCCCATCCAACCTGGCCTTGAACACTGCCGGGGAGGGGGCATCCACTGCCTCTTTGAATAACTTGTTCCAGTGCCTCACCACCCTCATAGAGAAGAATTTCTTCCTTATGTCTAATCTAAATCTACTCTCTTTCAGTTTAAAGCCATTACCCCTTGTCCTATCACTACACGCCCTTGTAAAAAGTCCCTAGTCCCTCTCCAGTGTTCTCACAGGACTCCTTCAGGTACTAGAAGGCTGGAGGGTGCTGGAAGGTACATTAGGAAGAGGATCCTTGAAAGAATAGAGGGGCAGCACCAGCTGACTGGAAACTTTAATGTAAAAAGTAACAGATCCACGATGAACACAGAGAGGTCCACAGCTCCTAGGTGAAATGCTTAGCCTGGTGCCATGGCTGACATGCTATGGGACAAGAAAACCTTGGAACCTTTCTGTCCACCAGGGAAGGACTTGATAGTACCCAGGCAAAGCCTGCAGTGAATCAGCTCTGCTGTTGGCAGCTTTTGTATCCTTCTCAAGCAGAAACTGCTGAAGATGGCTTGCTGCATGGTCTCTGGTCCTCTCTACTTCCCCAAACTGCAGACCCAGGTAAGCCTGTGATCTCCTTCAGACTTTCTTGGGAATTATTGTGTCCCTCCTGGTAGAGGGCCAGTGCCGTGAAGAACTGTGGAGTATCAGAGCTAAGGTAATGGTGTGAGCGACGCTGCTGCAAACACGGTGGTTTTTGGCTGAAGCCTGCAAGTGATAGAGCAGAAGTCTTGCAAGAAGAGTTGGCCATGTGCTGTGGAGAGGGAGCAGCCAGCCAGCAGGGCTTGGAGTTAAGCTTTCTGGGGTGGCAGATCTGTGAATTCCTGAACAAGAATATCAGTCTTTGCTGATGCTTTCGTTTTTATTGCATTCAGGAAAATGGGCTTTGGGTGAATTTTTTCCTCCCTTCTTGGAGGGGTAAGTAAACAAGATTATTTTAAGATTATGCCTAGAGTACAATTGACTTACGCTGCTGATTTCTTATGCTAATAGAAACAACTCTGCAAGGCTTTGAAACTTTGGCTAATCATTCAGCCAAAATTGCTACTCTATTTTAATAATAAAGACATCTATTGATGATTTTGTTCTGGATTCACTAATCCAATCACAAATGCCTTTTCTCTGTAGTATCTTTGTACTCATATTTCTTACTCTTTTTTTTTTTTTAATATAAAAATAATTGGAAAAGCCTCAATAAATAGATTACAGGAACAGAGAGGATTTCTATTACCATGCAAGTTCTTCCCCTTTCAGCATTTGCATGATGAACATTTAATAGCAGAATACAATTAGGGCAACTAGGGAAAAGCGTATGGCTTTGTGTTACATGATATTTCCTTGATTTGCCAACACTGTGAGTGCACAAATAGACCCACAAAGCTGATTTCACTTGAAAATCCAGATTGGACACTGGTACAGATGTTGCATGAGGACCTTTTGTGAACAGAAATGTATGTCTTAGAACTGTTCCAGGCTCTTTTTCTCCTTAAAAGGGAAAGATGAACTTAGGTCAGCTGTTTGGTGTCCCCCTCTCCCGCAGTAATTTTACAGACAGGATTATTTGTAATCCAGTTTTCTGGAAAGAACTAGCTCATGCTCAGCAATTTAAAAGTTCCCTGCTTCTTTCCCTTCCAAAAGTGCTGTGCTGCTTTCTGCACACAACCCTCTGCTCTCGCCCCTCCTGGTGCTGTGGGCACTGCCTTCTCCTGCCGGGGTCTTCTGGGTTCCAGTTGCTGTAGGCTTATGGATACTTTCTCCTGACCCTTTCAGCCCAGTAGAGGGGGAGGTATCACTTGAAAAGACAAAAACCTGACCACAAAAATATGCATGTCCAACTCTTAATGTTCAGATACAGAGGACATCTGCCAGGTGATTCAGGATGCGATAGTAAAGGTCTGGAATCAACAAATATGGGTCATTTGTCTTATGATTGCTCCACCACGTTCTGCCCTCTTGTCTCCCTTCCAAACTGTCATTTATACATCTACCATGTCCCCACTGCACACAAGGTGCATCCTTGTGTTCCTGCCACCTCCAGCCTCCCTTCCAGGCTCCAGGTACAAAACACCTCTTTTGAATTTATAGAGTGCAAGACACATCTGGAGATCTGGTCTTTTCCAAATCAGGGATAGACCAGCTGTGCTGTGGATATGGAAAAGTGAAGATTGCTACACCCTTGTCACATCCAACAAGAAAGTGCAGACACAAGGATTTGTAGGGCTAACTGGTTTTTTCCCTTTGCTTATTTCTTTTTTTTTTTCATACTGCAGAAACCCTTTTTCAGGGGGATACTATTCTGCATTAATTTAGTCTCATGAGCTGTATTTCTCAACTGGGCAAATTTCTGCTATATTCATGTGATAAGATTATTTGTAAGAACTATAACAAGTACAATTCATTTCACAGATTACGACTGCAGCATCCACACAATGGATAGTGTTGGGGTGGGAAAAATAATTGGTTCAGAAGGCTCAAGAACTAATCATATTTACAGAGAGCAACTTAGTAAAGAGGTTTCTGGAAGGGTAAAGTTAACATTTTTATGTGCAGATGATATATGGAGTGGTGGTGGCAGTAGGGTAGGTAGGACACAAGAAAAAAGCTTAGCTTTTTTCCACTTTGCTTTTGTGGTAGTCTTGTTAACAATGTGGGACTCTTCACTTTTTAGCAAAGTTTATAGTTTTGTGGGAAGTAATTTCATATAGGCAATACTCTAGTCATATGAGCCTCTATTGGCTTGCCAAAGAAGTTGGGTTCTAGCAGTCTTCCCTTTTCTCATGCCTGTAAGGGAAGGTGAGCTCTGTTTTACAAAAGGGTGATTTTCAACTTCCTGCAAAGCCATCCCACATCCTGCGGTACTGTTTAAAGGTGAATATACCTAGTGAAACAAAAATATGTTTCCTGCCCTCTGCTGTTTGGGAAAGCAACCCTGGTCAGTGCTCCTGGCTATAGTGACCAGTGTGTCCTTGTGGTTCTGCTTCTGTCTGTCTCTGCAATGCAGTAGCCCGCTGCCTCTCATCAGTCGTTGTGCTTTCCACCCTCACTCCCTGCTGCCATTCTTGGGAAACTCTTGGGTCCTAGGCTGCCCTGCTGTGCCTGCTCTTCCCCTCTTCCTCCCGTGCAGCAGAGAGCAGAGGCAGGGGTGCAGTGGGGGCACTTGCTGAGCTCCGAGGGGAGTGTGCAACTGCCCAAAACCTTGCTTGCAAAGGAGGCAGCAAGATAAGCTGTGGGGACTGCAGCGGTGATCCCCTTCTCTGCCATGCCCCACAGCTCCCAGGCTCCTCAGCTCCAGGCTGCTGCAGGGTGCTGAGCAAGGTCAGCAAGGGGCAATCTTTTCTCCTCAGACAGCATGTACAGAGGCTGATGACAGTAGCTTCATCCTTATTATTTTTGCCTATAGCTGCTAAAAGTAATATTAAAAAGGAAAAAATAACTCATAATAACTTCTTGTTGCTTTCTCTACCTCTCTTTTTTGGGGTAGGTGCATGTGTGTGCCACTTGCATCAATTAAATAACAACCAATTCAAGTACATTTACAGTCTGCATTTGAAATGCCAGCCCTGTACTGTACTTACTAATTAACCATGAGCAGATTAATGGGATGCATTGTTCTTTTGGGTTAACTCCACCATATTGTCGTTAGGTGGATACGCCCTCATGAATCCTTGTCTTCTTTCTGTGAAAGGAAAGTGCACACTCAAAAAGTAGGGCAATTTCTACCAAGCAGAATCAGCTGAGAGGAAAAGAAGGAAAGAGAGTCTCCTCCCTCCCACTTTTTTATTTCAGTTGTTGTTTAATTGTTTCTTCGACCCAGTGGTTTAGTGATTTCACATCTATTTAATTAACAGAGAAATGGATAGGGCGCACTGAAAAACAAGAAAAGAAGATCAGATAGACAAATGGTCTCTGTAAGTTCACAGTTCTTAAAACAGATGTTCACCTCCGCTGGCTATGGTATATCATTATCTCCAGGAACCCTGAAGAGAAAGCAAAATCCTTCATTACTTGTAGGAAAAATAGAGCAGTCTTACACCAGCCCATTGCATCAGATCCCATCTTGCTGCTGTTGTGTTACTCACAGGTCAAAAGGTGTGTGTGTCTGGGGGAGAGTGAGACTACAGATAAACATTTCAGATGTTTGTGGAATGAGAGACTATGAAGATGTGGTGTCTAAAGCAGAAGAGACTGAATGGGTGGGAGTTTAGGACAACTCCTCCCTTACTTATTTGGTGTAACAGCAAGGTGGCAATAATCTCTTGGACCTCCTACTTGCTTTTTGGACAAGGTCAGCTTGTTCTTGGAGTGGGGCTGCCTGTTCCCTGCTTGGCTATTCCCTATAGCTGCCTGAACATCCTGGCTCAAGGGTTAGGTAGCGTGAACAGTGGAAAAACATATTGCCTGTTGCTTTCTTTTCTCTTTTCTTATTATACGTTGCAGACATAAATAGGTAAAATGTCAATCCAGTATCAAGCAGTCCTCATCCCTCCTACCTGGAAAAATCAATAGTTGTGGGAATTCCTCCTATCCTGGAGAGATATATTAAAACACAGGAGAAGTTCACCTGTGCAGTCAAATATGCATGCATAAATGCATGTGCAAATGCATGCACAAAATCATCTGTGCAGACCGGCCACTCTGTCTAACTCCTTGGACCTTGCATCTGGTTTTCCCACCTGTGGGGCAAAAAGTCCTATGTTCTTCTGGGTAAGCAGTTGTGATGGCAACCATGAAAGAGCTGCTTGGAATACGTGACCTGAACAGTTTGATTACTGGTGCCCCAGATTTAGCTCATCTTGTGATTATGCTTTATCGCTCTTACTGTCTCTGCTAACTTTTAATCACAGTTGAGTATTTCCAATCTGGCTGCCATTTCTGACTTCAAGTGTATTAAAGGAGTATTCTGATTCCCAGATAACAAAGGTGTGAGGGTTTGCTAGGCAGGAGGCACTAGAGGGACCCTCTGCTTCCCCTCTGGCTCCCACCCTCCCTTCTTACACCAAAGCCCTGGTAGTGGAAAAGAGATGTTGAAATCAATATAAGAATAAATTGCCACGTGGTCCTTATTGTGGAGGCAAGGTTTCTACAGAAAATCCTTGTAATCAGAAAAGAGGGAAGATGAGATTAAACTGATTAAACTGAGAAAGTCAAAAAAGGACAACTTGAAAGATTAGCTCGAGGACGACTGAAAAGCATAATCCTCCATGCATGTTAAGTAGAACAGTCCCTCTCTGTTATCAGCCTCTTCATCTGGTGACCTTCTGTTGCATTAGCACAGAGCTACTTGATCCAAGGCAAATAGTGAAAATTGAAAAGCCAGAATGCCAGTGATTACAACAGGTATCAATATTACTGCAGTGATGGCTTGTTATCATTAGGGAGCTCCATCACAGCTCATTCTGGAAGCAAAAGGAACAGAAAATAACAAGGCATTACGCTTGTGGCAGGCAGTAGAAGAAAAGACCTTGTATTACAATGGAAAAACCTTTTTCATCTGCTTCCACCTCTAAAATTACAGTGGTAGAACAGGGAAACAGATGGGGGGAAGCACGGGAAACTCATCTGTGTTCTTGTCTCAGGGAACAATTGAGCCTCAGTGGGTTGCACACAGCCAGCCTGTGTTACCCTTTTCTTCTGGACTGAGAGAAAACAAAAGGCCTATGTTAGTTTTACTGGTTCAATTATTTTTTTGCCTTACAAACTTTACAGCAAATCCACTCCTGTGCCATCCCAGCAGCAGCAGCAAGGCTGGCTCCTTTGCAGCCCAGCCAGAAGCCTCACATCTCTGTGTTGCAGGGCTGCATGTCCAAGCTCAGCATGGTGTGGTTCAGGGGCAGCATCTCCTTTCTTCTGCTTTGGAGATGTAGGAAGGTCTGGAAGGAAAAACAAGTCTGCCCTAGCCAAGTGTTGTTGAGCCCAGATGTATCACATCTCCCACCTTATAAAGACAGATTCTTCCTTGTAAGACTCACATTTAGTGCTTTGGAAATGCACTTAGCACCACATTTGTGTAAAAGAACATTTTTAGAGGGCAGTTTCATTGTCTTTTCTTTTAAGTTGGCAGAGACCACAAAAGCCAGGAAACAGCGGCACAGGTCTGTGACCGTGTACTTCACCAGTTACATTTGCTATGAGTAATTTCTCACGTTTGTGCCTGTTTTGTCCTTTTCTCTGTTTGCCCCCCAAAGTCTGTCCTTTTTTCCCATGGATGCCCAAAAAATGCAGTATACTCAGGCACTCCTGTCTTCGTCAAAAGCCTGGAAGTTGGCTGTGGTATTAATCTCTGTTGTAATGTTGCTGATGTAGAAGGAGAAGCATGACTCTGAGTCATTTAAATGTTTTGACTGAATCCTAGACTTGTCACCGAGTTGCTGTTTGGTTTTGTTCAACCTGCTGCAACTCAGTGCTTCTGTTTCCCCTGCTGCCTTTTGTTGGTCTCTCTCAGTTAAGCAGCATGTTCTGCAGAGGTCAGAATCGTTTCTTACCAGGCACTTGGCAAGGGCTTACGGGAATGCGACTCCAGTTGGAAATCTGTAAAAATACTGTGGTCAACCACCATTAATGGAAAAAGAAAGATAATATATATTTTAAAATAACTTTTCTTAATTTTTAAAAACACAAAATACCATTTCACATTGAAAGAGCACAAAACATTAGTTTGACAGCAACAGGCTGGAACATTTTGAAAAATCTGGAACAAAAAAAAAGCCCTGCTACTAGTGAAATTCAACCCAGCTCCAGGAGCCACAGAATAAACCCATTTCTGGCAAAGTTCTTTACTATTCATTTGAAAGATCTTATCTGCCAGTAGCAGTAATGTCAGTAAGGGGAACTGACTGCTATAGTCTTACCTTGCCTTTCTTTACCAGAGAAGGAAGGATCCCCCCACACTTTTATTGACAGAAAGCTTTTGGCCTTCTGGCAGTAGATTGGGTCAAACCTAATTTAGGCAGAAAGAAGCAGTACTGTTGCCTTGGGAGAGCTCCTTCTTCTACCATGCCTGAATTTGTCCTCAGTTGCTTAAGTCTCAATGAAAAGAGGTTTTCAGTTCAGGAGGTAAAGGGATTCATTAGATCTCATTCCCAGAAATGTCTACCTGATTGAGAAAGAGTCCCCTCAGGGGTAATGCTCATAAGCAGGGGGAGGCTGAGGGGCTGAAAAATGACCCATTTTGAAGTTTATCTAATTAACTTCAAACGTATAAGTTGGGTGTTTTGCTAGATGGATTAGCGTAATTATCTTAGTGCACCTATTCATGCTAGGAATGTCAGAAAATGAGAGAACAGAGAGGCTCAGGAAAAAATCACAGTAGCTCAGCCTGTTGACTGCCCTGACACACGAGTAATTGTGCTGCAGAGGAAAGAGAGAAGGCTGGAAAAGCACAAGGTGAGAGGAGCTGCTCCAAAGACAAAGTATTGGCAGCTGACCCACAAACAAACGGAGAGGGATTCACCTTGGCCCAAACTCCCCACATAAAAGTACTACAGAAAAATCATCCCATGTGCATAAAGGCAGTATCCTTCTTATCCTTCTTCATACACCAGCAGTTAGACCTGAGGTATTAATTGCAAGCTCTTCATCTTTCATTTTGCCTCTATCATGAGCTGTATTTAAAATGAATGAAAGGATTCTTTGTCTTGAAAGTGTTTCTTCTGATGGTGAATGGACTAGTATTGTATTGTTTGGTTACAGTTTTTTCTGATTCATTGATAAGTTAGATCCCACACATCTCCTGAGATCAGTTATGAGGTCCCCTGAAAGAGAGTAGGTAGCTATGAAGTAGCTTTTCCCAAGGACTTCAAGTTGATAAAAGGAAAAAAAAAGAGAAAAAAGAAAGAAGGAAAAAGAAAAAGGAAGAAGGAGAAAAAGAAAAATATAGAAGTGGGAACAGCTTCTTTATTCTCAAGATTGTTTTTGTAAGGGGTTGTTGTCTAGGAACACATCTGCTATGAAATATATCAGGAGATCGAAAAAAAGAACAGCATTGCCAAGTAAACCTGAGAGCGATCAATGATCCCTCCAATAATTTCTTTTTAAACAGTGAGTGCTCCAGTTGTGCAGTTTATTCTACTCACAGAAATCATATTGCAAAACTGGCACTCATGGCCAGACTACCTCAGTGTCCGTGCATCATGAAAAATCCAGTGGCAGCTGGAGTCACACCATCTTGTCATTATAGCACCTTGTTGAATGCCTTCTTTGCTCCACACTCACACTGTCTCCATGCCCCATTCTGTAGGATTAGCTGAGTTTCCAGCTAATGGCATTTCTAAGTGTATCAAGTGTGCAGCGTTAATTTCCCCAGCATCTCATTGACTTTTTAGTCAATATTGCTGTGATCCTTTCAGAACAACTCTCCTGTTCGAAGTATTGTAAATGAGTTTAATCGCTGGAATGACCTGGTTTCCAGCAGGGTTGTGCACCATTGGCAACAGCGCAGTCACCAGGTGATCTGCACCCACTCTGCCCTGTGGTTCACTGGGGCTTTGAGTCATCCCTGCAGATTTTAACCCCAGGATTAAAACACCCTTGAAGGTGTTCAAAATTGGGAGATTCTTTTCAATACCTTATTTTTCAGTTGGAAAAGTCTGTTTCACCAAAATCTAAATTTTTCATGTGAAAAATGTCAATTACTATTTTTTTTTCATGAAAGAGCATCTAAGGTCTAAGCACCAGATCTTACTGGGACAAATCACTTTATTTATTTGTGAAATTTATCTGACTTAATTCAATGTATCATTTATAATAGAGCAAGTCACCTTTATCATTACAGCTTCCCCTTATGTTTCCATAATGTGAAATTGAAAGGATCAAAATCAGACATGATATTTTTATTTTAATAAAAATGAATGGTTGTGATTTACCTGAAATCATTATTCTTCTTTTTCTTGTATTGTTACATCAGAAATACCTTATTCTTCCATTTGGTATTTGGAATCAAAACAAACCCCAGATTGTGGCAATTTCAGATGGTTTGAAGTGCCAACCAGCTTTATCTGCCTGCTTGTGATAAAGTAATTTTACAGGTAGATTAACTTTCTCCCTTTGTTGATATTTCCCTGCTGCTTAAAGAGCAAACATTTGTCCCTGAGTCACAGGAGAGGCAACCAAATGCAATGGAGATGGGTGTTCTGCCCCTAGCCTTTATTTTTGACAGAGCAGAGAAGGTACAGGGACATGTCTTCTGAAGTCTGTGGCATGTGGTGGTTGGTGAACTTTAAACTTTACAGCCACATTCCTTCCTTATTTTGCTCCTCTGCTGTCAGTTCCTCTTGGCATCCTGGAAAAGTGACTACTGGAACTCTCCACCCGGAGGAGGACAGCTTGTCCTGGCTACAGCAGAGGGACATTTCTTCAGAAGTGGATTGGTATAAAGGTTTTTGTGTACACACTGATGAGAGGAGAACTCAGAGAGACCACAAGAGGCAAATGGAGAAGAAAGGAGATAGGAATTCAGAGGCTGGAAAGATAAAAAGAAGTCCAGACTCTGTAATTATGTGTACATTTTAAGCCTGTGAGAAATTTCTGGGAGGTGGCATGAAAAAGAGAAGGTTCATATGAAAAAACAGGCTGCTTGCACTGACAGCTCAAGGCTCAGTGCCAGACTCTCATCCGGCTGCCATTGCCATTTTGCCCTGCAGGATACCTTAACTATTATACATCTCTGTGGATTTTAGCACTCTCCTGGTTAAATCCTCTTTGCTTCCTCAAAGGCTCTGGTTCAGGATGTGGTCTTGATTTTGGAAGTGAATGACAGCAACAACTGCCATTTTTAGTGAGCTTTCAGACTGCCTGTTTGGTGCCATCTATTTAAGACATTCTAGAAATCCTTTCAGCATCTGCTTATTTGAACACGAACGTGGCATTTTAAGTGCCTTGCCTGCTGGTGCACTACATTTATGGTCAAGACATAAGCTCTTTGACTAAACACTAACAAATGTAGCCTGTAGCAATAAACAGGACGTTAAAAAAAAAAAAGGTGACTTCTGAGGAAGCAGCATTGAGCCAAGAATAAGATGCAGAGTTCATGTTCTAAGGAAGCTGGTGAGGAAGAGCTGCTTTCTACAACAACTTTGTGCTTTTTTAGGACATGTGGGCACAGACAGGGTATATTTGGTATGTCCTGATGTTGTTCTTGATGCATAGAGAACTCAGAGAAGTCACAACATCTCGTCATTACACGCACTGTTTCTTATAATTAGCACTGTGTAGACAATGGGGACTGACCTTCATAATCACACAAGCTGAATTCATGTAGATTTTTTGCTTGACTTGCTGAAGGTAGCTCATAAAAGACCTGTCTTCATCATCGATCCAGTCCTCTGCTAGTGCTGCCATTCATAGACTCCCTTCTAAGTCTTGTCCCTGCTATGCCAGCAGGAAACTTGCTTGAGAATCACTCTCCAATGACGCTCAGAAATTTTCTCATTTACTTCATACATGTCCTCACGTCTAGGCTATTTCTTTTTTAGCTGACACTTTCCCCAGGCTACACAGGTGTCTGTTTCTCCTCTTTCCATCCATTTGCAGATGGAGTGCCTGTTTGCTCCCAGCTTTCTGAACAAACAGTTGCATCTGAGTTTTTACATTTCAAGCGAATGTCAGAAGGATGGCACTGTTAGGGGTCTGAGCTGATGCTATCTTCAATTTTAGCAGTTGAAACACTCAAAATTAAATTGTTAAACATTCAACCATTTCAAGAACCTAGTTGTATAGTCCCATAGTTACTGCAGTCATGTGAAACATAGCAGGACCAGACTTAAGCCCCACTGTCCTGCTTAGCGTTTTGTTACCTGTAAAGTATACGAAAATCTCTTCTAAATAGCAGAGGTCTAGTGATTAGGCACTGTGAAAGGGTGGCATGGGAGGGTCTGAGCTTCCCAAGACTTCTTCCAAGTGAGTCCAGTGCCACTGTTGTGGGAAACCATATGTCTCTTCATCATTATGGTCCCACATTCTGTCCCTATGAACCATTCCCTAGAAATATGCCATTGTAGCAGCTGCACTTCTCAGGACTCCCAGGAGTCACAAATGCCCTCAGCAGAGCTGATGCTTGGCTCAGGGGAAGAGATAACACAATGGTAAAGCCCAGAGTCCTGTCTTCTTCAGAAAAGCTCTCTTGCTTCTTTTCCAGTTCTCAGATATTTCCTTGGAGTCTTCAGTGTGGTTGGGATGGTGAGATGAAGGCAAACAAATTTGTCTACCACAGGAAAAGAAGATGCTAATTTGGAGGGAAACTTATTTGTTTGGACACAGGGAGGACTCTTTGAGGTTTATGTATTAAGAAAGCTTTTCATGTTCTGTACTTGCTATTGAGATGGTTCAATTGGTTCAATCTGAATGTTGCTGCAGAGCTGCTTTGCCTCTGCCAATGTGGAATCTCCAAGCCATCAGCGAGAAGGTATGAACAACTTATTGCAGTATCTTTCCACAAAACCATGTCTTTTCTATGGTTGTTTTTTTTTTTTTTTTCTTAAAAAAGACAGAAATCCAACTCTGTCAACAGCTTTTGCTTACTTTTTCACCTGTTCAATGGTTTTTATTCCTGATATATGATGGACAGACAAAACCTTATAAACAAAGGCCACTGAAAAAACCTGTAAAATATACACTGTAGACAAAACTGTCCCTCTTCTATTTATCTGGCCAAGCATTACGTTCTTCCAGGTTTTCCACTTTTTTTCCCCTTTTGCAAAATCAAATGGGTCAGCCTTTCACAGTCTGCCAGGTGGTCAAGGTCATCTGCATTACCTGCTCTCTCAAGTCAACCCAAAACACTGAAAAGGAAATCAGAATGAGATATTTGGAATTATTATTCTATTTTGGGCCGTATTGACATAGGCTGTATTACATCAACAAACACCCATGCAACAAATGGATATAGCACAGGATCAGTTCAATATTATCAAAAACATACTTGAGCCTGGCTGTAATGACACCTTTCTCTTCTGCTTCCTAGCCCCCCTCAAGACTCATCCCTGCCATGATGATTGTCAGGCAATTATGAAAGGCTAGACTCAGGGCCAGGGGAGGTCAATTTTAGCTTCCAGCACTAAAAATCTTCAGACCCAAGTAGGCATCCACCCTAAATATGGTGTGGAGAGCATGAGAAAGTTGTTGATCAGGATGGATACCTTGCGTCGGAAAGCAGGTCGTCGTGCTCTGTCGCTGATTGTACAAGCTTGCTTCCCAGCAAGAAGCAGCCTGTGGGAGAATGCTGCCTCCTTCTCTGCTCTAGCCTTTGCCACCCTGATTCGAGAAGCAGCAGGTAGGGAGGGAAACATGGGCAGTGGTGGGAGACACAGTGCTGAGTCTTATGAAGGGGGCACCCAGCTGCCCCTCAAAGTCCACCCCATGGGGATATGAGTGGGGTGTGGATGTTTTCCCCAGCCATCCCACATCTCCGACAGGCTTGTAGCTCTGCAGTGTGGCATTACACACCACAGGCAGCTCCTGCAGGCAATGACCTGCATTTCCTACAGCAGAACCTGGAAGGGCCAGGCAGGCCCCTGCTGTCCCTGAGGGCACAGGGCTGATGGTGGCTGTTACCAGGGCTGGTGCCCCAGGAGCTGGGGGCACCTCCTCACGTGCTGTCTGCCCCCTGTAGCAGGAACAGTCAATCTGGCTTTTCAAGGTCTTTCCCCAAGTCTCAGCTCTTCTACTCCCCCCCGTACCTTTCTCATTTTGTGAGAAGCCTGGTTTTGGTTCCATTGGCATTGCCTATGTTTTTGAGAAGTTTTGTGTCAGCTGTCTGTGCAGCAGAAGCTGCAGGTAGGTGCACTGATGCTAGCAGGAGCTGTGCCAGTCCCTTCCTAATGCAGCACCAGAGCAGTAGTACTGATGCTGTGGGAGCTAGTATTGTTGTCAGTCACTCCTTGCTTAACTTGGTTTGAAATGAGCTCAGTAAAACTGAAGAATAGCCTAATAGTTAACTGCAATTTGGCTGAATGTCAGGTAGTGCCTTTGGGTCTGTAGAAATTTGCAGTGATTAAACTACCTTCTTAAGGAACCTGTTTTGCTGAGCATTTTGAACCCGTGTTTTTAATGTCAGTTTTGTACAGGGCACAAGATGGAGTCAATGTTGTTCTTTGCAATCAATGACCTGTTTACCTGGAAAATATTAAATGACGGACTATTCACCCCTAGATCCATGACATATCTAACAAAGGTGGGGCATGCAAATCACTTCTTTCCGTAATTGATGAGAACAATTCAAAAATAACACACAGACAACCACACTTATCACTTGTTACTTAACAAGTAAATTGTACTTACTGCATGTTAATGTCTGCACTGATTAGGAGTTGAGGATTAATGTTCCTTTGCTACTAACCCTCCCCCCCCCCCCCCCCCAAAATATTACATAGTTGGAGCCTTGGAGGGAATGCGAACAGTAATTGTGGATCTTTGGGCTGGCAGGCTTTCCCTCCTTCTTTCTCTGTTTGCTGGCCTCAGTGATAGCCTGCAGTAAAAATCTGCAGGCAAATTTTACCTGGTCATTCCTAAACTCCAAAATATGTGGGATCTTCTCCATTTTTGAAGGACTACATTATTTGAACCACTCTGCAGGTCCCTTAGGTGTTCTATGTATGCATCCCCACAATTTGCAGCTACACAGACAACACAAAGAGCCTGGCAGGACTGGCACTGATTCACCATCCCTTTTAACAGATCTTGACGAAATTATCCAGCTGACATCAATAAAAATTAGAGGCCTCAGTCAGGTTTTCATGCAGACCTCTGTAAAATTTACCTAAATGGCCCTAGGCTGGACTTTCACCTGGTGTAATATAAAGTAGTTAATTGGGTGTTTATATTGGCTGAAGATGTGTTCCAATGCTATAAAAATACATTCTTCACACCAAAAGTTGCCACAGTAGTTTTTATCCCCTTACTCTACGAGTAAGTCCTTGTAGTTTTTACACTGGATAAAGCTGCAACTTTACACAAAGTGCTGGCAAAACATATAAAGATCAGAAGATATTTCCAGATGTTTACAAATGAGTAAGTGCAAGAATAACGGGGTTGCTGCTGTTGTTACTGATGTGTGCAAATGTGACCAGGAACCCAAATTATGGATGAGGTCCTGCTGTGTCAGCTGCCATTCAATACCAGAACAAAAAGATGAATTGAACACTCTTTTGGACAGAAACCAAGTTTTATGTTATCTGTTCTGGAGAAATGAGTGAGCGCAAATAAAGGCAAGTCATCAAATACACTATTTGCCTTCCATGCGGCAGGCTGGATAAGCATGTGCCATTCTCTGTCAGCACAGGTCTGTCTAGATTGAAAGGGGTTCTGTCGAGTGCAGATGTAGCGAGGGAGGACCTTTTGTTTGTACAAGAAGCTTACTGACACTACTTAAACATTTTTCTTTATTTGGAAAGCAGACAATTCATGACTACCTACATGCCCCCAGATTTACACAAATAGTTGATTACAAACCTTTTACGTTCTGGAAGACTGAGAAGGAATTCCTATTTTAGCCGTGCTGAAATGACAGAGGAAGGCAATTCAAGTAATGGCCTTTTAGTCGGTTATTAAATATTGCTCTTCAGCAAAATTGCTAATGATGATGGTCTTTCCATGCTACCTTTAAAAGAGTGCACAGTATATTCTGAAGAGAGATTATCTTGGATACAGAAGGCCACTAGCTTGAATACTGTCCAAATCAACCAATTACCTGTGACAATCAACCAACTCTGCCAGGCCACACGGAGATTAGTTGCTATATAAAGTTCCATGCTTTAAATTAAATGGCTAACGGTACAAACGTGAAATTACTCAGGAGATGAGACTTGATTTTTAAAGGAAGGATAAACTTTCAGTAGAGGTGGACTGCCTCCCGGGGGTATAAGTACCATTGTTCTGGCTAAGTATCTTCATCATCCTTTAAAAGCAGTTCATAAAAACTGGCCGAACGTAGCTAATCTAAAATCCTTCATCTGACGTCATGGTGGCCAGCTATAAGTAGATACTGATCTGTTCCTAACTGTTGAGCTTGTCAGTCTGAACAGGCAGAGGTTTGTTCTCCATCAGAAAATCATGAAGTTGATCATCCCAGCTATTGGAGAGATCCCTGCTGATTTGGTGGCTTTTTTCATTAGTGCAAACGCTGATAGAAGCACATGCGCAAATAGAATGGCCGTCAGTCATCAGTAAGGTTGTGAGTTCCACCAAAGCTTTCCACATTATTTTGGGGATTCATGAAGTATCACAGGAATGAACATGCCATGGCTGACCCCTGCTTACAGGATATGGATTCAAGAACTTTTTGTGCATTAATAAAACTTATACTGTATTATCGCTCTTCCTCCACCTGATTGCAGTGAGACAGTCTCATATTTTGTTAGTACTTCTAGCACATTCATTAAAAAATTTCCTCAAGAGAAATGGAATGACGGATGAATCTTTACCTTGAAAAATAGTGTCTTTACTGATGCCATAAAAAATTCTACAGAACATGCTTCTGCTAAACTACTGAGTTTGCATTACAGATGAGAATTTCTGGTATAAAACCTGATTATTGTGTTTTTATTTAAAAATGTGAAATATCCTTATCTACATTTCTTGGCAAGCAGTATGCAGATGTTATTTTAGCAGATCCTCCCAGCAGAGAAGTTTTCTCAAATTGCAGGCACTGGCACTGCATATACTTTCAGTATGGAAATGACAGATTACGAAAATCTCTTCACGTTGCTGTTTAAACAAAGGTGTTTCCTCAGTCATAGGCAAAGAAATATGTATGGAAGAATAAGGAGTTGCTTCATAATAAATTTGAATAATATATGCTGGAGTGAGTATATTTAACTAAACCAAGAAGAAGGAAAAATGGATCAAGAAAATCTACACTCCTGTTAACATTTCAGGGTTACTACAAGATAAGAATAAAACCACTACATCTGAATAGGTTTGCCCAATAAGCAATGCGTTTTGGATAAACAGGGCCAAAGGTCAGAAACTGGGAAGGACGAATGTGTTGGACAGCTGCTGAGTTGCCCACCTCTGCTTTGAGATACTGTTCTAGGTAGCAGAGGGAACTGAGGGTGCCAAAGCAGGATGAGGGTGCTGGGAGGTAAGTGTGGTGGGACAGGAGCTTATCCTGTTGGGCAACATAAGCAGTAGGGCTGACACCTGAGGACACATCCAGGACAGGGATGAAGGAGACAAGCACATTCAGTGCTGCACACATCACAAAAAAACTACGCTACTGGTCAAACATATGAGCTTTAGCTATGCTTGCCGGAAACCTTTATCCCCTCTCCCTGCAAACAAAGCACCATGTGTGACTATTGGCAAAACGAATATTTGTGCTCTGTGTGAAACTAGAGAAATTTTGATTTGTGATGGTAATATAAAGAAAGGAATTTTGCTTCATTGCATCTTTTAAGAAGTATTAAAAAAAAATTAAATTACCAGGCAGAGAGAAGTTGCCATAAAGAAACAAGTCAAACAGATTCCTGTCAGAGGAGCTTGCTTGTTCAGACTCACCTGCATCAGAAAGTCCTTGTTCAAGTGTCCAGCCTCTGCAGAGAACCTGTGGTACTGTCACTCCTGCTGTTGCCCAAACTGAGAGGGAGGGAAGAAAGAAGCTGCAGGAAGAAGGTGCTGCCTTTGCCAGGAAGAGCTACGGAAGGGAAGACAAGGAGGAAGGGCAGGAGTAATCATGAGGACAAGCCATGGCCCAGCTTCTGCTGCCCCTCAGGTGGCTGGCACATGGCTCCATAAAGCCTTTGCCCTAAACCTCTTCCTTATCCTGTGCCCAGCCAGCAGCAAGGCAGTGACTTTTGCCAAGGCAATGAAATACGGGTTTAAATAACAGGCCAAAGCCCTCATTGAATGTAAATGGGAGTAACTCCATGGCGTTCACTAGAGCTGGCTACGGATCTTGCCCTCAGTTTTCAAGATGCTTTTAAGTATTCGATATAAACAACCTGCCACCATGGATACACTTTGTTTTAGAGTGGATTTTTCACTGCTCCAATGTACCTATTAATTGCAGTAATGTTTTGCTGCACTCCTTTGGATTAAAATGCTATTTCTAAGTGTCAGTTAATGGGTTTTAGTGAAAGCAATTTATTAAACATTATGTACTCAGTTTAAATCTAACAGGGTAACTAAACATTAAAGTAACAGGGGGGAAAATCTATATTGCTCTAATTTGTATTGTATGTTCTTTTCACCAAGTGTAATTGCTATTGACTGCCTAAAGCAGCATTCTCCAAATCATGAATAACCAGAAAAAAGAAAAATTGCTATTGTATGTAAAAAGCAGTGTCATGGCTTACTAGCATAAACATGGGGTGAAGAGCCAAGAGTTATGCAATTTGATGTTCTGCATTCATTGTTTTTTCTCCCTCTCTAAGATAGGGACATAAATGAGTATCCAGCTCCCAGTGGTGTGAGGAGATGGTGAGTATAACAGATGTGTGCATATTTTATTGGTAATGCAAACCACTACAGGGGGGCTAAAGCCAGACTGAGCAAGTGTCTGTAATTGTACAAAGCACAAGGTGGTGTTGTGTCGCAGAGTGGCAGGTTTTTTTCTCCATGCTAGAAGATAAGCTCTGTTTTCTTAATTTCAGCGATGGGTCTTCCTTCTCAGTGCACAGCAGGTTAGATTGCCACAGCCACAAGAGAGGGGTGCTCACATTATTCTGTGTGAGTAAGGGAGAAGCTGCTATTAAGAAGACTTCTGAGGAAAAAATAAAGGCAAATAACATACCTTCCTTCAAATCCACAAGATTTAATCTTTATTATTTAGAAAAAAAATTCTCCAGTGTTATATACTAGTAGGAATGTCATTATTCTCCGTAATATTTCACCTGGTATTTGATATCCATCAAGACATTGACTTGTGAGTGGAAAAACTATGCTTCTCCCATCTTACTGCATTAAGCAAAACTTCGTTGCAGCTCTACGTCCAACCAGCATAGCCCTGCATAAATAAAGTCCTGCAGCTTCAGGAAACTCATCAGTAGTCTGTAAAGATGGACATCGGAGCTAGAGGCCCTCATCCTAAAGGGTTTTCTGCAACATTTTTATGAAATCTTACTGACCAGTTATGATGCACTCACTCCTCTGTCTTCACTAACATCATCCAAAGAACTGCTCCCCAGTCTGAGTCTTATTCATGGCAACTGAATGTGCACCTAAGAAATAAAAATTACTGCTAGAGTTATGAGCAGATGTATAGCAGTCTTTTATTCACAAAAATGTAGACTTTCGTATTTAGCTGATGTCTGTCTCTTAACTTTTACTTCCTAAACACCAAAACCTGGTATTACTTTTGATTTTCTGTAGCCAAAATATGTCCAAGGAAGAGCTATCATTCTGTGTATGTTTAACTACTTGCTTTGAACGTGGAACTGTTAATGCATTAAGTGATGAAGGTTATATGCTATGCAATACATTCATTTTGTGATATATGTTTTGCAACCTGCCTGCTCCTTCACCTGTGCTCTGTCTGCAGGTCGATTCCCCTCTGGCAGGTGCAGATTTATGGGGCATAGAAAGAGAACTTCATCTTCCTCACCCTCAGCCTTTGACTCACACTCCCCTTTCACGGAATCCACAGCACACGCTTTCCCAGAGCAATGCTGCGGATTATTTCTGAGTCCCTGTACTGCATTTCAAAGGCAGACAGAGAGGGAAAAGTTGGGGCACTCAGAGAGTTTGCATCTTGTCCCCACCACTAGCTCTGCTCCTTTGTGCACACCCACTACGTGGAGGGGACGTACACACGCTTCTTTCTTCCAGCTGACATCTGGGAGACATCTGCTCCAGCTTTATGCCCTACTTCTAATTTGTATCACTCCTTAGCAACCAGAAACAGTCCCCAGTTCCCTCCTAAAAGTCAACTTAACTTTTGAAGTGTTTCTTTTTTGTAGCCTGTGTGGAATCCATTTGCTGGAAATTACAGTGGTCTAAGACTCAAAATAAGTTGATTTTGGAAAAGGCAGTGCACATCTTCTCTCAGGTTAATGTAAATGTTTTGGCGTATTGTGTGGAAACCACTTGAGCTAAATAACCTACAAAATCTCAGGCCTATCTCTTACCTTCACTACCTGTTCCTGGCCAGCTTCCCAGGGTGGGTTTTACAGCTGACTTTTGCACTGAACTCGATGAGAAATGTTCAACCATCCCGCACCAGCAAAAGGACAGCGACAGGCAGCTGTAGGGTAATACTGTCTCATCTTGGCACAGACATTTCTGCATGAACTTGTCACCTTCTGAAGTAGAAACAGAAAGTTCAAGGGAGCTATAGAGGCTTAAGTTGTTTTGTGGCACCAGAGTTGGTAGATCTGAAAGCACAGCAGCTCCTTGGGGCAGGGCCATGTCTGTTTTGTTTAGTATTGTATCGAGCTTGGCATTCTGTAAGTAAATAAAAATAACAACGATGCTACGGTGCATTAGTGTCTGCGTAGGCAGCCATTGGCTGGCTGCATTATGTGTGTCAGTGTAGAGAGTGTGGAAGCTCCTCTTAAGGAGCTGTGGCCAAAAAGGATTGTTCAGCCAGCGGTGTGACAGGGGTGTGCAGGATTGATTCTTACAGTGCTGTTTAAATTTTGCCAGCAGAGAAAGCAAAACAAACCAGCTTTAGACAGGAATTTCTGAGCAAATCTGGGGCCATATGTGTTTGTTGCTTTGCCAGTATTATAAAAAGTGTTCTTCAATAACTTCAGTCCATATTAAAATAGAATTAATATAAAGTTCTTAAGGCATAAGCATGCATGCATGCATTCAAAATAGCAAGAAATAAGATGGTCAAATGCATTGATTGGAAAAAGATTGTTTGCTACAAAACTACAGAATATAGGGATTCAAATAACAGGCAATAATAGAAGCACTTGCTGTATATTTTATTGGTATTTCTAGTGAATTATGGGTATTTTTTCTAAACATTTAGATTTAGCTGCCCTATTTTTACCACTTTGCATTGCCCTCTATAGAGGACAACCTCTGTTGAATGTTGGATGATGGGATTATCAGCAGCATTTTACTTTCACTCCACCTTCTTTCAAGTGAGCCATGAGGATGGCAGAGTTAGTTTGCTGCTTGACAAATGCTATAGGGGGGAATATCTTTAGAAAAGGTCTCTGGATCTGAAATCTATGTGTCAGAGTTGACTTTGTTAGTTAACTTCAGCAGCACTTTTAAGCTGCTGATTGCTAGGTGCTGGGACAATCCACAGAGAAGAGAATCACTCAGTCCTTTCTGTTGTGGCTTTTATATTCTTTCACCATGCAGCAGTTACTGGCAGGTGTTGGAGTCAGGGTATTAAGTTAAATGAACCTCTGGTCTGACCCTATAGGGCAGTTATTTCAGTTTTATTTAGAGCCACATCTCAGCAGTGGAAGAGTCTGTAGCCTGATCCATTACCCAGTTAAAAGAACATGTTGCAACTCACTTAAAAGCAAATGCAGTCTTAAATTACACATACAGCAGCTAAAAGTAGCCTCAGCTTAAATTAAAGGGCACATTTTCCCAGAGGGGCAGCCGGCTCTGGTTGCCCAGAATGAGTCTTTTCCTGTGTGGGAGATTCTTATTTTAAGGCCTTATCTACTTATGCCAAAATGCTTCCTGCTTCAGAGGCTGTGCTAATGCAGGCAAAAAGGGAAAGGTGAAGTATTACACACTGCTATTACACACTATTTAAACAAGTATCCTTTTTTTGGACTTATGGAGGTTTGTTGCTGTGGTTATTTTTTTCTTTTGAAAGATGGAGCAGGCTTTTGGCTCCAGAAGGAATTCAACATGATGCTTTTTTATTGTGGTGCCAGGGCTTCATGGGAAAGCCAGGGTTGTGGAAAATGTTTTCAGCTGTAGTTCACAATAACACCTATCATCTGCTTGCATGTGGGGCTCCAGTGAGGACCTATGCAAGTGCTTTGTGCCAGCCATACAAAGCAGAGGTAACTTAAAGAAGGAGGTTACTACATCTGTAAGAATATACTTAGGTAGGAGGCAGCCATCTGGACTAATGGTTATTTTTATAACAGATATTCTGAGGGGAAACGGTTTCTTAGATCATTTGCAGGATATAGGAGGAGAGGAGAGGAGAAGAGAGGAGAGGAGAGGAGAGGAGAGGAGAGGCCAAGAGTTAGGTGAAAGTTGGACAGCATTTTCAGAATCAGAATTCTGAACTAAAATGCCTGCCTTTGGACAGGTTTCCTGGATCTGTTGAAAACTGCAAGACAGTAACTACAAAGGTTCTTGGTGTGGGGAAGCCAATCTCAAATACCAAAGTGTTTCTCAGGGTCAACATGCCTTTGCAGGTCCAAATTATCAATAATGTGATGCAAAGAAGAATGCATAGCACAGATCTGCCTGTTGCACCTTTCCTGCCCTCTCCCTTCTGGAAGTTAATCACACATTTTGTTTCATTTTTCTATACAATAACTTCAGAGCTTTATTCCTTACTCAGTTTGTGCTTCACCTCTTGGGTGTATTTTGTTTCTGTTGTTCTCATTCTGCTGGCTAAATAATGCAGGAAGACTAATAAATTCAAATAAAATTTCTGATTGGTTTAACATCAGTTTAACTATCTAGAATAATTTAGTGTTACTGGATACTTTAGATGAGTCCGTGATGTTTAGACTAGAAAATAATAAAATGCACTCAATTGATTAAGCTCTTTGTAGGAGTCTAAGAATTAGCATACTGTCTAATGGCAAATAATTTATAATTATCAAGAAGAGCTGATAAAAGGTTTCAGTGCTATTGACTACCTGACTTGATAACCTTGATCAGCTAGCTTCATTAAAAGAAAAGTCTTAGCTTGAACGTAACCCTGTAAAAGCCATGAGATGACTTTAACACTTTGTCGCTTGAATGGGATGCTGCTGTTTTGACAGACAGCCCCAAAGTACTGCCTTTGCGGGCCAGCACGTGCTTCAGATTGAGGGGCATGTTGTTAGGCTGACTAGCAACATGTTCCCAAGTGAAAGTTTTCCTCGCAAGCAAAACCTCTGTTTTGAAATGAAGTAGTATGGGATATTTATAAAGCAACTTACTGCAAGATTTTGGCCTGCGCTTCATTAACTAGACATGTCATAGTAGGAAGATGAGTTCTACAGTAGTATTTGCTACACTCTGTATACTGTAGTCAGA
Organism: Phalacrocorax carbo; assembly: GCF_963921805.1. NCBI lineage: Eukaryota > Metazoa > Chordata > Aves > Suliformes > Phalacrocoracidae > Phalacrocorax > Phalacrocorax carbo. Next base: position 60,620,321 of record NC_087515.1, on the reverse strand, counting down.
GATACAGTCTGGTTCTTTTCACACATTTCTCTGAAGTGACAGCTGTTTGAGCCAAATTTAAGGTTGGAGATAACTTGTAGAAATGCAGAAATGAGTAGATCACAGCTTCTGAGGTGGACCTGTGGCCACTTAATCTTCACTGAACTCGAGATGGGTGAATAAGCAGGGCTTGCATGGAGAGGGAAAGGTGCTGCATGACAGCTGAAAGACACTGACATGATAGGAGGAGAGCTCTGCCATTTAAATGGCCTCATTTGAAGCACATTCCCCATTCCCATGGATCAATTACGGTTGGCAAGTACTCATTTAGTTTAAACTGCCCCTGCCTTTGAGCGACACATTGAAACCAGCTTCTGGTTGTTCTCTTGTTCTGCCAGTGTGGGTATGGGCACATCAGCTTTCTGCTTCGCCTCATACCTTCACTTTAGCAAGAGGAAAGGTCTAGTTAAGTGTTTCATACATAAGCAGAGTAAGCAGAGCCTGTGGCTGTCATTGGCACATAGCAGATCTGTGACAGCCACAGATTTGGCGTTTCAAGTCAAAATACAACAAACTGGTATGTTTTCATGCAAAGTCCTTTGCCTACAGAACAGGATAAAGATGACGAGGGAGCACAAATCCACGGGAAGTTGTGGAGCGTAATAAATGCCTCCTTTCTTTGCCTGTGCTTTTGTGGCTTTCTTTTGGAGTGGCATGGATAGGTATTACTGCTTTAGGAAGCTAGAAAACTTGGATTGTTACTGTCTGTTGTTGAAATGTTGAGACACTCAGTTTCAAAATGGACCCTTCGAATGTGTCATCCCTTCTGCCCTTGTTCTGACACAGCAGAACAATTGGTTTGAATGCTTGCCTCCAGCCATGCTCTCTTCAATCATCTACTCAAGGTTTCTTGCAGTCAGATCAAAGAGATGGAGCTTTGCAGAATATCTTTTATGGTTTTGAAGACACTCCTTAGGAGCACAGTGCTCAGCTGACGTTTATATCTAGGCACTCAGCAGACACTAATAGGAATGGGAATTGCTGGCATGCTATGCAAAGAAATGGCTGTCTTCCCCATATTTTCACTGTCTTTGCTAGGTGTTAGAAAGGCTGAAGCTGTGATGATGGACTATCTATCAAACCACTACAGCAAATCACATAGCAGCAAAACTGCTTTTCCAAGAAACAGAACAAAATCATTTTCAAAAATAAATTCTCATTGCTTTTGAGACTGGAATGTAATAGTTTGAATGCATCTTATGTGTCATAAGGGCTCAGTCTGGACGAGCGAGCAGAGAGGCTGGTTATGTTTCATTCTAAGATCACAAAACTTTGCATGTTTCTGCTAATTAAGAACACGCTTCAGAGAAGACACTTTACACTCACATTGCTACAAATGAGAAATTTGAGGTAAACTTGGAATGCTGAGAATTTCAAATCTCCTTAAATTTGTCTAATTGTATGGTGCAGTCTAACTCATATACTTAAGCAGTTCAGCACATATAGAGCAATTCCTTAAAATATCTTCAAAGCAATGATGACTAGCTTGTCATAGCAGAGAAGAGTCTATGACAATAATATGTACTAACAGTAGTATTGGTGCAAACTAATACTGTTCTGGTTGGATTCAAATATCTAAACTTGTGTTGTCTGACTGGGTTTGAAACAGAGAAAAGGTAGGAGTTCACAGGAAGAAGCTTTCTAATAATTAAGATCTTCCTGTTCTTGGAATGCCTATTTTGATTTTATTTGCTCTTGCAGATTATTTGAAGAATATCTCACTAAAGCTCACTCTGTGGAAAACTTCCAAATATTTGATATTTGCAATTGGTAGTTTTGTTCTCATTGGTTGTATCAGTGATATCATGTATTCTATTTCCCAAATGATATGAACTAACAAATTTTATCTGAGATCCTTGGTGAAATTCATCTGAGCTAGTCATGCTAGGCTCCCTTTCTACGCAGATATAGACACTTCCAGAATGCAAAACATGACCTCCTAAACCAGATATCTAAACTACATTGGGTTATTCACATCTAACAGAGTCTGCTTTTCTCCTTTAGCTACAAAAGGATCACAGGGTAACTAGCTTGGATGTTGATGTCCATATTGCCAAAGTCTGAAGATAGCTGAGAGGAATTCCACTCTTGATGGGTACAAATTTTGATTATATTCATGCTATAGAGTGCTCTAAAATTATTTTTCCAGAAACTTTATTGTTCTTAAAAGCTGAATGTGATGGAAACATGAACTGATGTATAGTAGAGGAACAACTCTCCAGCACTCAGCAGGGATGAGTTCAAGTAAAGTTGTAGATTTCTTCTCTGACCTCAGGCAGGTCATATGAAGTCCATTTACCTGAAAAAAAGATGTGTTTGACAGAGCTTCTTGGTCTTACAAAAGCCTTTTTTTGTGATTAATACACCAGAGGCTGTGAGGGGACTTATTTATCTAACTTTCTATTTAGATGACTCAGAGCAGATTCTTTCTTAAAATTCACAGGTGCTTATGGAGTTAAAAAGATTTGTTTTACAAGGAAAAATGAGCTAGTCCATCGTTGTGGGGAACCTTTCACTGTCTGAGTTAAAAAGACTGATCCATAGGAGGAAAATATTTTACCCCAACTATTCATGTGACAAAAAGAACTTAGTGTCAAAATTAGTATGGGGAATTGGGAAGAAGCCACAGCTGGTGTAAGATTTTTGCTTTCTAGATCACATGAGAAACTTGGCTCACACATCTGTGCCATGGAAACAGATGACCACACAGGATGTCCGACTCAGCAAGAATTCTTGAAACCACATGTCTAAGGTATACTGTATGTGACGTCTCAGAATGAAGGGAAGAAAAGTGGTCCATCCTTTGGAAAATCTAGCACCCACTGTTGCCTTTAACTTGATCCCCTGATCACCATGATCTTTCAAAGATAATCGAGACTGGCCTCACAATGACACTGGACAGCTTCCTCAGCATTTGTGTATGCCTCCCATCAGGTCCCAGGGTCTTGTGTATGCCCTACCTCCTTCACAAAGAGTAAGATTTCCTTGCTCCAGACCTTCCTCCTGGTCTCCAGTGCCTGGGATATTGAAGGCTGGTCTTACCAGTAAAAATAGAGGTGCACAAGTCATGGTGACCTTGGTCCTCTCCATGGTTTTTTGTAAAGGTCCCCATTCCTATTTGGCAGCAGGCCCACATTTTCCGTAGTCTTCCTTTTGCAGACATTGTATCTGTAGCAGCTCTTCTTTTTGCCCTTCATGCCCTTTGCTAGATTCAGCTCCCAGTGAGTGTTGGCTTTCCTAATCTCATCCCTGCACACCTGGACAGTGTCTACATTCCTCCTGGGTTGCCTGACCCCCATTTTCCATCTCTTGTACATTTCCTTTTCGTGTTGGAGTTTTGTCAGGAGTGTCCTTTTGATCCATGCAAGGCTTCCTACCACCTTTGCTTGGCAGGGCAGGATGGACCATTCTAGATCTTGGAGGAGGTGATCCTTGAAAATCAATCAACTTTCCTAGATCCCTCTTTTCTCAGGGACTATATCCCATGGGAAGCTTCCAAGTAGGTCCACTCTTCTGAAGTCCATGGTTGTGATCCTGCCATTTGCCTTGCTTGCTCCTGCCAGCATCCTGAATGCTACCCCATCTCATTTTCTGAACTTATCATGTTGTGGCACATAATTTTTTTTTCCATCTTTCTATACATATTTAGGTGGAGTGTATTTTCTATTCCAAGACTGACATCCACCTCCTGCTCTCACTGCCCCATTGGGACTGTATGTGAATTTACTCTGCAATAACACTGGAACGGTTCTGCAGGATCAAACAACTTGGAATAAATCTGGCCTGAGGTGAGAATCAGGCCCCTCAGTCTTTGCAGCAGAACTAACCCTGACTTCTATTACACGGTCTTCTGAAGGATTCTCTGAAATTGTTTTGTGCCTGGACTACCTTTATTTTATTAAAGTAATGAAATAATACATCTTTACCAACTCCTCAATGCCCTTTATATTAACAAAGCATGCATTATTTCATCTCTGTCTAATTAATATCCTGTTTAATAGGTATCTCACTTCATGTTAGGTTCCTGTATTCTTAAGAATTTTTACTAATTTAATTGAGAGCAGTCTCAAATTAATTGTATAATTAATCTTGTCAAATTAGGTAACATTTCATACAGCACCTTATTAAAGAAACTCGAATATTTTAAATTACCATGCTATTAGGCATTAATAAAGAAGTTCTTCCTCTGTATTGTTCTGCTTTATATCACAAAGAAGGTAATTGCAATATAAATTGCAATATAAAAGCTAAGTTCTATAGTACATTAATAATTAGATACACATTATTCCCCATTAAACCTTTTTCTCTTATTAATTCAATCACAGAATGGATAAGCCTTTTTTAAAACAGGAATAATAAGCCCCCAAAACACTAGGAATGAACTATTGTGCTGATGCCTGAACAACGGGATGGCTAGGACCTGAGCTGTTGCTTGATGGATGTCTCAGAGAAGCAGGTGTCTGAGAAACCTAGTGCTGTGCTGTAAACGACTTAAAGACACATATAGCTGTGGAAAGCTTTCTTTGCATCTCATGTTTGGGAATAAGTGTGTGTCGATTTCCTGACTGAGAGTGAAGAGGGGTGCTCCCTGATAGGCTCCTGAGGATTATAGAGCACAGAAGCCTCCTTGCAGAGCCTGAAAGAGTTGCCCCCAGAGACCTCCGGAGGTGACCATAAGGCTGTACAGGACTGGGGAACTGGAGGTGGCGGCTGTGATGCAGAAGAGGAGGGCAGGCGGGCTGAGGAGAGGGGAATGGATAATGAGAAGCACTATCAATTTTTTATGAGTATATGGAAATTGTACTCAAGGTCAGAAAGCCCAAATACTATATTATATCTGTAGATGCCAAAGAGATTTTCATTTATATAATATATTGGTCTAGTATTTTAAATCCTTAATCTTAGTGCCAGTAGTTGTGTATACTAAAAGTGCCCATTAGATTAAATACTTCAGGCACAAGAAATCATCCACACATGAATGCTGAATGAGTAAAACAACATTTCACATAGGGACATATGCTTGGGTATAATGTGTGGGATACAATAAATTGCAAACTCAGCCGTAATGTAGAACAGCCTGTTCTGATAAATTCAAAGCTACTGCTGAGAGGGAAAACCATAAACTAGCAGTGTGAAAGCTGCTTTCACCAGACAGCCAACATTATTGGCATCTTACAGGTGTGTCACATGGGAGTACATGAAGTTGTCTCTGTGAACATGCTGTACCATGGGGCAGTGGATTACCTGGCTTGGGCAGCCACTCATGCAAGCCAAGGCCAGGAAATATAGCCTCTTTCCCCCCTTTCTCTTCCTCTCTTCTTCCCCACTCTTCCCCAGGTAAATTTACCCCTGGATTACCTGGAAGGGCAATCAGCCATGATCTTTGGTGTACACTTGAAACAATTCTGTCAGACCCAGATCTAGCTCCCCTAAGCAGAGCTTTGTGAGAAACAGCTTGTCTATTTATTTATTTATTTATACAATTGAACAGGAGAAAGGTGTTTTAAAATAAAACAGAACATTTTATCTGTGACATTTAAAGTAAAGGGGGGAGGGAAGGGGGAGAGGTGTTGAACTGAAACATTGCATTCAGCATGACACCAAGTGTTCTTATTTGCTATTTGAGGCTAGACCTTTCTCATTGTCTTTTTATTTAACTCTATTTTTCCAAAGAAAAATCCTATTTCAGAACAGAAATCCAGACTTGTTTTGAAATATTACCAAAAAAACCCTCCTTCATTTTTCTTGGCTGAGACTAACCACCAAATGTGATCAACATTTGCAAATAGGACTTATCTCTCTCTTCTGCCTGAAATCTGCTGTCACTTCTTCTTGGTCTCTCTCTGTCACTCTTTTTCTTTTTGTCCTTTTTTCTTTTTTTTTTTTAAGTGAGTAAACTGACACTGAGCACTTTTCACCCAGCTCTGCCCTTGGGATCCCATTATCCCAATGGCCAGCTTACTAGACTGATTAGATACGATTTAGCTGTCCTCTGGAATGGGATTCCATGCTGACACTTCACGTTTATTTCTCAAAAAGAGGATGTTCACTGGATGCAATGTCAAAGATTCCTTTTCCCACTTACTCTCTTTTGAGGACAGAAGCTTCCCAGATTTGTTCTTGCATGATAACAATAGTGATAAAGCACCTAGCTGGTGCAGACCACATGCAATAGTCCAAAAGACCATTAAAGCCTAAAAGGGTAGCCAAATCTGCAAGATGCAAACTTGGGAAAGCCTTCAGGTTCTCTTTTCCCAACAAGAAGTCCGTTAGATAAGACGAGCTGCTGCAGAACACTGATAAAAGCTACAACAAGAATTCCTCTGGATAATAGGACTTCATAGCTCAGCAGGCAGTTCACTGCCATCCTGAACAGTGAGTGGCATGAGGAGATGGCTTCTGAAGACAAGTGGGAGAAAAAAAAAGCTTAGCACAACATGTTGCAGAGAAGCAACTTCAAAGTTTTAAGCACAAATGCTGATTTTTCACTGTACCAGCAAAAATGTCACATACTGTGAAAATCTAATGTGCTACACATCCATGTAGCTGTTACTTGAGTGAGTAATTACTGTGGGAGTGACACTGCCTTTACCTGATAAGTCTTGGACAGTTAAACACTGAGCAGGAACTATGTGATCACTGCAGAATGCAGTACTGCAAAGGTATCATCTTGGACTACATCCATCACTTTCAGCCTGGGTGAAATCTTAAGGCACCAAGACTTGTATTTTTACAAGAATATGAGCCCTTTGCAACTCTGTCTACCCCCTTCAAGGACTGTGAGATGTAATGCCTGTCTGTTGCTAGTGATATTTTTCTTTGTAATCAGTATGATTTGAATCTGATGAGTTCAGTTCTTGCTGGTTTTTTGGCAGAGCTGTCATTCTGATTTGTTTGTGGGCTGTTGTTGTTTTAGGGTTTATTTTTGCTGTATGTAATGATATCTGAATAACCCTGGTGCATTCCTTCACTCCCACATAATCTGTAATATTGGCCATTCTGCACTGCACTACTTCTCCTGGAGATTTGACTTCAGCCCTGTCAGCCACACTATTCAACCTGTCACTGGCCTCCTGCTGGTAAGAATGACAATGCCAGACTTGGCACATCTTACCCTCCAAAGAGGAGGGGGGGAGAAAATGTCCCAGAGATATATTTCTTCTGTTGCTTTTATTAAAATCAATCTTGCTCACCTGCAGGGTTTCTTTTTATTATTTTAAACATTTTTCCCCCCACAGTCATTCCACATTATCCTTCAATGTTAATAAAACTGGTTGCTTGCAGTGAGGAGAAAAAAAATGCTTTTTATCAGGTGTGTATTAGCAGAACACGCTGAGTCCAATTGCTGCCTCTTGCAGTTAGTCATTTGTTTCTTATGGCTCCTCTCCCTCCTCCCCAGTATCCCACCTTCTAAAGCAAATGGATTTTGGGGACAGAAGCCTGAACACAGATGTCAAGCCCTGGAGTTGTGCTGCAGTCATTTGGATTGCACAGGGTGTGCCTGTTTCCTTAGGGCTTGGAGCTGACCCATTTTTAGGTTGGGACCTAGACATGGGTTTATCTTGAATCCTCCAAGTGTCTGTGCCTTTGGCCACTGAATACACCCTCATAAATGGCTAGTGTCAGGATCAGTTTTGAACTGCAGGGCAATAGAGAGTAAAGAGGGCAAGCTTATAGAAACACCTGGGCTTCTTTCAATGCTTTTGTTTGAAACAAGATGTTTCATGAAGTATTTGGTAATACAAGAAAAAGCCTTCCACTGGAAAAAAACCCCTAAATTCATAACCTCTTTAAGACATTGACCTAGAGCAATTCTGATATTCATGTTCAAGTAATTAGCATAAATGTTGCCCAGGTTTGTGGTATACACAGGGAAAATATTTAGGTTTAGGTCATTCTGGTTCTGAAACATTCCAAGAATGTGGAAAACTTTAGGTATTTAGGGAGGAATTGGACTGATGCTGGGAGCAAAGATGAGAGTAAAAACTTGAGCCTTGAGAAAGGACCTACTTACTTCTGCCATGCTCAGATTCATCCCCAGAAGCAATTCTCAGCATCTGCCAGAAAAGGAAGGGTTGCTTAGCCTCCACCCTTTTGTGAGACTCAAGTAAGTAAAGATGATGAAATTCTGTTGCAAGCATCAGCAAGCACCAGCACAATGAGCTTTTCTGACAAGCAAGTAGGAGAGCTGAAGTAGTTAGTTGCATGGGAAATAGGGGCTTGGCTAGCTATTATTACAGCATCATCGGATGGGCTGTGAGAAACAACATTTGTAAATAATTTTGAGGAGTTCAGGTGGAAGACTCCACATACCAACCGTTTTGGAAAAGGCAGATGTGGGTTCTGCTTTTTTCATAACTACAGACTTCCTGTGGACCTTTGGATGTGCGAGTGACTTTACCTCTTTTGAGTGAAAATGAACCAAAGACTGCCAAAATGTGTCCCAGCTGCTAATTTGTCACATGTGCTTCCAGAATGAACTTTGGCTAACTCAGTTTTTCCCCTAGAGAGCTTGCTGTGGCCCTGTCCTAAAGCTGCTGAGGATAAGGTCTCATCTCTCTGCTGCTGTTCTGAGCCACTGCCCCTTTATGTGGAAACAGCACTTCTGCTCTCCCCAGCATCACAAGTGATTCTCTTAAACAGAAACTGAGTCAGCATGTGCATCCTGCAGTCACGTAGGGTAACTTCCCTGCTCCAGAGTAAGTGGCCATCCCAAATTTTGTCTTTTACTTTCCTCTCCTCCTCACTGTTACAGTGCCTTGTGACACCAGCAACAGGGCATCCCTGGCTGCACTTCCAGGCCCTCCCAAGGGCACGTCTGCAGGGAACATGCTTGTGGGAACTGTACAAGAAGGCCCAGCGGGCAGCTCTCCTCCTGACCACTGCTGTAACTGAGAGCTGGTGCTGCAGGGGAAAGAAAAGGGGTTTGGTCCTTTCCCAAACATTGGCATCTTTTCCAAGAGACTCAACAGCAGCATATAGATTCTGCTCAGTACGGTAAGGACCTGTACTGTACAAATGGGATACAATGGCCATAGTGAGTCTGTACAGCAACTCAGACAAAGCCTGCTTATCACTAAGGATGCACAGATCACTGAAGATGCATACAGATCAGTAGGGACTTCAGAATGAGTATTTCCTTTAAAGTAGTTCTGTCTCTGTGAGTCTGTTTACGGTTCCTTTCAAGGAGTGGCTGTAGAAATTGGTCTGGAGGATTGTCTACACTGAAGATTAGTTGTAAAACAAATTGAAGGTAGCTTGAGGAATAATGCCATTTTCTTACTCCAGTTTCATGTTCTCCTTTGGTGTCAAAAGAAAACAAATATGAATCATTGTCATGGCAGAAGCTGCTTCAGTGAGATTTTGGAGCTGTCTGCCCAGAACAGCATTGAAACAACATGGCAACAATCTAGGGTGCAATATATCCCATTTAATTAAAATCAGCCCACTAAGCTTTCATCTTGGTACTCCCAGTAACTTGTTCTCCTTCAGAAATGTCCCTGGTTGATGGAAGCTCCCTGGGTCTAGCATGCACGTTCTGGGATTTCTCCCATACTGCAGGGCAGGAGATAGTCCAGTGAAGCAGAAAACATGATTTGCTTTGCTTAAAACCACCTGCTCCCAGCTGATTTTTTTTTTTTTTCCTGTGAAGATTTTATTTGGGGAGAGGGATATGAAGGAGGTAGGAGGGAGAGAATAAAAGGCAAATGCCTGCCATTTCAGGAGACCTGAACATTAAAGACAACAGTGATCTTATGCATGCAAGACTTTACAGAACCATCAGCGTTTCTCAATATGCCACTACCAATTAAGGGCAAAGCTATAATCTCTGTACTTCACAGTGCTATGCAGAGAGTCAGAGAATACCACCTGGATGGCTGCTGAAAGAAAATGTAGCTAATGAAATAGGTCTAAAGGGAAAGTATTAAATCGTCAGCTTTTAATATCTGGATTATTTATTTCTGGGTGTCACTGGTTAGGATAAAAGCATCTTCCATTCTAAAGGTCAGGAATTGCCATACAGCCTTAAATCAGCCCTGTTATGCTAGATAGAATATGAACGTTAGGATCCAGCTGATTCCATGACCTTCCGGTATATTTTTCTGTGGGCACCAGAAATGTTCAGGAAGCAAATAAGCAAACTGATGGATGATGAGGCAAGAGGCAAGGAGAGAAGGAGCATCCCCTTAAGGAGTTTCTATTCCTATGTGTTTCCCAGATTTGTCATGAAATATTAGACGGCAAGTTTAGTCCAGAACTCCAGAAGTCTCTCTCTGCCAAATGATTCAGCCTTTGTAATTTTTTGGAATAGTTAAGAATTTAGAGGGGTATGTGTGGTTTTTTGGGTTTGTTTTTTTTAATTTCTGCCTTGATTCTAGAGAGCACCAACTACTTGAAAGCAATCCTCTAGAGAAAAGAATACCGATTTCCCCCGTTCTTCATTCTGTTTGAACTCTACAACTTCCCTAATTCCCCCAGGGAACAATTCTCTTCCCTACAGAGATACACTCAGTTTCAAAATTGACTTGAAAACAAGAAAACAAAAATCTGCCTTTCTTTTTCTTGTGTTCTAAAAGTTCTGACAAGGGCCTTTCTCCAGAGAGCCATCTTCTTCAATCTCTTTGTGTTTACTGTCACCTGCCAGCATTTTGTGTTAAAGGAGACAGTAGAGTAGCTATGCTGCCTCCTTTTTGTGGCTTCTTCTACCCACAGGCCAGCTTCCTACTAGATGTATCTGAATCTAGTCTTCAGCTTGACCCCTATTGATTGCTTCGATTACTTGTCTAAGTCCAGAACATTAATATTATTTCATGGATGGGTCTCTCTAATTGCCAGAATTTTTCTCTACCTTTCTCCCTACTTTCTTTTTCAGTTTGTTGTGCATTTGGGAAAGTTGAGAGGCCATGACTCTGTGTGGGACATCACACAGGAGCCTTCTCTAGTGAGATACTCACTGTTAATCTATAGTAGGAATCCCTTATTTCTGCTGGAGTTCTGTATTAAATTACCTGGATACTTAATTAGACAGACTTAATTTGATTTTAAATATTCACATGATGTGTGAAATTATTATTCATCCTCTTGTAACTTCCCTCTACCTAAGACATTCTCTCTCTGATGAGGGTAGTGACACACAGAGGCAAAAGATGTCTCTGTGTCATTCTAAGCATCATGTCAATGCCATTTTATGAAATATTTTGAGATCCTCAGACAGGAGGCTTTTCACTGAAATAAAGAGCAGTATCAAAATATTGGCTTATTTCCTCCACTATTATAATGATACATGCTATTTGGAGCATGTACCTGTGTATCAGATCCTATGTGTAGCATACCCTTACGAGGCCAGAGACCTCTGTTCAGCTGCCACTGACCTGAAAGGTGGGTTGCTTCTCCCTCTCTCCCCAGTAATTAATTTTCCTGAACTCTCCAGCTTCACAGGGACTCAGATAAACAGTTTGCTTCTTCTACAGCACATTATGGATGAAAGACATGACACAAAGGCTTCAGAACAAATTTTTCCAGGCAGCAGAAAATATATAAAAATCTGGGTTAAGAACATGCATGCTTTTCACCACTTTTATTTCATGGCATGTTTTTTTCTGGTGCAATAATATACTTTCATGATTGTGGTCAATCATGACTTTCCCTCTGGTGTATATTGTCTCTTTCCCGGTCAGTTTTTTGCCCAATGTCAGATGCATATTCAGTTTCTAAAAAGCTGGTTTTCTTCTCCTTGCTGTTAATCCAGCTTGCTTGCTTGGTTGAAAATCCTACTCTGAGAGTGGTGGCCTTATGTTTGATTGTATATGAATTTTCTTCTTTCCTAGGGATGATCTGGGCAGAACTGTTTGCTTTCAAGACAAGCATCAACCTTTGCATAAACACGTCAAAAGTTCTGGTAGGAAGCATTCAGTAATTCTTAGAAATCACAAATAACAAGACACAAGTTGTTCTACTACAACAGCCTTTTGCACAGAAATGGTCCAACTGTAGCAGGTCCCAGCTGTAGAAATAATGGAGATAATTCTCCAGAGAATCCATGTGGTCGGTGATTTCTTGGGTTCATTCTTACAATAGTTTGAATCATTTCTCTCTTTACTAGCTCTGCTTCTAAACCTAGAGGACATCGTGTCACTGAATGACCTCTGAGCCCATGTCCCACATTCTATTTGAAGCTGTTGTTAAAGAAGATAGCCATCTACTAACATCTATTTGAAGGGAAAAATCTGATCACTCTCTCATAGCAGGAGTATAAAGCTTAATTTTGAGTCCTCCATAGACAGACAATATGTACTAGTAGTCAGTTATGCATTTAAGAAACATTTTCATGAGACGTGTCACAAAGCTAGGAGTTCTCAGCTGAAGAGCTTTTAGTACCTGTTTAACTTGTAGCTGGCTTAGTCATGTACTATTTTAAGCTTTTTCTGCTTTGGAAAATCTCATTTCAGTGTTAAAATATTAGTGGCACTGCAATGTTATTTCCATGGAGCCCTGCTTAGCTCCAGGTCACTTATATTTTGTCAATCAGTCCTACAGTGTTAGTTATTTATCTATCACTTAATAACCATGCTGCAGAGAATAATTTATCTGGCATAGCATGGTAATTTGTACTATAATTTCACCCCTGCTGTTGCAGACTTGCATTCCGTTACAGCAATGATTGAGGAAAATTAAGATTCCTAGGTCACACTTTGGGCTCTATGTTTTCTGCCTTTCATAATTTCATTTCACTTCATCATCTTTGATTGAAGAAAGGGTTCATCCCGAAATGTGAGAAGTGGCAAAAATCACCATGTTGTTCAGCCCACTAGGACACAGATCATGAAGATAAAGGGAAGGGGACTGTGCAGTCTGGCAACTGCTTCAGGAGTCTCACATGCCACCAAAATTGGACCCATTGTAAATGCTCTGCAGACAAGCTCAAACTACGTTTTTTGTTCTAACTTCTCTTAGAAAAGTAAATAAAACATATACATAACACTGATGCTTCAGTTCCCCAAACTCTAGCCAGCATTAATGCCAGTCAGGTATAGAATTCAACCTTATCAGACACTAATCTGTGGTAATTTAAGAGCCATTTATTGCAATTAAGTGTGAAACAAGAAAAGGGAGTAAATACAAAGAAAGTAAAGAAGGCTGAAACAGAAGGTAAAAAATGTTACTTATAGAATCAGTTTTACTCAGCCTCCTTTACAGACCATTCTAAATATATATATTTTTTAAACCATTAATTTTAATATAATGATTAGATGGTGGAACTTCTTGCAGTTCAAGTGGCCAGGCATCACAGAAATAGTTTATTTCAGGTATTCACTTTAAGACTGAGGATAAAGTGGAGACTATAACATGCATTGGGCAATGGATTTTATCCATTGCCTGCTATTATATGCTACCATTTTGGCTGTGTTTTCTGTGGAACAGAGAGACTTTCACATTCAAATTGTCTCCAGATGATGCATCCTTCAAGAAGGGTGTTAGAGATGGTCATTTTTTGTTACAAGCAACATTGATTGATGCCTGCTAAAATGAAGCTGTAGTCAGACTTCTAAGTGCTAAGGAAATATAAATAGTAACAGAATCAGCAATATCAGTTTTATGGAGATTAATTCAAATGTGAGCCCTCCTCTGAGAGATTCAGGGGACTTGCTACAGACCTACTTCTGCATCCCTAGCATTTATTTAGTTATTTTTAGGTGGCATTATATTTTCTGGAGAAGAGCTTCTACAGAAATTGCACAACACCCAGTAAGTATCATCTGCTTATCCAGTGCTGACACCAAGTTGCTCTTTTCTGTGTTTTTTTTTAAGATGTTCCTGTGTTTACTGTTTTATTTACTTCAGCTCTGCTTCTGTATTGCAGAACAACCTAGTAAGGAAACACTATTCCCATCATCAATCATTTCTTTCTGAACTGCACTTTATCTCCATAGCACACTAAGCTTGGTTAATGGGTACTGCAACCTGGTACCTCAATTCTAATTCTCAGAAGTTACTTATATAGGACTAGGGAGTTCAGTTTGGACCCATATTTCTTTGTTTAACAAGGAATCTGAGAGGTAGATATCTGCTAACAAATACAGATGTGGTGAGCCTACAGTCTGAATGATGTTTTTGTTATTTGAAAGCAATAAATAACATTGTGCTGGTAAAACAGCTGACTATCTTTTTCATTATCACAATCTCAGACAGTCTATCTAGAAATAGTTCTGAGCACATACTGGTGAGTTGTCTGCACAATAAATGACTCAATGAAAAATATTAGGGAGAAGAGGGACTCAGGAGAAACTGTTGCATGGGTGTCAATATGTACAATTTCCTAGAGATTAGTTAACTCCATGGTATTTTGGACTTGTAGTTTATGTTTTACCTGAACTGTAAGTGAAGGAGGAAATATTCATAAAATATGACAGCATCTGGAAATAAACAGGGTGGCAAGAATTCATTACTGCTGTTTCTCCATCTTCAGGAATGCTGATGAAATCCAAACATCAAACCATCAGTCTGAGGAAAACCACAATCAACCATCTTGACTGCGGTGTGGTTTCCCATCTTTGTTTATTTGTGAGTAGCTCCTTGCTTGCTGAACTCTCATACATGGCTTTGAGGATAATTAATTGGAAAACATTAGTTCTCAGTATAGTCTCTTGCTGCCTCTTTCTGTTACTTCCCTTTCAAGGGTGACTTCCTCCCCCCCACCTCACCAGTCTTATTTTGCAGGTGTTCCATTTCTAGCTCATACTCTAGCAGGCGGCTAGTCAACTTTGAGTAATTGAGCTCAAGCTCCACTTTGGCAGGGAATCAAGCCTTACAAGTTTACATCTAAACTTTATGTCTTTTTTGTGCATTTAGCCTCTCCAGGTGGTGGGTGATAAGCATCCTCCCTTCTCCTCCTGCTAATCTCCACAGAAAATGCAGGCAAGCCTTCCTAATGGTCTTTTAAAACCAAAGAAGATTTAAAAAAAATAAATGGTGCATTATTTAAAAAATTTAAAATGTTGACTGCATTATTATATAGTGTGGATTAAAGTGCTAGAAAATATGCTATTTAGCAGATCTTCCTTTTGTTGCCTGTGCTGGCCTTGTGTGCAGATGGTATCAAATGTTTATGAGAATTGCCTTTGAGCACTTTTGGGGAGACAGGCTGGAGACAAACAGAACCGTCCCTAGAAAACTTCTGGAAGTCTGTTTCATTTACAGGATCGGGCAAGGTGGGCAGAAGGACAGGTGGAGCAGTTTGTGAATTAAAGTTTGGTTGTCAGAGCTCAAATTCATGTGGTAAGAGTATGATCAGGAGAAACTCCACTCTAGCTCATGTCTGAGTCCATCCACATGGGATGCTTTGGAAAGCCAGGGCTTTGCATCTGAGTCCTGGCCCATCTCTCATGAGTGCTATGTTTCAGGCATTGCACTAGAGGTTTAAGTCAGCTAAAAGGCTTATCATAGACTCACAGAATCATTAAGGTTGGAAAAGACCCCTAGGATCATCAAGTCCAACTGTCCCCTAAACCATGCCCTGAAGTGCCACATCTACAGGTCTTTTAAACACCTCCAGGGACGGTGGCTCCACCACCTCTCTGGGCAGCCTGTTCCAGTACCTGACCACTCTTTCAGAGGAGAACTTTTCCCTAATATCCAATCTAAACCTCCCCTGATGCAGCTTGAGGCCATTTCCTCTTGTCTTATCACTAGTTACTTGGGACAAGAGACCAACACCCACCTTGCTACAACCTCCTTTCAGGTAGTTGTAGAGAGCAAGAAGGTCTCCCCGTCAGCCTCCTCTTCTCCAGATGAAACAACCCCAGTTCCCTCATCTGCTACTCATAAGACCTGCTCTCTAGACCCTTCACCAGCTTCATTGCCCTTCTCTGGACAAGCTCCAGCACCTCAATGTCCTTCTTGTACTGAGGGGCCCAAAACCAAATACAGTATCCAAGGTGCGGCCTCACCAGTGCTGAGTAAAGGGGCACGATCACTTCCCTGCTGCTGTTGGCCTTCTTGTCCACCTGGGCACACTGCTGGCTCATGTTCAGGAAGGTGTCAACCAGCACCCCAAGGTCCTTCCCCACTGGGCACCTTTCCAGCCACTCTTCCCCAAGCCTGTAGCGTTGCATGGGGTTGTTGTGACCCAGGTGCAGGACCTGGCACTTGGCCTTGTTAAACCTCATACAGTTGACCCCAGCCTATTGATCCAGCCTGTCCAGATCCCTCTGCAGAGCCTTCGTACCCTTGAGCAGATTGACACTTCCGCCCAGTTTGGTGTCATCTGCAAACTTACTGAGGATGCACTTGATCCCTTCATCCAGATTGTTGATAAAGATATTAAACAAGACTGGCCCCAACACTGAACCCTGGGGAACATCGCTTGTGACTGGCCGCCAACTGGATTTAGCCCCATTCACCACCACTCTCTGGGCTTGGCCATCAAGCCAGCTTTTTACCCAGTGAAGGGTACACGCATCCAAGCCATGAGCTGCCAGCTCCTCTAGGAGGATGCTGTGGGAGAGAGTGTCAAAGGCTTTGCTAAAGTCCAGGTAGACAACATCCACAGCCTTTTTCTCATCCACTAGGTGGGTCACCCTGTCATAGAAGGAGATCAGGTTGTTCAGGCAGGACCTGCCTTTCATGAAGCCATGCTGGCTAGGCCTGATCCCCTGGTTGTCCTGCACATGCCTGGTGATCTCACTCATGATGAACTGCGCCATAACCTTCCCTGGTACCGAGGTCACACTGACAGGCCTGTAGCTCCCCAGATCCTCCTTCCGGCCCTCCTTGTAGATGGCTGTCACATCGGCAAGCAGCCACATGCCTTTTTAAGACCTTTTCTGAAATGTGAGAGCAGGTTAAGCCCTCCATATAAATACAGCCCAAAACAGACACTGGCATACTGCAAGAAATGTTTTAAATGCAGAAATGTTTTAGATACCAAGATAGATATGAAAACTAAATCTTTGTATCTGCCTTGTGCTAGCTTTACACTGATGTAACAGCAGATTTTAATCTTAGAGATGTATCTATCAGCATATTGCAGTGATATGGAAACTAGTCATAATGGAACAAATTGCCAGAGCTGACCAAGTCCTTGGAGTACCGTAAATCCTGGAGGGGTTGTTCTCTTTATACTAACACCAATTTTCACTCTCAGGTGAAGAAAGATTACTCTGCATTTCTATAGCACCACATAAAGATTTTGGGCACGGAGCCTAGAAGATAATTTAGATACCAGGACAACTGATGGGAGGGAAGTGAAGAAATCCTCTGCCTTACTTTTCATTTTTTTAAAGCCTTAAATTGCTTTCTAGCAGCGTGGAAGAAACTGAAACCTCATATGGAGTCTCCATCCTTCTCACTCTGCAAGCCAGATGAGACAGTGGAGTGAGCAACCTTTTATCACTGGGCAGAGGTCATCTCAGCTGAGCCAGGAATGAGAACACTTCCATGGTGTCAACCCATAAGTGAAACTGAGAAAAATACTTGGTAGTTTGCTTCTCTGTTGGTAAAGGCCACTTTCAGGGGGTCTATTTTTCCCAGCTGCTGGTTTTCAGTCGTCCCCATGCTACTGCTGCTTTTTTACTCATTCAGCTTCTCTACCCGGCCCTTTTTCATGCCCTTTTTCTTCTCATCCATCTTCAGCTGTCTCCTTTATGGATTCCTCTACCGGAAGGAAAGGGTTTCTTCAGCAGTGGTTTGTCCATGTACCAGTGTTTTGCACAAAAGCTGTGGTTCCTCCCACCCTCCTTGCCTCATATACAAGTGTTAGCACCCTCTTCTGATTTGAGAAATCTTTTCAGGTTTGCTTCCTTTCAGTTGTGTCTGTATGTGCCTATGACTATTTGCAAAAGAAAATAATATGACTTTTCAACATTTTTCCCCTTTGCCTCTAGGAACATTTTAACATTGCCCTTTATAAATGCAAATAAAAACCTGAGGTGATTGGAACTTGACTTCTACAGCCTGTAAACTGCCTTGTATCGTCTTGGGAACTACTATCATATAAATAGCAATAAAGCCAGTGATTCAGAAGCTCAGAGGAGAAGCATTTCCAGAACAGACAGAGAAAGGTAAAGTACAGGTCCTGCTGTTTTTCAGTGTCCTATCGTTACAAGAAGTAGAACATGGTGGTCCAGCTCTGACTGGCTTACCTGAAAATCAATAGACGATGTCTGCCTTCTCTAAGCAACATTTGCTTGTCTTTGTAACCACAAGTTGTTCTGTCTTAGAAATCTGCAATCTACATTATTCCCTGGCTGCATAATTTGAAGTTAATTATTTGTACAGCTGCTTACAAAATCTAATGATTTTAAAAGGTTATTCCTCTCTGTACTTGATTGGTTATTTAGATAACTTGAAAGGTTATGTCACTAGCTGGCTTCTTATCCATTGGTTATCTCTGAAGACTCAGTTTTTATAATGTTGTTTAATCCGACCGCTCAGTGGCATTCATAACTGTACACTAGGTTGCAAAGCCCTTTAACACATACTAAAGATTCCTCCTTAAGCAAGAGTTGCAGGCTAGGGTGTGCGTTCTGTAGTGATAGCTGCTCTTGCTGCCTGCAACCCCACCAGACACCCTCTGGAGCAGCCACTGTGAACTTTGCCCACTGTCTCATGGGTTAAGAGCAAAAACACATTCCCAGTTCTGACATACAGCCTAGAGGGATGCTGTAGTATTAGCAGAAGATATTAACTGCAGTCTCAGAGAAAAAAGAAAAAAATCTATGTGAGAAACAGTGCACTTTTGTTACTGTTGGTTTTGTATGCTGGACTGGATGCTTTGCCTGGCTGAACTTCCAGGGTGCCCCATTCCACCAGGCCCTGCAGCAAACCTCTGAGAACTGCATGGAGGAAGGAACTCTGTCCAGGCAGCCTCCTCCACAGATGCAGGCTTCCCATTTTACAAGGAATAAGCTTCTGGGAGGAAATGCTCATCTCTCTGTGTTTAGTTCTATTCCTATGGAAGGAACATATCAGCACAGACCAAATGAATCAGGATCTATGACTCTTACACTATTCTAACATCTTTTCTTATCAATGGAAAAGATCCATGTTTTGTGCCCATCTAAACAGCTGCTCTATGTGCGTGTGGGGGTGTGTGTGTGTACGAATTTAGAAGGATGCTTTACTAAATTAATTGGATCTCCTAGAGAGACACCTGGGGATAATGTGTAGTTGCCTCCCACTGGTATGCCCAGTTACATCCATATTTATAAACAACTTTATCCTCAGAACAGGAGCCATTAAATCAGTATCCCTAAGGCTGGTCTGGCTGTGGTAGATAAACGTAAGTATATCTATGTATTTTTATGTCTAAGGATTGTAAGCCTGCATAGAGAGTTAAAAAGGGCAAAAGTTTAAAGCAGGATATGATTGAATGGATGGATGGTAGGAAATAGGATCAGATGAGGGTACAGTGCCTTGTATGGAAGGAAGTCTGTGCATAAGCAATGCAGAGATGCTCTAGCCAAGAGCTAAGCAAGTGTCTCTGAGGAGCAACATTTGAGAAGTCTACAGGCACAGGATGCCTGTGAACAACAGGAAGTTGACTGAGGGACTGCAAAAAACTCTGGAAGCTTTGAGATGTTTCAAAGGATTGCATTCTCCCCTGCATGAATGTGCTAATCTGACCCGAGTAGGGAGTAATGTAGCTTGTGAAAGGAAAATCAGGGGTTTCTATCTATGTTTGTTTTTACAAAATATCTATCTTGTACTGTCTTAAAATCCTGATGTTTAGCTGATTTTTTTTCAATTCAGCTGGGATCTGTCCTGCAGATTCAGAGTTCCATGGAAGGACACTTGTTCCTACTGGGGACATTGTGCATTCCCAGCATGATACAGATATACTATATCCCTTCCTGATGCTTTAATTTAGTATGGTTTTATTTCAGTTCCTCTGTACTTGTGTTACCTCTCTTGCATACCTACCATGCTTATGGAAGGTGTTTGCTAGACAGTCTTGGAGACTGAAAGCTGTGTTAGGAGGTGAGTTGAATAGCCTTAAGCCAAATGCAAACTTCAGGATACATTCATATGGTCTAGATGGCACATTCAAATACTTAAGAAGCTTCTTTTGTTTGGTTTTCTTACCACATTTCTGGTACATTTCTGGCTGCATTGATAGCTTGAGGTGATCAATATTTAACACATAGAAGAAGATCTGCCTGATCCTACAGGTGGTCATAAGCAGTGATCAGAGACAGGCATTCATCTGGTTGGAGAAAGCTGTTTACAGCATCTGCTTTGAAGTCCAGTGATGACTGCCTCAATGCCACCTTTACCTCAGTCTTTACTGGTAAAACTGGCCTTCAGGATCCCAGGCCCAAGACCAGAGGGAAAGTCTGGAGCAAGGAAGACTTAATCTCTTGGTGGATAAAGAGCAGGTTAGGGAGCATGTAAACAAACTGGACACACACAAATCTACAGGGCCTTATGCTGGCCCAGAGGGTTGTAATCAGCAGTAGCAAAGTCCAGTGGGAGGCAAGTCACTTGTGGTGCACCCCAGGGGTGGACACTAGGGCCAGTACCGTTTAACATCTTCATTAATTATGTGGACAATAGGACAGAGGGCACCTTTGGTTAGTTTGCTAATGACACAAAACTGGGAGGAGTTATTGATACAGTGGATGGCTGTGCTGCCATTCAGAGTGATCCCAACAGGCTGGAGAAATGAGCACAGAGGAACCTCATGAAGTTCCACAAAGGGAAGTGCAAAGTTCTGCTTCTGTGGTGGAATAATCCCGTGCACCAGCAGAGGCTGGAGGCCGACTGGCTGGAAAACAGCTCTGCAGAGAAGGACTGAGGGTCCTGGTGGACAACAAGCTGAACATGAGCCAGCAATGTGTCCTTGTGGTGAAGGCCAACACTGTCCTGGGCTGCATTAGGAAAAGCATTGCCATGGGTTTGAGACGGGTGATTCTTCCCCTCTATTCAGCCCTGTTGAGACACATCTGGAGTGCTGGGCCTCCTCAGGTTGCCCCATAGGCTGAAATTCTAAGATCTTACACTGTTCTTTTCTTGGTAGAGTGAGGGTTATATTGACTCCAGCTTGGCCACAGGGTCTGTTTTATGGTGAGAAGAGCTCAGTCTTCATGCCTATTCCATACAGGACCTATTGTCTGAGCCCAGCCTCAGATACACCTGCTTCATTTAGACACCTGAGTACTACAATAGCTTTTTTTTGGCAAAAGATTTCTAATTTCTTATAGGAAGGACCTCATGCATGTGCCAGATGAAGTGGTCATTAGAAGGTGGAGATTAGTAGATGGAACAGTGTCTGTGCAAGAAAATCCCTTCTATAATCCAGAGGGACTTATGAAACATTTGTCCCCTCCTTGATATGACTGCTACATTATAGTCCTCCTCTGTAATGCATGAGGGAAATGCAATGTCTAATTTGCTCTAATGCAAATAATTGAAATCCATTTTTCTTAAAGAAAGTGATGCTTACATTGATCTCTTTGACAGGACATAAGAACTGAGGTATATAAAAAGTGAAGAATAAGCTTAAGGGCATTGCAGACCTATTTTGTACAGACAGTAGCCATGTCCTGGCTACTTTCACTTCATTTTTCTATTTTTTAGATCACACAAAATAGCTTGTTCTTTTTAAAAATACTTATTTATTTTTAACAACAGAGAATTGGGTACAATAGCAACATGCCTGCAGGCTGCAGCCCAACATTATTGTACTCGTTAACGTAAACCAGTAAAGCAGTACAGGCCAAATACTGCTTTGCTATCCCTTTGCGACCTGCTTGAGTTCATGGGGGCTGTAAGGGGTAAAGAGTAGCTGTCTGACTTCATGTAACCGGTTGAAATAGAATGTGTAAACTTAATACTTACTGTAGGGCAATGACCATTTATTTTGGATTCATGTTACTGACTGTGATTTTATTCAGCCCAGGAAAGGAGAATGCTATGCTGCCAGTGCTGTGATGAGAGAACAGTATGAGAGAAAAAAAAATAATTAAGCTATTAAAAGAGAGCATTCTGAGATGATTTAAGAAATCAAAACCACTCGGTGCAAAGAGGATAGCTGACCCAAACTGAGACAAGCACAAAAGAGGACTTATAGGGCAAACTCATCTCTGAAACAATTCCTTTCCCTTTAATAGAGCTACAGTAGGTATAAACTTGACCTATATGGGTCACCTTGCTATAAAAGGGGGATGTCCAAAGTCTTAAAATAAATTGTTCATTTTGGAACTGTTGCCTACACAGAGCAGGAACTGGCCATGTATTGTGCTGACTGGCTCATCTGGGAATGCATGCTACAAACTGTGCAAGCTACGTTAACGGAAATAATGAGTGTGGCGTTTTTTTAACCTGATTTCCCAAGAAAACAAGCCTTATATAAGAACCCTGGCTAAGTGTATTGTCTCAAAGGACGTTGTTTCCTGATAACGTTTGAATCTATTGACTACTTTCAAGTAAATTTAACAAAAAAATAGAGGTGAAGAGATCAGTTTATTTCTACAAATTTTGTGGAAATTGAGGGAGGCCATTTTTACTGCTTTTATCAGTGGAAAGACAGATAATCTGACCTTTTATTAGAATAACAGATGATCTACCCAAGAAAGAGATTTGGTTCTTTAATTCTGCTACTCAAAGAATTATTTGTTTCAATTCTCATCTCTCCTCCTTTTTACTTGGGATCTCCCTACTGAAATGTTGAATTGCTCTTAACTATCTGTGGGCATGTTCTACGCAATTACAAGAGTCTCATATAACCTTGTGTTCATAACTACTGGACGTAGACTTCATCTTTGGTATATTTTGCCATACTGAGCAATCACTGTCAAAGTGACTACAAGGCTGAGATGTGTAAGAATGGAAAACTTTACCTGCTGTCCAGTTATATGTATAGCTTCCAGGCTGGAGAACCTGGCATTAAGCATTACACAAAATCCTGATTAGTTTATAGGCCAAACAGAGAGGAAGAGAAATTGAGGTATTGGGCTTTCTCAGAGTTAGGCAGAAAGCTAGTGATGAGAACCAGGGCTCAAATCCTGATCTCTAATCTGAACTCTACCTTTTAGCCCTACAAGCCTCTCCTTTGTAGCTCTAGCCTCTTGCTCCTGAGAAACAGCTGGTGTCAGAAGTGTATCTGTAAAGCAGCTATCTTTCCTTTCTTTTTTTTGTCCCCTGCTGTTGAAATAATTTCCTGTCTTAGCTGGTTAACCTTTCCTACTCATTTCTATTTTCATGTAATTTCTTATTATAGTTGCAAGTTAATCACAAATCTATTGAGAGACTTCTCTTTAATCTAGCAGCCTTCGTTTACTTTCTGTGTCATTTAGAACAGTTGTGCTATGGTTAAGAGTGTCCAATTACATTCACCGCAGGAGAAAAAAACAAGAGATCAGCAGCCTACGATTTCAGCTGAAGATATCATCAAATGGGAAAACAGATTAGGTGCCTAAAAATAAAATTAAGGATACGGATTCACATGCCAGATTTGCTTGTACTCAGTGACACAGAATGACTGGTCAGACAATTGTTAACCTTTTCTAGCTAAATAAGAAAAAAATGGGGTGATTTTTTTTAAACAGTTCTAAACCAGAGAAGGAGCGGCAGCCTTGTAGAGTCTGTACGGATGATGTATTTTAGAGCATCTGCCACTCCAGTTTCTTAAATCTCATTGTGCACTTGCTGTCATAGGAAAACACCAGAGATTTCTCTGACTCAATCAATAGATTCATATCCTAATACAAAAATAATAAAAAACCCCCATATTCCTCCACGGTGATGGTGGAGAACCTGGTGAAAATGGCGATATAACACACATTGACTAGTGGATTATGTGCACCTTTGCTTGCTTCCTTCCTCCCTCTCTCCCTCCCTCCTTTTCTTTCTTCTTCCCACTCTCCCTTCCTTCATCCCTCCCTTCGTCCTGCCCTCCCTCTCTCCCTTTCTTCATAGGGATCTACTAAATAATACTTTGAAATAAATCTGATTTCTCCCATGCAGCAGTCAAAGGGTCCATATGTTAATCAGTGCTCTGAAAGCTACTTGGTTAGGAAAATCTTATCACCCAGACAGTCATGGTTTCAAATGCAGACTTAGATACATAATGTTCACTCATACTTTACTACATTTCTACATTACACAGAAAGTGGTAAACACCGATTCCGTCATGCGCACGACCACTGCACCCTGGCACTGCCTTACGCAAAGCATCTGCCTCAGAACCTTCCAATAACTGCACCGTGAATGATCTTTAGCACCAAGGTGCCTCTTTCCTGAGCAGGTCAATAGATTATTAAAGCACTAGGCAACTAAAACAAGCAATTCTGCAGGTAGAGAGAAAATGAATAAAAGTCTCTGTAGAGTTGTCCAAATAATTAAATTTCTTCTAGAAAAATCAGAGATTATATCCCACTCAAGAATGCTTGAAAGAATGAATTTGACAGAAGAGCAGCTCTTTATAGCTGAACTTCAGATATTATTAATTTATCAAGCTCTAAAAAGGCCAGGAGTCACATATTTCCCAGAATAACGCCATGTGCTCCAATGGGCAAAACCAGACACAACTCTGAACCATGTTGTCAAATATCAGTCCTTATAACTTGTCTGCCATAAATATTCTTCAAGAGTAAATATAATAGAGTAATTTTCCAGGCACCAGATTGACTAAAATTGCAAACTACAATTCAGAGCTTGAAATTCAGCACATGAAACAGCCTAAGCTCGGATTCATTGCCCAAGTTACCATGGCATCTTCTGAAATCATAAAAAGCAAACAAGCCCAGCAATATAATCGAGCCTTTAAGGGGGAAATCTGTCCTCAATTCAAAAGTAATAAAAGGTCAATCTGTTTCAGGTCTGTGTGGCTTAAAATTCTCCTGGACAAACTGAAAATAGGTTGCTGCTCTGTGCATGCGTGTGTGTTTCTTTCTTTAACATGCCCATACACCATTGCCCAGCTTTCAGCACATAAATCAGTGTTTGCCAGCACTTATATGAAAGTGTAAATAAAAGGGGCTTGATGACTCACTGCACAATGGCAACAACTATAGTATTTCACAGGCAAGACCGCAGCTGCTATCCACCTACCCTTGAATTGGTTCAATATATTCTGTCCGGGTGGATGTTATTGACTTGCCTCATTTGTCTGTGCTAACAGGCTCTCTTTGGAGAAGGAAATGGGGGAAGTGAGACGAACCACTCTGAAACTGCCCTTGCAAGATTCAAAGATAAGTATGCCAAACACTCAGTCATTGCAAGTCTTTCTAAGTTATTCATCACACAATGTATGCACCTCCTGGTTTTGGTAGCTTGCTGGTGACCTGCATGGGTGACCTCTCTTCCACAAACATCGTGAGGCGCTGGGGACTGCAGAAAGGGGAATGGGAGTGGAGAGTTGGAGGAGAGGCTCCAGGCAGTGTCTCCCTGATGTGGTATCTGGTACTGGGGGACAGCAGCAGCCATTGAACAGCTGGTTTGCTGCACTTGTTCAGGTGCCTTGTGTGTGTGTGTGTGTGTGTATATATACACACACACATAGATATGTATCCCTGCCTACTGAAACATTAGTAGTCATAAACAAATAGGAACTGAACCCAAATGCAGAAACCTACTGACTATTCCCACATCATCTGATTTCATGAAGTGGAGAAGATCTGTTCATTACCAGAGGTAGTAGAACAGCAGGAAGGTAAAATTACCATCTTTTCAAGTTAATGAATAGAAAGCTGATCTGTAGAACTCTGTTTCGTACCTCTTTCTGCACAGAAGAAAGCACAGCTCTATATAAGGAAACTATGTTTGGTTATCCTGAAACTGTGGAGCATTGTACTCTGGGCATACCACTTTTCTCTTAAAATAGGAGTTAAATCAGAGTAATTTATGTCCAGCTACACTAATACATCCTGATATTGAAGCATTTGCTTTTGGCCCCAGATTATGTTTTTCATCACTAGATCCTTGTTCCTTTGGTGTGCGTGCTTACACGCACAATTAAGGTTTTTTTAACATTTGTGCATTTTTCAATACCTAGATATTTTTACATTAAGATTGGCTCTTCATCGATCCCTGCAAGCTGGAACCAAAGAATTCCTGATAAGACTCCTATAACTCCTGTCTAGCCTAATAAATATGGGCTATGAGGCAATGCAATCTGCCGAAACATTGGTGCACATTTTAAACAGTCGTCATGGTGTAAATATTCCTAAATAGAAGTCCATGGTAATCTAATACAATACTGCGATCTGCAATATGGTAATTACAACTGTGACTTGACTCATTAATTTTGGTAACAGTTGTTAAGCAGCTCATTAGGTGGGTATCGAACAGCAGATGTCAATCTGGGGAGCCTCTCAAAACCTTCCAATATTTTTCTTTTCACAGCAAGGAGCATAGCAGAGGAGGGGGAGGCTGGACTTAGAAACTTCTAAGCTGTTAAGTTCTGGGCACTTCATGATTTTGGCAAATATTTTGCTAGCTCTGTGAGCCAGAATTAAGCAAAGATACAATCGTGTAGTACATCTCAACTGCTGGCCTTGAAAAATTCCTCTTGGTTGCTCACATTGCTTTTATCCCAGCGGACCGCCGCCTCAGCTAAACAATGGGGCTAACAGAGTACACTCCTATACAGGATTACAAAAAACTAGTTTCTGCTTCCACTTGCTCATTTCATGTCTCACTTGTGTGATTTGATGGGATGATGCTTGGTGCTTACTTGTATTAATTCAGCTATAGTACACCAGCTGGAAATAAACATGCATCAGATAGAAATAAACAGGCATTAGTTCCTCTTCATATATCTGTATGCCGGTTATGGTGAACAAGATCACAAAATTCATAGACATGAAAACGACAGCTGTCAATGTCAAGCACATGATGTATCTTTAACATATGCTCTAATCTCCCTGTTTCTGTATAGTCCATCAATTTGCTCTTAGGGACTTAAATAAATGGGGTGACAATGTCCAAGACTGACCAAAAATGGACAGTGCTGGCCAGATAGCCACCCTGCACAGAGGGAATTAGATTTGACTTCAAGTATTTAGCTTTTTCCCCTTGTTCGGAGGTGTTTCTTGAGCAGATTCCTCAGGGGAATTTGAATAGACTGTTCTGCAACAGAACAGGCTGACTGCAAACAACAATGCCAATACAAACATGCAGGGCCAGGTTCAGGCACAGTGTCCATAGATTTGCATATAGTTTAATCTTTGAACTGAATGAAGCTTGAATGCTGTCAGACTTGTCTCCTTGTCCGTGCACAAAGCCTGTCCAGCCAGGCACAGAAGTGCCAAGATCACCATCAGACTCTGAAGTATGGAGGGAAAAGCTGGAGATATTCGAAAGTTGTTAGTAAAATCTACCAGTCCAACTTTGTAACACTTCAGCGGGAACACAGAGTCAGGAGCACAGCAGCTAAAATTGTCTCCTGCCCTGTATATCACAGGTGGGTTTCCATTTGTGCATTTTCCCTCCTGTCTGCAACCATGAGTGAAGCCTGAGTCTCCAGAAATACAAGGACTGCCACTGCGTAGTGTTGTTTCAAGGCAATGGTGTTTTACAGGTGGAAGCCAGTTTCTGGGTTGCAAAGGCTTAATCTGCTTTTTTAGCCTCAGTCTGCTTTCCTGTGGCTCTCCCTTACACTTTCCTTCTCCATATTGTCAGCCCAAGACATACCCTGCCCCTGAGGTATAGACACTTCCCCGCTAAGTAGATGGCAATTTTCTGATATGTAGACCAATTAAACCAATGGTGCAATATAGCTACCTTCTAGATGTTTAGGTATTTTTATTCCGAGTGACTGAGTATGTTAAATAGTGCTTTTCACCTGCTTTTTTCCTTTCCTATCCTTTAATCATCCTCATTTCATTCTTGATAAACAGGGATGCTGAATAACACCAGAGATCCTATACTACTGGGAGAAGCACTACTAACGGCAGAGCTTGAGTGACAAACACTGGTATGTTTATGCCAGATTTAAGCTTAGCTTAGAGATGAGAGATGTAGACTCCTTACTGTGAGTCTGTGCAAGATGTGGTTTGCTGAATCTTTGTAAGCTGGTCTTAAAAAAGGCTCCCCATGCCTGACTGAGTCGCCTGGAGAGCACAGCCACATAGGGTAAAGTATGTCCCATCCACAGAAACACTGTCTCTCTTCAAATTCTCTGTTAACATCTTCCTCTCCCTCACAGCCTCCACGCTGGCTCTTAAATAATGATATTGCAAAAAACACAGTCAAAATGGTAGGGGATTTTTTTTTTCCTGACATACTTTCTACTATTCAGTCACATATGGAATAAGACTTTTAAAAGCCTGTTTTTCTCCCCCAGAATACAATCTGACTGCTGTTGAATGCAAGTGTTCTCCCCTGGGTCACCTTCAGTCTGGAACAGCATTTTTTGTCTCTGTCTTGCTTAGTATCTGCGTATTTTCAAACCTTACTGGCAAAATTCTCCTCCTGGGCTCTTTAAATTTAATTCTGTAAAATAAGTTTTAGTACAATACTGGTTATGTGAAAGATACCGCAGGTTGGTTCCACCTCCCCTAATGCTGGCTATCGAAAAATTGGTTGTCTACTCCAAGTTAGCTGTCCAGGTTCCTTCTGTAGACAGTGCAGAGATAAACAATTTACCCCATCTTAGATAAGTATTAGAGGACAGACTGCAAACTATATATGAGCTGGGAAATACTGGGAAGAAGTCTGCCCCCTCCAACTTAATTATGTAACTGAGATCCCAATACACCTCAAAGTCAGTCTGGATCTAAATTCTGACAGCCCACCTGGTTTCTCAGCACACTAGCAATCTTGCATTGTGCTAAGGAAGTTTTATGTAATGCCAGACTCAGCCAGACTTTCTTACATGGAATAAGCAATTTATTTTTCCCCTATGTGCTCTTTTCCATTCATCCCTGCAAAGAGAAGCTGCTGGATTTTATAACCGCTCAGCAAACAGTTGTCTAAAATCCTGCAAGAGTGGCACCACAGTTCAAGGGATAGCAAAAAGGTGAGCACTTGATTGATCCTAGAAAGTGTTACTAGCACTCACTTCCCTGCCCACCTCCTTTTGCATCACTCACTGTCACGTATTTTTAGAGCAGAGCACTTTTGCTCCTCCAGCTTCTTTTTGTGCCTTCTCTTTGCTGCACCGAGCTATTTGCCACAGGTGGGAACTGGAGAGAAAAAGCCCTTTGCCAGATCTTCATTTCTTTGCCTTGTTATCACTCGCTCCCTGAGAACAAAAGACCGCAGTAAATAAAAGTTCTGTTTGGCTGTTGGGCAAGCATAAAAACCTGCAAATCTGCAAAAAGTTACTCCACTCAGACCCTCAGAGTTTCAAACTATTTCAAGCCTGGACAAGCACAAAGCTATTGACTCCTCTTTGAAGCCGGACCAGTCTGTCATGATCTTGTACTGGTGGTACCTTTGGTGTACGTGTACATGTGCAGGAATCGAGGCTGCCGGGCTGCAGGAGGCGAGCCCTGGGGGGAGCTACTAAATGTCTCCTAGTGTCAGAAAGGCAGAGAGAAAGGGAAGAGGGAGAATGATGCAACTCCTTTGAAGTGTTTGCCTCAGATCTTGCATTTAATGTTTATATTCCTCTCCAATGAGGCAGATAACAATCCAGTGAGCAAAGGAAACTGTCTAAGTAAAGGTCTTTTCCTACTTTTTTTACTAAGCCTAGTCCCCCAAACTATCTGTTATAGCGGTTTTTATTTCGGAATTTAATTTTCTTCCATTCTTTTTCTCCTATGAAATCCTCCATGAGATACAACAATTTTTCTCCCCTTCAGATTTGGTTGCACTCCAGAGGCAAATTTTCTGAAAAATGTTTCTAGCTATCAGTAAGTTATTGGAGAAAGTGAGTAAGGACAGAAAAAGATTAGGAATAAATTCTGCTTTGAGGAAGAAGATTTTGTCAGGTATTCCTTTTTTTTTAAATAGTCCCAAAATATAGGAATTCCAGTAAGCTGCTTCTTCATGTAAAGAAAAATAAATTGCCGTACACAGTAAAGCAGTTAAATTAGTTCATAAACTGGATATGCTGTGTGTGGTTACTCAGTTATGAGCCACTAGATACAATCAATAATTCTGCCCTGTCATTGTACTGTAACAATATTGCCTAGGCATAAAGGGCTAACAAAATCCACATCTATTATGAACTACCTCCTCAGTTTTTCTATTGCAATTCCTCACAAGCTACTTTTTTATGTGTGTCAAGTCTCATCTGTGGGGGAAGAATAATTTAGAGGATCAGTAATGGGATGTGGAACATTTCACCTCCAGGTCACTTGTTTGAATCTAACCCTGAACCAGTAGTGATTGAAAATCATTGCCATCTGATTGCTTTCTTTTGCTGGCCTAATGGATATGAACCATTGGTCCTAGTCTAGAGCATACAGGACGTGTGTCTACATCAAAAATCTTCCTTCGGATTGCAGTTAGCCTCTTTACACTCCCAGCAGAGAGAGGACCAGGGTGGAATGGGTGATAGTGAATGAATTGCATTACCCCCATGACCTGGAGGTAGCCATTTCACATGAGTGAGATATACTGGTAGAGTTATGGAGAAACTTTTATTGCCTGCATGATACTCTGCAGAGAGATAGCAAAGCAAGCCTCCAAGTCAGCTGATGTCACACATTTTTTGAGTGCTGAACTTTCCAAGAGAGTGGAAGTATTTTGGGAGTGGCTCTCTAACCTGAACTACCCATCAAGAAAAACTTTTGGCAAAGATTTAAGGATCCTGAAAAAAATTAGTGTGTGTGCAAGGAGTGAAGGGGATGGAGTGAGAGAAAACAAAGTCAGAGGTGATGGTTATACAGAAACAAAAAAAATAACTGAAACCACAATATTGGCCAAGAATTGGTAACTTGGCTAATGTACCACATACCACATATTGTCCAGAAAGAACAGCTCTTATAGAATGCGTTTTTAGTGATGAATCTCAGCTTCTCTAAATGATGCAGTTTAACTAAGATCCTTCCATTGGCTTCCCTTATCTTACCTCTTTTGGACTGAAGTACGTGTTTGCCTGTTAAACACTGTCTGTAACTCAAGAGGAATATGCCTGATTTACACAAGAAGGAGGAACTGCTATTTTCAGAAGGTGTTATATAGTTGCTTGGGATTTATGGGGTTTTCTGGGAATAAACCGTCTTCTCTACAGTTACCTGAGCTGGTTAATAGTGGGCTACAAGGGGCATATGGGCACAACTGAATGCAAATGGCCATGACTATGATGCCATCTTTCCTCTGTCTCGTCAGCCATGAGGCATCTCAAGTTCAGAAGGTCCAAAGCTGCATTTCTCAGCACTGCCACAACTCATCTCTAGTTCTCCTTTTACAGGCCTGTTTGTTTTCTCAAGACAGTAGATCGATCAGACAGTGTGAAGAATACTCTTATTATTTTATTCGACAAGACCAGATGAAGAAAAATCAGATTAACTCTGTGAAGCACAAGTGGAGGAACAGTGGGTTCGTTATTACTCTAACTATAAAGCCCTGCCTTAATCACAGAGCTTTTCTTAATTCTTTGCCTGATCTGCTTAAATAAAACCCTTTTTTAATTAGTATGAGTAATGGCAAAGCTAAAAGCTAAGGTAAGACTTCAAGATTTGGCCCCATTTGATTTTGGATGTTTTGGGTTTTTGTTTGTTTGTTTGCTTTGTAATGCAGGTCCTCACATTTCAGTACAAAGCAGTGTTCAATACCAATTCAGGAGAAAAAGAAAACAATGAAAAAATGGGACTGTACTGCTGCCTTCCAGAAGCCAGTAAGAATAATGTCTTAGATTATAAGAAAGGGCAGTAGCAATATCACCAGTGCAAAGAACAAGTAGCAACTTCTGGCTGCTTTATCACTGACTTTTTTTTTTTTTGCCAATTTAAGATCAAGATCTTAGAAAGAATTACATTCTGTCTTAGGAGGAACTGACAGAAACACATTTTCAATTACCAGCGGGTGACAACAGAACAACAATGTTGGTACGTTTTTAAACAAGGTTATTTCTTGGTTTACAGAGGTGACTATTTATAAATGACTGAACAAGATTCTCTTACAAATGATCTTATTTTTTAAAAAAAATACCCTCATTGTGGGAATGAAGATGTTCAATTTATATCATGCACTCTCTTTCAAAGGGCAAAGGGCCTTTGTGCACAGAAAAAATGCAGTAAAAATGTTTTGAATTGATCAGTTCTTTAAATAAAATCTGCCTGTGTGATGGGGTCTCTTCTGCCAGCTCTTCGCATCGACACAATCCTGCCAGATTTCAGTGACCCCCATCTGGGTTCTGTCCTGTGCAAACAGGGCCTTAGCAGAGAGCATGGTGCAGTCTGTAAATCACCATGTCTTTGAAGGAAGAAAAATGCTTTACTGTGCAGCCACACAAACCAGCAGGGACATGAACCCACTTACAGATAACAGGCATTAGTGTGGTATCATTAAGGAGAATAAAGAAATTTTGTAGTTTTTCAGTGCACTGCAATGTATGCTTTTAGCGAGCTAAGCAGGAGGGAAGAAAGGTAAAGTGCTTGTTTCTATGTGATTATAATGAAGAAAGAAGTGTTGTTAAACTATTCCTGCTTAAATATTTATCTGATTTGAGCTTTGTCAATATAAGAAACTGAATTGTACAATAAGATGACCTGGAACATCACCATTCTGATGGCTAAGCGCAGTTCAACAGTGCTGGAAAGGAATACATCACACAGGCGCACGAGTCAGAAAATGATACAAGTGCAAGGCAGCATGACTACCACCTAATGGGGCACTTCGTGAGGTTGTAAAACAGATGACATATAAATTACAACAGAGTAACAGCCTTTGGTATGTAAAGGAGTCGCATAAACATGGCAGGCAGTGTGGTACCTGAGAGCTGGCAGTGAGATAGCAGTAAAGCAGCAAACAAGAGCCTGTGACAGATGCATCCTATTTTGACTTATGCTGACACAATCCCAAACCTGACTGGCATCAATACTGCAGCTACATCCATTTATTTTAGGATGATGGCCCTGACAAATGCTAGTCCTTTCTGGTACTGGTTTAGTGAGTTTTCACAAATCTGGCAGTGTCATGGTCATGCATGCATGCTCTGAAGCCCAAAATGGAAGGGCTGACAGACCTGTTGAAATCTCTGGGCAATGACAGAAGGCTGGAAGGAGTGATCTGATGCTGAAGTCTGCCATTGAACACCCAGCTTGGGAGATCAGGTGTGATAAAGGACTTGGTGTTGGTGGAAGACTTTAAATACCCAAGCATCTTTTGAAAAACTGGCATGGTGACAAACAGCCTGTCAAGCAGATCCTACCCTACCTTCAAAAAACTTATCAGCAGTGTGTGAGAACCGTTGTGAAATAACAGAGGGCACAATTCTTAGGAATAAAAAGTGAGAGAAAGCAGAAAAAACCTAAAAGACTACAAAAATCCATGACCCTGGGAAAAAAAAAAATTGAAGCAGGGGTTCAAATAATCTAGAAAAGAGGGGTCTCCCTGGGGACAGTCAGCTTGACATGTGCAAAAGACCTTGATGTGAAGAAGAATAAACAGTGCTTCATGTTCTCTCTGAGTAGGACAAGGGGAAATAAGTTTAAGTTGCACAAAAGATAAAAATTATAAAAAGATTCAAATATAGGGGGGAAATTGTACTTGTGAAGACAGTTACGGCCTCAGATGGATTGCTTAGGGAGGATGTGGAATTTCCCTCTTGGGGCAGCTTCCAGGGACAGGTTAGACAAACCGTCATGAACAGTTCAAGTGCAGCTGATCTTGCATGGGAGGCACTGAGTGGGCAAGGCTCTCTATGATGAGGGAATTCACTTAGTCTTCTAAGAAGAAAGCTGAAATTTGAGAATAAGGCTCAAACACTAGCCTTCATAGAAAGAAAATGTTGTTGATATTAGTGATTTTTTCCTTCAAAAATTCTCCCAACTTCCTCACTGGTCATGTTGAAAATTTTATCGATACAAAATTGTCCAACATTTTATTTTCTTCCTGATTCCATTAACTTAACTAATTCAAAGCCATTTAATTTGGGTTAAATAGCTTTCCTATATAAATAGTTTTTGCTTCAAAGCTTTTTGACACACCTATCATATTTTAGGCTTTTCCCAAAGAGTCATTTCTCTTTGTCTTGCTCTTTCTTATCCAACATCTATGTTATAAATTGGTCCAGCAAAGCAAGTATTGTAGTTTAGCTATTTACAAATTGACACTGCTCTTTTGGCAAGGGGGGGAACATTTCAAATTTTGGTAAAAATGTGCTTTGCTTTCACTGAATCTGAGAAATTTAAAGAAAATTAATCTTAAACTTTTTTAAATAGGAATAACAGTTAACATTTAAAATCTAAATGGATATTATGCACTATAACTGGTCTGGAGAGGCTGTCTTTTAAAGCACCTGGTTTGGAGAAAACAAACCTTGCAATTGTCAGAAACAGGAAGAATTACAAATAAAATACATAACCCCACTATTTCCATTCTTAATGAACAACAGTGCACAATCCCAGAAAGGTTAAAAGCTCAAATTTTCTCCGTGGCCTTCAGAGGAGTCATTCTACTGCAGGACTATGCTTGCTACCCATAAAACTCCACCTTGCAAATCTCAGATTAAATAAAAATTACCAGCAGTGGAAGTAAATCTCAATTAAAATCCGTGACCTTAATACTGTCAGCAGACAAATCTGTGCCAGTTATGTTCATCTTAATTTTGCAGCAAGATCTGTTCCAAAAGGGCTGAGATGTTTCATCTTCCTCTGGACTGATCATTTCCACCTCAGTTTATAGAGAATTCTTGTTTATCTGTGGACATATGTTGAAAGCAAGATATGTATACCTCCTCCCTACAGCCTCTGTGCTTGCTGTTGAGCTTGGGAGGACACAAAACACTCTTCCTGGCACCCGCAATAGTCCCAGGCTCCCTCTTTAAAGCAAAAGTTATATATTTGCAGTAGGAGGACTGGTTCAGATAATCACTCATCCAGAGGCCTAGACTAGTACTTGGGCTGGAAACGCCAGATTATTTTTTCCAGTGTTGCTTCCATAAGCTCATTTCTAGACCAAGATGGGAAAAGGCACACAAGAAATACTTTACAGTAAGGTAGAATGTCTAGGGGAGAGAACGGACTATGTGCATATTTCATAAAAGGCTTTATTTTTGGCTTAGTTTTATACAACATTGAAAAATTTTGTTTGAATAAAGTTAGTTCTTTTTTTTTTTTCAAAATGTTGGACAGTCCCACAAAATCTATTGCCAGTAACTTGTCGTAGATAATGTCCTGTGGCTAAATGTTTTCTGTAATATTTTTTCAATGTATTTTACTATAAGGAAGGTAAACATGTGTCCAGAACACATTTTTGTGAACCAGTTTGCTAGAATGACTAATGGCTTGGGTTTTTTTTGTTGTTGTTTTTGTTTGGTTTTGTTTTCCTGTAAGAAAGCAGACTAAAACAGAATAACCACTGGAAGCATCATGGCACCTTGGCTACCTTTCAATTAGACGATACACTACATTATTTACATGTTGTGGTGGCTTGACTTTAGCTGTCTGCCAGACACCCACCCAGCCACTTTCTTACTCTCTCTCCTCAACAAGATGGGTGAGAAATTGATGGAAAAGCTCCTGGGTTGAGATAAAGACAGGGAGATCACTTACCAATTACCATCATGGGCAAAACAGGCTTGATTTGTGGAAAGTATCAGTATATGTGTATTTGGTATAGTTGGCCAAGTATTGTCAATGGGGAGCTGTATCCTGGCATGGTGCAACACTGCAGGCCCCCCATCCTACCTCCACCCCCTGCTTCCAATACCTGGCCGCCTGTAACCAATACACAGGAACTGACAAAATGTCCCCCTTAGAAGAGAAATTGGAAATGTCTTTACACAGAAGACCCTTGAGCTCCCATTACCTTAGAATGAGGAGTATCAGGTGAGTAAGTATAGGACATAGTTAATAACATAGGGGCAACTTTCAAATGCAGAAAACTAAGCAGCCAAGTCCACATTTTAGCCTTTAAACTGACCTGCAAGTAATTTTTAATCAGCACTCTATGTACTAGTTCCTGAGCTGAGTTCCTACGCAGTGGTGTAGCATCTGCAGTATTGCAGTATCTGTGATCTCTTCAGAGTTTGTGATTTTCCTGAATTTCACTAGAAACACTAAATTAGTCACTGCTCCATTTAAAGGTGAGCCCACACCGGGCATGGGGGAGCATCCCCAGAGAAGGTGGCATTGCAAGCCTGCGGGAGGATAGCCAGGAGCAGGTTGTCATCATGAACACAAGGCAAGGGAGCCTACAGTGGCAGCATAAGGGCCACACAACACCATAAGATGGATACGATAGAGGACTTGATGCTTCCTGAGCTCACATCCAAAGACTGATAAACCACTTTTGGTCAGCTTCTTTATTTAATTTAATCTCTTGCAGTGTATGAGTTTTTCTTCTTTTTTTTTAATCTGCCACTGAACTATGCATGAAAATACAATGGTGAGATGCACCAAACGGGCAATGGCGAAAGATCAGATGGGGGAGATACAGAGGAATGACCAGGCTGGCTGGCTGCATACAGCTATGAAAAATGGAAATATACCATTTAAGTGAAATCAAGGCTTCTTCTCATGTTGTTCCTTTAGGCATCACTTAATATGATTTCTTTCAGCAGCTCAACTGGCTTAAATATCTACTTCAAACATTCAGTAACTCCAAACCTGCAGTCTGAAGTTTCCACCAGTGCAACGTGGCCACTAAATCAGACCTTATTTTCTCCAGATGTTGAGCATCTGTCATTCTTAATTAAACTAACAGGAGTTGAGGCTGTGGAAAAGCATGCACTTTTAAAGGTGACTTGCAGTGGGGTGGAAAACTGGAATTTTGCCCTTTCTGCTTCTTCATGATGTGAAAGAAAGGCTAGAAAACTTTCTCCTTTTGAGTCTGAGTTTATTTTACTTAAGTGATGTGCTTAGAAATATCAGGAATATAAAATCAGGCATTTCCTGGTTTTCCCAGGGAACTCTTTGGAGGCTTCATCTCCAAGTATTATTTATTTGTACTGAGGTATGTCTGAGCAGGGATCAGCGCTGCACTGCGCATATGTGATTTGTACAGCAACTGGCACAATCTTTATTTGCTCTTAAAAGCTCTGTGGGTTTTAAATCTTAAACAAAGGAATGTTTTCTCACAAGGTTTTTTAGGTAGAGCTGTTGAATCAGTGTGTTTGATCTAAGAAGGGGAAACAAAATTCCTTTGCCATTTCATCAGTGTGGGCAGAAAATGTTTTGACTTGGCCTCATGTGTTAACCTGGGAAACGTTCAGTGTATCATTCTTTATGATTAAAATATGTTTTGTATAAATGTTTTTTAGAACAGTAAACATAATAGGCTTTCAAATATTTGGTATACATTAGCGAGCTTTCTCTGTAGAATGTGCTAGTCATCAATGGAAGAAATAGTTTAATTTTCTTTAGCCTCTGTAAAACTAAATATTTTGGACAACATGTTGAGATAGGTTAGAACATTTCAATCAACCAGTTTCCATTACCTTTTCGATTTTTGCTGCCATAACAAGATTGATTCTTCTCCTCGTTTTAAGTCTTCCTAGGAAAAAAAAAAAAAAAACAAAAAAAAAACCCAAAACAAAAAAACCTATTACAAGAAATGAGGATTGCAACTCTAAATTCTATAAATAAAAAATAAAGGCCCCCCAAAAAATGTGAATTAAAAGAATAGCAAATATTCAGGGACCTTTATGAGATATATAATGAAGAAACAAATACAGGTATAGCTCGATTTTATTTTCATTTGTATGGCACCCCTGAAAGAAGTTTAACTCAATTGTTTAAGTAGAAATCCATCCTTTGGAGCTCCCTCTGTTTTCCCTTTCATTCTTGTGGTACTTCTGGCTACTCTGAAAGCCTAATTGTTCAGAGACAAGCTATCTCATTCAGCTGAGTCAGAAGCACCTATAAAATCTGAGCTGTTCGAATCAGATGGGGAAAATGTAAACAGGCTCAATCATGCATGAAAGCTTTCTCACAGTACGCAAATATAGGATATAATTTGAGAGTTCCAGAAGTGCAAAAACTTGTATCATTTGCATGGTAAGATCAGGGTTAATAAAAGAGGAGCTGAAGCAGAAAGCTAGCTTCCACAGAAATGAGGAGCAGAGCATGAAGGTTTTTTCACTGAATAAGGATTAATCAAGCATCTATGACAGTTTAAGAAGACACTACATGCAAGGAAGTGTTAGTATCTTTTCATCTGTAAGGAAAAGATGATCCACAAAATCACTAAGGCAACTTCCCTGTCCCTGTGTGCACAGCTGCTGTTGATTTCACAGGAAAACAAAAGCAAGGAAGAAAAAGGCAGAACCAACTTTTATAGATAAATATATGAGTTGAAGTTTTCCTTTCCCTCAGGTTTAAGGATCTAGTGGATGTGTGTACTAGATTATTTTGTACTACATGATATTTTAAACCGTAGCTGGAACCTTTAAAACTGAATAGTGTAGCATAGTGTTCATCTTGCAACGCTGGTCTTTACTTAACAGACTGGAAGCCTTTGCTGAACTGAATTATTCCACTTTTTGTTTTGGCTATGAACCACATGTAATTGTAATGATAGTTAATCCTGATAGCTGTAGTATTAGAATGGTGTGGTGAAGTTCCAAAACACAACTTTTTCTGTATGCAGCTAATATGCTTCCTACTTTTACTGCCAATCCTGATACTTCATTCCTGTAAGCATATGTTCTGTAATTTCTTTTTAATCAGCATTTGAGTTGCAAATAGTCTGCCTAAATTGTCAGTGGTTCTTCAGATATTGTGAGAGGATATAAAGATCTCTCTATCTCTAACTTCTCCTCAATTTGTTTTGGATGCTTTTTTCTTAAATATGTAGGAGAAATGCCTGTTTTGTTAAAAAAGGTCAGGCTCAATTTTTGTATAACCTATGTTTAAAGAACATTATAGATTTTTCACGTATCTTTTAACTTTAAAAAAACAGGCAGGCAGGAAAGCCTCTGCTTTTTAGCATTATATTAGGAGTTGTGGCATTCAGTCTAGTTAGGTGTGACTAACCTCAAATTAACAGTGGTTTTTAACATGTTGTGTACAATCTACATGAAACACCAGTAAACTCCGATGAATCTTCACACTGAGGAAGAAAACCCAAAAACCACAGCTTTACTGAAAAAAACCACCAGTGTGAGTTGATAACTACAGCTTTTTGGATTTTCAGGAGGAAAAGTCAATAGAAATAGGGAATTTAGCTCTTCCAAGATCTCATCTTTGTATAAAAAGAGGCAGGATTAGAGCGGCTTTAAGGGTTTCACATTCACACAGGTGGGAAGCAGCTGATTCAAGGTATACCCCAGTGAAACACACTGATCATTAGAGAAATTCACAGAGTTTGAAAGGAACTATGACAGTGAAAACTGTCTTGCATTCAACAACACCCAGAAAAGCCCTACTCTGGAGCCACTGAGATAAGAAATAGAGCGCAGCAAGTCCTAGGAGACAGTGAGAACAAGGGGCTGATGCTAGGGGTGCTACAGAATTGCACTCCCTTGACTGCACACTCTTCTGGTGAGCTGACTTTCCCAGGTTGTAATCAGGAACTTACCCTTGCCTTGCTGGAAGTTACATGCTTTTTTTTCATTTTAAACCATATTTATTTTTAACAAATCAATTCAATAGACCTGACAAATTGGCATACTTTGTAATTTCCCCAGAGTCAAGGGGTTTAGATAAGGCAGTGTTGCACACAGAGACTTACTTTTTGAGATCCAGGCAAACATAGGGGACCCCATCTGCTAGAAGGCATGTGAGAGCTGGTACTATCAGCTGTCAGGACGCAGGGGACAAGTATGCCCTGTCAGTTGCTCCCTGGTGCCCTTGGAAAGGAGGCCTGCAGTGAAGGGAGATCCTGTGGCTTCAGGAGCTGCATATTTTTGTGCAGATGGCTTACTTACACATGAACACTTAAAAATAATGGTGGCAGCATGAATTTTCCTTCAGCTCTGGTGCCTTTTTGGCACATCACTGAAGTTGTAAAGGTAATCATTGTTTAAAGATGTCTGACTCTCTTCTGCACTCAGTTTTTCTTTAACAGAGCTCTTTGAAAATCAGCATATTTTTCTGAGAAAGACCAAAGTTGTATGCATTCAGGGAACAAAAATGTAGAACTGGTGTAATTTTCTTCAGTGAAGGAGATTCAAGAAGTTAATCAGAAATTAGTGTTTTGCATCATTTATGAGGCAGAATTGTGCCTTACTGGTCCATCCTGAGGCAACTGGCCCTGCCTTGGTCTGTCCAGCACATGGCAGCTTTATGGAGGCAACACGTGAAATGATCCAGTGGGTGTGAAAGTTTCATCCCAACTCCCTGGCTAGATATTGGTTGACCCTGTGGGGTATGGAGCTTTCTAAAACTCATTTGACAGGTATGAGAATATTTGTGTGTGAGCTGCGTCCTACAAAAACTTGGTATGAATTTTGCTTCAGGAATAGCTATTAGCATTGCATTCTCAGACTAATCATGTAATGTTTCTTGAAAATGCTTCTTTTTCCACAGTTTTCTAAACCAATGGGGGACTTGAACAAAAAGCCTTTAATCACTAGCTAACTCTATATACTTTAAAGAAACCTGTAATAGACAGCTTGAAACCGTATTATGCAATGTTGTACAATTCAGTGCTGGACACACTTATGAAATTTTAATCTAAAACCAATATTGACTTAAACAGACTTCATGCTGATATCTTTTCAAGTACTTTTCATTGCAGCTCTTGTTGTAATACTTAAAAGACAGGGTGAAACATTCTGGCTAAAATATCATATTAATATATCTTCTGTATGAGGGAATAAACAATTAAATCAGAAGAATAAACAACTGAACTCCTCTACCTAGGTAGATGTAATCAGCTGATATCACTAAAACTCCAGCTAAATATTGAAGAGAGAGAAACAGTACAGTTTCATGTCAAACAATGGTTGTACAAACTGTCCATTAACTGCCTATGGGAATGCATTAACATTTTTCAGTTTAACCTGTATAACCTTGATATCAAGCCAGAAACAGTTAATTCCACTTCTCTGCCCTTATTATTAAAAACCCAAATGAACAAGGAAGAATACTTTAGCCATTTCACATACCCTGCAAAGGTGTATTTGTCCATGAATGAAGAATCTCTGATCTTAGTACCTCTTATTTGTGTACTTGTATAGTCTTATCAACATCAGGAAGGCTTCTGGTAAGCCTGTGCTTAAACATGTAGAAAATTAGGAGTAATTTTTATACATTCTGAGGACCACGGCCTTGGGTATAATAAGGCAAAACCTTGTCCTTTAGGTTTTTGATTAAGAACAGAGGTGATTTCCACTCTTCTTGATGGCAGCATCCAAGGCCAAGGGTAAAGTAAAATCATGCAAGTGAAACTGCATCTGTCTTGCTTACAGTAGGAATATAATGTTAGCTAACATTTTTTCATGAGAATATTCTCCCTTTGACCAGGCTGACTTTATAACTTTTCCAGCTTCCTGTCCCTTACAATTATTTTAGGGGTAGCTCCTAGCTAGCTCCACTAGCTCCTAAAGGAATTTTGCCTTGAGAAAATGTGCAAAAGACAAGTCTTCAAACTTTCAGCTTTTTCAGCTGAAAAAAAAAACCAGGGTATATTGACTTGTCACAGACACTTTCCCAGCATTGCTCTTACAGCAAACTCCTGCTCCTACATCGTCTTGCGAGTGCAGATTTAGCCTTCTTGCCCACCCCTCCCTCCCCTGGGTGTTGGATTCCATGGAAATAACAAAATGAGGCTTCATTAGCATTTCTGCAAGAGCCTTTGATCAGGTGTCTCATTTAGGGGAAGAAAGGAAGAGTAGAAGGAGAAGGCCACATGGTTATTGCTCCTTGTTACTGCTGGCTGTTCTCTCCAGCCTTCCTGTTTCCGATGCTGACATGTCAAAAATCTCTAGAGATGTCAATGTTTTTAAAATGAATACACAGATTCACCTTTCATGTGTGCCTTAGTTCTTTAGAAAGGAACAAACTCCCCACTTCCACCTGTACCTAATTCTTGCTGGATGCAGCATGGATGTGGCAATCCTTATCAGAGAGCCTAAATGATAGATGTTTGATCCTGTCATGCAAATATCTACCCACCTATTACACATGTGTGTGAATTTGCACATGAACTTGGGTAGAAAGATCAGTTCTGACAAAGGCAATAGTTACATCTCCCACCATCTCGGTCTCTAGTGCAGCTGATTGGGGTTAGCAATAGCTGGCTATCTAAAAGGAATAAGTACAATTTTTCTTACTTCTGAGGTGAAATCTTCACCTTGATCTAAATCCTTTCTTACAGTCAAAGGACGAGAGTGATTAAAATGAACTGAGAAACTCTGCTTTCTGCCACTGGAGGTTCATTGCAACAGGCCCCACATAAACATCCTGTACAACTATCCCCAGAGGATCTGTTTGCAAACAGTTGTTAGGAGTGGAGTGTGGAGGGCACTGAACCCCTCTCAAGCTGCATTGTGGAGATTCCAGGCACTGCTTTTGCCACGCATCCATGCTGGACCACCGCCATAGTCTACACAGTGCTACAAGCTGTTCCAGGTTCTTGGAGGAGCCAGAAATAAAGTTAGCTGACAGCTAACTGCTTGCTTTTGCTCTGCGAGTGCTATGGATTAAACCAATGCAGTCCAGACTAAAGAAGGCAACTTCTGATTCCAGAACCTGCTGCTGCAGCAAAATGTTGGAAAAGAAAGACAAATCGGAAGAGCCTGTTTTTATCCTTCCTTTCTCTGCCTCACCACTTCCCGTCACTTTTCTGCAACACCCACAAACAAGACCTTCTGGAGTTACTTTGAAGGGCTTACCACCCCTCTGTTTCCCCCAGATCTTCCTCTCCAAGGACATTTTGATGTCTTATCATATGCAGGCTGTGCATGTTTCAATAAATCCATCCAATATTGTGACCAGCATTGCATACAGACACTTTCCCTTCCTTATTTACCTTGTCCAATTCTTACAACAGTAAGTAGTGTCTTCCAGCATCGCTTCAGATCTTATTTCTATTCTTGCGTCTCCAATTCAAAAAGCTGTCTGTTCTTTGTTCTAGCCTGACAAGTCAGGTTTTGTATGCAGACCAACCTGGCTGGAGATTTTCAGCCTGACTTTAGCTATCTGAGCATAAAAGAGACAAGGCTCATATATTCTTGGAATTCCCTGTCTGCTCATATAAAATATAAATTACAGACACGACAGATTAACATTATCCTGTTACATCAGTTGGGGATGTAAAACTTTCCTGCCACCGTACGTCTTGTATGCTTGTCCCTTTCTCCCAGCTCAGCAGCTCTGTTTTCCATTTGGATAGTCTCTGCCCTGCAGAGCATATAGTTTGCTATGCCACTGTGGTCTTTAGTTACTACCATAACAGTCTCAAAGTTTATTAATAACCTCCAGTGCTTTCAGACTGGAGGGAGGAGGTGGTCTTAGAGGATCTTAGAGATTACTGCAGACCAGGCAGCCCTTACCTCTACAGCAAAATTCCCCTGGTGGAGTAAGAGGAGGCAGGAAGCAAGAGAGAAGTCCCAGCACCAAAATCCAGGATGCAGCCCAGGGTGAGCACCTCTCCTGTGAGACCTTGCTTGGAGCCCCCTGTAACTTCATGCTTCACCATTTTGTAGGTCATGAAGTGAGAACTGTCTGTAGGGGTCTTCCAGGAGGAGAGGGATAAGAAAAATCTTCTCAGCTGAACACGGAAAGTAAAACTGACCCTACCAGAATAATACAAATACTGGATACAACACCACAGTGCAAAGCCTTTTTACATTTGTGTAAATGAATAACTGAAGACATACAAGTACACACAAGCCTATCACATATACTAAATTAAGTAAATTTTATGTCTAAA
Organism: Phalacrocorax carbo; assembly: GCF_963921805.1. Taxonomy (NCBI): domain Eukaryota; kingdom Metazoa; phylum Chordata; class Aves; order Suliformes; family Phalacrocoracidae; genus Phalacrocorax; species Phalacrocorax carbo. The sequence goes on along the minus strand of NC_087515.1, from coordinate 60,576,407 downwards.
TATATGGATACACATTTATGCTTAAATACATGAAAATAAATAGTTTTATCACTATGATGTACTATGTCTCCAAAAATGATCCTTTTTCCCCTCATTTGCAAATATAAACACTCACAAAATGTGTTTTGCTGAATGCTTGGATACTATTTGGGAACAATAAAATTGTAGCTAAGGAAAATAAGAGGGTCATGGTTTTGGCTTTTTAAGATCATAACACTGCAACTTGTGAATTTTTTTCCCAGAGGACTCAAGCTTTCTTCAAGCATAACAGCTCCCCTTGTGCTGTTTTTCTTTCCTCAAGTTATGCTTAAAATGACCCATAAGCAGAGTGAGACTGGATGAACATCTCTTTCTTCCACAGCCCTGTGAATTTTTAATGCCTGGCATTAAGGTGAAAACCATCATTTCTCTCTGTCTGCTGGGCAATGGGCCATCAATTAAATTCTCTTTTGTCCATATGTAAAATAGCTAATGGTTGCAGCTTCTTTCCATAATAGAGCCATTAGTGGTAATCTGCCCCTCTCTGCCAACCGATTTACTCAGATGGGTATAGATGAATTGGCAGTAATGTGCCATATAAACCTGGCTCTGTAGATGTCCTGAAAGCAGCAAAGGTCTCTCAATATGATAGTTTGCTCCATTGTATCTCTGTTTGATATGTAACATAATTATATATCGGTGTGGCTGTAGTTGAATTTGCAAATGGTTTTGTATTCCAGGATTTCAGTTTACACAAACCTGATTCATGATCTGACATAATACATAGATAAAATGTCTTCAATTTGGTAATGTGCATCTGATTCACATTGATTATACTCAGCACTGCTATTCAAAGCCCTAAATTATCTTTGCTGTTTGCTAGCTTACAAATACAGCAGATAACTGTTAGGGAATCTGAAACCCTTTGTAAATATGCCCATTTGACTGCTGCACAATTAGTATTTTGCATTTTATTTAAAACTTGTCATCTCTAAAGAACTCCAGCTTCTTTGTGGGGAGGGGGGGTGCAGTGGGGGGACATTGCATTTCCTGGTAATGGTAAAGCAAAAAAGGAAAGCAGAGTATAGACATCTCGTGAACAGTGATGAATGTTTCAGTCATGCGTTTACCCATGCCAGTGTGCAGTAGTTGAATAATCAGCAAGATAAACCATCATTTTATTTGTATTTGCTGTTTGACAAGTTTAATAATCTAAGTAACTTATTCAGTAAAAACCGGCAATGATCCAGGGGAATGTGTTTTTATTTTCTATTTTCCCAGGGTTGAAGGGCATTAATGTATAGCCACTGATACCAGATTTGTCAATGTTTTGAACATGTAGGAAGACTACAGCAATATGGAAAAACTCTGTTATGGTTAGGAAAGCTGTAGAGACGATTTATAAGTGAAGTTGCCAAATAGGATATACATTTCTTGCACTACTTAAATGTTCAATGATTAAAAATGTGCTATCAAGAGAGCATTTCTGTCCTGAAAGTAATTCACCTAATGGTTAGTGTTTACTCCAAGTTATATGCAAAATATTTGGGGTTGTTTCTCTTTTCAATAACGTGAACGACAGAGGAAAAACATGGGATGAAGAGATCCTGGAAGACATGTTTCAAAAGCTATTGCCAGTAGTCCCACTCTCATTTATGTCTGAAGCAGAATCCCAAAGAGTTGATACTGAAACAAAGTTAGATCAATACTGAATGAATGCTCTTGACATTTTCAGTGTCTGGTATGTTTGTGTGCACATATTTAAGTTTATATGTGCATGCATACGTTGTAATTAATGTATCAGTGTCCAATAAACACACGCTTTTTGCTCTCTGCTTGCCTTTCTTGACTGGCTCTCTCTGCAGAATGTTTCCAGTTTGGGTCATTTCTGTCCTCCTGCCAGTTTTCCAGTCCAGTGTGATCCAAATTAAATAACCTTCTATTGTGCCATTCCTGATGAATGTCAGATTAATCTTAGCAGAATGTGGGACTTTGCTTGACAAGATGATTACTGCAATATTTTAACAACCCTTAGGGCCTTAATTCGCTAACAATTTATGGTCCACCCTATACATGAACACTGTTTCTGCCTCCTGAATGCTCAGGTGCATTCTGCTGTGAAATATACAGTAAAGTAACGTTTGGTGACATGCACTCTCTTTGCTACATGACACGAGTGCTTTAGATAGGGTCTGAGGAGGGCTTTGAAAATGCACACTCCCCCAAAGACCAAGAAGAAACCTTATCCCAAAGAAAAAGAGAAAAATGCTGCCAGCAGTCCATAGGAGCCAGGTAAGGGAAAACTCTTTTTCTTGTATTTAAGCAGAGGAGCTGTGATCTGCATTGTGGTGACTGTCCCCACCAGTCGCTCGGAGGAGGCGAAGAGCACAGCCTCTGCTTGCTGCCAGAGCCAGCCGTGAGTGCGGGCACAGAAGGAGCTGGGGCCAGCCAAGGAAAACCCTTGCTGGAAAGCCCAGTCCACAATGCAGACACCAGACGCGGAGGCCAGAATAGAATCTGAGAAGTTTAGAAGGAATTTAAGAACGAAGCCAACATTTAATGAAGCTTGGGAAGAAACTTCCCCTAAGGGCCTGCTATTAAATAGCTGCTGGCTGTACGCTTTTTTTTGTTCTCTTTTAGAGCAGCTGGTACTGGCCCTTGCTGGAGACAGAAGAGCTGACAGGGTCAGAGATGGCAATGGCTGTCTATGAGGCTTATTCTAATTTGAGCTAATAAAGTACAGACTCTTAGCAAAGGATGCATCCTGATGAGGATGTATTTACAATGTATGAGTGAAGGAAATATCCCACTTTCCCTCTCACATTTGTGTCCAGCCTGTCCCAGGACACAGGGTTATGTTTCACTTGCACAGTGTGCCTTTTTCTGTCTTATGTCTGTAGTGTCATAAAGCAACTGGTAGTGTTTAGTGGCTCTCTGCACCAGTAGCTCCGTCTTGAGGGACTGAAATTGATGTAATTTATCATGGCAGGTGAATATGCAAGCTGTGCCTCTTGCCCCATCACACAACATAGTAGAAGAAGCAACAGACAACGAGTGGGAAATAGGTCTCTCATTTCTGTTTTTTTTTTTCCCTCAGCTTTCTGAAAGGGCAACATCATATGTCTGCATGGCTGGAATATCTAGGTACAGCAGCTCCTCTTAATGGAGCTGTGTACCGCCGTGCACTGTCAGAAGCTGTTGCTGCTTTATTACTGAACCATTCACTGCGCATTTATTTTGCCAGAAGTAGTAACGAAAAGTACATTTTGTTTTGTGACATTTTTTTCCAAATGAAAGAATTCCTTTCCCTGTATTTATACCTTGTCTTGATGCTTTTGTACTGTCACTTAACAGTGAAGGGCCCTTGTATCTTTTATTTAATAGACATATCCCAAGCAGGGACGGAGCAAATGGATGGGGCTGTCATTGCCTGGATCAGTATATTTTCTCCCTCCACACTTAGTGTTCCCTAATCACACAGTATCACCCCTGGCTTGATGGATTCATTAAAAATCACAGCTCCAGGTCTTTTGATTACATGTGCCAGTTCTTTCAGAAATTTAGGATGAAGATTACCAGGTTGCCCTGACTTGACTGCAGTGAGCTCCTCGAGTTTTGGTTCCACCTCAGTGGTGTTACTTTGTGTTTCCACAGACTTGTTTCCATTAACCTTCTTGTCTGTACCTCCACTTTCAGCATCATTTCACTAATCCATGCCAAAAAGGCAGGAAGCATGGGCGTGAGTCATACTCACAGGGAGGCATCCAAAGGGTAACATAATCCTACCCCCACTATGAAGGATCCCTCAGCATGAATATTGCAACTTGGGTTCAAATACACCGCTGCTATTATTTGGAGAGGGACTCTGCAGGACTGGGGAGAAAAGACGGCGAGTGACATGGTTTTGTCTGGGCAGGGACCCATTTCAACCACTTCTAGAATTTGTCCCAATTAGCCAAGCTCCTCACAGGTGTTGGCCCCACACGGTCCCCAGGGCGGCTGGTGGAAACTGCAGCTGCTCGGCACCTTTGCAGGCCAGGCTGCTTATGTCTGGGAGTAATCGAAATGCTTCAACCATGAAAAGGTTTGTGACTTTGAGAATATTTTACATATCCCTGTTAAGAAACATCAAAATAACCCTAATCCCTTTGCAAACGTTAAGTCTTAACACAATCTTTTACTTGGCACTGTATCCGTGGGCAGGCATACACACATGTTAACAGGGCTAATGAGCAGAACAGTCAGTAAAATAAAATCAAATAAAATAAAAAAATAAAACAAAATAGAATAAAATAAACCCCTCCTGCTCCCAACAGTGCAATCTTATCATGGTTGGGCTATATTTTTCTTCTGCAGAATTCAAAGTTTTGTTTTAAATTCTGCACATCACAGCCATACTAAATATCCCCTTAGACAAGACACAAAGCTGCTGAGTAAGACCCCTGCAAATCAGGAATGCTTTTTCATAAGACCGACATGCATAATTTATATCTGCATACAATTAGCCTGTTTACATTTATACATCTTCTGTTTCCTTTTATGTGAAATATTCCGCAGGATAGTTGGTAATGCATTCAAAGTAACCTGTTTTTTTGGTTTTTATTAAAGGCTGCAGGACTAAACAATTTATAAAACCTCACACCTAATAAATACTTTATATGAATACAAAAGTGTTCTCTTACTAGGTAGCAATGGCTTTACATTAAAAATAGTTCTGCTTTTTCCCAGGTTTGAAGCTCTCTCAAGCAGTAGTCTATAAATCCTTCACACATTTTAAAAATGTGTTTAAATTGTGGTTCTTGTGAATGCATTCAGTGTCAGAGTCATAATCATCTCTACAGAACAGATACAGCAGACCAAAGTCCTTCCATCACCCCTGATCTGGAGGGTCACTCATTTAAGACTGCAATATCCTTTAAGGGGTTTGGACTTGCTTCACCAGACATACTGAGGTTTTCTTTAACCCTTCTGTGCCTGGCAACTTGTGGTGTCTCCTGGCCCAAATGAAGCGATGAGGCTGTATGTACATAACAGATGATAATGAAAAGGCTTGGTGTAATCATTCAGATATGCAGCTATCCCACAAGAAAAGCTGGTGAGAAGCAGCACAGCAGGTGAGAAGATGAGGAGGACTCACACGGGGACTGTTTTCACCAGGCAATAGCCAGCAGCTAGAGGTGGGTGGGGATGAAAAGCACTGTTTGGGGCAGGGGAAACTGGTCTGAAGAGGAGCTGGCATGGAGAAGGAGGCTTCAGGGAAGGACAAGTGTCTGGGAGGGAATGAGCAGGGACAGGGGCTGGGCGAGGTGCTTGAGAAAGGAGACTAAAATTTTGAAAAGAAAACTATTTCTTGCTGAAGAGAAAGAAATCCTATTTTCCCCAGGCAGACAAGACCATGTGCCTTTTATTCGGATAATATTTAACAGTGGAGACATACAAATTAAATCCCTTTGTAAACAACTCATTTCTAGCTCTGTACTCTCATACTTACAATGGAGGAAGTTGCGGATATTGTAAAAACACCTACAGAGGTATAGCAGAGATGCTCTGTTTTGCAAGCCTGTCATGCTTAGAGCAATAGTTTTGGGTTCCCACCGCCACCCAGGCACATACCCCCCTGCAACTTCTGCCGCACAATGATGAGTTAGGTCAGTAGCTTTTTAACTACCAGCTACTGAACTTTGGATTTGAGCGCCTGGGGACAGACTGGCCCTGTCTCCCTCAGAAAACCCTGGCACTTACTCCTGGAACATTTGTTCTTTGGAGCAGATTTCCTTTTCATATTCCACCCTGTACCTCCCCCCTCTTTTTTTTTTACAGTATCCCCTGAGACCACAGTAGCTATTTTCTGCCCATGAGTCAATGGTGAGAACGGTGAAGAATTTGGTATGGGGTGATCCAAGAGGGGGGGAATTACTGGTATTACTTTGCACTCACCCAGCACCAACTCTCCAAAGAGCTGTTATTGTAACATAAAACACAGCTGGAACATAAGCCATTGATCCTTATGAGTTTTTTCTTCAATCAATATTTCTTTATAGGGAACTTCACTTAGGATGCAATAAAGAGGTACATCATAACTGCTATGTGCCACAGGATACAAGGGTTCATTTTAGATGCTCTGAGTCCTGCTGGTATTGAAAGGGGACCACAGTGCCACAGCAGGCCAAAAGATGATACATTTGGAGACTGGGTTCTGCAGTCTGTGATGCTGTTGGCAAGAACTAGGACCTCTCAGACAGCTCCCCAGGGCACAATCCTTGAGTCTGCCAGCGGCTGCAGCTCTTGACCTCTCCTGTGCCTTAGTCTCCAGGAAATTATTTCTCTGTTACATTCTTACTCATCAGCTTTGAGACTCACACTTCCCTGGCTGAGGAACAGGATGACTAAATACTGGCCAGGACAAGCCCAAATTCTCTAAATTCTTATACAGCCTGAAGGATTGAAAATGGGCAGGGAAGAAACATCCAAACAATCATTTGCATGGAAACAAGTTGCCTGGCATAACAAGACAATTAAAACATCCATCCCAGCAGTGCATTTTTATAAATGAGTTCTGTCAGGGGCTGAGGAAGAGCTCAGAGCCACCTCACAAGGCAACAAGGGAAGTGTGTCAGATAGGAATTAGTGTTCATACAACCAGGCAGATGCATTGTCCCGTGCAGCTCGGATGTGGAAGGGGCTTTTGCCTTTTCTCCAAGTCCGGAGAGCACCAAGCAGCTTTAGTTAAAACAGGAAAACTTGTCTGTCAGATACTGAAATAGAACAAGATAAGCTCATATGCTTACGATTCTGTGTTCGGTGATAAATAAAGAGTTATTGTTAAAATAAAAGGAGGAAAAATGCAAAGGAAAAAAATCCCAGGACATTAATCTTTGGTCTGATTGTACAGCTTACCATTATCTTGCAAACATGCCTTTTCTAATTTACTTTTACTTTTAGGAAAGTGTTCCTATCCCTTGCCACTATCCTCTGCTGTTCATTGTGAAACTAATAACAGCCAATTAATGTTGCTGTAACTGAGCTGAACTTTTGTTGCCCAGTGCTGCCCAAAGTTCCTGGTCAGTATGTAAACATCACTAGTCTGTCTTTTGTAATTTTCTGCAAGCCAGTGACCAACAGGTTTTGTCTTGTCTCAAGTAGCCCGGAGGTTTAGTTAAGTCTCAACAACATATAACTAACAGCTAGGGAGAGAGAGATAGAGATTAGAGAGGTCAAAACCAAAAGCAGAATGTGATAGTTACACATCACTTCATTGTTTTAAGATTAACAGATACTGGCAATTATCCTTTGACCCTTTGCAGAGATGCCCTACAAAGCAGAAGGGGTTATGCACAGGACTAAATCTCTCTGTGTTGGCTCATTTCCAATTACCATCTGAGGGTAGAGCTGTGGTAACCTTTGCTTGCTTCCTCTGACTTTCTGAATCTCCCCTCAGTTTGGTTCCCAACACATGGCAGAAGAAAAGATGCTGCTTGTCTTCCCTCTTCCAAGCTCTGCCCCCATCCCCACTTCAGCTCCAGAGATTTTAGTGCTGAGAAGGTGCATCCCAGGTGGATCCCGTGGACGGGGATCCTCACAGACTGAGAAGAACGGCAGATATCATTCTGTTTTGGTGAAGAAACAGATATCAGCTGTCCTGTGACAATGCTTATAAAGAGACTGATAAAAAACCTCATGAGTTTTTGAGTAGACACTTGTGAATTAAGGGATTGCAGGCCTTAAGTAGCAGGGCTCATCCACCCCATTTTCATCTGTTTTCTCTTTAGCTGTTCCTCCCTTAGTTTAAATGCACTGTGAAAGAGAGGCAAATAATTGAGACAAGCAAGAATGGTGGTTGACTTGCTATATCAGAAAGAGGTCAATACTAACATATTTCTGAGTCACTGAACTGTGCAATGGAAATGCTGGTGATTTCAGAGACAGCAAACAGCATGCACAAAGCATATGCAATGACACATACACATATACACAAGCATATACAAGACTTAGACTCATATATAGTACACACACTCACACTCATATAAACAAATACCACAGTGATGTCCAATGAAAGAATGGATATTTTCTCAGTTCCAGATAAAAGGATTGCTTGCTTGATCTACTATGTTAACTGTGAAGAGAAAACAGGATGGAAGCGTAGGCAGAGGTATGAAGTGGGCAGAGAGTGTTAGAGAGTTCAGGATTATATCTGTTAGTGCAAAAACACTTTGTCAGAGCACAAAGGTGTAAAATTATGAAGATAGAAAGAGAGGGAATTCAGTTTCTTCCATTTTGAGCCTTTATTTTACTAAGGAGTTGAAAAGTTCTTAAAACATTGAAGAGACAGGTTTATGGGTTGTTTGAGCTGTGAAAAACTCATTTTAGTTCACACAAGCTTTGCTGATTTTCTCACTTTTTGTTGATATGTTATGCATGGACTTATCACGCCAGTGATATTTCTCTGTTTCTTAGACCCCTGAAAGGTCATGGGATCCATTACCAACAAAGTTCTGCTACAAATGCTGATCTACCTACAGGATTCAGTGCTCAATAAGGTATGCCTGAGCATTTTTCACTTTGAAGTTCACTGAAAATGTGTGGAAACTACAAGCTATTTGCTATTGAACGCACTAAAACAGGACAAAGAAATTATGTTCAAAATGAAGATGCTCCTCACATCTACCCAGCAGGTTATGGAGCACCAGGTGGAAGTATTAGGAAAATCATGCCTGCTGAGTAATTTGAGAATAAAGGATTTGCTACACTGTCAAAGGATAAAGAACTTCTGGTCTCTTTGAACAAATCAATTCCTTATACCCTAAAACTCAACAATTAAAAGTAAGCTATTTGCACAATGAAAACTGGAAATCCTTTAAGATATGTAGTAAGTCCATCATTTAATGAGCCACGTGAATGGTAATCATCAGTAAGTGTGTAAAATATTGGATTCCTCACACAACAGAAAAAAGGATTCTAAGAAAGCACGTAAATATCCTGGAACAAAAAATTCAGCACAAAAGAATGGTCAATGAGTGAAAAATTGTGGAATTAGTTTCTGTTTCCAGCCTTAATGAATGACTCTGACAATTCCTGCCCTTTGTTGATTTGTAAAATAGTTTAACAGCTCAGCATGAACACACTGTCAAGATCTAAGCCTATCATAGAACTGAGATACAAGCACTTAGGGTTTTTTTGTTGTTCCTGGTCTGCTACATGCTCTGCCAGAGAAGATTTAGTGTAGGAATGAGCAATCAAGAAAGGGGGCTTCTATGAAATTTCCTTGGTTCTGTCATTTAATATTAATGCTGGAGCTCCAGGACTGACATTTGGGCTGGCTGACACTCATGCATGTGAATCTGAACTAGTCCTACAGCTCTGCTGCTATGATCCACAGCATCTTTTTGGGCCAATCAACTCTGCATTTCCCTGGTGCTAATTTCCTTTGTAAATCGTCTTCACTAAAAACACTTCAGTGTTTCTGAGGACGAAGGGGACCCGTGACAGAGTTTTCCCAGAGCCCTGAGTGTGCTGAGGAGGCAAAAGTTAGCCTACTCACATAACTCCACCTGTATTGTTGCAGAGGGAGGAGTCCACTTTACATAAATAGTATAGAAGTGGCTTTGTAGTTTGCTCCATATTGATCTAATTTAAAACACTTTCTGACATGCTTATCCACAACAACACCCCAGTTTTAAGGAAAAGAATAAGTGCTTGAGACACGGCCAGAGGGATAGAGATGGTGCAAACATGGCATGCTGATCATGGGTAGGCTGAAAGGCCCATTCTCCTGATTTATTGTCTAAGTCACTGTCTAGGTATGCATCTGCTGCCCCCTCTAAGCATGCCCCCTGGGGTGGTGGAGAAGTAAAGATAGAGTTATTGACTTCTCAACCACAAGAGATCAAAGAGTCTACTGACACTGCAGTGTATGATGCCTCTCAAGTGACTCCTGAAATTTAAGACTTAGTCTTGTTAATGCCATGAGGTGTCTATTTTGCAAACAGATGGGGTATGAAGGTCTTGATTTTCAGCCAGCCTGTGCAATGCTGTCTTGGTTCATAAGCTATGTGGGAGCTGGATGGGAAGATGATCTGAAAGGGGCCGAAACAACTCTGCGATAACAAGAGTGAGAGAGTGAATTTAGTGAGGGTAGGGCTGAACATCTTCATACCCTGCCAGGAGGTGAGACAGAGGGCTTACAAACAAGCCTTAATGCTTTTATAACATTACTAGTCTTAATTATAACCAATAACAAACCTTCCTGGTGGAATCTTTTGTTGGCATATTTTGTGTGCAATTTTGTTTTAATGTATTGTCCTTTACTCTTCAGATACTGTTCTATTAATTGATCTCACTGCTGGTGTTTGGTGATATTTATCTGTATAGATGAGGACTAAGTGAAGGAGGTTGGGGTTTTCTGATACATTTGAGATGCCTGGGTACATTGAAATATGCATATGTTACAATTTATATCAATATAGTCATGCAAAACAGGGTGACTAGGCAATGTAAATAACATGAGAGGAAGTGCTTAGACAGAATAACTGTTGAGAACCATGATTTTGTACTGAAACATCTTTCAGAAGAAAACTGGGATTTAGAATGCTAAAGTGGTTGTGCTTTGGTAAATAAGGATCTGGGCTTTTCTGTTCTTTTTTCAAAACTGTTTTTGTTTAGTTCTAAATAACAACATAGTTTAAAAAATATTCCTGAGTAAGGTGAAAAAACCTGTTTCTTAGGAAGAGGTCACCACTACCTAGATGTACATTTTGCTCCTGAGACACAAAAGCAATTCTAATCTAATGCAGGTAGCAACTATGTGGAGGGGGCAGAGTGTCATATTTGTATGCTGATGTGCCCTGTATGGGTTGCTTGTCCCTCCAATAACTGCTGCTCCTATCCAGCACTCATCAACCACTGTCTTCCTAGCCCCTTCTGCCTCCTTTTACTCTTTGAGGTGAGCCCCTTCTTCAGAAACTAAGGATAACAGGTAGATATAGAGATATAGAGTTCTCACATGGGAAAAAAACCCTGACTTTGCAATTCTAGCTGATGTTCTTGATCTTAAGAAATCTCTTAAAGCTGGGCTTTACAAAGGGGCAAAACCTTACTTTCATTACAGTGTCAAGAGTTGCTCCTGAACTGCAGTGATGATGGAACTTCATACTGGAAAATATTCCATCTAGAAAAGGCATGATTCAACTCCAATAGCTGAATCCACCCTTTTCATTAGAAAGTAAGTGGCAACAGGGAAAGAATTAGTGAACAGATCCTGTATGCAGTTTAATTCTTGTTGGGTTTTTTTTGTTGTTTGTTTGTTTGCTTACTTGGATTGCTTACAATGACTGTGGATTTGCCTGTTTTCTACTCATCAATGACTATGGGTTTTTGTGTTCTAATCTGGCAGAATAAATTCCTTGTGGCAGGTAAGCTGATTCACATAAACTTGTGTAGCTTATGTAGGGGTTTTTTTGAAACAGTCTTTAGTTACTCAGGGCATTGAAGTTACAGTCCTTGATTCTAAAATAAAATGCTTGAGAAGGAAATGTGTGTATTTTGAATTAATAGAATACATATCAGGGTCCTCATTTAAACTGTATATCAAAACAAGGATATGAATTCAGTGAGTGTTATCTTCATCTGAGACATCAGTTTACAAACTGGTTAATTATGTATCTTAAATATATAATTATAGCAAGGGAAAAATCTGGTTCTATGTCAAATAACTGGGTACTCTGTCACCACAACTAAAGGAATTCTCCAATTGTTTGGGAAAGATATTCTTTCCTCCTTTTCATTTTAAAGATCAAATAGAGCATACCCTCCATTTATTTGTCAGGATCAGAAAGCTACGTTAAGAAGACTTTTAGAGACACGGGCTATTTGCTACCTTGCTGTTAAAATCATGTTTTGCTGTCTGTAACCACAATATTTTCAACATTGTAATGCTAGGCAGGAAGCACAAGATTACTAGTTATCGTCTCTGATTTCACTGTTTCCTGTTTCGTGTCTTATCTGGCCTAAAATTTCTGTAGATAAATGCAGTTTCCAAGTTAAACACAGATGTGGTGCAGTATAATTCTGGCAGGTGCTATTGTGTTTGTGCTGTAAGAGGTGTTACCTGATCCTGCTTGTCTTTAGAGCTGAGAAGACAAGGGGACTGATTCTGCTTTCCCTCAAACATGCACAGTGGTGTAAAAGAGAAAATCTCCACTAGCAGGTACTTTTTGGAGGTCAATCAGGCCCACAGTGAGGAGCTTGTTTTCCAGTCCTTCCTGGACTCTCACAAACACCTGCCCTCTGTTCCCTGGGAATTATGCTTTCCTTTGCAATTTTTGAATGTGCATTACAGCAGTTTGTTGAGATGCTGATACAAATAGGATAAAGGTTAAGGGTGTTCTAACAGGTATCACACAGAAAATAGGCAGGGGAAGGGAAATAGGCACTATAATGTGGAGATTAAGAAAGAGTGTTGCAAGAAAGGGTGTAAAGATGCATGCAAATAGGAGAATTAAATAGGAAAAAATAAGATAGCTGTCCACGATTGAAAATGGTTAGCATGAAAGCACAAGGCAGGCAAAAAAAGGGCTAAGACAATACTTATTGAAATTTCATTCATCAGAGGAACAAGAGAAACAGGCACCTGATTTTTATGAGTGTCCTAAAGTTCAGCAGGCATAAAATCATACAGTTAAATTACAGAATACCAACACTCTAAATCATGCATACATACATACAAACAAGGTGTTTGAAAAAATAAATGTAATCTTATTTTAAACAGCTTATGGTCCCCTCCAGAACCAATTTAGCCATTTTGTCTCTAATACCCTGGCATGGTTTCTGTAAAAATGGGAGCAATTTGAGATTCAGCAAGTTGGTTAGCAATTTAACTGAAAAAAAAAAATCAACCCGGTATATTCAAATAATGTTAAAAGGTTCTACTTAAATTCAGAAATCCATAGAAGTCAGGCATGACTAAAGTGGTGCTACTTAACCCTCTCCACTCTGTTGAAGGATTACAGCAGCTATCCATTGTTTGCAACCTCTTTTAAAACTTAAATCCAGCAGATTAAAGACAGGATTTTGAGAATTGAGTAATAGGTGGGAAGTTTGTGAGAAGAATAATGATAAAAGGAGCCATTGTCATAAAATTATTCTAATTTCACAGTTATATTTATAGTTTTGTGTTGGATAATGCCCAGGAGCTGGAAATATTTTAAAATCCTTTTTAACTTCTTGACTGTAATTTTTCTTTTTGAGTGATATGTCTGTTGTGCCTGTATGAAAGCTGTTCAGAAACTGAAGATAACACTGAAGTTTAAAAACATATTTTTTGTTTTAACTTCTTCAGTATTGCCAACATGATTCTTCTGGTTATCAGAACACTGATTTGTGAGAAATCAGATGCTTGGCTAATAAAAAGTACTATAAAATCTGGAAAGCATTAATAAAAAAGATTACGAAATGGCTGCTTCTAATAGAAAAGAAACAAAGTCTACATTCTTCTTATTCTCTGTCATAGACAAATATGTTTAAGGAGTTTTGACAATTGTTTTGTTTTGATTTAATAATAATGTTTCTTACAGAAGTATTGAGATTTACCATGAAATATCATGAGTAGAAGATGTAATGGCTTTTGGTAACAACTATTACAGAACTTTGGCACAAAGTTAGGCTTTATTTCTCAAAATGGGTAGCTATGAACGTAAGTACCAATGATTCAATGGGATTTGATAGAGATTAATGATGCATTTGAATTTCACACCGTATGTACTTCTTTGAACCATGGAACAGGGTACTGCTCTACTACATTTTTGGGTAACTTGTCTTGAGTAGCTTTTAGAACAGCTGATTCATAATTCTGCACCCTTCAAAGCCCAGCAAAGCCCTCTTATAACAAATGCTTTCTTAAGTTTCTGATTTTACTTTATGTCAGACCTGGTCCTGAAGCAATCAGGAGGACAAGTAGAGATATAGCAATTTGATAGCCTACTGACAGAAGAGTTACATAACTTAGTTCTTTGTTATTAATGGTTTTGCTGATAACAATGAATACTGATTTTCACAAATTCAATCACTAGCACACAAAAATTAAAATAAACACACTTTCTATATCTAATCGAAATGTTTTTCTTGGACTGAGATCCTTCTGTTCAATGCTTTTTTCCTCCAAACCACTAACGCTGCCTTGGCAGCTTGACAAATTCATATTGGCATTACCAAAATGTTCTCACAGATTTCATGTTCCCTCACTCTCCCATCACAAGAAAACATACAGGAGAGCTCACCTTCAAAGGCTTCATAAACTCAAGATCAAGAGCTATAAGCAAAATAAGTTAGTCTCACATGCCTTGCAATGGCATAAATGTCATACTTCCCACTATGGGAATTGGCCTACCCACTCATTCAGAAGTACTGCTAAATTCTGAGTATTTCCAAAACTTTTGATTCAAGCCATCAGGAAAATTTGCTCTGTGATCACAAGATGGTAGCTCAGTCACACAAATGCTGATGAGGCATTTCCCGCCTTGGCATACAGGCAAAGGCAGGTTGGCTACAAGGTTTCAAATGCTGTAAGATTAGGGTTAGGATAGTGTGACTGAAGGGTGAAAAATAATAGCACAGCAGAGAAGCAACCCCACCTGAGAAATGGAAGTTAAACTGTCCTGTATGTTTGTGATGAAGGGAATGATTATTTGCAACACAAACTGATTACTCATGTTTGTGATACTGTGCCACTTTCTTATCTGTTTATGTTACTAATTGTTAAGGTAATTTAAGACTAAGCACATAAACTTTTATAGCCTTAAATTTTATGCCTTCAGACTAAAACATTGTTTAAAATATTGTGATTAAAATATTCTGGGAATGTACTTTTCACTTGAATTTTTTTATAACATTAAGATGAATCCCACTGTGGATTATGTCAGTCTTGTCAAATTCTATCATGTCAGCCATCAGAAAGATAAATGGAACAAAGGATGGAAACAAAGAGGTAGGTTACCGAGCAGGAGACAAATCAGGATGTATATATAGTGAGAGAGGATGACATAAAAGGATGAAAGGAGAACTGACAGTACAGTATGGAGCAGAGGAGGAGAAAAAAAAAAAGCAATGTTATAATGAAAAGGGAAGATAGCTCTATACAACAGTGAATATCTCCACTAAGCCACCTCCAAGTAAACAGTCTAAAAATACCTTAACAACCTTAACATGCTTGAAGATAGTTTTTTAGGGTATTTCAGTATAATTTTTTTGACCTTTATTTGTAGTTCCCTTTCTAACAGAAATCCCCGAGACAGATTTCCCTGGATCATACACTCTTCAAAGGTTATGTCAAGAAGGCATTAATCCATTGTTGGTGTTTATATCATCCTTGTTTCTAACATTGCAGTGGCCCAACTCTTCCATACATTGTTCATGAGAGCACCTTTTAGAGCTTTTAGCCACCCAAAACGTTTCCCATCTGTAATTACATCTCTTCCCATCTATTTTGTCTTTCCAGATCTGTTAATCATGAACTACGCTGCTAGTAAGTACAAAGGGAATGATAATATAAAGCACAGTCTTTACTTTATGTTAGAATATCACATGGCAGTGCAGGTGAGTTTCCTGTGATTATGGAGAACGGAGGTTTGTAGCGTTACAGCAGATTACTTGTTCCACTGAATGGGCATGAGCTGCCTGTTACCCTGGTACCCGAGCCCCTGTGAAAACCCTGCTGCCTGTAGTGAGCTGTTATTACTGCTATTCCTCAAAAAGGTGTTTTCAAATATTTCGATTGCTTGGATGGCATGTTAAAAGAGAAGATTTCATGGATTGTCTTTTCCTTTCTTTGCTGACTGAGTAGCATCCCAGTGGTATTTACAGCAGCTGATTATATGGAAACACAATGTTAAGGAAGAGCATTTGATATTTTTTTCTTTCTCTGTCATCTAATGTAATTTAGTAGCTAAAAAGAGGAAAAGCAGACTCATGTGATTTGCCACTGTCCTAGTGACAAGCAACGTGTATCATTGTGGCACATAGAAACCAGTTTGGGAACCACCCTCTAGGAGACAGAACTATAAAGAGAACTGTGTTGTCTGTGGCTGCTCCTGGACATGAAGCTCCACGAGGAATTTAGAACTTTATTTCAGAAGTGAAGCTGGTGGCAGAGCTCTAGTGAATACCAATTCCTGCCATCCCAGAGGTGAATGTCCTCCACACAAATCTATAATCACAGGCATTTCATACCATTGCCTGTCAGCTGTCATGGGTCTTGAGCTTACAGTATGTAAACTTTTTCCATGAAGGTTTTTTAAATGCAATCCATAAATTTCAGTGTTTGCTTTAGAAAGGCAAGTCTACATTTATATGCACACAGGTGATGGCAAAGCAAGATTTTTACCCAGCGGGAGACTGAGGCATTGTTTTACTCACTGCGCAGCTAGAAGCACAAACCCCAGAAAGGCTGTTGGAGAAGGCTGTCAAAATGAAAGTCATCTTCACGGGGCACTGCAAGGAATCCACCACCAAATGAAAGTGAAAAAATAAATATACTGGAAAGCAACACAGAAACAATTCCCAGGATGTGGCAAGGGTGTTGAAGGAAAACCGAGGCAGGAAGAGAAGTTAAAAACAGGAATATGGTCACAGCTCGTTATCCGAGATTAATTTCTGCCTCCCACATGGGAATAAATATTATTTTCATACTTAATGGAACTTCAAAATTCCTTCAAGAATTCTTTTTTAGTTTAGGGCTAATTTCAATTAACCTCATGTTTTTTAACTGTCACATGGATTTACCCCTGATAGCTGGCATCTAGATATTGAAAGGAATGATGTCATTTACAAATCCTTTGGGGAGAAGCTTCAGTAATTTATACTGCATTGATGTCAACTGTGTATGAAACAACATTTGTAGGCTAAGGGGGTCAATAACTGACCCTAGGTTAATTATAAATGTATATTTTTGCTAGGAGGTCATAAAGGACCCCAGGGTAGCTACCAGACGTATCAGGTGTCTGATCATCCAGTCTTAGCATCTCTCAAAGCATTGAACAGCATAATCTCTTCACCAGAAATGTTTTCCAAAAACATGTTTGTAAACTGTCATTAAGAGAAAAATCAAAAGGATCCACAGGTGAAAACATAGCTTAGAAGATTGCAACAACAGCTGACAAAAATCCAAGATGCTGAAAATGCAATGTGGGTCACAGCCTGTGTTTTACTTCACAGTAGCGCAAGAAGAAGGCAAAGTTCCACACCTGCCATTGACTTTCCTGGCTTTTGTCATTTTTGTCATGATGCTAACATTGATAAGCATTCAGCAGTGCCAAGGGGGTGTATGAAAATGATTGCATAAATACAGTATTACTATGCATATAATTAATATAATAAGAGAAAACATCCACAAGCTATTGCTCTAGTTGACTTGTTTTGACTTTCATTGATAGAGCTAGAATCTGCACTTGGTTTCAAGTGTTAATATGAAGTGGGGATGAGGGAAATGTACTAATTCTTGGAACCAGTGCCCTTCTGAAGAGTGACAAGGTGGAATGTTCTAGGATACTTGAAATTTCAGTCCACGAGTATGATTATAGCATGTTGCAATTCAAAGTGGAATTTACTAGTTAAGAATGTATCTCAGGTTCCTAAGCCCCAGGCCAGTGAAAGCTGAGTGTACTGTGAAGGTGAAAATGTTCAGTCTCCAAAGCAAGAGAGCCATCCACATCAATTTGCAGCAGGCTAAGTGGCATCAGCTATGGGAGGGAAGCTTACAAAGTCTAGCTTAGAGAACTGTGCTGCAGAAGTTACGCAGCACAAAATGAAGCGATCTGCATAAACAAATTAGAAACTTACAGCTAAAATGCTCCAACATCACTAAGTCTAGAGAAGTGTAGTGCTGCAGGAAGGAAGATGATGTAGGAGAAGTAATGTCTCCTATATAGCATTAAATAGTGTTGACTGTATTTAGGAAGGAACTTGATTGGTTTATATTCTGTGGCAGCTGGGATTTACATCAGACCATACATTAGGGAAATCTGTGAAGTAAGCTTTACTTGGGGTATTGCAAAACTCTGAGATTTTACATTTGTAAGTACATGTACAAACACACGTATCTGTAGTTTATGTGAACCTACATCCTACTCCTCCCCCTGAGATTCACTGAGGAGTGAGCACCAAATCTGAAAAAAAAAAAAACCCTCAGTCAAAGCAGCCAAAATTCTCCTGGTACCACCGCTACAATGGCACTGATTAGACACATCGATTCAGTGCAAAGTTAAAAAGAGGCCCAGGCTGCCTCTTAAGTTTTATGGCCTCTGACAATTTTCTAAAAGCACATAGACTATGAATTTCGTTATTTCAGTGGCATCTGAAAGCAGGCAAGTTTTCTGATTTCAGGTTTCACTTTGCTCTTCTGAGACAAGCAATGCAAAAAATTGAGTTAAAATTGGCTGGCAGGAGATAATTAGGTAACATTTATGGAAGAGTGCTTGAAATTGTGATAATACTGCATTTTTAAGAGAACTTTAGAGCCTTCAAATAGCACCTGTTTGTATTAATCTTGTTTTCTTTCAAAATAAGGGTAATTGTAGAGACAAAATCTGAAAGCAGAAATTGCAACCTGATACTTCAGTGTACTGAATGTAAGGTGTCAATTTAGGTTCCTTTAAAAGGGTGTACAGAAGTGAAACCTGTATGGAATCAAAACCACAAATAGGTGGCAGATGTTGCTAATGTTATTAGCTATACACAGACACTCAGATCTGAAGAAGCCCATATGTGGGAGAACCTAGTATCCAGACAGTGACCTAGAACCAAGTTTTATTGCCAACTTTATAGGCAATTCTGAAATTCCAGGAAGACTTTACCCCAGCTTTAAGGAGTTTTAAACTCCAGCTCCAAACTTAAGTGCTTCTTCCATTCTTAACATTTTCCAATTTTAGTTGTATACTTATAACAGCTTCAGTAACGGCATACCAGTGGCAAGTATTGTAGAAAATATTTTTTTTCCTTATAATGAGAGCAAATGGAAACGGAGATCCTTAAAAATGCAATATAACCTTTGATGCACCATGGAATGATACCTGCTGTTCTCATCACAAATATCTGCTACTGTGGCAAGAAAGAAAAAAGCTATATTGACATAATTTAATATATTGTACATATCCAAATACACAGCCCAGGACAGCTTTTACTCACAGAGAGCTTTCAGTGAATATGTGCAATTTTTTTGTAGCTATAGAACTGAAATGGCATATACATATTTGAAAAGTAAACTTATTGTTACGGGAAGAAAAAACAGTGCCAGAAACTGTCAACAGGAGAGCTTGATTAGTGTCCTCTGTCCTCACTAGTATCCTCAGCTGCTTCTCTACTAAAGAGGCTCTCTGAGATGCTGAACACCTGGAGGTCTGCTGTGTTCATAACTTCAGGTTCCCACACTTCATTCTTTTTGTCTAAAAGTTCACGTTTTCAGGCTATAAATTTCAAGTAGTTTTACTTAATTGGAGGCTAGGCATTATACACCATTTCTTCTTATTAACAGTTTCAATAAAATGTTATATATAGCCCCTTGGAAATATATGTTAAGATTGCACGTCTACAGTATTTTTCTCCACCTTGGTGAATGTCAAGCCCAGCACATGCAATTGGATGCCAAATGTCACCTTTTTTAACAAGTTGCTCTCATCACTTCCCTCCGACCCAGTAGATCTGTGAGGAAGAGGAAATAAGAGGTTCAGTGGGAGATACATGATAAGTATTTTAAAGGAACGATTTTCTGCATGACGAGTTTGGCATCTCAGATTATTAGCTTTGTGTTGTGCTATTCTGCCTGGCAGAGCAGGATTTGAAAAAGATAGTAGAAAGAGAAAGGATGAGTACTAGTCAAGTGATTTGCCTTGATTTTGATCAATTCTTAAGCAGTCTTCAGGCGCAACATGTAAAAGGGCTTGTTGCTGTAATGCACCTGCTTCCACCATGCTGTTGATTCTGTTCCCAGTACTGGCTTGGCTGGACAGCTAAACAGAACTCAACAAGATTTATTACTAAACAAAAAGAGTACAGGGCTGTTTAAGTGGTTTTCTCCTCTCATGAGCTTTAATTATTTATTTCTTTGAGGTGTACGCCATCCTTTAAAAAGAAACAATAGAGAAAAAAATAAAATGGTGGTCCCATAAACCTTGCACTCTAAAACATAAGCAAATAGGTGGGTGACTTTTACAGTGGCTGAAGGAGACCCTGGAAATGAGCTGGGAAGGGAAAGGCAGTAAAGGTAATGGCAAAAGTGGCAATAAAATATAAAATAATCATTGACACCCACTTTGGAAGTAGAAACAAACCTGCAGCAAGGATCAAATCTAGAGAAAATTATATTGTGGCAAATCAACACTTGTTCCTGATGATGTGTGCGAGAGTTGGAGGGTAACATTAGTTTCATTCAACACCCTTCTTCCGCTTTGATGGTGAAAGTTGTTATTCTACAGTGGGATGAAAACTAGGACACTCTAAGCATGTGTGTCTGTGACTATGGTCATTCTATATTTTTACAAATTTCTGCATGAGTTTTAGAAGGCTCTTCTTGCAAAACTGTACTTCAGTTTTGACTACAATTTTTTAACCTATTTCATCACCCAATTAAGTTTTGTTAATGGAGCAGAAATGGCACAGAAGTCAGGGAACAATTCAACCCCCCAAGCAGTACTGACATGATGGTTTGGCATGATTTTACATCTGTTGTGTGTACTTTGAATAAACATCCGTCTTCCTTACTTTTCATTTTACCTTTTCCTTTTCTGAAGTTTGACAGGAATATGGCTAACCACTATATTATGAAATACTTCTAGGTCCAGCAATCCATGAAAAGCTTTGATCAAGGTCCTCTCTGTTCATACAAAAACCTCTCCTTTTTCTTCTATGTTTTGAGGGAATTGAAAAGCTGCTAGGATAGTAGGACAGTCTGTTCCAGTATGGAAGAGTGTATGCTTTACATAAAATTTTGGGTGGTGGAGCACAGCATTATGATTTCCCTCTGGGATAATTTCCCTGTGGAGATATGGAACTAGAGTCATAAGCTTTGTGATTCAAAAACTATACCCAGAATCTTGTACAAAAATAGCTTAATTAGAAGGGCTGTCTGACAGATATGCTAGACAATAGTATTGCCACTAGAGCTAGCCAGGAATTTTGTGACAAAATGGCTTTTCAGGATAGAAAAATGATTCATCAAACCTAAAACTTTCAGTAGAAACTTTCTTTTTCATCCTACCTTTTGAAGAAAGATTTTGCAGGCTCAGGGTAGAAATAATGACAGAAGTCAGGAAGCTAGTCAACAGTGCTAGGACAAGGGGCTCATCAAAAATACCTGTCCTGGTTCAGGCTGGAGACTGAGCTGTTGACCTTCTACTGTCCCTCACGTTATCTTGACTCTTCTCCAGAGGGATCTCTTTCTCCTTCAGGGGAGCTGTTCTGTTTTGTGCCAATTAAAATACAGTGAAGCAGGGGCATGAGCCTTGGTCTTCCATGCTCCTGGTGACTTCTCCTACACTGCAATATACAGGACTTTCACCCTATGATGGCATACTGGCTGCTGAGCTGCTTGAAAGTGAGCAACTCCAGCAAGCAGACTGAGCAATGGGGACTTGGGCATTTGTCTGCACTCAGGAAGAGCAGCAGAATGAGGAGCTTCCATGCCCAGGTGAACCCATCGGCTTCCTTTCCATCTTCTTTCCCCATCCTGTTGAAGAGATTGAGGTGGGAATTTCCTGTCCCTTGCTAGTCTTCATCACATGCTTCCATTTTTCAGTATCTGGTTAACACGCAACTCTTTGCTCCTAAGCTCTACCACACAATATATTCTCTGAGAAACCTGGATGCATTGTGTTACCATGCCTGCAAGGAAATGCTTCAGGTGACAAACAACATGTTTCTGCCAGTGCCAGAAAGGAAGTCTCTCCTTCTGAAGGCTGCTTTATTCCCTTGGGTGAGGATGCCCTGAGAGGAAGAAATATGCATGTGTGTGCTCCTGGGAGAGCTGAGTTCTTTTGCCAGCATCAACATTAGGAAGCTCAGGCAAAGCAATACTAGGTTAGATGCATTTTAAGTTACGCATCGCCTGCACTGTCTCTTGCAGCTCTTTTCATCACAAAACCTTTCTTTTTTGTTTCTTCTGTTAGCTCCTGAAAAAGCTATTTTCTCTTTTAATGTGCTGATATTTCTCTCTTTGGAAAATCTTTTCTCCTTTGTCCAGATCACTGCTGCTTCTTTCTGTTCTATAATCAGAATCATGTCTCATGAATACAGAAAGAAGAGATTTTAAAAAGTCTTTTCAAATGCAGTTGAATTTTGTGGATTGTGTTAAGACTAATATGTATTCAAATGAACATTGCTGCCCTTGCATTCTCAGCTATCATTCAGTCTGGTTGGAGACCTGAACTGTAACACAAAATTTCTCAATCACAACAATTTGGGGATAAGGAGACGGAAAGCGGGTCTGATATTTAACTTTGTTGTTCTTGAAGGTCAAATAGATTTGACTACATCCATGTCTAACTAGACATTGTATTGTGAGCAAGACCTTTTTTGTCACTTGTTATTTTATAATTTTCCCCATGATTGGACCACAACAGGCAAAATACATAAATTGAAGATAGATCATATTATTTATACAGAGGCAGCAACATACGGGTTTTGCCCATAAGTACAAGTAGCAAAACCTGGTTTTAATAAAAAATAATGTATTACAGAAACTACTACAACTTCCCCTCCCCACAAGTGCTTCCCATAATTTGAGTCCAGTTATCAATCATAAGACATTCTCTAAGTAAGAATTTTTATAACATGCTGAGGGAAAGAAAGCATGATGCCAAAAATAGGCAGTCAGGATTATTATTAGTCTGTTCCCCTGAAATCATAAGACTATCTTAAAAGGAATACACTTGGATTTTTTCTTTTTTATATTTACATCTGTTTTTTGTATATCAGGATTTGTGCTTAAAGCATTTTGAATCACAGTAAGGACAAGGCATTTTTTAAAAAGCAAAAAGAAAATAGATTTTCACATAATACCTTCAGTTCAGGAGATGAGATCTAGGAAAATCACCACATAGCACAAAGCTTTCAATAAAAATCGCAAGAGTTGACAATACAGCCTGCAAATTATAGTTTTTTTATCCCTGTGGGTTTCTGTCCTGATAGAAGAACATCCAGAGTTCGAATCCAGCATGCAAAATAGTCACAAAAATTCATCCCTCTTGAATGCATGAGTTCTTTCCTAACTAGGACAAGAAAACTGTTGTCACCTCCATTTGCACTGCAGCAAAATATAACACTTCAATTCATTGTAAGGATGGCACAAAACAGTCTCACAGTGTCTGTATTTGGTCTACAACAGTAACTTTTCCTTAAGAAAAACAATTGCTTTTTGGAATAAGTTCAGCTGCTCCACAGACTTTTCACAGTCTAGCTGTCAGAGGAAGATTCATGGAGAGGCCATTAAAATTTAATATTTCAAAAGGCAACTCTATTGTATGCTTAGCAGGTATTTTTAGCTTCCAAAACTATTTTTATTGTTTCTCAAGGACTAAATAATATACACTCAATGGGAGAAATTCTTCTTTTGCTTAGCACTGAGTGGATCCAGAATAACTCCATTCTCTTGAGCTGTATCACTTCAGCATAAGGGAAAGCAGGATTAGGTTCTCTATGTCTTTCAGTTCATTGTGTTTCTGTATGTGTACTACTGCATTTCACAGTTTGACTAGTGTTAGTTAATAAAGTGTATGGGTTTTTTTCCAGTTCAGGCCATTTTGTTTCTCTTTCTTCTGTAGGTATTTCATAGAATACTCTCTAAGCACATATTTACCAGTCTCTGTAATATTTCCAGATACGGTATAGAGGTAGTTTATTGTCTTCCTAATGTTAGTTGATAAAGTAAGTATTTCTCAGTTATTGCAATACCGTATCTCTTTATATATATAAAGGAGGTATTTCACACTTCCACAGTTGGGAGTATTCTTCCATTTGTCTGCAATATTTCATTACAGTGTATTTGAAAGTTCCAAAATTGATTTTTCAGCCTATAATGTGTTTTCTACAGAACTTTCTTAGTCTTAATATTGATTTCACTGTATCTTTGCTTCTAAATTTTTTGTACTTCCCAATTTTCTTTAATATAGGCTTTGGGTATAAAAGGAAGTGCTAAGTCTTGCTGTTTCATGGTACTTGGACTTTCTGAGTCTTCTCTCTTCCTCCTCTTCCTCAGCATTAAATTGACTTAAAAGCCAGGAGTCCCTCTGGCTGTCAAAAAAACCCCAACCAGAATTAAAAAAAAATCTACCCATTAACTTTTCTGCAGTAAATCTAGGAGCTGGCAATTTTTTTCCCCCTCTCATCCTCCTGTATTCCAGTTTTCTTCTCTCTTCTTCCTTGCTTCCCAGTTTTGTTTCTTACTTGCTCACTACATCTTTCATTATCCTTTGGTTCCTTTTCCAAATGGTGTCCTCTTTTTTTCCCATGGCACCTTACCCAATTACACTATTCCCTGCTTCTTCTCTTCTAGCCTGCTTTTCTGCTCTATTTCCCCATTTTCTACCACAGCTGCTTTTAAGGAATGCGGAAATTAAAAGTTAATCTTCTTTTTGAGGGCAACATAGTATTTGCCTGCAAAGTCTTCAGAGAGGTAGTGACCATATTTGTAGAAAGTATTCTAGCTACAGCCGTATTCAGAGTAGTGGGAGAAAACGGCATTTTGATAAATGAGAAAACCTTACAGATTTCTTCAGGAGGTAAGTTGCAAGGAAACAAAGACAGTTGTCACATTTATGATAATCCTGTAAGCATCAGGAACTCAGCTCATAACCTCCTGCCCTGCAAAATGTCCTTTCTCCCCCACTCTCAGTTTCAGACAGTGAGGAAGGATGGGGAAAAGAAATGGCCCTAAAAGCGTGTATGAACCACAGAGGGAGATGCAAGCTGCGGTTTTCATTTAAGGAGAAGGTATTTCTCTGCTGCTTTATTCTATTTTTTTTCCCAACGCAGCTAATCTGACATTATGCTACAGCAAATGTAATGAATGCTGAATTATTTTCCACATAAGGAAAATGTTCCAAGAAAACTAGAAGCAACCTCTATTTTTAGAATGTTGCTTTCCATAACAGTATTTTACCTTTAAACTCGTTGCACTAAATTTACTACGAGGTTTCATTCCCTAAGTTTGATGGTATGTAAACTCCACATTTATAAGCTGTCAGTCATAGAGTAAGGCACTAAATTTTAATTGATCAGTTTAAGTTTTAAATACACCCATTGGGAATATTAATTAATGTAAAATATATATTTGAACCCCGGTTTTGCAAAGACCAAATCATCTACTTAATTTGTTCTAGGTCACTGTATAGAGTTCAGAGAAATCACCTGCAGCCTATGCATGTATTTTTGCTAGATCAGGGACTCCATTAATATTTTGCAGCAATTGCTTTAAAGCAGTTTTCTAGTTTTCAGAAGTACCTGAGAAACTACTCAGTACACAGGACAGCTAGAAAAGGAAACTCAAAATTCTTTGACTACAATTGTCAACACATTTTAACAAACATGTTGTTGCAGGTGATGAAGAAAGGTTACGTACTCATCTCTGATTATGGTTAGAATAAAAGATTTCAGCTACAACTTAACAAATACTAGAAAAGAATATCATTCCAAGTAGCTTTAGCGTAAACTGCAGTTGTGAAAAGGCACAGAGCAGTGTCATTATAATTGTCACTATATGCAGTGGAGACTAAAACTTAAATGGAATATGTTTGGCTAAGCGAAATAGGTATCAACAAACGTAAGTGTTGACAGGCAATGTGCAAAAAAAGATTTAAGTAAGTCAATCCAATTACTGATTATGATGTAGAATTTTAGTCTGGGGTTACCTTATGATGATGTTATACAGAGGAAAGGTATCAGTATGACAAGTTATTTGATCACCTCTGAGATAGCATTCGTGCAGCAGAAAATCCCATTCTATACCAGGAAATTAGAATATGGGGTACAATTATTAACAGCCTAATTGAGTGAAAAGACCTTAAAGTACTGCAGGATTTTTTTGATGGAATTCCAGCCAGGCTTTTAAAAAGGACTGTTCAAAATTGCATAGAAAACCCTTTGAACATAGATAAAGTGCAGACTTAAATATAAGATTTCCTTGGCCTATTTGATTCTGAAGGCTCTCATGGACCACATGGACACAATGGACTAAATGCAAAAGTCTATAGGATTTTGTTCAATTTTGACCTGTATATATACATATATATGTGCATATATACTCAACAACGCAACCAAAGTCCAGGAAACAGAGGTAGTGGGTCTCTGGAAAAGGGTGTGTCTTTCTTCTGTTCAATAGTATTTGTGGAAAAACTAATAAATAATCTTTTACAGAAAAGCTGGGCTTCAGGCAGAAATTATTTTCATTTACTAATTCTGTCTTCATAATGGGGCACATTCATCTTAACTTTGTTGTAATTAACTGAAGTCATTAAAGGTTATTTTTGCCTAATCATTTGGCTGAAGAGGGGAACCTCTGAGGGATTTGAGGACATTTTGCTGCAACATGAATGCTTTCCTTAGGTCAAATGTTTGTATGTTTCATTGTTCCTCCCTGTGGTATGTTACTCTCTTTTACACTCAGAAGGTGAAAAGGGAGAAAATTCCTAAAGCAGAGTTGTCATTCAACAATGTAGGATTTTAAATGGTAACTTTATTGTATCTGAAAGCATACACCTACCTTAAACTTAACTGCAGAACACTGGAATGGATAGACCCCATAATTGGGGATGGAAACCGCAGGTGTCTCCTGGGAAGTGCTGTGGGATCGTTAGTGGCCGTTAAGTGGGAGGACTTGGTTCTGCAGCTCATCCAGCACAAAGGTCACTGCTGTCCTTGTCAAAGGCAGCTGGAGAACTTGGCTCTTTACTCACCATGGCACTGACAAGATTCATACGTGTGTGCGGCAGGAGCACTCCTGTTCAGGCGCTGACCAGCCATGATCCTGTGCAGCTTGCCCCGCCTGGCAAGACCACAACACAAACTGATGCTGCCTGCCTCTATAAACTGCAGAGAGGTGCAAGGGTCTTTCAAATTTGTTCATTCTCGCCCTTCTGGAGATGTCGTTATTTCTTGTTGAAGTTGTTACGTCCTTTTTGCTCTAATTCAAGAGTTAACCCCTCCCTCCCCCCCCAAAGAAGTAATGAAGATTTGTATCAATGATTCATATCATTCTACAAACTAAAGGAAATAGGAGAAGTGAAAATAAGGCTTTACAGCAGAGAACTTAGGAACATGCCAAATTCAGAACAAAATCCAGTGTTTTTCAGAGCTGTTAAATTACTATATAGAAAAACCTTTGGAAGAAGATGGATTTGCATATGAGCATAGGATGGTGTATTCAAATTTATGATCAGAGGAACCTTGGTTTGCAACGTAAAGTATTTCTTCCTGTCAACTTAATTATTTTTTCCAGTTTAAAGCTAGAACCTAAAAAGCTGGACTATAATAATATCTATGAGTTTATGTTGGATTTATGCAAACAAAAAACGTTGAGAAGGTGACACAGAGGCACTGTGCTGTAGTCCACTGAAATCTGACTATCAGAGTTTGACTCACTTAAAGCTTTCACTCCTATATCAGCATTCTCTTTGTTATGGTTTTTGTTTTAGTTTGCATCCTACTGTAAGTCTAGATGAAAGTTTACAAATATGGGAGAAGGAAAAGTCAACATTACATACAGCTCGCAATCTTCATTGGGAAATGAATAAGTATAACCCTCATATAAGACAGGGAGGAAGTCTGAAAGTCAAAGAGGAGACAAATGCTATAGAAACTGCATTTGTAGTGTATGATAAAGAAGGAAAAGCAACACATTTAACAAATACTGAGAGTGGAGCTGTTTCAAGCAGTGGGAATGACTGACTTTTAAATTGAAATGGGAAATTCTATCTAAAGCAAAATAAATTATAAAGCCACTATTCTCTTACAAAAGGCATGACATGATCTCACAAATGAGAGATGAAAACACCTGGAACTTGATAAAGACCATACAAAATGTAGGACATAGGAAAACATGCAAAATCTGAGATGGAGGCTTTATCTTATGGATGCCTATTAGACTGGCGAGACAGAGGCTATGAAATACACAGTTCTAGTCCAGGCAGGGTTTGTGGAGAGGAATAATATATTTTATCCCCTTATGATATGGGGAAAAAGAAATAACCTCTCTCAAGCACATAAGTACTTCGTCAGGACTGAAACAGAAGCTTAAACCAGTAGCTTGCAGTAATAAATCAGTGGCTCATGTTAAAAATGTTGAGCCCCAAAAAGGCACATTGGCCCAGGTTTGCTTTAAAAGCAGCTGAGACCTAGCTAAATCTTGGCATGGCTTTGCAGAGCAGGTACTTCCGTTTTTATAACAAAAATGAAAACAACAAAATAAAGTTCATTATAAACTATCAGACTTCCTTTTCTTTATGCTTTCTGTTTTGGCTTTGGATTATTTTATTTTGAGTTGTTTTCCTTATTTTAAGAAAGGGGAAAAGTTTTGGACTTCACGGCCAAAAAAGATGTTATTTTCTTACAAAATAATAAAGCTGGGAGACCTTTTTAAAATGGATCAAGTTACTTTTGTGGTCGTTCCTGTAAATATTCCAAAGTGGTGCGTAATCTTAATGCATCTACTTTGACTACAGTCGTCTGGCAGATGCTTTTATGGTGCTCTTGCTCCTCTGAGGTTACTGGGCTTTCAGATTTCTACTCAGATTCTGTAGAGAATTAGAAAAATGTTACCTATATTGTTTCATAGCTGTACTCACAATGTACAACACAGAACATCACTTACAATTTAAGGGTCCATAAAACAGAGCTTATTTAACTCCTTTGCTTCAGTGGGTACTGAACTTGCAGCACCCTGTGATATTGCATTTGATGGTTCTTCAGACTAAAATGTGACAAACCTCAATATATGCCCTGAGACATTAGAACTTCTTTTTCATGGGGATTCTGGACTTCAGGCAGAAATGTTCAGTTGGTACCTCAGTACCCAATTACAAGACCATATAAAATACTGGAAATAAAAGTGGAGCAAAATCTATTTCTAGAATAGCAAATCCTTTATATATATTTTTTTAATTTTTTTTTTTTTTAAAAAAGCCAACAATCAAAATCCCCTCTAATGGAGTTGAATTAAAAACTTGCATTATTGCCAGAATCACTGTGGAACATGTTGCCAAAAATGCCGGGAAGTCAGCCTAATTTTCAAATACGGGCATCTTAATAGGATATCCAAATGGCACATTTGGGTACTTACATGGACACTTAGATGTGTAAATGCCCACTCTGTTGATCTAAGTGCTGATTTGAGCATTCATGTCTGAGATTTAGACATCCCATTAAAACATCCATATTTGATATTGGACCCATAGTGAATTTGTGTCTTATTAATGTTTAAATAGAGAAAAATCATATGAGCCAACTATGCATTTTATATAATACTGGGTAGCTGAATATATTTCTACTGCATACACATTGGATATGGTAAAACAACACTGAGGTTCCAAGTAAATGTACAGACAATACCTTGAACATACCTTGGATAGAGAGAACATGAAATGTCTGCACTGTAAAATAAAAAGGTTTTTCAGGATACACTTCTACTTCTAAACACATGCACTGTTCATAACGTTAGGCATATAAATGTAGAAATAAACACTGAACCTTCTTTTTGCTGCGCACAGTCCTACTAGAATCTGGAGAAAGGTCACTTATTGTAATAAAGATGTTCACACTTTAAGATGTTTCCCTAAGCAGCAGTTGTTCAGTGTATTGGATATTAAGCATTCCAGACATACCAGACACATAGCCTCATTCGGTCAGGAATTCATGTCTCTACCAAGCTTTTTCATGCCTTCCCCTCTTGCTCGTTGAACGGTCTTCTTTTATGTTTCTGTGGGGCTTTCCAAGCATTATCCCATGTACTCTAGCTTAAACATAATCTTTTGTGTTAGAAGCACTTCAGGCATTAAAAAAAAAAAGATTAGGCAAGAAAAGAATTGCAATCAACCCGACCTCCCATGGAACTCCTCTGAGAACATTGTGAAAATCTTTGGCTTTTAATTCCAATGTGCAGAAGTGTTTGACGTTAAGCTTGGAGGGGTAGTGAAAGAACCAAAATACTGTGACAGACTTGAACGGGCTTTTTTTAAAAGAACTGTCAACCAAAAAAAAAGCCCCCATTTGCAGAAGGACTGGTCTTGATGAAGTAGGAACCTGAAAGCTCTACCACAGGCATACCGGACCTGTATTTCTAAGGAAGCCCTGAAGCATGCAGACCCTTGAGCCAGGTGGCTCGGGGTCCCTTTGCATGGCAGCCCTGCCTGGGGTTGGAGAACATTGGTGGTTCCTCCTCAGCTACAGGGTCCCAAGAGTGAAGCTGAGAAGGATCACATCAGCTTTGCTTAGGGAAGGTGTAGGAATCCTCCAAATAGCTTTCTTTTTACCTGGAGTGGAAATGGGAATGTAGAGCTGTACCTGGCTTTTCCTGAGGATGTTGGTTGCAGGTACAACCTCCATGATCAACGGCTTCCTGGGCCCTGGTTTTTGCAGAGTTGGAGTGAGATCTAAAATATGCATCAGGTATGAAAAAAGAGATAGTAGCTTATGAAAATGAGCATGGGGAACGAAAGGGTAAGGAGGTGTGTAGGAAAACACATGGGGCTTGGCATTGGTTAGGTAAAAGGAAAAATGGCAGTCTGAGGCAGGCTGGACACAAGCGCTCAAGATAAATAAACCAAGTATTTTTCCACTATAAAAAGATCTTCTTTTAGTCAAACTCAGCTCAACTTACAACAGAGTGAAATAATTTTAAAATATTCAAGTTACAATTATCTTAAACAATCATGCAAGTATAAACTGAGTTAACACTCCAGTATTTGAATTAATGAACTCTAACTATGGGTGATTTCTAGACCATTCAGTTTATGGTAACTGGGAATAAACAACAGTTTTAAATATTTTCAAATACACAAGAGGTTGCCTAAAATACAGTACAACTAATTTCAGGCAATATCTTTTTTTAAGTTGGCAGTTAGCCTCCCTGTTCTGCATAGCTTGCAGAATATTTTAATGCCATTAGTTGCCATGGTAAAATGTATTGCAAAGCCATATTCCATTCTGGTGCAAATGAATACAAGTTTTGAGTTGTTTTGCTTATATGTTTTGTCACTGAAGAAACTGTCATCGCTCATTGTGCATAAAGGCATAAGGGAACTCAATGAACAGTATTCTTGATTAATAAAACTTCTAAATTCAATTGAGAAACACTGACTTAACAAGTAACAGCTGTTGCTGAAGAAACATGTAATATCAATAAAAATAGATTACCTTTATGTTACGATATTATCACTTTAAAGTTAAGCATCTATGTTTCAGGTAGGACAAGTCCCCAGAAAGTAATTCCTTTTTAAATATAAATTAGGGATCACACAGCTCATATCATTTAAAAATAAATGCCTGACTTTAAGAAGGAATTTAAACAACTACATGAATATGAAAGCAGATCTTCAATAATAAAAATGTAACATAATAAAAAAGAATATTTAATAAAAAAATTAATCTCGCTTATAATCACTGTATCAATCTTTTCCAGAATTCTACTCATTTTCATTTTCAGGTTTTTTCAGTTTACTGGTGCTACTGTAATTTTAATAATGCTGCCAAAGGTTACCCGTTATACTTAACTTTAGTAAGCCAAAATTTTACACTTGAGTGCAAGTGTTATCATATTTTACATATTCACAAACACTGCAAATCCACAGATGTTGGATTTTTGACTGCTGGAGGTTGATATATCAACCTGACACTCCATTATTTCACCAGCACACAATGGGGAAAGTCAATATCATGTTACCATGCAGAGCTAAAATTTGAAGTATGCCATTCCACACTAGTAGACCCTTTTTGATTTTAGTGGAGAACGGACAAACAAACAAACAAACACCCAAACCTAATGAGTCATTGCATACTGAGGAAGGTATAAAGCTTCAGTGCAGGTCACTTGCACCTAGAATTGTAAAAATTCTCTGGCAGTCTTGAAAATAATTGTAATTTTGAACCATTTAAGCAAACTGAAAAACCAAACAACCTGATCTCAGATCAGAATCAGAATCGAATCGAATCGAATCGAATAGAATAGAATAGAATAGAATAATTTCAATTGGAAGGGCCCTACAATGATCTTCTAGTCCAACTGCCTGACCACTTCAGAGCTGACCAAAAGTTAAAGCATGTTATCGAGAGCATTGTCCAAATGACACAAACTCTGACAGGTGTGGGGCATTGACCGCCTCTCTAGCATATTCCAATGTGTGAGCACCATCTCGGTAAAGAAATGTTTCCCAATATCTAGTCTGAAAATAACATATTTCATTATGATGGATGTGGAGTTTGCTACTTTTTGGGAGGATGACAGGATTTGTGGCATAAAAAGTTTACCTAAATACTATTTGCAAGATGGAAGAGAGTATAGCTTTGAGCCCAGACACCTTATAAACCAAGTTGTCAGGACATTCACCTGAGAAGGGGGAGACCTATACTGAGATCTTCCTCTCTGCAGGTACTGGCGTTTCTGCTTTGAATACCTTGTGAAATAGTCAATGGCTTAAAAAGACAGTAACAGGCTGGCTTTAAAACTTCTGGGCAAAAACCACTCTGAGAGAAGTGAGGCAGACATGTTCCTGTCCCTGAAGTAATGTATTCTTTTATTTAATGGGCTGAAAAGTAAACATCTTTTCAGTTTCATGCTTGGCACCAAAATATACATCCAATTCTTATCCCCTGAATCCAAAGGTTTTAAAAATTTAAGAAATGTCAAGATGAACTGTTCTGGCATAGGAATGTAGTTTTTGTTTGCTTTTGCTAGAAACTATTCATTAAATATTACTCTCATTTTTGTGTTGCTCAGACACAGAGAAATGATAAATTCCTTTTTTCCAAAATATAAATATATTACCCTGTTCTATTTGTATTGTACAGGCTGGGAATTGCCAATATCGTCTCTAAATGTGATAAACTGGCTAGTAATAGAATTCAGTTAAATACAGTTCATTCTTCCTGTGCCTGTCTTTCTTGAAATAGAGATGGTTTGCTCTCCTTTTCCTGACTGCTGAAGATGGGCTGTTGTTGCTACAAGCCTTGTATTCTTTAAAGTAAGATTACTGCAGTTCTGAAATACAAGTGGCATAAAACAAAATATATTGCAATCAGGTTTCAATCTGTAAATGTTCAATGCATTAAACATTTTTCAAAACGATCCAAGTTTTATGCGGATTTTTTGGTGTTGTTTTGGTCTTTGGCATTACATTAAGTGCCTGAGCTCTGTGTTCATCTCTGAAAGAAAGAGACTGTGAACAGTTTCCTTTGAACAGAAAAAATGTTGATGGACCTTGATCATTCATATATCACTCTTCTGCATCATCCACTGCAACGAAACTGTACTGCAATTTGCAAATAGTCTAATCTGATTCTGCAAGGAATCTTATAGGATATTAAACACAGTTAAAGAGAGGAAACCAGCTTTAAACATCCAGACAGTTTATAAAAACTTGGCAAATCCTTTGAAATGTCAGTAGTCCAGCTTAATGCTGCATGAACAACCAAGGTTGCATAAGTGATAAAACTTGACGAATATTAATCCGAGTCAGCACTATGCATGGAAGGCTCTTCTTCCCACCTGAGACTTTTTTCAGTGAAATACTTCATTATAATGAAAAATTAATGTTTTTAAAGATGAATCTGAGGGAACAGAGAAGTGAAGATATATTTTTATTGCAAACTGGTCTGTTTATAAAGCATGTTGTTAGCAAGGCAGAAGCTTGAGTCTACAGCATATTCAGACACCATCAATCAGCTAATAATTAGGCACATTGTACCTTACCTTTCAGATTTTTTTTTTTTTTTTGCTTTCTTTTGGGTCATAAAATTGGCAGAGAATTTTGTCTATTCACATTTTAGCAACAGATTTGGATTTCAGAAGGCAACTTCTCATCTCTATTTTTATCTTTCATAAGGCGCTGGTTCCTTCTGGGGGATGGGATCCCAAACCTTCTTCCAACTGAAATCCTTCCTGGCTGGTTGCACTCCTATTCTTCTGTAGTGGATCGTCAGCACCATATGAAAAAAAATATTTGTTAACCTTGTAGCAATCACTTGGTTTTTTTTTTATCCTCAGGCTTCTTCCACATACTACCTTTGGCTGAATTTTAAATTGTGATCACATTTTGGCAAGATAAGATTACTTGATTGCAGTCTATTTAATAAGCTACCGGATACAATTTTACTCCCTCAGTTAATTTCATTATTGCATGAATTATTTAATAGAAGCTATATCTTCTGTTGGTTTACAACAATAATTCTACTATATTGACATTTCCTGATTCCTAAATGCTCTGTCTTGTTACTCAATGTTCTTTGAAGATAACATATTTATATGGAACATACCTTGTAAACCTGTGTGCAGATATAGGTGATTGTTACCTTCAGATCTTTTTAGTCTGAGATTGAGGTTATGACAGAACCATTTCTATGTTCAGGAAACTTTGATCATTCCTTTACCTAGCTCAAAGACTACTCTTTTTTTTCATGCTTTTATCTGTGCTTGAAAGTTTTTAAGCCCTTGTGTTGGTGAAGTATATGAACTTTTCACTTTCGGGGGGGAACTGTTGTGTGTTATACTGCCACCAGAATGGTATAAGTGGTCTTTTGCAAGCATAAAGTGTGTTCCCACGCTGCGAGGTTTTCTTGCAACAGCTAAATAGGCAGACAAGTCCTAAAACTCAGTCAGATGCAGAAGGGTATTAAGACCTCTTTTGAAAACTAATATGGGCTATGTAAGGTCTTTACACTGCTGAAAGCCTATGCAAGGCAGGGGAAGATGATACTTTAGATATAAGCACTGATTTTTCTGAGATATGGCCCATGATATCCCACAACCTTTGGGCTTTATGCAGATTTGACAATATTACTTCATTTACCTGAAAATTATGTACTCTTAACTACACCTCTGCTATATTTCCCATTGCACTTGTTGCATCTAATTTAGCTCCTCTTCCCTTTGCCATAATTATAAGCAGATGGAAAGTGCATTTGCCTCTGAGGATTTGAAACAACATTGTCTGTCTTGCTTAATGCAAGGAAAAAGCTAAAGCAAGAAAGAGAGAGTAGCACCTGCTGAATGAAGGTGCACAAAATCAAAACCAACAATCGGGTATCTCTGGCTGATTGAGAGGTCCCAGGGAATGACCTATCATCTTGGGTTAGATCAGACCTGGAGACAGAGTCAGGATTGTCCTGAGTTAAAATATAGAAAAATGCAGTTTCTTTCTTCCCCACCGCCCCCCCCAAAAAAACCACAAAACACAACAAACAACAACTCTTGGCTGTGGTCCTTTCCACTGGAAAGGAAGAGACTCAGGGACCTGGGTGATCATCTCAGTAACTGAGGGCTCAGTTACTCTGATTTCCAAGGCTGCCTCTATTGCTAACCTTACTGATTACATCACACTTACTTGCTGACTTACTGTTGTGTCAGAACTGCCTCACCCAAAGGAATGAGCAGCAGGCTGTTGGGTGGCAGTCTGGAAAATATGAGGAAAAAATTGGGAGAAAAGAGCAAGTGGGTGGAAGATGATTCAAGAAATAAGGAGAAGACCTAAAGTAGAAGCAAAAGCTGCAAATAAAAGCCAGAAATATTTAACTGAGAGATGGAAAATCAATTGAATGGGACTGTGGCTAGAAAGACAGTTAGGTGACTGAATGGCGTGTGCCTGTATTAAACATACCATTTACCTATGAGAGAATTGTAGCCAGCGAGAGGCTTAGAGAAAGGAGAAAACATGGCTGGGGAACTTCATGTTGCCTTGAGACAATTTACCAGTAAGAACTCTTAGTTTTCTATCTTGTTTCAACAAGCTATAGCACTTCAGATGTGATTTGGACGAGTGCACAGCATGACTAAGTTATATCAGGGCATGGGAGTGAAAATTATACCTCCTTGTGCGAGAAAGGAGGTATAATTTGATTGTCGAAGGGAAATTTCTCAAAGCTGAATTGTGGGGGGTAGTAACTTTAAAATCTGCTAGAACTGTTTGGAGAAGCCAGTGGTATATTTTAGCAGTCTAAAGTAGCAGTACAAGAGATGTTTTATTGCTTCTTTGGAGACATTTCCTTTGCACTCTACATTTCTATTTCATATTCTTTGCTAGACAGGACTTGAAAAGAATTGTGAGTACTTCTTGGCAGTAGAGCTGCCCTTTGAGGGGAAAAAAAAAGCTTATGAGGTTAAAGCTTAAACTTGGGAAAAAAATGTTTTTTAGAAGAGGTGTGCCCTATTCTGATCTGAATTGCATCACAGATATATGGCAAATTTATTTATATGTCACTTCAAGACCTTTAAAACAGAAGTAGTTTTTTCCATGATGCAGAACACTAAATAGTTTTGTTCCCAGAAAGGAAGTAATAGAATGATGGAAGAAATGGGATTGATCATAGGAGGCTTTTTACCTAGAATAACATTATGATGGGTGGTAAGAAGAATTAATGACAGAAATAGTAATAGGACAGCTTAGAGGTTTAAGACAGAACTTTTTTTTCCTTTTCTTTTTTTTTTTTAAATGAAAGGCCAGAACGCCATTTAGTGTTTTAAAAAGATCTGTAATTTCCTCAACATCTAAGTAAAATAGATCTCATTTTGCTGGATTTTCAGCTGTCCAAATAAAGGACTGGAATTTAAAACAAACAAAGTTATCACATGTTTTCATAATCAATATTAAGGAAGAATCTGAGTTTGCTGGACGTGGCTGATATCTTGTTATTCTTTTACACCCATTGGCCCTATCATGCTTCACAGAGCACTGAATTAACACACTCACTAAAAAATGGTGAAGTTTTACCCTCAAATTTTTATTTTTTCATACTGTCTTTATTCTCTTTGAGCTGAGGCACTCTCAGCACAGCTGATCATGTTCTTAAAATGCTGCCTTTTTTGACCTCTTGAATGTGTCATGATTGCTCTCCTACCTCTCTAAGATCTGTCTCTCAAACAGGTGCCAAAAGGGATTCTTATTCATTCCTTGATTGGTTCTTCCCTCTCTGTTACCAAAAACAAAGCTGATTCCCTTGCCTGTCATATTTTTCTGTCCTTGCACTGATGCTGCCTTGAATTCAGAGAGTAAGTCTTTTGGGCCAGAGTCCATATTTACACCTCCTCTTGGGCAGAGTCTGTCTTACTGGGAGACTGGTCCTCCAGTAGGTTTCCTAGGTGCTTTGGTAACGCAATGAATTAACAACAATCATAAGTCTAAGGTCTTTTCCAGTACAACGGGAAGGGAAATGAATAGAAATGAGTAAATGTTCAGCTGAAAATAAGACAACCCTCTTTAGTAACAAGGAAGTGACAAAAAATGTGTTGACTGTGTAACTACAAGTAGAACCAGGTGAAAATACTGCCTTTGGAATACACTGTAGAATATAACTCTTTATTGACTTAATCTTTATATATGCCTTAGAAGGCTCTAACTGCTTGTTACTCAACTAAATTTTTATGATAAAGATGATGTGACTTACAGAAATCCTTCAAAAATCCTGTTACTTTTTAGTTGAAATATTTTCAACTCTACCAAAAAGAACAATACAGAGATATCCCAAAGTCTTTCCAAAGCTGTACCTTCCCCTCTTTTTTTGGTTTTAATTTTTTTGCTTCTTTCCCTCCCCCAAGACTTATGCAAGCCTGTGTCTAAGGAGTTGTGTTTACAGGGTGATGCATTCTGCTTTGCGAATTTTGCTCTGTAGGACGTTTCCTGGATCAATGACTTGCTCAGGAGAGTTTGTGTGCATATTTACAAGGTTATTGCCTGTCTCCTGCAGCAACCCAGATTCTGAACATACTCTACAAATGAAAGAACTGCAAGCCTCAAGTACAAATGAAGGTTCGCTGTAGTTGGAGCACCCTGATGCTGGAAGCGGGCTACCAAATCAGTCATGCAACTGAATGTGCCACCTTTTCTCTAACAAAATATCATTGTGGAATTAGGCTGGTGAATCCTTGACTGACAGAAAAAAGTATGGGCCAAGATGATTAATTAAGTAGTCGATACTAAACTCATTCCAAATGTTTGCAATAAGCAATATGACTGACTGTGTAGAGGCAACATTGCATTTAAACCCCAGATACTTATCAATACTAGTATAAAGCACTCCAAGAAATTGGATGTTGTTTGTAGTGGATCATTTCAGCAGTGATTCATCAAATGCTATCGCATATATCTGACAGAACTCAAAACTGGCAAATGTTCTAATGGAACGTAATAACAACGATGAGTCGTACATTTGTAGCACTTACTGAAAAGAATTCCAGGATTGACAAATTGGAGTGGCAATGTTGGCAGACTTAAAATGAAGCATTTGTACAGTATATACAGTACTTGGAGATGCGGAATAGATTCCAATATGAAATGCAGAGAGGTTTCTTAACATCTTTCTGAAGTTTCGTGCCAAGATGGTGCCTGATTTTTATCCTGTCACTCATGAAACCCTTTGCATCTGTTGTTTCAAAGCGTGAACAGTAACCCGGTTCAAGCTGCTGCTAAAACTTGAGCATTAATTAATAAGGGGGAAGCTGGTGACGGATAATTAAGAGCAGAGTAGGAAATTGTGGACAATGTAGTCACAAAGCTGCACTTTGAAGAAAGATGTAGAGTGGCTTAAGAAAAATAAAGCCATTTTGAAATATTTGGGGAAACGTAGTTGCAGAGGGTGTCACACGTTTCAATCAGCATGGAAGAGTCTCACCTTTCACCTTCCTGGGGAGCTTCACTGTAATCACCCCATCTGCTGCACTGCCCTTGTACTTGACTCAGAGTTGCATCTACTCTCTCAAGAGCAAATAACCAAAAAGCAAGTTTTAAAGGGCTCTAGCTCATCAGTGGTGCTTATTGTTGGAGGTCTAGGACAGGTGTAACTGCTAATCTGTTTCTTCACATGGACGCCCTTATTGTGGAATTAACAGGGACATTCCCTTACATCAGTATGCCTGGAGCCTCAGCTGAATATTATGCCTATGCTGCAGGGAAGTCCCTTTCAATACAAAGAATCGCTTGAGGCAGTCCTGCACCATTTCTATGTTGACCTTTTAAGGCTGGATTATAAACAATTTTTGAAGCATCTAACACTTTGCAGCCTTTCTGTTCTAACCACAGTGGCCACACATTTGTCTGGAACTTGTCTGAAATCTGTTTGTCCAATACTTTTATGATTTATTTCTCTGTGATGTCTTCTAAGAAGACATTTACATTATGTTGTGCTAATCCATTGTCCTTTGCCATCTTGTGCCTATTAAAAATTCTTCTTTGAAATTTTTACCAATTATTTCCTTCTCTTATCTTATTTCTCCAAGGCTGAACACAATAGGGCAGTAATTCAGATCAGAGCTTTCCACAAAATAAACAGCCTCATACATAGCTCTACAGAAAACATTTTGTAATTTTGTATGTCCCTGGAGATACTTTTTATCTACTTCACTTTAAAATGCAGTTTCACCAATAGGATTATCTGATATTATTTTAACAGTTGAAGGTGATCAAGTTAAGTGGAAAAACTGTAGCT
This sequence comes from Phalacrocorax carbo, assembly GCF_963921805.1. Lineage (NCBI taxonomy): Eukaryota > Metazoa > Chordata > Aves > Suliformes > Phalacrocoracidae > Phalacrocorax > Phalacrocorax carbo. The sequence goes on along the minus strand of NC_087515.1, from coordinate 60,536,774 downwards.
ATGCACACACACAGATTAGTTTACACTTATCCAGGTTTTGATTGACATGTAAAATCATGTTGAGTAACGATTTTATTCAAAGGTACTCACCACAGCTAAACTATAAGCCACAAATCTGTAGGAAATAATCCCAAGCATTTTTTTTTTTGAGTAATAACTGCTAGTTTTCATTGTTATATAGTTGCTGAAACACATGAAGGCACAATTACCAGATGGCATGAGAAAGGGATTATGAGCAAATCAGCCATATTTACTTGGCCATGTGGTACTAGGACGGGCAAAGCACTGGAAAGCAGGATTTTCTGAGAAACAGCCCTACATACCGCAACAACTGCTCCTTAAATCATTGGTGCTGCAAGAGCTCAGGTCTTAAAGAAGAAGGAAAACAAGATCTGAACACATTCATCATAAATCCTCCAGTTAAACTCAGCCAGTCCATTTATGACATATGCCTTGATCAGTGTCACACACAAACGTACACACACAGGCTTATCCACACATGATAAAAATGCATTTCAGGAGTGAAAGAAATAAAGATGTCATCAGAAATAAAGATGTTACATACCCGAACAGAATGACTGGCTATGCACTTCCATTTCCTTACTTTCTTCTAAGTCCTAGCACTCCATTTTTAAACTTCACTTTCAACAAAGATGCCTTGATGGTCATTAAATATTGAATCCGTTCTGCAAGGAGGATGGCTTTTCCTTCGGCAGAGGATGAGATCTGGCAGAGCTAATTCTGCCAGTCACACCAATATGATCTTCCTCAAACATTCCTGCAATCTTCCATCATGGAAATACATAATTTTGCATCTGAGGGCCTCATTCCCAAAAAGTCAGTGAAAAAAATTTTTCTGTTGTTCTGTTTGTGTGAGGAAAACCTAATTGTTATTTCACCTCAACTCTTTTCAGGTAAGTACTATGGCTTTCTGTTGTGCAGCCTAGTGCTTGCCATTGGACTGAGGCAGCTGGGCAATATTCTGGCTGGGTGCTGCATTCCTGCTGAGCTCAGTAGAAGCAAGGAGCCAGGAGCAGCTGTCTCCTCAGAGAGAGAAAAAGTCCCACCTATCTGAGAGGCAGAGACTCTAGGTTTGCTGAAGGGACTGGATTTTCTCTCTGGTGACAGGCAGAGGCTCCTGGGTGACTGTTCTCTCCATAGACTTGCCACAGCTGAGCAGCAGAGACTTGGCCCACAGCAGCATGCCGCTGAGCTCAGTAAGGTGCAGTGGGCCCTACAGTAAGGCTGGGAGAGAAGCAGACCCAGAGCCTGCTGCTTGACACAGCCTGCAGAAACACAGCAGGAGAAGGGGTTCCTCCTGAGCTCCTCCAGGCACCCTACTGGAAGCCCCCCTGCAAGAAGAGGCAGAATCAGCGCAGGGTGGAGGTTCAACATCCTGCCTCATTGCTAGCAGCTCTGTCCAGTAGTGTCTTGTACGTATCAAAACCAATCATTCTTTCCAAGGTTTGAGTAGACAAGCAGCACATAAACACCACCTTTCAAGGGCCAGGAGGGTTTGCATTTGCTTCTCCTTTCCTTGAGTAACAAGGTTAGAGCCCAGAAAACATGATCCATTTTATTTACGCCTCTGTGACCTGGGAGTAGGTCCTCTATAGTCAGATGAAAACTGTGAGCACAAATTTTCAAGGCACTTAAAAGGCTGGGCAAAAGAAAAATATCTGCAATTAGTACTGTCTCTGAATAGGATGGTTTTGTCATAATGGACATGGATGGAAAATCTAATTATTTGCACAAATCTAAAAATTCCTTTTGAAACAAACCAAACATCAGTCAGTATTTCTAATATTGACAGATACATGAAATGGCTTATTTTGGTCCAAACTTCAAAATTATACTCTTATTTTGTAATTCAGTTTGTAAACTAGAGCTCTTGATATGTGTTGTGTGAAAAATGATATGCTTTTCCAAAATGCTTTATAAATTAAAAAGAAGGATAATGTTGTTTGAGAACTCATTTCTCTTTTTTCCAATATTTTGATTTCTAGACTGCCTAAACGCTACAGTCACTAGTCCCAACTTCTTTATGCATTTGACTGAAAGGTGCTGATGATATAAAGCAGCAAACCTTAAAAGGCTAGGGAATCTTTGCAGCAGTTCTGTTCTAGCAGGCTGCAACAGGATGGGCTGGAGGGCTAAGGTAAAACCAAAATATACTGAAAAACATACACTTGCATTTATTTCAAATAACCATAATTACCTAAGTTTATAATGATATATAATCAAAATATGATTTGGGGGAGATGTCTGCCACTGTAAAGTCCTTTTCTCACTGAAAAACATAATAATAATAATAACTATTTAATGAGAATCAAGATGTAGCTGGGTAATGATTTGATGTTCTCTTTCATAACTATTTCGAAGTGTTGGCACATCTGAACTTCTATGGGAAGTATTCTGCTTTAACATCACTGATGTCCAGGTGAAAGGTTTAACCTATTGTGCTGGGTTAAGAACAAAAATATGTTTGTGACACAAGAACAGGAGTATGTTTGTCTCTGGCATGTGCTGGAAATGAAAGGCCTGTGGACTGCTGACAGGCACTGTTGACAGCATGGTGAGAGATAAGAAGTTAGAAGGAAGGACTGCAGATATCTGTCCCCTTAATGTCAGAGCAATGGAGACATGAAGCACTACATAGCAGGTGCTGTGTTATGCCCCAGTCCTGACTGCTCCTCAGCACAGATTTTGTTTATTTCCTAGGATTTGGAATACTGGGGAACATTACAGGCTTTGACTTATCTCTGCAGGTCGCTCACTCTTGAACTACTGCTGCCCGGAGAAGCTACTCTGTTTAAAGCTGATCTGGACATCATTCTCAAGGACCACAAGAAACTCCGAAGAGACTCGTTGAACACTCCATCCAGAATATTTAATTGTCATTTGAAATTCTGTGGAAATAAGAGCAGCCCTCCAGCCTCAGAAGCTCAATACCAGCCATGAGAACCAGAGGGGACTTGGGAGAAAGAGGTTGTGCCATCACTAAGTTCTCAAAACTTCTAATGGTATCTGGAATCTACTTGTTTTTTCCCATTAGGCTTTATCATGTTTCTCCCTCCTCGTGTCTGCGGTCTGAAGCATCTCTCTGAGACTGAGCTCTCCAAAGTCTGAGCAGTGAGGATGGATTCTTCCCCCTATGACTGGTGCAACCTGCCACAGCCAAAAACGGTAGCTAATATTTTTTGTATAATGAGGAATTCTTTGTTTACTGCCAGGAAAGGATTAGCCATTATAAATAAAGGAAAAGTCTGGAAACATGCTCTAGGCAGCAGAATTCAGAAACATTAGAGAAAAAAAAAAAAAAAAGAGAGAAACGTACCTCTGGGAGTTGTGCACATCTGTTGAAAACTAGCAGGCAATTCCCACCTCCTGCCCCTTTGGGTGGGGCAGAGACGCAGGGAGAGTTCCTGCAGATTAGTGTTTAAAAGTGCCTCTACAAATATTAAGCAGCAGCGTTGTTTGGACATGGAAGGGAGTGGACCCACAGCTGAGGTCTTCTGGGGTAAAGGTGTTGAGCAGGTAATCAGCAAGAGCAGCTCTTCCCCGAGCAGACACATACAGCACTTCTTGTTATAAAGAGGCAGAGCTGTGCATTTTTCCACTTCCTCTGTTCTACAGTGGGCTGTTCCTTGGAGACTTCAACCTGCCAGAGTACCTGCTGATGGTACCTGGCCTTTCAAGCCTTACGTGCCCTCAAAAGTGTGTGTGTGTTGTTGCTAAACTTTAAGTATAAAGTCCATATTTTTGTGCTGGTTAGCCTTTCATACAGGAATACAGCTCCATACTATAATCACCAGAGAAAAAATAAAGTACTTACTCAGCAATATTAAGATATAGTAACTTCTGAATATTTTATGACGATGCTTTAGGTGTAAAACTTTACCAGATGCTGCTACTAAATAACTGTGTTAAGGAAATGAAAAGAACTAGGGGAATATATCAGAAGAATGGTACGAATTCCATCATCCCTTACCATCGCCTCCTTTTATATTTTCTTTGTACCACAAAACTCTGTTATCATTTAGAGCCGATTAACATCCGTGTCCCATTAAAAGTTAATTTTTATAACCTATAATTATATTTTAAAAGTAAGCTTTCTCTGTATAGCATACATGAAATAATCTGCCACAGCAGGCTGTCTGAAGCAGAAGAGGTAGAACATGACATAGTAGGTGGTTGGGTAGATATTTAAAAATGTATCTTCCCTTGAAGCTTAAAAATGAGTCAGTTCCCAGACTTTGGTGGCACATTCTCCATAGCTGGAATGGGATGACACAGCATTATTACTATTTATGGCAAATTATTCCATTTTTCTATATGTATTTATCTTGACCTTCTGTGCGTTGATCACTTGGACCATTGGAAATTTTACAGGATGTTGTTGCTTAACTGAATTTTCCCACATGTTCTTCAAACTTATTTGGAAAACATGCAGTCAAAATATGTACAATAATTTTAAAGTAAATTAATGCAAAACCAAAACAGAAAAATGTGCAGTGAACTATAAATATGAAGAGTTGCATTTTAAAATTCTCCCTCTCTTACCTATTATGAAAGTTTGTGGGGTATTTTTGTTAAATGTTTCTTTTATCCTCCTGCTCTTCCAAAATGTTTTTTGGTTGCCTTCTTTTTTTGAGATTCAGCTTTTCTGCTCTGCTCCTCAGAGGTCTTTTCAACTCTTGGATCTTCTCTGTTTCTCTGATTTCATGAAGATAAGGGAAAAGAAAGCCCCAAACCTTAATTAGTTTGGCAAGATATTCACACTGAATGCTCTTTATCAGCTTGATTGGATTAATAATAAAGTTCCTTAGCAAAGTATTTGCACTACATTTTGTTTTTCAACAGAGGATGTAATCTTTAAGATTCAGAGCTAACAGTCAGAGGAAGGCCATGGGACAGATAGAGCAGGTCTGTCAGTTCTTGTGTGTGCAGAAACAAACTTTATGTTGGTGTGATCCTCTGTATGCAGGCAGACATCTGATGGTCTGTATTTGAGGTGAAAATATTCAAAGTGTGTAATAGATCTTAGGGTTACGTCAGAGTCCATAAGGTGCGGGGGGAGCAGTTACATGGCATTCCAATAGCTGAGGTTCTCCCCACTTTCCTTACTCCTCTTTTGTGGAGGTAAAATGTTTGCTTTCCCCAGTCCTCCAGCCACACTCATCTCTTCAAGTGCAGAAATAGCTTCTTTTCAGCTACTTTATGGAGTTGTACTTCTTACTGTACCTCCCCAAATCTTTTCAAATGCGAACAGTTCAGCAACCTTAAGAACTGTTCTTCACCAGTAAGAGTAGTTCATGTATTGTATATCAGGCTGGTCCACAGTTTTACCATCTTTACAATAATCATGTATTCTATTTTTTCTGAATCTGAAAAAACTATTTTTTTTTCTGGATCTGAAATAGCTACTGAGACCTGGCTAAAGTGGTGCAGGTCTTTCACCTTTGTATATATCTCCTACAAATTGTCTGAATTGTACAAAAGTGACCTCTGAAGATGCTGTCACATGTAGATAAAATATTTATCATAAAGTGCTGGTAAATGAATGGTAATTAAGGTGTGGTAACATACCAACACAGAAAAATGGCTCTGGTTAAAACATACCTTTATTGCCTAAATAATGAATTTTACCTCATCCTCCTAAAACCTGCTGACTACATCTCCATCTTCAGCACTGCCATATTACCCGCATTTGCAACTAAACAGGTAAAAAAACCCACAGTTAAATATCTTCTTCCTTCTGCTGATGGCAGCACATGTAGGAGGCATGTTTGGCTTGTGGTTATTGCTCTTTTCTCCCTCTCACCAGCACTGCTCAGCCCTATAATGTGCTCTTGTTAGGGGTCAGCCGCACTAATGCAGCCCCTGGCTTTCCCACTGCTGCTGGCCCCACAGCATGTCAGCTAACCACTCCACCAGGGCCTCGTCCATACGCCACCAGGAAGCACTTTTTGTGGAGGATAGTGTCTTAACTTTGAAGGAGTCTTTGATGGCACCTTTGATTTCCTTACCTACCCTTGGGGGTCCTTAAGGATGGGATTCTCTGTGGGTATGTCTGTGCTCTTGGATAACTCCACAGTTAGTTTGGCATGTGATAAAAGTCGCTTTAATTTCTACTTCTTCAGGCTTCACAGCCTGCTGGCTAATCTGCTAATTGGGATGGAGAAAAGGGGGGAGGAAGTGGAAAAAAAGGGAGTAATCATGAGAGAGGGTGAAAACACATTGCTATCGGGATTAGTAATAGGTCCACAGAAGAACTGGTCTTTCAAAAGGTTTCTGAAAGATCGACGTATGCTCAGACCTGTTTTAATCACATAAGAAACGGCAGCCTTTCCTAACAACTAGTGGTTGCTCTCTGTACTTTAAGTGAGCCAAAGGAAAGCTTTCCATCCACTAACAAAATGCTGCCCCTCTGTCAGAAGTTAGGTAGTCATCTAGATCAGTTCTCTAGTTGCTCCTATTTCCAAATCACCATTTTATTATAATTAATATGCTATTGTACTTTTAAATATAGTTTATAAATATGCATAAACCGAAATAATCTGTAGCAGAAAGGAATTGGGAGTAAAAACATTATGAAATCTATGCTTCTCCAATATAAAATATTATAATGTAAATATATTGCACATAATTACATATAATGACAAATGTGTCTCTGTGTGGTATGATTAGTACTGCTGTAACAAAGAAGAAAGAAAGAGAAGATATCACTCTAGCTGTCAACTATGTCAGAAAATAAATACAGACGAAGCACCTCTCTCTCACTGTGATTCTATTTACTCATTAAATAGTCACTACAAACTAACCAACAACTTGTATTCAACTATAGAGTTACATAAATTCAAGAAGGGCATATAAAAAATGATCACTCTCACCCCTTTACTGGGGACAATGAGCCTGATTCAGATTAATACATCTCATTTAGACACAGAACATGTGCAAAATGACTCGTCAACTTCACAAAAAGCAGAGGAGCTTTGCTGGAGTTATTTAGAAACCAGATGACAAATTACTCTCTGAGCATGCCTTTGAAAGACTGTTCTACTGGGAGACCCAGAAAATGGTAGGGGAAGAATTGAACCTTAACTGTACAAAGCAAAATCAAGGTCTTGTCATAGAACCATAGAATCATTAAGGTTGGAAAAGACTTCTAGGATCATCAAGTCCAATCGTCAACCCAGCAATACCATGTCTCCCAAACGATGCCCTGAAGTGCAATGTCTACACATTTTTTTGAACACCTTCAGGGATAGTGACTCCACCACCTCTCTGGGCAGCCTGTTCCAATGCCTGAACACTCTTTCAGAGGATAAATTTTTCCTGATATCCAATCTAAACCTCCCCTGATGCAGCTTAAGGCCATTTCCTCTTGTCTTATCGCTAGTTACTTGGGAGAACAGACCAACACCCACCTCACTACAACCTCCTTTCAGGTAGTTGTAGAGAGCAAGATCTCCCCTCAGCCTCCTCTTCTCCAGATGAAACAACCCCAGTTCCCTCATTTGCTCCTCATATGGAGCTCACTTGTTCTCTGGACCCTTCACCAGCTTCATTGCCCTTCTCTGGACACACTCCAGCACCTCAATGTCCTTCTTGTACTGAGGGGCCCAAAACCAAATACAGTATCCAAGGTGCGGCCTCACCAGTGCTGAGTAAAGGGGCACGATCACTTCCCTGCTGCTGTTGGCCTTCTTGTCCACCTGGGCACACAGCTGGCTCATGTTCAGCGGGCTGTCAACCAGCACCCCCAGGTCCTTCTCCACTGGGCACCTTTCCAGCCACTCTTCCCCAAGCCTGTAGCGTTGCATAGGGTTGTTGTGACCCAAGTGCAGGACCCGGCACTTGGCCTTGTTAAACCTCATACAGTTGACCTTGGCCCATCAATCGAGCCTGTCCAGATCCCTCTGCAGAGCCTTCCTACCCTTGAGCAGATCGACACTTCCGCCCAGTTTGGTGTCATTTGCAAACTTACCGAAGGCTCACTCAATCCCCTCATCCAGATCATTGACAAAGATATTAAACAAGACTGGCCCCAACACTGAGCCCTGGGGAACACCACTTGTGACTGGCCGCCAACTGGATTTAGCACCATTCACCACAACTCTCTGGGCTCGGCCATCCAGCCAGTGTTCTACCCATCAAAGAGTACACCTGTCTAAGCCATGAGCCACCAGCTTCTCTAGAAGGATGCTGTAGGAGAGAGTGTCAAAGGCTTTGCTAAAGTCCACGTAGACAACATCCATAGCCTTTCCCTCATCCACTGGGTTGGTCACATGGTCATAGAGAGAGATCATATTGAGTAGTTCTAGGAAACTTTCATCAGAAGTTTCATAAGAGACTCCTTCAGAGAATATGCATGTATGAAATATCTTTGTGAGGATGTCTGTGGGAGACCCTCCAAAAATCAGAGCAATGATCCTGGAGCTAATGATGTAAATAGAGTTGGCTGGGACATTTAACAAACTGAAACATCTGTAAAGCTTCACAAGCCCTACCTGGGAGGAGAGCATCCACCAGTCTGAGAACAAACATCAAGCAACCCTTCCATGGGGTGGAAGAGGGCGAAAATAAGGTCAGTGCTCTAAGTAAAGTAGGTGAGCTGGCTAACCATTGAACTGAATGATGGCCTAGTCTTGCTATCTCATTTCTGTAAGAAATTTCTGAAGATCTCATTTTTATCCAAATATTTAGGAAAACAAAACTGAAAATCTTGTCTTTTTTGATAAAACAGAAAATTTTTTTTCTGAACAGCATGGACACAGAGCACCTAACACCAAATGCTGAGGTGAATCTAAATGTCCTGGAAGTAGGATGATATAAAGTGTTATCTCAGAGTAGGCCTGAAGTTACCTTGGAGCAGATATGAAGTACATTTTAAGAAATATAAGCAGTCACACACGTATCCAGTCTTCATGCTCTATTACATTTCAGGCCTTTCAGTCTGTTCAGGAGTGTTTATAAAGTACATGCATTAAAGCTGTGGCCAACTATGCACACGCAGTGGAACGGGAAAAAATACTGCATGTTCCCTTCCACATAAAACAACTACTGTGACACTATAAACCAGCAAATGGTAAACAGAAATATAAAGGTAAGCCATATTTGTCTTGGCACACATAGAAGTAATTCAAGTAAATGTAGAACCTGCTTATAAGTCTAAGCCTATTGCTGGCTAAATGTCCACAATAATTTTCTGCAGACATGAAAAATGTACAGTCTTTTTGAAACTGTAGACTGAAGGAGAGTGCTTCTGTAATTGCTAACACAGTAATAGACATTTTCTTGTTGTCCACACCACTGAATTGTGGAAAAAAATGCCCATCTATGAAATATTTTGTGGAAATTATACAATTTATCTCCCTTCACCCTCTATCTTCCTTTTATTTTTTTGAAGAAAATTAAGTAACTCATGAAAGACCAAATGAATATCAATGAAGAACGCACACACTTCTATGTTTTTTTTCTGCATACAAAAGATAAATGATCAGAAAGCAGTATTTACTACAGTGCTTTCTTTCCATAAAAGGCCTTGATTTTGCCAGAAATGAAAAATACTTATCATCTGCTTTAAAAATCACATTTTTTAAGTGAAGCCAAAATATCATGGGAGTGACAGCTCCTGCAAAAGAGAGCGACAGTGAGGCCAAAGACAAGAGAGGAGGATTTCAGATGCATAGAAGGACCGTCCCAATGAGAGAGCATCTCTTTACCTCTGGATGGTGGGGACTCTCCTCTGCCTCCTGTTAGCTTTTTCTGTGCTCCCCACTTCCCAAAATGAATTTTTCCTTTGCTCCTCCTGAGGAAAGAGGAGCAAGAAGGCCTGGGAGGAGGTAGGTCAAGCCTCATGTGCTTTGGTGGCACAATTAATTGGTCTGGAGCAACAGACCACTCGGCGCAGGACGGGATGCTGGCTGGATCTGCATTTCAGATCTGAAGTTTTACATGGTATCTATGGTACCAGATACAGTCTAAAACAAGCCCAGATATGATTTGTTTGCCCTTTTTGTGGAGCCCTTCCTCCTGAATTTTCTGCTGAGTGCTTTTCCTCTCCAAGTGGTATATGCACAAACCTACAGCAAACTGACTCACTGAGATGCAGCAGGAGCTAACAGGGAAACACTGGCTGGCTGGCCTTAATCCTGACAAGGGAACTTAGCAGTTAGGGAATTAAATTTATGCTGTTGGGAAAGGAGTGGAGGATGTTGGAAAACTGGAACCTGTTCTGCAGTGTTATTTCTTTTTTACAACAAGGAAGAGTGAACGGGAAGTGGGCATGAGTCTTTTTTCAAATAAAACAACCTGAAAGTAGCCTCAACTAATTCTAGCCAAAAAGAAAAAAAGTGTTGGAAGAGGCTGAATCAGCCCAATTGATTTCTGGCCAGTCTGTCACTGCTCTAAAAGCAGGGTTGGCTGGAACTCCACACCCCCTTTTATAGCCTGGGCTTCAGAATTACTCTGCAAGTGATGAAGAAGACTTTCATAGTGAGAGTCAAAAACATATACATGGAGTACCATGAGTGCATCCTCGGAATGGGAAGGTGGTAGAACCATTGCAATGACAGCATTTTTCTCTTGCTTTGTGATAAAATGCAGGCTTCTGATAACAGCTGCAGCATCTCAGCACACATTCATCTTGAAATTACAAATACTCTGAGGATAAGCAGGGTTGTATTCTACAAAGATCCTGTTTCTTTAAGTTAGGCTCAGCTCTAAAGCCTAGAGCAATCTCAGACCTCTGGGATCCTTTGTTTATTTTTAATTGGCTTTTAAGATCTGAGAGCACAATTTCAGAATGTCACTTTTAGTCAACACAAGGCTCACATTTCTCAGTCCCTCTTGTAAGTGTCAAGATCTTCTGAATTTTTTAGTAAATTCCATTTTGGATTACAGGGTTAAAGTGGTTATTTTGGAAAACTCTATAACTTTATGTTTAAAAGGTACTGTGAAAAAATGTATTTGTCTCAAAGGCACTTTTTGTAGTCAGCTTTTCCTGAAGCAAAGTTTTTGGGAGGAGATTTCAAGCATGTAATGTTACCACTGACTTAAAATGTTATCTCATGTTAGATCTGTTTTAGACCCTTCTTCAAGTTAATTTTGAGCCCCAGCAAAGCCATACATGAGGAGTCTTGGAGCAGAATAACACTGCAATGCTGCAGCATGCAAGTGTCCATTCAGCCCCATTTTGCATCACAGTTGCAACTGAGATTCACTGTCTGAGTGGAAGAGGCTGGAAACTCTTCAATAGGCAGGTGTACAAGGCAAGTTTCTCCTCCTAACCCGTTTGCTAGTGGTTGCTGAATCCTACCAGCCATAAGAATTTTATCACATCCAAACTATTAGCTTTAAGTCTTTTACTAGCATAACACTGGGTATTTTTGTCACTTGTTAATGTCATTTGTTTGTGGCTTGTTATGTTTGGTGTTTGCAGAGCTTTCATAATTTATTGCCTGATTATGCCACTGAATAGCATACACAACTCTTATTGACTTCAAGGGGAGTTTCACACAGAGAACATGGCAATATAATGCAACACTTCTAAAGTACTTCCTATAACTATTCATGACTTTGTCTACATTGGTGTTAAGATGTAAACTGAAGAATGGAAAATTATTCCCAGTAATTCCTTTTGTCATACTCTACTTTTGTGTGTTATGAAGACAATAAGAATTTGCAAAGTTATGGTTCCTAACAGAACAGAAGAAAGCAAATAATTTGCCAGTTAAGACCACTACAGAAGCAGACCAGATAGAAATCTATATACAGCTTTTGGCACATATAAAATTCAGCAATAACTGACCTAAACTGGTCAATAAATGGGAAATGGCAGTGCTGGGAAATCTCCAGGAAGAATATGTGATTGTAGAGCAATTTTCTCTAGTATGTTGCAAGCAAACAGGTAAATTTAGAGTCAAATATCTCTAGCTCCCTGGTGAACATAGCATGATGGCTACAATTAGAGCATCAGACAATAGGTTTAATGGTTGAAGCACTCTCTGTTCACAAAGGTATTTATTGCTCATTTGCTGCATTTGGGGACAGATATGTTAGATCATTGAACTAGCTTCGAGGAAGGCTGTCCACCTGCATAAGAACATATAAATCCTGAAGAGAATCAACTTCAGGCTCAAAAGATGTCCCATTTGAACTCATCAGCCTGACAAGCTAGAATCCCTACTGACAAAGAGGTGACCAGAAGGAAGATAGAAGATCATTCCTAAAATAATGCAAGATGAATGACACCTCCAGATCAGAGGCTTCTGAATTCTTTTACAATACTCTCTGAAGGCCTGTTTCCCTGAATGACAAAAGGTGATTTACAACAATGTCTGTTGAAGGATGAAGAGGTACTGACTTGCCCCCAGAAATAGGTCATGAGTGTAGGGGAATAGACAGGGATCGGCGACCGGAAGATCACGGGCTGTGACAGAAAGATAGACTCCTCCCCATAGGAGTGGCAGGAACAGGAAGCGCAAGAGCTATATAAGCATGTGACGCAGCTAAATAGACGGACATTTTGTATCCATCATATTGATGTCTGTGCATCACTGTCCCCAGGGCGGGTAGAGCCCTGTGTCCTGGAGATATGCGGCCCAAGATAAGTTCTCCCGTAGAAGCATACAGCTACAATGAGGAGCCTGTGAAAATGATTTTTGAGAAACTAACTGCACTATGTTGGGAGAATAAATTGGCATCTAAATTATTCCAAAATTATTATTTTTGTTGTAATCTTTGGTTTCAATGATCTCAGCTGTTGAATTAGAATCAAGGAGGAACAATTTAGAAAAAAAAATCTGATGGGCAAAGACTCTTACCACAATGATCACTGAGGATGATGAAGCAAAAGCACCTCATCAAAAACAAGGCAACTATAACTTGGGAGTGTCTTCAAATGCCAGCCTTTGCAAATCCTCTTGCTGGAGAGAATTGTATTCAGAATAGGCAACACATCTATCTTTGCAAGGATAAAAGAAAATGCTGGGATTGTAAATTCCTTTTGGGAACACAGAAAGTAGATTTTTGGTTCAGGATATCTTTGATTCTATGTGCAGACAAAGAGGATTTCATCAGAGATTAGGAAACAGGCCCTCACATTCCATGAGGTATCAAGTTAGGAAAATCACATTCTCAGTTTAGTATTTTGGTCAGTTATCTCAGCATGGCTTTTCAGGAAGGATAGCAAAGCAAGACACATGAAAGTGTTCTGTCTGTGCCATCCAATAGTCATTCAGTAAGAAGGAACATAACCCTGGCAAATGAAGCTTAGTTGTGAGATAAGGAAAGGGAAAAAACAATTCATTCTTCTGGCACTGACTTTTAACCTGTGTTACATGACTGCTTCGGTGAAGGAAGAACTTCATGTAAGCCTTACATCATATTCATGGAGTTTTCAAGGTTCCCTGTCTTAATAGATATTGGCAAGCGGAGATTTTTCTGCTTCCCTGCTGGTACTGCCTCTGAGCCATTTGTGTGCATCTACTGTAACACAGAAACATCCACAGAGCCTGAGGGCTTCCTTTGGATGTGGAAGGAAAGTGGAAAGACAGTCACTGTCACTGAGACCTAATCTTAACGGCCAAGGGCATGTCACTTGCATAGCTCAGAAATGGGTGAGGGAGAAGAAAGATGGACTGCTATCCATGGTAAGGCATGTCAACTATTTGAAAAGTTCAAAACCTCAGAGAGTTAAAAGAAGAACCTGCAGCTGCAAAGCACCTGACTTGGAGGAAGAAGTGCCGGTGTGAGATTTTGGCCTGGCACCTTTAGAGGTATGAAATGAAAGATCCATCTAGCTGGCTGTTGAAAGAAGCAGGGCTGAGTGGTGATACCAAAATGCCAGCCCGATGCAAGGACGAGTCGACATTTATTAGATTTAATAGTGGCCATTGCAGGCAAACTTAACATCAAGGACTCGGGAAATTTTACGTAGGTCCTTTCTTTCCATGGTACCACAACTTCTAATGTGCCAAAGAGGACAGGCAAAGCTGAGTTATAATATTGCATGGCCCTTTCTCTCCTAGTCTCCTTTCTTGACTCTTCATTTTGCTTCCCCTTTTATAATTACCCTACCACAACCCCTTCCTTCTCATCAAGGAAAGAAGGAAGATATCTACTCCATGAACCAGGGATCAATGAAAGGAAAGAAAAAGGGGAACTGCTGCAGTTATAGAAGAACTGGATATTTTATTTTCAAGTACATGAAGGAAGAATACTGCCTTAATACAGGAGATGTTATCAAAGCATAGCATACACCTGTTGTTAGCTGTCTTTGAGCATACAATGCGCTGGGTGTGAAGTACCTCACTGCAGTGCCAGTGAAACCAACGGGTGAAATTCTCTTCTGTAACACCTCTGAAGCCCAGCAAGTCTTCAGTGCTGCTGCATGTAGCTGGGGGTATGATCCAAAGTGCAAAGTGTATTCTGGAAGATGGTTTGTTTGGAAGATGGTTGGATATGTTACGATCTGAATTCCATTTCTTAATTTTAACTCAGATGTGAAGCAGACATATCACATGTATTTTGCCTTTGTTTTACTAAACAATACATTGAAACCTGATCAACTGAATTATAAGATAGAAGGAACAATTACAATTAAAACTCTAAATAGTGGCTTTTGGGGGCTGAAAGAATTCTTGGATTATGCTAATGTTCAGCAAGTATTATAGCACCAAAAATTTTTGTAAACGCAGATCAATGGTTAAGTCTTTCAAATTACCGGTGTCAAAAAGATCATTTCCGAAACAAAAACACTGTACATTCACAAAAACTCAAACATACACAGATATAACCTGATCAACCTTCTCAAGCTAGGCAGACAATCAGGAAACAATTCCCTTCCCTTAATTAGCAAATTATTTTAATTATGCTACCTGCAATGTACAAAATCATGTACTGTAAAAGCAAAATAAATACGCTGATGTTTTATGTTACCTCCAGACCATTCTTTGCCATGTTGTCTTTTGCTATAGCAAATTGGAGAGCAAAATTAAACACCTAGAAATGGCAGCAATCTCTTTACTAAACAAGACTTTTTAAATAAAATTAATTTTAAACTTATCTACTGTCTCATTTGTATTGCCTGGATTCTTTATTTGCATTCCAGAAAGGCTGTGCCAAAGAAGTCCCCAAAATTTGTCAGAGTTAACTATTTCATTAAACTTAAAGCTGCCACCTCTGGTGATTAATCAAATTTTGCTCTAAATAGGATTAATTCGGGTGTATCTGTGAAGAAGATTGTCAGAGTGCACGTCCCTCTTCTCATCTGTCCTCGGGTCTTTTTTCCTTGCTGAATTTAAAATGAAGCTTGAGCTATAATCTTGCATGGCAGATACTGGATCGTTCCTTTGATAAACATCTAAAATGCTAATGAATGTGGGCTGCAGTTCTGAAACAGCAAAGCAAATGATTTGACAAGAATCTGGAGGGTAAAAAAAAAAAAAGGAACTTTCTGACTTAAAAGAAAAACTCTTTTTGTTCACATAGAGTATTGTTTCCCCAAGAAAAATTTTTCTGCTCTGCAGAAAACAGAAAAAATCCTACTACATCAAAATGCGGAAGCATGAAAAACTGATGAGCTTTCAGATTGTCCTCTTTTGCATGCAAATCATATCAGAAGTTCTCATTAGCATAAATGCATGAGCAACTCTAAATGCTTTTAATTTCCAATCTCAGCCAGCAGAGGAGTAATTTGTCACTGTCAGGGTGAAAATCTAAAAAGAAAAAAAAAGAGAGAAGGACTCCATGCTAAATTGGAATCATATAAATTTTTGATTTGCTAATTGACTGATGCTGCAGTTCAATCAGCTGCCTTGAAGGTGTAAATAATTCAGTGTACAGTCAGAAATAAAAGCATAATGTGCTTCTACTGAAGGCATATTAACAATCACTGCACCAGGACGCACCTGACCATGTCTTTTTCATAGATACCCTTTAGTCATGTTCTAGCTCTGTGCTGGCAAGTACACTACACTAGCAAATAAAACTACCTCTGAAAATATTTAAGCTTTCTTATTAAGAAACATGCTTCAAGAGATAGTTTAAAATATTTTCACTCCAAATAATTTGGTAAGTCAGTCTTAATACTTGCACGAATGGTGGAATATATTTGTATAACACTAATGCAATTATAAAACATAGAAAGTACATAAATGGAAATTCAACACCTCTATCAACTTTTAATTATCTCTTTCCCTTAATCAACTGCTTTAAATGTCATATGCAAAGTGTATTTATTGCAAAAATGCTTCTCATCAGTGTGCATACACTAAGGGTGTGTTAGAATCTCTACGTAGTTGCAATAGTTTGTGACTTACAATAGAGGAATGATATTCAGATTTCTTTGTGTCATTTGTGTTAATCAAAAATTATTTCTTCCAGAGCTGTTGCTTAAGTAAAACCTATTTTCAACTGACTAGCTGATTTATCCTTACCTAAATCAAATAGGATTTATAGCCATCTTATATTTTTGTAATGTAATTATACCTCCAAGAATGTAAATGAATAATTAACAAAAAAAAATCTTGAATACACAAAACCCCTCCTATGGAACATGCATGAGTAAAAGATCCAGTTTACAGTTTACCAGATGCGTTAAGTTAACCGTTAATGTGTCATGGACTGGTAGATGTGAAAATCAAATATGGCTACACTGACCCACAAAATGAGTAGTTGCCTTTGTTGTGAATTACATTTTGCACAAATTCTAGTTGTGCTATTTTGTTGACAGAGCACAAAAATGTATGATACATCCTATCTGTTCTTTGGATGCATCATCAAACCCGTCCTCATCCCTCCAAACATGTATTTAAAACAGGTTCAGTTTAAACAATTTGTATTAAGACTTTATCCCAGGCAAAGAGCGGATTTAATTGCCAGTAGCAATCTTGCAGTGATTTTTGCAATGGAAATCTAGGTTCCTGATAATGAAAGGCTTACGCCAAATTCCCCAGTGTTTTCAACGGGGATTTAATCTGAATGAAGTCTGCAGGATTACGTTCCAAGGTGTTCAGTTTGATTGAGAATTTGATTCTGCTTTCAGTGAAATCAATGCTGGCATTGATTCAGTCGTTCACACCTTTTACTTGTCATAAATGGCACATTTCCTTTTAAAATAGTGTTAAAATATGAACAACAATAGCCAAGTAGTGGGAATACATGAAATATAATGGGTTGAATACAAGTTTCCTTACAAGGATTCAGTTTCCAAACAACCAGTTTCTGCTTACTCTGATAGTTGCCTAAGGGAGAAGGATAAGCCCATTCAGTCCATATCGATCTAGAAAAAATTTTTTTGAAAATCAGTTTTATGAGTATATAAGTTTATACCCAGGGCTGTGGGAAACACAATTGGAAGGCAAATCTCCAAATTCCTTGCTGGAGCAAGGGGAAAGCTAGCATGAGAAAAATTTTATTATAGAAACCCAAGTGCCCCCAACATGCTGAGTGTAGCCCAAATATCTGCAGAACACACCCCAGCCCAAAGAACTTGCAGTGCAAGCAGAAGAGGCAGATGAGAGAAGGCAGAGCAGTTACCCATAGAATTCATCTCAAATTAAAAAAGGCGGGTGGCAGGACTGGCAATAAAACAGAAGGCAGCCCATTCAGTCTCTACATCCACAGAAGCGGGGCCGCCGTGCCTGCCCTGGGCTCATGGTGGTCTGTGGCAGTGTGAGGGGACACACGGCCCTTGGGAATCAACAGTCCCAGTGGCATCTCACGGGGCTGCTCTGCCTTCTCCCCTGTGTCAGTGAACCCAGGAAAGGCACGTGAAGGGGCTTTGCTCAGACAGAAATTATTCTACAGTCCCTGCTTCCCCTTTCTACAGGCTCTTTCATGCTCTGGGATCCCAATAAAATGGGAACTTTGTGGGGAAAGCCTTATTAAAATATGGCTATCTCACCACTGCTTGGTTCACCATTCAAAAGACAAGCTGCTTTGTTCTGGCGGTCAAGGTGAGTTACAGCCCTAGTCCCCAGTGGAAAGAGAAATGGATCAGCAAGGAGAAGATGAGGTGGATCACAGGATTAAACAGTGGGGAAATGTCCTGGAGTCTCAATCAGATTGTAAGTAGGCAATGAAGATTTTGCTCTAAATGATGAAAGCACAATGTATAGAAATTTCAAGGATATTTTTTAATAGCTTTTCAAATTCCCTGTAATATTTGTATTTTGGTCTTTTTAATCTCTTCTTATATAGCTGCCTCTAGTTCTTTTGTGACTTGTGCATCATTCTGGCAACAACTGTGGCAGCCTTTTAGATACAGAGGAAGGGAGATTAGTGAAACGAGTAAATTCAGTCTTGCTCTACCCAATTGTTTGTACCTATATTTTAGATGTTCATATGGAGTACAACTATCATCTCTGACAAAAGCATTGCAAATAATCATGATTATGGTATTACAGTAGTTTAAGACCCACATTAATACATCTGCTTATCTTTTATACATAAACATCGTGAGGAATATAAGAAAGCAGGGCAAATTTGGAAACACATATTGTGAGCAGGATCTCTTTACTGTTTGGAGAGCAGAGGGTCTTGGACTCTTCAGCCATAAAACCCTGTGGCCAAAGTTACCACCTGGTCACTGGCGCAGGCCCAAGGGTTAAGCAGATTTTGCAGCCCTGAAGCTCCTGTGCCAGGCAGTCCTGGAAGGGGGTAGATGCAGTTATGTTATGTCAGCTTTATAGCATAACAGGACAGGGCTCCTGGGTGGATCTGCTGCAGTCCTGTGACCTCTCCCATATCACACCAGTGACGTGTGCTCCGGCATGTGTGCTGGAGCAGGCTATGAAATGTGCTTCACAAATCTCTACCTGGGCACTGACCAATACAAACAGAAACACATACTGCATTTGCTTCTGTTTAAAAAAAAAAAAAAAAAAAAAAAAAGAAAGAAAAATGGCCTTGCTTTCCCTTCACCCCATTTCTTAAATGAACAGACAGAAGTGTGCACCTTAATTTGCTTGTTAAAAAGCACTGCCACTGATAGATGTGAAATACTGTAGCCTTCCTGAGGTTGCCAAGCCCGTTCTTCTCCCTCCCTCCCTCTGTCGTTCCAATGATTTTTACTCCAACTCACCAACTCACTGAATTCATCTTTATATTGAAATCAAATAAATGAATAAGCATAAGCAATCCCTCTGAGCCCAGGTTGCATTTTCTGAATGTCCAGAAACAAAGATATGGCTCTGACCCTGGTAGAAAATGTGAAGTACAGTAATCAGGCTCACGATGGTTGTAATCCTGTCAGTACAGCATTAGAAGGGATTGCTGCTGCTGCCGCCTCCCAAGGTTTCTGTGGTGATGACAGGGTCTGATTAAGGTGCTGAACTCCAGGACCTGGAAGGTGGCTGCTCCCAGACCAGAGCTTGAAGTGACTATTTTAGGAAGAGAAGGATCTAAGCACTCTTTTCAATATTTGCTGCTGCATTGTTTATCTGGCCTCAGTAAATCCCAGGATCAGGTTGTGCTGGACATGGAGCATGGACATGGACATGCTGGGGACATCAACAGCCATTGGGAGCATGTGTTCAGAGCTCAATACTGATCGTAGCTCATCTATGTGGATTTATCCCCCAGACGACATTGTGATGACCAGACACACAAAACAGGACCCTGATTTACCATCAGAGGAAAGAAAAATGTTTTTCAGCATGAAGGCTTGGGCCTAAAATATGTTAAATGATTTTATTTCACCTTTTCTTTCCTTTTTTTTAACTTATGGTAAATTCTCTGTGTTTCAGATGATTCTTAGAGCTTTTTTCCCATAGTAACATGGTTCACCCTTGCAGAAATGTATGCAAATTAACTTTTTATGGAAAATGGGGACAGAAATAAAACATTATGCTGCTCTTGCAAAATAAAAAATCATTAGTGATTGCCAAAAGCAACAAAGTTGATCTCTTGGCAGCATATTGTGTATAATTACAAATTTTTTATTCTATTTCAGTCCCATGAACAGTAGAAGAATAGCCATATCATAAGACAAAAAAGTAATTCTGACACCATGGTAACTCACTCGTCTACCTCATTCTGACCAACTTCACAAGAGCATTGTTTCAGACAAGCCACATTTTCAGTGGAGCTTTGAGAAGGAGGGAGAGAGCAAACACTTTTTCATTACTTGAAAAGTGCCAAGGATGCTATAAGCTTACCTCAGGCAGATTTAATTGTAATATTAATTAACTGGTTCACTTACTCACTAATTAATCTGCTGCCCCCTCTTTTTCACACTAATGTATTTCAGAAGCAGATTCAGAAGAAATGGTAGAAAAGTTTCTTTTGACAATCTCTGAGCCGAGATTTGCAGGAGTACATGTACAAAAATTGCATTAGGATCAGAGTGGCAATGCTTATTCTACTACTTTCATTTGATCTAGTCTTCATGGTAATAAATATATGTACTAGTGATAGCCATGGAACAGGTAATGCAGCCATGTCTTCAACTGCAAGCATTTCTCAACCATAGAGAAATACACAACAGATATTAATATTCACTTAGTATTGTAGAATGCATGGAAAACTCCACATAGGCTGTATCCTGCACACTCTGCCTCATTACTCGTGTCTTCTTCAATTTCTTTTAGCTGCACCATGCAAATAACTGCTTTCGTGTCCTCAAAAGCCAACCTGCAAGAAAAGTGTTCCCCCATTAATGGCATTCCTATCTTGTTGATTTGGAAACAAGACGTTTCTGTTATCAGAAAGAGGAGACTGCCAGCGTGCTGATGAGATGCACAGCACAGTTTCTTGTTCAGTAAAGGCTGATAACACTGGAGTTTAATCTAAGGTTGCATCTAATCTATGCATAGACCAGGTTTAGAAGCATTTCCAATATATTGGTTACAATTTCTCTTCCCTTTAAACACAAAAGCTTTCCCAAGAGATCTTCAATTTATAAGCAAAAGGACAAAAAAAAATTCCATATTTTTCTTGCTGTTTCGCTACTGCAAAGATGGGCCCTTATGGAGGGCTTCTAAAGAGGGAGCAGGTACAGAAGAGTATATTCAGACCTCCTGTTTTAGCCTATGTTAAGTATATAACTCCAGTGCTATCTCAAGGGCCAAGATAAGGTTTAGACATGCCACACCATTCAAAGGTGCCACCCATTGAGATTCTAAGCACTAAATGTAAACACCTTTCATAACCTCTTGGGACTTAAGACCTGTTAAAAATGGAAGACCAAGCCACAGAGCCTAAATGACTTTCCCAAAATCAGACAGGAAACCTGGGGCAAAACAGGAAGCAAGTGCGTGTCTTCAAATGCAACAAGACACTTAGCACTGAGCCACAATTTCTGCCTTAAAAGTGTTTGTGGATGCAGGTAGAATAAGTATCACACATAAAAAAAATAATGGCATAACAAACTTAATAGTTTATTGGCAATGTCTTGGGACAGGCTGCATAGTTTTCTCATGGCTTCTGCACACTAAGGGTAAATTATTTCCCTGAAATCTTATAGATGCCAAGACATGATGTATTTCTTCCTCACAAACATTATTTAGATAAAGAGACAAATGTATCTTGTTAATAAGTATTGTTAAACTGTTTCACATGGATAGTCCAGTGGTTTGGCTCAGCTTTTACTCTAAGGGTTTTTTCAAGCCTATACCTCCAACAGTGGTGATGAAATCAGTGTACGTTCTTCAAGTGAACTGCCTCTGAGACAGTTAAATAAAGGTAATAAAATTAAAGCACTTAATACTATCTTTGTGGTGGAAAAATTTTTCCTTATCGAAAGTGAATACAAGTTACTTGTTTTATGGCTAAAAATTATTTATAAAACTTAAGGTAGTAAGCATCTTTCACTGGGCAATATGAAACAGCCAATGACCCAATTTATACTTGTAAATAGGAGGAATTACCAGGGAATAACATTTCAACAAGAAGGGGTTCAAAATGCTCAAAAATATGTCAATGAATAAATGTTTAAGACTTTTTGGCTGGGCAATAATCTGATCCCACCATATTAATGCATTTTCACAAAAGTTGTGGCTGGGCAAGACATACGGTCACTATCACACATACACTTACAATCATGTGTTGATAAAAATTTCTTAAATTTAACAAATTATTGAACCGAAGAGACACAAGAAAAGCATTGTGACAGTAAGTTGCTCATAAGTTGTATTTCCCCCAATTCTTTCTTTTATACTGACTCAGAATTCTTTGGTGTCATCAACCTGCCAAAACTGATATAGTTAGTCCAAAGCTTGGCCAAGTGTAACATTTCACTTTCCATTAAAAATCTGCCTGAGAACATGACATATTTGCTGTGTGAATTCTTAATATGCATTGTAAGCAAATGGTCCAGTTGTCAGAGCAGTAAAACAATGTACTTTTCAAAGTAAAAAACTGCTTTTGAAAAAGGTACAAGTTGATAGTTGATACTGCATTTCAAATGAAATGCATTTACACCAATTGTTTCTGGAAGTTCCTTATCCAAATTGTGACTTAGTTTCTTGCAGACATTAACAAAGAAGCAGGAGGAGACTTCAGGTTTTCTTGTAGGAACCTTTCAGGAAGGCTTCTGAAATGGTAAATGATCAATGTAATTTGGTGTTCTGCTCTGTCTCAGCAGCTAAACCCTTTCAATAAAGTAAATTTTTCATTACCAATAAAGGGACTTTTTTCCAAGCAAAGTGGTAGGTTTCTATTTGTATCACTTTTGATCCCGGACCCTTTTTACAGAAGAACAATTAGTGTCAATTTCTAAATCTAACAGATTGAGATTTTTGGTAATTTGTGTAGAATTGGACAATAATCAGAACCCTGCAATGCCTTGTGTTCACTAGGAAAAACAAACAAGAAGGAAGTTAACCCACAGAACTGAGAGTTGATATAGCATGTACCAGCATATCACTCTGCCTTTAAGATGTAGTCCTCAGTATAGAAATAAATTTTTCAGAGCACGCAAGTCTAAGAAAATATGATTATCTGAAAATTACTGGAAATCTTCCTTGCTTTCTGGAGTAAGAATTCACCCTGCATTTCTCTACTTAATAACTGCCTCACTTTATAGATGGTCTGCTTTTATTTTTGTAACTTTAGAAAAGGTAGTGGTAGGTTTTGTTGCAAGGCAGTAGAAACTCCCTTTCAAATTGCTAGTGAAAGCCTGCTTTAACTCAGTGAAATAAGAAATACAGTATGTGTGAGAGGCAGTTGTCACAAGACTTATATTTGGCCAGGTACACATTTGTATTGCTTTCTGGGTGGGAAAGTCCTGAAACGTTAAAAAACAGCCCTTTGATTCGTCAAGCACATTTTCATTTCTTTTCAATCATCCTATGAACATCTTTTGCTCACTGAAAAATGCATCCTGAGGCTTATGAAACAGATTAGCTATTGAAGTCTGAGTGAAGTGGGGTATTTGCCACCATCTGGTTGTGAACCTTATAGAGAAGCTATCAATGGGTCTGCTTGCTATTTAAGTGGTAGCCATATCCACACTGGTGTCCCAATTAGGAGGAAAAAAAAGTTATTTAATTGGAAAGACAAGTTCACACATTTCCAAATTTTATGGCAGGCCCAGATGAGACAAAAAAAAAACCAACAAAAACCAACCCAAAAACCCATCAACAACAAAAAAACCCAGTTATGTCAAAACTGGATTTTTTTCAAATTGGAACAGAAGTGACCATATTTTACTCCACAAAATTCTGAACTATCCTGGATAGGATGGGGGAGTGAAGAAAAATATTTCATTATTTTTCTGATATGAAGAGGGAAGAAAAAGCATGTGGACTCCAAAATGGCACCTTTCCAGGAAGCTGATGAAAAATCTGTTATCTTTTGAGAAACAAATTAAGTTTTGTACGTTTCTAAAATGCACAATGGAAGGCTTATATGCTGCCAATGATTTTAAGATATTTTTCTCCACATTTTGGAGGAGCTCCTGTTGTTCTAGTTTAAAAGGTAGCCTATATTTACTAGACCTGAATATATCACCTACAGCGAAGGTATAACTCCTTTCTAATCCAAGTCAGAGATCACTGACTGATTCCTTTCAATCCTATTGCATATAACTACCTTTCTTGAAAGTAGCTAATGCACAGCTACTTACAACCTTTTACCCCTGTACAGACCAAATACAACTACATTTTTAATAACTTTATTTTTAGCCATTTTACTACAAAAGTGTGTGTTACTGTAATTCTTAGGAGCATTAGGTGCATGGTTACTTGAAGTCCTGAGACTGTAGCAAACTGTTAGGCCAGTGTTACGGCTATGGGAATCAGTACTTAACACATTTGAATAATTTTGTTTTTAAAATACCCCATTTGTTTTAAGCTAAAACAAAAAAAATAATCCTTTTTCCCCAGAAATGTTATAAAAAGCAAAGGGATTAAAATGTAATCAGATCTTCAGTTTGAGCTTTGTTCCACCAGTGCAAGATGATGTCCTTTGAACACTAAAAATAATCATGACATTTCAATTACTGTCTTTCATGTGTGTTGGCTTGCCAGCAGCTAGAATGGCCCATTCTGTTTGCCCTTGAAAGTGAAGACACTTTTTTCCCCACATATGTCAGTGGTGAATCAGTAGCTTCTAAGTGTTATAGGGTGGACTGGCATTGACATATTTTTTACTATAAATAGATGAGATTATATTGAAAACAACCAACCATCCTTCTGGTCCTCTCACCTGCATATTAATGTGGGAGATAATGGAAGATACTCTATATTCTACAGCAATGAACTATAAGATGTTGAAAAATGGCAACAAAATCTTTATTGCCTTGAATATACTAAGTTAAGTAGCCATTTTTCCCAAGGAAACCATAAAAAAATTTCTGGCATTGGATTAGCAACAGCATTATAACTAAACCAGCAAATGCAGAGCATGACACTGGTTCAGCTGAAGAAAGGAAAACATTAAAGGGAAGAGTAAAGAATATGTGATATATTCTGAAATGCTAAGTTACTACATAGATGCGTACATATTACAGAAATGTTTACGTAAGCCTATGTCTTTCAAGGAAACTGGGCAGCACTTCAGACGAAAAAGGCACAATTCCCAAAAAGGCCATTTTTTTGCCCAACGGCTTTATCTGAAGACACCTAGCAAAAGTGTCCTAAATAAGCATAGAGTGCAAACCCACAATCAGACTCCTAGGGTTAGATCTGTGGCAGCTTGTGCTGGAGTTAATTTATCTCTAAATGAACACAAGACAGCAATGGGTGATGTTTGAAAATTTACCTATACTGACGTCACACTCTAGAAATACATTGGCATCCGTCTCCTGCGGCCAGGCGACTCATTACTCTGCCATGTTACAGACTCCACCTTCACAGGCTCTGCTTAAGCAAAGACACCAAAAGGCAGAGAGCCAGTCAAGTGACTGAGGGTCGCTATAAATGCACCATCATATTACAATATATGAGGGTTCCCCTGCAATGGGCAAGAGCTGTGGAATAGCTCTACCTCCCTCTGTCCACCAGCCAACAGAGGTGAGGCTGAAAGCACAGTGTAAACGTGGCTCTGAATTACAGTCTCTTTTCTGATCTGCTCATGGGATGTTATAGCTATTTGCTACTTTCAAAAACTGGACACAAAACTGTAGGCTATAGTATAGATCACACATTTGCAATCTAACAGCCTAGTCCATAACCTGCAATTTTTCATCTGGTTTTGGATTTGTCCATGTAGTATCTGTTAGCACTGCATATTGAAATGTCAGGCAAAATCCGTTAAAACTTTATATTCGTAACTTCAGTGTGAACTTCGGTAAACTGTCTCCTGTGTACATGAGCAAATTGCATGTGCAGTACTTGTATTCTCAGTGACACTGATGAAAATATTTGGAATATCACAATGGGAATGGGTAAAATTAAACTGGATGTATTTTTTTAAAGATCTATATATTTGTTTAGGTAGAGGTGGTCTGTGAAGGGACTAACCAATAAAAGAATTTAAAATTAAAGATTCTCCAAACCTGCAATCAGCTTCTGCTTAGCACTTGAAGGTCTCAATCCCAAAGAAGTAAATTTCTGGCATTGGTCCTACTCAGTGCACTGAGTGCCAGAAGCTCTGACCTCAGAAAATTTCATCAACAAGGGCTGCCTACTTGATGTACTAGAAGGTATCTGACTAGAAGGCTGATCTGACAGATCAGCCCTAAAACACAGCAAAGCAGAAGAGAGGAAGCCTGGGATGAGAGTGACTCACATTTATTTATATCATTCCCTATGTTGATTAACAACATTCAACTCCTAGGAGCACATTCTGACCATTAGCTCCTGATGTGCTAAGAAGTAATCACTCTCAAATTTTCTCATAAAAGCCGTTTTACTCTATGTAGGAGATACAAATATTTACTACGGCAGGTTCTATAACTTGAGTTTCCCCCAGAAAGCACACTACCTAGCAAGCAAGCCATTTTAACTTCTCCCTAGCCAAAGGAAGAAGACATTGCAATGAGTCTGATATGGAGGGAGAAGCTCCTGTTTACCAGGAGGGCAGTGTCCTCCTTCTTGACATTTACTAGCAGCTGGCTTAGGCAGCCTCCTTATTGAAGGTCTGGCATCTTTGTACCTTGTGTTTCAGTGTCACATCAGGGGCAGCAGGTGCTGCAATACTAGGCACGATTTTATATTTGGATTTAGATAGTGATAACAATTTGGTTCAATCCAGACAGTGTGCTGTTTGCCTGCCACAGCGGCTACAGCCTCAATAGGGCATTGTAAAACAAAAACGTAACCTATACCCGACAAGTAACCTAAACCTCACCTCCACAGAAAAGTACACAACTCATGCCTGTAGCAAGAATCCCCGTGGCATTCACATGTAAACTAATCTCACCAATGCAAATATTTTCTAAAAGAAAACTGTCTAGGAATATCACACATTTTAGGTGCTATACTCTTTTCTTCATTAGGCTCAAATTCACAGATGTTACTACTACATTATACAATTTGTCTCAGAAGAGTAAGGTGAATTCATGGCTCTACACTAAGCAAAGGGGTATGATCTATAGGATTTGGGCTTTGATAAGTTCTAAGAAATCATACACACAAACATGAGACATATATATAAAGAGAGAGTTCAGAATGTGCATAAATTTAAATTATCTCTGACTGGGATTTTAATGTTCTCCCAAACTAAAAGGCTGCAGAAATGGAATTACTAAACAGATCAAAATGTCTCATATTTGAACTTTATAGTTTTGGATCATTGGTTATCAGTCTTTTGTGTCATATTTAAATTGTTCATATGTTGTTTGTTACAACATTTCTCTTAAAGCTGAGGAGTTTTCCTAAATAAAAAACGTTAAGAAAACAGTTAATGAAAAACCCAAACCAAGCCAAAGTTTGCATGGGAAAAAACAGAGAATGTCTTATTGGCAGAAACTTTTTCTGTCTAGGCTGGGCTTTCTGGTCAAAAACAGACAGACTAAAATCCCGTAAGAGTGAACAATGTAGCAATGAACAATGTTATACCAAACCCGAGGGTATGAGAACATCAATTGAGGACCTTTGTCTTGGCTGTAAGCATCTTGATCAAGTGCCATAAACACAAGGCTACCAGCCATCCTATGGCCAATGTCTCCCCCTGAGTCTGAAAAAAGCTTCTGTGGGTCTGAGGTCTGCGAAGCACGGAGCAGAAGTCATCTTGAAAAACCACAGTTCAATGGGACAAAGACATTGTTTCCTGCCCAGTTCTATTCATTAGCTATTGGTCACCGAATATAGAAACAGAAAATGAAATCTGATGCTCTGACATAGTTTTGTAAAATTTATTTGGCTAAACAATTTGCAAAAATTAAATTATTTGTAAAAGAATCATTCAACATTACGTTTCCAATGAACTTCATGTGTAAAACACACAGACCGCTGATCTGATCAAGGACAGCATTCCCTATTTAATACTGTATCCTATTTCTAACAGTGCTCAGAGGACCAGTTGCAGAGGCAGCTATGAAACTGGAAAACAAAGAATCAAAACCTAATCCCTGCAGACATGCATATAACTGTAGAACTCTAATTTTAAAAAGCAGCACATTTTTCCCTGTTGGGGTCTAAGCAGTATTTGTTTTAAACATCATAGGCTCATACTTTATACATGAGTAATTATTTTTTCTCAAAAAATGGAGAGCTATCCAAAAGTTTTATTCTTGCAGAATGTGCTTTTATTTCAACGGAGCAAAATATGCCCTGTGTTGTTTCATTCAATAATGATCTGTGCGCTCTCAGCTCCTGACGGTTGGCCATGTGATTAGTCCTTCTAGACAAATAGGATTGTTTCTCCAGTCCTGTAATTGATTCTGATGTGCAGGTCTGGACATTGTTTCTGTGTTGTGCCACTTTGATTCGCCTATTTAATTGGAAATGTGTTATGTTTACAGAACATCAGAGGGAGTATATAATCCGTTCGTAAAAGTCTGTTGAAGCAACTTTAAGCCACAAGATGGCAATGGTGTTTACATTTTTTATTAGCGTTTAGATTATATTCTGTTATATAACCTGCACTTTGGTTTATGTTAAAAAATAATTGAGATTTCCCTCCAGAGTGGCATCTTTAAATCTCTAACCATATATCTAAAATTTTAACCATGGCCTTCACACCACCAGGGAACATGCAGCAAGTCACACTATGGAAACTATCCCACTACCTCTGTCAGTCACCTTCCCAAACCAAAGGAAGGCATGATGACACTGTGGTGCAGAAAGGCATCAGCTGGCTCATTGCCAGACAGCTTTAGTCCAAGGGCCACAATTCATCAATTCATTCACTTTGGACTACATCCAAACTACCACAGATCTACTGGTCTGCTTGGCACCGTGCTTTCCTACACAGATGGACTTTGTGTCCCTGGTGGACCCACCAAGTGTATCTCTACCTCACTGCTTTATGTTGGATAGATATAGACTGGATGCTCACAGAAAGCAAAGCCAAGAAACCCCTGGCAGAAATACTGTGATAGCGTATAACAGGCTTCCACATCCCCAGAGCTGCTCCCTGGTCTCCCCGCTGGGACCATAACCCCTCCCACTCATTCTCTCAGGCTCCGGCAAGGCAACACAAACTGTGCCACACACACCTATGGCTTGTAGCGTGGGCTGCTTCAGATCCAAACGTTTTTTTCCCAGAGATGCTCATTTACTAACACTGATTTAATATCTTCAGTAGCATCCTAATATCCATACTTAAACATCTTTGAAAATTGAATCCCCAATGTCCTTTACATTTGCTGGCAAACTGGCTGGCTTTGTTGGTTAGTAGACTTTCTGTCCCCAGGTGCTTGCCTCACTCTGTTGAGACACAGTCTAAAGCCTATTAAAGGGAGCAGAATCACTACATGATTTCAGCAGGATTTGAAACTCCTGACATTTAGTTTCATCCCTGTGCCATTACTGCCAACCCATCGTTACACCACCATGATTTATATATATATATATATATGTATATGTGCCTATTAAAACCCACAACAGAAAAAAAAAACAACAAACCTAGAAGCACCAGAGCAAATACAGCATCATCAAAGCAGACTCCTAACACTGCAATTGTAACTGCATTACATCCCTCAGCATGGAGCTTATGAGTTAGTTTATTTAATGACATACTTCAATTTGAAGTATAAGATTTTAGGCCAGGGAATATTTGTTCTTATTTTTTGCCTAAAACATGCCTACAGTACAGCACCAGACAGATATGAGTAATACAGGACAGAAACACTAGAACATGATAAACAGCTTCACAATAATCAACACCGATGAACATCATTTTATCTATTTTATTATAATCTCAAATATAGTAAGTAATGATTTCAGACTGAGAATGCACCCACAGGGTGACTTAGGAACATGAAAACACTCTTCACAGAGGAAAGCAAAAGGGACAAAATGAGGTCTTAAGGAACAAGGCCTAGTTCAGTTTTGGCCATTAGAAGATTAAATCAACGATGCAAACTCACAAAGATGTATGAGGGAGTCTATCTCTGACACTTGCATTGGGCAGAGGGAAGCAGGATGGGAGCAGAGGGAGAGATTTCTTAAAGATGAAATACTGAGAGGTATTTTGCAGAGCAACGGATTATTGATCCCAAAGGCAAGAATGGCAAAGAGGAACATCCAAACAGCTGCTTGGGCTCTGGGTCAGAAAGGCATCTTTATTCAATACATTATTTAAGCATATGAGCGTATGATTCATTGTTGCCCTGAACAGAAATGCATTTAATCAGTTTTCTGAATAGAGACCTCAATAAATATTGAGAGGTAGGAGATGAGACAGTAGAGGACTGAGCTGTGAAAACAAAGGGAAGGTAATATTTCAAGGCAGTTACCATAATGTTGAAATCCAAGCAGTCAAGGAGGATTAAGGTGGCATTTGACTACAAGAATGGTGTTAGTTACTTGAGTATAACCAGTTTAACATTACGGAAAAGGTTTCAAGAAGGTCTTCAAGAAGCAAGAGAAGAACAAAGGGCAACAACAGCTCAGGGAGAGGCAGGTGTTGAACAGGGAGTTGGGACCAACAGTGTCAGAAACATAGCATGTGCATTGTGAAGTGGTGGGCTGTGATGGGAACAAGAGGGCAAAAAAGAGGGTGAGAGGAGACAGTGTGCATTGGAAATGGAGCTGTTGGGGAAGCGGGAGAGGGAGTTGAAGAGATACTGTGCAGCTCAGCTGGCAGCCAGTAATGTCAATCTGGCCCACGAAATGTTTCAGTCCAGTTCATCAGTTTTCCCCAGCAGAAGAGGAGGAGGAAGATGCCACCCTATGCTGCTGGTGCTCCTACAAAAGGCAATGCTTTCCCCTGTACCTGCTGCTGTCAAAACTGGTGATATTAAGGGCCAGTGATTGCAGGTGGAGACTAGGCTTCCAGACAGCTGTTGCCTCCTCTTGCTTCCTGTGGAGCAGCCTCACTCCATATGTGGGGCATTATCTTGCTCTCCTGCTGCCCTCCTTCATGCTCTCTGGTATGCTCCTGTGAGGCAAAAGATTCAGTGAGGTTTGGAGTAAGTTGACTTATAGCTTAAGCATGATTATACATTAAGACTATTTATCAGAAACCTTCCTGTGTCATCCAAAGATGGGAAGCGATGGCTGTGCTCTACAGTGCCTGCCTGTGTATACTCAGTCAAAGGCAGATGGCATTTTACCTCAATACAGATTGCAAAATCTATCTACATGAAAGAAAGATTTCAGTATCTCACTCTAAGCCTGAAGACTCAAGACTGGATTTTCAATCCTATTTCTCACCCCAGCTACTTCAGTGACCCATGGTAGCACATTTTATACCACAGCTTTCAAAATGACTGGTAATTTTGGTGCTGCACAGCCTGATCTTCAGACATGCTCAGCTCCAATTTCCAGCTTAAAAATTCAAGACTATATTTGAAAAGGTTGCTGTTGCCTCTGGCCCAATATCCCTATTTGTAATAAGGAGTTAGCTTATTTCCCAAGAATGCTGAGAATTTAATTACATAATGTCTGTAAAGCAATTGGAAGAAAAGCACTATATAAGTGTTAAGCATTATAATTGTATTAAATGTGTATGCCCAGTATTGCAGGGAAGGGATGTGATTATCTAACAAGCAATGACCTCTCATCACCAGCAATAAAAGATTTTGTGAAGACCAGAATGCTGTGCTGGCATAGGTTGAATTAAATGTCAAGAATATCAAGCAGGGCTTTTTAAGTTTTCATTGCACAAAAGGTTAGAAAAATTTCTGTTAAAACATGCACTGCCCAATCAGAATATCCTTGGTACTAATGGTTTTACAAATACTGGTGCAGATATTAACTGGGAGAGCTAATTTGAGGCTATCTACTGTCACCAGCACAGCTTTAGATGAATGAATTTTAATCTGACCCTCAAGAGTCAGTCTAGCCGAATAATAACAATGAAAAATGCATGAGAACAGCAATTTCAACATGGCTATTTCACAGACAAGCTTATTTTATGCATCAATAGCAAATAAATCAAGAAATTGGATGGACTTTCTGAATGTCTTTCACTGTTCTAAGTAAATCCATCTAGCTGGTGCAACCATCAGTTCTAAAGATTGGAGAGTAAACAGAGGAGGAATATTGATTGATCGCTTTATTTGGAATGGAAATCCTAATGTCACCTTTGCCAGGAATTTAGCTTACAGGGGTGAAACTTACTATCTTGTTGCTATGAACTGAACTGTAAGATATCCTAATTGTTAGCATCTGGATTTCACTGATTACCTAAACAGAAACTGCATCTTAAAACACTAGTGCAAAATTTACATAAATACCATGGAATAACAACTGATCATTAGCAACAAGTTGTTATACGGCTCTGACAGAAGGGGTTACTGAAGTGTTTTTAAAAGATGTCCAGAGAATGTACTATAAAGTCTGTGTCCTAATTAGTAACAATGGGAATTACACATTGCCACACAGAAAAAAAAAAAAGTTAGTTCAACTAGGTGGCAGCCTCTTCTGGAACCATTTTGTGGTCTACCACTTTTTGCTCTAAAACAGTTTCCCAGCGAGTACACACAGTGTGCCACTATTAGGCAAACAAACACAAACATTGGCTTTCGTGTGTCATTTATCTACTCCTAATAATAGGTGCTCAGGTTTAAATTTTGGGCCCAATTCCCAGGACACATTTAATTTGATTTGGAAGATGGCCCAGACCTTTGTATTAACACAAAGCAGAAAAGTTTTTATATTAGTGCTTACCAGTCGATTCAAGTTGAGTTCAAACAGATGAAGTTTCATTAAAACCATCAAGGTCTGAACAGTAGCTTATAAAAACAACTGATCATACTTTGTTTTTAAAAGGAAGTTTGACATATTTTACTTGAGGAGTGTTCACTTTTGCTATATGAGAGCCATGGAGCCTCAGAATAATATTCTTTAACAAAAACTGCTGTATATATTTCAGTATCTGAAAATCCATAAAATCAAGCTACTGAAATCTTTCAGATTTTTTTTAAAATATGATTTTCACTGAAATCCTCAAGCATGCACAGATGCATTCAGCTTCAGGAAGATTCCTCTTCTATTGAACAAAATGTTGTAACTGTTCTATTAATCACAGGCGGGTTAGATAAATGATGTATTATCATACCTTAACAGATGCACAGGAAATGACTCTTGGATGTTACCACTCTGCATGAATGTGTGCCTGCAAACGTGTGGCACTGAACAGCTGGGACTGAAGATTATGTTTGAGAAGTCTTAAACAAAAGGCTTGTTTCATTTACCCTGTCCTGTGTGGATCTCTATTCATGTGGGCAGTTTAAACATATCAGAATTACAAAGGAAATAACTTACTGGCCATGGACTTTGGATTGCATTGCTGAGAAAACTAAGCAAATGTTAATGGAACCGTTCTTTTCCAAATGCTCAGCAGAAGAGTGATATGAAGCCCTTCTGGGCTTTAATTTCAAATATATCTCTCTCCTGGCATGGTATTTGCAGATTGATACAGATGAGAAAGAAATCCTCACAGGCTATCTGAGATAAGCAAGCCCATTGTTTTCTGAGCAATTTCCTCTGTGGAACTGAAATTGTGTATGATAAACCAAGAATCCACCTGGAGAACAGATCTACCAGGAGAATGGTTGGAGGAAGGACCCAGTGATACTTGACAATACCAAAGTGTGATTTTGAAGGCAGCAATAACATGCACAGAGAGAGGTTTGTCCTTAATGGGACAACATTAAAACTAAATATATAGTGTTTCTATTGCAATACAAACAGTCAAGAAAGCCTAACTTCATCAGTTTGGAAGAAAACCAGAAGAAAATTCCACAAAATCCATTGTGTTGTTCATGCCATTAGGTGCATTTCAGAGAAAAGATAAAAGATCTATGCCATGTGTTCATACCATATCATGAACATAGCTTTCATCAGAGAGACTAGGAGGCAACATAAGACCTCCTCTACACAGACTGGAGAAAAGAAATGTTAAGTATGAGTACAAAATTCCTCTATGAAAATCCCTGTCCCAGTATATTAAGCAAAAATAACGTAATGAATTAAAATAATGAAATTTTTAGAAAATCTCCTGTCATCTGTGTATGGCTAATACAA
This sequence comes from Phalacrocorax carbo, assembly GCF_963921805.1. NCBI lineage: Eukaryota > Metazoa > Chordata > Aves > Suliformes > Phalacrocoracidae > Phalacrocorax > Phalacrocorax carbo. The sequence goes on along the minus strand of NC_087515.1, from coordinate 60,502,743 downwards.
CTCAGAAGCACACCTGCATTTTGTCTGGGTTAACATCTATTTTCAAACATAGTACCATTGCATATGAGCCAGGATGACTGCCATCAGTAGGAAGATCCACAGCATTGGAAAAGGTCTTTGGAAGGTTGTGGAGAAGATGAATATAGAAACAACAAGGGATTCTGGTCAAATGTAGACAAAGCTTGAGCCTCCCCGCTTTCAGTGGTATTGACAAGATTTTCACAGCCCTACATCAGTAGATGAGCTGAAATGATTGGAATGGGTTATCGTTTCAATACTTTCAATGTTAGAAAAGGGTGTGCTGGAAGTACGATAACTGTAAAAAGTATCTCAATAAGAAATGGCAAGCATATCAAAACAGAAAGAAAGTGTTCTCTAATAGATATTTTCCTGCAAGTTCCATGGTAGGACAAGACTTTCTGAAAAGTGGAGGAAGACTTTGGGAGGAACAGGGTCACATGATACTACAAAATATTTGTGTATCTGTATATAAACCAGAAGCATAAATGATGGAATCAGAAAGAAAGAAAAATGAGGAAGAAATAAAATATTGAATCTCTTTGAAGAAAATAAAAAGGGTTGCACAACCATTCTTCTCTGCCCTGAAACAGGTTCTCTTGGCATTGAAAACATGTTCAAATGAAAAACAGATTTACTGTGTAAAAGGGACTATTATTCATGCAAGATTGAAAATGCCTTTGAATCCCTGTGCATGCTGCTAGCTAAAAGATGGACAAGACAAACATCTTACTGACAGCATGAATGCACAGTCAAAAGAACTAGTCATAGACTACTTCATTTGTGCAAAATATCAGGACAAGTTGGAAGGGACCTTAGATAGTTTGTAATGAATCTAGCAGAGCCTAGCAACAACCTATCTGAACAAAGGGAAACTACTATTACTGTTAGTTAGTTATTGAAAATTCATTTTTGAAGTAATTCAACTGCATCATTCAGCACTGGGATTAATCATACCATGGCAATGTGCACCAGATTTTCTCTTCATGATGAGCTTGTTTCAGCTAATGGCTCAATATATGTGATCAAGACACTCCACTGAGCTGTAAAGAATTGGGACTACCATGCCTATGACTAGCAGTCTGGACTAGGACAAGCCAAAGCTTAGCTAAGCTTGCTAGCCTACAGAAAGATACCTACAGAACCACAGGCTTTAGCCACACATATACATAAGCAGAAGATCTAAATCAGCAAACCCTATTAAAGAGTGTCACCTAATGCTTTAAGATGTGCAAACCATGACAAAACAAATGTACAAAAAAAATTGAATACATAGAAAAGGACAGAAATGTCACTAAATCATAGAAGCCTAAATACTGAAGTTCTTCACAAGACTTTCCAACATGGTAATTAGACTAGTAGCTTAACAAACTCTCCTATTACTAACAACACAGCAGATGACATAAGCTTTGGTTCAAAAATGACATATGGTAGGACAACTGTGACCTCCACAGTCTTTGACAGCAACTCACCAAGAGTGAAGAGAAAGAGCTTTTTAAAATAAGTACAGGCACAACCATTGATGCCATCAGGACTGTACCTAGGAAAGCATGAAGGGTCACAGTAACCCCATGTATGGGGAAAGCGTAAACCCCAAATGTGGCAGGACAAAGAGATATTCTAACGCTTGGATAAGAAGAGCATTAGCATCAGCACTGTTCAATCTTAATTTAGAGGGAACAGTGGCATAGATTTAAGTGGTGCCCAGGAAATGGCAGCAAGATCCTCCTGCTTCCCTTGCATGTGTGTGCACACATGAATATACACACCAACAGAGATGACCGTGCTGAGGTGAGATCGGAGAGCAAATTTTTAAAAACTCCTTAATAGATGGTTTGTTCAGTTTGTTGATCCTGAGTTGCTTAAACCAAGACACAGCAACTGCCAAATCATGAAGTCCTCACTTCTTCCAAACTCTGTTTTAAATCAGTAGGATTTTTTCTAAGAAGGACTCAAATATTTAAGGTGGAATTCGTTCAATTTCTTGCAAGACAAACAGCAAAACGTCTTGCTATTAAAATCCCTCATCTTCCAAAGAATCATAGAATAGAATAGAATCATAGAATTATTAAGGTTGGAGAAGACCTCTAGGATCTTCAAGTCCAACTGTCAACCCAACACCACCATGCCTCCTAAACCATGCCCTGAAGTGACACACCTACATGTTTTTTTAATACCTCCAGGGATGGTGACTCCACCATCTCTCTGGGCAGCCTGTTCCAGTGCCTGACCACTCTTTCAGTGAAGAAATTTTTCCTAACATCCAATCTAAACCTCCCCTGATGCAGCTTGAGGCCATTTCCTCTCAGCCTAAATGACACCTTTTTTTCTGTGCCTCTGACAAAAGTGAGCTCTTGAAAAGTAAGCAATTTGCTTTGGCTTAGTTTGCATATACTTGGTTTATGAGTCTCAGTTAAGAACTGTCTTCTTTGATGCATGTCCGTCTGGACAGGGAACAATAAGAGGTTGAAATAGCGGGCAGGGTGATGGGGAGAAAGGAGGAGAGAAATACAAACCTTGATGGAAATAGTATCAACACTTTTCTGAATATTAGGCATGTGGAAAACAGACAACAGAATACTTTTTCAAGCAGCTCTTTTGCTTCCCTGACTCGGGGAAAGGATCCTCCTGCTAGCTGGGAGAAGCCATAGGGCAGAATTGCTCTTGGCTTTGCCTTGCTGAGGAGCCAGGCCCCCGGCTATCTTTATTTAAAGCTGCTGTAAACCCTCTGCCAGTCCATTTACGAAGGATGTCTGAATTCCTGGTGGAACAAGTGCGCTGTGTGGTTCATAGAAAGACTAGTGTGATACTTTGAAAGAATGTAAGGTGGTGCCTACGCACATACACCAGTACAGTAATCTCTCCCCTTCTTTTAAGGCACACACAAAAGAAGCTGGCTTACTCAGTGCAGATGGTTTATTATTCAGCATCATCCTATTTTAAAATGCAACGGTATTAGGGAAATACTAAATATGGAACAGTTATTTCCCACTTATTACTGAATCTTAAATTGAAGGCAAATTTATCTCACCAAATTTACAAGTCTACAGCATCATGAGCTAGTCACTATTCACTCCCTTTATAGCTGATGGAGGGAAAAAAGTGTTATAAAGAACAGTTCATCTGACCTAATTTGGAAGTCCACTTTAGAAGGGTCATATTTTAGAATTGCCTTTTTGACTATAAAATGATCTAGATGATCTGCTCTAAAACTAGACTTACCTTGTTATATGTGTAAGAATTCACTACAGTTTTTAAATTTTTTGTGATTATTGATACATGACCTACATCTTCTTTTCTGTCAAGCCAGAACTGTGAGGATAACCTGAGTGATTTGTCGTTAGTATTTTGATTTTAGTGATAAAGATTTTTTTAACTAACTAACTAAATAAATAAATAAATAAATAAATAAATAACACACACACACTTTTCTTTCTGCTGTGCAATTTCTGCATTTTACATGCTGTTTAAATGCATCTATCAAATCTAGGATGGAGGTCAGGTATTAACTTGCCAACTTTGGAAATATTTCCAAAGAACTATTATTTTTCACTCCAAATCATCTAAATGAGCTGTTCATTAGTTAAGTGTATACCATATGCATGACTCCATAATAAACTGAGTTACAGTACTGTGTTGGTAAAGCAGTTTCATTTTGCACTTTCAGCACAGAATCTTTAAAATCATTGTGTTATCTTTATTGAGCCTTGTACATATATATCAGACACATTCAGATTCATCAGATTCAAAAGAGTTTACATCATATTTTATCACTGTCAAAACAATATTTCTTTTGACTTAGTCCAAACGCATTCCAGCCCTAACAAATCAACACATCATAAGGCTTACTACTCTAACAAACAAGAGAAGGTGGCTTTTATGTCAAGGGTAAATCATCTGTATTCTATTTTATTCCACAGTCAAAGATTTTAGTTCAGTAAAAAACAAGTCTTTGTCTTCCTGAAGTCGAGTCTTCTCTTACGAACTTTAATAAAACAACTGAAATCCAAACCTTTACACAGAAATAAATCCCACCCAAGAAGAAAGGCATCCTTCAGAAACAATAGCATGTGTTCATGCATACAAATAAGACAGTAGAGTTAAGTCTGTGGAGCATCTTGACTTACGTTTTCACACTCTTGAATCCTTTGATCTACTACTTTTTAATGTAGGCGTTTGCTAATATAATTAGGGAAAAGCCATAAATGAATTCACCAAACAGAGGAGCTCAAAGATTTCTATTTGGGATCCTACAGCGAGCCTATCACTGTGATAGCTTATGCAATGAAACGTGCAACAGAGATTTAACTCAGACATGGAAATTATTTGCTTGTCTGGATCTGATTTATCTTTGCAGTCCTGGGTCATTATTATTTAACTGTCTGCCAGTGCTCCCACAGCATATGCTTTAGTGGAAAATTAAGAAAGGTCCTCTGAATGAATTAAAGCAAGGTGAAGATGTTCAGCTTCAGCTATGCCAATTGTAGATTGACTTTTCCAACATTGTCCTGACTTAAGCTATGAGAGCATGCATTTTTTAGGTAGTGGAAGAAAATCATTGGATGAGGAGTCTGATTATCTACAGCCTATCACATTGTGTGGCTATTTATATAAGGCAAAGAAGGAATAAATCAAAAGTCCCCGCTCCATCTGCAAACAATGCTGTAAAATATAAAAAAATAACACAAGACAAAATCCAGAAAAGAAGTGGGCTTTTACTGTTTAGTAATGGATAAGTAGAGAAGGCATTCAATAGAAGAGAAGGGTGGACATACAGACTACATGTAGTAAACTGGAGTGTAGGACCAACGTTTGTGCACTGCCATACAATTGCTTAGTGCTTAATATGTAGCAAGCTCTGTATCGTGGTTGTGCCTGATCCAGATACCATTTTCCCAGGCAGTACCCTGGAATACTTTGTGCTAGGAAGTGATTCCAGCAAGGAATATGGATGGGGACATCTGGGTTTGGAGCAGGGAGGAGGGAGTTTAGCTGGACAGATGTAAGCCAGGATATGCACTTGCCCTGAGGGCCAGAGAACAGGCTCTGGTCACTGTTGTTTGTTAGTATAGATGTGGCATATGGCCACAAGTGTACGTAGTGGAATAGCCCTTTTGCTCTCCTGTAGAAAAATGCTTTTTTACCCTAATAATCATAGGTGCCATATGCTAAACGGCTTGGTTGTTGGGAAGGGAGGGAAGAGGACGGAAGGTTTAACACCTTTTATGGAAAGGTTCATACCCATTAAAACTATTATTGTAATCTCACCAAATAAACCAGACTTTTAAGTTCATCTACCAGAAAACAGAAAGGGAAGAAAGAGGAAACATCCTTGTTGTTATCAGAATTGTTCTGTGGCCAATACTGAGTAATTTCACTGTGTTCCCATACATGAATAAAGATTCTCTGTGGTCTGAGCAGTGAAGATCTGATTAGCAAACCTCACGAAGATGTTCACAGTTTAATACAAGTGACACTTATCTGCCTACAGCCATCTTTCTAGTAAGTGAAATAACCTAATGAATAATTGAAACATTGCTGTTTGATACCTGCTCAATTATTCAATGGTAAAAGAGAGAATATAAATTTTTAGGTAAACATTGCTATCCTGAATTTGTTTAGCTGTAGCGCTAAGATCACAGTGGCAGCTTTACATGCAGTGACAGTGAAGAAGTCAAGACTCCTTTTCCGATGGTTATTCTATGTTCTAACAGACTAGGAGCATTCTTTTCAGAGGTGTTAACACTGGGGGCTCTCACAATGATTGTGGATCTGGGGTGTGTTCGAGAACGCAGAAAGGAGGCCAGAGATTTATGCACTGTGCAGCAGAAATTATTTTTCTTTTGGCTCTGCCTATTGTATCTTACAGAAAATTCTTAATTCGTCACAGAACACTGGCACTGAGCATTCTGCTCAGTTATTGGCAATTGGATTAAATTTCCAGGAAAAAATGGAAGAAAGGTAAGAGGCAACATTTAGATTGAGGATTTGAAACAATGACCAATTTACAGCTTCAAAAAAAAAGTTTTGCAGTCTTTAGGTTACACAAGTAAACTGATGATCTACAAGAATTATCTTCAGATAGAGTATAGATGAGTGCATACAGTACATATATTTAGATAAAGGGACAAAGAGCTTCTAGCTAAAATTCAGTAGTCAACATTTCACATCAGATATTTTAATCAGACTAGCAAAATATGCCTACTTAAGAAATCTAGATTTTGGCAGCCGAAAGTTCAGATATGCCCAGAGAGACACTTTATTATTTGTATAGGAGTTTGCAAGAATGTTTGAATGCTTGCCTTGGAAGCAGGTGGTCTGAAAGAGCTTTGGAGTGGTTGTGGTCATCACCTGCAACAAGCTGAGTTCCTCAGAGACACTCAGAGCAAAACGTGAAAAACAATGACTCAAAGAAGAGATGAAAACCAGACTTACTGCTGTGACAGTTACATTAGCACAGGGAATGTTACAACTCACCATATGACTTTTTAAATAAAGGAACCCAATTTTTCCAGAGACATACATTTTAAATACTCTGTCTGAACTTCCTGGAATTATGTTTTCTAATTCCACCAAGAATTAGCCAGGACTTCAGACTTGTGTAGCAGGTCAATTAAATGTTCTCAACTTCTTCACTCTGCGTATAGAAATCAGACTCTAAGGTTGAAGACCCAATTGCTTTGTTTCTACACCTCTTTTCAAGAAGTCTCCAGTTCTGACTTGACCAAGTGCTCCCCTCTGAGCAATGTTTTCTGCTAATATTTGCTCTGGAATAGGTGAATGTGAATGTTATTAGGCATGCATAGTTTACAGGTACTTAATAGACATGAAATTTTGATGTCATTAACCTCTATTCCTATAGGCATAACTTTTGGGTTACCTCCAAGAACCTGGGGTCCTAGCAAAAAATTGTTCACAGTTCAATAGCAGATAGAGTTTGAATTCCTAAATTTCTTGCAAAGGGTACTGGCTAGTCCTTTCATTGCTTATTCTAAAAAAAGGACAAAGTATTGCAAGGAGAAGCATAATGGCATGATTTCCTGAGTAATTTAATTGTCCCTGATGGTTTCCCAAGTTTGACAGCAGTATCAGAAGAAACAAGGTACTGCTTCTACAACTTAATGATAATGTCTTCGTCCAGGACAGCAATAATTGAGTTTTAATGTCCTGCACTGTTGCTTATCATAAATCCTCTCTATGTGAAACTCTAACCTCTGCTAGGCAAGATTAATGGTTAACAGTGTATATAATATTTATTAAACCTCTTTTTATATTACTTGGCAATCTGTGCTGCCATCAAACAACTTGAAATAATTGACATTTAGCACATCAACCTCCTTTTGACTAAGAAGCCTGACATTCATGTAGATAGTAAACATTTGGCAATTGCTGTAAATGTCTCCAAATTTAACGCCGTGACCTTTTCTCAGGTAAATGTTTTGGGATAAAATGTAAATAGTGATTTGCTGTATGTCAAATATCATGCAACGTCAAGTTTACTGTCTTATTATTCTTGAGAGGTTTGCAACTTGATTTTGACCTGTTGCTTCATCTTTTACACTTTTGTACAAAATACAAGCATGCGTTTTTTTCAATCTGTTTTTACGACTTGAAGACTGGGAGATGTTCACTGTTTTTTGTGGTTTTTTTGTAGTTTTACCATTTTATTGACAAAAATCCAGTAAAATTACCACTGAAATAAATGAGAGACATAAATTTTAGCAAGGTCACTTTAGGAATGTTGTATATGTGAGACTGTTTTAAAAAAAGATTTTCTCTTGTTCTTTGCTTGTCCTGTCAAGTACTCTGAAGACGATGCTCCAGAAACGAACAAAACCAGCCAAATTCACACTAGGAAAAGCAGTTGAAGAAAAATTACTAAAAGAGCAATAATGTTGAATTCATTGAGATCAAAAAGGCATTACTACATTGTGATTTAATTTGGTCCAGAATGAACACAGCAGGTGTCTGATTGCATGTGAGGTCAGCAGGTAATTATTTATATTTAACCACTTTTGAGTACAGTTAATTTGGAAAGAAAACCTGGAACATTTCCCTGTATATGCCTGTGATTTAGAAATTGAGGTGTTTGGTTACTAACATGGTTCCTACCAATGAAAACACATGCGAGTGAGAAAACTTCCTGGAGTTCAGTTCTGAACTCACTTCAGTTCCTGGAGTGAGAGAAACATAGTGAGTTACTAAGAGATCTGCTTTGGTCAATGGGGAGCTGAGGCAGAGTTAAAACATGAATCATGCATGTCTGAGTCCCATGACTTGTCTTCCTGTTACCTTGCTACATTGACATTTGGCTCAACTTCACACACTCCTACGAACCCTTGATCATATTGTGAGGCCCATAGAAGTGGGAGTAGCAATCCCTGTGCCAGGAGAAGCCTCAGATGTTGTCTGAAGGCACACCCAAATCCTTCTGATACTGCTGTTAACTGCCATTTTAGCCGTGAATTTGGAAACAGTTTCTGACATGGAGGTCTCTCATGGATAGCCATAGAGCAGAGCACATACTTGCTATGATCTGGCTATCATTGCCTACCGCTATCATCAGGGGTCTGTTGTTGTTACCTTTCTCTTCTACGGGATGGTCCCACTCCTCTGACTCATTTAATATGCTGTTTTCAGAATATCAGTTTACACAGGAAATTCTAAATAAGGCAGATAAAGCCTCAGCAAGAACTTCTCATGTAAAACTCTTTCTCAACATTGCCTATGATCCTTTTCAGTTCCTTCCCCTCATACCTCCACAGAGTTGTAGGATGAATAAGGATCTTGGGTTGTCCTTTAACAGCAAACCCTTCTCCAGAAAATTCCAAGCAAGGCCAGATACAGATATTTTCTGCTCAACCCAGCTTTGGACTGCTAATCTTATGTCTCTCACATTTACTGCCAAAAACCAACCAGCAGTCTCTGTTCCTAATCCTCCACCCTACTGAACATCATATATGCCAGGAACAGACTCTTCCCCAACCAACATATTTCCCTACAAGTAGTCAGTAAAGCTTCCTGCTCTGTCTCTATAACCTAGCAAAATCATCTGCATAGGTAGCCAGCACTAGCCTTCCTTGTTTCCAGATGTATTTGTTGTGATAATTAAGCTTTCAGTCATCTACTCCCCTTTCTATGCCAATGTGGCATTAATGGATCTTCTTACAAATTAATATACTGTACAAAATTTAAAAAAAAATAAAAAACAACAAACAAAAAACACAAACCAACCAAAGCAAAAGGAAAAAAAAAGCAAAAGAAAAAAAACAGCTGAAATGAATAGCTGAAAAAATGCAGAGAACGGATTACCAAGACTCAGATAGCTGGGAAAATATTTGGATTTATGTTGATAAAAAAGGGTATGAAATAAATGCCGTTAGAGTGGGAGGAGCACACAGCAGAAGCCATTCAAACTAGATGTCACAACATACATTTCAAACATTTGGCAAAGTGGTGGATGTGTGATAGAAGTTAGAGGAAGTCATTAGTGTGGTCATGAACCCCAGTGTATCCTGAGAACAGTAACAGTCACCCAGAAAAAAAGTTAAACATATCTGCAAAGTAACAAGGGGCAAAAGTCCCATCCTAAGACATCCACTACTCGAAAGGCAGAGCGCAGGATGTTGTGTTATTGCTTGGTTTACATGACTGCTGATGGGGCAATAAGGATGAAATATATTCTGCCAGTCTGTCCCTATCTGTAGACTATCAAATAATAAGTGTGGATGTTTATTAAACAGTAAGAAATTAGCTTTGTATTCACAGTGACATATTCAGTGACTGAAGATATCTATCCGTTAACTATGTATTTGCAGAACAGGCAGTATAAAACTCATTATCTCCTGACTCAAACAACAATCAAAGACACTGACGAGCAAAACAGCTAACTCCATCAACTCATCAGTAGCTATAATCAATAACAAGAGCCATAGGTTTGGCCATCAAACCATAAGTGGCAAGATAAGATAAAGGCAGCAATTTGTTACAGTAATAATGACCCTATAGTCAATAATAATGTCTCAAATATATAAAAGTTTAGTTGGATTTCACCAGCCTCTAACTTCCTTAGATACTTTGTTTCTGGATCACATTTAGAAATTTTGACCTTCACTATTGATTAAATGGCAATTTCATATAGCCAATGATTAGATAATCCAATCCTATCTGCCAAAAGTGATCAACCGTATATGAAATAAAGGGCAGAAGTTGTGTAATTTACAATACAAATGAGTTGGTTCCTGTGGCTCTGATTAAATAAAACAAAAAATCAAATTAAACAGTGATCAAATTATAGGGGTGGCACTGTAACAATTTTAATTTTTCATGATTCATTTAATTTAGGACAGCACTTAGCTAAAAAAATAAATAAAAAAGAAAACCCTTTTACTCCTTCCTTCTCTGAAGTTAATTAGCCTTACTTAACACTATTTCTTGAAATGCCATGGTGCAAAACATTGAGAGCTATTTACAAAGTCATCCAAGTATTATTTCTACACCATGCATAAAAGTGCTGGCAGCATCCTCAGTGATAAGTTTGACTTGGGAATAATGCTTCCATTTTTAAAAACAATTTTTCCCAAGCTGTTTCAGTCCATTCCAGAGAAGCTGCTTCCCTTACAACACCTTTTCAGCATCTTCAAAGCATCAGCTCCGTCTGTTGTGTCCTAAAGCTCACCAAGAAATTCAGCCTGGAGAACTTAGAGTTTAGGCAGCTTTTCCTGACCATCTGCCTGATCTCTATGAGCATGTGCGGGAGAAGAAGGGGAGACAGGTGGGGTCCCCAGAACACCCTCCTTCCTGAGGGAGGGGAAGGAAAGGTATCTGCGGTTACTGATCTGCATCAGGCAACAGAGACAGCAGATACTGGTACAGGTGGGTATGCCAAGCATCAGGAAAGTTATATTTGCACTGGCAGAGCTATTCCTGGAGACGGACAGACTACAGCTGTCCCTGTCAAAGCATGGGAGGGAATGCCATGAAGCTACCTCTGAGGAGCATGCATCATTAGACAGCTTTGTGTGATATAGCTGTTTTTCACTAATATGGGAATTAAGTTCTTTGACTGGAGAATTCGTATTAAGCTCCTGCCCAAAATGACCTGTGGTGTACACTGTCCATTTTTAATAAAGAACTCAATGCCAAAAAGGCAACAAGATTGTCACTGTGCCTCTGATATCTGGATCAATAGGGCAAATGTACACGGGTGGTCACAGATTCAGAAATAAAACAATTACTGTAAGTATGGCATCAAAGCTGTACTGTGGACAAATTGGAAGACAGGTTCTTCCTGGAAATAACGTAAGCGAAAGTTTGAAAGTGGAAGATGGGATAGAATAAAATAAAAGTGAGTGAGGTATATTTGGTGTATTGTTTATTGATACTTAGAGATGAAAAACTTGAACGGTGGTTTAAAAGCAGCTCATTTCAAAAGAAAAGAGCTAACTGGAAGTCATGAAAGTATAACTACCTGCTTTAATAACTAGTTTCCATTTATAAGAAACACACTGATTAGATATAAGGAATGCAAAGTTTTGAGAGGTTGTTTTGTAGCTTTGTTGTTTTACTAATACTGTTCTGTGTACTTCCATGACCAATACTCTATTCAATTGTTTGGCGTCTGAATAGTTCACTGTTCTAATTCATTGCTAGAAGTCTTTCTGATCCCCGGACTCAGTATTTTCTCCTGAAACTGGTTTTTAGCTGGCTGGGAAAACTACTTCTTGAAGACTTATGACTGGAATGAAGAGACCTCACTGGCCATATATTCTGCATGTATTTACTTTGGCAATGAAAGAGAGAAATAATGATTTATATGAGAACAATGTAGAATCACTTTGACCTATTAAACAAATTCTCCTTTCTTCTTCTTCATTCCCCTCCACCCTTTTTTTTATTTTTTTTGAGCTGATTTTTTTTAAAGTAGTAACTATAAAGTAAATAATTTCAAAAAGCAAGCCTTATGCATGATGGTCAAGGTTCAACACAAGATTAGCAGACCTAACTTTAAGCTAGTTTTCTCTGAAGATTACAGTAGGATGTACCTGCCCCCCATGACTCTGTGTGTGCACTTTCAGCATCAGAATGGTTCCCTGACTGTCTACATGCGATCTTCAAGGCAATCTTCTGAGAAGGACCTCCCCATCGGAAAGAATGCTTCTACCAGTGCCAAAATACATCCATGATTCTTCTTTTCCCCTTAGTGCCACTAAGGAACTGATGATGTTGACTCAAACATGACGGGCAATTCAGTATTGTGTTGGTGCCACTGTTTATCTTGGCTTGCTACCTCAGAAATAATTATATTTTAAAAAGCCTGACACCGAGCTTTAAAAATGTACTGCAGGTAAATCTAGACAGATGGTCACCCTAAGTGTGTGTGGCTGGACGGCAGAAATTTCAAGACCTGTTTTTTCCTCAGTTCTCTCTCTGTATTAATGCATTGGCCCCCAAGTAAATGTGGGTGTTTCAATAGTTTTAGTACTTGACGTGTTCCCAGTTATGGGATGCTGCCTCCCTGCACTAGGGGAGAGGCAGCAAGATGAATATGGATAATGATTAAAATAATTACTTAACACTAAAGAGGAAAGTGTAACTTTGCCTTATCTATAACTATTATTTATTTGATGAGTTATAAAATTTCTTATCTTTTGAGCACACACTTTAAATTCACTAAGGTGACAGGATTGAGTTTGGGGGTGATGCCTATAAGAAGCTATGTAGAGTTAATCAATTTACAAACCTATGAATTTCCAAATGGTCTGAAGAGCCATGAAAGTAAATCAGGTAGTGATCTATGCAGTTTCAATATAGTTGCATATAACAGAATTTGGTTTTAGAATCACTGTAAATAACATAAAAAAGAAGACAATTACAGTTGCAAGTCTGAGTACATCAAACGTGACGCACTCTTAAATCAGCTCCCATTTATTATATATCATGACACAGGCTTTAATGTCATGATAACATACCCCTACCTCATTAAGTGTGCAGAATGTACTGTGATTAATGGAAGAATGTTTTACAGTAGGGAAAAAGCACCTTCTGTTACAGCACAGGATGAAAGCCCAGGAAAGCTGGATGTACCCATGGTTCTATCACAGACTGCATATGTGATGGCTATGAGAATGCAAATAGAAAAGGATTTGGAATATCACTGCATGGCCAGGCTTTTACTTGCTGATTTCTGAATACTTTATATTTTCAGAGGTGTCTTTCTCTTAGCACCATTCTCTGTATGAAATATGAGTTACATGGAAGCAAACTACAGCGAAGTTAAGAAAAGCTCAAGTAGTCTTCTTCTGGTGATAAATGTTTTTTTATTTCAATGAAATTATAAAACATAACAGTTCTTAGGAATAGTAAGCTAGGGAGAGTTATTTTCACCACAATGCAAATTAAATTCTAATAAAGGAGTGCAAACCTGTGAGGAAATTAAAACATTCTTGCCATTTTAGCTCATCTGATACAGATTTATACATTAAGTTATGAAATAATGGAAGCTTACAGTATTCAAAATACAAATGCACTTAAACATTTGATCTGTCCTGCTAATGCTTTTCTGTACAAAGCATTTTGTTGGCAGACAGTCCCACTCTACACAAACAAATTCTAATTCTAGACTTAAAAATACCCCAGTACAAAGTAAACAGCGCCTTCCATAGCTAAGCCGTTGTAGATATTCTCCAACCAATTTTTCATTAAAACCATTCCTTTCATGTTTGTTTTCAAAGTATTGCAGAATCTGTTTCTGAAAGCCAGGCAGGAGAAGGCACTGTTTCAATTGTAAAAGATACTTCTTATATGTAAGAGGCAAGATAAAGAAGATGTTAAAGAGTAATTAGTATACTGAATAATTCATGGTCATATGTTTAAATATATAGAAATGTACAGATTTATATTCTCTGACTCACTATCTCACTTTATACAGGAACACATTATACATTTTTCAAAATGTTAGCTGAATTGTAATTGGCACTTGAAACAAAAGCTTAGTCAAAGTAAAAGTTTTCATCAACTGCTAGTGCAGCTTATATGACAGTTAATATGAGTAAATATTTTAAAACAATACAAGGCTACAAACTGAGAAATCATAAACCAGAAAAATCTGCTTTGATAAGAATTAAATTTCCCCAAAAGACTCTTGTCACTTCCTGAAACTTTGTGCTAGGTCTTGAAGTCACCTCTATTTTTTTTTGCAAGCCAAAATGTACATAAGTACACACAAACACTATTTATAAATCTGAAAAATAGATGTTTTCAGAACTGTAATACTAAGGCTTTTGAATGCTGAAGAAATATTTTTAGTAATACTGCAAAAAGCAAAAATTAATCACAAGAAAATTAGAAAAACTCATATGAGCTCATTTCTGGCTTGTCAACTATTTTGCAGTAATACGATAAATAGCCTGTGATCTGCAATTATTAATGCCCAAATAAATTGATCTACCAATAAGTACTTTTTGCTCCACCTAAAATATCCTGACTGTTATTCAGTTCAATATCAGGTTTTAAAACTCATTTTAGAACACTGATGCATATTTAATTTCAGACATATATCCCTTAATACCTCTGATTTTCTTATGACTACAGTTCTATATAAGTTAATAATTTCAGTCAACAGAAAATAGTGAATGTCTTTTGAAATGTGGAAGAGGATATAAAGATAGTACTTAGCAAATACATTAACTGTACACTGTCAATCATTAACCTTAGTTAATGTGGACTTAACAGGGTTAGCAATTGAAACTTGAATGTTGAGTTTTTGGTGTTGCTGCAAAATGCAGAAAAGATTTAGCACATCTTGGAATATGGAGTTTAACACAAGAGCTGCAGGGAGATATTCCGTAACAATTTATGGAAGATCCTAAGTTTTATAAAAGGGCTAATTAGGTTATTATTTTCACAGAACAGGTTGTTTCCCTGCTATAAAATGTTAGGTAGAACAGCCCAGATTATCTGTTGTCACACTAACAGTACACTGATTTAAACCTTCTTTTTCCTGGTTTATAACAAGTGCAAATCTGACTTCATCAGTTATTCCATCCTAAGATGAATCAAGATCCTTGATGTTATATGTCCTGTGAAATAGGTATTCAGGTCACTTTCAGAGTTGAAGGCTGCCTATTAGAAGACAAAAGCTTGCCATTTCTGAGGATGGCTGAAAATGGACAAGATTCTGAAAACAATTTGTAATGTATACCTGAGGGGACCAGTTCACGTTAAGTATTTTTAATTTATGGATCTGAATTTCAGTTCCACAAAACCCTTTCTGGCACTTGTTCTAGCTGCTTGCCCTGCTCGTATAGAAAGCAGAAAGCAGCCAGCTGTAGCTAGTGACTGTGAGGGCTGCTTCCGCAGCCCCCTGCAGTGGATGTTTCCAGGAGAAAGCTCCGCTGCGGGATGAAGCAATGCAGTGACGGCTTGTATGTGGGTTATGGGCACAGCAGGAAAGGGATATTTGCATCCTCCACCCTCCACTGTGCACTGAATGCAGCTGAACCAAGTCAGAGAATACAAATCTACGCTGTGCCTGCATACATCCTGGACATCAGCAGTGTTGTAACACAGGGTGCAAAAATAGTACTGATAAAGATTGCAGATTTAAATGCAACAAAATGAGATTTTTGGGACCCTGTTAGCATTAAAAATGCTTTCAGTAAGGGATTGTTAACAGCACATATTTTTTACTTAGAGAACCCAAACCACTTCTTAATCAATTTGGGGGGGGGGGGGGGGGGGGCATCATTTCTGTCCCAATCTCTGGGGGACACTCTCTGCCTCAAAGAACTTGTAGCCTGAGCCTAGTTATACAGTAAAAACTACACAGTATTAGATAGATGGGTAGGATCTTGATATTTTTTCCTCTGGTACTGAACTGAATGTGTGCCAACCTTTGGATGAGCACCTGCACGACAGAATGTTTCTATCTGAGAGCTGAAACTATTCTTAAACAGTGTTTGTTTAAATCTTCCCTTTTTAGTAGAGTTGCTGGTTGCTCTAGATAGCTAAATAAGTCTATACATTGAATCACCACCCAGCTTATGTCCAAAAATTCTAACTCTTAATATTTGACCTATATGACTTTGAGGATAGATAATGATTTTTTTACCAAGCCAGTTTAATTTAAATGCCAATAAAAAAATGAAAAGTGGAAACACTCTTCTTAAGTTCATGCATCTGTTCAACTTAAACTGTAGAGCTACAGCAGTGTTGATATCCAGAAGCTAACCCATTTTATTTCCTGGAGATATGTCAAAACACACATCAATGCCCTTCATTAAACAAGGTGGAGTCAAGAAACTTTCATACTACTTTTCCTTTAAAGTCACAAAAATTTTTCTTCATATCCTCAGTCTCTGTAAATGCTGGAATACATATAAAAATTTGTAGTCAAAGGCCATCCAGGTATAAACTAATCCCTAGATCTTCAAAGATATCAAGCTCCTGAACTTCCATTGACTCCCAAAGGCTTTAGTGACCTGAATAGCTTTGAAGATATGGTTAGAGAAGTTTTTGGTTTTTTCCTTCAACCTCAGTTCTCACAAGAAAGTGACTATTCAAATGTACCTGTCCACCATCAGGTATTACTGCTCAGTGCAGAAAAAAAGGAGACTCTTGGGTGTAAAATTCTGTCTCTTCGGGAAGGAATCTTAGAAGAACCCTGAGGACGGGTGTCCCAAGCCCAAACTTGTCACTGAGCCCTCACAGTCACTAGTGGAGAGCGGCTACCAGGAAGCCAATGCTCGATCTTTTCTGCACAACTGAATCTAGATTCATTTTGCCTCTCCTTGTGCAAGTGACTCAAGGAGGCTTTTAGTGTTTGCAGAAGATTTAAAGGTATTGAAGTCTTAGTGTTTCCTTACTAAACTAAAAATTTCCGGAATAGGGAATGGGCATGGTTGCGTGATAGACAGCCATATGTAACCAAATAAAACCACTTTTTACTTGTGTTCTGTTCTAAGAGAGATCCTCTGTGTAACAGAGAAAATTAGAGGAATTAATCCATTTTTATACAAAAAGCAGAAATAATTTTCTAGCACATCTAGCATGTTCTATGTAGACATGCCACAGTAAATCTTTAAAATAAAATAAATAGGAAAAGGAGTCAATGGACCTATGCATGCATTTTAGATAGACTAAAAAAGCCTAGTTATCATCAGCCTATTATCATCATCACTAGCAAAGGTAAAACATTACTTTTATATTTTCCCATGTAGTGTGGCTACATACATGGAACTACCTCACTCTCAGGTACCAGGGACTTCTTGGGACCAATTAGCACCAGAACACACAGAGTGTCCCTAACTGAACACTCAGACAAAACGCCATATTTCAGAAACTACTAGGAAAAATATTTAGTGAATAAATAAAAAAGTTATGAAGCTGCAACTATAAATAGAGCTTATAACATTTTACTTTTAGCTCCTTTTCAGCGATCAAGCAAAGCAGTTATTAAGTGCAAATAAATTACCAGTTTTCAAATGTGGTTATTTTGAGTACACTTACACAGTAATAGCTCTACTATTTAAGCTAAAATGCATGCTAGTAAAATGACTGTGAATTGCTAATAATTAACAGGAAAAATATAAAAGTAATCTTTACCTTTGTTAGTGAGCTGATGATAACTAGTTTTTATGACATTCCAAATACATGTATTTAGAAGCAATTGTGAAGCAAATGTTAGATAAATAGGATTATAGAAAAATTTCAAAAACCAGAAATATGCACCAGTTTAATCCTTTACTTTTTCATTGGACCAACACAGGAATTTGTTTTCATATTAAACATTTTTCAGTGTACCGCACACAGGAATATATAAAATTAAATTACAAAAGATGATGGCTAATGCTTTAACTTCTAGGATGTGATCTGCATTTGGTAAAATTGACAGCATCTCTAGTGGCTTTAGAAGAAGGAAGATCAGACTGCCACCTATCAGAACCAGATTTCTTCCAGCTGACAGGAAAATTAAGGTGTTAGAAACCCACATCCAAGTTGGCTGAAATTTGCATAGTGCAAGTCCTAACCTCGTTGTGTCTCTATAGACAGGTGCACAAAACTTGGTTGCAAGCACAGAATTATCTCCCAGGTCTCCAAGACGACTGGGCAAATGTGGGAGCTCTGAAAATCTAAACCAATGAGACTATTTTAGAGCAGGAGTTCACTGCCATATTTCGTCTTCCATGAGACACAAAGGAAGTGGAAACAATGGGGAAGACGTATTTCTTCTTCCCCAACAAAAGTAACATGCAAGACATTTAGCAGTATGTTTTAGTGAAATCTGAACAGGTCTTCACTATAAAAGAATACATTTTATTATTTCAAAGACATCTCAAGAATGCTTGCCTCCTCAAAGACTCTAGTAGAGACCCTAGTAGCTGTTCTGCCAATGGAAAGACTTTCCCATCCTTACTAATCCACCAGTAGATTGGTTTAGTAAACCAAAAGATTTCACCTTTCTCGTATGCTTATATAGCTCATCGCTGCATGATTAAAGTACTGGAATTATTGCCCAATTGGAGCAACAAAACAGAGTTAAATTACTACTGCTCAGCTACTTCAGTGGTCTGTTTCCTGGGGCTGATCCCAATATCCCTCTGCCCTCTTCTCTGTGCAATCCTTACTTAGAAGCACCCAGGTTTTTGATAGAACTGATATGTCTTTTTTTTTTTTTTTTTTTTTTTTGCACATCTTTCCACACAGAATATTTGCAGAATTGTAGGATTTCAGCTTGCAATTCTAGCACCTAAATGTCTTGTTGTGAATGCATGGTCAGTAGATCAATTTGACCTATGACTGAAAGTATCTAAAATGATGGCATGAAAATGTTGTTATGGAAATGCATAACATACAAAGCCATATGACACAGTAATTTTAAACATACCTTGTCTGAGAACTAAGGATGAATTCTCAGTTGCATCACCAACAGACATATGGTCTGAAATCTGTTCTGTGAATGTGAAAACTTTGCCAATGGAATTTATAATTATTTTACATATTGGATTAGTTGATAAGGCATTGTATGTGATTTGTTCATATTGACTTTAAATCCTAGCAAAGAAAACAGCACCATTTAGACTATAAAGAAATTGTGACATTTTCACAAATCAGCCAAAGTGTGAGCTAAAGGTACACTGTAACCCCAGTTTAAGCAAATGAATTGTTATTAGCAAGAGGCTGTGAATGCAGTTGCTGGTATCAATGGTTCTATGGGATATAGGGTGTTCATTACTGAAGCAGAAGTCACCATGTGGAAGCCAAGACGGGTTATTTAAATAGTGAAATATGTGTAGGTCATCAGTGAGAGATATATGTTTTCAGTCCATCCCCCCCCTTTATATTTTTTTAAGTAGAGGGGAGGATGGCTGAGATGGGGAAAGCAGTGGCAACTCTTTCTGAGCTATTAGTAGAAATAACAAATCTAGTCCTACATGCAAGAGGTTCATATGCATGTTCTGTAATGGGGATAAAGTTAGAGGAGGAGGAGGCAGAGGCTGTGACTAAATTTACAAGTAATATGGATTATTTTTAATACCCACTCACCTATTGTAATTCCTGTCCAGAAGTGCTTGAAAAAGAAAGTAAGAAGTCAGAATAAATCTGTCTGTAAATCTCTGCAAGATTCTCAGTCATAACCTGGTGTCTGAGAGGACCTACTTTTGAAGTGGAAGAAGCAGATGAAGTAATTTCTCTCATCTGAAACCCTTGCATTGACCTTATGTTCCTGATCTTTTGTTCTGAATACACTTGAGAGGTAAAATGTTTATTTCTAAATGACTGCATATATAAAGATGGAGCCCTAAAGAAAGTGGTTTTTTTCAGGCAGCAAGTCTCAAGCTTATTCATAAAAGTGCTCTTTGCCACTGAAGTTAAACTGCAAATACCACAGTCTTTTTTTGCTTTTTTTGGTATCAGTGATACAGAAATTCAGAATCGCTTCTCATTATATTTGGCACTGATCTTACTCTTCATTTGAAGCATGTGGTGTAAGCAAGAGATGTGCTTCTGTAATCAGTTACCCTTTAAACAAATAGACTTAAAGTTTATAGCAGACACATTATCAGTAAAATTAACTATTTAATTCCACTTCACATAGACGTATTCTTATGGGGAAGCTTATCACAGCAAATAGTAATGTTTCCAGTTAGTGGAAGTGTGCATCTTCCAACAACAGTGATACACACCCTGGACTCCTTCTCCTTTGGACATGCTGTAACAGGCTGCTGCCTCCATCACAGACCACACACTACAGCTCAGAAATGGCTCTGGCATAGGTTCTGTTGGCAGAGATGCACTCCGGTGTGACTGTCACTTACTAGGACAGCACGGCTGGTTTCCTCTCTTTGCTGGAGACTACTTTCAAAGATAATCGGAGGATAAGACCCCAGCTATGCACCTCTACCTTAAGCTTGTTAAATTTATGGTGTAATACTTCTTCCATCTTTACAAGAAACTTCTTGATTAGTCTGATAGTGTCCAAATCAAATAAATACATTTCATACTCTAAAAGAAAGAAAAGAAGAGGAACTTGCTCTTTTAAACTTAACATAATAGACCACAAACAAGTAAATAACATAAAAGGGGTTTTTTTTAAGTAAAAATTTTAAAGAGAAAAAAATGCTGATGTTCCCTATCTGTATCACTCTGATAAGCCATTCAAGATGCCACCTGACATTATGCAGCTAAATGATTTCCAATTGCTCTTACTGCAGATTTCTGGAGCCTAGAAATAAACTCAAAGAGGGCTCACTTTTCATCACCATTCCTTTTGATTTTTTTGTAAAAAGGCCTTTCTTCGGATATGTTATTTGTTTTGTGGTGTGCTCTAGTCTTTAGAGTTTCCCAAAGGCACCTGAAATTTGTGCTAAGATCAAAACTTCACCATGTCTGTGGTAGTTAGAGAGTGTTATATTGATTCAGCTTTCATTTCTAATCAATGGAAGTTCACTGGAGAAGTTGTGCCAAACCAGTGTTAATTCCTCCATCACGCACACTGCCAGAAGGCGACGTTTGCACTTTGTCCTCTAATTGTGCCTGTGGGCTGCCCCCGAAGCAGCCCTGAGGGTGGGCTGGCAGAGAAACCACACAGGAGCTTGGGTGGAGAGAAGCAGGAACAGCTCTTTAAACTGCCATCATGGAATGCATCAGCAAGAAAAATCCTTGCCAGTGTGAGGTCAGGCAGGTTACATGAAGCAAGAAGTAATATATTGTCTAGCCCTCTTTCTTAAGTCTTAGATTTCTTCAAGATGGAATGTTTTCTGGATTTTTTTCATCCTTGTTTCTAGGACCATGAAGAAGAATCATGCTGCTTAGGATAAGGAAAACAAAACAAAACAAAACAAAACAAAACACTTGTAACAAGGGAAAAGGAAAAAGGATTTGAAAATACCTTGGCTAGTTATGAGTCTCCTATTGTGTTAGTCATCATTAAAGAAACAAAAGTAAAATAACTAGAAAGACCTGGGGCCACTCAGACAAGAAAATGATTGTACATGAACTTAATGACTTTCCTTTACGGATTACATGAGAATACTAAAGTTATATCGTGGGAAAATATTCAAAAAACACAGCTCCATTTTTCCACCCAGTATGGGGGGTTTTGCAAAATGACTCTTTTGACCAGCTTTAGATGTAGGACAAAAATTTAATTTCAAGAGCATCTTGGCAAGTAGAGCAACATTTCCAGAACAGACCACAACAGTACTAATGTGGGCAGACTATCAATTTTTCTGCATTAAACTATACTGGTTGCAACTAAATTAGGAGAGAGCTTTAAAAGCATGTTTATTGTATTAAGAGCTTTGTGGAAGCCATTAGTAAAAACAATTTTACAGAAGTAATAAGTAATATTTTCAGGTTTTTTTTTTCTCTCCTTGTTTTTATTCAAAAAATAAATACTTGTATGAAAATTTCTGTTGCTTAGGAGTATATTTGTTCCACAGGGATTTTGATTTCACATCAGGAAAAAGCAGCAGCAGCTGATAAATTCCTATGTGCGTATTTTTATGTAAATGACTCTGGTAATCAATAGGGAAAAGTGATAAAAAAACATATATGCTCTAGAAACAGAATTACTTCTATGGAAAATGTTTTCAGAATTTCCCATGAGAAGACAGTGGATTTAAAAATCAGGTTGCAAATGCCATCCTTAATCTGAAAAAAAATCTATGGAAAGTTTTTCACAATATCTTTATGAAAGGCATAGGAGTAAAGACTAAAGGGTGCATGCGTTGTCAACCTTGGAAGCAGTTCCCATTAATTGAATATGTACACAGTTCTAGCTATTACGTTGAAAATATGCCTCTCTGAGAGCACTTGGCTTAGCACTGCTTGTCATCTAGTCACAAGGTTACTGTCGGGGAGAGCAGCTACTGGATCACCCGAATATTTTAAGCCTCAAGAGCTCCAGCAGAGCCCTGTTCATGTTTTACTGCCCCTGCTCACTGAGGGGATGGTGCTGTGATGGTTAGGATCCTCCCTTGAGTTTTCTCTCAAGAGACACTTGGCTTTCCTGTCTTGTTCCTATCATCCGGTTGCTTTTATCACTCTTCCACCATAATACAATTTCATCCTTTCCCATTATTCCTGTCAAACCTGCAAGCTGCCTGGTTTCCACTTCAGCTCTCTGGAAGGCACACCATAAACATGCAGCAAATAGGGAATGAAGCTAGAGGTATATACAGACGCACCACAGATTGTCATAATGGATTACACTTGCTTGCATCATTACTTTTTACTCAAAAAGATAAAGACGCCAAGTCATTCAAAAACAAACTTCCAGAAAACAGTGCCGCTTAGGCTATTTTAGTCTTCTCAGTTTAGCCATTTATGGAATGGCTATGCAAGAAACAGAATGCATGCAAGAAATTCATGGCTTGTCTGCCCCATCTTTGAAGAGACCTGCAGCTTAACAAACACATAAAAGAAAGGTCAAACTCTTCTTGCAAGGCCTGTTCTCCAACATACTTCACACACATGCACACCCCCTGTCACCTTGAGACTATTTTTCAGATTATTGCATTTAGCTCTGTTTTTCAATCCATTCACTTTGAGGCACTTTTCTTTCGACTGGATGCAAAAAGACCCTCTCCCACTGCAGGAAGCCAATGAGATACACCCAGCTTTGCCTAAGACATGACGGAGCACTTCCAGCTCACGGTGGATATGGATGGGGTATTCATTTGCACAACTTTAAGCCTGTTATGTTAAGCATACTCTTTTGCCCAAATACAATGCAATCTTGAATCTAAGGCAACCCGCTCCTGCCAAAGAGGAAGATTAAAAAAAAAAACCAACAAAGAGTCTGCATGTGTCCCCCCTCTACATATGCACCTTTCCTGTGCCACTGCACAACGCCCCACCTCGCCTGTAGTCTGACTCCATCCCCCATCCTTCTACAGCAGGTAGGTACCAGGTAAGTAGGAGGCTAAAGAAAATTCATACAACTTGAGTTCCTCCTCTCACTATGACATCTTGGCTCATAGTGAGCCTGTGCAGAAAAATAACACTTAGGCTGTCATCCACACATACACGACGAGCTGTATCTTTCCAATCTTAATTCCCCAGGACAAAAATTTGACTTTACGTTCAAGTTAATATGTTGAGAATTTCTTAATATCAGCCTTAACTCCTAAAATGTATAGACAGGTTCCCTAAATCATTGTCCCAAGCTGATCATTGATCAGGTCAGGATGAAATCAGATTCATAACATCCTTCACTGTCCTTTGGGCAAAGAGTAGATCAGGTACAAAAGAGCTCACCCTGAGTCCATCTCCAGTAATAATAGAACACCTTCGTTTTGTAGTTATTTCAGTATGTATTCAGCTAGAATATACTCACATTGAATCTAATAAATATTTGGAAAATTACAGATTCTTTCAAAAGAAAGAAAATTTTAGGCAGAAATTCTAAGATCAGTTCAATATCAATAGGAAAATAATCAAGTGAGATGTGTCACATTATCAAACATATCAAACATATCAAATGATCATTTATTCTTTGGACATAAAGCAAATTGTCATTCAGAAAACGAATTTTCTAATCGATTAAAAATTCAGTTTGTGAATTGCTTTCTATTCAAAATTGAGTGAGGAAAGGGTTTTAATGATACTCAGCTCTAAAGCTGCTTAGGACAGTTAAACTGCTTTGATTACATAAAATATAAGAAGATGGGTTTGACTATTTTAATGTGATTCCTTATAATTTCTCTTTTCAAAGAGAAAAATGAAAATTGAAAATTCCACATATATATTACTTTAACATGTTTTGAGTATAAAATACCAGTGTAAACAGATATTGCCAAATTTAATACTATAATTTTGACCAATACAAATTGGACCAAATAGTATTCTCTGGTTGAAAATTGAATATCAACAGATTTTCTAATGGCTTTGAGGATCAGAAATTGGATGAAAGCGAATAGAAGTAGAAAAAAATGCACAAATTTGCATTCAGTGGATGTTCAGACAGTGTAATTTACATGTATAGGAGACAGAGGGAAGTCATTAAAGGAAAGGCAAATTATGGGATAGTGTAAGTCAAAATTTGTTCCCTTGGAACTTTAATTAGCCACCCTCATCATTGCTTTTCTCCTATAGGCACTTCTACACCATCTCATTCGATTGACACCACTCCAGTGCAGCACCTAAATTCAAGGATAAATTGCATGTTTTAATAAATACACCCATTCTCTGACAGGCTCAGTCTACAGCTTGTCACTCTTTAAGATGTTGCTAAAGTTAGGCCAGCTTTGATGGAAGACTTGCTCACTTACTGCAGCCCTGATTTATCTGTCTTGGAAGCAGTCTGAGGCAAGCTCCTTATATTTTGTGGAATCGCAGTGGAAATTTTGTGGTAGCAAATATTTATTTTTAAGGATTATTTTATTTGATTAAATACAACAGTGCATACTATTGCACACAGCATGATTTACATGGTGTGTCTGATACTATATTTATTTCATACTGTCTGTGCATTTTCAGCTTTCAATGTACTATAGGCTGTCACTTGCTGGTTTGAGTTAATAGTTCATTCATATGTGTAGGACACTTCATGTTCCTCAGCAATCATCCCATGATGTCTTTAAGGTCTGGAAAGCATCAGTAGATCAGTTTACACCTGATTTATATTTTCAAGGCTGTCAAAACAACAACAAGGTCTAGGCTGTTGTTTATTTATTTGTCAACGGAAAGCTGAGATTCCTGAGCACTGTTTCTGGGCAAGAGGTGAAAAATATTTGAGGCTGACTGTGTGCAAAAGTTTGAATTTCAAAGGACAGCATTATGTTCAGCCCTGATCTGTGTGGCCATCTTCTCTATCATTACCAATTTTTCTACATCATTTTTGACTACCAGCTCTGGATGCATTTTCTCATATTGATTTTACCAGTGCTATAAAGCATGTCATATTCCTACTCCTACTCAGGACTCCCACAACCACATAGCCATTGTCTCGCTCAGCCAACTCACTGTAACAGGAATTCAGAATGAGTCAGTTTTCTGCTCAAAACCATGAACCTTTCTGAAGTCACTTCTTGCCAGGAAACAAGGCTTCATCCTGTGCATACAATTTTATTCTTAAATATGTAGATCAGCCTTTGAAGTCCATTTTCTCTGAAACGGCCAAGGATGCAGGATGAACCCGTGTGCAAGTGTGGCTGGTGCATCCTCCCCAAGGCTGGGCAGGGGACAGAGCTGCTCACTACGCTGCAGACCCTGTCCCAGGGGCAGGTCCAGCCGCCAAAGCCAGCATCAGCTGTAACGTCAGGGCAGGGATGTTGGAGCAGGTCTCACAAGGTATGGCAGCAGTTTCCCTTTTAGCAAGCATTAATAATACATGGGGGAAAAAGACTTCAGAAGACAATGAATTAAGCAGTAAATCTCATCACCTTTCTTTTTGTTTCTTGCTGCCATTGTCTCAACTAATCTATCAAATCACAGTAAAAACATTTGGGTCTAGCGATCACATATCACCACTTTCTCCACTATAATAACAATTAACGGTGCCCTTTCAATGTTCACATGTATGAAGAATGTTTTAGCTTTTTTCAAAACAACAGAAAAAATAGTAAAAGTCTTGTGAATTGCTTACGAGACACAACCTGTTTACAGTTGCTGTGACTCTTTGGCATGTTACTTAATCTCCCCTTCTGATTTTCCTTTTTATTATAATTTATCTTCATCTATACAGTGTTTGATGTAAAGACTAAACAGAAATGTTTGTAAAGTATTTTAAGTATGGCAAGAGGTACCAAAAAAAGGTGTAAATTTTTAATGAAAAATACATTATTATATAATAAAATTATCATAGAATTCTATAATAAAACACATATAATACAAATACTATCAACTGAGCATTGAAGTAAATGAAACAGAACATTTTAACTCATTTTCTGTTAAGGCAATTTAAAAATTAGCATGATTTGTAAGTAGGCTTATTTCTAAAAACTAAATTTTAAAAATATTGTTCAACTTTTAAATTAATAGCATTTTACTAATACTCCTTTAAGTGTCTTTTAATCTCTTTATTCTGAAACCATAGGCAGTTGTTAGAACTTTTACGAGATCTGAAATGAGCAATATTTGAATATAAACCAACTTTAATCGCTTCTGCTTTAAAGCACTGTATTGGGAAAACCTTTAACAAAATTGAATTCATTAGCTTAAGTTGTAACTACAATATAAACAGCCATACATTAAATACTATAATCACCACGTCCCTGCAGTTACCTTTATGTTCATACTTACAATAAGGTAAATTTACAGCTCCACAGAAATTGCAGGCAGCTCAAAGCCTTGAAACACTTGCAATGTTAATCTAAATTTAGAGCAAAATGATGTTAAGAGCTGACTTCCCGGAGCCCTGGTGAGAGGCGATGCCTGACGAGAGCAGGCATGGCTGGGGTAAGGCCACAGGGCCAGGGCAGCGTGATGGTGCTTGTGGTGGTGACGGGTGAGCCGGGGCATTGCTGGTCACTGCCTGGCTGGAGGAGATGGGAGCTGATTGTGCTGCCTGTGTTTCCCTCTCAAGCAAGCACCATGGCAGGACGAGCCTGCATCCAGTGGGGAGAGGAGGAAGTCCCCACACCTTGCCCAAAGGAGAGGAGAGGTGAGAAAAGAGCATGAGCTGTCTGCTGTCTTCTTCTCCGTGCTCAGCCTCAGACCCCCATTGGTCAGGAATCACTCCACTACAGGTGAGAATGAATGAAATCGGAGTCTTATTAGAAAGGAATCACTCAAGATTTAATTTCAACCACAAGGACCAAATCATGAGATGTGTGAAACACGTGAAAT
Organism: Phalacrocorax carbo; assembly: GCF_963921805.1. Classification (NCBI taxonomy): domain Eukaryota; kingdom Metazoa; phylum Chordata; class Aves; order Suliformes; family Phalacrocoracidae; genus Phalacrocorax; species Phalacrocorax carbo. Next base: position 60,475,431 of record NC_087515.1, on the reverse strand, counting down.
CACTTGGCCCTTTGGGATGGATCCGATGTCCTAAAACTTCATTGCTTTGTCCACAGCATGTTAAATCAAATATGTCACAAACCGTAAGCAAAAGACTTTTTGCCTTGCACGCTATTGCCATGAGATATTGGAGAGGTCTGACATCGGACTAATTATTTTTAGTTGCTAAAACATCCAGGGCTTTTAGAAAAAGTTAAGAGGAGGGGATAAAGATGTGGGGAGAAAATGTTGAAAGGAGAAATAGATAGAATGAGGCATCACTCGGAAACCTTTGCTCACAAGGGTACTATTGCTTAGACTATGAAAATACTGTTTAAGTGCCTGTCATCCTCCCACTTCGTCTTTATTCATTGATTCTGTGCCTCTTCTTGGTGTATTTGATCTTTATTCTACCCCACTGCCTATGCCTCTTCATGGCTTCTTCTCACAACAGAGAGATACTTTATAGACAGTGCCACTGGCTTATTTGAATTTAAGGTAATGGAAGCAAATAACATTTTAGTGGCAGAGAAATGAGTCCAGAACACTTACAGCTTATGCTTTTATATATTGCTATACTGCAGTGTTAAAAATGATGGCCTGTAATTACTTTAAAATATAATTTCCACTTCGAACATGCTAGAAAATGCTTTCTACTAGGTGAACTCTTAGCTCTTGACCTCTGTTCTTGTGCGGAGTTGTGAATAGCCATCTGGTAAGGTTGTCCATATTGCTACTTTTCCTGCATGTGCATATGATTACAGACACCAAGAAGTACATAGGAGTGACCTTTTAATGCTCCTATGCTGGGCAAACTGTATTTCATTTTTAATTTAATATGGAATAGGATTTAATAATAATCTCAGAATGAATTTGGGAAGGAACAGAAGGTCTAAATTAGGAGAAATAATTCACCGAAAACCATTCAGATAACATACAGTTTTATCAACTCTGGTAATTTTACTGCTATGCAAATGAGGAATTTGCATGGTGATGTGTTTTTTTGGAAAAATGATTTGCAGCACACAGTCTTAAAAACATACCTATATACAAGTCCTTATTTTAATTTAATTAAAGTCTTTATTCATGTCATTGCTACTCATTTTAAGGGTATATGAAGTCACTTAAATACCTATGTGCCCTTCTTATCATTGTTTTTGGTGTATCCAGTAAAAGAATTTAATACTGCATCAACAAAAATTGCTATAAAATATTCCACTGAAAATATTCTATCTAGCACTCCAAAACATTTCATCCTCATAAAAACGGACTGCTAATGGGATCACAAAGTTCTGAATAAGAGCCAGAAATAAAATCAGACTAATCTAATAACTTCTTCATGAAAATTTTAACAAAAGACAAATTAATTTAGTTAAATTAAGTATATTCATAGTCTAGGGCAAGAAACTTCAGAATGCTCCATTCACTTTGTTCTAGTAAACTAAATGGAAATCACAGACATCACAAAATGTCTGTGGCTGGAAATGACCACTGGAGATCACCTAGTCGAACCTCCCTGCTCAGGGCTGGGTCACCTACACCAGGCTGCTCAGGCCTTGTGTCCAGAAGAGTTTTGAATATCTCCAAGGAGGGAGACTCCATACCCGCTTTGGGCAACCTGTGCCAGTTACCCTCACAGTAAGAAAATGTTTTCTATTGTTCAGGCAGAATCTTCTGTGTTTCTGTTTGTGCCATTGCCTCTGGTCCTGTCACTGGACACTACTGAGAAGAGTCTGGTTCCATCTTCTCTAGAGCCTTCCATCAGGTATTTATACACATTGTTAAGAACCCCCTGAGTCTGCTCTCCTCTGGGCTGAACAGGCCCTCAGCTTGTCCTTCATGAAAGATGCTCCAGTCCCTTAATCATCTTTGTGGCCCTGACTCAATTCATTCCAGTATCTTTCGTGTACTGAGTGGCCCAGCAGTGGACCCAGCACTCCAGATGTGTCTCACCAGCACTGAGCAGAGGAGGAGGATCACCTCCCTTGACCTGGTGGCAACGTGCTTTCCTAATGCAGCCCAGGAGGCTGTTGGCCTTCTTACCATGAGGGTGTATTGCTGGCTTATGGGTAGCATGTTGTCCACCATGACGCCCAGGGTCTTCCCTGTGAAGATGTTTTCCAGCAATTAGCCCCCAGCTTGTACTGGTGTCTGGGCTTATTCCTCCCCAGATGCAGGATTTGGCATTTCACCTTGTTGAACTTACTGGATTCCTGTCAGTTCGTTTCTCCCATCTGCTCAACACCAAACCCATCATCTCATCATAGAAGGCTGTCAGGTTGGTTAACCAAAATTTTCTCTTTGTAAAGCCATTCTGACTGCTCCCAATCACCTTCTTGGCCTTCAGGTGTCTGGGAATGGTTTCCAGGAAGATTTGGTCCATCACCTTCCTAGGGATTGAGCTGAGGCTGACCACTTCAGGTTCCCCAGATCCTCCTTCTTGCCCTTCTTGAAGACAGGAGTAATGCTTGCTTTCTTCCAGTCATCAGGAGGCTTCCCCATTGCCACAACCTTTTGAAGGTGATTGAGATTGTCCTTGCAATGACACCAGCCAGGTCAGCACTCATGGGTGTGTCCCATCAGGTCCCATGGATTTCATAGAATCATAGAATCATAGAATGGTTTGGGTTGGAAAGTACCTTTAGAGGTCATCTAGTCCAACCCCCCTGCAGTGAGCAGGGACATCTTCAACTAGATCAGGTTGCTCAGAGCCCCGTCCAACCTGACCTTGAATGTTTCTGAGAATCTACCACCTCTCTGGGCAACCTGACATTTGTGTTATGTCCAATTTGTTTAAATGTTCCCTAACCGGATCCTCCTCCATCAAGGGTACATCTTCCTTGTTCCAGACTTTCCTGCGTGCCTTAGGGGCCTGGAATAACTGAAGGTCAGTCCTACCAGTAAAGACTGAGGTTAAACAGGGACTGAATCTCTCAGCTATGCCATGTCCTTTGTCACCATGTTCTGTCCCTGATCTGGTCAGCCCTGGAGAGCATGGAGAGTATTATGCATGTGCAGTAGTGTGGGGGAGTTGGTTGTGTGCTACTGTGGTACCTGAACAACCCTTTTATACCCATATTAAGACTCTCTCAATACTTTCTCCATTGTGTAGGTGATGCCCTGGCTCTAGGGGAGGTGAAAAGCCAGCTGGTGGCTATCTACCCCCTCTGTCTCCTCATCTGCCAGGGCGCAGCCCTTGCTTCACCTTTATCATGGGTTATATCCAGCCTGGCAGAGTCTGCTCCCTTAAGGGGCATCCTGTGAGCACAGTCCTGCAAAAAAAGGTGTCACAGGTTGCAGATCAGTGGATTTAGTAGTGGCACATGGTACAAGAGATGAAGAGCTGGAGGGAGGCCAGCTGATCCACAACTTCCTTGTGCTGTATTAGGAACATATGAGGCAGGGCCAGATGAAAAATATCTAATCTATTATGGAATTTTTCAGGTCTGGTGACAAAGAGAAAACATCATGGATCCTACTGTTATCCCTTTTTCCTCCTGCTCCCTGTTCTTGCCATTTCTCAGCTCAGCTTTGACCTGTTTTCCAAGGCTTGCTACCTACAAAACAACTAAAAGGGTAACTTATGGACACCTCTATTTGTACAAGACTTCAGCTGCTTTAAGGGGTTGTTTTGTTTTATTACACTGGAAAACAGCTTATATAGGAAAACCAGCATTTTGCACATATAATTAGGAAGGTAGGATGGTCTATTTCTGGACATGGACAGTCAAGAGCTGAGAGATTTTGGCACTTACTGAAACAAATAGCTTTTGAACGCCTGAAATTGCTCCTGAATATATTTTGATTGCAGTGTGAGCATGGTAATAAAGAAGTCCCTTGAGAGAGAAAAGATTTGGATTCAAATATTAATATCATTTGGCTGGGAACTGATTATCTCCCAAGTTAGAGCTGTTTGGCTTCTCATTGATAAACCTTTCTGCTGGCTTGTGGAAAGAGTCAGAGTTGGGGTTGTTCTCTGCAAACAGGGTGCCAAGACCCCGTTTCAGGCAGAAACAATAGTTGTTCCCACACTGGTCAGTGACAATCTCCCTTTTAGCCTCCAATGTGACTTTTGATTTTGATCCTAGACTCCTTGCATTTCACTGTTCTTTTGACTCCTTTTCTTGACTCCTGTAGGTATAACTGGCGTATGCTGCGATTCCAGATCCTGGCACTGCCCGTCAGTTGAGACATCCCTGACACCAGTATCAGGTCTGCTAACACAGGGAAAGGAACTGTTTTATTGCACTGGCTTGTGCACTTCAAGAAGAGCTGCAGCTACAACCAAAAGACTTTTATTCTTTTTAAAGGATCTGAAACTTTATTCTGCTTTTCTGGATAGAGACAGAAGTCTTTCTCTCCATTTTGTGCCTTGTGACCAATGACGGGGTTTGTGGACATAGTCAATACTTGCCATACCATTGCTAATTCTGCTAGCTGTATCACAAGTGTTTTGAAAACTGCATGATTTTTTTGTTGTTATTTTTCAAGCCCACTTCTGGGGCCAAGATTTTTAATATTTTATTAAAAAATAAACACATTGTTACTGAAGAAAAGCTGTAAATGAGAAGCCAGATGCCCTTGAAGTCTCAGTACTCAGTACTCTCCCCCAAACTGCACACTTTTTTTAAAAATTAAATAAATTTCAGAACAATCTGATGATTTTTGAATCTTTGGCATTGACAAGGCTGATATTACCTCAGTCTTTTAGAGCTTTAGGGATTTTTCTAATGTTCTCAAACTGCAAAACAGTTTTCCAATCAGTAAATTGAGTACAGCTCATAGAAAAAAATCCATTAACATTAATGAGGTAGTTAAATAAAAAAAAGAAAACACTGTAAGAAAATCTCTAAAAATGATATAGTTGTTTTTCTGCTACTAGTCATTTAGCCACTGTTTATAGAAATTCAATAAGTTTCTTTTACAAAGCTAGAATCAGAGCATTGAAGAACAACCAAAGCTGAACCTTGGCCTCTGTTCCTTCAGAATTGTCTTTAAAAGAAAAAAAGAGAAAAAAAAAAGGAAAAGGTTTGCATTCTAATCAGATTCAGCAGCTTCTCTCTCCACAAAAGTTGAATGGTTTATCAAATACATTGTGCAGCTTCTTCATCCATTCAACAGAGACAAATCTGCCTCTCACTTCTTCAACGTTATTGGGAAACATTATGTAGAAATAATGTAAAAACTAGAGAACACAGCAGCGCCACCATTTTGTACGGTCTAATACAAAGTGTACACTCTGATACAGTCAGCAATTAAATGGCTGTCAGATGGTCTGCAAAATGAAAGCACTCTGATCCTCTGGATCACTTGTTTACCTATATCCATCTCTGTATGTAGCATAGTGAAGCTTATCGAGTTCATCCAGGTTACTAACAGTCATAAAGTCAAGCACACATGAAAACAACGAAAGGGCTAGGACAGAGTTCAGAGCCAAGTGAAACAATTTTGCCTTTGAGAACAAGGCATGCATATCTAACAGTAAAATTAGAACAGCCTAGCAAAATGAAATATATATAGGTATATGTATACAGTCTCATGCTAATAATTAATTTGTCTTGTAAAGGGTAAGCACTGTTGAAAGTACTTTATAAAAATTACTAACAACCTCAGACAGAGGTTGCTGTCAAATAGAATAGAACTAACTGCGATTGAGAACTGTAGCAGTAATTGATATAAACATTGACATTAATGCTGAGATACTTACATGGAAGAATTCAGCACCTCATAAACCTCTTTCCATGCAAAAACTGACCTTTTAAGCTAATGACAGAGTTGCCTGTCTCTTGCATGGGAACTCAGCATGCCCGTCACTGCTTTTCCCCAACTGCCAGAACAAATCCCTTTTCATCCTTATTCTATATCCTTTTTAGGGCAGTTGCAGCTCATGATAATGATAAAACAATGACAAAATGGAATACAGTTAGTTCTTTAATCAATAAAATGTCCTTTCCTGAGTCTTGTCTGAATAGTTTGTGCTAGAAATTGGCTGAGATCACTGCAAATCTGTATAATAAAATGATGATGACCAGTTCCTTTGTAGAAAATGAAGCAGTAAAGAGCTTTTGTGTTAGCTTTATGTTTTTATTGATAGATACCATACTGGAGACCACACACATTACCGTTATATATGAGAAAAAACATAGCTGTTTCAACAGACAAAATATAAAGTGCACTTGATTCATCGGCTCCTTTAAGAGGACTGGCATCTGGACCACATGCACTTCAAAGTCAAATGCTGTACTGAGATGTGCTGCTTTGAAGTACAGCTGCTGATCCAGACAAATTTTGGAGCCTAAACCAGCATATGAATCTGCTGTACTCTGAAAAAAAATCTATTTCAGATGCCAGTTTTGACTCATTTTAGAAAATTGCTGTCTGGATCGGCTGAACTTCAAAGCAGAACATCGCAGTGCAGCATTTCCCTTTGAAGTGCAGCTAATCCAGATAGTGGGTTTTCTCTCCCCCCCTTTTTTTAAAGTAGTTAAAATTGGCATCTGACCTTACCAGTATTTCTCCTCACCCTCTGCACATTCTTCTTCCCTTCTCCCTTATTTCCTCGTCTTTTGACCTCCCTGAAAAATACAGCAATACTCACTATCTTGTTAGCTTCTGCATTACCAAAGCTAGTATAAAAAGGGTGGTTGCGGGAATAGCCTATATCAAGTCACGTAATGAACAGTGGCCAATTACTGCACATGGCTTGTCATAAAGTTTGTTGCTTAATTTTACCATCCAAGAAAAATAAAGCTCAAAACAAATCCCTTGTAAATGCTTGTGCTCAGAGTATTCATAACCACATTTCCATGGTTCTGCTAACTCATATTAATGGTCATTAGCACTGGTTTAAAAAGTAGCTGAGCTTAATAGCATTTCAAATTTAAGAAATTTTAAGCTGTTTTGTCACAGAAAGATCTCCTTCGCAGCCAAGTCAGGTAGGCCTTAAGAAAATGGTTTTACTGGGGAAGGAAGAAGATTACTACAGGCAAAGTTTCTGGCAAGGGGAGCCAAGGGTAAATGCAGTGCACTCACCAGGACAGGACAAAAAAGGAGCTAAGACCTGGTCGGTCAGGAGGGAATTCCTGCAGTGAAGTTGACCATGTTTCAAAGCAATCTCTTCCTTATGCCAGTTGTTGCCAGTTCCATGATGTAAGGGAGGCCAGGGGGAAGGGATTTCCCTCTGGAGAAATGCAGGAAAGTCAGTACATTATTCTCCTCTCTTAGTAAAGGGAAATCAGAAGATGTTTCTTCAAGTTGAATATAATCATGGTGCTGGCTGCTCAAATAACCACCTACTAAAGAGAAGTGTTGAAGAGACTAATAGTATTCTCTGTTACAATGGCCTGTCAAAAAGTTTTGATCTTGCTGAGAGGTACTGAATCCTGCTGACTCATTTTTGAAGATGACTTGTTAGATCCTTGCAGGAATAAACCTCCAAGGAGAAGGAAGCAGGCTGAACAGTCCTCAGGACAAACCTGGAGCAACAGGAACATCTGATTTTATAAATAAAAACGAAACCTGAAAAAAAAATGGGTAATATCTTGTCCTGGACAGTGTTTGTGGGTTGTATTCGGAGGAGGCTTATTTTGCCTGAGTACCTTAAGTCCTGCCAAAGCAATGCCACTTTACAGACAAAATGTGGGAGCAGGGTCCAGAGAACATGGAGAGCCACAGCACCTGCTCAAGCCACGTGCACAAGTAAGGGACATGGTTTTTCCTATTTCATTTTCAGAGCTCTGAAAATGGCATCCTCTCTCACCTCACAGGTCATGGGTGAAGGTAGCTGATGTTTGTGAGGCTTGGCAAAGAACCCCAGGAGGAAATTAACTGTTATTTCCCTCCTCCTAGCAGGGAGGAACAGTAGTAAGATTTATGTCCTTACACTGAACAATGTAAATAGGTGAAAGAGAAAGTAACTGCTTATTTTATGACTGTAGCCAAATGAATTAAAAACTACCATGCATTTTAACATTGTCATAATCTGTATTTGCAAGAAATCTGGACAGATGTTAGAGGTGCATCCTTTATTCTGACAATTCCCAACTTCTGACTGAGTGACTTTGCCACTCCCAAGATCTTTTAGCAATGCTCTCATCTTATACACACATAAGGGACGCTCCCATTTGTTAGTAAATGAAAAGAGAGATTATGAAGAAATGTTGCACGCTGTTCAAAATGCAAAGACAAAGCAAAAAAAAACCCACCCAAGCACGTGCTAGTACAAGAGGACAATTTAATGACAGCATCTCTCATTTGCTGAGAAATAACTCTGGAGAGAGAAAGGACTGGACAATGACCAGCATTTTATTACACAGGTCATGAGACATGTCACCTGGGTGATCTGTTCTTGTCAGGCAGTTCTTAATTAGAAAATTCCTAGAGAGAGCTCCTGCTCCCACTAGGTGCTTATTAAAATCGAAAGACAAGAGGAGTTAGTAAAAAAGCCTGAGGAATGGATGGAGAACTCAGGTTACGCTGGAAGGCAAGAGTCAGCTGCTGCTAGAATAGGGAGAGGCACTCAGGATGGGATGCTGGATTTTGAATGAAAAACTCTCAGTGCTGTTATTAGTGAGTATTTTTAGCATTAAAAAAATCTAATTGGATATATATAAATATTTTAAGCTTGTTTAAAAGACATTTTATGGTTTGCTTACAGTAATACTCCCAATCTTAATGTAAAACTTGCTATAAAATATTCAGCAGCCTTTTTATAACTAGTCTTAAAAACAATTTAAAGTCTTACTGTTTTATTTTTAATTATTTTTAAGTCCGTGTACTTTAGTCCTCAGATAAAGGGAAGAGGGGTTTGCAATTGTAATTGAAATTATATTCTGCATTATCTTCAGAGGCTTTGGTGAACTGAGTGTTGGGGGCAGAGAAAGGAATTTCCTCAGCTCCTAACTCCCTCCATTTCTGGAATTCTTTAATTTTAGCTTTTATTGCCTTTTTAGAGACCAGGCTAAGCCCTGTGTTTAAGATCAAGTTTACCATCACACACTAAATGTCAACTATATCCTCTACTGGGTATGTGGGATAGGACTGTAATCCTGCATTTGCTAAAAGATAGCCTCATTCCAGCAAGCATTTGTGATTTCTATCATCTGTGATCAAGAACTGCATTGCACACTGATTTTGAAGTATCTCTCAGATACTTTTAAAACTATGACCATAACCAGTTTTATATGCATTAAAAAATACTGTAAGTGTCACTAATCTGTAGCCTGTCTGCTTTGTAGCTAGTGTGGCTGGGGCTGAATTTCTATTTGTTTATTGATACCTTCTACTGGTATGAAGACGAAGACGCTTACGTTTATACACGGATTATGCTGGGAGTAAGTACAAGTTTGATTGTTAAAGGGCTCCACAAGAAGAATGTGTGCATAGTCTGATTTTATTTACATCCTTCATAATAATATTTTTGATGCTTCAACAGTAATTTTCCGATATAAGAGTATTATGTTAATATAGTATTTTCTTTCTTTTGCTCTTTTTATACCAAGCTTGTAATTTAATTTCTTTATACCGTTCTATGTACAGTCAACCCTGGCTTGGGCAAGAGCTTCTGCAACGTGCCTTAATTTTAACTGCATGCTAATCCTGTTACCAGTCAGTAGAAACCTTATTTCATTCTTAAGAGGAGCAAGCATTGTAAGTACCACTTCTCAAATAGCCATATTATCCTTCCTTTTTTATTTCCATAGTTCAGCAGTATTATCCATATCAAACATTTTCCAAGGAATTTTAATTTTTGATAGAGAAGTCTGTACACTATTGCCTAGTTATTACCATTTAAATTGTCAGTATTCATGACTGAAGGGAAACAAATGGCTTGTTTAACACAGTGCTCTAAATGCAACACTGATTTTGGCAGCCGCTGCATAGCATGGTGTCATGAAGTGAAAAGTGAGGAGCTACAAAAAAGGGATGTAATAACGCAACTTGGCCAAATGGAGAAAATACATATCCATCATGTGTATCCTGCGTAGCTGCAAAGTGAAAATTGGAAAGAGAAAATGTACAGATAGATAGAAGTGTCATAAGGATAATATGGACCACGTTTAAACCCTTCTGTCTGAGTGGCCACCATTCAGGTCTTCCTTTCTTGTAAACATGTGTTTTTGTAATGGAGTGGTCATCTGCTCAGAGGCATGTACATTGACCTCAGCACCACGGATAGAAAGTATTAAGGCTTTAGGTCTACTAGCTGTAGCTTCAACTTGCAGTGAATTATAATAGCCAGAGCAATTCCAATACCACATGTTTGGGTAAAAAAATCACTGATCACTTCATGACTTCAAGAACAGGAATGCAGAAATTGTAACATTAATTTATTTTATTGTAATCTGGTTCTTATTTCAGTCCTGCCTTTTTTTTCTTTTTCTTCAGAGTTAGAGTTACATTTCAAGCAAGTCTTTAGGCTAGGAATCAACACTGTTTTATAAAAGTTGCTTGAGTCCAGGAGCTGATCATTTAAGAGAAAAAAAGGTCCTGTTGGACTTCCGGATCAGTTTGTGAATTAACATAAAATATACGCATGCTCACTTAGATGCTGAGTCGGAACTCAGAGAAATAGAACTCTTCTCACAGACAATTAGTATTTTGCTCTTCTGGGCAATATTCTGCTCTTGAAGAGCATGGTACAGAGCAACTTGACTGGCTCAAGCACAGTCAGCACAGATCCAGTGACCCTCCAAGGAGGTGCTTTGTCTTGGCATTGAACCTTGTGGTGCTCCAGATTTTTGGAAGATTTATTAGCTGGGAAACAAAGTGGATAAATGCCAGGATCTTTGGCATGGCAATGCGCCAGGTCAAGTGAGCAATCCAGACACCCACAACACCATTCAGAGACTGAATTAGGTCCATGAGGGCTGTCTAGGTTCCAGCAGAGTGTGTTAGTTTTGGCTCACCGCAGCCCGCCCTGCCCCCAGGCTGGCTGTGCAGAGGCACCCAGCTGGCCATGAGCACGCCACCATCAAGCACGCCCAGTAATGGGAAGACAGCTCAGCAACACATAAGCGTGCAGCCACCTGAGGTCTAGACGGCCTTACCCTCCTGGGGTGTGCGTTTCGTGAAAGCAGGGAAAATGTTTTCATTGCAAGCTGGCTTTGCCAGCAGTTCAGATGTGCTCATGCAGCTAAACCTGAGATTGCAAAGCAGTGGTGGCCCAGCCTGGTGTCTGTATCCCAGCAAATGAGTTAATCACCACTTCAAGATAAACCACTCACAAATCACAGCTAAATGTAGCAGAGTTTTATCAAACCTGTTTTTAAGCCCCTTCATAAGCTTAAGAAATCATGGAGCGTCACTATGCTGAAAGGAGTTACCTGATCCCCAAAGTTAAGGCTAACCCAAAACTTCCACTGAATTTCTTCAACATTTAGTTTTTAAATATACTGAACTCCTTACTTCTCCACTCCAAAATGTGAGTTGTAAATAGTAATAGGAATTATATAAAACAAGTTCTGCTTTTTCACCAAGTGCTGTGGAGGAGCACTGAGGAGACAGCTTGACAAAAACATCGCATTTCACAAGATGGTTGCCTATGGAATAGCTGTAAATGCAAGTAAGCTTTTTTTTTTCCCTTCTTTGCCTTTGAACTGTTTTGAATTTCACAGTGATTCTGCCTAATGCTGTAATCCCCATCAGCTCTGAGACGTGCTATTTTAGTGCAATCATTTGGTGACTGCAGCTTTAAATATGTGTAGTAGTCCTATCTGATTAACCATTTGTAACCTTTTTTGCTTGAGAAAACTTTGACTGTTAAGTCGATAAACTTTCAACCTGGATAAGTAACTACTAGTTGCCATTTAGTTAGTGTGACCATCTTGTGTGCTCTTAACATTTAGTGTAAATAACTTTGATTAAATCCCTGAGAGTAGATGTTTGGGGAGATGACATAGCATTACAGTCAGATTTCCTAAGGAAATGGTGCTTACAAGTGACACTGCTCATCTGTCCACTGCTACATCTTCTTCAATAATTTTTCAACCAGGTAATAAATTTAATCTGAATTTGAGACAAGCAGCTGTCTCAAAAACAGCTAAATAATTTCCTAAATATTTTTATTAATAGATGATGGGTACAGGGAACTAATGGCCCCCTTGAGGGAAAACTGCATCTTGAGACCAAAAGTCATCTGTTCTGCTGGTCCTAGTGACTTACAGAGCTATAGGTGTTTGGTCCTTCCTGTTCCCCAAGTGGTTAAAGGACCTGGAGAAGACTGAAGCTTCTAGGAATTCAGAGGACATAAGGGGAACTGGAGATAGTGTGGGGAAGGGGGATGTGCAAAGAAGGAAGAATGAAAGGCAATATGAGGAAGGACATAAACATATAGAGATGGAGAGGTATCTGGGCCAAAGATTTCTCTTAGAAGACATGAAGGAGACACAGGAATTAATCAATCAGGGTTATTTGCAAGCATGGTAACAGTTCTACCCCAAGGCTGTCAGGGTAGACCCTGGTCCCAATATTTTTTTCAGTCTACATGAGGGAGCTGCTTTTGCGCGTATAGGCTGTTAATGTCCCCATGCAGTGAGAAAAGAATATGAAGTCGGGATTGCCATCAGGAATCAATAGCTAAAATTTGTCCTTTGTATGCAGTGCTAAAGAATTCAGAGGGGTAGGCTGGGGGATGAGAATGTGCATCTTATAGTGTATTATGATGATTTACCTATCTGTCACATCCATTCATTTATCAGAGTTCAGTTTCAGCATAAAGCAGATTCCTACAGAATGCAACACTGCTTCTTTAATTAACAAATCAACCCAGGAATGTAAATTAACCAACTTCTACTTGGTGTATAATTTGTCATGCTCCAAAAAGAAAGCAAAACTGCACAGTCAAACCTTTTATGGTTTTGGTTTTTACATCCATATAAAAATTTTTGCTAGTGCATTAAGGTGGACAATTTGGGAAGTGCAAGTCTATCAGAAAAGTGATTACTTTATGGCTCCAGTAATTCCAAGGAAAAAGACAGAGGAGCTGATGTGAAATGACAGAAAGCACCATTATTTAATTGTGTCACTCTCAAGGGAGAAAATGAGGGCTCGTTGTTGGGTTGTTATTTGGGTTGGTTTTTTTCCAGACTATAAAATGGACAAATAGTTGATGAGATATTTGAATAAAAAAACAAAATATAGGGAAGTCTAATTAACAAAACATGACAACTTATGAACTCATGCTTCCCTAACAGACAAATAAGAAACAACTATCATATCTGTGAAAACATTACATCGCTGTATAGTCAGAATTGGGTAAAGAATTGCCAGAAACTCAGTTGCCTGAAATTAAATTTCAAATTAATAAAAAAAATACAATCTACAGCACATATTGTGACAGAAAAGCAATGTTTCAGAGTAAAGAGGTACCCACAAGTATATTGAGTCCCTTGTTATAAAATCTAACAGTGCTAAAATGATGTGTAAATAGATGCCATTTTCCTCTCAACTGACACATTATTCATCCAAGTACTACCTATATTGCCTTTTGTTACACAAAAGCATACTCAACTCCTATTAGTCTATTGCAATTTATTAATTCTTAGTTAAATGAATGTTCTCCCCTGTATGATCAATAGCCTAAATGTGGCAGCAAGAAGTTAACCCAATTTGCAGATCAGATCAGTAAGCCTAGCCTCACAATACAAAATTGTAGACTCCTTTATTATTAAAGTAACATGTATTCATCTCAGCTTGCCAGGTGGTGTTATTCCAGCATATTTATTTAATAGCGTGCTAAAAATAGTCGGTGCAACATTAGTATTGTCTGGCTTCTAACAGGCAGCCAGCTCAGCTGAGGTGCGCATGGCCTTGGAAAAAGTACATCTGTACCTTTAATTTTTCATCAGCTCCAATACAAATTCAAGAGCAGGCTTTAATTGGTCAGGTCATAAAGGGATATAATTAGAGACTAGTGGAAGAGGGAAGTTGGAGGAAAGAGAGAGAGTAAACAATGCTATCTATAATCAAGGGCATCATTGAAAATTCAGTAAAGGGAATTCTGCTTAGTTTGGCTTCCTGCGTTCTGCATGCCTGTCTGTGATAAGAGCTGTCTGGGAGTTATTCACCCACTAATAAATCTTCCTTATAGACCCATAACTCTGCTAGAATAAAATCATAGTTTCATGCACTCTCAGTTTGATCAGTGCAAATCATTCTATGCTTTCTAATGCAAAAGAGACTTTCCAGTTGAGAGGCAGTTGTCTTGAAACCTAAAGATATCTACAAGAGATACTAAATAACATGTTGTACAACTCCTCCTTCTTACTGTATTGGTTTTACCCTATTAAGAAAGTACGTTCATACATTTTCTGAAGTGGGGAGTGTTGGGGGGGATGTTTTTTTTACTTTTACATACAGTGCATATTTTGAAGAACAAACTGTGCTGTTTTGGTGTTTGCAGAAAAGTTATATACATACATTGCTCCAACAGTCTTTGAATTATGATATGAATAAAGCTTAAGCAATTATGGGAAAGTAGGGGAAGGACAGCAAGGTTCTTTGTAGTGAGGCTGTTTGAAATGGTGGTTCCTGCTCCTTAAAAATTCCAGCAGTGAGATTTTCTTTAAAAACATGCAAAATGCAGACAGAGGTATAGTGATGCCAGGAGTGTTTGGCTTCTGACAAGCACTGAAAAATCTATAGCTAAAAATACTAGAAAACCTTTCTGTATTCAACCATGTTTTGGTTGTGGTGGCTATGTGAAGGGCTTTGGTGATCTGAGTCACATTTTTGTGTAAGCAATGAAGTTTTCAGGGAAGCAGATGCTTATCTTCAAAAGAGGTTTAGCTGATATCTCAGTGTTGTACTTCCAGAAATTACAGAAAATCAAATTTCCATTAAACTGCATTTTCTTCAGTCAGATTGTTTAAATCCAGACTTAGTGCAAGCACTAGGAAGGAAACTACATTAAATTAAAGATTATAAGCTTCCAGCTAGTATGAAAACTGGTCCAAGTCGTGTTCTTTGATGTTTATAACCATTCTAAAAAAACAAAAAATCCAATGCAAGTATGTGTGTGGTCACTGTTGTTGTAATTTTTACATAACCTGCACTTTTTTTAGTCCACAAAGAGAGCGTGAAGCTAAATTAAGGGTTCTGTGTAACTAGAAATGGCACAAGGCAGTGGGTGGCAAAAGAACTTGGTCGAGGGCAGAATTCCTGGTGCCTGGGTTAGCTGCTTGCAAAGCCATTCTCTTCACTGTGGGCAAAAAGGCCAGGATTTGACTCTTTGATTTTATCACAATGGGTTGGTTAACAAAAACATTTAACTGCTAGCAGCAAGCTCCAATTTGATTATTATCCTGTACAGGCATGCAGAAAAAGAGAGAGTGAAATCTTGTCCTCAGATAAACACATGCAATTCCTGTTTAGTTCAATGAGAGCTGTGCATGCTTCACTGAAGGCACAATTGGCTGAATAAGACTAACTAAATTGACCAGACTTTCAAGATAATTTAATTACATCTCTTTGTATTTAAGAATATGTACAGTAAACACCATGCTCTAATAGCAACCCTTTCCTCCCTCCCTCCTTCCAATAAAACCTTTTATTTGATCTCAGAGGTGGACTAAGATAGAACATCTCGGGGTCAAATACAAATTAATGTATGTTAAGTGCTTCAGAGGTTCCAGATGTTGTTAAAAACAACAGTCAAAATCCTTCAGTCTTCATGCACAGTTATAAAAAAGAACTTTCTTTAAAAGATTGCATGATTTATTCCGTACTTTATATTTGGTGATGCAGAATGAGGAAAAAATTAAACTGAAAATCCTGAGATGTAGTACCTTAAACTTTGCCCTCGTGGTTAACTTAGATAAGTGGTGCAAGGAAAAAAAAAACCAACTGTTGTAAGCTCAGATTTCAAAAATCTTGCATATTAATTTTGGAATTGCTTGGTGAAGTCTATATACTGCAGACGCAAAGACCTTCAGAAAACGCACTTTAGGGACGTAAAATATTTTAGCTAATGGCAACGTATTCAGTGCCAGACTTTTTAGTCTGCTGCAACTATTGTACATTAAATGAACCACACTGAAAATGGAATTAGATCTTTGCATTACTCTTACCATCCAGCTATAATTCATTTTTAGATTGCATCATTTTTTCCTAGCAGCACACAAAAAACCACCAGGAGTATTAATCTAATATCACTCTAGGCAATATTTAAGATCATGGGAGACTCAGGTAAACCAACATATTCAGTACATCATTAGTTTGAATGTTAATATTTTCCAGTGAATCATTATACTCTGTACATTAACAGCTACCACAGAATAGCTTGCAGAAAAAAAACCCAAACTTCTCCTGTTCACTCTGGAAGACTTCTACACTTGTAATATTCTCTGCCTGTTAGATGAAAGCTGGAGGGGATATCACCCAGAAGGGAAGATGTGGTAAAACCCAAAGAAGAAGGTATGATGATGTTTCCATTGACAGTAACACTTACAGTAAAGCAGAACAATATGCAGATGGACAGAATGGTATCCTTTAATAGCCTGCAGAAAAATCTTACTAGGTTAAGTTGCAGAAAGCAGGTCTCTTCTTCCAGGGAAAAGTTGCAATATGACTTCTCTTCATTAAACCTTAGGCTCGAGACCTTCTTGGGCAGCTGCAACTATTCAACACAGTTTTTCCTGTTCAAGACTAGAAATACTTTATTAGGAACTTGAACCT
Organism: Phalacrocorax carbo; assembly: GCF_963921805.1. Classification (NCBI taxonomy): domain Eukaryota; kingdom Metazoa; phylum Chordata; class Aves; order Suliformes; family Phalacrocoracidae; genus Phalacrocorax; species Phalacrocorax carbo. The sequence goes on along the minus strand of NC_087515.1, from coordinate 60,458,778 downwards.
TCGTCCAGAAGAAACTACCATTTCGTTTCACTCTCAACGCTCAGCATATACCAGATAGCAAGAGGTTTCTTGTCATTGCTGACATGACTAGAATTTGTGCAAATCATGTACAGTCCTGCAATTTGAGGAAAGTGCAAGACTTTGTAGCCTTCTAAACAACAGAAATGTCATCATTTCACATGAAGACTTCACAATCTGCGGTATCACTGTTTGAAAAATCCTCGTGTTTTGAAGGTGAAAGAGAGAAAGTGTATTATGCTGTGAACATAGAGTCAAGCCTCCACCTCTAGTTATTGTTGCTATTTTAAGTGAGCAAGCAAAACCTGCAGTTTACATGCTGCAAAGAACCCTTGGTAAAACAACACTATGGATCACAACTGTGTGAAACTCATGTCGTCCCAGGGCTGTAGCGACTATTCCATCATATCAGAGTTATAAAGCGCATCCTCCAGGATCAGAGGACAAGAGGCCCAAGTACCACTACTGGTTGTACCAGTAATGACTAGCAGATGCCAAGATATAACTGCTTAGTTGAAGTCAACTCAGCAATTCGTTGTCAGGTTTTCCAACCTTTGAAAGTCTTCTCTCTTCTTTTCCTTGGTCCGGTACCGGACTACATGCAGCATGTAACTCCACAACCTACCGCAGACAGCAGTCTGTTACCCCACACTCCTGTCCTCCAAGTGAGCTCTTTCAGATGTCAGAGAAATCAGGTCCTCATCAAGCAATGACTTGGTTCCCTTCCAGCTGGATCTGATAACTTCCTTACCAGGCCAAAACATCTGTTCTGAAAGGAGCCCCTTGTAGGAACAGTTTCCCCCTTCCCACTCAGCACTTAGAAGTGCTGTTACACTTAAATACATAAATAGTGTTTATATACTGCTTATACATCAGTTGTACGCTGGGGAACAGATTGCCACAGCCCCCACACAGCTGCCATCTAAACCCTGCATCTCAGAGCCTCTCGGGCTCTTGAGTTTTGACAGTCTGAATCCACACTCTTCACTTGCTGCTTGTGGTCCAATGTAACCTTCCTCTCAGCGTTCCAGTGCTGCTGAGGTGCTGGGAGCATCCTCTCACATGCAAGCTCTGGGGACCATCTCCCACCCGATGCTGGCCAGGTTGTTTCACATGCAACATTTAATCCATAACAACACGTGCAGGACATGCTGGGCCACTGAGTCCAATACCCTCTAATGCTCACAGTCACGTCATATATGCTATTTCATAAAATGACCAACCTTCAGCTGAAAGTTGCTTAGATTGCTTGTTCCCATTATTCCGTTTATTGAAAGGTTATTTTAGAGTCTCATTCCTCTGATGGCTTGAATCTGTCTTCTAATTTCCAGGCTGATTTTATCTCTGCGCAGTTCATACCCATTTGGATTCAGTCTCCATTCTGCTGAAGCTATTCCAGCTTGTATAAATAATTTATTATTCATTGGGCCAAAGATTCAGAAAAAAATGGGAGCTTGATTTTGCAGTTTGGGTGCTCAGGATATTCACTTGGGATGCCTGTGTCAATAAATATTTCATTATTTTTATTAAGGGTTTCATCAGGAGACAGGTCACAAGAGAATAACCAGTCAGCTCAGTGAGTAGGACATGTGATTTGATTTAAAGCCCTACTTTAAATTTAATGTAATGAGGATTTTAAAATAGGCCTTTCATCTCCCAGTGAGTATCTAAGCATGGGGCAATGAGGGGAAGCAGGTGTTAGGGAGTGGCAGTGGGAGTCCCTAAGCTAACATTATGTTTTGAATGAAGTACAACTAACCACAGCACATCTACTGCTCTAGAAGGATCAACTCAAAAGAACAGGGTGAAAATAACCTCTCTCCAGGCTGGACACATGGGCTAACCTACTCTTGGGGGGAAGACTGTAATCTTCTACCTTTTTGCACTGGCTGCTTTAAGCACTTCTATGGCCAGCATCCTACCTTAACTCATATTCCCATGACCACAACTCCCCCCAGGTGCTGCAGAGGAGCCTGACTCCAGCATGTGGAGTGAGGGAGCTCACTAAGTGGATAGGCACCTAAAAGACTTAGCAATACCAAACTCCTTACGCATTTAATTCTGTTTTCAGGAAAAATCCACATTTTCATCTGTGATTACACAATGACTAGCACAGTAAGACAGTAGTTTTGTGCAAACAGTTACAATTTAAAAAAGAAAAAGAAAAGGAAGAAGAACAAAGAAGAAAGAGGAAAGAAGAAAGAAGGAAGAAGAAAGAAAGAATAAGAAGGAAGAAAGACGAAAGAAGAACAGAAAAAAGAAAAATGAAAAGAGAAAAAAAGGAAAGAAAAAAGAAGGAATAAGAAACAAGAAAGACAGAAGAAAAGAGAAGAAAGAAAATGAAGAGAAAAAAAGGGAAAAAGGAAAAAAGGAAAAAATCTTTTGAGACAATATTGTTCAAGGAAGCAGATCATATTTGGTTTACTACAAATACTGCCTTTCAGAAAGGTTTTTTAAAGGGTCAGGGACAGGAACAGATACACACTGAAGAAGAAATGATAATGGAGAGCTAATTACAAAAACATATAATAGCTTTTCTGTAAACATATAATTGTTTTTATTGTCATTTTTTCATCCTTTGCTGTTTAATATTTTACAATAATTGCAACTTTCCTGTAATAGATTTGAGATTCTCTCATATTAAAAACCAAGACTTTGCACCTAGCATCATTATGACTTTATGTCAGCCAATAATAAAACAAAGTCCTTCCTTTTCACCTCTTTTGAAATTATCATCTTTCCACTCAGGAAAAGAATTACAGGGGAGTTCTTTCTTCACTCTAAGGCATTTTTCTAAACTGACCATTTCATATACCTTTTGGGAGCAGGCCAGAAGTAGAGGCAATATATGATGCTCAGGGCAAATCAGATCTAACGCTGTGGATCAGACTTCCCCTTAAAATCATAGTTGCTGTGGCTTCCCCAGGCTCCACCTGCATAAACTAATGCTATAGCTACTTGTTAACGGGGTACACATTTTGGATGCAACTCTTATCCCTGGTGCAATCTGCAAACTGGTTTATGCCTAAAACAGACAAATTAGTGTTCTGTGCAGCAATATTAGACCACGGCGCATGCTAGTATATTAATAAAAAAATATGGATTTTTATTAAGTTTACCTCATTTTGAACAATTTGAAATCAGAAGCAAACACCTTTATATCACCCTCTCAAGAGGTCCTCCTTTGGTGACACTGAAGACTGCAGGGCACTTGACTGTAAACAGGGGAGGTGACCCTGGAACTGTTCCTCTCCTCTCCAATGTGAAGCAGTTGCTTCATATTAGACACATATTTGGTAAAATTTTCCTTTTAGTGTCAGCATAAACCATGCAAAGCTCTCAGTTTATGCCCAAGTTTTTCTAATAGCTCATAGTGTGCTAAATGAAGTTCCTTCTGGCACTGTGGACATGTACAAGTGTGTCTGTAATTTCACACCACTCTTTCTCTCACGCAGCCATCCATATTGTTGCCCACTTGATCAACATTGAGCGGTACCATACCAGCCAGTCAAAGGAAGCCGGGGAGTTACGGAATAAACTTTCTGGCCTTGGCAAGAGCCCAAATGAAAGCTACTTGAACCCAATCAGGACCTATGAAACGGTAAGCTGTCACTTTTTGGTTTTCCTCATCTAAAAAGTTTTCCTCTGTGGATTCTATTGTCAGTAAAACTGTATTTCAACTGTTTTTTTAAGCAGAGAGAGAAGGTGCTGCCAAAGGTTAACCTCAATTTCAGCTGAAAACACTTATTCAGAGCTGCAATTTTCAGGTTACTAAGCTCAAAGAAGTGTCTACAGTATTTTAATTAGTTTGTCAGGAGACAGTTGAGGAGGGATAAGGAGTATTGTGAACAGTAGACAGTGAACCAGCAAAGAATTTTAAAAAACTCAACTAAACTATCAATATATGGAACAAACAAAACTTATTTCCAGAGAGAAAAAAAACCCAAAACAATATCATATAGCAACATGTCTTTCACAGTTGCTATTTGTGTCTCCCCAAGGTTGTGCAGTATCTTCCCAATCTGCAGGTTGATTCTGCCCTGTTACATGTTGAGCGTGGCTGCCCAGGAAAAAGCAGGTGAAAAACTACCCGGAGGATTGCTGCATATAGGAGTCAGTGCCCTGGGAAGCTAGTGTTGGTGTGTGCTCTTCAGAGACAAGCAGGACTATGTGTACCTCAGCCCTGCAAATAAATGATCCTGCTTGCTTTGGGGAAGAAAAGTGGCTGTGTCTCCTGTCCACTTCCTTGGCTATCTCAAAACAGCATGGGTAGAGAAGCTATTCTTTATAATACTCATAAAGAAGAACAGACCCTTTCTACAATGCATGCATGTAAAACATGTAAAAATTGATCAGCTTTTTTAACTTATTCCATCATACATCCCACAGATGTTATTTGTTTGCTTATGTACACTGTTGTATAGTCCTCTATACTCCAAGACTGAAATGCCCCTGGTGAGACTCCCACACATATTGTTTCTGCTTTTCAGAACTCTCCCACATAGCTGGCATGCAATAAAGGCTGCATGAACATGGTCTGGGGCTCTTCCAGCCAGTGGTGTGCTCCACTGAAACAAGAAACCAAGTGAGATGATGGCTGGACAATTATCAGTAGGATTTTATAGTAGTTTTAAATTACAAGGCATTTTGTCCTATTTTTTCTAAAGGATTCTCAAGTTTGAAGAAAACCATGCAAAGGAATGGTCTCAATGGTGTGAACACAAAAGTCTTGATGAAAGTGTTGACAAAGTAGTTAGGTTTATCAGAACAGGACAGCAACCACGGACTAAGCTGCCCAGTCTTTCTGCACACCCAGTGCCAGCTCTCACCACATGCATGTGAGATGTTCCCCAAGAACAGAACAGAGCTCACAGCTCTGAACAGGAACCTACCAACTTTCAGTATGCATTTTTTCCTCCACTAAGCCTTTGCTTGGTGATATAACCGTGAGGTAGGCCTCTAATTAACATTAAGATCCTAAATACCCTTGAGGAGGAAGGCTAGCATCTTCTGAGATCCTTTCCCAGATTTCTCACAGTAATACACCCCACAATTAACAGCCTAGACTTTACTCTAACCTCCAATATTTATATTTGTTTTATCACCCACTTGTGTCTCAGTAGCTACACTCAGAATTAATAAATTATGAAAGAAAGCAAATAAAAGATTTCTTCTAACTTCAGAGAAGAAAGTTCTGAGAGCAACAATTCAGGCATTCTTTTCAGTTTCATCCTACCCCTGTAGTAGCAATGCACTAAGTGTCTTTGACATTTTTCCTTGTTTCATCTCAACATTCAAACTAGACACTGTAATGGAAATGTTCAAAATATCACCTAGATCAATCCTGTTAATATATAATAGGATCTGAACACACTCTTCACAGGCACCAATTTGAAAATGTACTGTGCACTGTCAAGTGTGAACATTTGAAAGAATTATTTTACTGTAAAAAGTGACTGTAAAAATGGCATTGTGGAATTTTATCACCTCTAGGATTTCCATATCAAATGAGAGCACTTCACAAGTACAATATAGGGTTTTTTTCTGCCAGTGTATTAAGCTTTAGAACCAGCTGAGGATCCAGAAGGCATGCTGAGCACCTTCATTCCTGCACATCAGCACTAGGAAAACAGATATATATGCTTTGCAGGCCAAATGGGGACTTCATTTACACTCTGCTGGCATATTTAGCTTGAGTTTTATTGTGTGTGTGAGATTTTTACTGCTATTCTTCACAATTTGCACTTTTTAACTGAGATCAGCATCTGACTGTTGTGTTCAAAATACATTTTCATTCTCACTTCAGTTTATTTTGGTGAGTTTAGACAGATGTAACAGACCTGTGGTGATGTCTGTGAGTCATGAACAAGGAGGAACATGTTCAATCCCAGCATATTAATGCTTAATCACTGACAAGCATAAAAATGTAAACAAAAATATGTATTTTAAAAAATAAACCCAACTATTACCTAATGCATCTCCAGGTAAAAGTAAGGAACAAATGTAAGGAAATGAGATATGCTGCCTAGGTAAATGAGAGCATGCCATTTTTATACACCATTTCAGGGCTGCTAAAAGCCCACCAACTGAAGTAAAAGAAGCACGAAAGAGCAATGCACCTTTATGGTTGCAGGTGTCTTAGCCCCTCACTTTATCACCCTCATATGAATAAGTTTTTTCCTAGTGCTGTTTTGCTTATTATTATTAAACCTCTAAGTTTAATCTTCTCGTTTCTCTAATAATTTTCCTTTTTTTTCTGAGCACTTTTACATAAGCAAAATAGATAAAAGTACTAATGAGACTGTTTAATGTCCTCCTTTCAATTCCTGAAACAAATAAGTGGCAGCAAATATTTACACATCTGCCTGGGATAAGCCTGAGTGGAAATAGACCAGAGGGATGTTTTTTCCATGTTTTTCTGTGGTAAAACGGAGGTTTGCCTTGCCTCCATGTCTTGTTCTGGGTTTTTTCCTATAATTAAATTATATCTTAGGTTTTGGCTTCATATATAATAGCAGCAACAGTAAGAATAGTAACAGCAACAGAAGTAGTGATAAAAATAACAATTATAACAACAACTACTACTAAAACCAATGAAAATGATAATACTAATAATGAATTCTTATTCTAGAACACAACAGGAGAGGTGCTAAACACCATAGCTGGAGTGACTGGAGTTGTGATAACTGTGGCTTTAATTCTGATAATGACTTCATCCACTGAGCTCATCAGAAGGTCATGCTATGAGGTGTTCTGGTATACCCATCACCTCTTTGTGGTCTTCTTCATTGGTTTAATAATCCATGGTATGGGGTAAGTGTCTGCATAAACTACATGGGGTATGTGTACACAGTTTGAGATGAAACACGATTCAAATTTATAATCTTGTGCTTTTCTACTAACAAACTGCTGGGCTCTTTGCGTGGAGACAGATTGTAAAATTAAATAATTTTCAATTTAAAACACACCACTTTTCTGAGGACTAAAAGTGTGGTTTAGTTTTTCCAACCACTCTTCTACCACCTCACAACCTGCACTTCATCAATGTATCAGTCCAAATGAACTGTCATTCCTGAGAACTGGGGACATTGCAGATTAGGAATCAGACGTTGGTGGGTTCAAATTAATAAGGGTTAGACCTTATGCTCATAGTTTTTGTAAGGCATTTTGTGAGAGAGCTTGCACAAGTTTGACAAGCTTACGGCATGTCAGCTATCCAGTGGTGAATCTTCCTGTGCCCGTTCTCTCCTACATCCATAAACATAAAGCGGTTTTGCCCTTCTTTCTCGGTGGGGAAAAGAACCCCAAATTTCCTCACCATAGAGGAATAGGCACTATACTAGGAACTAGGTTTAAATGACTACAGTAACAAGCCACTCAAGCTTATGACTAGCCCAGTCAGGTGGCGTTTATGGAGAGGGATGGCTGCCAGGTCACTGATTGTCTCCCTGTTCCTCAGCACAAGACGAAGGTCCGTTCTGTTGGTACAGGGCTTCAGTTCTCACACTGAGGGACAGCAGGGTCAGGGGGGCCTCCCTGAGAAGTTCAGGGGCTGATAAATGCCCTGTTGGTGCATGGTGAGGGCTAAAAGGTGCCTACTGCTGAAAATATTTCTATCTTCTGTCTCCAGCTCCACTGACATCTCGTTCTTCTCCCTTGTGTGCTTCCCCACATTTATTTTCTCATTTATTTGCAATAGCGTTACTGTGAATCTACAGCAGTGTATCTACATTCACATTTTAATTCAGATAGGGAATGCAGTTTTGATGCAAATCTTGTGGTCCTCCTCACCTCCTATTTTTTGGTTCATACCATGGTGCAACCTCAGGCTGCATAACACAGTGTTTTGGGATGAGACTACACTGACAGGAATGCACCTCTGTGTGCCAAGCACTAACAAGTGATCCGTTCACAGGACCAGACAAGACCTAGTCCTAAATCCTAGATAACCCTCAAATATGTACAGTGCAAGGCCCTCAACAAAGACTACTTTGCTCCATAGATCTTTTTCTGCTGACTACCGAGCGTACACATGGCCCTGAGCTGTTGTAAAGCTTTTCAGATCTAAGGACAGAGTCACTTGGTGTTATCATAATACAGTTTTTATGTCTGTTTCATAAAACATACAGATGTTATTGCCCACCACTAAAGTATGTATAGACCACTACTACTTGACAGAGAGGAAATTCCTGGCCCACAGCAGCGTGAGTGTCTGCCTGCTCCCTGGAGGCACACAGCGTCACCATCGGGTGGGGAACAGGCTGGTACAATGTTTTGTGGTGTGCTATTTTTCTCACCTCTTTCCTTGTGATTTGAAAGCTGCCACATTCAGTTTGGCTTTGATTGTTCCTGAAATTGGCCCAATTAATTAGTCCCAAGTTTCAGAGACACAGCTGCAAACAAATGCTGTAAACTGTATCCTGGCCTGATCAAAATGGCCCCCCTTCCCCTTTCTCTCTGGCAAATCTTTTAGAATCCAATTTCAAAGAACTGTAATGAACCCTTTAACCTTCAGCTTTGTAAGCTCCCTCTGCCTAGCCAGCTGATCGACACTCCTCAGCAAGAGACCTCCCCGAAAAGGGGACCCTTATTTAACAGCTCTGTTGACAGCATTCAATGAGCATGCCGCTTGCTCCAGGCTGGGAGTGCGGTGCAATAAGCCTGCTCCCCAGTGCATCCTTACCAACAACCCATTTATGAAAAGGGGTCAATACCCAAGGTTTCATTCACCTCCCACCTCTTCCTCCTTCCCAAGTGACTGAACAAAACTGACTAAAGCCTACCTCCTTTTCTGTCTTTCTGCCTGAACTTGTTGCAGACAATGACACTGTAGACAGGGAGAAGGCGGCAGCGCTTATCTCCTTGTCTCTTGTTAGGCTAGTGGGCAGGACAGACTAACGCTGTGGAGCCAAAGTAAGCATGGAAGGGAAAATTCAGAGAAACAATATGAAACAATCAGGGTTTCCCCATAAAAATCTTCCTTCTCTACCCATAATCAACACCAGCTGAAACCCATTTAAACTGAACAGTCAGGATTGATATGTTTGGGAAAATTCACATCATTAACATTCTCTGAAGTAAAGAAGCTAGAATTTAATATGTTTAGAGAGTACACATCTAATTACGGTCCTCCAACTTTATTTGCAGCTTTGAAAAACACATTTAGAAAGCAGCAAAGGAAAGAGAAGGTCTGTCACTGTTAAATTTTATTATTTTTCTAAACAATACCAGATGCTCATATACAGAGGAGGTCAAAGTGTCTGCTCCAAAGAACTTTGAAATCATTCTAATTTTGCCACAAACAGCAAAATGTACATTTTCTACGCAAGGACTCTCCACACTTCAGCTGCATTGATGTATACCAATACTATATCACACTTCTTGCATGTGGTCAAAAAGTCATGGCAAAGCTAAAGGAAAGGTAATTTGAACAAGAGAGCAGAATAGGATTGAAATGGCCAGTTCTTGAACTTTGAGTTATCTCTGAATCTGCATTTGACTACTAGTGCAAAACCTACAGATGCACAGAACCTTGCAAAGAAGCATATCACTGATGAACATTTTTGTTTTAAGTCAGCTTGTCCGAGGCCAGACACCTCAGAGTCTGCTGCTTCACAATGTCACTTACTGTAAGGATCACTACTTGGAATGGGAGAATGCCGCGCAGTGCCCTTTGCCACAGTTTTCTGGCAACAAACCTGTGGTAAGCGTGATGTCTGTCTTCTTTTTTTAACTTAATGTCCTTCTTTGGGAGGCCAAACATCTTAGGTAGTAGGGGGCTGGGGTGCATGCTAGAGATTGGCACTTGGTGTCATGTAGAGTAGTTTCACATTCCTGTTCCGTGACCTCTCCCTGTGCATTAAGATATTGATTTTGACCTCCTATATAATCAGTATAGACAGGTACAGATGAAGAGTGATGTGTAGAATTTTGGTGTTATTAATAAAAATTTTTATTTCTGGAAGATCCTTTAGTTAGGCAACACTCCTTTTGAAGGGTATGGATTTCAGAATTGTACTCTATTTAATTGTGTAGCTTTATTTTTAAGCGTTTAGTATCACCAATACCCTTGATATGTTCATTGCACAAACAGAGCCTCCAAGTGAAAACCTTATGAGGGCAGAGATACAGAAAATACAATGGAACTGTAAAGCTAGGGATGCAAATGAATCAAATGAATATTATTATTTTAACTAATAGTACTTTAATATGGATAGTCTAAATACCAAGGGAGAGTAAGTTGGAGATAAAATTATGTCCTTGCTTTGGGGCACATGCTTCATATCGTCCAGCCTTGATATATTAAGTTAGGTAAAAAGGAAAGGATTTGAAACAATGAGTTATGAAAGGGAAAGGCGAAAGGCAGGAAAAATGTCCCACGGAAGGGTGATTTTGCTGCAACAAGATTGCAAATCCACAGGGGGTAATTAAGTAGCAGACTTGTACAGTATGTCAGATGTCTAGCATCCAAACAAAATCATTTAACATTTACAGCTCAAGATTTAGCTTGCTCATATGCAAGTTTTTGTTGTTTCTTCCAAAAAGATAAAACATACCAAAGAAAATCTTATAGTAAGGGAGAAAAATTAGCATTCAGTGTCTTGTAGCTCTTTTAATGGCTGACATAGATTTTTCTTAAACTAAACTATTGTTAGCCACTATCCAACCCGCATATTAATGAGAAAATGAATGCCTCTCTAAAAATTTCAGCTACAATGTTGCCATAAAAATCAATACATGGCTACGCACCATGAATACAGACACAAGCTTGCTTCCAACAGCATGTCTTCACATCCATTATCATAAAGCTAACTGAAGAGAACTTCCACTTCTCCGCGTTAAACCTATTTTGCCACACTTTCCTGCATACCCAAGGCCATACTTGCAAAGTCACATTACTTTAAATAAATTGTGATAATACCATATGGCATATAGATCATCTATAAGAACAGTGCTTTGCTGGATGGGTAATGTGCTATGGTGTGATACCTGCTAGACACCGCAGTTAGCACAAATTCACTCAGAGGCTAAAAAGCCATGGTGAGGCTTGCACAGCACTGGCAGAGGCAGATGCGGGCATGACTGAGCAGGGAGGGGACAGCCTTGTGCACGTCTGGGATTGCATGAGGTGACACTGGGGTGCACGCTCCGCTGGCCACAGCTCCTAGGGGAGGCTACCACAGTGGAGCCCCTTTCTCAGTCATGCCACATCTGCTCCCCTGCTCCACATTTCAGCAGGTAGGAGCCCAATCTGGCTCCCACTGAGGATGATGAAGCACTTCTGTTGCATCTGGGACATCCGGACTTTTATCCTCACAGTCTCTCCTGAGCCATCACTGCCCCATCTCAGTTCATTCTCATTACAGGAGGAAACACCACTTGGGCAAGAATACTGATGTCCTGATTAGCAGGCCAGGCGCCGTGTTGCCTGGCAGCCCATCCCTCCTGGTAGATGCCCTGTTGTCCCAACCCAGCCAAAAGATATTTTGGATTGAATGCTCTGTCGCACTGGAGTGATGGCACATCTGAAATCTCAGCTGAGCTCTTGCACAGGGTAGCCTGCAGCCTTAACATTCCTGTCACATGCTTTTATTTACAGGTAGCACAAATGGAAGGGAGGAAAAACAGGTCTCATAATTATTTTGGCTTGATATATGCAAATATATTCAAGACATGTGAGATCACCCACTGTGCAGAGATACCTGTAGTATTTAGGGACAACGGATGTGTTGAGTTTCTGCTTTAACTGAGCATCTTCTGGCTTATGCTGGTTTCTTCCCATTATTAAATCATGCATTTTTTAAATTTAATTTTCAAGACTTAACCTTGGGAAATTGCCACTCCATCCTCTTAGCACTTTCTAAGGAAGGCACATAATTTTATGGCTTGCTTCTCATGAAAGATACTTTATAACCCCTGTTACCCAGCTTGCGGAGCAAAGTCAATGTTTCAGCAAGTAAAGTTACTCTTTGGAGATTTTAGAATTGATTGTGGAGTCTTCAGTTTCCTAGAATGAGCTGTGTAATTAACTAAACTAGAAATAGAACAGTATCTCCTATAGAAAAAAAAAAAATATTTTTTTTAAATCATGAAGGTTCAACTACATCCAATTACCTTAGTGCAACGCAGTGAAATCATCAGCTAGTATACTTGAATAGCCAAATATCATTGATTGTTATAGTGATCAGTACATATGATTAGCAAGTACACGCACAGCAATCATCTGCAATGCTTAAAGTATGACCAGTTTAGTATCCTAGATAAAAAAACCACATTTATTGATACAGAGACAGCTAATGCATTAAATGGAAATATATCCCATTCCTCTAATTGAATATTTGGGACTTAATGTTTTCTCATGCAGCATCAAAAAACTCAGAGCTGACCACAAAAGCTACTTCGATCTGGCCCATCTGAAATATTTTAGACTTTGAAGAGCAAAAATATAGTAAGGCTATGGGTAACATTGTAGAAAAGTATTCATCTATACGTCTTCAGGTCCAATGACGTCTAGATGTAACACCTAAATAGATTAATCCTTTTGCCTTTTAGTAGGAAAAGATTTTAAAGAACTCTACTTGGCCAGAATACAGATAGATATTAGCACCACTTCTGGAGTGCGTCTGTGAAGGAGCCCCATATGTCTGTTCCACAAGAAAGCCAGAACTGCTACAGAAGCAACAGAAATATTCTCTTAAGAAAGGCGAACAAAAAATCACAGAAGTCAAATAATTTCATTTTAGGCTACCTGCTGATTTAAACCAGAAATGCAAAATATTTTTGAGACATCAAAATAAATGTTGGGTTTTAATATGCAACTTTCTACAGGCTTGGAAGTGGGTTTTAAGTCCTATGGCGGTGTACATCTGTGAAAGAATTGTTAGGTTTTGGAGATTTCAACAGGAGGTGGTCATTACGAAGGTATGTAACAGAGCTTGCATGTCTGTGTAAAAAAAAGTTATGTCAATGACATATTTTATCTTTTATAGATAACTTGTCTATATTATGACCTCATTTTTCACTCCTACCTTCAGCAGCTCTTCCATCATTACCATGGCTTCAGCCAAGTATTGATTTTAGGTTTTGCATTTACTCCAATAGCAAGTCCATAAGAATATTCCATATGGGACCATACTTGATTAATGAAGTACCAGACTTTACACCACCATAACATAAACATCTGCGCAGAAGGTCTTTCTTTCTAATGAACTGAAACCATGTTCCACTGCAGTAAATGCCAGTGATGCCCTTGACTGCAGTAGGATACAGTTTTTACTTTCAAATCTGGAGGCTTCCAAGGAGATTAGAGGTCATATTACCAGTTAGCACAAATCGTGAAAGATTCGTTAATACCACTGTAACAATTTATCCCAGTTGTGAATATCTCTGTGTGCTAAGGGCCTACTTAAGTCACAGTGGAATGGATGGGGAATGCCGCTACTGAAGCAGCCAAGTCCACACGTATCAAGCCGGCGATCAGAAACAGGCTTATCTTGTGTGAGGGGAAAAGCATGTCGGATAAGTCTTGCTGCTGATTTCACAAAGTGGCTGTGATCTGAGAATCTCAGTATACTGTGTGACATATAAAACTGGCTGCTTAACTGAGATTACCTCTTAATAAAAGTATATTAGAATTGAGCTCACCGAGCATTTTTCTTCTTGCCAAACCAACAATAATCCCATACACGTTAACTGTGTTACATGAGGGTAAAACTGGGAAATTATTCCAGTCTGTTAAGGAATACTTTTGCATAGGCTCCACTATGATAGAAAGTTGACAAACTGTTAAATTGTTACAGCCTTCCCTCTGTCTCTTACACTCAGAAAGCAAGCTGCCCCATGATACACACTGTACTCACTCTCAAGCTATTGGGCAACAACAGCACCACAGCACCCAGTTCAGGCCATAATCTACGTGACATTTAAAGATTACTGTGCATCCCAATTTGCATTAGCTTGTGGTTGAACTCAAGTAGAAATGATTGCCCAGTCACCCGTAACCTGATGGAAACAAACAGTTACTCTTCTGAAGGAAAATGAAACAGGTCCTTTCATTATTGTCTAGGTGGTGACACATTCCTCTGGAGTCCTTGAGCTTCACATGAAGAAACGTGGCTTTAAAATGGGACCTGGTCAATATATCTTTCTACAGTGCCCATCGGTCTCACAGCTGGAGTGGCACCCTTTCACCCTCACCTCAGCTCCCGAGGAAGACTTCTTCAGCATTCACATACGGGTCGTCGGGGATTGGACTGCAGCCCTCTTCAAGGCCTTCGGAGCTGAGGAAAAAGCTTTCAAGGAACTGTGGATGTTACCAAGGTTTGAATAACAAACAATGCATTTTAAAATGTTAAATCTACATTTTAAAATAAATGTTAACAATTTAACCTTTAATTAATTTTGTGTGTGTTCTTTATGATACAGTATTAGATTGTAGTTCTTGATCCATAAATATGCTGTTATGCTAAAAAAAACCCCCACAAATAAACGTAGTCATGAACTTAGGCCAACAGTTGCCAAAAAAGAATGATGATTAATCCAAGATTTAAAGTCTATCTCAATATCTGTATCTCTGTCACTATCATCTATATCTTTAACATCTATATCTACACCTAAAGATATCCATTTCGACAGATAGGTGCTTAAGAACTGAATTAAAATGACACTCAAAGTTACTTTTGTGGCCCAGAAACTTCTGCCTGAACCTTACTTCATTCCAGCAGTCTCCCTCAGCTCTGTCTCCAGTATCCAAACCCTGCTCCACTTTATAAAGGTTATTGGTGTTCAGATTCTGTATCTGTGGCATCTTAATCCATGCTTCATCGTTGCTAGTCAGCAGAGCTCCGCTGAAGCTAGTGGGGCCATCCTGACTTACACAGCTAAGCGTCTGGCTCTGTATGTAGTGGATTCAAACCATGTAGCTCCTTGCAGGCAGAGCGGAGATCTTCAGCGAAGAAAAGCCCAGCTCAGAATCATTTCAGTTCTGGTGGAGTGTGAAGGGCCTGGGACTCAAGGGACAATTTTCCCCCTGGAAAATTACTTCTGATGAGGGACTTCTGGTAAAACTGAACAGCAAAAGGCACTTGTTTAACTACATTTATATAATTTAATGGGACTTGGATGCTAAAGAACATTCTTCTAAAAAGCTTACAGACACCACTGAGCTAACGAGGCGTACTAGAAGGTGGGGGCAGAGAAGAAAGTCTGGTCCAGTCTTTGCATTGTGTCAGTTAACAAGAATTAGAAATGAAAGCCATGCCCCTGTTAAAGGCAACTGGAATGAGAAGTATGCCGTTTCAGCAGAAGTAGAGCAAAAATGGTCCAAAGTGATTGACAGTCAGTGTAAAGAATGAAAAAGAGAAAAATGTTATCAAATGTTGCTGGCCACAATGCAGGGTTGAAACTACGCAGCACTGTCACATATAAAGACTCTTTTTAATCTTGTCAGGGTGCTTAATGCCATCATTCAGTAGCTTTCTTGCAATATATTAAAAAGAATATTTCAACAGTTAAGCTAGCAATAAAGCAAAAAACAAGTCGTTTTCACAGGTTTCAATATCTAAAGATAAACACCAAATTGGTGACTATATTAAAAAAATAACATATAGCAGAAGCTGAGCAGAAGACAGAAGCCATGTAGCAACTGAATGATAAGGTAAGTTTCTAAAAATAAAATATGTATATTGAAATTAATAAAGGAAGACTCAGATAAAAAGTAGGTGCATTTATACAGGTAGCAAGGACAGCTAGTTGTGGTTTCTGGACAACTTGAAAGATAAGACCATAGAATAGACTACCTCTGTGGAAACAATCAAGTTCCATATTATGTCCCTTTGGGATTCTGGCTCACTTAATTGCTGTTTTAGCACACTGTCCCAAAATCTAGCTTCTTTTACAGTCAGGAGTACTACATAATCATGCTGATCAGCAAATGTTTAAATTCTAAAAATAATACAAGAATCTGCTAATGTTACTTTTCCAAAAGTAAATACTTTCCCTGCCTCCTCCAAAATTATAATGCTTCATTCTAATGAAATTGTATAGATGGACACAAAGAGTATGGATAATCCAAGCCATAGCTAGAAAGAGCCTATAGTCCTATTTTCTACTCCTCCCTTGACAAATGCAAATGTAATATTTTTTGTCACTTTGTTTACTATCTTCCTACCTTCCTCCACCCTCCCTAGATCAAATGAATGGGTTCTATAGCTCAGTTTCTCTTTCTCCAATTTCTCCTCCCTACTTCTCTGAGTCTTTGTATTTGGCTCAGCTATCTAGATATGGATGAGCAAGGCATTCAAATTATGGGATCTCTGTCCCTTGAGCATTTACAGACAAATCTCTGTAAGGAATAATTCAGAAATAATTGATGCTGTCTTATAGCACAGAGATAGATTAAAGAATTTCTTGAAATTCCTTCCAGATAATTTTTTTCTCGATCTATTAACAATAATGAGAACTACTCCCAAACTCACATTGAACTATACATAAAAAGCTTACCTGAAAGCAGTTCTTAAGCACTTTACATACATACCCTAAATTAACTGTATTTTACAGGAGCTTCTGAGTGCTCAAAAAAATAAAGGGCTGGGCAATAATCTGAGTAACAATACATATTTTTTAAAAAGTTTATTTTATTTATATCTGAGGCCAGATTTCCAAAAGTTATCCCTGAGTAGCTGTTTCATTTGCTACCACACTTGCAGAGCATTTGGAATATTGAAATTAAAACGAACCATGTTACAAATACAAATGAAAGGGAAAATGTTTGCTAGGACTTCAGGTAAGAAAGCAGCAATAGGGTTTCAGATGCGTTGTGTCCCTATATTTGTGTGTACCATTGCTTGGTGATCCCCCTTTCTTTTTCCCATTAAAACATTTCATTCTTCCTATGTCTGCATATTTGTTTCTAGTATTTAAGCTCAATTTTAAAGATGATTAATGCAATAAAGAGCACAAAGCAATGGAAAACCTGAAAGAAGGAAAAAACTCATTTTTCCTAAGGACTGGGTGTTAGATAGTAAATCCATCTTCCAGAGCACTTATGTTATTGAAAGACAGACTGGACAGAGCATTCCAAAGTACTGTGGGTATTTACATTCCATGTTGCTAGAGGAATGAATCTGATTAATCTTTTTCATCTCTAATTTTGACCAAAATGAATGCCTCAGCATCAGCAACGTTGATTACAGGAAGCAGTAACATTAACAAGCTTTTCTCCTTACACATTTTGCCTTTATGTCAGATACTAAGTACAGTATTATTGCCAAAAATCTACTTCTGAAATACTGTTTTTTCAGAAAGAGCTAAGAAAATAGTAGTTACCTTGCATGTGATGACCTCTTTCTTGCATTCTCTTTTATTACTTTAATGCATATAGACAACTTTTCAAAATGATTAATATAGTCTGTTCCTCTTTACTTTGATATATACCATATACAAAATAAAGCTCTAAAACAGGATGCTTTTCAGTAATTCATGATTAAATATGCAAATTCCACAGCTAAATTTGGACATGCAATTATATGACTAATCACATTTCAGAAAGCCAGAAAATTGCAATTGCATGCTTAAATAGATGGCCAGGCCCCAAACCCACACGGGTGCTCTTGTTCTCTCATTTCAGAAAAAAAAAAAAAAAAAAAGTTGCTTTGCTATTAAATGGCACCCACCGAAAATTAAGTGCGTTTGTATGGCTAATTTGTGTGCCAGCTTAGACATGTCTTTTCTTTTTCATTTTAACAGAGTTCAGATTTAAAAATATGTAGCCCAAAAAATTTTAACCTTTCTGTCATTTTATAAGTGGCTGACCCTTGATTATATGTCTTCTGGCTGTAGGGTGGCCGTGGATGGACCATACGGATCTGCAACCACAGGCATTTTTCACTACCGAGTGAGTGTGTGCATTGCAGCAGGAATCGGAGTCACGCCGTTTGCCTCTGTTTTAAAATCTGTTTGGTACAAATGCTGCAACCCTAATACGGTATTGGCACTGCAGAAGGTAGGTGGGAAGGTTTATTGCTCCATAAAAAAATTCCACAAATGAGCCTATTTTGCCAGGTTAGAGAGACAATTCAGAGCTAGAGACTCACCTGAGTGTTTTAACTCCCTCTCAGAAGCAGTCACTTGCTTTGCAGCTGCCTCAGGAGCTGTTGTGGGGAAGAGTCTCTTGAATTCACTGTTACTTCCAGAAGAAGAAGGTATCCCTAGCCACAGTGTTTTTAGTGAAAGCTGAAGAATAAGATTTTCAATAGCAACTGGAGATAAACGCGGAATGTCTGTCATAGCTACACAGATTATTAGAGAGCTAGAGGAGACATTTGTCCTCTTTCCTACAAAAAAAAATATATATATATTGCAAGGTCATCTCAGACAGAAATGAAGGGCAGCACTTGCTCCTTGTCCAGCTGCAGGTTTCATGAGGGCCCTCTGGTTGCATGTCCTGGTCTGGAGTGCTGCATTCAGCAACAATTAGCTGCTTTTCTCACCTTGCAAAATCAGGATACTAGCCAGTGCAGAAGGAATAAAAAAGGCATTTAAGCTCCGGACGAGATGCATATATCAAGATACATATTACTGCCTCAAACCACTCTATTTTGTTGAAAAAATATATTGGGGTCTGTAAGGCATGGGTGGCACCAATTAAGTTAACATACTCTTGATCTGCTAACCTGTTATACATCTTCTGCTAAGGATATGTGAGGCAGCACTGGGGAAGGATAGGTGCAGAAGAGATAATGGGTGAAGGATAAGAAAGTAACAGAGAAAAAATCAGCATTAAACATTCTCTTCCCTATCCGTCATGGCAAGTGGTAGCTTGTGGACCTTACCGCTTCTTTTAGCTCATTTTCCAATGTAAAAGCTGAATCAGGAACTGTTCAACGTTTCACATTTAAGGAGAGATGTTGAAATTGCATTGGAGTGGACAGATCTCTGAGAGGGTCAGTACATATGGGGCTGATCACAGGACCAAGGGGCTGATCTTTTTAAATGAAAGTGTTAAAACTGGCATCTTAATGACAAGCTGCCACTGAAAAAGCATCTGGGATTTTAGTAACTGAGGAGCTGAGGACAGGTTCAAATTGCCAGGAGGGATCTTTGAGGCAGAAAAAGCACTGAGAAGGGAGGGAAATAAAAATGAAAATATGTGCTAGATGTGATAAGAAGTGTATTTGCAAACACTGCCATTGTACCAGAATTATCTTTTCCACTGGAAGGAGAGCTACATATATGTATATATACATTATATATGTATACTATGTATGTTCTATACGTATACAAGTAAAATTGTTATTATTGTCATTGCTGTTGTCATCTTACGGGGGAAATAAGAGAATTTAACTATGCATTGAGAGTGTAGTATACCTCAAGGTGTTTATCCATAGCTTAGGTTGAATCTTGGTTAAGCGTGCCTACAAAGATAAGTGCATGGTGCCTTCTGCTATGGTTTTCTGCTATAGAATTCAGCTCTTCTGAATTCCTGTGAAATACAAAAGTAGCATGATTTCTGTATTTTCTTTCTCTATATCTTGGCTCCCTTACTGGTACAGTGGGAATAGTGATGCTTATTTTTCACAGGTGTTACGAGGCTAAACTTCATCGGTGTTTGTAAAATATTTTGAAAGCCTGGATGAAAGGTGCTGGGGAAGTTCACAGCATTACTTTAAAAATTTAGCAGTCATCTTAGTGAGAACGATTAATCTCATGGTAGCTCCACATTTTTTTTCCATTGGTTAAAAGCTTCCACTTGTGGTATAATTACAAATAATTTAATCTTCCTCAAAGTATTCAGCACTCTCTTTCTGCCATGATGAGTACCATAGAAATGTCTATTAAGGAAATAAATAAGAGGTTTTTCTTTTTTTAACAACTTCATTTTGATTTGAGTACAGCTATCATTACGCTTATTGAACTAATATTTCTTAGTGTTGCCCACATACGGTTGAGATATAAATACTCATAGCTTCCATAATGTCTGCAGCTGTACAATTTAAAAAACCCAGCACATCAAAAGGAATACACGTTTATCTAATTGAGTCTTCACAATTAAATAGCCTTAGAGCCTTCATTTCCCTATCATTTTTTGCAATGAGGAAGGGCACTACTACTAGTCATGACTGGAAAGTTTCTACTGGCTTTAGCTATGCATAAAATGATCTCTTTTTTCACATTAGTGGCCTCATTTTTCAGATCAATTGCTGCTGAAATTGATAAAATTGTACTGATCTACCAGGTGATAATATTAGCAAACATCCACTTTCTCTTTTACCCTACATAAGGACGTAAGAAAGGTCCTACTGAGTGTCACCAAAAATCCGTCTAGCCCAATATCTTTTCTCCAGCAGTGGCTGTTCATGGATGCCTAGGGAACAGTATACAGACCAGAAAATCATATGGCGATATGTCTTTCATGGACACCTTCTTGCCTCTGAGCAACTTGCAGTACAGTAATGTCTTGATACAAGGGCTGAATCTCTGTGTTTAATATCCTTTAGTAGATTTTTCTTCCATGAATATGTCTAATTGCTTTTAGAACACATGTAGACCTTCGACAGACACAGCAAGTTGTGGCAATAAGTTCAGCTACATACAGCGAGGAAAACAAAAACACCCTCTTCCATTTGCTTTGAGATTGAACATCCCTGCCTGAGGGAACTTGCTTCAAGCTCTACCCCAGCTCACAGCCTTCTCCGCAAAACATCTCTCAAAGACCTAAAAGCCTGGGCTCTTTTTGCTGTCAAACATAACCATCTTTCTGAGCTGTGTTTGAGAACAGTTCAGGCCTCTTGCTTCAAATTTAGGGATATGGATTTGAGCCTTGTCCTGCATTTATACAAAAGGTGGCTTGCTGTCACCCTAGGTCTAAGTCAGTGCCTCGTGCAGGCTGCCAAACCCCAGTCCCCTGCATGCCCCAGGCTGCAGGCACTGCTGCGCCTTACCTACAGTGGCCCACTGGATCAATTAATTAGGCTGAGGAAGATCTCTGATCGTCTTTGGAATGCTACAGCCCATGGGTGGCGTGGTATACTCAGAAACAAGAAGGACTAGGGTTTTGTAGGGAGGTGCCCAGCTGCAGGTGTAAGGGGTTTTGCAGGGACTAGTCATGTCTAAAAGGGAGCAGCAAGAGTGAGGGATGAAGGTGCCTCCCCGGGCATAGCCTGCTTCATGACCTTTTACACCGCTTTGGTGAAAAGCTGTCTTTGCCCAGAGCTGCATCTCCACTTCTGTCTTCATGGAGCAGGGAGAACCAGACGGGTGGTCATCAATAGATAATTATTAATGACTTTCCAGATGATGGAAGCTGATTTACAAGGTATGTTTTTTCACCCTACAGGAAAGAGGCATCAGAGCTTTTGCTCTTGTCTGTTGTAGGATGTGGGAAATGGAATTATAAATATGCATACATTGCAAGGGAGCAGAGTATTACAGAAATAAGTGACTACTCAAAACTCTGCGTTACAGATCTGATTAATAGCAATACTGCATCTAACTCAATTTGCAAAAAGAGCACTTGGAAAATTTAAGACAGTTTACTTGGGCAAGCCATCAGGCTGATGAATGTAGTCGATGTGGGTAGGGTGGGTGGAGACTAATGAAACATAAATCTAAGACAGATTTTTAAGGGTTCTAAATAATTGCAGTCAGTTAGTAGTATAAGACTTACAAAAAAAAATAGGATTCAGAATAATTGTTTAATTATAGAAATGCACTGATGCTGGCTTTATTCTACAGTTTTAATAAGGATGAATTTTATTGTGCATTTATTGTATTTTAATTATACATGTAATATGTTGCGCTACGTTATGGGCAGTCAATGTAAAGAAAGGAAGACTTCTTTGTAAACACCATTTATTTTAACATATTATTCTAGAAGTCCTCTTTGATCTACAGGAAAAGGACACCTTTTACCCATAGGCCATCCTTCTTCACTACCTCTTTTCTTTCTAAGATTCTAATCATGGCCAAAAATACTTCTTATAATGACAGTCTTTCCTCATTCCCAAATGCTCTCTCCCTCTAACATGTGAAAATTAGAGGCAGTACAATGGGTACTGCTTCAGCAGAACTGCACCATGGATGAGTTTATGGAATTTCTGCAGTTTCAGAAAGCTACATCCTTTCTTGAGAGGACTCTGCCAGACGTGGCTTTATCAAATTTGGCTGGACTGGCTGCTACCGTGACAGCTAGGTCTGCAACCAGCTAAAAGCACACCTTCAAGCTCTATAGTCTGCTATTCTGGAAACCACTGCCGCATCATCTTGACTCATTGGCTAGCTTTTCTTCCTCCTTTCCTGAATGTGCTTGGCTCACAGTCCTACCCACATACTCCCAGTTGCTACCCCATGCACAATTCATTATTTATTTAGAAGCACATGCCTCCTCTCCACACACATGTACTAAATATGCATTTCCATAAAATGAACTGCTGAAAAGACTTGAGAAATAAGATGATCAAGTAGAGGCTGGGGGAAGATATTTCTCACTACAAATCAACAGCCAAGATGTCATATAGACTGACAGCACTCAGTGGCCTGATTTTCGAGGTGCTGAGGGTGTAGAACAAGGGGAGACTTCAGGATTCAGACACAAAAAGACTACATAAAGGTTAAGGCTATAAATCTTACTTAGTTTTGGTAATTTAAAATAATGCTGTTGTTGGTCACAAAAATGAAATGCTATTAAGTCAGTGGGCTTACTTTTTCCTCTTAACCTATGCCAGTGTAAATCAGCAGCAACCCCCCTGTAAAGCAATGAGGTTACATTTAAGGCAAAACATTGAAACAGGAGAGGAAAAAATCAAACAGCCAAGATGATACTAAAGTTCTGCAGACAATCCTATTCCTAGGCTGTAAAAATACCCTACTTAACCCTGAATGCTTTATCTCTGTTTCCTGGGATCATACTTCATTTATATTTCTTACAGAAACCACAGATGGTCCCTTACAGTACACTCAAATATAGGAAACGTCTCAAATTACTGTTAGTCTCTTTCACCAAATCTCCAGTGAAGCATGGTGTTACCACATTTTTTTCCCCACCACTTTACCAGAAGTCTGACAACCTACTATATTAAATCTTCGGGAAATCTCTTTATAGCTTTCTGATTTCTTCTCTGACTTTTCACTTCAGAAGTGTCTAATGTGCATCTTTATCATATTGATCCTATGGAAAAGGGCTACTATTTCCAGATCATCCCACAATGGTTGCCTTGGGGACAGACCTTCCAGATAACCTTTGATACTGAAGTACAATAAAAGAGGGGCTGGTGAGCACAGAGAGAGATGGGTTGGAGGAAATTAAGGGATTTTCCAACAAAATAAAAATCACAGTCACAGTAAAACAAGTTCTAACCATTCCTTTGTTATAAGCTCATGTCCTCCATGCCATTCCTTTTTCATCTGAAATTGTGTATTTTTAGGCTTCCTCCATGTTTGTGAATTATGTCCTCTTAGGCACTATAAAAATAATTACAGACAAAATTACATTGCCCACAGAGACCCATTCGAGGTCTGGTGCCCTCTGTTCAAAAGTAATGATGGATAGTGTGGCAAGAGCTACAGAACTCGAGTTACAAGAATTGCAGTCAGCTTTGTCTTATAATTGTGGTTCAGCTGGGCATCAGGATAGTGCCTGGGCAGTCACCCAAGGAACTTCAGGCATTCATCCCCTGGGTGGTGCAGGAACTCCCAGTGTAGTTATCTACACAGCTGGACCGGCTCCAGACAAGGGACTGAGCTGAAACCAGGGATGGGCTGTACTCCCAACCCCCTTTCGCAGCACAGCATCGGTGGAGGAGGTTTCCAGGTGGGAATTTCCAACTGTCCTGAAGAGTCTCTAAGGCAGCTCCTGCTCTGCTGTATGTCTCACTGTGTTGATTAAGATCCTGGGAGGGAAAACTCACTAGTCCTAAGACTCCGCAGGCAGTTCCTGCTGCAAAATTGGTTAACTTGTACATGGACAAAACATTTGCATATGGTCAACTGAAACTGTTCCTGCAGAAGTGGTCACACAGGGCAGTCTTTTACATATAGCTAAATAGTTAGAAGATGCTTTGTACATAGTTAAGACAATAGATCGCAACAGATCACAATAGATCATGCACATGCTGAAGTGATCACAACAGTCCCTGGGACAGCTGGCTGTAAGAACTGAGCAGAAAAAGAGGTCTGGGGAATCTCACCCGATCCAACTGAAGATGACACAGCAATGAGGCTTGAAATAGAAACTCTCATCACCACATAAGACAGTGACTAACTATCTTGTTTGAAAGATTTTATTCCCTATGCAAGCATCACTCTATGCCAAGATCCTAATAAATTAGCTTTTCTTTTTAAACAAACTCTCTGCTCTGTGGCTGACTACAGTGGAGGATGAACAGACAGAAATAAGCCATATAGAATGATTAAAGGATGGAAAATTAGCCTCTCGGTGACAGATCCCAGAAATGTTTGGTTTACCACAGAGAGGATTATAGGATGACTTGATCCCAGCTTCTAATTTCTACCTGGGGAACTAAACTTTAATAACAGGCTCTCCAATCCAATAGACAACTAAAACAAGATCCAGCATATGGAAGATGACGCTAGAGAAATCTGGATAAAAAAAACTGTGCAAATTTTTCATAGAGAGGAGGTTTTCTACCAATAGAAAACCATTCATGGGATAGTGGTTCATTTTACCCCTTCCACAACTTTAAAATTACAGTTTCTCTAAAAATTATATGCTCCAATTTAAGCAAGAAATACATTAAAAAAAGAAGTAGGGGCATCCTGTAGCCTGATTTATACAGGGTATCTGACTTGAGCATAACTGTACCTTTGATGACATCATCTGTTAACGTACGGCATAAGGTCTTGAGAAACAGAAATGCCTTGCTTACGTGCTGAATGAAACTGAAATTCCATTTTAAACATAACTGAAAATAAATCCAAAACTTCAAAAGATTATTCAACTTATTTGCAAGAAATGCAGGCTTAGGCATTATAAGTCAAAGTTGAGATGCACTGGCAGGGGGAGACGGGAAACTTGTACATTGCTTATCTTCACTACCACATTAATATATTCAATGTTTGAGAAGAAAATGAAATTTTTAAAACATAGAAACTACGTCATCAAAATGGTGTGTAATGATGTTTAAATTTACAGTGGAGAAGAGTTATACACTATGTGGTTAATTAATTGAGCCAATCATTAGGAAGTTTTATTGAAAGTTTGCTTCTTGCTAAATCTCTTTACTTTTATCTGACAGGTTTATTTTTACTGGATTTGTCGAGACCCGTCAGCATTTGAGTGGTTTGCTGATCTTCTGTTCCATTTGGAAACAAAAATGGCTGAAAAAGGGAAAAATGATTTTCTAAGTTATCATATATTTCTTACTGGCTGGGATGAAAGTCAGGTAATAATGAAACTCTTATGAGTCTGAGTTAATGTACCTTGCTTTTCCAGTATGGTAACATATGGAACCAGAACAGCTGAATAAATGATGGATGAAGCAGAGAGATAAAGAACTGTAAATACAAAGACACCAAGCCGTCTGTTTCCAACTCACATTTAGGAAAACAGGAATGGAGAAATCAAGCCAGTGATCCTTCCAGTCCTATATCTTGGCTTGGGCAACGCTGATTACCAGGTGTTTTGCAGAAATATGTAAAGAGTATTTCAGGAACTTGGGAAGGGACATTTTGTCCACATCTTCAAAACAGAGGGTTGTATAAAAAGCATTGGTTTTGTTTACTTTTATTATTTAGTATAATTTATGTTGTTCACATAACATGTTTGTTCACATAAGTCCAGTACACTTTTGAACCCTGCTGTGCTTAGAACATTTTGGCAACAAGCTCTATGGACTAATGCATGCTGTTTGAAAATATATTTTCTCTGGTTGACTTCAAATTTGCCATCTTACAATTTCACTGGATCATCCCAACCTGAGGCACTTAATCCTCAGACTGGGTCAATTTTATTCGATTTCTTTAGTCTTTACCTAGACCTAGATGAGTTGATTTTCTCTCCCTTTTATTTTTAATGGATCACTCAGATAACATTGCGATCAGTTAGGCACCTGCCAGAAAAACTCTCACAGGAAAGTCTTTGCTCTACTGTTTTATTTCCTGCTGTCTCTGTTGAATGAAGGACTGTCTAGTAGAGATTAAAAAAATAGATTTCATAGAGCTTTTCCCTTCCTGCCTCTGCTGCCACAAAAAAAACATTGTTTCTTTCTGCTCTCCTTAGGGCTTCTGTCAAGTAATGAGGTATGTGCATAAAGCTGTATTCAGAAAAATCTACTCCCACCGTGAAGTATAGAAGTCATAGAAACCACCACTGTGCATTAGCAATATCACAGGGTATTACCTAAAACCTGTTTTGAAAGAAGCTATTGAGGAACCTAACAAAACACAAAGTTGCCCTCATCTCTCAACTGTCATCATCCCACCTCCCTCTTGGGCAAACATCAGGCCAGAAGTCAGGTAGGGCGACAACTATTCTTGCTGGGATGTCTGACTCTCTTCATTCTTGTGCCCTGCACTTTTATGAAGTGCCTCCTTCTTCTCTTCAAGCCCACCGTCCAGTCTCCTGCCAGCACTGCCTCCTTATCCTGTGCTGCTGGTTAGGTGACACAGGAACATCCTCGAAGCTGTGCTGACTCCCCACTGACACTTGTACTGCTCTTGCTCCTGCAGCCCCCCAGCATCCTAAAGGGCTGTGGGGGAAGATTAATGTTTTTCAGTGGCTGCTTCTCCTACTCTGACCAAGCCCAGGAAACTGTGCTGGGTAACAGCTCTTCCTTCTTTAGACATCCACAAAACTCCCTCACCTTATAGGTCTTACTTATCTTTAGTAAATGTCAGTTCATCACTACTCAAAATTTGATCTTCAGCACCAGTAATATTTGGAAGATGCTTTACTTTGCTTCTCCCTTAGCAAACAACAAAACCAACGTTCTCCCCATTCTCTCCCTGTCTCACCATATAGATGACCAGTAGTTGGGTGAAGCTGAACCCAGGCAGGATAGGCATTTTACAACTTCTAGTGCACCCTCCACTACTGCCAGTTGTTTACTCCTCAGACATGTTTCTTCAATGCTTCAAGCTCTTTGTAGATTCTAGGTTGGCATCAGATGGCCAAGCAGAAATGGCACAGGTCTGCCTCTTCTTGGACAAGAAATAATTTTTCAGCCTACTGCTCCTTGCACTGCCCCTGCGATTCCAAGGCAACTTTAATGCTGTGAGCTCTAGCAAGGACTAACACCAAAAATCCTGGAAAAGTTCCACTTAATGTGAACAGAAATAGCCCATCTGCTCCATGGCACAATTTTGCTGTAAACAATTAAAAAATCCTGCAGTTCCCCACCTCCCACTCTCACCAGACACCTTAAGTTCTTTCTTAGACTGTTCTATGACATTGGTCCAAACTAACAAGAAGAATCTTTTAAAAACATGACCTTTTGTGACAACTGTGCTTGACCAGAATAATTGAGTTGTTAAGCAACATGGAAGGCTCATTAGCACGAAAAATATACGACATTCCCAGGAAATTGATCTAAATTTCAGCAACCGCTTCTGCAAGAGATGATAATGATGCCTACTTCATGCTAGGGCCTGAACTAAATGCAAATCCCATTTTTTAACTTGGCTTTCCTCTGGTAATTTCTTGACAGTGATAGTAACGATGATAGTCTGTAGTGAAAACAAGCATATTACTCCTACACAATAGCAGCACAATTAGGAGGCATGGTGGTTTTGTTTTTAAATGCACCTGGGAAATACTCAGATAGCATGGTAATGGGTGTAGCACAGGAACTGAGTGACAGTAAATGCCTGCGAAAATGAGGATTTGTTTTCTTGGCACTGGGAGCTGTGCAGCTTGCTTAGTTCAGTGCTTCACCTGAGCTGATCCACTCTCTCCACTTGCCTCCACCTTAGGAGAAGAGTCAAACCACTCAGGGTTTTACCCCTGCCAAGCTAGTACACCCGATGTCTTTTCCATCAGCAGCAGAATGCTCTGGACTTACTTAAGGTGCATGTAATTGCTAACATTTGTTGTCAAACTCTGTTACAGTACACTCTCTTCCTTTTCCTAAATTCCAACTTAGCCTTTAAAATGGTGACTGGCACTTCAGGTTCTGCAATGAAGGAAGTGTAGAGTGAGATATTCAAAGGCTGAGAAGAGGTTTAGGAATCTAAGACCTGCCTGTAAAAGTGACTTAGGCACTTAGGCCCAGGCCAGTAAAGACAAGTATTTAATCCCAACTCTTGGAAGTGCTTTTCACACTTCTAGTCATTTTGTGAACTCTTGAGTACTCCTCTCCTCTCCTCTCCTCTCCTCTCCTCTCCTCTCCTCTCCTCTCCTCTCCTCTCCTCTCCTCTCCTCTCCTCTCCTCTCCTCTCCTCTCCTCTCCTCTCCTCTCCTCTCCTCTCCTCTCCTCTCCCCTCCCCTCCCCTCCCCTCCCCTCCCCTCCCCTCCCCTCCTCTCCTCTCCTCTCTCCTCCTTCCATTTGATAATTACAGTTTTCTTTCCCTCATTAATACTTCTGTCTTTCAACATGAGGCAGCATTATTGCTTGCTTGGAGTATACATTGTTGCCTCTAAAATTATTATCTAGTACATTTGCCTTTAGGCTACTCACATAGCCCTACATTATGATGACACGATGGATGTAATTACTGGTTTGAGACAGAAGACCTGCTATGGAAGGCCAAACTGGGACAATGAGTTCAAGCAACTAGCCGAAAACCATCCCAGGTAAGGCAGGTTGGCTTCTAACCTTGTTAAGTAACTCTTCTCTCAGCATAAACAGTGGGAGGAGGGCAAACCTTTCTAAATGACCCTTTTAAAATAATTTAGGTTTTTTGCTGTGTAGAAAGAAGATTTATGCTTAATGAAGCTTTTAATGAAGAAATCTCGGGAAGAGAATGCCAATAAAATCTAATTTTTGGACAAGAAAATCTAATATTTAGAAGTATTTCAATATCCTGGCCTTTGTCCAGATATAATTGAAACACACAATCCAATTACTGTTCTGCACAAAGGACAAAGTAGCATTAATTTCCCTTGAAGATGGTTATTAAAGAGATAAACTGTGATTTTTTTCTTATGATGTCAAGGATATGTTTGTTCCCCTAACATATTTGGCTACTCTTGCAAGAATATGCTGTTCTGTTATTAGTTCATCTCTGCTGACAAAGACAGTTCATTTGAACTTGGTGGATTTGCTAGTGGTCTGAGAAAAGCTTCTTTGTTCCTGAAAGCCTTTGAAGCAAAAATTTGAAATATTTTGTGTTCAGCAGTAGAAGATTCCAGAATCTTTGTGACTCTTGATGATTTCCAAACATTTACCTGCTAATGCAAAATAAAGGCTTGCACTTGGGAGACAGAGATACAAAAAGAAAAAAGAAAACTTTTTTTAAAGATGAAAAAGACCCAAGAAAAAGCTGAAAGGGAGGAGATCAAAGAGAATACAGTAAGCTACAAGAATACCATAAAATTGCAGAAATAACAGTAATAGAGAAACCAGTTGATGGAGGTCAAAGTAAATACAATCAGGAAATATGAAAGATTAAAAATAGAAAAAGGCCAAGAGTAGAAAATACGATTTTTGAAAGACCTTTTATAGGGATTCTACTGCATAAACAGAGCTTTTAAAGCTATTGTTGGAACATTATTTTTTGTTTAGTACAGCTGAGAAAAATCTCGTTTTCTGATGCTCAGGGAAGGAGATGGGCATTAACTTTCTATACTGGATCTTGTATTTCCTCTAAAAGCCAGTGCTAAAGTGACAGAAAAATCTGTATTTTCTTCTGAACCTAGGTTTATGAACCTATGCCCATGTTGATGGTCAATGTTGAACCTTTCGAAGAAAATCTTGCATGAAATAAGCATTCCTTATGAGCAAAGAAATACCCTACCTTTTTTTTGCTCTGAGTTACAGAGGGTTCAAGGGGCAAAGAAACTCAAGACTTTATATTGTGCGGTGGAACAACCAACTTTTACGAACTAATGAAATTTTGGGTCCCTGCACTTAGGTCCACGGACTTTCCCTTGGCTGCAACAGTGTCTTTTAGCGGATTAGCAGGAATATACCACTCCACGTTAAACCTAGTCCAATCAAGCACCAGAGCAATATGGCACTACCTCTAGGGACGATGGCTTGGGCACCCAAATCATATCTACCGCCCCTCCTTTACAGAAGCAAACCTTTTGAAACTCTGCTGTCACTTGTGACTTGCACTGCATTTATGTAGACTGAGCTTTCCCCAGTAGGGTAGCACGTGCGTGTATCTGTGTGTACATATATACGCTTTAAAGCAGTACAAGCTGTGTACTTAGAAGCAAACCCTTTAAGGCACTTTGCAGCAAGTAACCAGGTTTCCAGCTCCCTGCAACAGACTTGTGCGCTTATGAACACAATTCTTTGTTACATTGGTTGTGTTCTTATTTTATAAGAATTGCCTATTTACAAACTTTGTTATTAGAGAAGCCATTTAAAAACTGTCTGTCAGCAGAAAAGTGTTAAAATAAAGGGAAAAAATGAACTCCAATGGAGAAAAAGCATTGAAAATTTTCAGCTTAAGCAGCGCGTTTGCTTCTCTGATTAAAAAGTTATGAAGATCAAAACCAAAGAACTACCATTTAAAATAGTTTGTGACCTCTAATATAGCAATCCAAATGAATAATGCAGTAAGACATAATAAACACTAAAGTATTAAAATAATTATACTGTAATACTTTGTGACAGCAACACAAATTCACAAATTTTTCAAATGTATTTCTCAAAAAGCCTTTTTAAAAAATGCAAAGCTGGAGGCAGACAAAAGGTACAGTTTATCAATTTACTCTGTTACTCTCATGTTTTTGTTGTTATTGTGGTTACAGCAACAGTATTGGAGTATTCTTCTGTGGACCCAAGGCTCTCTCTAAGATCCTTCAAAAGACATGCAACACATATTCATCAGTTGATCCAAGAGGAGTTCAGTTTCACTATAACAAAGAAAGTTTCTAGGCTGGACTTCTTAACTATATAATAGGTATTACCAAATTGTGTATTTTTTCCTCATCTCCTTCTGTCCTCTATTCATTGTGCAGCATTCAGGCCAGATATTAGGAGCTGTAAATTGAAGTAGGTACATTGACTTCAGTAGAAAAATGCCATCCTATGCCAACTAAAGATTTGGACCCCATCCTTAGCCTTTCCTTCAAAGAACTGAAGGGCCGATTCTCCATCACTTACTTCATGATGCTGCAAATCCATCTACATCTGTGTGAAAGCAAGCACAAACCACTAACCTTTGAAGAAAACGGCTTGAGTAAAATGGACATTTAGAACTGTACCTCACTGTTGTATATGATCAAACTACTACTGCAAGCAATACTCGCATTCCTGCTGTTTAAATCATGCCCAGGCATTCAAAGCATTTTCCTTGCTGGTGTTCTGATTTTGCACTTCTTATAGCCTCCTACTGTGCACACATCCACATCGCCTTTTGTGCTGCAGCAATACTGTTTATATACACACTGTCCAACAAATTCCTTTTGTTCTACCAAACTATGCACCATTTAAGCCTGCCATTTCTGTAGCGATGGTAGCTGTGCATGTCATAAGAAAATGCATTCTGAGGGTTAATATGTTAAAGAAAACTCCAGAAATTTTTGCACTCAGCAAATGGATCTCCTGAGACAGGCAACTGAAACTGTGGAAGAAATTTCAGGTGTCCTTTAAATGTCACATGGTTTCATGGGCACTGAAGAATGGGCTTGAAAAGACACAGAATCATAGATAAATGACAGACTGACTGAGGTCAGAAGGCACCCCTGGAGATTACCTACTACAAACCCCCTGCTCAGAGCTGATTCTGTGAAGACAAGAGTGACATTTGCATTCTTCCAGTCCTCAGGAACTTCCTCCCATCGCTATAACCGTTCAAAGATAATGAAGAATGGCCAGCTCCCTCAGCATTTTTGGGTGCATCCCATCAGTTACCACAGGCTTGTTTAAAGGCTCCCTAGCCTGATCCTCCTTCACTGGGGTAAGTCTGAATTGCTTCATATTTTCCCACTTACCTCGGGAGCCTGGGATCTCTGAAGGTCAGCCTTACCTGTAAAGACTGAGATGAAAAAGTCATTGAGTACCTCTGTCTTCTCCATGGCCTTGGGCACCATGTCCCCCACCCCATTCAGCAGCAGACCAACATTTTCCTAGTCTTGCTTTTTCTATTCATGCATGCATAGCAGCCCTTCTTCTTGCCCCTCACTTCCCTCACCAGGTTCAACTCCCAATGGGCTTTGGCTTCCCTAACCTCAGCCCTGCACACTCA
The DNA here is from genome assembly GCF_963921805.1 of Phalacrocorax carbo. Classification (NCBI taxonomy): domain Eukaryota; kingdom Metazoa; phylum Chordata; class Aves; order Suliformes; family Phalacrocoracidae; genus Phalacrocorax; species Phalacrocorax carbo. The sequence continues at coordinate 60,426,447 of NC_087515.1, read as the reverse complement.
GTGTCTCTATGTTCCTCCTGCATGACCTGTCCCTTCTCCCACCTCTTGTATGCCTCCTTTTGTGCTTGAGTTCTGTCAGGAGGGATTTGTCATCCATGCAGGCCTCCTACCACCTTTGCTTGACTTACTCCACAGCAAGAGGGATCATTTTTGAACTTGGAGGAGGTGATTCTTGAAAATCATCCCGTTCTCCTGGACCCCTCTTCTCTCTAGGACCATATTGCATGGGATCCTTCCAAGCATGGGATTCTTCCTGTGTTCTCCCCATGCCATGTGTGTTAGTGTACAGGCACTTCAGAGGGGCATCTACTCATGTGGGTTTTCCAGAAAAGGTGTTAGAGCTGTCCTGCAGGCACTTGCTTGTTGGCGTGGATACCCTTGGGGTAGACCCCCTTATGCCCTGTTTTTTGATTCCGACATCTCTCCTTTTCACGTCATCCTGCACACTTTGCTTATCAACCCAGTCCACCACTTTCTCACTTGGTTGGTCATCCACTCCCTCCCCATCATTCCTAATTTAAAGCTCTCATCACAGGCTGGCCAGCCTTTGCCTCACTGCAGTTGACCCCATCTCTTCCTAACAGTCCTTGATCCTCAGAGTGGGTCTCATGGTTGTAAAAGCTAGGTCCCTGTTGTCAACACCAGCTGTGCAATCCATTGTTGATTTGCAGGATTCATGCCCACCAAGTTCCCCATCATATTGAAAAGCCTTCTGTTTGCTTCGTTGTTCAGTAATCTCTGCTGATGTGAGAGAAAACATGTTTGTCTGCCATTTTGTCATATGCCAAGCTGACAGCCTCAAGAATGGTGTATGGGTGTAAAATGTGCCCATACATATATTGCTGCTTAGCATTTTTAACAGTCTTAATTTGTATTTGCATTTCTTATTTTTAAATCTGCCTTGTAACTGATCCAGCCTTTCCTCATAGGTCACAGACTATGTTGCTCAGACTAGTTATCTGATCTCTGCTATACTCACATAGCACTGAGAAGTAGGTATGAAACAGTAAGTTATCTTTTCACCTCTGCACACCTTCTCAGGCAGCTGCTGGGAGCCCCGAAATGCAACTGAGGCCAGCTGCAGAGCTGCTGGAAACACTGTTGTCCAACAACTGGGTTTCAAACAACCCATGCAGGGCCCATGGAGCGTTCCCTGGAGCCACATCTTCTAACATTCTGGGACTGATGTGAAGTTATGCATGCCATCTGTACAACCGCTAATGTTTTCTCCAAGAGGGGACTGTCTCCAGCTGGTTAGGTCAGCCAGCTTTGCAGCACCTTGTATATCAAAGCAATGGAACAACGGCCTTCACGCAACGTGAATCTTTACTCATTTTCTTGTAGCTCTCACTGGCACTTGAGCTGCCATGGCTATACGTCCTATCCCCTAAAGTAGTCCTTCCCTCACGGCTTTGTATTGCTCATGTTTGACATCTGAATATATCATTGCCACCTTCCTAGACCTTTTGTTGTCTTCTAACTTCAAGTATTATCTGTACTCTGCTTTGGGACTTTAGCACTGTTAAGCATGTGGAGCACAGGATAATTCTGGAACAAGGGAGGAACAAAATTAAAAATATGGGAATGTTGTAACTTTCACATAGATAGAAAAGTGAGAAAAATATTTCCCTACTCCTCAGCACAGAAAGTTAAAGGAAAACTATATTCAAGTTGGACTGAGGCATAACAGAGTTCACTAGGATCACATAACACATTTATCCAGCCACACAATAAAAATGGGAGGTAGAAAACATCTTCTATATGTCAGCACTCAAATAAGACAAATGACAACGTTATGTATGTATACTTATACACACACACAAAAACGCCCACTGGAGGGTACAGACAAAAGAAACAGGATAATAAAAATTATGTCACAGAAGACTCCAATATTATTTTATACCTCTTCTATTAGGGGATACAGTACATGTGAACTGAGATTGTTCTACAAGATACAGTTGTATTATTATTAAGTTAAGGGCAATGCATCTTTGTTTTAAAATTGTTGAAGTTTTTTTAAACGCCAGCCTATGTGAAATGATTAATGCGGTGCATACTGTGTAGCAGTAGAGTGAGTGGAGAATTAGAGCCTCTGCCAGTTCACCTAGAGGCATTTATCTTTTATTTTTTTCCCTGGTGCCCATGCTGAGCCTCAGGGTAAGCTGACACATTTTTTAATATAAATTAAGCTTCGGATTTTTTTTATGTGTGTTGAAAATCTTGAAGGAAATGAGAAATGTGTGTAGGCACCAATACCAGCTGCCATTGCATGAAAGAAAGAGGTGACAATTTCCTACAGATTCTGAATGATTGTTTTAATGGGGTTGGATCGGAGGTAACAAGCACAAAGATATTGTGCTGCCAGAAAAAACAGGATCTGTTCTCCCCCTAGCCTCATGCAACAAGATGTAACATTTAGCTTCTGGCTCAACATGGCATCTCTTCACTGCTTTGATTTATTCCCACTTTTGCAAATCACTGTGGTATGCTACAGGAGATGCATTTAGAGCCCTTGTTATAGTTCATTGAGTAGCACTGCTGTTATCACCACCAGAGGAGAATTTCACTTGTATCAGGACTGAGTGACCTAGAATAAAGGAAAAATAATAATAATAAAAAAAAGAAGTGGGGAGGTTTGTTGGACTAGGATGAAACTGCATTTAGGTTGAATGAAAATCCCTTTATTACAAAAACAATTTAAATCAAAATGGGAACTAGGAAGATTTGGCTTCCTGCCTTGTTTTGAATAACACTGAGCACACAGCAGCTATGATAATGTGAGTGCATATGTAATGACTCTATTATTATGTTTATATATGGAAACATCATTCACTGTCAGGGAAAATGAAAGATATCTTCATGGATTTGTCCATTCAGCTTCTTCAGCAGGAAGTGTTCAGCGCTGTGTAGGAAAATATTAGTAAATAAAATATAGTCATAACAGCAGAGACTCACAACGTCCTGTGACAGAAAACTAATCATAGGCAAGGACTGTAAATACACAGATTAATTACTTTGGCTCTTACAATAAAAAGAGTGGTATTATAACGATTGAAGTTGTGTTATGATAATTTAAGTTTATTCACTAGTAAGTGTAAATTGAAATACATGGGTTTATATGTTCTGGGCTTCCCTCCCCTCCCCCTCCTCTCAAGTTATGCATGTAGTAGAAATGAGTTAAGTTTGCTCCTTAGTTTACATAGTTTACATGGAAGATTAAACAGGAACTGCCACTGTTAACAGAATGTCCATCATACGATGCATGTACCATTATTATCATCACTATGAGGAGTCTCCTGCTTCCTTCCTGGTTTTAGATATAACAAAATGTTTAAGAGGAAATACTGTTAACTGCAAAAAAGTGACAAACTTTTCATACGTTTGAGCACTCCTGGTTAACAGGAGATTTTATAAGAACTGCCTTGAAGGCAGCTCAGCCGCTATGGAAAAGTAATAAACTAAATGACATGGTAGGTTTATAATCTCGACTGGTCAACAGTTTCAGAGAATTTTTTTGTTTTGAATGAAAATCACCTGAATTTCTTCAGGAAGAGATAAAAGGAAAAGAAACCTTCCACCCAGCTTGCCCTGTGAAGGCCAAAAGCTTAAATGAAACATGCATAGGCAGTCAAGTAATGAGGAATGCAAACCCATGACAGTCAAAGCAGCATAGCAGGCAATGGACTGGAAGGTGCAGTACTGTGTGCCGCAGAGGTGAACTGTCCCAAGGCCTTCGTCTCTTCTGACACTTCTCAGGCAATCAAACACGAGGCATGAAGTCACCTTGGTGACCACTTACAAGGTGGAGGGCACTCTGTGAAGGACTGGCTGGCCTAAACCTTCTGAGTGCTGGAAACCTGGCTGAGCTGAGGCTTTCTCACCTCAGCCAGGTTATCTATTCTGCAGCAGCAACTCCAGCTCCTCATGTGGGATCACCTAATTGTCTGAGAAATTCTGTATTTCTGTGGAATAAAATCAGGTGTCCATTTCATTAGAGCTGCAGCCACAAAAAGAATAATTTTCCAGGAATGTCTACTTACACGTTACTGAACATGTTCAAATGAGAGTGGACTGATTATTTGCATTTTAAACTCTAACTAGGTAAGTCTGTTTAACAGGAGTCTTCTTGACCTTCAACAAATCATGTCTTACAGTGAAAAAAAATCTTATTTACACAATGGTCTTAATATATGTGAACAAATGTGTTAGTTGACATGGAAACACACTTTTTATCCTTTCAAAAGCAAGAAAGGACAAAAAGGCTTAAACTCTTTAAAAGATATATTAATATCCTTTCAGAATACATAGAAACAAACAAAGGTTGTATAGTATAATGAACCACTCAAACCAGCATATTTCAAAGGCTATCTGCTTCAAATATATGCAACTATTATTTCTAAACAATAATGACTTCTAACATGGTAAGACATTTGTATTCATTGAGGATAAAAGCCCTGAGCCTGCCAATACTTACACATGTGCTTTACTAACTTCAAACAATCTTTTTACTGTCCTAGAGGACTAAATATGGTTTCCTTTGAAGCTCATGCACAGAAGACTGATGTCAGGCTCAAGGTTGGGTCCTGAAGGCTGATCTGTATTATTCAGCTATTAAACTACTGGGCTGTCTTGATTCTTGTCTAGAGACTGTTTCTCTGGTACAGTAATTCTGAATATGAAAGACAATTTACAGTCATGCTTGCCTTAAGGTACACAGATAAGATTGCACTTATGCACTTTAATAAAAGGCCTGGTTTTCAGTGGTCTTACAGCTTCTATTAAGCAAAAAAATGTGGGTTTGGGGAAAGCTTTTATCTTTTTTTTATTTTGGCCAAATGATTACTATGCAGATCTGAACACTTTATTCCATGGATATATGCAGATAAGCAGGAGAGAGGGCAGACATGAACCTGTCCTCTGAGACACAAGTCCCGGTCTCCAGCCTACTGCTGACCATTCCCCAGCATCGCTGCCCTGAATGTTGAATCTCCTGTGCCACGCAAAGGCCTGTGCCCTTGCCTGAGACAGGGACTCTCTGCACAAAAGCAACATCTTTCCTCCTGCTGCTGTCCAAGGCCGCAAAAACCTTCACAGAAATCATTATGGTCAAAAAACTGAACTAAGTGGGACTTTGTGAGCAAAGACAAGGAAGCATGCACAAGCCCAAATTAACACACAGTAGTTGTGGTATGGATGCACACAGGAAATTTGCAGAAACCTATCTACTTTAGACATCACAGAAACTGATGTCCACAGTTCCCTCTTAGTGTAACAAGCACAATGTATTTATTCTCATGTTTCCAGGAATTGATCAAGGTTAGAAAAACGAAAGACAAACTTTGAATTCAAAAGGTCACAGACACCTAATCAACCTGCAACACATCACACTCATTAATTATACATTACTATACAATTACATTACATTTAGATAAAAATGTTTAGATTGAAGAATGCCTACCGTTTGCTCATTAATATTAGTAAAATATCCATGCAATTTTCTGAGTCTGTGTGCTGCTAAGGAAATTCAGAGGGCTATGCAGAACGCATACCAATGCAGAGTTAGCCATTTAAGATCCCTCCTTTTTAGATTCCTTACCATGCTGGCAAGAGGAGGATAGTTAAGAGGCACAGTTGGACAACTTTGAATATAATATCAAATGTTTGAGGATGAAACAAACAAATGCATGCTCTGATGCTGGTCAACACAGAAGTTACTTCAAATACAAATCATGTGGAAAACAGCTAGATTTGACTGAACTGGCCAAGTACAAATCCTCTGACAGGAATGTACATCAACTATTTTATTATTTAATGGAAGTTGTGGTCTTCATTACAGAGATGTATCTATAGCAAAAGGCACCAAGCATAATCGCAAACGCTGGCCACCCTATGTCTATTACAGCAAGTACATCATCCTTCTATAACATTGTGCATTCATAAAGGAGCCTGAAAACACTTCAGAAATGGTCTGATGCTGGGAGGTGCTGAGCTGAACGAGCTTTTAGTGAAACCAAAAGAAACTGTGTCTGCTCGGCATTCTGTAGGACCAGACCTTTGGAGTCCAGACAATGAAATTAGCTGGAGTTTTGCCAAAATGAGGAGAGTAGAATTTGGCTCAGTTAGTCAATGTCAGTGCAGGATGATATATTGCAAATATTGAACACTGAACTTTAAAGGAAAAAAAAAATTCACTTGAAATATTTGGACTTGTTTATAATGAAATAGCCGGTGCTCTACTACATGCTGATTGTTTTACTGCTATACATGTAGACAGCCATCAATAATGAAGTCTGTAAGAGTGGAGGCACCTTTTTGGGGATGGATGAAATCCTATTCATATGTATAATACACATTATTAATGTTACTACCCCAGGCTCCAGTTCAGCAGAGCATTTGTGCTTATGCTTATTTGAAAGCATATGAGTTTTTTGTTCCAAGGGGGTTAGACACATGCTAAGGCTCAGTCCGTATCTTTAGAGCTTTGCTCAAGGGAAACACCAAATGCCTCCACAGATGTCTCTTCCTAAGTTAGAAGAGACTTTTCTCATAGGGTTAGTGAAGAAACTGGGAATCTCCTTGGCTTTGCTCTCCAAATAAATCTTTTCTTATATAGGGGTATGAAATTGTTTGTCCCCTTTTCTGGGGAGCCAAGTAAGACCAATCTCAATTCTTAGATCTGCATTTGCCATAATAACTTATTGTAATGTGGTTCCCTAAAGAAATAAGACTTATGCAATTATGACATGTGTCTGTCTGCCTGTCTACTGGTTCCCTTTTCTGCCTCTCTACTCCTCAGCAAATATTACTTAATTTGCCAACCAATTTCAACCAAGATATAAGGTAGGCAATCTTATTCTAAACTCTCATATAGCCCATATCACCAAAAAGGTTTGAATACTTCAAAAGCTTTAACAAGTGGGCAATGTCACAGAGCAGTCACTCAAACAAAAACTGTCTGAACACATGCAACTGAGAAGCTGCACATCTCAGGGCACGGAAGGCATGCCAAGCTCAGAGCATACTGCTGGACCTTGGAAGTTAGTGACGCTGAAGAAATTGAGGCTTTAGTAGACAAAATTCTCATCACATGCACTCAGTAAAATAATGCAGCAAAAGAGGTAATTGTTCCTTTGTACATGGGCTGGTTGAGACTAATACTGGTATATTGCAAATTGTTCTGTTGTACATGTTAGGATGTTAAGAAATTAGGGTAGAGAAAAGAGTCACAAATGTATTCAAGGACTTCAGAAAATACCTTGCACTTAAAGGGCTCAATCAGCTCAGCATATCAAAAATTAGATTAAGAGATGACTCTACAATAGTATACAAGTACCTTCATGTGGAGAAAATCCAGGCACTAGCAGGCTCTTTAATCTAGTTAAAGCATAACAAGAACAATTTCAAATAGGAAATAAGGCACTCACTTTAAACAGAGGAGGTGATTAGCTACTGTAAGGCCCCATCAGAAAATGGTAAAACCTGTACCTCTTGCTGTCATCCAGTCAAGCCTGTGTGCTGCTCTGGAAGATTCGTGCTAGCCAGACACAAGTTAGGCTCAGTTAAGTGGACGTTATTGGTGCAGCTGGGTAACTGGGTTCCAATTCTTGGCTGCTGCTACTTAAGCATCAAGGGTAAAAGGTGTAGTGGTCCCTTTGGGGTTCAAAATGGTTTGAATGTATGTTTTCTCACAATATCCTTGTCAGGTGGAAAAATTTATTACTTCCAGTTTTAGATGAGGAACAGGGACATAGAATCATAAGTGGTTTGCCTCAAGCTCTCAAAGGAATGGCAGAACAAGAATTAAACCACAGCCTTTCAGGACCAGGACTATTGCTTGAACGGCTACAGCAATCTTCCTCTTCCATAAACTGTACTATGGATATTTGACATGTCCCTTAAAAATATCTGTGAGCTTTCTGAATGAACATAAAACTGAATTGAATTATTTTATTTTTAGTGGCACTGGTTAATATTGTTACTAGGCTCCATGGTTTGAAAGGCAAGTATTTTGATTCCCAGGACCAGCATGATACTCTTAGAATTTTATGTATGATATAAAGTATTTACATGAAAAGTAGATCCTCTGGCATACAATGAGTGTCTTCTGTGACAAAAATAGGAAGTTTAAAACAACAACAAAAAATGTATCAGAAAATAAAAAAGATTTGGAGTTTTCTACTAAGCAATATTATCCAAATATCTGAGCACAGATTTTGATGCTGGACTCAAGCTTGATCTTACTCTGAGCAAAGAGCACAGGAAAATGCTTGTTGCCTCACATAGTAACAGGATCCAGCAAACACCACACAGCACAGCAATGCGGTGCCAGGAAAGCCAAGATTTCATTTTCATGTAGGGCAGATCATAAAATTTTCAAGTATATTAAGGATCCTCTTTAAATATTTCATGTAAAGAATATATAATAACAAATAATAAAGCTAGGTAAATAAATAACATTCTGCTTCAGTTTCCTGGGATGCACTTATCCCCTTCATGACCATCTGAGGCTACACTGCATTTGTTTGCTTTCTGACTTCTGCCACCTTGCTTGTACTTAGAGAATTTTCTAAGATTGCAAAGGTGGACGCAGATATGTCTTATGTCTATCCTCCATTAACAGCTTAAAATAAATTCTAAGAGAACCAGATATGAATTCTTCATCCCTACTCTTTATCGCCTCTGTTAGTGGCTCCATAGTAATCCAAAGTAATGGTATTTGGTTATTGTCCTGCTTAAAGGTGCATTAAAGCTGTGTCTGCAATAATACTATTTACAAGAGTAAACTCATTCCTTCTCATTCTATTCACTAATATTTTCTATTAAATTAATGCTAGGGGAGGAAGGATTTAGTACTTTTCACCTCCAGCAGAAGTAATCAGAAAACATTTATGAAAGTTTGCAGTTGTGACAGGAGGAATAGAACAGAAGGCATTTTATTATACTGATTTTATGATCTTTTTTCTGGCTGGTGTTAAGTAGTATAAAAAAATCCAGAGCTCATTGGAGAAAACAGATCTATGAATTTTCAAAATTCTCTGTCAATAAAATAAATTTGAGGGGGGAAAAGGTAGTTCATACCTTAGTGTACATTCAACTCCACTAACTTCCAACACCACAAAGCACTGGGACATACTCTTAAGCAGAGGAATGAAAACTACTCTAAAAGACAATATCAGTCTAGAAATACAGTCATTGAGAGCTTGCTTCATGAACTGAAGCTAATTAATGCTCTCATGTAGGGTTGAACCCAAACCATTGGAATGATGGCAGCTCCACAGCTGAATTACTTTTTTAGTACACTGCCACTTAAAATTCCACCCAATAACTTTAAAAGGATGGAGCACATGATTAAATTGTGCTATGATAAGGGAAAAGATGAACAATTAAAATAGAAAATTTCCTAAAAACCAAAAATGACCGAAGATATTTAAATACAGAACAACTTTATATTGCAAAAAATATTTCTGCAAAAAGCAAGCATCCTTTAATTATCTGCACAGAGTTACTCCTTCCACAGCTCTGTTTGGAAGCGCTAGAAAAGGTACCTTTGTCAGCTCAGTCTTACATAGCTGTTTCAGTAGAGGAGCTCAATATCCTAGTATCAAAGCACAATGATGATGGTAACGGCATGAACTATGCAATATTTTTAACCAGAATAAGTTGCCCATGCAGATGTCTGGAAGAATGAAAATAAAAACCAAGGGTAGCTTGAGCAGATTCCTTTACCTTAAGAGAGGGAAACAGCACAGATTATTCTTACAAAGGGTATGAATCTGGAATATTTGCAAGTTACTTTTCACATTTTGCAAAACGACTTTAACTTGGGACACTGTCCATGACGGTGCTTTCGAGCCCTTCCAGTTTATCTGCAATACTAGCTGCTCTTGTCTGGATACTTTGCCTTCTGAAATAGACAAGAACGAGATTTCAATGTGTGTTTAGGCTGGGAGAGGATGATCAGATGTATAGGGCTATAAAACTACATCTGCTAATGTCTCTAAACGATGCTACAGCTGCTGAAAATCATAACATTTACTTGTCTAGGTTACCAACTAAATCAAGATTATATTTACAACTGGATTTTTCATCAAATACATGAGATTATCAAAGGTAACATTTCAAAAGGAATTGAGTTAGGAGACTAAATCACATTGACTTTCAATACAATGCAGACATCTATGTGAAATAAACATGTGACATATATAGATTAGTGTTTTCAATACTAACCTGTGTCAAAGGTATGAGGTCTGTCTCTGTGTTGGGAAACAGTAATTGGGAAAAAGCCAAAGGCTTTATGGAAAGAGGGGGGCAGAGGAAGCATAACGGGGCACAGGATTTGTAGTGACCATTGTTCAGTGAAGCATGGTTTTGCCTTCAACCAGGAATAGCTGGAAGGCTTGCTCATGCTGCTTTGAAGGAGCATTAGTGTTGCCTTCTGTCTGGTGTTTGGATTTGTTGTGATTTATGCAAACTAAGCCAGCTTGTGAGATTCAAACCAACATGGTATTGGCAATCCCTTGTCATGGTCAGGAGATTGGAAGACCAGTCCCATGGTAGGGCAAATATGGACAATGAGGCCACGGTCAGTGGCAGAATGGGTGGTAGGGCAGAAGGAGCTCCAGGAGGCAGTAAACCATGTGCAGGCCCAGCAACTACCCTTATTCTAGCTATTGGACTGGGATCAGAGTCAGATATGCCATGCAAGGTATTGTCACACAAGGACAGGGAATGCTAATATGGCAGCAGCTCCTTTACAGATGTTTCAGAGTGATCTGTGAGGTCCATAAATGCCCCAGGCATGTACGGGCTGCCTTTGTGTAATTGGCATGGTGTGTAGCACAGGGCATAGAGCTGCCATCCCTGACTGCAGCAATGAGAGTGAAGATGTCTACTGATGATGATTTATGCAGGAAATGTTCTTTTCAGACTCATATCCAGAACAATATCACTGCAGCTCAGGAGTTTGTGCAGCTCACCCAGAAGCATGTTCCCCTGTTGAATCACTGACTTTGTAATAGCTTTCTATCTGGCGCCATACAAAGAAAAGTTTTGCTTCCAGCAATGTCTCTAGTCCTAAGGAAATGATATAACATGCAGGAAACCGACAGGAATTTTGAATTGGGCTTTAGACAACCAAAAGAGCCAAAAGCCTAAGGTCTTTAGCTCTTAAGTTTGTCAGCTCCTCCTGAACTTCTAGGCTGCCCCCTCTTCTGAGCTGGGTCTAGTTTTCTCTCTCCGCATACGCTGGGAATCATGGTAGATAACAGAAGTGATTTAAGAGAGGTGAGCACCTTAGCAGAAAGGAGAAGTCCTTAGTTTATTTCACTATGAGCAAGTCACAAACCTAATGTCTATGGTTCCCTCATGTTGAATACCTGTATCTCAAAGGTTGCTGGAGAACTTCTAGAACTACAATGGGAAGGACACAGGCAGCAGACAACTCGGAACTCCCAAAGCTGGGTAACAGGCCCAAGGAATGTTTACGGGGTGCAGCTGTGCGCCCTACCATATGTGGCCAAAGAGACACTGATACTGAAGTCAGGTAAGGTGATGATGGCAAATGGTTGTGACCCTGCTGCATACAGGTTTAGGCTTGAAACTGAGACCTAGGAGACTGATTTCTGTTATGGATCATAAATCAAGTTCTGTATGCTTATGTAATTGCCTAGAAGAAACTGTCTTTTCCTCTTACCACTTCAAAACAATGAAAATCATGTCGAGAATGGTGGATCACTGGAGGATAATGCGGTACCCCAGAAAAACAGTCTCTGCAGTTTGACTGGAAATACCACCTGTATTTCTGGGGCAGGCAAAATTCCAAGAGAGGTGACCAGGTTGCTCAGTTCGCTCTACAGATGACTGGCAAGTCACACGTAAGTTTATCCCACACAGAATTCCCAGTACTACAGGTAGCTGTACTGATGAGGATAGCACAGAATGAAGGGATCAGGGCTTCCCAACACCAGATCTTGACTCCCTGTAAGGCAGGATTATTCAATAGCAACAGCATCCTGGGCAGCATTAGGAAGTGCAGGTTGAGGGAGGTGATCCTTCCCCTCTACTCAGCACTGGTGAGACACATCTGGAGTGCTGGGTCCAGTACTGGGCACCCAGTATAAGATAGATATGGACTTACTGGAGTGAGTCCAGCAAAGGGTCACAAAAAGAGTTATGGGACCAGAGCATCCTTCATGAGACAGCTTGGAAAAGAGAAGGCTCAGGGGGATCTTACCAGTGTGTATAAGCACCTGATGGGAAAAAATGAAGAAAAGACATCCAGACTCTTCTCAGTGGATCCTTGTGACAGGACAAGAAGAAATGGGCATATACTGAAACACAGGACTAGATTATCTCAAGAGCTCCCTTCCAACCTAAACAATTTGTGATTCTTTAAAGACATTGCTCTATTGCTTGTTTGTGACTTAACAAGTCTCAGGGTCATCTACAGACTTCTCTCCCTTTCCACTATTATACATCAGGTAGCAGCAGGGAATATTGAACCTGCAGTAACGTAGACCAGAAATAAAAATGTGATCTGATATATCCTCAATCTGAAGGACAGGTTGCATGGAGTTGGATCCTTTGCCAAGAACATACGTACCACACAGTATTCTCAACGGTAATGTAATTCAGCATTTAGTGTTACCTACTAAAAAGCTGATCAGATTTTGCTTTCTGATGAAAAACACCACCAAATTGTCAGTAATTGTCATGTCTCATTTGAGATACCAATGTGAGCTGGGAAGCTGAAAATGTCATTTGTTTAGTAGGGAAATGTGGCCATGATAGTCCACTGCAATTTTGGAAAACAGGGAAGACGTACTAATTTCAAGGTTGTGCAGTCCAAACTAACCTTAACAATTCAAATACATGTCTTGGCAGAGGACCTGAATGACTCCTCAGAGAAAACCTATCATAGATCTCAGAGAGGAAGCTGCATGACTGGTTAAGAAGTTGTCACATGAGCACCCTTCTAACTATATGGAATCACTGCCTAAGCGTAAGAAAACACTTTGCAAGGTGGTTATCAAAGACAATCAATAAATAGTTGCAGAAAAGAGTTCATTTAAGCATCTCTGAAAAGTCCCAATTTTTTTAGCTTGTAGTATCTGCATTTTGTATTGATTTCTACATGGGTACTAAAAAACGATGCACCTGAATTTGACTCAGTCTGGTGCTTTGAAATGATGAAATGCAAGAGACTTGGGGAATAGCCACTGAAAAAACAATCTTGAGTTAATGAATGGATATTGGCAAGCTCTGTTATCCCTGAAAACCAAGAGTAATATTAACTGCCTTTCCAGTCTGTGTATCAGCGGTACCTGTTCCACATCCTGCTGCTAGGGCTAGATGGAATGGTTTGATAACTTGTGGATGATGTGCTTTGATACTATGGATATTCAGACATATATCTTGATAGACCGCCTTGCGAACTGAGTCCTTGCATACAGAACTCCTCAAGTCTCTAAGGACTTCTCCTCTGACAGTGTCACATAATTGACTGCTGGTTTTAGCAATATCTAATAAGATATTTAGACCCTGTGCAGCCTAGTTACTGTGGGTTTAATCAAAGGAAGTCTCCATTTCTCTCACATCAAATATAAGCCACTTATCTTCACCCCAAAGTCCCCCAATGCTCTATTTCCACTCTTCTTATGATCTCTTGTTCACTAGTGTGATTGTACAAGACAGTGAGATACTTATCCAGGTGAAGCCATACCTTGGATTCCTGCTGACTTTAATTCCTGTTTTAAGGCCTTTTAGTTAACATAGAAGCAAAGTTTCCAAGGTACTTAGAGCAACAAACCTTCAGAGTCTTGGTTAGATCTCCTTCTCTAATGCTCAGCTGTCCTTCTAGATCATAGACAGATCCAAGATTTTGTAACCTTCTCATTTACAGCTCCAGTCCTAGTAGACTCCTCCTATCCTTCATATACTTTCTGAAGTTCTTCCTGCTATCAAGTATATGAAAACTTTTGCAAGTGCCTTCCGATCTGGATCTTCTCACTTTACTCTTAGCATGTGCTAGGAGTAAGAGGCAAGAACTAAAGCTTCCACTGTGTACCTGTGTGCCCAGAATGAGGCCTGGGATGGCATGGTCTGGACAAAAAACCACCTTAAAATGTTCTTCCTGCACATTCCTAGCAATACGTTTTCTGATCACTGTCAACAATACTACCACTGTGCTCGCATCTACTCATATAATCAGACTACTGTTATCACCTTGGACCTCTAACTGGGCTGCATTCCCAACCTTTGTTTTCCAGATCTTTCTGCACAATAGCTGTAAAATACTTTTTCACTCATGTAGTTAAAATTCTCATCCAACTCTCAACTCTTCATACCTTGCATACTGAAACCACCTGCTCTCTGGCGTTCATAAATGCTTCCTTGTCCCACTTGTCATAACCAGCAAAAATCACACATCCTTCATCACTATCTATCTACCTCTCACTTTGGCTAGGTCCTTCCTCTCTTTACATCTTCCACTGTTTCCCCTTTTATATTGCAACACAAAACCTCACGTTCACTTTGCCCCTATACAAAGATTTCTGAGTCTGCTTCCTCAAAACTGACTCATTTTTGAGGCGAGCTTGTTCATGAGAGCAGCCCATGTTTCAAAGAAGCACCTTGATGTTCTCTCCTCTCTGCCCTCTCTGTAAACATCTGCAAAGTTCCCTTATTGTGCCCTTCAGATCCTTCTTTTGTGATGCTATAGGAAAAACGCTGCCTTGCTGAGACCACAGCTTGTCATGCTGACCAGTACTACCTCAGTGCCTCCTTATTCCCTTCATCTGTCAGTATCTACTTTTCCCTGTTCTTTTAGACTCACATGGCAAGGTTTTCCTGACAGAGGTCATATCTTCTACTGCATTAGTACAATTCCTGACATGCTGGAGTTCTGTTGGGGGCCTCTGGGTGTAACTGCAATAAAAAAAATCCATTTTAAGCTGTGAATACAACATTGAATAGTGTATATTTAATACACAGGGCTAAACAGACACATTCATTAGCAGTCTGAGCAGAGCTGTGGCTCCAAATTAAGTTCAAACGAGTTTCACAAGTGAAAAGCCAGAAAGAAATCAGTTTATTCCCCATCTACTTCCATTTTCAGATCACAGTATGACAGAATATATATGGAAGTGAGCAGATCACGGTTGTATTTTCAAAGGTGTTAGAACATTTTGGTTTAAAACCAAGTCAAACTAACAAGACATGAAAGAATTAAAATTTATTCCCACCTGTTAGAAATCAGCACAGTCACCACGACTTTAACAGAACTGTAGCAATTTAAGGCAGGTGAAGCCTAAGCACAATATATTTAGCAAAACCTCACACTGTTGATTGGGGGAGCAATTTCTTGCTTATGATTTTTCATTTCAGTTTCGCACTTCCCTTAGTCTGGACACAGAAATCATACCAGTTAGTTTTACTTTCCCATACTCATTACTCCAGCAGTGGTGGTTGTTTGCCACCTGAGAAACGCATGGTCAGAATGCTGTGGTAGGTACAGCACCCTAATGATATAAATAAGTCAAGGTTCAAACAGAGGCACTACATTTTATTGTACCAGCTGCATTAGATGGAAAAAGTCGACTTAAAATCTAACAGTTAATTAAGTGCATTTTAAAATAGGTGTTTGAATCAGTCTTCTTACCCTTTTCTTAGAAAAACACAAATTCTGACCTAGCCTACTTAGGAGCTCCCAAAAAGCAGAGCAACTATGATTAACAACCTACCCTTTCACATGGTATATTCAGTAAACCTGAACCTCCAGGTTTTGCAGCTTGGATTTTGCTTGCTAAATCTTCCGTTCCTGTTTACTGTAAGCGTCTATCATTGACCTTCTGCTTTTTACTTCTGCTAGGCGGAATATACGGCATTCGTATTCTGGCAGCCTGCCTCGACATAAGGTTGTACAGTGAAGTCAGTAAACTTTTTCTTCCTTGCAGCTTACTCACTGTGGAACAAGAGTGGCACCCAGTGGCCAGAGAGCTTGGTCCAAATACTCATGCCCTGAAGTTTCTGCCTTCTCTGCCTTCTGCATTTTATAAATCCCTTCCAGCATTTTGAAGACGGAAACCCTACCGTGCTCAAGCTCACAGACTCCTCTCCCACCTCTGTACTTGAGAGACAGAAGCTAAACGGTTTCCCCTCTGTAGTCTTTTTGAATATCACTTTTTCTGAGAGCATAACAACCCACAACAGGTATCAGATACTTACAACAGGGCGCTGCCTACTTCCGAGGGATCAGGCAGCGACCAATTTGCCTAACACTAGCACAGATGAAGGAGGAGTTCAGGGACCTCGTTTAACTCTAACACATTGTCCAGTAAGACCAGATGAGGTAAATGCATGTTTTTAACCTGCCCCACAGAAAATGCAGCAGCAGGACAAGAAAACCCAAGGACTGAGCCTGCTCCGCGATCTACCCTCGTGGGGAACACACAGGCTCTGTGCTGCTCCCAGTCCGTAGCTGGGTTTTAAAAGACCATGGATTAGATTGTTGCACAGGAGGCGTAGATGGTGACATAGTGTGGTGATAGTACAAATTTCATGTCCTTCTCAGAGGTTCATGTAATTTTGTATTAATTTTTCATGATACACACTCGAGTGTAAAAGTCTGGGTTTCAGCTGATATGGTATGATGTACTTTAATGTTCTTTGTGGGAGCTATTGCAAGTAGTGAGAAAGCTTCTACTCTCCATTTTTTTCTTTAACTTAAGGATGCCTGATGTTTAAAACTGGAACATCATCTTCGAAAACACTCTGCCAGAGAGCTTAATTAAGATGCAAACAACTATTAACCTCATGGGAACATTCTCCAAGGTGGAGACTTGGATGCTGGGTGAACAAGACCAAGCTCACTAAAACACCAATGTTTCACAACGCTGTAAAACTCCCAATGATAAATGGGTGATAATGGTGCAGTGGCTCTAAGTGCTGAGTCTGGGTTTGTATCTTTGGGTCCTACTTGCAGTGTGACGATCCCAGTTTATACAGAGGCCAGCAAATAATGCAAGTGAATGTAGTCTTGATTCTTGTAATTCCTGGCATTCCTAAAATTTCACCCCAAACTTTGCACTAACTGGTATTCCTTCTAAATGCCCTAGCACCCAGAATGGTATGATCAAGAGGTAATCAAAACTGTCAACTAAAAATAAAATTGCTAGCATGGGTGGCCCCAGCTAGAGCTTGGCAATGTGACCCGAGTAGATGAAACGGCTCACAAATCAAAAGGCACATCAGAAGAATCAAGCATTGAAAGAAATTCTAATGTTTTAAAATAAATATGATTTTTAGACATCTGCTGTGGCGATACTGAAAGCCATGGATCTTTGTACTTCCTGAGTTATGTTAGGAAAGAACTCAGCAGTCTGGACAGAAATTTCTGCCAGATTTTCTGTTAACAGGAAGTCTTTGTTCCTTGAGTGTTTAGTTTTTGCTATACAACATTATTGAAGTAGTAACAAGGAAAATACTGATGAATCCACAGTGGTAGACTGACAAAAGTAGAAAGTTTTTCCCGTAACTGGATTGTTTTGCTCTGGTGGATGAAATGAATGTACTGATATTCTGTTTTATTTCACATTGAATGTAACCATTGTGCTGAGCAGAACATTTAGTTCAAAAATGGTATTCTAAAATGCATTGCCTCCACCATCAAAGAGCCAGAAACCATCTTACAGATCCTCTACAGAGTTAATACTGAAGATGTTTCATGGCAGTTTTGCACTTTTTTGCAGCCCACGGCTTACCTAAACTTCTTCCCATTTGCTAATTTATTTTCTTCAACATTTTATCTGGTCACAGGAGCTTTTCTGAGGGAGGGCAGTCACTCTGTTGTTTGTACAGTGCCTGGTGCAATGAACTCCTACAATCTATTTAGGATCCTTATGAGGTTGTGCAATAGAAATAATAAACATTTTCTTTTAACAAACAATAGGACAGAGTGTCTTTGAGAGCAAGCTGAAGAATAGAGGCCTTGTGATATAAAAATACTTCCCAGCAGGGTAGAAAATGAAATATTTTCTGTATCTAACCGCTTTTTGGTGTTACATTTCCTTATCTTTCAATGCAATCTGGCCATTTACAGCTTGTCATTTTATTTACCTTAAGTTGATGTAACATAATTGTCAAATAGATTTTTCTGTCTCAGAATTCTAATGAAGTGCAGCATTTCAAGAACATGATGTAAACCCTGTTTTCTACAACACAATGCTGTAACATAACACTAGTAACAATAATCCCAAGCAACACATCCATTTTAGGTCAGTGATACTGTACTTCCTTTTATAGGGGGTTATTTTTAAGTTTTAACAACCTGACCATAGAACTAGTAAACAATTAGTACCTATGAATGAGCTCAGCAAGTCTGTAAACTTAAAAACTGAAATGGCCACTGAAATTCCACAATTACTGTGGAACCTCTCCACTGGTGCACGTGCTTTTTCATAATTATGGCCCACAACTTTGGTTTGACTTCACCTTGCAACGCTGGGAGGTGAACCTGAACTGAAGCTGCAGTCAGGAAAGAACTCCCAAGTGATCCCATAAGGGTGTCAGGTGATCTTAGGACCTGAATCTGAGCTGTTTCAGATGCCCAGTTTATCTTTCCCTGGCATCTACCTGATCTGTGGAAAACATGCTGAATGTTTAATTGTTTTTTTAAATTAGCAGTCTCTGTCTCTAAGGTCAAGACAACTCTAAGATCAAGAATGATGAAATATAAGTCAGATGGTCGATTCCTGCCATTCTCAACACAAAGTATTTCACCAGCATTCCAAAATTCTGTATTATTTTGTTTATTTTTTTTTGTCAACTGCTCTCACCCTGGAGGAAGGAAAGAACATAGATTAAAAACTTATTTAACAGATTCTTGGGCTGAGCTCCAGCCTCAAAATGTAGTTGCCCAAAGTCTAACCTGAGGGGTCATTAAAGTTTTATAATTGCTATTTATGGTAGCGCTCTCCATATTCCAGCTGCTTTCTCCATCCTGAAGGACTGTCCTGACTGTGGTGTTCATAACCCTTTGTTGTTACACAAATAGTGGAAAGTCAATCCTGTCACCAAAGACCTTACATTCGAAGCAGGTAGGACAGCTATAAGGCAGTGAATGTACAGAAGCATGCACAGTAACTTGCAATGATGACACAGCAGATCACTGGGACAGCTGGGAACAAAATCTTTTATCTCACCACTTACAGGTCACTGCCTTGCCCGTGACGCCACAATGTCTCCTCTGGACAGTGAACTCTGGAAAACAAACCTTTCACATACAGCGTGCAGGCTGTTAGAAAGCCACCTTCTTAACCATGGCAGAGCTTGAGATGTGGCACAATACCTGGAGTAAGGTGAAAGATCTTTCAGTAGCTTATTCTTCTTTTTGCAGACTTTGAGGCATGCAATCAGAAATGTCTTCCAATGATAATTCCAACATGTCAAGGGAGAAAGCATTTTCCATTAAGATGCTGGAAAGTCAAGGGATGGGTGTCAAGCATTCACAGGAATGGAAAAATTCCTTCCAGTTTCTTTTTCTCCTGTTTGTTCCATGAACTTTGTTAGGACCATAATAAGGAAGTCCTCTTCCCCTACATAACTTGCAGAAGAATGAAAGAGCTGGGGTAAGCAGATGAAAGCTGGGAAGGCTCACTTTTCCTCTTGCAGAACATGTAAGACTTAGTTTGAGACATCTGCTAGAAACAACCTGATGATGTGATGAGTTAAGCCTTAACTCATCCACTTTCCCTTCATGACTTTTAGGGACCACCTTGACTCTTCAACCCATACACTACCACTGCCACAGCGACTTTAGGAGTATGGAAAACATTTCAACTATAAACTGGAATTATTTTAGCGAGGATTTTTTCCACCAAAATTTTTTTATAAGAGGACCTATTAGCACAGATGGCTATATTTCTTTCAAATACTTAAGTATAAATCTATTATATCTTGTTATTATTACAGGAAGAGTTATGGCCACATGAAATACCTGGAAACTTCTGCATGTGCATCTAATCAAGAAAGAGCTTTTACTTTAACTGTGACAGAACAATATTTGTACACAAAGACTGAGTAGACTTGAGGTCATGAGATGAAAAAGCTCAGCCTCAGTGACAATCAAGTATGAAATGCATTATTAAAACAATGCTCTGACATAACATTTTTTATGAACTGAGTAAAACTTTTAAACTGGCATCTTTTTTGCTTTAGAGTTAAAATAGCCTGGATGCCTTGGCTGGTCATAATGCTGATTCATCCCATGCTATTTTCACACTTGTTCCTCCTAAGACCTAGTCCATACTCCTTCAAATTTCTTCAGAATTTAAGTAGAAAAATCACCATTACATTATTCTTTCATAAAGCCCTTCTGGAACTGGGCAAAGTAACAAATACCATTTGAAATCCCACATTTTCACCAACAGGTGGAGCTTACATTTTATATTTAATTTATAATTACTTTAAATTCAAATAATATATATTAAGAAAAATACTTTATACCTCACAAACTCAAAACCATAGTGTTTCAGATAAGATTGGGACCATGACATTTTATTCCAATATTCC
Organism: Phalacrocorax carbo; assembly: GCF_963921805.1. Classification (NCBI taxonomy): domain Eukaryota; kingdom Metazoa; phylum Chordata; class Aves; order Suliformes; family Phalacrocoracidae; genus Phalacrocorax; species Phalacrocorax carbo. Next base: position 60,405,879 of record NC_087515.1, on the reverse strand, counting down.
ATTGTTCATAAACAACAAACCTTAGGCCAGCTCCTTTTCTTACTGACATCAATTGCACAGTTCCCTATGGTTTTAATGACTGCATAATTAGATCCATTTTAATTTTTCTTTAAATGTGGCCCCTTTGCATTATATTCTCTTTCCTGTTGACTCCACAAATGTTCACACATGTATTATTTATCTCACATGCATAGGTTTCAACTGTGATAAACTTGATTGATGTCAGAACACAACAGAACCCACATCTGTAAAGAGATATTGATACAGATATTGTGTATCGACCTTCTTCCACTTAATTCTTCACAGGACAACACTACTATACATTACAGCATCTGCTGTTATTATTTAACTAGACCAGGCTACTGATGGCAGGTGCTATGTCTAATGCACAAAGCTATTTAGAATTATACCCGTTATTCATCCTGAGTGAGGAATTACTTTTTGCAAATCCTTTAATGTCTTCATTTTCTTATATCTACCTAACAATATCCTTGATTATCTGTGGCTTTTTAGTAACTATTTAGCTTTCTGGAAACATCTCAGTATTTGCTTGCACTGTCATAATTATCATCAAGCATGGAATTATAAAGGCAAAATGGAAAAAGAACCTTAAAATCCAACAATTGTTTCAAAGAGCTGTGGGGAAGGGAACTTCCTTAATCCATTGTGACAAAAGATATTGCAGAAATACTCTGCCAAGTGGCTTCTGATGCTACCAGTGAATTTTAAGATAAGCAGAACTGGACAATGTTTTAAGAATATATACATAAATATACATGCACATATCTATGAGCACATGCACTTATACGTTGGTACAATAAATATACAGCAGCTAAAATTCTGATGCAACATGCAATCGCTCAGTTTATATAATGTACTCATAAGCACGCTATTATTAAATCTGCTTCTTCAGTGCTCATTTTCCAGTCAGATCAAGACGTGTGTTGTATGGCTCCAATTGTAAAAACTTAAAGATATACAGGAACATAGAAGCATGTGCATTTTCAAATGAAATTGAGACAACTACAGGTTCTGATCACACTCTAAGATTAACCTCTAGGTGCACAGAGCTGAGCAGAGCCAAACATTTGTGCAGTATCCAGATTAACTGAGAAACAGCCTGGGAATTGGCTCACTCAAATTAAAAGAACGCCCCAACTTCCCCTGGAAACATGGGACCTCAGTTCCAGGCTGATCGGCACATCTGCGAACCCGCACCCCCACTCCACTTCCATGTCTTCGGGGAACACATCACGGACTCCCACGTGCCCCTTGCGGAGCCCGCGGGTAACGGCCCCACCGACCTAAAAGGGCGTCAGACAAACGGAGTTACCACAGAAACCGGCAAACCACACTTTAACCCACAGCGATGACGGCCAACAGCTTTATTTTTTTTTATTGCCTAGGATCACCTGTGGCGCGGCCACGCACGCCCGGCTCATGCTGCGGCTGAAGCCGCTGCCGCCTCAGGCCCTCCGTTGCCGGCAGAGCCGACAGTTCCAGCGGGACCTCGCTCCGGGACCCCCTGCGCGGAGGCGGCGGGAACCCCCCAGCCGCCGGGGCAAACGGAGGCGGCCCCAAATGTTGGCGCCGCGCGGGCGTAAGGCCCATGCCCCTCACCAGCCGCGCGGAGGAACCTGCACCGCCCCTGCCCACCCACCGCGCATGCGCAGCGCTAGCCTGGCCCGCCCCGCCATGCGTGCGTGGCCCTTCCTCCCTCCCCACGACAGGCAGAGCCAATCAAGGCACTGAATAGGCGCATGTGCCTTTATGTGGACGCGCCGCGGCAGAGGAGCGGCGCTTCCTTTTCCGGGTTAGCCCCCCCCGCTACACCGTAAGGACCCGCAGCGCCGTTGCGGCCGGCTCTCCGGTTTCTTTTTAGTAAAAACAGAGGGAGGAGGAGGAGGAGGAGTGCGAGCGGCCGCGTGGCGCTTCCGCTCCGCTCCTCCCCTGCACCCTGCGCGCACCCGCTTCCCAGCCACGCGGACGGCTTCGGCGCTTGCGCAGCCGGCCGCCGGGACGTCCCGCCGGGTGCCGTCACTGGGAGCACGCGCGCTGCGGTGGCGGGCCTCGCGCGGGGGGGGGGAGGGGAGGGGAGGGGAGGGGAGGGGAGGGAACGGGGCGGGGCGGGGCGGGGCGGGGCCGGCGGGTGGAAGCAGGGAGGGGCGGGACGTGCCGGTCTTTAGTGCTGGGAGTTGAAAGATATTTTTTTTTTTCTTTTAAAATTAGCTAATGGCATTGTTTCCACTCGGGGTTCCTATCTCTGTCTCTCCTTAGGAAAGCAGGTGCTGAGTAATACAAAAAAAATCTTTAATTCTTCTCCCGGGACACTGTAAACCCATTCTGCCTTTATGCGATGCCGTGAATTCAAGCAGATTATCCTTAATGATCCTTTTCTAAAGTAATGACAGATTGATATTAAACAATCACGAGAGGGTTTTATTTTACCTGATGTTTCGACAAAGCTACAAAACAAGGCTTGCATAAATACATCCTGAGCATATAAGCGCTGTGTACAATAGTCAAAATACTGATGTTTAAAGTCTAGCACTTGTGTAATGATTTGTAAATCATGTCTCGGTTTACTAACTTAGTAGCATTTTTAATATTCAGCGTGTTAGAATTTATTGCATATACTATAATCATCTTTTCAATGTCTCTAGGAGGAAGGAACAAGAGTTTTGTCTTATGGCTGTCCCAGGAAAGGCGGCAGCTTTCCGTCTGCCTCCCCTGCCAACTGTTGGAGAGATTATCAAACTCTTTCGTCTTAAAGCACAGAAACAGCTTTCCCAAAACTTTCTACTGGATTTGCGATTGACAGGTTAAATATTTTATTCTAATATTTTTAGCTGCTGTAAAACATTTATTCTGGTTTTCTTCAGAATCCAGATTCTAGCTAAGGAGATGATGTTCACATGATGACATCTGTCAAACTAATGGCAGCTTAATGGTAAACCTTTAAAGACTTATTTAAAAGTAGTTTTGGCTTAGAGAAATTGATTTTATTTGTAAATTCCTAGAAAATACATTTCTTTAAAAATTACAGATTAATTTTTAGGTAGAAACTATATTCCCGTATAAAATACGGGCTATTGATTGAAATGTAAAAATCCAAGCCTTAGTGGTACTTTTACCATCCAGGTACTATTACAGTTTATAAATTTGACTCAAAAATGAGTACTTTTTTCAGATTAGTCTGTATCATAGAAAGTACTATAACTCACTGTGTAGTTTAATTTACTATATACTGTGGTTAGGAGGGTCATTTGTCTCAGTTTCTCAGAAACGTTTTAGCTTTCTTGAACCAGTTACATTGTTCTGGACAATTCAGTTTTCTCCAGCTTCATGTCAGCAATGGGTGACAAAGCTGGCACTGTTGAATCAGTTGTGACTTTCTTTACCGTCCTAGTGGTGGCTGGGTGTTGCAATAATAAATGCAGTGTCAGCTTCATGTAGGGGACAATTTGATTACATTTGAAGATTCAGGCTGATAAAGATTTAGGATGTGAACATGAAACACAGTTCGACTTCCCAAATGACTACACTCTTACCCTGGAATAAAGATGTCTGCATGCATTTAGTAAAACCTTATAAGTAGACAAGTCTTCTGGTATTTCTGATGTTTATGGCATGTTAAGAAGTTAGGAAGTGAGCAGCATAATTTCTCTCAGCATTCCTCCCTCCGTGCTTCCTAAGGAACGTTTTGTTTCATTAGCTACATTTTTAATCCTTTTTTTCTGTCCTGAATCTGCTTTCTTTCCTGGCTGTAATGCCTTCCAGTGTTGTATCCTTCCACTTATGGACAGGCATTTTTCCTTATTGTTCAACTGTCCGGCTTTCTATAACTAACAGATGCCTGTATTCCAACTCTTACTTTACTCCAGCTCCTCCCTCATAAAATTGCTCTATACATATTGTAGTCTTGGTAGAGCTTCACTGTATCTTTTCTGCTTTTTAACTTTCCTTGAAACAGAGGTACTGCAGTGAAATACCTTTGTAAGGATAAGTAGTGACACTTCGGGACATTGAACACAAGTGCTTACTTGCAGGAGGAGAATAGTACTGCTAGTTTACGGATAAGAAATAATACTGTTTTGATTCTGTAATGAACAACGATGTATATTAAAGACATTAAACTGAAAATAGTCTTTTTAAAACGGTTGAGCGTATCTTGCATGAAACAAATCTGAACTCTGTGCAGTCTGGCAGGCATGTGATCATTTAACTGGGATGTGTCACTGTTTGTGTCTGTTCTGAGATAAGCATGCTTGTGCTTTAACAATGAACAATGAGTTTATCTTAGTGAGCTGGATCTTCTGGAGAACAAAGGCGTAGTATGTTCTTTGTGTCTTGCAGACAAGATAGTGAGACAAGCTGGTGAGCTGAAAAATGCCCATGTTTGTGAAGTGGGCCCTGGGCCAGGAGGAATTACCAGATCCATTCTCAGTGCTGGTGTTGAACAACTCCTTTTAATTGAAAAAGATGCCCGATTTATTCCAGGATTGCAGGTACCATCTAGAGAATAGTTTCCATAAACGTATCCACAACAGTGAATAAGAACATTTTAAGAGTACAGAAAGGTTCCAGGTGTCTCGTTGAGATCTCAGCATTGCAAATAGGTTTGCTTCTTTGACTTAAATCAGAGTTATCACTTGCTTGAAGATGAAAATACAGAGTATAACAGTTGTTCTTGCTTTCTCATATGCCTTTTCATTTAAATACCCATTGTCTCTTCAGGACCTGATCCTGCAGTTGAATTAAGGCTGAGGCCTGCCTATTTTTTTCGGGTTGAGATGTTTCAGGTGCTTTAAAGGTCTGTCGATGCAGGTGAAATAGTGGCTTGAAGGCTGAACATAATGTCTTTCAATCTTATTTTTCACTGTAATCCCAATAATTATGTTTTAAAGCTTATAAAATTGTGGGTGTATATATTCAGTTAATATAGTTCACTGTGGATTAACAACCAGATACGGAAGAATAAAGCAAGTATTTATCTTACAGTTAAAAAACCCTGACTCTTAAACTTTGGTTCCTTTGTTCTGAAGTTGGTATAAGTTCATAAGTCATTGTGGCATTTTTCAAATAACATCTTGTGTTGCTAGCAAGTTTCCACATTTATGGGATTTGGCTACATAAATCTAGCAAGAAAAACAGAGTCCAAAATCTCTTGAGATTTGACTGTTTTCTTGTGCCTCTGCAACCTCAAATCATAGCAATTCAAAGGGCTTTCCTTATATTGCACTGTCTTTTCTGTGGTAAATCAGCAGTGAAAATTAATAAGTAGTTCACGTGAGAGCTGGTCCTGTCTCTTTGTAGGACAATAATAATGTAAGATACCAATGAAACCGTGCATATCCTTAAACCTGAATATGCACGTAACTATGTCTTGTAGGGTTAAACATTGATAATTTACAGTATGTCACCTTTACCTTACGAAGTATGAAAACTTTGTTTTCACTTGTCTTGAGTGGTGGCAAATCTGCATTTTTGTTTTAGATTTTAGGAACTGTTTTGGGACTGGAGAGATTTGAGATTAAGTGATACTTTCTTTAGTTAACAGAGTTTTTTAAGTACTGAGACAATTTTTCTGATCTTCCAAAATGCAGCCACTACAACAGATTTCTATGAATAAAAGTACACTTTGCAGGGTCTATAATGAGCTTTTGGTATGTAATTATCTTTACTATTCAAGTGAATTAATGCTAGTCATTATTTTTAATTAGCATACTCCTCACAGTAGAAATAAATATGTCTGAATGAGGTTATTAAATATAAAGTTGCTATAACTCAGTAACAGTAGATGGGAATGAACAAGAAATATGTTGCATCCATTAATGTTAAATCTGGTATTTTTTTCCCCTCCAAATAAGATGACACATAACAGAATGAGTCTTTCTTTAGTGATAATGTGGGTTGTAATACTTTTTTTTTTTTTCTTGTTTCCCATTAAAAGCTCTATCAAAACCAAATGCTTATAAAAGGGTTGAGATTTGAATAACAGAAAATGGCAGAGATTAAAATAACAACTGGGGACTGTTACTTAAAAATGTCTCTTTAGATACTTATAAACTCACTGATATAAAGCATAGAGCATTTTTCATTAGCTGTTTTTCAGGCTGTGGTCTCTATCACAAAACTGAAGTTAGGATCCTCTTTACTGCAAAACCAAAATACAGTGAAGAACATATGTGTACAGACTAGCAGTTTACACAAGCTGAGAGTCTGTCAGTTGTGTCTCGCTCTTAAAGAATCACAACCTCCCTGTGCCATATGCCCTGATAGTTGTTAGCCTGGAAAGATTTATGAGGAGAGAAGGGGGCCTCTCAGCCAGAGAATCAATCTAATATAGAATTCTTCCAGGAATGCCATTTCATTTTGTAAACTATGCCCTTTATGGCTTTTTTGTGCCCTTTTGGTTCTGTGTGAAGAACAAGAGGATCTGTATGATGGAGAATCACTTGGCTCGTGTGCTTGGTGCACAAGGGCTCCTGGAACTGTGTTGGCTGCACACATTGGCCTTAAAATGGAGAAAGTTTCAGTGGGTTTCTGAGTCTTTATTTCAAATTAGAAATACACAACTGTAACTTTCTGCTCACAGATTAAATGCAGCTCTCAATTATGTTACACTAAAAAACCCCCAAACTCCTCTTGACAGGAAAACTATTATTTAAAAAATTACAACATATGTTAATAATCCATTTTTATGTAGGCAGCTGTCTGCTTCCTCTTATACTATTTTGTAACTTTATTGATCTTACATTATCTTTCATCCTGCTTTAGCATTTATAGCAGCTTCAAAGAAAGATTTGACAAATCATGGCAGATTAGTGAATTTGTATGCCATATAATTGCTAATGTAATGCTAAAAAATCCATTAAGTGGTTTGAGGTGGAGGTTAGATTTATTTTTTCTGTTTGGAAATAATTGCACTTAAAACCTGTAGGAACACTTAGGTTTTAGTTGAGATTCTTTTTTTTAATACTTTATACAAACTTTAGCTGTTTTGATAGTGTAAAAAAAAAAGAACTTTTACTCAAAAAAAAAAAAAAATTTCGTGCAAACATTTTCAAACGGTATGAGAAGTCTGATTGTGTCCCTAAGCATATAAATACTATTCAGACTGAAGATGGAACGAACAATTTGAGCAGTTTATTTCAGCAGTTAAACCACTAGCATTTAACTGTTTATGGATTTGGATTTCTGTGCAGAAGCAAAATTGTTCTTTAAGCCATTTTTCATTACTCTGATTTATGAACAATAAATATCCCCAAATGTCATCTTTGTACAAGTTGACTTTGCATTTGAATTGTGCTGTTTGTGCATAGTTTCATACTGTAAGAGAAAGATTAGGATAACCTGAAAAAACTTAACTAATGTGATTTTGTAAACTGACACCAGAAATGAAAGAATTGGTCATCAAATTACAGCTGGTTCTGAGTTTGCATTTCAGCCTTTATTAAATGCTAGATAAGCTGCAGAAGTGGACAACAGAGTGGATTTTGTAATGTCTAAAAAGAAACAAATTTTTGAGATTTTTCTCTGCTACTACTCCTTTCCTCATTTGTGGGAACTCCTTGGTTTATAATGGTGAGAGTTCAGATCACTACAGGGAGTATTAAGAGAATCTTTTCCCCCCTTTTTTATGTAAGATTAAAAATGACTGAATATTTCTGCAGCCTTGTATTACGTATGGCTAAAATTGGATAATAGACCCTACAGCTGCAGGGAGTCAGGATAAACAATATGAGCCTTGTTTCCATAGGTAATGGATCTAAAAACTTTTCAAAACCTGCTGCTTGCATTATTACTTAAATCAGGTGGAGTCCTGTTAGTGGCCCCGGGGTTTGTTAATTATGGTTGTTGAAAAGGCTCTTAGCAGTCTTTTCAGATTTAAATTCCCTATTAAGAATTCTACAGCTGTGAATAGTAAGCATTTACAGAATGACACGTTAAACTTTTTTGTCAGTATTTGCTTTTTGAAAGTAAATACTAATAGTGTGCTCAGTTTTACCTGCTATTGTAGGTTTTTTTGTATATTGAAGATAAATACATAGCAATGATTTCATTCCTGCTGTGACTGAAACTGGAAATCAGTTTGGTTAAAATTCACTGTGAATTCTGCTTGCTTGATTACAAACAGATGTTATCCAAAGCAGCTCCAGGAAAAGTGCGCATTGTTCATGGAGATATCCTGACATATAAGATGGACAAGGCTTTCCCAAAGCACTTAAAAAAGAACTGGGAGGACGGTTAGTATTTGGATTTGATTTATTTCATTTTTAAGGCTTCTGAATTAGTCCAAAGTGTGGTAATATAGTTGGAATTCACTCAGTGCAGGTGTTACTCCCCTATAGTATGTTTTGAAGGTAAGAAGAGAGAGAGAAGCTAAATTTCTTCCTTTCTAGAAGGAAACAGAGAATCATCTTCCTCTTGTAAAACAAAACAGTGGCATTTGTGTGACATTCACCTTAGTCAATGTTGAGGAGCTTTGCCGTTATTAACCTTAGGGTGTCCTGACTCTTGGAAAGTATAAAAGCAAATCAAACAGTATACTTTCTTCCCAGCTGCTTCTTCTTGAAGAAGCCAGAAGCCACCACTGCTGTCATGCCACTGAAGACATTTCTGTAACTTGCTTTGAAACTTTTAGGAAATTTACCCTTAAAAATTTACTTTTCTCAGTGCCTTGGTTTCAGCTGGATATTTTTGGCAAAAATAGAATCTAATTAGAGATTTGGGACTTTTTTTTTTTTCCAAATCTGAGGTTATTCTAGGACTCTCTTTCACGTCCCTTTTAAAACATGTAATATTGTTAGATAAATCAGAGATGGCCTTCCAGGCCCCTTTTTCAAACTTCTTAATTTAAGGTAGAGTCACTGTATGCAGTGCCTGAAGAACAGTAAACTGCTTTCTGACTTAAGACACAAAACACCCTGCAGCATTACGTTCACCTTGAAAAATTCCATGCCATATTTGCCTCATTGCAAAAGGTAAGTGCTTCACGAAATACAACTCTGAGCAAATGGATGTATGAAGGTGTAGTGCAGTTTTTAAAAATTTACCTGTCTTGAGCATGCAAGTCATTGTTGTCTTTGAAAGTAACTAATTAGAGGTAACATATACTTTTTTCTGTATTATTGCCATATGAAAATCTGAAAGGCTGGTGGGTTTCAGAAAGACACTTAGCCATCTCTGATAACACCTGTAATACCACAAATATACTAGAAATAGCACAGCCTAAAAGGTGCATAATAAAGTGTGCTAGAAAACCAGCTTGAATTTGACATTATCATCTCTTATTCATGTTATTTAATGCTGTAGCATCTAAAAAACAACACACTTGTTTTTGTTTTGTCCATGTCTATCGCCCTCCTGCTTAGACATGAGGATCCCTGCTAATGCAATGCCTGCTTTGTGTTACGCAACACATATATACTGATACGATACATAATTGAACAGTTCGTATCGCTTCTTACAGCTAAGTCTTGTACTTGCTCTAAGACCTTCTGATTTCAGAGGACTCTATACGGAATGAGAGCTCTGTCTATGTTGAGTTAGGAGATTATTTTGGGGATTTTGAAGACTCGGTAAAATCTTCCTGGGAGGAACACGTTGGACACAAGGATGAGTGTGGCTATTTACTCTGTACCTAATAGTTAGTTTAAAATCATGGAAACACTTGTGGTTTTGCTGTTGTTACAGTTTTGCTATTCTGGAGTAGCTCAGCTGAAATTTACTGATCAGCTGAAAATCAGCTGAAAGCTACTGATTTATTCAAATGTAAATGAGAACCAAACCTAACCACTTCTTTTCATCTAATTACCGAGAATAGTTACACAGTTTTGTCAGTGTAAGACAAGTATAAATGGAAAGGCATAATTTTGGTGTGGAATGATGAAAACTGTTTTCATATTTTAAGTCTAGGTTTATATGCACGTATCTATCTTTCTTACATGTTCTTTCATGGCAAAATCTTATCCAAAACTTTTAGAGAGTTGTTTTTCTCCCATCAAATGTTAACAGAGCCGCCAGATATACATATCATTGGGAATCTGCCATTCAGTGTTTCAACTCCTCTAATCATCAAATGGCTTGAGAATGTTTCCAAAAAGGATGGACCTTTTATTTATGGCAGGACACAGATGACGTTGACTTTTCAGAAGGAAGTTGCAGAGGTAAGACATTAGCGTTTTCCCAAAATTTTACAGATGCTGAAATGAACAAAAAATTGTTTATATGCAATCTTTTGTTTAAAAGTAAAAAACCAATATTATTTGGCTTTAAAAAGAAGAAGGAGTTGGTTCAAGTTTTAGTTTGTGTGGCTGCAAATTATAAATTCTAATATTGAGTTAATAATCTGCTCTGATCCTTCCGTTACACAGAAATTTTTTTATTTATTTCTTATGGAGGGATATATTTCCTTGAGGTACTTAATCTGTTCTCTTCTGAAGTGTAATTTCTTTGACATGAATAGATTCCACAGCATAGACACCTTCCTTGAAATAAGGAAAAATAGAAGGTTATCGTTATTTCCAGTTGTGATTAAACACTTAAAATACAGGGAGTGTTTGTCAAGACCATGGAAACTGACTCTGGCTTTTCTGAATGAGACTTGACACCAGAATTGTTAATGGACTGCTGCCTGTCTTGTGTGTATAAAAAGACACGATCTGAGTTCTGGCACAGCAAGTCCAAGAGCAAACTGAGATTTTGCTTTGTCTCAATAGTTAGATTCTCAAAGAAGGCCAAACTGATCTGCTGTGTAATAGTGTTAGTTCTAGAACAGTTGATACTAGGTTGACTCACTTCACAATGCTTTCAGACTTAACAGTTTATTTCTGTTGCCATTGCATGAAACATACCATAGCATAGTGGCTGGAAGACTTTTTGCTTTGTATTTATGAAAGCAATATGGCTTCTTAAGAACATCTCACTTGCTTTAAAAAAAAAAAGTAAGTAATTGCACATCAGTCTGAAAACTGAATTTCCATCTAATTACTCCAGTGTTTCTAAATATCTGGTTTTCTGTGTGCAACCTAAATGTGTGTGTTGTTTTAATTTTACTTTGAAAGATTAAAAAGCCTAATAGGAAAACTTTACTGTGTTTCTTTCAGTACGTAAATTACTAATAATCGTATATGCAAGTGCATGTCTGCTGTCATTTTTTGGGGCCATAGAAAACAATATTAATCCTGTCATTACTCTAGCCCCGCAATCAAGATTCAAGACAAGTACTGAAGTATTTCCAGTAGGTGGCTCTAGAGAACACCAGGGACAAACATTTAGTATGAAATAAACAAGATTTTTTAATTCAGTTCTAAGCACATGCAGTTTCAGGCATTAAAAAAATCCAGATCTGTTTTCCAGGAGGACTTCATGTCGTTTGAGATTAGGTCTTGTTGCAAAATATGGCTAATGGACTATGATGTAAAATGCAAAGTGATGATCAGTAAGGTGCAAGGTTTTGTGACAGCAGTGAAAAAAATTGGCCTAGCACTGAGTGAGAGCATAAATATGCGCTGTACTTTTTATAGCTGCAACCAGCTGCATATGCCGTTCGTGACATGCAGATTATGGTGCTTCTGTACCCAGCATAGCTCAATGAGATGCAAAATACCATGGGCTCTTTAAGTTCCTTGTACTAGAAACACTAGGAAATTGAGTGTGTTGTTCAAGGTCATGCAATGAATTGGGGTTAACTGTTGTTGAGTTCACACTCTGGGATATCTTGATTCATGTTCTTCCATCTATTTAAACACAGGTCTTCCACCAAAGACAAAATTGTTCATAGTTTCTGGTTTGCATTTCCATAATTGATTTGACACCATAAAAAAACCTGTTTGAGAGAGACTATTTTGTTTTAGGATTAGGAGAAAGGATGATAATCAAAGTCTGTGTCTTTTCTGGGCCTCTGGAGTCGCTTAAGTTAGCCATTGTAATTTGGCATATACAGGCATATTCAGTGCTAGGAAATAGAGAACAGTGAAATGCAGAAAATAAGTTGCTACTGATCTTTGATGTATCTGTGGAATCATATTCTTAAAAGGAAAATGTCTGATACTCAAAAGTTTGTCCTCACTGGATATTTCTAAGAGCCTAAATATCAAAATCTCAGTGTATGTGCCATAAACTCAGCAGAAAGGTAAGATGCTGTCACGTTAATGGAGCCAGTGCTTTATAATCAATTAGGATAATGTGATGTTAACAGTAAGAAAGCAGCATGCTGTGTTATTTGTGGTCAAGCTCCTTTTTGCTAGTATAAGAGGTAGAGGATACTTTCGCCTTTTTTGCTGGTGGTGGTTTCCTGCTTTTCTGTTTGCGTGCGGCACAGCTACGTTGGCGTGGGTTAATGCCAGTATAGGCCTATTACTACAGACCACTCTGTTCTGATATAATTTGATTACATTGGTTAAAACTGTTGATGAGAACTAGTGGTTATGTTATATACTGAAATCTGAGACCTATTCGGGAAGGTAAGGCCAGATAGTCACAGCAGTAAAAATGACACATTGATGTGTCAAGCAGATAATTTTGTCTCTCTGTAGTTTAAATTTGTAAAATTGTTACTTACTTTGTGGATAAGAATTTTCTGGGTACTTCCTGGCCCACTTCCATTAAAATGAGTCACACTTCAGTTTAAATAGAAGATATTTGCCAGTCTCTAATTTTGAATAAAACTGGGCAGAGAGAGTAGTTCGCCTGAAATGCTCTGCCAACATGATCTGCAGGCTGGGAGGTGGGGTGCTAAACTGTTAGATATCAAGAAGACAGGCATATTAGAATAGCAGAATACTTAATCGTTTTGTATCTAACACTGCTGTCTGTTTAGAACACTAGGCAAAAGGTGCTAATTAAGTGGAAAATATTTAAGATTTTTGAGCAGCAAACAGAAGAAAAATTACCATACGTTTTCATAAGTGATATAGGTTAAATATAAATACTTAAGTTCTAAAAAAGTTGTTTTGCAGAAAGTGGCTTGTGTACTAAAATGTGTTTAATATTCCTTTATATGGTCAGCTTTGATGGTCTAATTCTTCGTGTAGGTTAATTCCTGTGACAGGTTTTGCAAATTCATTGATAATGGGGTTGTAATATGCATTTATGAAAAGCACGATTGTATGGTATAGCTTCCTGAAGAACAAAACAAATAGTTGTTCCTGAGGTAGTCACTGAGAGTGGCTGATAGTGAGCAGCATTAGAAGAGATGTCAAGCCTTGACTGTGTTCCAGGTTAGACTTCAGAATCTTGGTTTTGCTTCATGCCTTGCCAAAATTTTAATAGCTGATGCAAAAATGTTACCTTGGTTAGCTGAACTCCAGTATTTTTTACTTAGTGCAATTTCAGGTTGCTATCCATATTTTAAAAGTAGGAAAAGAGAAAAATTTTAGAACTGAGGGGGAAAAACCTACAAAAATAGGTCAGGTTACAGAAGTATGGGGGCAAACTTTAGTGGGGCCTGTTGCAATAGGACAAGGAGTAATGGTTTTAAACTAAAAGAGAATAGGTTTAGACTGGATATAAGGAAGAAATTTTTTATGATGAGGGTGGTGAAACACTGGCCCCGGTTGCCCAGAGAGGTGGTAGATGCCCCATCCCTGGAAACATTCAAGGTCAGGCTGGACGGGGCTCTGAGCAACTTGATCTAGTTGAAGATGTCCCTGCTCACTGCAGGGGGGTTGGACTAGTTGATCTTTAAAGGTCCCTCCCAACCCAAACCATTTTGTGGTTCTATTCTATGAGTATATTCTCAGCATATTTGTGTGCCTTGAGCAGTGCCATACACAGGTATGTTCCTGCTGATGTGGTTGAAGTGGTTTAAGGTGTTGCTACCCAGAGGTGGATGTTATCTCTTCTGTAGCTGAGAAGCAGGAGCTAACTACCTGAGACTTGTTAGATTGTGTTTGTGGGAAGTAAAGACTAGCTTGTTTGAATTGGCATTGGAAGGACTACAAGCATTGCCACTAGGTCTGTTTCATTTCCACTGTAGAGGTTAAGGAAGTGCATATCTGATTTCATTGTTAGACTTTGCAGCCTGTTTTGTTTCCAGAGAATAATAATGATGGTGGATAGATTATTTTTTTTTTTTAATAGGTTTCCTCTGAAACACTAATGAAGGTAGCTTTAAATGCTGATGTAGGCAAAAAGAATCACTGAGCTTTCTTATGAAATTTCATTGAAAAGTATATTATTTGCTCTATGGTGATACTGAAACTGCCTTTCAGGAGAGGTGTTTAAAAAAAAATTAAAACTTCAGCAATAGGTTTAATTTTATTTTTTCAGGGACAGTTTTAATAAGCATGACAGCATTTCATGAGTAGGCCTTTCGTCTGAAGGTACACGATGTACAGATGTTACCAGATACACAAAATTGTTTTCATCTTTTATTTTTATTAAGGTAGTGGTAAATAAGAACAGGAATCTTCAAAATTTTATTTCTGTGTAATGTCTTTTACCATTTGAGGCTTGTTTTATTGAGTGCTTTTTTACATTTAAATCTTGTTTGTGCTAGCAAAACACACAGAACATGTTTGTTGCCAGGTCACGAAAGTGTAGAAAACCTCTGTCTAGGATACTTTTTTGATAATCTTTGTAAGAAATTTCTTGGGAAAAGCAGAGAATGACTAAATTGAGCTTTAAGTATTAAGTGCTCTTACTGTTAGGTATTCTGAATTTAGGTAAAGTAGATCCAGCTTCCTTGCATATATTGTAAGCATAGACTGGTTAATAATGAAGAAATTTTGGGTTCTATCTGATTTTGAGTTTATGGAGCTTTGCTTCATATTGAAGGAGAAAATATAGTAATATTTCATACAGAAACAGTGGAAGGAAAGGATGTGAGAATACTGTCAGCTGGTGTTATGTTTGTTTTGAATCCTGCAGTCAGAATAGTTTTAGATTTCTCTTTTGCCCATGCAAAATTCTTCTGACATTCATTAAATTCTGCAGAAGTTCAAGAAGCTCCTTTTCACGTGCATTTGATTGCAGGACTGACGTTGTAAATTAGCATGGGGTCTTCGTGATCTGCTGCTACACTGGAGGAGGAAAATTCTAGGTGAACTAGAATATTCTTAACATTTTTTTTTTAATTGTATTTGCCTTTGGTTATACTGAAAAACAAGCTTTAATGTAACTGACCACTTGGTCAATTCAGTTCCGCTGATTCACATGTTTTGATTCTCCAACAGAGGCTTATAGCTAATCCAGGAGCTAAGCAACGTAGCAGACTGTCCGTCATGGCTCAGCATCTCTGCACTGTTGAGAACTGTTTCATAATCCCAGGTCAAGCCTTTGTTCCAAAGCCAGATGTAAGTTTTGATGTATTTCTTTGTGTTTTTTTGTTCATATGTCAGTCAAGCAATATATCTGATTTTGAGTAAGGAACACAGTTGGGTGCTCTAGTTCAATAACTCCGTACTATGAAGTGGTGTGATGTGATATTCCTGTAAATGAAGCATACTTGCTTTAAGAAGATGCTTTTATTTTTGGTTCCTCAGAATTTGGCTTTGACCTTCAAGCCCAGCTGCAAGATCAGTGTACTTCTTTGGGTGTTTCTGGAGAGGGAGATTAGGATTTAATGACAGGATAGTCTGCTAGGATTGTAGCATCTTTGGAAGGCCTGCTGTTCTACAGTTTGCATTTATAAACAGTTTGGTGATTGTGCCTACAAAATTTGAAAGACCCCAATAAATAAAAGCTTTCCATTTGTCATCTTTGTCAAAGATCTCTAATTTTACCATGTCTATAATCTTGGTTTCACCTTACTCATCTTTAGCATATTTAACTCCCTCCTATTCCATCTAGCACTTTGTCACCTACATCCCACTGCCTGTTTAAAAAAGTAACAATCTTTTCTCCCTCCTGTCTGCTCTTTAGTGAGCCGAGAACAGTCTCTTTGCTGTCCTCTTATCTACTGGCACTGTTTTTTATTAATAGCCATTATGATTACAGGAATCAAGAATTACTGAATGAAATTGCATTTTGAACAAGAAGAATGCATGTGGAAATTTACTGTTCTGTTTCAGAAATGAACTTGCAGTTTCTAAAAGTCCCTCTTAAATTGGTTGGTTCAGCTCATTAATATAGCTCCCTTTCCCCTTATCATAGTCTTGTCTCTTGGTCTTTTTGCTTTCAGGCTTATCCCTTGAGAAACTTTGGGAGGTCATTCTCTGTCTTTTAACACAACGAATTTTAAGGCCTCTATCTGGATATTTCTGATGAAGACTTAAAATTCTGTTAGTATTTTTTGAGCAAGTAACTGTTCAAACACGTCAAATTATTAGTCATGACAGCAGTCGGTTGTGAAGAAAAATGACCATGCCTAAGACATCTTATTTTTTGCTTTGTGTTTTTTGGTGGTGGGTGTTTTCTTCCTGTCTCCTAGCTGAATGAAATATAATTTCAGAATGTCATAGCACTGTTAAATAAGTGAAATAGTGTTCAGTAAGGCCAAAATTCCAGTTCTGTAGTGGTGGATACAACTTGAGGGCATAGTAGAGCTCAAAAGTCTTGTGCAGTCTCTGTCTCAGAATTGGGAAGGTAAAACTGATGTTCCTGTTTTCCTGTACTGAAAAGGCCACAGTTGACTGAGAGGTAACTCGAGTTGTGAAAAACGTCTTAGTATAATCAAATCCTACAGTCAGTTGATGCTCTATTGAATGAAGAAGGCAGTACCACTAAAGGCGAGCATATTTTTATTCAATATATTGCTTATATTGCAAAAGCAGAAAGTACAAATTTTTCACACAGACCTGGCAACTGTTTTCGCTATACTTTGTTTTCTTCTAACTCCTGTTGTAGATTCATCTTCTGTATTGTCCCTGTTCTTTTAGCGGTAGACTGACTTGGTAGTTTTAGGTATTACCATTCCTGATAAAATCTTTGTTTTCTTGGAAAGCTCTTGCACCATATTGTGAATGAAGTGGCTCAGTGCTTGATTTTTGTTGCACAGGTAAGCAAAGAAGTTCAGGTACTTCTATATAAAGTTCTAGGAAGAAAAATTTGCTGCTTATGTAACCAATGAATACTTCATTTTACTCATAGTATGCAATTATTACCTTTTTCTTATGCCCTCCTGGAAACACACTTTTGGTTCTTATTTTACAAATGTTAGTTTTAGCTGACATACCCAGCAATGATCACGGCTTAGTGTCATCTCAAACCCCTTATTAAAGGTGGAAATGCATGTTTTTGGGCATGAGTTGTTTACATCATTTGCGCAATGAAGGAATCTTACTCCCAACAATACCTGTGAATGTTGAGATGTAGAAGACTTGGTTTAGGGAATGGAATGGTGCTACATAGCATTGTGGCTAAGCAAAGAAAATTTGGCTTTTTGGTTATAGTTAAGTGCCTGCAGTACTGAGTAACTGCTGATACTAGCATTAGGAGTAGTACAAAACAAGTTCCTTGATGAATCCATAGGAAGCTCAAAATGGCTACATAACAGCAGTAATACAAACAAGATGTAACTCCATTCTATGTATATTAGAATAGACTCTTTACATTTTAGATGCGTAGGACATTTCAGTTTCTCAGATGCTATAACAGAAGTTTTTACTTTTTCCAACAAACTATACATATAACGTTAAGGCCCCTTCATACTGTTTCAGTGAATTTCAGGCTAATAATATGGGAAATGAAGGTTGTATATAAGTGTGCAAAATAAATAGCAGTTAGTTTCATTGAAAGATTCATCCAGCATTATCATATTCCTAAATTTAAAGGTCTGTATCATCCCCTTTTCATTCCCTTACCCATGCTATAGCAAATTAACATCAGTTTGATTCTCATTTAGGGAAGCATTTAGATGAAACATACTCTGCCCGTGACCAATACAAAACAAGAACTCTGTGTTGAATGAAAAGGTTAAAGGATCTAAGATTATTAATCAAAACAAGGGGGTTACGAAAATCAATTTAAATGAAGAGCTACCTTTTCATCGCAATTGTGTATTACATTTTACAGTAAGAGAATACATGGGAGTGGGCCTGAAACAGACCCTACTGGAATAATTAGAGAGACAAGGTTCTTTTAGAAGGCCAGAAATGTAGAAGGCAATAAATGGTAGCTGTATTATTCGAGCTGTTAAAAGTTACTTTGAGCAAGTGTAAGCCAGAACGCTTCCAGGTTTTTCTGGAACGTAGCTATTTAGTTTGTATCCTGTGTGTTACAGTTTGCAGGTGTTTTCATAGTCATGGTTACGTTTCTGTTGTTGTATTGCTCCTCAGTTGTAACATTCATTGTGCAGTGATAGATGAGTAGCAATTGCTGAATGCCCAGTAGACATTTCTTAAACAATAATAAATTGAACCCACAGCAGGTGGCAGTTTGGGGCAGAGGAGCCATTTTTGGCAAAATCTGAATGGTACAGCTGATTCTTCAGCCTGGTACGCAGAATATACAATGCAGCTAAGGTTTGGAGCTATAGGGATTTTTTTGTGGTTTTTTTTTTGTTGTTTGGGGGGTTGTGTGTGTATGTGTGTCTGTTACTTAAAAAACATTGAATTGGGCTTCTTGAACAGAGGGTGTTTTGGTTTTTCTTTTTTTTCTTTGCATCATAATTAAAGATAAAAAAGTAAAATACACTATGAAACATTATATATTATTGATAGCTTGATTTGCTACATCAAAACCAGTTAGTTTTTAAGCATCTTTGCTGTAACAAGCCATCAGTACGTTAATTGTACTGTCAGTTATGTTTTAAAATAGTTCCTTTTTCTTCACTAAATGTTACTTGGAAAGTCAAAAAGAATGGTTTGAAAAATCAACAAAAAAAAAGTACTCTTGAGGCAGACTTAAGCATTGCTTCCTACTTCATTCTTTTTGTGGATGCCGCTGTAAATTAAATACCTTGCCTAAACATAACTGCAATCTGGATGTAAGACAAGTTAAGGGCTATGTTACACATTCTTTGAAATAAACTACATTTAGCACAAAAAAGCCTCAATGGACAGAAATAACTGTATTTACACATAGTCCTTCAGGTCATAACCTGCGTTGCTCTCCTGTTCTGTAGATGGGAACTGGTGCTGCTTTGAAGGGTATATCCATGCTCCGTGCTGCTTTTTCAAACAGGAAGTGCAGAAGATCACACCTGCGATAAGCAGAAGCCCTGCTGAAATGAATCCTGTATAAACCGCTCCTCCTGGTTCATGTTTACTGCTCTCAGGAATGGTCTGGTCCAGAAAATTTGAAATAATTTCTCTCATGTGCCAGGATGTTGGTACTAATCCACAGATTCCTGCAATAATGAAGCAGACTCCTCCAGCAAAACAAGCGTGACTTTTGCTGTCAGGGTCCCCTCCTAACTTTGTGCATTTCATTCCAACTGTAGTGATGCAGATCCCAAAGGCTGACAGGATACAAGACAGTACCATGGTGGTCCGTGCAGCCTGGATGTAGATGGGGAGAGAGAGAATGGAGTATTTCAGGGTGCAGCTAAACATCCCAGTGCTGTACCAGGTGCAGTCCATCCAAAGTCCTTGCATCTGTGTTATAGCTGTTATGATATTTGAACCGACATCTGCATTTACCTTCCAGTTTGGTAGCAAAGTGGCTGTGATATCTCCAAAAACACCAAACAAAGCCAGAATAAAAGCAAAGAACTGCAGACTTGCTGATGCCATGATGATTATCTGCTGTCACCTTTTGTCTGCCCGTTTCTCTCTTGTAAATGAGAGTAACCGGTTGGTAGCTTCGTAGCCAAGGCTGTAGCCTTCTGTGTAATAGCGAGGAAGGGGGAGGAGGCGAAGTGCGAGGGGGAAAGAAAAAGAAATCAGCAAACAAAAAAAGCTTGCATTTAAAATCAGAGCTATCTGAATGAATATCTGAACATGACCCTGCAGCAGATGAGAGCAGCTGAGCAGCTGTACACAAGGTACTTGAACATAAATGACGGTGAACGGACAGTGTTTTAGAATTGCTTGTAAGAAGGAGCTGCTGCCTTTTCATACATGATTGCAAGCCGACAAGCAAAACTTATTTTACTGGAGTTGTTTTTGGTAATGATATACAGATTGCAGGCTTACTAGACAAATATACATTGTAAATGGAACATTAGAAACTTGCAGATCAGAAGTCATTGTGAAAAATGCTGTGGCAGGAAATATATTGTACTTTTCAAGTATCTTCAAGTGTGTCAGCTCCTGTTGACTATTTTATAACAATGAACTTCTGATAAGATCATCTTTTGTTTAAAGTATGGTTAAAGATAACCCTTTATTTAAGTTATTTAAATATTGTCTGTTCTTTTGTTTAATAACTTAGAAAATTTCATATTTTTGAAAGAGAATAAGATTGAATTTGTTTTTGCAGTATTTTCACAATTAAGTCACATGTGACTTTTCTAAATCAATATTATATTTTCAGTCAGTCCTTGATTTAGAGCAATAGTATTGAGCAAGACATAAGAGTGAATATCTGCTTTTGTCTATAAAATAAAATACTGTTTTTACCACTGATATGGAACAACTCAGTTGTGTAAGTGCATTTTTTTTAATCAGTCACTTACTTGTCTGAAATAATTTGCAAATTTGACATGAAATGGCAATTTTAAAAATTCATTAAAAAACCTCCCTGCGATTCTTGCACAAAGCCAAATTTCATTTGGCAGATGAGAACATTTTAGGCAGTACGGTAACTGTGCACCTGGGAAGACAGAACTGTTGCTGTTACATCAGTTGGACTGTTGGGATAGCAGATGAAGAAAAATGGTTTGAAACCTCTGTAACAAGGATTAGAAATGGTGCCCAGCCGTTTGAGTGGGGCTGTATAATGGGCAGGTTTGTCTTTTATCAGAGCAATAGAGAAAGGGTGGTTGTCCGTCTGGATTGTGCTTTCTAAGACATTCTATCGAAATGTGAACAATAATATTAAAATTGGTGTTTAGCAGTAGAGCTGTTTTGAAAAGCCATAATAATAGGGGATAAAGTTGAAGTAAGTGGAACACAATACCTGCAGCATTGTACTCATATTTCAATTCATTATACATAAGACAACAAGGTCTTGATCAATACGTATTCTTTCAGTCTTTACTGGCACCACATAACAAGTAATCCTCTAATTTATATATTGTACTTAGGTCAGGTAATTGTTCAAGGATGTGCGAACTCTGTCCAGCGTGTGTGTGTATATATACTTTAAAAATGCTTATAGTTAAGGTGAGAATGTTAACACTACTCATTTTTCAAATCTTATTTCAAAGACCTGCCTATTTCCAAATCCTTTCAGTTTTCTAGACTGTTGCTTTGGCAAATACATACCATTTGCTTTATCAGGCCCATAGGAATGATGGCTTAACTTCCTTTTACAGAAGGTACTGACATGTCTGCATGGCTCAAAACTGATTCAAAAGCATATTCTGGAACACCTTATTAGGATCTGAGCCTTTTTCATTGCTTCTTTTTTAAAATTCCAGCATATACAAACATGCAAACATAAACACAAACCACTGCAAATGGTAGCCATACATTACATTTAATGGAATGAACTAAATTAAAGGCATGATAAATTCAAGTATAAGCACTGCAAGTGTAATAAAAAATACAGTTATGTTTCATTCCTGTTTGCATAGCACTTACTGCTGGGTGTGAGGTCTGAGATGTTTTCTTCACTGTAGATGACCTGGATAAACGCAGTTTCTCTTGAATGGAACTCTCCCTGCTCATAAAAAACTCTATCGGCATGTATTAACAAAATTTCTTGGAATGTTGGGGTTTTTTTCTCTTCTCTACAGCAAGTGCATTACTGCTGTTTGTTCCCTCTCTTAGTTCCATCTACCCGAGAATAAAGGAGTACTTTGTTTAATGAGTTTTGTTTGACAAACACTCAGTAAGGGAAAGCAAAGAGATTATGGAGAAAAACACATGGAGACTTTTAGTCCTAAATACATAATGATATCCAGGCTCTGTGATGAAAACTGTGAATAATGATTAAAAGGAGTAAAATCCTGAGAATCCAGGAACTGTAGAGTTGTGGACTGGGGGGAGGGGAGCTGTGAGGGGGACGGGTAGGATTCATTTAAGTTGAACTGAGAACCAGAGCCAGAGGGTGTTGTTTGTGGGTTGTTGGGGGCTTTTTCATCACAGATAATCTTATTAAGAGTTTAAAGTTCCTAGGAAAGATCTATGCAATTTATTTTAATGTGTAATTGGAACAGCAGGACATTCCTATTCAACTACAGGTTTTGCTTATCTCTTCTTGATAGCCTTAGCCTTCTGTAGGTCATCCTGTAACTTGCTGCCTTTGCATGAGTCTGTGTAAAAGAATGAAGGAATAAAGCTACTAATAAGGCTTATATGGTAACTGCAGCACATGGGAGAAGTGCCCTCGACAAGTTGGTGTGTGAAATCAAGAAGTTAGGAGGAAAGTCTTGCTGATTGCAGCAGTGATATACCCATAGGTCCTGTACCTGACTTTTGGTTTCCTGTGATCCTGTTTGTGAGCCTGCTGTGAATGGAGTTCAATTACAGGAATTAGATTATTGCTGTTAGCACAGAGGTGCAGTTATTTCTGCTGGAAGTGAACCAAAATGGAACCCTCACATCAGAACAAAATCACTGCGAGACACACATATCTGGTGTGAGACCTAACATTTGTCTGTAGTAGACAGACATGCTGGTACTGAGCACTTGGTTGGTGAAAGCGCTGCCTTAGAATTTTCTTAGCAGGGTCTCAAGCAGCCCGTTTTAATGAAGTTGTAATATGTTCTGCTTAGGTTTGGGTTCCCTATGAGTAAACTACAGCTTGAAAAAGACTGTGGGTTTGCTTTTAATGCAGCCCTGTTGCAAGAGACATGTATTGCCCATCGTAAGACCTTTATTGTCAACAGTTGGTAAAAATTGTCTTGTTTCAGCTTATTCTGGATGTTGATTTCATCAGCAAGGCAGCGGACTTCTCTGAATTAAATTGTGCTCTGTCATGTGTTCCTCCTACCCTGCTAGAACATAAACCTTCATTGTGCTCATACACTAAAACAGCAAGGGGTGAATAATTGCTGTACTATTGACGGTGTAGTATATATCAGTTGAATAATTTTCATATTCATTATTTTGTAAGAATTGAGTATTATTTTGTAAATATTTCTAATGTGGGGGGAAGAAAATGTTACTAATAAAATTATCTGCAAATTAACTTGTATATTTTAGGTGCTGTTGTGTAGTCTGTATTGGTTTTCATAATTCTACTCTCTATTTTATGCATGCTAAAAAGGTTAGGGAAAAATAGCATGTATAATTTTTAAAGGAGTGGCCAATTACAAGTGAAAAGCTTTCCCCTGTATCTGTTGCTATGGTAACCAGGCAGCTTTCCTGGGGTCCAAAGAAAACAGCGTCTATAATGGAACAAATGCTGAAAAGTGCTGTGTTTTGTTTCAGAAGCAGAAATTATTGCCCACTGGCCTTGAGATTGCAAATTGAGCTGTTTTTCTCTTAAACTGTACACTGCCTCTAGATTGTGTTCTTTTTTGTTTTCCTTCAGACATTTTTGTTAAAGATGCAGCTCTGGCTCCCAGGGAGCCCTTACATCTCCCTTATAAGCAGTTCTGCAAAACCGAGGCAACTGTGAGATCACAAATGGTCTCTGGTGGTTTTCTTATCCCTAATTTTTTTGGAGAAATATCTCAGTTTATTTCTTGACAAAAATGTAGGTAAACATTTATGTGTGCAAATAAGCCCTTAGTATTTCTGTGCAAGGAGCTGGTTGGTTGTGTGAAGTACGTATTTGCCCTGTCCAAAAAGATAAACTTTTCTGACACTGAATGTGGACACAAGTTTTTGCTGCCTTCCTGTGGTCTTCCTGACAGGTAGCAACAACCTGTGGCAAGGGTAGAATCTACCAACACATGAGAAATTCATAAATTGCTCTGGAAAATACATTTACGTGCATTTCACTGCAGATTACATGTGTCAAGTTTTCTTTGTCACCCATTTTTAATTAAGTTGTTGTGTCTTTACATTTTAGTAATTGAAGTATTTTATCTGTCTTATTGACTCTAGCTTTCAGAAAAGGTGGAAAAGTAGAGAAGACACACTATCTGTAAACATATACTTGAGACCAGCAGTGCTAATACTGGAAACTTGCTGTGTTTTTTTTCATCAGCACCATTAATCAGAATTTTCTTTCCTTTCTCTGGCCAGTATTTTTGTTCAGCTTCGTAAGTTCTGTCTACATGAAAAACTTACGTTGTTTGAATTTCATTGTTTCTCTTGAAAGCAAATACAGTACATCTGCTGTTGAAGCAGTCGTACTGGATAGAATTACTTGACAGCTGATGTGTTCCCACTGGAAGTACAACATGGACGGATGGCACCTTTGTGCCAGAAGAGTATGTCCACATCAGAGCTTACTACACTTCAACTGATTTTGAAAAACCCCACAAACTTAGAGCAGTTTTGGTTACACCAGTAGAAAAAACCCTCTCGTTTTTTGAAGTTTTTTGGGGGTTTCTCAAATGGTGCACTGAGAGTGTGCTTGGAACAGAAGCTGTTCTTAGGTCTGTATCTTTTATTTCAGTCGGAACTAGCAAATCTTCAGTTTAATGTCAGAAAGAAGCTGTTCTATGAATGCCAGTATTGACTTTCAGATGGATGGTTGTCCATCATATTAGCAGATTTTTTTTTTAAGAAGAGACTGAGTATTTTTAAAAGTCTGGCACTTAAAAATGTTGTAGTCATTCAGTACCAGCACTTGTACAAATTGTACAAATTCTTAATGTGCACCTCCACAGAAATTTTTCGTTTTTATTATTGTTAATGTCTGATTTGGAAGATGAACTGCTTTATTAGATATTGTCCAGATCTGGATTTTGAGCCTAGCCTCTATTTTGTAATACAGAAGTCTGAATACAGGGCACTTCTGTGTAATACAGAATCTCTATAATTGCATGACATATTTTATGTGTTTTATATGTATATATGTGTACACTGAAGGAATGATGTTACTTAATTCTGTTTTCAGACACAGGGAAAGTGAACCAAGCTGATTTTAGAACTCAAAGAACAAAACAAGCTTGAAAGAGATGTGTGCAGAAGCATTCAGATATAATTTTGGGTGAACTGTGATACACAGTGTAAATACAGAGTTGTATGGTCACTTAAACTGAACGCAAATTTATATTTCTACCTACCATTCCTTTAAATAGACTACAATTTTAAAATCTTAATATGTTGAAAAGTAATTCCTTGGCTTACATTTTAGAAAAGCCCTAGAGCAACAGAAACCATATAGGGAATGAGTTTGATTTCTAATTATAATACCAATTTTCTCTGGTTGCCCTTCAGCCTGTATATTGAATATTGTCTAATTTGTGTATCATGTCAGAATTGTCTTGTGGAAGGATCTGAAGAAAGAAGTGCTAATTACTTCACAGATTACATGGAAGTTGTTCTAGATGGAGGAAGTGCCATGGGGAAAATTGTACTAGTAGTAATGGTATCTGAACTAATTGAAAATATGTAGATAACTAAGAAAGACTAATATTCTGTAAGGCCTTGAAAGTTAAGCCAAATCTTTATATTCAAATACTGCGACGTTAGTCACTGCACGACCGTGTTACCTGCTACAATAACGTCTTCCTGTGCTCTGCCTGGTTCCTGATGTCTAACTGGTTAACTTAGAACTAATGTGTCTCGGAGGAATGTATCTACTCAAATTTGTCTTTCTTTTCTTTCTAGGTGGATGTGGCTGTGGTGCATTTCACTCCATTGGTGCAACCAAAGATAGAGCAGCCTTTTGAGCTAGTAGAAAAAGTGGTTCGAAGTGCATTTCAGTTTAGAAGAAAATACTGCTTCCGCGGGATCGAGTAAGGATCGTTAATGAAAATTCTTAAGATACTGTTTCTGTAATACATCAGCTACTAAATCAGTTGAGAAACACTTGTAGCTATGCATTTGATTTTATTCCTCCCTTTTTCAATTTGTCATCATAGTTCATCAGATCTTTCCATTTCAGAATGGTTTCTGGAGACAAAACTATGAGATGAATCTCTTTCTGCTGTAATGATGTAATAATTACTGTGCATTAGCGCAGTTGAAGCTGTTAAAATTCGTAGGATAAATTGGTTTCCAGTAGTTTGTCTGTCTCAGGATCAACAAAAAAAAAAAGGCACCAACCACAAAAACTACAGCATTTGTTGGTTGGGTTAAAAAATGAAAGTCTCAACATTCAGAACCAAAGATGGCAGCGTGAGGAGGGAGGACGTCATCTGTGGGAAATTTTACTTAGTTGGGAATAATGTCAAAAGGTCAAATTCTTGTTTCTGTACTTGCCCTTTTATGGACTTCTTACTGACTTTAAAAATCCCCGTGTCTTACTTGTGGGAACTTACTAGGTTCTCTAACTGATGTAAGAAACCTGCAGTCTTTTCACCAAGGATTCTGTTAAAACTCTAGCATGGCCACAGGTCTGACTTGGTGTGGGGAAAACCCAGCGTTTGGCATTGTAGAATGTGTGATGGAACTGCGGTTAGGACTAGAGGCACGCTGCTGCGGCTTGGCCTAGCTGAAATTTGCCAAGTATGCTTTTGGGCTCTGATGCAGTCTGGAATAAGGGTGGATGCCACCCTACTGAACTACAAACCTTACATGTCACTATTTTAAAGGTGAACATAGAATTTTGCCTCTAGTTCTGCTTTTTCTGCTTGAAACAGTAAATGTCATTGATGTCTGGGATGCAGACATTGGATCTGGAATGAGTACCAATTTGCCTGTGTTAAGTTTTGAGCATGCATTTGGAGGTGGTTAGAAAAGATGAGGTATCCGAACTCTAGATCGATTTGCATTTGATTTACAGGGTAGTGGGGTTTTTTTTTTGTGAAAGAACAGTTTCAGTTGACAATGTATGCAGAAGGCATGCGCAGTCAGCTTATCTACATTACGTAGAATATTTTTGCCAAAGTTTACACTATGTAATCTCAAATTGCTAATAACTGCTCTACATTCTTTTGAGGCAAGGAGGGGGAATCTGAACTTTTGGACGTCACATATCCCTAGCAGCTGCCCTAGTAGGCAGCTAAGAAACACAATCCTCTTAGTCTTTAGCTGACCTGAAAAAATAGCAAATTTTGATGTAAAACAAGGCTGTTAAGTTCATTATAAGGTATCTAGCTACCTGTCTATTGTATATAATGTATAACACCAGGGTAGTAGTATCAGTTTACATCTGTGTGCAAATTCTGGGATCTGGGAAAGACATGGCATATAAGATGAAGCTGTTAAGTCCATGAAACAAAATATTGTAGTTCGAGTTGCTCTTCATGGACACTTATAAGATGGTTTATAGCCTCTATATAAAAGGTCATTAATATTTTTGGCTCCAGGTGTGTCTTTTAACTACCAAATCAAAGGGGAGAATAACTTGAAGAGGGAAATCAAAATAAAGCTTGATCTGGTTTAACCTTGCTAACTTAAATGCTGAACTAATGGGGGCATTTTTGACCAAGGCCTTGAGTAGCACACACTTCAAACCAGGTTGTTCCCGCAGGTCAATCCTTCCCTTATCATTTTATACCCTGTCTTAACTTTGTATTCTGCCTGCCCAACAAGAGCCATCACTTACTTCTACAAAGCCTTTTGACTAGGTTGTCCAGCCAGCCTGCAAAACACAGCTAGGGGGATGGGGGGTTCCTATATTAGATGCACAGCATTTTTAGGTCTTTGTCATACATACATACATGAGGCAGATCACTTGAAAATTGAGACATGCAGATCAACCATGTGCAAATTTTCTGCCTTCCTGACCTGTTGCAGACTCAAGAACTACTGCTAAGAAGAGCTAGTCCTTTCAATAGTTCGCACTTGGTAGTACACATTTTTGCGAGACATTAAAAGTCATTTGACTACTATTCATTAAAATCTGGGGAACTTATGAGAGAGAGAGGTGCTAATGCATCTGGCCACAGAGTAAATGAATTGATATGACCATGAACAGCAACAGAGCTGAAAACAAAATCTAGGCCTCCCAGCACATTCTCCAAATTCTAAATATTAAAAACTGAATGATAATTAACTACTCTTTCTCCTTCTTGGCTTTTTTCCTGGCATTGGAATTACAGTATTAATGACAAGTGATAAGAATATCTTTCCCATTGGAATGAAACACTTAGCCTGAAAGAAAGTCATATGGTTTGGCTCTGATGTGTTCTGCACAGTTTAAGCTGTTGTTGCTCTCTAAATAAGAGGCTAATGCTAAGAAGGCTCTGTGCCCATATCCATACCCAAAGCTCTTTTTAATGTTAGCAAACATCAACATGCATGTGTTTAATGTACAATGTATGAATATGCTTTCCTGTGTTGTCATAATTTGCATTTGCCCTTATACATTTCCATTTGCTTAGCTAATGAACTATATTAAGAGCGCCAGAGCTAAAATAATGATATACTTAACATAGCTTTACTATTAAGTGAATTCCCAAGAGGATCCTCTTACTCTTAATGGAACTGAATTGTCTGTCTGAATTGTTTTAATTTGTTTGTCTTCTTCCTGCACCTTTTAGGACCTTGTTTCCTGAAAGCGGACGTTTGAAAAGAACAGAACAGCTGATGATGACAGCAAACGTTGATCCAACTCTGCGTCCTTTTCAGCTCTCCATGTCACAGTTTAGAAATCTGTGCAATACGTACAGGAAAATGTGCGATGAAGACCCAAGCCTTTTTGTGTACAACCACAGAGAAGAACTAAAGCAAAAGAAGGCGGTGAGGAATTCAGTTCAAAGTACCAGTCAGCCTGAAGAGACTGAAGAGACTGAAGAGAAAAATCAGCTGTAATTGCAACAGGCTAATTTTTTTATTAGTTTTAACTCGTTGGTCTAGAGATGCTGATCCAATAAAAGGAGGTTTATATATTCCTACATCTGTGCACGTGTGGAAGAATTACTTTTGAGAAAGTGGTGGAGAGAGAGGGCTTTCCCATTTTATTTATTTGTTCCATTCAGCTGCAGACAAAAGTGAAAAGACAGTCCAGTTACAAGGTGCCTAAAGGTTCTTGTTACTTCAGGGCCATGGCTAGGACACATACCGGGAACAAGGCATGTTGTGAGACAGGTAATTAAGTCGGCATACTTCTGAAATAACTGAGTTTTGTACGGCTGAAAGTGCATTACTGAAACGTAAGAAAAAATACTTTTCATACTTCAGCATGTAAGACAGTGCTTGGATTTTTGTGCTCTTTTTATCCTGGAACATCCTACTGTGCAGAGTAATTTAAAAAACAAAAGCCAAAACTCTTCTATAAATATACTCAAGTGACTGGCTTAAAGGATGATAAAAGTGCACAGATTGCCTCATGGTCTGCTAACACTCTTCTCATTTATGCAAAAGCAAACAATTTGGGATTTAAAGCTCCAACTAGAGAAAAGCAGCATGATAAAAAGTAGAAAACATGGCTAAGTACAACACTTATTTGTCTTTTACTGTACAGGCTGGTAGAGAAAATAAAAAATACAGTCAAATAAAAGATTACAGGCCAAGCTTTGTTTTTGTATTTACACATATGTATAAAGTATAAACAGCATCTTGAAACTTACAAAAATGAACTTACAGCACTATTGTGCACTAAAACACATTAAAATAACTTAATTCTGCTTTAAATAAAGCAAAAATGAAAATGAAAGAAATAAAATGCCCAACGTATTGAAAATTCATTTTGCAATGCTCCTTTCCATTGTAATCCCCTCTGCCACTAAATAGCACCTTTTCCGCGTTACTTAAAATACTAACAAGGCCATCCTTCCCTTCCTCTCCCCAAGAACACTACATCATCTTAATAACCGCTTGAAAGGGATGAACTAATTTACAGACCTTGGCCAACTTAATCTATTTTTGATCCACAATAAATTAAAATAACTTAAGAATCCTTTACAGCTGTTTTTGTGGAAAAAAAAAATGTATTAGTGCACAAAATCAGATAGTAGTTTTCCTGCAGCTTCCATGAATTTGCTAGTTTTAAAGCAAAATAAGTTTGTTGAATTTTATGTGGACTTCAAATGAATATTTTAAATATAGTGCTTAGAAAGCTAGGATTTCCCATGCCTCTCCAGAGCTTCATAAAAACAGTCCTCATTAACTACAGATGTTAAACTCTGGACACTAAATTCTCTCTCTAAAATAGAGTTCAGATCCAGGTTCGTGGCATCAGAGTGACTGTCCAGGGACTGGTGACGTTCCTGCATTGCCGTTAAAGTCCCTCTGTTACGCTTTGTGCTGTTTACTTTTCTCTTCACTGGGCAGAAATGGCCACGCACCAGCTTTGGATGCTCGCCTGTCTCGAAGCCATCTCCTGCGTCATTTTCAGCAGCCTGATCCCGCTCACAGTCAGTACTCGGTTCCTCTGAAATCTTCAGCCGTTGGAACTGTATTTCAATGTCTTTTGTAGGGCTGCCCTTCTTTAGGCTCCGATAGTCGTCATCGTCATCATCATCACTGAGAATATCAGATTCTTTGACAAGAACGTTAGAGAAGTCGGATGCACAGCTCTGAACGTGTTTATCAGGAGACGAATTTTTGGGCTCCTGTATGCTCTCGGTGGTGTGGCAGCTGCTGCTCTGAGTACTGCTGCTCAGGCTGCACTCATCAGAGTCCGGGAAGGTGCCTTTCCCCTGGTCACCGTTCCACTCACTACTGGATGAAGTCTTCAGTACCTTCAAGGACCTTGTAGAAGCTGTGCAGAGGAAAAAGGCAGTTTTATTTTTTCGGCAAAACGTAAGCTGGATATACCGTCTGTCTCAGTAGCCCACTTGTAATTACAGTGAGTGTAATCTCATTTGATAATCATCCCAGGTCAGATGTGCCAGCGTTCTGATAGCAACGGTGCAATCCTGTGTCAGCGGTTTCATTCCACCTACCCCAGGGGTATATGCTTGCCTTCATGTGTAATATATAGAGGAGCCTCCAAAAACTGTAGTAATGATTTACACACACCTGCAGGAAAGCAAGACTGACTCAGGCGCCTCAAGCACCGGAGGGCCAGGTTGTAGGCCAGAGTTGAACTGTCCCGGTTCCTGTGATGTTAAGGGGATTTTACAGACAACTGATCAGATGGAGAACTTACTTGAAGTACCAGTAGCTACT
Organism: Phalacrocorax carbo; assembly: GCF_963921805.1. NCBI lineage: Eukaryota > Metazoa > Chordata > Aves > Suliformes > Phalacrocoracidae > Phalacrocorax > Phalacrocorax carbo. Next base: position 60,374,821 of record NC_087515.1, on the reverse strand, counting down.
CATTTACCTAAAATGTCTGACGCCTGTTCTTAATTAGGGTATCTGCTGGGATGCAGATTTAGGGCACTGAAAGAAGCAAGACCCCTGTCTTTTGCCAGTTGTTTTAGCTTTAAATGTGATTAGGGCTGAATTACTAAAGGGAACCCAGAGGAAAGAAAACTTAATACTGCACATCAGGTGTCTTGTTTCTTCCCAGCAAAATTAATTTGGGCCTTATTAAGTTTTCCCTTAAGAGGGCTAACGACACATGAAATGCGCGGATGCAGGGTGGGAGAACAGCAAGCTTGCTTATCTCCTCTAGCCTTTGTCATGCACTGAGTTGTGGAGAAACGCTACCACCTCCCCAGCCTGAAAAAGAAATGGGATTCGTGGGTCTGGCACACGACGCACTACAGACATGGTAATAATTGTGAACCTTCTGCCAGCGCTGGCGTCCAGACTGCATTTTTCACTTCGAAAACATGTTTCTTACCCAGTTTGGCTGTTGCAGGCACACGGTTCTTGAGTGGGACAAGACGATCTTTACATGTTTTCTCCAGTGGTAGGTCACATTTTATGTGACGTCTGAAGTTCTCCCGCAAAATAGAACGGATCACCTTCACAATGTTAGTCTTGTTCTCAGAGTCACTGCAAGTTTAAGAAAACAGATAACCTGATTTGCCCCTCTGAAGTAAGACACTATTGGGATAAAATCTGGGCCGCTCAATTTTGCTGATGTGCTTTAGTGCAGTGGGCTTTTTTTGGTAGGTTGCTTTAGTAGTGGTTTTGCAGCGAACAGCTTTATGTGTTGTTAGGCATTTCGCACACACTGTGTTCTGAGATCTTGGTTACTTCCACTTAGAAAAACGGCTTGAAAGGTAACTTCTGTACCAAGGGCTCACCCCTTAAGTAGTCTTTATCAGAAAGTAATTTCTGCTAACCAACTGAGAGTCTGATAAAGTCAGTTACAGGGCGCAAATCATACTGGATCTTATGATCATACATCTGTTCAGGTTTCTGACATTGGATCACTGTGCCAAAGTCACTCCCATTTCAAATTGTTACCCTTTATGCAGTTCAGCACTGGCACAGTCCTGAATTCAAAGCGCGAGAGCCGCATTAGAAGTGCGGATGCAAAGGTCACGCGGGGGGAAATATTTTATGTTTTAATTCTGTTAATGTGACTTGTCAAATACAACTCCCACATAAAGCTTACCTGCTGCACAACTGAAAAATTGTTTCTGGCCTGCCTTCTAGTTCTGACTTGGTGTGAATCAGTTCCCAGATAGAGCTGTTCTCTGTTCCTGTGCATGGAAGGAAATGTTAATTTTTGTATATTGTACATATTTCACAAAACCTTTGGCATTAGAAAGACCAGCGTAGAGCTCCTTTTCTCCTGAAGACAGTATTAACAGAGCCATGGGTGGATCCAGAAGATCTCACCCAAGGTGGAACCCAAAGGAAAGTCCCCTGAACTCTCCTGTTCAGCAGCCTCGTGCTGCTTTTGGTAACTTGACCTTCTCTCTCAGAGTGTTGCTTTCCCCCATTCTTACTGCCCTCTCACTGCCTTCCAGCCTTTGATGGCCTTCTCCCACCTAGTGACACTTTAGAGCATTTATAGAATTGGATAGGATCATAAAGATCAACTCAAAAGAGAAAAGGAAAACACAGCCCTCTACTACCACAGATTACACAATCAACCTTCCCACAATCAACTTTCCCACATCTGAAAAAAAGCAAGGGTCAGCACACACACAGCATAAGGGCGTCACCAGACCATCAACCATGGTAAATCGCCTTCCTGTTCTTGGTGTCTTTTCATTGGGGATTTCCATTCTGTCATTCCTTCCCATCATGTTGCATCTTACTGAACTCACAGAAGAAGCCAACATACCAAATGAATAAAGTCTGTTAATGTATAAAGGCTGTATCCCCCTCAATGTAAAGACAATGTAAAGAAAGTAGATAGTATTTTCTCAACACCTGCCTATTTCCAGAGGCTCCAGAAAGACATATGGAAGAAGCAGTGTTACAGAACTCCAGAAAAGCATTCAATCCTAAAGTCCTCAGTGCAAGGGAATTACCTGCTGTGTTCCCCAGTCGAACTTGAAGAGCAGATAAAGGAATCAGCCAACGAAATTTAAATGGATCCAGGTCCCCATAATTATGTGCGGCACGAACATTAGTAGGCTGCAAAAAGGAAAACAACAAGGATGTTTCTAAGAAGGAAAAGTTAAAAAGTCGGGTTTTTTGGTGTTGCTATTAAAAGACCTGCCTCTGAGGAGAAACTACATTCATTAGACTTTTTTCCTTCAGTGCCCTAACACGTGCTTGTAAATGTAGTTGAAGTGGTGATAGACACAACCTTTGGAATTTGTAATCGCTTCAGCTTTTAAAAGCACTTGTTTTTATGGATAAAAATAATACTTTGCATATAAGTACTACTAGGGAACAAGTTTCCCATGAAGGAACCCGCAGACTGTTGATGAGCAGAATACATTAATCATGTACCTGCTGCTGCTACATTTAGAGCCCCTCCATCTGTTACGATAAGCATGGTGCAGGACTTCACCACTGGTACTCAGGATATACAGCTTGCTACTTGACTTTAGCATTCCAGTCTTGTAAATGGGGACAGAGGGGGTTGTTTTTATAATGCCCTTTTTCCTTCCCTTCCAGGTGGTCAAGGGTCTATAAACAGAACTCATTAACCTACACACTACATTAAGGTTGGCCATCGTAAATGCCATCTGGAACAATTAATGATTCCTACATGACAATGTTTCATATTCCACCTGTTGGAACTAACATGGGGCTCACACAGAGAAGATGCTACTGCTTACTAAATAACAAAACATATTTATTGCTACACAAATACCATCTCACACTGCAGTAGGATCCTGTGCACAAACACCCACCACCTCCACTGATACCAGACTTACCATTTTCTTTTTCAGTTTGTAGTTCTCCTTATACACCAGTATTACAGCCCTCTTAAAAACTAAAAGAAAGAAAGGAAAAAAAAAATTAATTACAGGTGTAATATTCAGTGAAAATATTATCTTGGAAAAGCTGATGAATGTAGTCACAGGAATGTGAAGGATGAGATATAAAGCTTGAAAAGCACCTGCCCTGTATTAAGATGACAACTGGGTTTTTCATCCTGCACTTGTTTGTGCAATGGCAGTATTTTTTCCTCAAATTATGTTCTGACCGGTTAGGATGAAGCCCTTCTGCACCTTTACTTTGAAACTACCAGCAGCCTGTCTCCTGGTAGGTGAAGCAGTCTTCATATAAACAAATATAGCAGATGTAGGTGAGATATAAAGGTACAGGTTTTCTTTTTCTAATTGGTGGATGTTTTCAAGTGGAGTGAAGGGCCTATAGCAAGAGAGGGCTGTGAAAAAGACACTAAGTCTGTTCTTCCTACACTTCAGCATTTGTTTAGTTGGAAATTCAAACATCTCAATTCCTACTTCTCCATTTGCAGGAATTCTCTGGTTTCCACAACATCCAACTGGAGCGGCTCACTAACATTATCTAACCTTTCAGCCTCCAGGGAGGCAGGGATCAGGAGCAGAAACATGGGGGCATTGAAGCTCCAGCTGAACTAAGGGATGGCTCTGCGGAGCAGTCTTGGATCCCAGATCAAACTCCAGGGCAGTACAGCTCTATCCCTGCTTATGCATCCACGTTTCCTTTCAGTGGAAAAGGAGAGAGGAGCAGTGGTATGTAGCTGAGTCTCTTCCCTGCCTGAAGCCAGGATGCAGCCATAGCAAGCACTGCATTTACCCCAGAGCTTGGTGGTTTCCCTCAGTTGCACGTATTAGGTACATTTTCTCAGATGCCCATGTAGGGTTTGAAGTGAGAATAAAACTCAGTTTCCCAAGTGGCAGACAAGTAGTCTGCCATTTATTCATACATGTCCTGCTGGGAAGCATCTGGCATACACGGATCACTGCTTAGCTCATCCAAGGACCTGGGAGGTAGCTCCTGTTTGTTTACTGGTGGAGGCATCTCCTCCCCTAACCTGTCATGCTTCCTGGGGGAGGAGCGCACAACAGCTCTGAGATGGAGAAACTTGCCTCTCATCAACCTGGAGTTGTTCTGTAGGTCTTTATCCAATGACATTTTGAAGAAAATTTTTTGAAAGAAACGGACATGCACCTGCGATGTTTCACAGGGAGATTTAATCACTTAGGTAAGTATTAAATGATTAATTGTATATATACTATTAAATAAAACTCTTGGTTGTATGCTTTCATTTCCATATTCATTTCTCAGGTTAAATTATTATAATCTGGATGGGGATTTCAATGCAGCAGCTGTAAAGCAGAGGTTAGCCTAAGTTCCCAAGAGTAGAATAAATCACCATTTTCCTACCAGCCTCCTCTGAAAGCTTGGTTTAGCAGATTGCTCTAAAGAGAATATTGTCTCTTGAAAATCACCAATTTCCCTAGTTCACACATAGGCAGGAAAGCAGCTGAGGTTGGCTCACAGAGCAAACAGGAACAGCAAACAAACGAATGGAAACTTTTCTCATATTAAGAAATATATCTACGTATTTTTTTCAGATAGAAGTCTACCCTAGATATCACATGGCTGCAGGGAAAGGAGATGGTGGCTTTCATCTTGTGAGAAGCTTTAATGTCGTGATCTTTAGATTTGAAAGAGCAGAGAGTCATTAAGGAAGACACTTACCAAACACTGTAAGTTCAAGGTCTTTTCTTGCTTTGCCCAGTGATGGGAAAGGGTTCAGCCAAGAAACTGTAGAGTGCATCAGAAGTTCTCCCATTGAAAGCTCTGTCACCTGTATTAAATTATAACAGTAAATAATATAAATAGGTAGTATAAATATACACATCAGTACTGCGATCCACATATGCGAGTAAAACATTAATGAGTACACATCAATAACTTTAAGGATCCATGTTTTCTGTATTTACAGTATGTACAGAGAGAAAGGCAGAGAGATCTGCACTACAGCAGGAAAGTGTGAGTAATCCCCTTTGTAAAATACGTAACAACTATAGAAAGTAATAGCCCCTAAGTTATGGAAGCTGGATATAAATTCTTACTATTAATATATCAGAAGAATATTAAGTTCGTCCGATGATCTGTCACTCACACATAGCCACTTGTGAACTGGCTGATTTATTAGCTGTAAGTATCTTTAATTTCTATAGAGTAATTAGTACTAATGACACTGCCAATGGCAGAATTAATGGAGGTCTTGTACTCTGAGGCTGCTTGCTTCTGTCGGACACAACGTAACGCTGAAGACTCTCCCAGACTGTCAAGTTTTGTTTCCCCATAAATGATAGGAAACCAGGTAGCCTACAGGGGTGATTTGGCATTTATTAGGAGGAAATGAAACAACTGAGATGGCATTTCTCATTATCTGACCTTCACCTTTATGGTTTTGATCTGCTTAGTAAGTGTTTGATGTAAATAGCTAAGTTCAGACCTTGCTGCCCCAGTTCTGGGAGATGCGTGCACACAGTCTGTTTAACTAATGGTTTTTGCTCTGACAGATACCCGCGGATGCCTCAGCGCTGGAAGCATAGCAAATGAGAATAACAGACCTTAATGTAAAATCCATCAAATTGCTATTTTCATTTATACGGGTGAAAAAAATATCTTAAGAACTTAAATCGTCCAGAGCATAAAATCTGAGTGCCTTGGGGCATGGATAATCTCTGCAACATTTGAGAAGAGGAGGATTTCTCCTAGTGAGAATTACGTCTACTCCTGCCTGCAATTCCTGTCAGTCCAGAAGGCGGGTCTGGCAGCTGTCTGAAAATTTTACCGTAACCTACTGATGAAAAGAAACTTGACAGGCAGATATGAAACGGAAGTCAAATTATTAAAGGAGAATGGAGGAAGCTCAGCACAAATAAGTTCCCAAAATTACCTCAGGGACAGATAAAACACCCAATGGCAAGCAGGATGATGCTTCAGAAGCTAATAAAACACATTGTTCCTTCTCTTACCTCCTTCTCTGCTCCACTTTGATCTGCAACCAGTTGGTCAAATACAGTGCCATAATCTTCATATATCTTCTGCATCTCGTTGATGTGACTTGCTACTTTTTCCATTGCCTTCAGCGCTTCTATAAGGTTTAAAAATTTCATAGACAGCTATGTAATTCAATTGTATCTTCTAAATATGACATTTTTTATTGAATTCTACTGGAGGCAGGCAAAACAACGCAGTGTTCCCAAGGTGTGGTGAACAGAATTCTAGCTTTATATCTGTGCTTTCTCATAGCAACAGTAGAAGGTGTGCTTCCTGATCAGAGTGAGTGAAAAACTCTCATCTGGCATCTTAAGTGCCTGAAAAGGCTGCAGTAAGCATTCCAGTGATAATCCCCCAGGTGTATGAATGTTCCTATCAACATGATAGTAAACAAGGTTAGGTTTTGCATCTTGTGTATATAGGGCCACTAGGATCTCTAGAGTAATCTACACCCATACTAGGATAAGTCATCTGATGAGCTTTAATGGAAACAAATTACATTTGGCTCACCAAAGAACAGACAAAGAAATAGTGCTAGGTTGTACAAGTTCCTCGAGGATCGTACCCATGAAATTAAATGCTGGTGGCCAGGTTTTGTCTACATTTTGTTTTCTAAGAATGACATTAGATTTCATTAGACTTTTGTGTTAAGTCATAAAGGAGTTGGAGAAGGGCACTTAGTTTCTCCAGTCCTGCCAACTCTTAATGGTGCAGCCTTTTAGAAGTTTGGCATCCATTCTGACCTGCAAGTCAGTCACCCCCAGCTTGCTTGTATGGGCAAGGGAGCAGTATTAGAAGCTCCCTTTGAAGTCAGTAACAGCCTCATGACTTTTTGCTGACAATGCATTTTGCCTGAATATGTTTTGTTAAAATGACAATCTTTCCATAAAATAAATCTCTAGAGTTTCATCACCAGGTGCTGACAGACCTGAACTGGAATTTGCCAGGGTGAAGTCCCAAGCGTGCAAGCCTAGAAAAGCAATCAACTCTAATATATGTTCGACAGACAGGTCTTTCTATGTGGGAAGACTGCAAAGCTTTGACACAGATCTCTTCTACGCAAGCAAGAGTCACAGCCAAACCTCATACAAGTAACATTTCCTTCTGTGGCACTCTTTGACACATTTCAAGAACTGAATAATAACCACAAGATGGAGCTTTGGTCAGTGTTTCCCAAGGTGGGGGGGGGAAGCAACACTATGACCTGACATACTCCTGTGTGAGAACTGTGGAGAAAGACCCCACTCCTATTTCCCATGGCAAATCTGGGTATATCTACTTCTCAAAGGGACTTGGACATATCAAGTAGGACTTCTCGCTAAAAGCACAAAAAAGCTACTTACTATTTTTAAGGAGAGGGAGGAAATTCTCTCTAGGTTTTGACAAAGTCTGTGCTATCTACCAGAATGGCTACCTGCATCTTCAGAAAGGGCTGGAAATAGAACTTAACTCATATTCATTCTTCTAGAAGACAGAAGTTACCTGTCAAATGATAGTGCTCCTCACTCTCGTTGTCTGTCAAAGACACCAGCTCTTTTAAAAGCAGAGGGTACTTCAGCACTCTCTGAACAGGCTTTATGAGATACGACTCCAGTGTAGAAGAGTGTTGCTTTGTGGGATTTCGAGCATCCAGAAAGGCCTTAAAGGCACTATCTGTTTTGGCTAGATGTAAATATAAGAGTTGGTCAGTTGAACATGGAAATCATAGAAGCTACAATAATTTGAAAGCACAGAATTGCAACTTGTAACCAGCACCAAAAGCCTCACCCTTTTCAACAGATGATTTACAAAGAAGTTTATGCTATCCATTTCATAATAATTTCCTGCACTAAATAACATACATAAGGGCTAAGAGAGCAACTATATCAAGGTGAGATTATTCCTCAGTGTAATTTTTCAGCTGTACTGGAGTGGATGGCAGAGGAGGTCATTCCTAACGTTCTATCATTTGTTGCTGCCTTTTGGAGTATGAAGTGGATCTGCAGACGGCACAAACTTGTGGAAGATGTTTCTGTGGCTATTCAGGCTAATGCCTGAATATTACAAAAGGAATCTCCTATCCCTTCAGTTCTATGCCACGCATCAGCAGAACGGCAGATCTTAGCTATTCCTATTGAAAGATATCCGATTAGTCCTTGCTTGTACCCATATTCTTTGCAAATTGATGAGATTTGTTAGGGTAGTTCGCTGCAGTTTAAATTCATGCAAATGAATTACAATAATGAAGACAATAAATTACCTCTCTCGAGAACTTTCTGAACTTTGATGTGGTTTGCACAGAAGCCACTGTACAGTTTAAAGTGGTCAGCGTAATACAGAAAGGAGCCCCCGAGGGAAAACAGCAATTTCTGAAATCAACACAATCAAAGTATTAATTCATTACTAGAATCCTAAATAAATGTTCAGGCACATAATGCAGAGACTTAACAGTGAGATTATCCGCTATCTTTCTATATATATCCTATATTTAATTTTGTCAATATATATAAAAAACATTAATATACTACTAGTAGTAGCTCTGTGGTGTTTCTGTATTCTTCTGGGTGTAGAGTTCAGCCTCTTTCAGCAAGGCCTGCAATCTTCCCTGTTCTCCCTGAGCCGGTATCACCACTGCAGCCATTCAGTCTTACTGTATCTTTCAGGGACCACAGGAACAAAAATCAACACACATGTAACAGGGTATGTTGTGCTGGGAAAAACACACGAGCGATAGGAAGCAAGGCCTGAAAGTGCCAAAGCCAGAAGGGACAGTGTAAAACACAAACACAGAGGACTGCTTTCCAACTGTTTTCCTTCTTTCAGACAGGTGGAAATTACAGGGCACCTCTGATGTTCTTGGATGAAGGGGTGGTTGGGAAGATGTGGGAGGGACTGAATCACGAGGGAGATGTTTTTAGAAAAATGCTTCCCAAAGCAAAGATAAGAAAGAGGAGTGGTGACAGAGGAGGGGGAGGAGGCGGCCAGCCTCCCCTGTTTTTAACCAATGTTTGTTCCACAAACTGCAGCTAGTGTCCAGGAGACCTGCCAGCAGTCTCGCCCTGTCCTGGTGACAGGGACTCCATCACTCCACCGCCAGGGAACCTACTTCCTCCAGGTAGGGCAGGTACTGAGTGGTGCCACTGTGACGCCATCTACAGCCATTTACACTTAGGTCCTCTTCTTGGAGCAGCTCATGTGACATTTAAGAGGAAAAGCTCCCAGTCTGTAGTGGGTGAACTGGGCATAGTGGGGAGGAGCGCAGGGCAGGGCAGAATTCAGCCCAGTGACAACAACCTTTCTACAGAGGAGTTCTGCACCATAAGCACTGCTAGTTTATAGCTCTCAAAATCTACTCTGCATCTCCCACTTTGCATCCTCTGCCATGGGAAGGAGGATGATAAAAGCATGGAAAATAGCACTTATCTTTCACTGCTGAGTAGTGGTGTACTCCTAAGTAAAGCTTCAAATGTAAAAGCAACCATCTGAAACTTAAATATGAGTTCTTAAAGCCAGATTCCCACAAACATTTCCAGGCATGCTGCTAGGTATTAAATGACCAAATATTTACCCGGAACTGGGATGGTGTTTCCAGTGTATTAAAATCTGAGGAAGAAGATATTCCATCTTCAAGGGTCTCCAAAAACACCTTCTGAAAATCCAGCATTTCTGGCAGACTGCCGAACAAGGACTCCATCTGTGAAAAACATCAGGCTGTGAAGTACAGAACTCCATGCATCTACCTTGTCTTGCAAAAAAGTCCACTAAGGAGATGTGATGCACAAAGAAGTTGCAAATGTCAATAACATCTTCATTACTACTTTTCAAGTACGTTTTAAAAAAAAAAAACTTACAAAAAAGTGAAGATTTCTTAGCAGTTAAGTCAGAAGAACAATTACCCTTAAAAAAAAAGAAGTGACGCATGCACCAGACAGAAAGGCACTGACTGGTATAATTCCTATTGTTATCTTCACTGTTTGCTTTTTCTGTCATGCTCTCAGCAGCGAAATACCCAAGTGCCAAGGTCTTAACCCATGAAAGAATGAAAAGCACATCTTTCAGTTATTCCCTCACCTCATCCTGGGTAAGGAAGGTTTCATTTTGAAGGGGCTCCAAGTATAGCTCGAAGAGGCAGCTCAAGTCCTGCAAGAAAGGGAATTCGTGCACTTTTTATGTAACAGTTTTAAATTGTTGTTTACACAACAGCTGTGGATAGGGGTAATTTTTTGGAATGAACTAAAGGTACAATTCCTTTTCTGTAACAAAATCAGCTGTGCGTTGTTAGCACTAAAGTGATTGTTAAATTAGACGCAAATTGATTTCAGTGTAATATTTTTGTTTCATCCTTAAGGCTTTACAGATTGATTCTAACAAATTACATTAGTACAGCATGAGGAGAAAATGTTACAGATGATGGCTTTCTAAAGAGCCCGTGTATATGAACAGCATCAAATTTTTTAATCATGCATGTTAGATAAACCATGTAAATAGCCAGTCATTTGAACATCAGCAGTAATATCCAGAAGGACACATTTTAAAATCCTATTAGGTATTAAAGTGTTCGGTTTTGTTTTCAGGGAGGGATGTGATCAAGGGCTTTTGCAGTCACTTCTTCAAAGTATTGGTGCCACTTTTTAAGACTTACTAGCCCACACCAAAGCATGACAGCAGGGCTGGAGCCTACTGCAGGGCTCTCCGACCCTGAGAAAAGAAATGGCAGAAATTCTTATGAAGAAGGAATAATGAGCATCCTCCTGAGAATGCCATAACAAGCATGTCCAAACTACCAGGATTTTGTCTGGTGCAAAATTTCACACATCAGTGGCCTCCATGGTCATGCTTTTCTTCAGGTGATTATAAGAAACATCAGCTCAATATACATGGGGGTCCATGTTCTGTAAAGCTTCCTCAAGATTTACAGCGCCTGGCTGTATTAGTGTACGGGTGGATGTGCCTACAACAGACTGAAAGTGTTTTCTTTTTCATATAGATTATTGCAGCAAGTACTTGTATCTGTAAGCACACGTTTTGAGATCAAGTGAAGTAGATGGTTCCCCCTTGCCAAAGGTCAATGAAATCAATGCTTTCGTATTTCTTCTAGCATCCATTCACATGAATTTAGGGTTCATAAAAAGAAGAGACATACATCTAACAAATTATGGACTAATCAGTTAAAGGAGAAATAACATATATGTGATGCTACAACCAACTGGAGTTAGCTTTGCTGATTCATAAATAATTATGCACTGTTTTCCACAATTAAGCTTTTTTTCTAATTTGTAGAAGAATCTATTCTGTTCTTCTACCAGATATATTTACATTCTGAAAACTATGGAAACATCCCCTGGAAAACCCCAACATTCAAATACTGCAGGTATCTACTCCCCACAAATTACCAGTCTTCAATATAAATACAAATTGACTAGGAACTAGAGCTACTAGATCAAATCCTACAGCCACTGTAACAGGCGCAAGCCCACTGAAAACAACAGGAACAATTAGATAAGTGGACTCTGTAGGTTATGGCCCTTGTAGAGGGCTGGTTATACAAAGGTAAGCATGAAATAATGTTAAGACCATCCAGAAATCATGGTCAGCCTCAAAAAGAAGGCTGTAGCTAGCCCAATTTTTTTTTTTTTTTACCTTGACGTAAGATTTCTCAGTGTCCATAAGTTCTTGGATGACTTTCCTCAATCTATCTGCATCAGAAAGGTGGCGAGCCAGTGGCCGTGGAGGTGGATCCTGGTTGTCCTTCTGTCCTTCCATACTGCTTGCCTGGACTTCTTGGAAGTTTCGGCACAACGCACTGATCTGTTCTGCGCTCTGTGAAATGAGAAGAAAGAGACAAGTGCAGATATTTTAGAATACAAGCTGTACTACAATTATTTTTAAATTCCTCAAATTTTGGCCTTGTTCCAAATTCAGGGGCCAGAGCACGCCATTGATTTTTGTCAAATATGTATCTTGATAGCTTTGAACAGCTTCAATTTATAGCAGATCCAGATCACAGCAGTGAAATGAAATGAAAATTTTCTAGTGAGTTTCGAGAGCAAATTATTTTCAGTCCTCATACACAAGCCCGTGGGATGCAAAAGACGAGAGAGCAGTCAGATATACCATGTACTTCGATTCCTGTGACATTAGCATCAACACTGTTTTCCATCTCTTAGATTTTGCAACACTCACTGCATCAAAATACAAAGAATTACTAGATAAAGATCTTTAAAGCATCCAGAATAACTGCTTTATTTGCCATCTGCTACCTACATTGTGTTGTGCGCTTTCTTCAGACAATGAGACTTGGAGCTGAGGGTTAGGATTTCAATGTCCTGGGTTTTCAAAAGATCTTTACTTTCTCTCCAGGGAAACAAATATGCATCAAGATTTTTTCCTTTCAGAAACAGCAAACGGAAACCTAAATCTTTGAGATTCTTTAGCAGAATGATAAACTTGAAGAAAACCCAGAAAATTTTCAGGCAAGGTAGGAGTTGGAGGTGGAACAACATCATCTTATAAGGCAAAGATGGAAGAGAAAGAGATTTTTCTGACACTGTGAAATGGTTGTGTAGTTTGCTCTTGCATGACCATCACTAATACCCACGACCAACTTTTTCAAGCCATACTGTTTAATGCTTAATTTGAAAATTACTCCACTGTTCTCTCTCTTATAGGATGTTTTCCTGAAAGCTAGAATATCACTGTCATTACCCAATTCTACCTCAACAGCTATTGGTATCTACCTCTTCATACTACATGAAACAATTCTTCTGCAGTGCTTCTGTCTTTCAGACACTCTCTAAGATACCAGACAGCTGCATATGCCGTGCCATATTTTACCTTCTATTTAGTGAATGCAGTCAGATGAGGGCTACATGAATGCTGCCTTATTTCAAGTGGAAGTCTTGTTCCAGTGATCTTGTTTCAGTGAAGAAATCAGGATATGAGTGCATTTCAGAACTGTCTTAATCTGTACTAATTTATTCCATACGCTGTGTCAGGTTGTCCTTTTTAGATCTCCTGATTCACCACCACTTATCTGTGTAACTAAGTTCACCAGCGTACTAGGTCATGAAATCACCAAATACAAAAGTTATTCTGAAACTGAACCGAGTTACGCAAAGCCTTCTGTAGGGTGGAGGGTAAATGCACTAGTGATATTAAATCTCCATCATTCATGTGACAAAACATAGGGACATCCCTCACACCTATATGATGGAAATAAATGTAAAAACGTCAAATATTTGCCATGTATTCCATATTACTCTGCAGCTTCTCATCCCCCAGTTTTGAACAATGCCACCACTCTAAAAAAAAATTAAGTTCATTTCCTCACTAATAGGTGCAAACATCTTCACAATCCTGTATGATGACACCTTGCAGGACTATGAAATTTAGATACCTTTTGCATTTACAACATTTATTAGGGCTCAACAAAACATAATGTAAATTGTTTGCTGGAATTACAACTGCACACTGATGGAATACATTTAAAAATCACAGTCACTCTGTGCCACTCAAATTAATTAGTGTTTTGGAAATAAACCACAACGTAAATTAGGAAAAGGGGGGTGTGCATTTTAAAGCAACTTCTAAATAGCTGAATGCCAAAGTACTTGAGTTTTGTTTTCTTTGTTTCTGATGTCAGAAAGTTTTGTATTTGTATCAGAATGACTCAGATTTTATGCTCTCTACAGCTCAAGATGCACATGGGCAGCTTGATTTACATCAACCTGATGCCTGATCAAGGACACTACATCAAGAATATTAGACAGTGCGTCATAAACATCATCATCAGGCAGAGTTTTATAACGAGGAGTTGAAAGGCCTCTATTCCTTCTCAACCACCTTTGCATGTAGGGCAGGCAGACATTGGAGAACACGCTGTGTTCTCCATCCCCTTCAGTTTTGGGGCTAGAACTGCCTCTGCCACCAAGAACCACTGGATAAGAGAGTATATGGAAATAGACGATACTCAACAAGAATAATATTTGAGCACGTAAGCAACATAATTTTGGTGTCAGGAATTGTTCTGCATAACTGGCCTAAGCCCAAGGCAGAGGATTACCCCTCAGCCATACTGCCAACAAGTAGTGATTTTTATAAACTTTAGTATGTTCCTGAATGTGTAAGGACTTCATGTTTGCAAGCCTGGCATTGAAAATATTGCCCTTGTCCTGCAGTGCTGCTTATGGGCTCTTGTCCTTTCCTGTAGTCCTGCTGCTGTCTGTCCTTCCCGTTATGGGAGGCTTCCGGACTGTGCAATATCTAGAGCTCATTCTCACTCTTTGTACCTGCTGTGGTACTTATATTTGGGTCAAAGCAAGCATGAAATGCTACTTGATCACAGGACAGAAGTATTTCACATTCATTCCTACACACTGCATGGACCATGGAAGATCCAGGAACCCATTTTGCCAGTGAAAACACAAAGTGTTTCACTTAGGTTATCAACCAAGAGCCCAATATTTATGAGAAACTTCATAATAGCAAAGAAGTAGAGAGGAATAAAACCTATTCTTGCTTCACATTTCGTCCCAAAACTCCCTTACCACTGAGGTCAGGATCTCCACCTTTTTTCCACATTGCTCTGGATGCTACTTTCTGCCCCCCACACTGAACAATGTCCTGCTCTTTATTATTTCTGCTGTTTGAAACAGATCTCTTCTAGAAAGGCTTTAGTGACAACCCCTAAGAACATCTTTTTTATATGTGTGGGCAGGAGAGGCCCAGCCTCTGCCCTGTTACTGATTGCAGCTGGGATTTCAAAGCCACCTGGGCATTCTGGATGTCAAAGCAGAGTTTGGCAGTCCAGCACCCTTAAGCCAAGAAGTGTAAGTGAAGCCCCAAGTTGGCACTACATACACCCACCATAATCTTGAATTAGTGGGAATTAACCCTGAATTTGCTCTGACAATGACACTGCAATGGCAGATTTGATTCTCAGATACATCTGGTAAACTCCTCGAGCACATAGTTTCTTTTATTTGCACAAGGCCAAGGCTATCTGTACTTAGTAAATGGTAAAAAAATTGTTTATGGCAACCTTTATAGTGTGCAGCTCGTCAGAATAAAAACACTTAAACTGGTGAAAAAAGCCCAGACATCTGACTGTGGGCAAGGCCACAAGGTAGCTGAGTGCAGAAAACTGAGGAGAGCGTACAGTGGAAGCAACAAACTTTCTCTAAAATCCATCACTTGAGCTTATGTATGCCACTTCCAGCAACATTTACAGGAGATTGCAAGCAGCTTCAGCTTACCTTTGGCACTGAACAGACAAGGCTAAAAATCAAAAAATTTAGACTAACAGTGCTAGAGTTGGGAAGGAAAACTGGAGCTTATGCAGGATTTATAGAAAAAACAAATACTTGCGTTCCAGGGAGAATGAAGTTAAGCAGCATTGTGCTGTTTTATTGACCATTTTCACAGATTTTCCAACAAAGCTGTATAAACCTTTCTACAGACCTGGCAGTCAGGGGAAGCACCCTCCTGCCCCATATTCTCTTGGCTTCTAAGAAAACAGAAGGATGTGTAGAAGCAGCCTTAAGAAACTTTGTTTTCATCCCTGAATGTTTGCAACTCATCATTAGGTCCCACATCCTTTTGCATGGAGTAGTCCCTGTGAGTGACAATTGCTCACAGTAACCTTAGAAGGAACAGTTCCTGTCCGCATAACTGCCAGCTTGGCCAGTGGGTGTCAAACACCACAGTCGTTCTCAGCTTGTCAGATGGAGATGAAGCATGTCCCATTTTCAGTAAAACTCATTATAAGAAGTACTAGAGATTATTCCTTTAAAATCAACAAAGGATACTTTTACAAGGAACCTCCTGCAGAATTTCTTTGCTCCTTGCAGACAAGCGTATCATCATCTGAGGCTGTGCTATCCCCACCAGAGTTAAAAATCTCCATAAAATTAATTGGTGAGAGAGCAGAAGACATTAATCAGCAGTGGTTAAGCATTAGCACAACAATTTCATGGCTACCCTGTGACTTTCTACTGAATGATACTGATTGAGCATAAATGCCTCACAAGGTCAATTAGCGTTACAGTCTCTCTGCTCATTGATGTTTATTTTACCCTCATTTATACACCTCAGGTACTTTGTCAGTTGGTCGAGGTTTGCTTGAAAAAGTGAGGGAAAGGAATATTTTGAGTAGGCTTAGAAAACTCTTCGGCCTAAGAAAGGCTCCTTGGGGCGGGGAGACGGGGGGCAGGTGTGCAAAACCATGCATGTCCTTTGACGACTTTTCAGATTCCTGTACCCTTGTGCAGGACACTGACCACATGGAGGACACCAGTCCTTTGAATTCCTTATCCAAAGAGGAAGCATGTCCAGAAAACATCCTGCAGAAAGAGATAAGCCTTGTACCCTCTAAAAATGAACAGCTAACAGCTCAGCTCTGCCTGATATATGTGTTTCCAGGAAATAAGACTGAATTCATCAGTCGGCACTAGAAATACAATTATACAGGATTTTGAGAAATTAACAACTGGCCAGAGAACTTTCAACATCCCTCACTCTCTGAAAAAAGGAAAGCTTTTGGAGATGTCCAACACTTTTCCTTTCTGTTAGAAGATATTTCTTTCCAGAATGAAGGCAGCCCTAACAGCTGGGTTTTTTTGTGGATCCATGACTCTACAGACTTCTCTGTCATCCTCAGACTGGGAAGTACTTTGTAACCAAGCAGTGTAAAAGGCTAGAAAGTCACAGGTCTTGGCTTCCTTAAAGATCACTGGAAAAAGTTGCCATATGTTACACACCAGTACAGTATGTGCACTCCTTTAAATTGTTTATTAAGACTAGAAAATTTCAGTGGAGTTTTACTGCAAACTGCCTTGGGAGATTTTCACCACAGGTATCCGGGCGAGACTGTTGCTCGGCTTCAGGCAACAGAAGCTAAAACAAGGTAGTAGACTCAGTCATTGCTTTTCCTCTGGTCCTTCTCCGTTTTTCCCCCAACTTCAAGGCCACTCAAAACATGAAACTTCTCCTGACTGACACTGCTGAAATTTTGGGGGTCTGTTTTGTTTAGCTGTGCCTCTTGCATGTCTTTTAAATTAAATGTTTAAAACATTGCTAAAGGAAAGGTATTTTTTAAAAAGTGCCCACTCAGGTCCTTCGTAGCAATAAGCCAAGCACAGTTAGACGTATGCTTTAAGGGGGGAGAAGCAACCCCTCTGTGCTGCATTTTGAAAAGTTGCCCTACCAGACACTACCAGACCAGACAACAGGGGAGGAGTTAAGAATAAACTTTTGCCTTTGAGTCAGAATCTCCCAGTTTCAGGGAGATTTCCATTAGCAAAGTCAGCCTTTTCTGGTAAGGCAAGTAGGTGTCAGCAACCACATTTAGAAATCACAAGTACAGTAAGAAGAGGGGTCGATGACGTAGTAACTCTTCCTTGACAGCACAAGTCAAGGCCTGAGATAAGGCTGAACACAGGGCTGTGTAAAAGAGCTAAGACACAACCCACCTGACATGGTGCCTGAGCTATTAATATGAATTGCATGGTGGCAAATCTTCCCTCTCATCTGCCACACAGAGAGGGATGCCCATCTTTCTCCTTGGGTATAGAGAAAGAGCCGCTGACGACTAAGGTACTTGACTAAAATGCTAGTTATAAACCAAGTCATGCAGCAGGGATCTGGGTCCAAGAGCCTGTGTCAACCAGGTCCCGAGGACCAGCAGCTCCCACCGAGTTCATAGATGCTGTGCTCAGCTTCTCTAAAATCACTCTCCAAAGTCACCTGATGCAGCACATACCAAAGTCAAAGGCAAAACATAAGTAATTTCCTTCGCAGAATGTTAAATCCTGACCATACAAAATGTAAACATGAGAGCATCAGGAAAACAAAGAGAGAGGAACCATGACAGCCCAGGTCACAGAAAGGAGACTCTTGTCAGATAATATTAAAGCACACAATGCAAATTTTCCCAAACCCTGATGTTGCAAAAATATTGTCGTTCTTTCCTTCTCCATGTCCTTATCCTGATGTTGTCAATTTTTAATGCAGAAGGCTCATATTTTTCTACCACCTGTGTAATGTATTTACAGCCTTCTTATATTCCCCCAGCAGTACCTTGACTGTAGCTTTTATTTTTTTTCCTCCTTGTTTCCACAATCCTAAATTATTTGTCAAAAAACAGAGAAATAGTTAAAACATTCATGCTGCAGTTATTTCCAAACTTTCCTGAAGAATCATGTTAAAACCATCCCACTTCTTGTCAAAAACCGGATCATGACTTAGTTCTT
The DNA here is from genome assembly GCF_963921805.1 of Phalacrocorax carbo. Taxonomy (NCBI): domain Eukaryota; kingdom Metazoa; phylum Chordata; class Aves; order Suliformes; family Phalacrocoracidae; genus Phalacrocorax; species Phalacrocorax carbo. Next base: position 60,356,597 of record NC_087515.1, on the reverse strand, counting down.
TCTCTGACAGACGCGAGAAATAACCATTTGCTTGAGCCCCGCAGCAAACAGTGCAGGCAACCAACCCACCCTTCCCTCCCCCCAGACTTCAAAAAGCCCAAGCCTCTTTCCATGCAGCGTACTGGTATAAACTCACCTACTGACTACGTGTTAGCAGAATCCATTATTTGATTATTAATGTTTGGACAGTCGCTATTTATCAAACGCAGACAGCCTGGCATGCTCACGCAGCCCCCGTCACCTACCCTAGCCTAATTAAGCAGCACCCCCCAGCTTAACGAACGCCGCTGCAGGACTCACCACAGAAAACATCCTGTGCAGGGAGCCGTACGCTGCTGCTGCCTGCTGCTGGGTTTTGCGAGCCAACGCTAAACTCTTAGCTCTGGTTTTACTCCTCCTGAAGGCGGGCATTGTGGCTTGTGAATACAAACTTTGCCAAAGGAAAAGGCCCCTCAGAAGGAAGCCACGGACATTGCGATCCCCCACGAACACACCTTCTCTCTGAACTCAGCTGCACAAGTTTCTCTTTTGTGCCGATTAACGAAAATCAGAGAGACTGTCAATGTCCCAGTGTAACAGGGCTAAGCAGCATACGAGAGCACGAACAGACCTGCCATGCCTCCCTTTGTTACTACAAACCGGGGAAAATGTGCCAGATGAGAAGATTTTTTTACAAATAGCTTGGTGTAGTCAATGCAGGACAAAGCGCAGTACGGCAAGGGACGGTGAGTTTTATCTCCCCAGAAAGGTACCTGCCTCTGTGCCTGTGAAATTTACTGCATAAACAAAACATCAGCTGCTTTGAGAAAATTAGCCAAATACCTAAAAATATCTAGAGGGTGCTGACTGCCCTGAAGGTCACTGTGAATTATTAAAGGTACTGCTGCTGTGTGAAGGGTATATGCCGCTAAATGGTGTGCCATACAAATGCTCTTGCAATGATAAAATGAAAAAACAGCGGCTGTCTGGATGATTTCTTTACATAATTGTGTTTGTCTTTTGTTTGAACTTTTTTAGTTGTAATTTCAACAATAAAAAGACATTTAAACTGTGCTGTAATAAATTCAGGCTTGAAAGTAAAAGTCCCCATGTTGATATATTTACAAAAAAAACCAATTGGCTCTACAGCTAGGTTATTCTAAAAACAGCATAACTTTAAATAAAACATTATAGGAGACGAATGACACCACTGAGCTGAAGAGTTCAAGACCGACAAGCAATTCATTAATAAAAGGAGAACTCTACCAGTGGCATAATAAAACACAGTAACTCCCACATTCCCTCTATCACAGCACTGTTGGAGAGCAATGGTGCTGAGCTATAAGGCTTCATCCAACACCACCCTTGCTACCACACATCGCTTTCTAGCAAACCCTTTTCTTGAACCCAAATGATACACCAGGCCTTGGTATGTATATCCTTGGTTATGCGTGTGCTGCTTCAGAGGTTTCAAGGATATTCACCTTCATACAAGCAAGGGAATGACGCAGCCCTCGCCTTTAATTGCTGCAATTAAACTTACATCCCTCTCTTTCCAAATCATTAGCGCAACTTGACAGCTCAGCGTTTGCCAAACCGTGAAGCTCAGTTGCCGAGCAGCGGCCTGTCAGAGGAACAACAATGCTGGATCCCTGAAACAACACACTGCTGATAAGCCTCACAGAGCGCATCACAGTAGCAGGAACCTCTCGACAGCCAACGGACTCTGCCCTTTCTTTTGGAGACAGATACTGGATTCACCGCGTGAGAAGACTATATAACAGAAAATTGACGGAAGAGTCTTGAAAGAGCAAGAGAGGTTTCGCCTGCTCTCTAATGTTTCATTTTTCAGCGGGCATACAGCCTGGTTTAAAAATCCAATTATATGGACTACCGCTTAGCACATACAAGGCTACTTTTCTAATCCACCATTAGTGGTTCCCTCTGCAGTAGCCCACAGACCCTAGGGATCCACAGACCAAGTCTGAAGAGAAAAAAGAGTAAAATCACTAGTCTGGGAAATGAAATGTTTACAGTACTGCATATGGCGTTGAAAAAAATAACACAGGTCAGGTCACCGGATCCATGTTTATCAAGTGTATAACTATACTTTCTGGAAAGGTGCTGTTTCTCTGTTTTTCCATTTTCTATCAGCATGAGTCGTGGCAATATCAAGCTCTGTTTTTGTAATAGATATGTGTTAAAACACAGCTCATCCACTGGGACTGAGGAAAAAAAAAAGACTGCTAAATTTCAGGTCCAAGCAATATCATCCATCTTGATGAAAAACAATGACAGGCCTTTTTAATTCCATATTAGGAAGTTATTCGTCCCCAGATTTGCTAATTAAGCCTGAGTTATTAGCTAGCCATATGCCAGCTAAAAGATGTTACCAATTAGCAGATCTTTTTAAAAAATGTGTATTCATTAGAAAAAAACCCTGATGTTTTGGTAATACTTCCAACTCCTATTGAGGGACTTGGATAAATCAAAAAAGTGAAAAGCACAAACTCACATAAACTAAATTAATGAAAGCATTGTCTTTAGCCTTTCTTCTTCTCTAGAAGCACGCAACAAACACTCAAGCCCTCTTCAAGAGCATGTCTCCTATGCAAAATTTACATGTAAAATAATAACTTTGAAATACTCCTAAGACGACTGGAAAAATGACATAGCCTTGTTGTTTATTCCTTTGTGCTTTGAGTAACACACGTTCCCTTTACAGACATCTGGTTTTCATCTTTCCATTTTAGTGGCACCAGGCTTGATAGTTACCATAACAGTAACATCCTTCATAATACAGGCTTCCCTCTATTGTCCTGATATGTCTAGGTGCGCTTATCTGCATCAAGTTTGTTTCCCATCCTGCTTTTGCCCTTAATGCATGAAGGCAAAAGGCTAATTTTGCTCTGTCTGTATGTACTTTGAATTAAAGAAGATGTCGGTTTGCCTGCGGGACAGTTCTGAGAGCTTGTGGGCTACTTCAAAACATCAGCCTGGACCACCAGTGAAGCAGAAGAATAATTTGTATACACAACATGTATTGTTCGTATATAAGAGTGTGTGTGTGTGTGTGTGTGTATATGTGCGTGTATATATGTGTGTGTGTATATGTATGCACATATGTAATACACACACACATATATATATAAAAATATACAATATATACCTACATACCCTGGTCTAAAGAGGAGCTCTGTGATATTAGTGGTCTCTAAGCATTACAAGCTCGTGCTTAATTCAGCTGGTCTCCAGATCTCTACAGTGACCTAGAAGGGACTCTGGATTTTACTTTTTATAAATGTGGGTGGATGATTTTTTTCAATATTTTTCTATCACGCCTATTATACTAATAACATGGTTTTTAAATGCCTTCAAAATGTTTTTCAAAGCCTAATTGACCACAGTGAAGACATCTGCTTTAATTCCAGTGCTAAAAAAATTAGTTAACATTCCAAATGTTTAAAATGAATTCTTGTTTAATTTTTAAGTATCCTAAATACTGTTTGCAGCATTCTCACCCAAAGTGTTTTGTGCTGAATGCAAAAACTTTTTCTCAAGTGCTGAATTAGAAACTATGGCAACAAACAAGATATCATCTTTCACAATATATTTTTGCCCTGTGGCTTCTTGAGAGGCAGAGAGGGTGACCCTTATCTCTACTTTTTAGTAGCAGGCATATTGCATTTCAATTGTTAAAAGATGCAATAATCCCTCTGTAAAGAAACACTGACACCCTGAACTCATCAACCTCTCCCCTGGTTTTGGCGGGGTTTTGTTTGGGCGCTACAGAAGGATTCTGCTGCCTCAGAAGGAAATAATCATGATGTGAGTGAAGGTCTGTCTGCTCTCAGTATGTTAACAATAGAGACAAAGGCACACAGCACTATGGACAACAGGTAACAAAACATTAAAATCTGTTGGAACTTCCCTGTATATCTGACTCAGCTGACCCCTTTTTTAAATTTTCTTTCCTCTTCCTTCCTTTCAGGTATCTTTTTGTTACCTTTGATTTTGCTGCAGGTAGCAGATTTTTTCAGTTTTGGTATTCCAGGTCTACCTGTGGCCTTATGTGTTCCCGACAGCACGACATAGGAATCAAAGCCTCATTGAAGTGTATGATGGTACCCAGGATGTATTTGTCTGAAATCCTGTATTGCAACGTTGTGTGACTTTGAAGTGACTTTGTGTCCTGTCAGTAACTGCTGGGCACATCGGATACCTCGGCATGCGCTAAAATCATGCTTAAATGCTTCTGCATCACAAGGGAAAAACATGTATGTTATTGTCAGCACTGCAACCAAACAGTATCTCAGTCTTAAAAAAACCCACCAAATAGTCTACAGCTGGCAGAGCAGTTACCCAGTTCCCTGAGTCTGTCAGAGTGTGATTAGGTATCTCTGCCTTTGATTTCAAAGTGAAATGCTGCTGTCATATCCTGCACTGCAGGTGACTGGGGTTGCCTTTGGAGGCCCAGGGTGGTGGACTCTAAGGCAGCTTCCTGCCCTTCATCAGTGAAGTCACAAGTGTCTCCAGAGACGCTGCTAGCCATATCCTGTTGCAATGAACCAGAACTGTAGTTACACGCTTCACTTTTCACCTGCAGGTAAGCCTCGTGGATTTTTTTCCCAGAAGACTACACGGAAAGGCTGTATTTTAAGTCATCTTCCATCGGCTTCTTTCATTTGCAAGCATTAACACAACACAGTTTCTTCTCCTGATCAAAACCATCTGCACATTTAACACTGACAACTGTCACAGTAATTTTGAGAGGATGTTTCCTTCAGTCAGAGGAAAGACAACAAATACCACCTATCCCCCAAACCCCAGCGACCCAATGTAATAGCAGAAAACAGAGCAACACAAGTTTGCAGTTCTGCATGCAAGAACTGCAGAGTCTCCCTTTGCTTTTCTTTCTTGCCATTCTTGCGACTCCCCACCAGTAACGATTCACACAGGTCTCCATCCAGAGCTTGACCTCATGTCTGGCTGCAGGTTCACTCTAGATATAACACCTTTCATACTTTAAGCTTTATGGTTTCTAGGCTCCTCTCTATGTTAGCCAAGACAGACAACTGTTGTATTTGAATTTTGGCCCATCCATAGGGTGGCTGTGCTGCATTTAAAGAACTGCAGGATCAACACAATAAAGTGAAATCCAGGACTGGGGGCAGCAGCAAGCACTAACTGGTAGGTTTACAGCAATTCTTCTGTAACCTAGACCATCAGTTTTGCTGCCTTCTCTGACAGACGGAATAAAATACGGAAACCTCGATTAATTAGCAAAACTCTTACAGACTTCTAACAGGCTACAGTTTCACTTTTATCACTGATAGCCTTCTCAAAAGGCACATGATGACAGCAGGGGTCTGGATGCGGCTCCACGCTGCTGGAGCCAGCAACTCTGGTTGGGGTCACCACAGGCTGGGCTGTCTGCAAGGGAAGCACAGTAATTAGCAGAGCTCCCCACAGGCTTCTCTTGCGCTGCCGATGCAGAACTGTCCCCTCCAGGCACAACTGAATCAAGGAAAACCACTGCTGAGGAACATACTACTTTCCCATGTTAGCTCTTAGCCTCCCTAAATGCATCTCACATCTGGAAGGAAATGGCACTTGGACTGCAGAGGAGTATACATGATTTTGAGAGTGTTACGTTGTTCATCCCTTTCCTATGAAGAACACAAGAAAAGGATGTTAATGGCAGACTACTGCCCAAGCTTTTGGATCTCAGCAACTGCTAAAGAAGAAGTTCTCATGATTAAAATAAAGATCCTTAATGTCCTATGGATGCTGAGTAAAGCTTCAGGCAGGCAGCTCTCCTGCAATTAATGACATGCTGTGCAAGTGGGAACTGCCTGGGCAATGCAAAATAGAGCTAATGAGATACTATCACCATGAACATCATTTAACTGGAATTGCCTCCATGCAAGAAATAGGTTTAGGGCCATATGGGCATACCACTAGTTTCTTCTTCCTCTTATTTAACTTCTCCCAGAGGGACCCCTGTTGAGCTTCTGGTCATTTCTGCTTGGCTTTCTTTCAATGTAGCTCAACAACTGGTGTTTATTTGATTAATAATAATATTTGCCTTCCAAGATTTTTTATTTTTACAATCTTTGCTTAACAAAATTACTCCACGCGTACTTTTTTTTTTAGATACCCCACAGTTTTACTTCAATGTTGATGTTTCTTTGGGGATGTTTTGGGGGTAGGGTTCACTAGCTGACTAGCAACAAAGGATGCCACTTACACCAAATGGAAAGAAATTTGGCTCTGAAATCTACCAGATGCATGTGAACGTACGTGGATACACTGCCACACCATCCTGAACTTACATGAAAATACAATTTGTACTTGTAGGTTTTTGTGTTATATGCACCATATTATTGTAAATCTTCCTTCTAATTCAGTATATTTTGGTAAATCTTCAACTTTCTCAATAAAAAATCATACTAGGAAACTGTTTAACTTTGGTGGGGAAGAATAAACATTTCTTGACATACGGCCACTAAAAGACAATCATCCACTGCTTATACACACACATTCAGACTGATGAACCCTATCTCATCTCTGAGAGTGAATCATCATCAGATCAAAATAAATAAATGAACCACCACAACTGAATATATAGGATTACATTTACTGACAGCGCCAGTAGAAGGCTGTTGGGTGTGCTTCTATACCTATAAATATGGACATTTCAAGTAGGACCATTATACCGACCTCTACCTCATCCCTATGAAAAGCTGAAAGCATTTGATGAAAATGCTCCATCCTGCAGGAGATGCAGATTTGTGTTTGCCAAAGGCGCTGACCAGGCTTGTCATGAGTTCATTTCCTCACCAGACGGACGGAAAGTGAACATAGCTGTCAAACAGGAGCGGAGGAGGAGTAAGCTAGGCTGATCTAAAGCAGCCCATGCTAGGGAAAGGTGCTCAGGGATTTTTAACCCTAATTTCTCTTCATTGCATTAAGAATGGTATTCCCAAGAAAAATTAGTTTTCTCCCTCTGCAGTGTGTAGTATTTTTTATTTATTTTTTTTATTAAGAGGTGATGGGGATAGACTTGTCCTGATGTACACGTACTGATGTATGATCAATAACCCATTCTGACTATTTTAAGAGTCAACAGCAAAGCAAAGGCAAATTCTGTAAGTCTCTATATCCAACTTATTCCCAGAATCAATTTTACTTCATTGTTTGAAAGAAATATAGCACCACTTCAAAAGCATTACAAAATCAAACCAGTTGGCCATTCTTTAGAAAGCAAATTCTTCTTAACATTCAAAGTTTCTCATCACAGTAGCTTCCGTTCCTGCATCTGCAATGTTAATTTTTGAAGATGCCAGCATAAAACCATTCTGCATTCATTGACTATTTTTACCATGATTACAAAGCATCACACCAGCTATTTTTACTGGGTCTCTTAAGTTTCTTAAAGAACTCTTAAGATACAGCTGAAAATATAATGAAGTTATGTGAAATATTTGCAGAGTTTAAGGGGTTTTTTTGCTTATGATCTGTGAATTATTGAAAGTGAAAATACATCTTCCCCCTCTCACGCATGCATTTATATGAGGTTCCTTCTTTCCGACTGTTAAAATTTAATATGATTTCAGAAATGCTTATCTCTGATGATACTCAAAAGATTCAGAGCAACTGGAAAGTCAGATCACAGCAGTCTCAGAAGAGGCCTCAGAATAGTAGCTACTTATATGGTAAAATACCACCTTTTAGCTATGTTCGTCTTTCATAAAAGGATATCTTTAATATATTGAAAATACAAAGTAAAGATAAGCAGGTTAGTAAAAGACTACTAAACTTCATCTTAAAAGAAACCATGGGGTAGAGAAAACATTTCTAACCAATACAGTCTGCAATTAGAAATCACGAGTAGCTAAAGGAAAAGTTGCATTTTTTTATTTATTCGGCTTTGTGCTACTTTGATGTATGGAAAGCCTGATTCTTGACAACTGTTTACATACCAGGATTTAACTGAGCACCAGGAGCACAGACAATTAGTTCTCAAATGATTAAACACAACTAAACCTAATTGTACTGACAGGCATACTCAATCCCCAGATTTTCTGAGGTCCTCTATTCTTCTGTCAACAGTACACCTACATACTCCAGAACCAACAACTGCAAGGACGACATGCCACTGCCACATAAACAGTACTTTAACACAGTTTGAAAATGTACTGTGGCAGAATGTGTTAGAAGTATAACATCTATTCTTGATAAATAAAATAGAAAATAAAGTTAAAGGTATAAATGGGGCATCCCAGAGCATACAGAGCTGACAGAACTAATGAGAACCTGGAATGGATGGTTCTTGATGTCCATGTGTTTTTAATAATATTTTATAATTTAAGGAACAGCTTCCACTTCTGGCATGAAACAATCCTCTGTTGCCCTTCTAATTCATTTGTTAGCTCTCAGATGAAAGACAAACATACCACTATTCTAAATTCATTCATTTCTCTGACTACAAAAAGTAAATGAATGAATTAATGAATGAACGCATGTTTGAATGTAGTACACATGCAACAAAAGACTTATTCCTTTGAGATTACAAGCCACTTCTGAAATGCCTCACTGTACTTTGAGTTAAGATGACGCTTCACCTTAGCTTGGTACGAGATGAAGAAAATAATAGTGAAAAACAAACAAACAAAAATGCTCCAAACAAGAAACTCAAAATCTAGAAATCAGACATGCAGCCATTAAATCCAAAGCTTTAAGACTGTTTTTTATTTACTTACATGTTATGGGACAAAAATCAACCAAACTTCAAAGGACTCTGCTCCCTCAGAGCCAAGTAATTACATCTACAGTTGCTGTCAGCTGAGAAGGGAGCATCTCTAGCTGTCTCTCCCCTGAAATATTCCCAAACTGCCTGTTATTCCAGGCTGTGCTCAGAACCTCTTAGCGCCACCAACGTCTTCTCCACAGAGCTGTGCTTACAGATCTCCTCTCCCCCATGCTTCTGTGACAGCCCCTAATGCTGAGGTGTTTGCACTACTGCTCTCCCACAGGCATGGGTCAAGTTAGAACATGCAGGAGACAGAAGGAAAAGGAGAAAAAAATACTCAAACTCAAACCCAGATGCTATGCTTTTTGAGGCTGCACAATTCCATCAAACTAGCTTTTACTAGCAATAACTATTGTTCATCTGGTGAGTAGTCCCAAATCACAGCTATAAAAACAGAAATAGTTTTAATTCCTTTTATACCCAATCACAAAAGCACATACAATATACACTGCCTAAATTTACTGAGAGGTTTGCATTTTCTTAATTCTACATCTATCGGAGAAATCAAAAGGGTCAGACAAAAAGCTCTGACAGTAATAGGCACCCTCCAACAGAAAGACAGCAATCAATTACAAACCATTCGCAGAAATTGTAGAGCTGTCACAGCCTCATTTACAGCTGCAGCTCAAGTCAGACTGCCTCTGATTGCCAAGCCATTTCCCCCCCCTTGTACCTACAAAACTAGGACAGCTTCAGAAAATTTTTAAAACAACACTAGCAGATGTGCATGCCAACCCAAGGAGTGAACTGCAATATGGCATGGGCAGTTATTTCAGAAAAATGTGCTCACGCCATTAATACTGCTAGACATGACAGATTTGAGGCTGGAGAGAGGGCAGGGAGCAGACCCGTCTGTTTTCCCCTCTTTTTTGAGCTTTAATTGCGGCACATAATTTAGAGCACTGGAGCAAATTCAGTGCATTCAGAGCAACAAATAGCGTACACTAATTGTTATTTGTGTATTTAAATCCTCCTGAACTCTCCCTAATTTTCTGTCATCTGGTGCATTTGACACAGTTGATCAGGGCTGGCTTTGTTTTTCCGCTAAAGCAAAGCTGATGCCCCAGAATCTCCTCCTGTCTAGAGGGAGGGGACCTCAGTCATGTATGTCTACACAGTGCATGGGGGGCAGCACGTACCCCAGGGGAGCAGGGCACCCCGAGGCTCCCTGGGGAACCTGGTCAAGCACCAGCCTGGTGGTGCAGCCAGCCACTGAGGCATCCTAAGCCTTGGGGTCACCTTGCTGTGCTCCCACAAAGATCCCTGCCCCTAAAACACTGCAGAAGCCTTAAAATAGGACAATAGAGAAATCCACATTGCCCTTTCCACAGGAACAATGTGTCCTAGGGGACAAAAATCCAGTTTATTCTTGTCTGGTTGCAAAGACTTTTTGGGACCATAAGTAATGTGTTACACAGGATATAGATTATGTCTGCGGGAAACCGCAGTGCAACAGGAGATGGGATAAAGACCCAGAATCGCTGGGCTTCTCCTCACTCTCTAGGGAAACTGCTTGAAGTCACCTATATTAGGATGAAGTAGATTACAAAGTAATTCCAAAAGTAAGGGAGGATCAGCTCCTCTTGGTGGGTATGGCTAGAGGTACAATATATCTTCCTTGTTCTGGTCTTCTGAGTTTTCACGCTCTCCCTTAAGTCTACCAATTTCTCATACAGCCTAGTACAAGACAGTAATGTATTCCAGAACCACAAAACCTCTAACTTCACTTCTGTTATGCAAGAGTGTAATGCAAGGGTTATCACAAATCTGCTTGGAGATATGACGAACTCATCAACAGAAGTAACAAAAACATTTCTGTAGTCAGAATGGCAATGCCTAATAAAATCACAGCCACCAACATGAAAACACTACCCTTGCTAGAATTTGGGGGGTTTAAAACAATATGAACTTGGGTTGGACCCAAGCTGCAATCTGACTGACTCAGAGCTAAATGGATGAAACATTGCTTTTCAAAGACCACTTCTGAGGGACCCTGCCTCAGCCTCCGAAGTCCTGAGTGACAGTAGGTCTGAGCATCCATTACTCCAGCTGAAGTCAAACAGTAACAGCAGACACATAAAAGATTCTCCAAATTAGAGAGTGGGAGGCATTGGCTTTCAAACACTGCACCTCTCCAAGTCTGCAGTCCAGTCTAAAACTATTGATGTTAAGCGAGTGTTGCTACAGTCACTGCAATCTTATCAAGCCCTACAAGTATCAACAAAAAGAAAACATGTTCCAAACTGAATCAGTTAGAAAGCTGTAGCAGCTTTACTGTTCTCTGCAGAACAAACAAAGAAATACGAATTTGACAAGTCTCCACCTGTTTGCCATTTGCCCCCATCACACTGCTTTTGGAGATGCAGCAGTTGTGCTGTAGATGCTGACCATGGTGACCTCAAGACAATAAAACACAAAATACAGCTAATAGGCATAAAACTTTTTCCAAATTAGTGTCATACATTAAATTCTTTCCAGTAAAATGCAGAGTGTTAACATTACAAGGCTGTCTCTTTGTTCATAAGGATTCTTATGTCAAGCATGTTCTTACCCTGAAAGGTGGATCAGCCTTCTCCGTGCGTGGCACTTGGTCCAGGGTGCCATCAGTACTGCTCCTTTTCAAGCTGGATGTGACATCAGGCACATTACTAAAATCTACATTTGAAAGAAAACAAATAAATAAATTAGACGGTTATAGGACAGGAACAGGAAAAGTATTTGCTTTTATCTGCAAATACTTTTGGTGTCTAGCAGAATTACTATAGGGGGAGAAAGTAATACAAAATTTGCAAACCTCCCCACCCCCAAGAGAATAACACAAGAAGTCAAAGCAAGGCACAACTACGCATGGAAACTCTGCTTTCAAAACAGCAGCTGAACATCTAAGACTGTCTGAAGCAACACGCATATTTGATCTACCAAAATACATCTAATGCTCTTGCTAACAGCCTGCTTTTGAAGGTAGCATTATCTATAATCAGCACGCTCTGCTGAGACAACCAGTGAGGATAATTAAACGCACTCAGTAGTTCGCCTTGGATGAGCACGCTGTTGTTCGACACGACTCATTCCTAAATCCCCTAAAGATTTAAGAAGAAAAGATAATTTTGCCTTGGAACAAACACCACAGCTCATAATATGGACAAAATCCCTTCTTCTACTAATAGTTTACCAACTTTACCAAGTTTGGAGTCCATGTGCATAGCAGCTGGCAAAACCCAGTGCTGCCCTGCTCTACTTATTGACAGATTTTAGCTTTCAATAACATGTATGTGTAAACTCAAGATCTATCCAACAATGCTGAACATTCATACAGAAATGATGTTTTTTCTCTTTACATTTCCTCAATTGGCTGCTTAAAATCTGCAGAGATGTTTACATGGAAATTCTAATTACAGCTCTTAGAAGCGAAGAAGAGATTTTTGATCTGTAGTATTATCAATTCGAGCTGCTGAAAATCATAAAGCAAACACACACAAAAAAAGAGGATTTTTAGCAACCTCAGATGATGAAATAATAATAAAATGAAGGTGGTTGTTTTTTTTTAATTTGCTGCTTTGTTTCCCAGCATTTAAGCCTCTAGGGTATAATTCACACCACATTACCACATTTTCAAACTTTCTCAACACCTACAAATGCTGGAGATTTATTTTTAAGTGAAAGCTGAGATTCTCATATAATCACTGACTCCAGCAACTAAGGTGGTAATTAAAACAAGTATCACTCATCTTGCAGTAAAATCATCAGAGCTAGCAATAATGAAATTGTGAAGGACAACAGCAGCTCTCTGCCTGGGTGTTGTTGTTGTCCTGTCCCTGCAGAGCCGGACCAGGCTCCTCTCAGCAAAGGCTGACAAACATGGACTGAAGCAGGGTGGGAAATGGGAATTTTAGGCCCAAAAGAGCACGTTATAGCCCATGAGGAGACTTCCTGGGAAGACAAAACATGGCAGACAGACTCCACAGGAAAGCCAGAGAGAAAGATGCAAATAACTCAGTACAATGTAATCTTGTTACTTTATTTTCCATATGCTATTAAGGTGCCTATGCCAAGCTTAGTATCAAGGCTGACACTTTCCACCCAGAAGCCAAAGACTTGACTACTCTGTCACCTCCTGTTCTTGCAGAACCAAGGTCCCATCGCTTCTCTCCTCTCAGGCTTTTTTACCTTTTCCTCCTGAATTAAGGTGTGGCTCCTGATATCTCAAAGCCTACATAACAGGTGATACCCCAAGAGTTACCATCTTTGCAGAAAAAACATATTTTACAAAACTCCAGCAAACAGCCACCCATCTTCTTTAAGAACTTAACACGGAGTCTGCCTTGTCTATTAATTTTATTATGTTTTTACCCCTCATCCTCCACCAAGCCTGAATAACTTCCTCCTGCCCTCTGGACTTTTAAAGCAATTTTGAGTCTGTCTTCTGTGTACGTGTACACATGAACACCTGTTGATTTCCACCACTGTCAACTCCTGGGTATGGAAAAAGTAAGCCAACCCCAACTGACTTTTAAATAACATTTGCTTGGGGGTGAGAAAATCCCAGTGATTTTATTTCCCATTGTTTCCCAGTTGTGCTCTTTTTGCTTGCCTTCTGGGTTTTAATGCACCTCCCCAAACTGCCAAACAACCTGCACCTGAGATAGATGTTTCAGTGGCATGAAGGATCTAGAATTTGATCTCAGGTAGCTACCTAATGAGAAAAAATCCTATGTCCTTTCCCCAGTTTACAAAGTGACCATTAAACATGTTTGTTCTTTACAAAACAGGGAGTAAAAGTAACTTATGCAAGCAATGAAGGGAAAGCATAAATGTAGGAAGAGGAAAATACGGTAAAACAATCAGCAGACAACATGAACAGAAGAAATCAGGAAAACAATACCCAAAGTAGGCAAACAAAATATTACATCACTTTGTTCAGATGATCTATCTTTTCCTCCCTTCACCTTCATCTTTGCTTTTTCTTTGTAGTCTGTGGGACTGTTGGGTAGGTCTATATAGTCTTGCTCATTTTTACAGCATTTGCTATTGGCAGGATGTGTTGCTGATGGTAGTTAGGTAAGTAATATTTACTGTTATTTTAAATAGTAAAAACTAAAAAAAGTTACACGGAAAGGATCCAAGGTGAAAAAGGACATCCTACTGCACGTTGTATGCCAAACTAACAGGGGGCGGGAAGGAAGGAAGGACATATGGCTTGTTGATCAGTTTAGCATCCATATCCTGTCTCCCTTTCCTTCTTTTACTGTGGAAGCAGACTTCCTTTGGATCTGCTCCTACAAACCATCAAACTATTCCCAAAGAGCATGGAAGCATCAACGTCAGCTGCATAGCTAAAAAAAATAAAAAAAGAAAAGAAAACCCAACAATAACAACAACAACAAAAAAAAAAAACAAATCAAGTGGCAAAGAAAATTAGCATTACCTTACAGAAAGGGTAATTTCAAATGCAAAGCCTAAGGATATAAACACAGCAGCACGTTTAATATTGAAATTCTTTCTACTTCTAGTACTAAATAGAATGGGAGTAACAAGCCAAACCATTAAAAAAAAATAATTTTCTTTAAACATTCAAATTTGGATTTAGCTTTACAATGGGATCCATATTAACAAGGACATTCAAAAGTAGTAATGTAAAACTGCTATCTTACAGTCTGGGTAACCACTATCCTTTCAGGCAAAATTAGCAATAAAACTGTAGCAAGTATGCACAGAATTAAGAGAAATGGTACAGCTGTGCGAGTTCAACATTGCTCCAGTACATAACATTCTGGATCTTTGCTGGGAATGAGCACAAAAAAGTATGCAAGGAAATATACATTCCTAAAAATCATCCAAATGCAAGGTCAAATCAGCACTTCCTGGCAATTTTATTTTAATTAATATTATTATTTGTAAAAAGCTATCTCTATTGTTACTTACCTCACTACAATTACACTACTGACTAGTTAAAGAAAACAAGGACTACTTTGCTGGAAACATTGCTTCAGAGGTTTTCCGGCATAGTAAGGATGAGTATCCCGTGACTAAGTCTGCCTATGCAGCTCCATTACAGCAGTATATTTGATTTATTCTATTGACATATTTGTGAAAAACCTGTCTGGAAGAAAAAATGGGACTGATAATATTGGGTTAAACAAAACTTGGTTTAAACCTTTTAAAGTGATTTCCCTCTACTGCAGCGTACCTCTCTGTCCTGTTTACACACACACTCATGCATGGTGAGTTGAAATGTGTATCACTTCCATGTGGGAAGGACAGGAACCTCTTAAGCAGATAGCTTCTTGTGATCTCTCAAACAGGAGCGTCTGGAGACACTAGAATACAAAGTCAGTGTGGTGGCCTGACCCTGGTTGGATGCCAGGTGCCCACCAAAGCTGCTCTATCACTCCCCCTCCTCAGCTGGACAGGGGAGAGAAAATATAATGAAAGGCTTGTGGGTCAAATTAAGGGCAGGGAGAGATCACTCACCCATTACTGTCACAGGCAAAACAGACTCAACTTGGGGAAATTAGTTTAATTTGTTACCAATCAAATCAGAGTAGGATAATGAGAAATAAAAACTAAATCTTAAAACACTTTCCCCCACCCCTCCCTTCTTCCTGGGCTCAACTTCGCTGCCAGCTTTCTCTGCCTCCTCCCACCCAGCAGTGCAGGGGGACGGGGAATGGGGGTTGCGGTCAGTTCATCACACGTTGGCTCTGCTGCTCCTTCCTCCTCACATTCCTCCCCTGCTCCAGCGGGGTCCCTCCCACGGGAGACACTCCTCCATGAACTGCTCCAACATGGGCCCTTCCCATGGGTTGCAGTTCTTCACGAACTGCACCAGTGTGGGTCCCTTCCACGGGGGTCAGTCCTTCACAAACAGACTGCTCCAGTGTGGGCCCTTCCCATGGAGCCACAAGTCCTGCCAGGGGCCTGCTCCAGCGTGGGCCCTTCTCATGGGGTCACAGCCTCCTTCGGGCATCCATCTGCTGTGGTGTGGGGTCCTCCACAGGTTGTAGGTGGATATCTGCTCTACCGTTAACCTCCATGGGCTGCAGGGGAATCTCTGCTTCAGCACCTGGAGCACATCCTCCCCCTCCTTCTTCACTGACCTTGGTGTCTTCAGAGTTGTTTCTCTCACATATTCTCACTCCTCTCTCTAGCTGCAGTTGTGCAGGGTATTTTTTCCCCCCCTTCTTAAATATGTTATCCCCGAGGTGCTACCACTGTCGCTGATGGGCTCAGCCTTGGCCAGCAGCAGGTCTGTCTTTGAGCTGGCCGGCACTGGCTCTGTTGGACATAGGGGAAGCTTCTAGCAGCTTCTCACAGAAGCCACCCTGCTGTGTAGCTCCCCTGCTACCAAAACCTGGCCACGCAAACTCAATACAATCAGCTTGTTGCAAACAAGAAGAGTATCAACCTCAGATAAATGCTAAAAAACTCAGAAAAGCACAGGGGGAAAATGCCCTTATGTGAAAAGCTTAACTAAATCATATGAAATGCATACTAAACTTTTTGCTTTGTTTCTAGCAATGAACAACCAAGTGCTAAGAACATGCTCAGCACCTTCAGCTACCAACAGCATCACCAAAGAAGAATGTCATTACTCCTGCAGTGTTTTGTCTTGCTGGCAGGCAGATACGTGACTCTCAGTCATTCAAGAGAAATTATAATGTAACCACTAAAAACTGAAAGAAAGCATACTTCCTAAGTCATGCTCCTCACTACTCATCATTCTATTAAAAGTAGGCACAGAGCACACAGATGGGACATTCAGTGAAAAAAACAAACACATACAGCATATCCCAGGGCTCTGTATGCCTACAGAAATGCCTCTTCCCACGTCGCTGCAGTGATACACATACAAGTGGTCAATATGGAAGTTATTCACATGTTTGTGAGCAGTGAGGTACAATGTAAACACATCCTCTAGCAGATGTGTGAGACAATAGTAATCTGTGCTACAATACCAGCCAAGAAACCAAAGGAAATCAACTGGAAAACATCAACATCGACCATCCGGCAATTCATTTACCATAAAGAAGCCATCAACAAAGGCAAATGTCACTTATCTCTTTTCTTCTGTTTAATTAACAAAGAAGTCTTAATTACTTTCTAGTCAGCACTGCTTTTACCACTTTAGCTGCTCACTGCAAAGGCAAAATTACCATGAGGAGAAAGAAGGAACTGAGGATCCTGTTTCTTTTGTAATTCTATTTTTCAAAATACTTCAGAACTTGTTCTGTTTTAGATTTTTCTCACCAATTTCAAAAAATGCCAAATAATCATCACAAGCATGTCAAGTGTTATCAAATGTCAAGCACTACGTAGGTGGTGTAACCACCCCCTTTTTCAAACTACAGCAAGAAGGTGTGTTTCCACCTGCCACTCTACTGACAACGATAAATTGAAGAAAGAATTCCTTCTAGCTCTACGCGAGAAGACAGCACAACAAAATTAAATGCACTCAATCTCTCACTCCAAGGCAAACCAAGACCACTGCAGGGCATCATTTTCAGATCTAGCAGTAGCAGCAGTTCTGTGCATCACTTGGTAACTATCCTCAGCAAGTAAAGCAGCACTCTGACAGGCACAGGCAGTACTTAACTCAATAAAAATATAATGACTACACCAACATGGAAAATTGGGTTTCAATTCTGCAACATTTCTGAGATTGCAAAAACAGTTTGCTTTGTATCAGAATGAAACCATGCCCTTTTACATTATGCTATTTTATTTTTTCCAAAACTCTGAAAGACACCACAGAGCAACAGGAAGTAGCTTAACACCAGGATATTCATCCATGATGTAGGAGAGAGAGATGAAGTCTCCAGGTTCAGATTCCTTAGATTCAGGCGAGTAAACTCCCCAGCTCCACTTGATCCACTTACCATATCACCAAACATTCACTACAGCAAACAAGATTCAGACTCTAAAGTTCATGGTAAAGCTAGTCCCATAGGATGTGACTGACTCAGGCTGAAATCTGTCTGTCCTCAACAGGGAAGAGTGAGGCAGGATAGCAATTAATGTCTAGAAAATGACCGTATCCGAGGTGGGTGCAAAACCGAGTTGCGCTCATACAACTCATCAGAGGATTAAACTTTCCTTAGCTCTCAACATTTAAAACCTGGCATATGAAATTGAACCTCAAGAGTAAGAATTTTAATAAATTACTCAACTGATGACAGGAAAAAGCAGATGATGCTGTGCGGCTGGTGAATAACAAGCAATAGCTATGTTTAAAGAAGGAATGAGAATGTTGGGAAAATCTAATGTAGGAAACTACAGCTCTGTCACCTGTAGGGGAATAGACAGGGATCAGCGACCGGAAGATCACGGGCTGCGACGGAAAGATAGACTCCTCCCCATAGGAGTGGCAGGAACAGGAAGCGCAAGAGCTATATAAGCGTGTGACGCAGCTAAATAAACGGACATTTTGTATCCATCATATTGATGTCTGTGCATCACTGTCCCCAGGGTGGGTAGAGCCCTGTGTCCCGGAGATATGCGGCCCAAGATAAGTTCTCCCGTAGAAGCGTACAGCAACAGTCACCTACATAGTAACCTAAGGATCTCACAATCAATTCAAGGAACGAAAAAATTTAAAATGTGGGATAAGCATTAACATAACATAAACAGACTGTGCCAAATGAACCTGACATCTGCCTTTGATAAAAGATGTTTTTAAAGGCAAAAAACATAGGATAAATGCAACCTTCTGGAAACTTACTTAAAAACAAAACAAAACAAACCCTTTATAACATCCCAAGGGAAATTATTAGCTAAAATGAAAAGGATAGGAATTAAAACAAGGCACAACTGGCTAGAGGTAAGACAACAATAGATCGGTCAGAATGAACTTCTAGACCTGGGAGAGGCTAATAGTAGATTTTGTCCGAGGTGGCTTTGGGGACCAATTATACTTGATATTTTCATTATTTGTCTCAGAAAAAAAAGTGCAATAGGAAGTAATCTGATTGAATACTCTAATCATTCAAAGTTAATACACAGCATTAAGAGCATGACTGGAGATGCACAGGGGAGATGCAGGATGACCTTGAAGATGAAGCCACAGCCCCAGAATGAAATCGCATGGAACTAAGTTTCAGGGACCCATAAGAACAATTCCTTCTATAAAGCTGTGGTTTATCAGTTGGAAACATTAAAGGGAGAATCGGGAGAAGGGGTTAACGACAGGTAGTTGTGAGCTAGAGCTACTTAAGCAATAGTCAAGGCCAGCAGACACTGGTCAGTTATAACATTGGCCAGGAATATGTCTATGCCAGCAATTAGAAGACTGGCTTTCAAACATCACATGAACAAATTTCTGGAACAGGCGTACCTGGGAGCAAAGAATGCAAACAGTCTATCCTATTTTAAAATGAAATATGATAAATGTACCAATAAGGTTGTTGAAAGCCTCGAATAGCAGAGGACTGGACTCACTGAGTCTGGAAATTCTTTCCCATTCTAGGTTCCTCTGCACCAACGTTGCACAAATATTACACAGATGCCTAAATACAGCTGCACAAGCAAATAGATGATCAGAAGCCGCTGTCTGTTCGGTAGAGCACACTAAATACTTTAAGTTTCATTAGTGCTGGTGTGTAAAGATCCTGGCAGAGAGTGTTTCTGACTGAGAGAACGTTTGTATCACGCGTGCACATTGGTGAAGAAGCCCTGACAGCTGCCCCAAACCCCAGCCATTTGCTGATTCCCGATCAGATGTTTGTTATTAACTCCAGTGGTTACTCTGCTACAAACTGACTTTTCTCGTTTGTAGTTCTCTGGCACTTGAGAGGGAAATGGGGCTCTCATTTCCCGTCTTCTCTGCTGCAGTTTCTAATCTGCAGTAGTTAGATGCTTCAGATATGGCAAAACACACACACACACACACACACAGAGCTTTAAGCAATTATGATGGGCTTGGTCTGGTCTATAAAAGACAGATACCCTGATCTCAGTTCAGAGCAATTGACAGCATTTTTAAACACTGGTATTGTCCAGTGATGTCTGATAGATGTTGCAAACCAGCAATAAAGTGGGCATGAACCTATTTCTGAGAATACTCATAAAAATTTTAGCTTGAAAAAAATTAGGATCTGTAATTATAAGGAATTGTAGGAGGTCCAGTCTATCCACTAGGAAAGAATGTATTCCATGTTTTCACTAATTCCCAAATGCTCTAGAAACTGCCAATAAAACACAACACAGCCAATCTCCAGCATGTACAATATTCTTCTTCTCCCCATTAGAGAGTGTTTCCATAACACGGCTGTATGGTTTAGATGGAAATGAGATATCACGTTTGGGTAATAAAGTTAAGCCAGGTGTATGGAAAGCTGCATTTTATATTGTTGTGTGAATTCTCCAGGCTGATCAGTTAATTATGATAAGCTTGCAGTTCCCATATTCTTCTAGCCAATCTTACTATCAAGAGAAAAGTAAGCTTCCACGAGAAGATAACAAATATTTCCAAAATCCCTGGTGCAAATAATACTAAAGTCTGAGCCAACTCTCAGAAAGGTACAAAGCCTTGGTGGTCTTAATGCCTTCAGACTTACTGAAAAACAGGGAGTGGTAGGTGAAGCATTCCAGCATCGCCTGGAGAAGAGAAATATCAATGTGGTGAACTCTAAAAAATGCTCCCTTGGAGACTAGTACACATAGCTTCAGTTAAATGGTTCAGCCTGGCAGGTAGCACGCATAGGCTTATTTCTTTTGGTTCAATATAACTAAATATATTTCAAGTTTTCAACGGTATATTTACTCTTTTGTAATTAAGTTAAAAAATAGGTACATAAGCATTTCCTTCTGCATCCTTTTCCTTTCTGAAAGACTTCAAGAAATACCTTTCAAAAAGTAACAGTTGATCCAAAGGAATTTATTGAATGGCTTTCAAGAGACATTCTCACAGTCTTTGTTAAAGAAGGAATTCAAGTTTCACCAGAGAGATATGAAGCATTCTGGGTTCACCAGTTCAGTTATGAAAAACTCGTATGTCTTGCTTATGTGAGGATCAGACCTTTCAGTTCTTTGGCTCATGTTATCCCCTGGGATCAGCATAGAAGGGGCACCCAGCAGCTGGCATCCAGGAGGGAGCCCATGCAACCTCTGCAGCCCTTTAAATTTCTGTCTAGGTTTCAAAGAGCACATTAACTGTGTTGAGGGAGGAGAAAAGCAAGAGAGTTGTGGGAGGAGAAGACAAGGAAGATTAATTAACTGTCCCACAACCACCATTTTCATTGAAGAAATTGCTAGTAAAAGTGAGGAGGGTATAGAAGCTGAGGTGTGGGGATAAAGCTAGGTAGGTTTAGTAAAGGTGTGATACAAGGGGACACAAGAGTTGCTCCAGGGTTTCCATCATGAAGGCCCAAGTCTGAAAACATCAGGAGGTGTTTGGAGGCATAGAGTTCCTTAAGACCTTCATACAAAAAGCATTTTTTTTCCTCTAAACCCTCTTTAGACAGAGAAGGATGATTATAAATTTGGTGGTAAGTCAGCTGAAAAAAATTCAGAGCCCATAACACGAGAATGGTCCAGCTCAAGTGACACGTGGAAAGCTAATTTCCACCTAGGAAAAGTGCACTGAAAGGTCCTACTTTACCTCAAGCTGTTGATCTGTTTCCTCTGCATGTCACAGCAGCAAATAAATAATTTTTGTACTCTTATGTCCTACAAGTACAAGCCTTGACATATGAAAAATGGCTGCTACAGACTGAGCTTATTTATGGGGAGTTCTTACAGCCACATTTGATTTCTAGACCAAAAGCATTCTCCAGGTAGCTTCTGCACTAAGATAACAGATCTAAGAGAAGGCAGGTAGGCTGTAGCCACAGATGAGAAATATCCATTGAAACACATCATAACCTCCACCACTTCAAGCTGAAAGCCAAAGCAATTCAAATTCACCTTTCATCTTCATTGGGGTTTCTCTGTGAAACCGGGCAAACAACTGAGGTACCATGGACCCTAACTGCAGATTCTTATTTAATCTGTATTTAAGTTTTCCAGGATTACAAGAGTGTTCATGTTAGCTCAATTCAGTAATTTTAACTGGAATTTATGTAAGTTTTTAACTATTGCACAGTGCCAGTTCAGTTCTTTCCCCACAGCTGGTACTCACAGGCAAGTATTACTACTTAAGCATTCACACTCCAGTGCTGGAATAAATTCAAAACAATTTGCAGGCAGTAACTGTACAGTGGTTTACAGCCTTCATGCTGCTTTAACCAACAGTTAAAAAGATAGTGAAATACTAAATTTATTGCCAATTCAAAAAACCCTTCCTCCCTTTGCCCAGGAAATTTTCAAGCTCTTCTGAAAGCCTTTGACCTAACTTCAGACACCAACTAGCTCAAATTCTCATTGCTAAATTAACATGACTTCAGTCTAGTAATACAAATAAATTCAGTTTCTAGAAAACTAAAACTAAACAGATTTAGAGAGACCCAAATAAAATGCACTGGATTTTAATAATTCTGATTTTTTTTTTTAATCTCTGCAAGATATTTTGGCTTTTATCACTTGTTGTTGTCCTAGGCATCGTGTAACTATTTTGGGACTGGCTGGAAAGTACATTCTCAGCTTAGCTCCAAGGGTTTAACAACTGACTCTTTTTTCTAGAAATTTAATTCAGGAATTCATTCAAGATGTTAAATCTGGAAGGAAAATTAGCATACAGCTGTCATATCATAAGTCTTCCTAGATAGGGTTCCTAAACACTGCATTAATAGATGCCTGTCACTGACAAGACTAATTGTTACCAAACAAGACATGCAATTACAGGCCAGACAAGAAGGTTCCCTTCATGGACTCTCTCAACCATATGTTTTGGCTTCATGGAGCAAACTATGAAACATCACAAGGTGCTCTACATGCTTCCTGAAGGACAATGCAACCAGGCTGCTTCTTTTTGCAGAGCTGATACTGCCTAGACAAAGAGAAACTCACACGTCTGGCCAGGCTCTGAAATGCTCAAGCAGCACAGGTCTGTCTCCTTTGGCCCCACTCTTCCGTGAGGAAAAGGATGCTGCTTCTTTAAGCACTCCACATTTTTGTGTTTAGAAAAAGCCAGTATGTTCATGCAAGTGTTCTTGTATCGTACAGCTTGCTTAAGACATGTTGGGCCACATGCTGAACAGTGGCTTAGCTCCAGTCAGCCACCTACTTCCGCAAGTGTGACTTTCTGTAGGTTGCTTTGTGCTCTCTTTTCTTTTCTTTTTTCCTAAATATCTGCTGAAACATCCATTCTGAAGCTGGAGCAGACTCCTTTAGATCCCCTGGGAGTTCCTTTGTTGGTTAACTGTTCATGGTGAAGCAAAGTAATTTGACTCATTTGCTAATTCAGTAATCAATAGGAGATACAAATTAGCAACATAATAGGAAATAGCTGCCTGCACTCCTGTAGCAATGCCTGATTAGTGCCTGCACAGCTACGGTATGCTTTTATAGGGGTATTTAACTTTCTAAACTTTCTCTGTCCAAGTATCTGCCAGTCAGACAACTGTTCAGGCTTTCCAGTTTTAAGCTTAACGCTTCACACTGGCTTCTCAAATTGTTACCTAAATGCATTCATTCCCTAAGTGTATAGCAAGTGCAGCCTTAGCGTCTCACTGGAGGCCAGCATTAGCTGTAGCTAGTGCAGCACCCTTCTATTCCAGTTCAAAACCGAGATGTGTAGCTGTGGTACAGAGGAGGAAGGCACAGCAGAGCCCATGCTGGGTGGCCACCATCCTCTACAAGAGTCAGCAAAGGCTGCAGCCCACTGCTGCCATTAGGTCTTCCAGGCTGGGGCTGCTGCTGGACAGGCAGGGGTGCTGTCGGTGGCTCCTCTCCTGGTTTCTGCTGCTAGCGTAGGATTGCTCACATGGGATGGCTTTGGCCATGCTCAGAGGTCATTTGCACACAGAAGCTGGAAAGCAAATGGAGCTGGCCCTGCCCAGGTACCAAGTGTACCATCTTAGTGGCACGTTTTCTTCTCCATCTCACATTTATATGCACAAAAAAAAAATGAAACAGAAAGGAAAAAGAGGGGAAAAAAAGTAGTTACTTAATAGTTTGGCAAGAATTTGTGGCTAGCTTAGACAGTTTTTATAATTACTCAACCTACCTTCTGTGTGAAACACACAATGTCTGCTGCTTGATGTGTTTTAAATTATACCTAAGACACTGGTCTGATATGTGGAAGTCTCTAATCATTATAAAATCTCCTTGCTGTCCATATTGTCACTCTACAGAATTCCGTAGGATGGGCAAAGTCATGATTTATGCCTACGTACTGTCACTGAGCCAGAAGGTGCAGCTCCACAGGGTTTAATGGAGTTTACACCAGGGAAAAACAATTTGGCCCACTGACTTCACAGGGATTAAATCATAGCAGCATTTAGCAAAGAAGAACAGAACGCTCTTTCAGTAGAAAAGCACAATGAAGAGCATTTAAGGCTGTCCCATTTTATAGCATAAACAACCTTTTAATTTGCAGCATACACATCTAGCAGGAAGCCAACAGGACAGTTTGTCAAGTGCCAGCAAGAGCTCATTAAACCGCTACTCTTGGGAAACATTCTGTATTGCAAAACATGCAGTGGGCAACGAGTGCTCCTATGGATCCAGCTTCTGAAGAGGCAAGTGCTTTCTTTGAATTAACCTCTACACTGCTACGGTCCCAGGTATTGTCACAGGCCAGACTAATCTTTTCCCAGTGATTCACAAGAGCACAGGACAAAGACACTTGCATTAATGGCACACAAACAGCTGGAGCTGGAACCAACCTACCACAGTTGTCCAAGACTACTGTAAACACACACCTCACCTCTGCGATTGCTTTGACGAACAGCCACTGCATATCCTATCACATCTATGTGGCTTCTTGCTGAAGTAAATTGGGTAATGAGTAAAAAGAGAAAACCCAACAGTCTCATCAATCTTCAGGCAGATAAGCAGTCATGCTGCATAGAGACAACTACATGTCTATGTTAAAAAAAGGCACTGCTCTTCTAGTGTGTTGCCTCACACCACACAAAACCACCGGATATCTAGTATTAGATCCACCAGGCAAGAGGGAATAATGTGTGCAGACCTGCACTACTAACACAGATCAGGGCCCACATCTAACAGGACTGTGGGTTGTCCTTGGTGCTCAGGAAGCTAAGAAGCAATATTCACCTCTTCTGAGCTCAAAAGAGTTTCCTGTGAAAGAATAAAAATAAGTTTCTTTGATTCCTCACAAATACAGCACAATAAAGGCCATGCCCTACAGCATGATGAAGAGAATTTAAATGTCGAAACAGCAGCTAGACAAACAAACAGGACCTGATTTGCAAAGAACTAAAAGTAGAAGTTATTTGAGAAATGTTTTTCAGTTAAGTTTTAGTTTTACTTTTGTTTACGAAATGCTTTGAACATTACCTTAAAAGATGCTTACGAAATATTTTTAAAACTATGGGCAAAGAGCAGCAAGCAGAGAGGTCCAAGCCAGTGCTCCAGGGACAGACCCCAGCAGCTGGAGGCTACAGACCACCTTAGTTCATGTCCTGACTTTATCTCTTTTCTTAAGAGGGACACACAGGTCCTTCTGATATTCAGGCTGGGTTGGGGCTGGAGGAGGATGCAGGGAGTGCTACCTGGAGAGGTGTGCGCAGTGACATGCATACAGCCAGCTGTCTGCAGAGTCAGCCTCTGTCTCCCTTTTCCTCCCTCAATTCAGCGGTATCTGACAAAGCTGAATGGAGCATTTTTTCTGGAGAAGCTGTGAGATGCAATTACACTTTACAGAGGCATCTAGACCATCTAGCAAAGCATATTTGAAACAGAAAGTACCTTGGAACTGAATCCAAATGAATTATTATTACGACCACATTTTAAAAAATAATTTAGTCATATCAAAATTAAACTTGTGGCCGACTGATGTGCTTTGCTTCTGTGCGTGCTTACAAAGATAAAAATCAGAAGTGTCTCATGTCTTGGGAAACAGAAGAGCCACTTCCCATGTGAGGGTTCAAACCACTGATCCTCCTCCTGAAGCAGTAACATTTTGCAAAAATATCTCAATGTTTAGCAGATCAGGAGCTGAAATGTCATTGCTCCTCTCCAGCACACATCCCAGCTACCTCTCCAACAGCACAAAGCCTGACTCTCTCTCTGACTCCAGCCATGCTTTATACAACATAAAATAGCTTCGTCAGGAGCGACGCAAACCAGCACGTCCCAGACTATTCTGCTGCCCGGGGATCGGTGTGAGAGGTTGGAAAACAGAGGGCAAAACCCATCCTCCAAAATGGCTGGAGAAGTGCTCTGTGGGAAGGTTGGCTGAAAGAGAGTTTGCCACCTCCGACAGTAACTCTCCTTGCAAACAGCTCTCCCCCGGCACCTGCCTGCTCCCTGCTCCTCCTCCTGCTGCTTACCTGGCTCTGGCCCTTGTCAGACCTCTGCACCCGCCGGTTCAACTCACTGAGTTTGCAGGGAGGGGAGAGAAGAAATTTTTCTCCTTAATTAGCTTCATCAAGGGCTCCAGCAAGTGCTGCTGCCAGCACAGGCGTGGGACGAGTGCTATAGGGCTGGAAGGGAGAGCTAAGGCGGTGCAGGGGAGGAGGAGGAGGAGGAGCAAGCCTCCTCCTTGTCAGCAGCACCCAAGCCTTCTTCACTGCTCCTGGGACCACACCTCTAGAAAGATGGGTCAGACGGGAACCCAGACCCTGCACAGAAGGTAAGTGCCCTACCCCAGAAGGATGAGGACTTCAACGGGGAGTGAAGGGCCAGTATGCCCATCTTTTTCTTTGTATTTTAATGGTTTCTTCTCCATTTAGCTCTCTAACCCTCTCAGATGAAAGTGTTTCTTCATGGAAACTTGTTAAAGCATATCCAAACTCCCATCCCCCACTGTTTTCTTCTTTTTTTTTTCTTTTAATCACAGAGATCTATTTACAAATTAGGGTTGATTTCAACAGTGTCAACTAACCAGAAATGACAGCATTTTTGGCAAAAATCCACTTGCTGGGGGAAAAGAAATTGCCCAACTCTGACAGCAACTCACATACTGCAATGGGTTTTCACACCTACTAATGCTTCTACCTCCTGCCTCAGCGCTCTATAGATATAGCGTTAACCCACACAGCATTGCCCTAAATATAGAGTTTTCAATTCTCCTGCCTTTTCTGTTGTTTATTCCTCAAACATCCATGCCATCTTAAAATGAGGCATTTTTTTTCCTCCACAGTTGTAAGAATTCCAGTCCAATTCCCTCAGTTTTTTAATTCTACACAAATATTTGTTTAATTTCCTTAGCACTGGAGCTTGGAGCAAATTTAGTTGCTCTGTTATTTGGTTTTCCACATTTATGAGTGCACTTTTAAAAAGTATTTCATCTCATTTCTTTTCCAGGATAAGCTCATTACTAGACAAGCCGCTAAGCAGCAAGCACATAGTGTTGCCATGTGGGAGATTAAATGACATGGCCACAGCAGGTCCAAAATACAGCTACAAGGTTATAGCAACCTCTTGGAGAAAATGAATCACTCTCACAGAAAATTCCCTGGGAATGATTTTGGCTTTGGAAAAGTCAATCACTTCCCTTCTGTACAGTAAAGGCTGCCAAAGTTAGCCACAAGGTAAAATCGGGTCTCCTTGACATAGCAGAATATGTGGGAAAAGGCATTCATCAGAGTTGTGCTAAAAAGTTACAAAACTGTAAACAAATGCGGACAAACTATTACCACCCAAGTTATAGAAAGCCAGTGATTTAAAGTAAATTCTGTTTTGCTTTTCCTTGGCGGTTGTCACCAGGCAGGGTATTACTGCGTGACTCAGTGCTGAAATTTTCCATTTTGCAAGCACTTCGTTAATTTTAGCTCATTAATCCTCATAGTACTCTAGCAAGATAGAGTTAGTTAATTTTTAAAAACAGGGAGGCAACAGCAGAACCACTAAGGTTTTTGACTTCAGGTATGTACCTTGAGACAAACTGCGCTTGATTTTTGAAAGAGGTCCCCCTCCACTGGCACTATCTGACTTTCAAAGGTGCTGCCTTGGAAGAACAGGCTCAATATGGACAAGCAAATGTCGAAAATTATTTCTGAAAACTCTGGTCTTCAGAGTGACTCACTCAACTCTACTAAAGGAGACAGAACAGTATAAATGCAGGACGTGAATTTAAGAGTCTCTGGCCTCCAAATCCCGGTTTGCATCATTAAATACCCCCTCTTCTTATCTATAAAATTATTCAGTTCCTGAGTCAGTAACAGGGCATAGAACAGTTAAACCATTTATGATTATCTATAAATTCAAAGCAATGCCATTTTCTTCTGTTTCCATTTGAACCTGATCAGGTGATCAGACGCTAAGCACTGAATTCAATAAACATTAAAGTCCTTCTCACCAAGCTTAATTTAGAAGTATTTGTTCCCTTTCAGTATAAAATAAATCTTCCTTAGCTGCTTCTAAGCAGAAAAGCAAATATACAATGTCCCTTTACTCACTAGTGCTCAGAGTAGAATACATGCTCCAGGTATTTCCTATTATAATGGAATATCTGCACAGGTTGCAAATTTATCCTGGAGCAATGAGGAATCTAGTGAATGGACACATACATTTATTATACTGAATACTCCGGGTAATGCTGGCCTATGATATCAAGCCAACAAGCTGAATGATGACCCTGGTATAATTATGTAATTAATTAGCTCTATCATAATTTTTGTTTTATGACACTAACTTTTATGTGCCACTAGTCAATTTAATGGCATTTTAAATTGAAATAAGGCCCCTGAGAGAGATGCTACTTACTGTAACACAAATCCTGTATTCGGATTTCTTTTAATTTCAAAAGATGACCTAATAAAATTGCTTTATAATTAAATCCATTCTAACAACCTGTCCTATGTGATTCTTATTCTTATCCTATTTTTAATTATGAAAAAAATTGCAATCAGAAAACACTTGCCACCATAATTACATACAAAATCAGCAATCCCTTTTTGGACCTCTTGCTGCTTTCCTCACACAGCAGTGCACCCTGCCTGGCTTTCCTGCAGAATTTTACTAGCACCCCCAAGAGGTGCAGCGAGGAAACTGCACCTTTTGCAATCAAGAAACTAGATTTAAATTTGCTTCTTTCTTGTTTGCAAAATAGTCAAGGCGTGGGAAGGAAGGGGAGCAAATCCCCACACACTTGCTATTTCAGACGGGTGTTTACAAGTATTCTGGTATCACAAGATGTATTTCTCATGTGAAGTAAGGTCAGCTAAAGGAAGGGAAGGGTGACAGCGGCTCTCCTCCACCCAGCGCGGCAGTGCCCCTCTATGTGCTACCTCCTATTTCCAGGTGAAAAGGCAACCCAGCAGTGAGCACTGGCACCTTCCTTGGGGCTGGGACCAGCAGTATTATCCAGGAACAGTCCTTACCATGTAGGCTTTTGGCACCTTCCCTGCCTGGTGCTCCCCATAGCCATCAGGACCTCACCCTGACACAGCACTGTTTGGATATGTCCTCTATTCAGTGCTTAATCCAGTGGTATTACATTGAGTAAGAAATATGAGCAGGTAGTAGCAAAACAATCCCTAAGAAAGCTGTTTTCACAGTCTTTATTCTAGACAGTGAGCAGCTGCATCCAATGGGAACACAAATCATTGGGAGGGAGAAGAGCTAAATGACTCCTTTCTGAGGGGATGATGATTACTGCATTTCAGGTACCCTTAATGTATGCAGTACTTTACCATACGTAAAGCATGGCAAACACAGAACAGGACTGTCTCTGAAAGTCATCACATCATTTCAACCACCAGTGCTTGGGAAATGGATGTATTGGAGGTACCTGAGATGACACTGAACAGTTAAGAGACATAATACTGGATGGTGTAACCAAACAGATTAAAAGAATGTAATTTTCCTGCAGAAATGATCATGTTCTGTTCCATTTTTATTTTCTAGAAAATAATAAAATAACAGACAGATATGGAGCATAAATGGAACTTAAAAAATTTGTACTTGGGTTTCTCACCGGGGCAAGCACAGAATTTTAAACGTAACTCAGTTTTAAAAAACAGCAATATTGGAAGTGAAGTTAAAGTAATGAAATTATTGTCAGCCTCTTACCATGTGCTGTATTCTTTTTGAAGTTATCTAGAAACTCTTCCAGGAGCTGTGACTGGTTTGGAGGGGGCAACAAACTCTTTGGGTCCCTGGAAATGTCGCCATCTGACCAGGACGCACATAAAGGTTGCTGATTCCCGTAATGGTTCATTCTCAGAGTGAGCGTTACACTTTTCTCTGAAAACAATAACTCCATCTGCCTGAGGTCAAGATCAGACACAGCCTTTCCATTTATGCTCAGGATTTCATTGCTTACTCGGAGCCCTGGGAGCATGTGAAAGGGAAGAAGAAAGAAAAAAAAAAAAGAGGGGAATATAAAATGTAAAGGATCACAAACCAAACTGAGCCACCTTTTATTTTCCTGTTTTTAATTCAAATAGCCTAGTCCTACCACAAGTCCATTTGAATCAATGGGAGCTTTATTTGTGCGATAACTAGACAGATCTACCTCATGCTTACTTTATAGGTGTTACACATAATACAGCAATTGAGTTGTTTCTTTCTAAAGATGCTACAGAAATTGGTGGGTGGGAAGGCAGCACAACTTTCAAGAAGATTAGAATAGAGGCACCTCTCATGACTCAGGTACCACCAGCATACAGCAGTATAAAACATATTTCATCATCTGGGAAGAACAAGGCATTAATCACGCAGATCAAATCATTCACCCAAAACTGGAACAACAATGGATGGAGTCTTTATCAACTTTTTTATAAACCTAAACAGTGGCAACTGCTGCCTTTCAAGGTCAGCAACAACCAAGTGGTCATTACCCTCCGGCAGCTAATGAAACTCTCTGTCTCCATTCTTCTGGGTCCGTGTCTCTGTTTTTCACAGAGCAGAACTCATGTGACCCTGCTGTGCCAATGAAGAGAAGGATGGTTTCTAAGCAGCACAGTAGAGAAGGTGCTCACAGAAATGTATACAGAAAACTATTCTGGGGAGGGAGGCTACTTTTCATGGCCAGCAAAAGTGGAAGTGATGGGTCTTGGAGACTGACCAAGACCACGAGGTTCCCCAGTGTGAGATGAACTCTTTCTCCAGCCTGTTCCTCTGTGCAAAAGCACTTGGTCGGATGGCTGAACACAGACTTTGTCTCCAAGAGTGAACAAGAACTCTCCCCACTATATTGAAAGGGTAATTCAGTTACTCTGTGTACATTATCTTTCCTTATATCACATACATTCCATGGTCTTCAGGAAAGAAAACCATGAATAGTAAAAGCCAAGAACCATTTCGGACAGCAGTACTGAAGCTCCTTCATGTTTTGGGATGTTAGACGTTAAAAAGATAATGAAGTACAGTATTAAACACAAATACGATACAATACCTTCCTTGTATGCCAGTCCATCAGGGAGAACATCACTTACAAATATACGGGTGAGATGCTGATTTTCATCAACTTGTGCTGTGACGGCAAAGCCTGAAGTAAAAGAGGTTTAAATCAAATAAACTTTCTCTGAAACATTACCCTTTTAGTTTGTGTATTTAGTAGACTCTACACAACCAGAGGGAGGATATTTCTTGTGAGAACACACCCATGGAGCACAGAGAAATTATCACATTGTTTCTCAATCATAGTAAGGCCTGCTAAAGTTAATAGGACTTTTCAACTTCCAGGAAATGTCATGCTGTGCTGTAAAAACCAAATTACATTTCAAAAAAATATTTTCTACCTCAGCCCCATATGACATTTCAGTAACACAACTCATCGTTACAGTAAGAGTTCTGCAGTGTGTCCCTCAGATATAGAAGTGTGTTAAACAGATCAAAAACCT
This sequence comes from Phalacrocorax carbo, assembly GCF_963921805.1. Lineage (NCBI taxonomy): Eukaryota > Metazoa > Chordata > Aves > Suliformes > Phalacrocoracidae > Phalacrocorax > Phalacrocorax carbo. Next base: position 60,324,950 of record NC_087515.1, on the reverse strand, counting down.
GGAAATCTGAAGTATAAAACAGCAAATCCACATAGACCAGTGAGTGAGAGAGCCCAGAAAGGAGTAATTTATACCAACAGACATGCGGCCAAAGAACAGCACAGAGTTGCCTTACAAAGGTATCATTGCAAGGTATATTATAGTTCCTAGGCATAACCGCCTCCCACCAACAAAAAGCCCGTCAGAATTTGTACCAAAGGACACTGTTGATACTGTGCCAAAAGGGATCTCACTACCAAAGAAGAAAAAGGGCAGACCTTTACCATGGCCTGACTGAGACTGATTATGTTAATCCTGGCAAAGGACATTTGCCTTCTGACAATTCCATGCTTGAATAATTTGGCCAGTGCAGCGGAATTAGAAAGTGGATCCTTCCCAAACATAAGAAATCTGCTTGCCAGTGTAAAACAACCAGTTTGGGTCTTTGTTATAATGCCTCAAGTCCTTTGCAGACTCAGACTTCAAGCTAAAAGGATGGCTCTACCCACTCTCGGAGACAGAAAAATCCCGAAGAGAGAAAGTAAGCAATGACAAGAACAAAAATTCCTGAGAGCTTACCAAAATCACTTATGTTTTCAGTCTTTGTAAGATGAACATGATAAACATTTAACGGACAAATTTCTATTTCATCATACACCTGTTGGAAAAAAAAACAATAACAGAAGCCATCAAATTATGACATTGCAAGCATCAAAACCCAAAGGTACAGCATGAGAAATAAGCACAATAGTCTTTGCATCAATAAAGAGCCAAAAGGTGCTGTCTTTACACAGACAACTGTGTTACTCTGCAAGCGTCACCAGTGTCAGTGGGACTAAATGCAGACTAAGTTAAAGGTAGAAAACCCAGCCCGGAGTAGAGACTGACACTTTGCTTTTGTACCAGAAGCTCCACTTAAACCTTCAAACAGCTCCTGAAGAGAGCGTTTGCAGTGCCTATCCACCCAAATGCCTGCAGAGGCACGGACTGTGTGAACAAGGATGGCAGAATGCTATCTAGGAACAGCTTTAAAATCTTATTTTAGATCTAAATCACACTTATTCGTAGGTGATAGTTCAACTGTAGCTACAGACGTCACCGAGCTTTATCTAAAAGGATCACACTTTCCTGGTCTACTATGTATTCATATGGTTCAGGAGCACAATACTCAGTGTTTTCATCAACCAGTCTTCTGAGCTGTAGGCCATAGTGTCTTGGCTCCAGCTGTTTCATCTAAGGAATAAAGAGAATGAATGGGGTTTGGAATTTGTTGTTAATTTCCAGAATCCCAGAAGACACAGAATTAACACACACACACACACAAAACTCTCTAGAAATCATGCAAAAGCAATCCTCAACAAGTAATTTTCTAACTATTTTTTGTGGTATAAACAAAACTAGCTGCATTGCTTAGCAGATAAGGTTCAAGTGCTATTTCCATTTTCTCTTATGATCCTCCCAAATCCTTTCATAAACACTATGTCTTGGGTATTAGATTAACTGAGAACTGCTATATGTTTCCAAAGATATCACAACTGTTTTCTGTCCTTTTGAACTTATACTCACAACCATCCTTTGCTGTGACTACTTTTAATGACTCAGTTCTGCTCAGCAACTTTTTCCTCTGATGTAGAAAGTGTGTATGCATGTATGGGCTGCTAGGAGAGGGGATGGGATGCAGGTTCCCTAAGGGTTTGCCTTTTTTGGATTTTATTTTTATTGCTGGGTTTCATCTATGATCAGAGAGTTCCACCTATTTTTTTTCACCATGTGAGGTCAAAGCAAGAATCCTGTCTCAACAGGAAGCCAAAGGGAAATAGGAATATTCCCAAAGGATATTAGCCTGAAAGTGTCGAGCCCCTGATGGGAATCTCTCTGAAAATCAGGATGCTGGTGAGACCACTGCACAAAACATTTCATTTTAGCATATTAATAGAGCAACATTTCTAAAACAGGAGGAAGCAACATTTCTAAAAGAGGACGAATGACTGCATCCCTGAGGGTTATTTAACCTCTTTAATGCATCTCTGCAGCTTACAAAATCTAAATCTACTGAGTAACTAGTAATCACCTTAACATTTTATTATGTGTAACAGTTTACGAGTTGCATGTGTTCTGTATCCTGAACAATTTTATTCAAATGCACTTTTTTTTCTATACGTGCTATCCAAAAGTCTCAAATGGAAAACAGAAATGAGAAAAGTATAAACCCCATAAAGTATGAATGGAAGGAAAAAAACCAACAACAACCCCTTTGAACTTTATCCTTATGCACATAACATTCAAACATGTTCTGTTAAGAAGAAAGACTCCTTACACTCACCAGAGCAGAATGAAAATGTTAAGAAGGAAAAGAACCAGCATAGATGAGCAGAAAGTATTCAGCATTAGAGAATGCTTATGAAAAGCTTTACACACAGAATAGAAAGAAAAAATAAAACAGAAAAATGTTTAAGGAAAAAATCAAATAATTTAAATTTTCATGCGATACAGACAATGAAAATTAAAAGTCAGCCTTACAATTATAAATAGTTTGGGATGATGGAGTAAGAGAGGTAAGTAATTTCCTTTTCAACTTAATTTTACGTTTGTAAATTTTATTTCATCTTTCAGGGGTCTTGCATGCCACAGTATCTATTACCAAATGTTTCAGCTCTACCGTGCCATCTAGTGGTCAAATAATGTCTCACGACAATCCCTTCAGCCTGGCTAGGAACAAGTGACTTTTTAAAAAGGCCAGGCATTAAACTGTTTCTCCAGGACTCAGTCCCCACCAGCAAAAGCAACAAGAAGATAATTTCTTCTCAGTGATGCCATGAAGACGCATTGTGACTTGGTTAAATCAGCGTGCTTATTTTGATTTAAAAACTATAGTTCACTCTGGATTTTTAAAAACTTGCATGATTTATCAATTCTTTTTGTTTACAACATTGCCAGGTGCAGAGAGCCCTTAAATTGGGTCCTTTCCTCCATTAGAAGCCTCAGAATTAATTAACTTCAAGCCAGCTGAATGAGCTCACTTGAAAGTTCACACTAACTTATGCCAAAAACTACAGCTGTTTTTTGTACAGAGCAGGACTTTTTTCCCCCCTGATTTTCACCGTTACTTTTGAAGTAAATGAACTGTATTTTTCTGTTGTCAGAACACAGAACGTGGGAGTAAAAAGTTAGTTTTTCCAAAAAACTTGTTTGCAGAATTTAAGTGACTTGAATCATGAAGTTAGGGCTAAATTCAAGCACTGGCAGTTGTGGAGACACAGGCGCTAGGTACGTTGCGATGTTCTAGAGGTGGTGGTCCTCTGTCTGTAGTTAAAATGGGTATTTCTACTTTACCTTCAACCTGTGACTCAGTTTTCTGTTCCAAGATCTATAGCAATCCCTCTCGAATTGTTGGCACTGACTCAGAAGGGAATGCACTCTTTGAAATTCACAAGTAGAGCTGGTATTTTATTAAAAGCTTAAAAGGATCCTTTAAGAAGCAAACATATATGATAGCCTTTGTCTTAATCTCCTGGCATTAACTCAACCAGTCCCTGTTACTCCTCTGGGATTAATTTGCACGGAACAACTGGGTTTGCTGCAATGACAACATAGAGCGGACGCAGGCTGAGATTTCTCAGGGGCTGACATGGCAAATCGTCACCACTTTAAGTATTCACTAGCAATGCTTCTCGAAAACCCTTCCATAACCCTGCTACCTTGGCTACAATACATAAATAACACAACTAAAGGAAACACAGCAATATGCCTTAATACAGTGAAAGGGAGATGCTGGTATTACGCTCTCGCTATATAGACATCCTCTGATATATTATGCTCTTTCTCAACCCCACAGCTATTAACAAGGTGCAGTCATAGATGAAAACTGAGTACCTTGCATGCCAAAGACAAAACATCTTCCACCCTGTGCTCTGGCTTGAGGGTCAGCGCCACTCCTTGGCCGTCACAGAAGTGAACATACGTTTGTGTTTCCCAAGCGCTCTCCTTCTGGATGCCCTCTGGCACGGAGCAGTAGACATTCAAAAAGTCATCAACTTGCTGCTGGAAACAAGGGAGAAACGTACAACGTATGTGGGAGTTGCAAAAAACCCCAAAAGTACAATTACATTGGCAGTTTGCAGCGGGTATGTATTTAGACACGGTACTGTGTATTTCCCCGTTGCAAGACAGGGACAAAGTTCTCTCACCTGCTCTCATTCACTGTCGAAAACTTGATTTTCTTGAGAACAGACTGCACTTCCTCTGCATTCCCATTACAGGCTTTTATGCCTTTATCATATTAATTACTGATTTAAATCAGAGCAAAAATATGTAGCTACCTGATAATATATCGCAGTGTGAATAAATTCTTAAGAACAACTGACTACTACAATTTTGCCTAATTAACAAATGCAAAAAACCCAGAATTACTGTAATTTTGACCGAAAATAATAATATAGTAAACTTCCAGCAGAGAGCACTGTGGAGCAAGGCGTGCCATAACATAATAAAGGACTAAAGCAAGAATAAAGTGTTCCTATTCTATTTACAGTTTAAGAACATATTGTTTCATAGGTAGCACAGGGTATTAGCCTGTTTACCATTTTGCTTCACATTCACCCTCACTCCAAAGCCATTCCTCTGGATCAAATAACAACATCCACCCTGAATAAATTCCCTGTCGTTTTCTCACCCTTCATTTTCACACTTTCTCCTGTACTGCACGTCAGGCTACATGTTTCAAAGGAACCCACACAAAGAGAAGAAAAACACTGAGAGCTGTTCAGAATTTGGAGTTTCACCTATATATTTGGGTCTGCCTGTTCAGCACGTCACATAAATACCAACATCAAGGCATTTAAGTTTATGCAGAGAGGGTCCCTTGAGTCCCCTTACAGTCAATGGAAAGGGACACTTACCTGTAAAGTGGCAAAACTGCCACCCAAGACATATTTTAAGATATCCTGAGCTGTTCTCAGGAATGCCTACCTCCCTAATGCTTTTTTCTCTGTATTTTTCGTTGGTTAGTTGGTTTGGTTGGGGGGGGGGGGGAGGGTTGCTGCCTACATAAAGCCCCTTGATTATGCAGTTCTTCCTCCTGGCTCTGCAGGGACACAAGCCCAGGGGTGCACTGCAATTAAAAGCTGCAGTAAAATCACTGCACAGGGACTGCTTCCCTTGCTGCAGGCAGCAAAGTTATTGACAACAACGTACCAGTAGCAACAGAGACACCAATATTATTTTGTTTTTCCAAATAACAACTGTGGCTCTGAAAATGATGTAGTAAGCAATCCTGTTCAGATCATTACCAAACAATGCAGAAATTCAGGTTGCAGCCGTCCCAGAGTATGGCACAGTAATAATTTGATGCCAGAGTAATGCTGGTTTTGGCAGAATATTAATGAACTAATACATTCACAAATCTTATCTGTCTTGCTCAACTGTCCCTTTTAACTAGTTGAAAATGAAATTTCAGTTAACACAGGACCATGAAAATCCTACTAAAATCTAGCAACTACTATACATAACAGGAATCCTGTTATGCTACTGCAATTAATGGAGCGATGAAATCTACACCAGGTGAAGTTTCACCTCGGTGGCTGTGGTTCCAGACTGCTCATAACACTGGTGCTGTTGGAGACGATAATTCCCATAGAAGCATGGTCATCAGAAAGCACTAAAGCAAGTGCCTGGCAATAAAACACTGACCTCCTTCCACACAGTAAATAACAGAAAGGAGAAAGGGCAAGGCAGGCGGCTGCGAGAGTTGAGCAGGAATGAGTCAGACTGAATTCTCTGGTGGCTTCCTCCAGGGAAAACCAAAGCTATGCTGCCTCAGCTAGGGAGATGCTCCCAGCAGCTCAGAAGTTTGTAACTACTGCAATGGTTTACTGCACTGCAACAGTAGTTCTTCAAATCTGTCCAACAGAAATAAATCTCACTATTGCCAGAGATGAAAACAAAACCAACCTGAAATACAGTATGAAGGTGAGGAGAAATAGGCTTAAGGCCACCTTCTTCCAGAAGCTTTTAAGACAGGACAGAAAAGTTCTGCAGCCAGTGTAAGATGCTCTCCTTTCCTTGCCAGGTACACTGGTGCTCAGGCATACACCTTGAGATAAACTCGCCTGTTATTAAACACAACTATGTTCCTTAACTGCAGTCAAGGTGCTGTTGCTTCATCCACATTTTCCACCTCAGAAAATCTGACATGAAAAAAGTTGGGTTTTTTTTCCTGTTATGCCTACAGTGACTAATTCTACAATAGTTCATTCATTCATTGCCACATAAAGTTATAACAACCCATCTGATTTTCCAGAAATAGACGCCAGGATTTGCAGACTGTCACACATTGTGCCACAGGGCTGCTGTAGGACCAATAGGTTACTTCATAATTTCCCCCCACCGTTTGCCTCTGTTTTTACCATCCTTTTCAGGGAAAATACAGCCTCCCTGCCAGACTTCACTATTTGTCATTCGCTGCACTCCTCAGGTAGCATTTTATAAAACTTCTGATGCTGTTTTTGTTTTTCATTTGAAATCAGCCAATGAAACTGGGCTGATGCCAAAGTAACGTTTTTCAGAGTTATGATGAATCATTTCTGAGTTGTCGTATGATTCATCAAAATGTCAGGATCTTAAAAATGCCCACGCTATATTTAATTCCCATTTTAAAAAAGGTTTAAGAAATAAATTTGAGATAATAATAATAATAATGTTTTTCTAGAAATAAGGTTGAGCTCCAGAGCTCTGCTTCAGCATCTAAATTGGCAGGGGTTTTTTTTCCAGTCTTGAAACACACCCCTGCTAAACTTTGCAAAGCTTGGCCCAAAATCTGCAGCAACATTGCCCCCACGCTGGTCCCGTCTACCCAGGGAGCAGGGCTGCGAGCCCCTGCATGAATTCAGAGCAGGCTGCTTTTATCCAGCAGCTATGGAGGACACACAAACCTCCTTGCGAGACCTGGGTCAAGAAGCCAGATCTTGTCCCTTCCCACACAGAGCACCAAAGGGAGAGGACTTCATTCTGCCTGCTCCCTGGCACCTTCAAAACCTTTCTCTGTCTCCTCGAAAGGGTTTGGGAAGAGCAAATGCACTTATTACGCCAGCAGCAGTGTAAAAGGGAGGGAGACCCACAGCAAACCCCATTGCACAAGGCAGCACCATCAACCCCAATGGGGTCAGTGCTGAACCAAGGGACTGGCCTCACAGCCCTTCAGGAGAAACTGTCAGGGGCTGCACCCAAGAGATTCTGCCTCTTCTCAGGTTTAGGAGGGACCAAACCTTTCCGTGTTTTAACAGGACTGGACAGGAACAAATTATGTTCACTGTCTCTGAGGTGAGGAAAATGGATGCCATCTTACAAGACACCCTACATTGTGAAGGAATTTGAAAGTGTTCTCTACAGGACAGCATTTCACCCAGAAATCTCTCATAATTATAATTTATTTTGAAAAGAGAGGAGTGATTTGGTTTAAACACTTTCTCACCCCAGGACATAACAAGGAAGTGGTCAAGTAACCAAGGGAATTCAGGTGTTCAAATATACTTCTTCAAAGAACAGACAAAATGTGAAGATACTTTCAGGAGGGAAAACAGCAATACAGGATTAGCTGCTGTCAGTGGGAGATGCCTCTCTCAGTGGTATGACTTCTGCATAATTATATATTCCTTTCTTACCTAGCCATTAAATGAAGGCACTTGATGAGAAAATGAACCACATAGCACATAATGATACGAAAAAACCAACATAAAAACCTATGAGAACTGATGAACTTTGTCCAAACCTTCCTCACAAGATTCATTACAGTTCTTCATTACAGTTAATAATTTTCAACAGCAATATTCCATTTTAAATGCAGTTTTTGAGTTTTTGTCTAATAACTCATAGACAAACTCAGCTGAAAGGGAAGAGTATTGTAGTATGATTTTTTTAAAGTATTCTTTCAAGTTTTAAACCACAGTGGGGGAATATCTGGTTCAGGGAACAAATGAGGAACTGGGACAGGGGGTAGATGGGAAGACAAATACCCCCTTTGGATATGGCACTTATTGCCATTAAAGAAATCCAGCTATACCATACCGAAAATGAAGTCCAGAAACCCTGTGCCTAAGACTTAATTTGAATTTTTTATTTGGAGCCTGCACAAGCCAACCGAGAAGGATTCTGTCTGCGTAAGCCCTGTAGGACATAGGCAACACTCAGTGGTCCAGCATGTATGTGAATATGGATTTTGGAGTATCCTGCTTTTCTTCCAGACCAGGGGACAGTGATGTTATCCTCAGGGGGGCTGCGGGAGCTGAGAGGAACCATGACTAGTGACAAGCAGAGGGGCAAGCAGCAGCTCTCCTCCTCCTGGGCACTGGAGAAAACCAGCCACAGCTATTTACTGAGTAACGCAGTTGAGGGGATGCCGCTTCCTCTTCCTTTACTTGGGCAATCTCCAGCTATATATGAACTCGCACTTCTCTGCTGGTATCCTCCACAGACTTTAATACAACTTTATTTGCCTTTATATTCAAAATATACAGGTTGTATTGAAGTAGGCAAAGGGGAAAAATACACCTTGGGTTTTGCCATACTGTGAAGGATGCTTGCAAACGAGCTCAGTTCCAAACCTCTCTCAGACAGCGCATACACTGTAAGGATTAGTGTTGTGAAGAAGCTTTCAGGGATTTTTTTTTTTTTTAAAAGGCTACCATGAACGTTCAGAAACTTCTATTAAAGTGGTTTCAGCAGAAGAATTAAAATCCTGCCATCTAACACTAACTGCGTTTTATGAACCTCTGTGGGGTTTCTGGACCAGCCTCATCATACACTTAGCGAAATACGTTCAGGAATTTAAAAACAGAATGAGGACAGGCATATCTTACCTCAGCCGAGTTGGATGAATTCTGGACACCAGCAAATCCATGTCCTCCAGCTGAATCAAAAATCTATTAAAAATATCATAGATAAATAAATAGGTTAAACAAATATAACACTTTATTTCTTACCCGTGTTAGGTAAATCCTTAAAAAAAAAAAAAAAGAAAACTAAATTAATAGAAATATAACAACCTGCTAAACACCAGGGATCTTTTTTGTACTTTTTATTGCTTTATTCTGACTAGAAGAAGTATTAAAGAAATACATATTTCCCTCTATAAAGAAAATCTAAGCAAGTTTTCTCTTTCAGGCTACACGCACACTCACATTCAAATATGTATAAAAGCATTCATGTCCTTGTTTTTTCCTATCTATTGCTTAGCAATAAGATTAAAGTCATTCACCTTCAAATCATACACTACACTTGAAGTTATAGTTTCACCCTTTGAGATACTGTTAGGCACAGCTACAAATCTCATAATGATTTAAAGGAACTATCTCAAATCATTGTTGCTGTTTTCTAGAACTTCTTACCCTATAGTTTTTCTTACTCCAAGCTAACCAAGCAGTTAGCTTGAGACTATGGATGGAAACTTTTAGCTTAGCTTTAAAGGCATACTTGACCCAAAACCGGCACTATTAAGTAACGAAAACAGCTGCCTACTGTGTCTGCTTTGGAAGTGGTGAAAGCAGAAACTGAGATTTCCATTCCCCATCTGTTTTGAAAGCTTAACTACCAGTATCTCACAAAGATGTTAGGCTTATTAATTAAATTTTTTAAAAATCCAATAAATGACTATGGATACAACCAGGTATTTTGGTGATAAGACTTGTATGAACACACAGATAGATCTATGCAGTTTATACACCATGTTGAGATTTGCAGGTAATAACATTATCCTCCTGAAGTGCAAAGATAAATAGCATTTTTTTAACTTCTCCTGCAGTCACCAAATCAGGACAATATCAAACCTACATCTGAGCTTTTTTTGTTTAGGTTTTTCTTTTCTAGTTTTTTTTTTTTGTACTAGCAAAAGCCTTTCGCATAATCCAAGACAACAACAAACTCTCTCTTAAAATTTCGTATGAAATCTAGTTTCTGACAATGCAAATAAAGGGCACCACTTCTGAATTTCCTCTTCCTGTCTCACCCACAGATGTAATCAAAGTATTTTATTGTTTATGATTTCTGCAAACAGTTTATCATTTAAACACAAGAAAGCAGATAAGCATTTAAGAAACTGAGGATAATGGGAGCCTAGACATCCCCCATCTGCTACAGTGCAGTTTTATTAACTGGTTTGTAAAAGACTAAGCCACTTCATTAATGTTTACAAAAGCCTCCCAGCATAGAAACTCTGAACCTCTTTTTTATTAATACCATAAAATTAAACTTAAGATAAAATTTAAAACTTCTATGACACAACAATGTTCAAGAATATACCATCTAATTTTGAAGCTAGGGTATGGTAGATTAAAACATACCAGCTCCAGTCAAATGAACTTTAATTAAATCCAAGAAAGCAAGATATTTTTAACCTATTTTTTGACACAGACATCACAGCACAATGAGCAGAGAAGCAAGCTCCACTTCGCTGCTTAACCCAGTTTCCCAATGGGCTGAAAGAGACGACAAGCCTCAGGCCTATTGTGATTTTGATACACAATTACATGCATACACTCAAGTCTGAGCAAGGATGTGGCTCCCTTTTCAGCCACTTTCTAGGTCCATGGGTCAGTTTTTGAGCCATGTCCTTAAAAATTCTTCACTTTTACAGGTATGAGTCATAGCCCAGTGTTACTCATACGCAACACTCAGCGTTTACATTTCCTTAGTTTTATTGTAGGATGCTTAATGAAAAAAAAAAAAAAATCAAGAACCTCAGCTCATGGGTGAAAACGAATACTTTTTTGGGCCAACTGGTTACGATGTTCGGAAAAAGGAGGGTGTGGACACGCCGGGGGCACCTCTGCCTGTGCCAAGGCTCCCTACTCCACGCTAGGAAAAGCACTAGGAGGGCAGCAGGAGCCTCCTCTCCTTGCCATGGAAGTAAGATTCCCTGTCCCCAGCTCCACAGAATCCCCTTCATGGGCTATAAAGCATACAGGAGGACATATTACCCAGTTAAGACAGTGTGAGGTATCGGCTCCACTGGGAACAGAGCTAAGGGGCATAACATCCCTTCTCTCAGGGCTCTTATTAATAAAGAAATAGAGGTGCAGGACTCGCAGACTGGCCTCATCTGCTGGGGAACACAGGGGAAATTATGTAAAAAGGATGACTTGTAGAAAATTTCTCCTTCATTTCCCTCTTTCATAAGACAGACTTGAGTTTTATTCTTACTCAATTTCACCATGTAAACACATCTCGATCAATATGCTAAAATGCATAACAGTCACCCAAGGAAGCTTAATCTCAGTATAACACATAGATAAATATTTACCTATTAAAAATACAAACCACTAGACCAGAAAATCCTGATGTGTTATTTTGCAACATTAAGTCTGTTGCATCAGCTCTGGGACTATTGCAGTACGCAAAACAGATAGGCTTGTTTAAATATTCCAAAAGCAGTTACCAGACATGCAAGAACAGCTGATTTTCAAGAGTTGATCACAGATCTTTTTATTAATAAAATCAAAATACAAGGGCCAGGGAAGAGCAGGAGCAAAGTCACCTAATAAACAATGCACAAAATACTGATTTGCAGGAGAAACAGCAGACATGGCAAAGGCTAGTTAAAATAGCACCTCTATGCCTTCTGCCTCTCTGTCAAGGAATTGTCTCTGGTTTTATTTACCGTTTTGTCAGGGAGAAGGCAATGAACTTTTGTTTCAGATTTAATTGTGGGTTTTTTTGAGAAAACACAGACTCCTGATACGCGTTTACACTGAATGTGTGCATGGGCCATTAGTTTCACAAAGAGAAAATGACCCTGTAAGATGCTCTAGCTTCATTAGCAGTAACGCAGCCTTTCAGGGGGGTCACGCGTGAGCACAGCCCTTCCCCCCAGGGCCAGCCTGCCCCGACACATCAAAACTGCACCAAGCCTTCAGCTGGTGTAAACTGTCACAGCTTTATTGGTCAGCTCTCTGCGCCTGCAGCTGGCCTCCTGCCTGACAGCGGTCTTCTCCTGTTGGCTAAAACATGCTTCCAAGCAGGGCATGTTGCTTTCAGAGGCCATGCCAAAGATGGCTGTCTTCGCAGCACACTCTCCTCTTTTTCCTTTGAAGACTCACCTGTGTTAACTCAACGTGAAATTGCAATAGTACTTCAGAGTCCCAGTCATAAACCAGCACAACACAGTGTTAAGGACTGCGCATACAGGCTATCTCCAAAGAAACCCTACTTCCAAACAGTTTACAATGTGCCAGAAGGCAAGTTTTGTTACAAATTCAAACCTGATGGTCTCATGCTGTTGATAATAAACTAACCCACTGGGTCAAAACCTCTGATTCACCAATCTTACTTATTACAAATAAACCCAAAATTAGATATGTACTCTTCAAAAGTGATGCTTCCATTGCAAATCTGCCATGTCTACTGAAACTGTGCATGCAAATTTGATGGACAGATGTCTCCTGCCCCGTGCACCAACAGCACCTTGCAGGATGAGCCCCAGCAGAAACAAGCCCTTCTATGCTACTCCCAGGAAATAAGATCTACCTGAGTTACGGATGGTCGCTTTTCTTTTCCTTTTCTTGCCAATGTGTCTAGTCCTTTTAACGAAGAAAATAAACCCTTCTTATTTCGGACTCTTTGTGACAGAGATAGGGTACGTTTCCTGAGAGCAGCTTCATCCCTGGAGCATATCTATTTAAACACAGAGACAGGCTTTCCTATATCACTTTCATAAGAGCAAAATATTGACAGTTATTTCAACTTGACGCATCAAAGCACAGTTACTTTAGTTCACCTCAATGTAATATGCCAAGGTGCAAAGACAGTGTTTTAAAGTTTCAGTGGTGATGCTTCTTTTGGTATTCCAGTGGTGTGATAGTGTAATATTTTTGTCATGGGGCAAAATTAGAAGGTCATAGGAAGGGAGGAACTGAGAAAATATTGCTCTGTACAACAAGTTAATAAAAAGACTCCAAAGAAGAATGATAACCTATCATTCAGATATGAAATTGCTAGAGGAAGAAAGACTCAAAATTGCCAAACAGGTGATAAATGTGCTATGGCATTGAGTTGTTAACAAGCAATGACATAAACCACACAGATAAAAACAGTGGCAGAGAGAAATATATTCCCTGACAGGACTTTCAGGACTTATTCAGACTGACTCCTCATGCAGCAGATGTGGTCCACCCCTCTCTGCCAAGATCAGCCTCACAGCCCTGCCACGGTTAAAGAGCAGAGGCAAACCTGCTACTGCCATACTTCACTTAAAGCCAACAGGGTGACAACAGTTTACAGTAGCTGAGGATCTCCCGCATTCTTCTTTGCAAACACAGACCACAGTTCTTAAAAAGTGACTTATAATTTCGGATTCTCTCTAGTTTTAGCCTATTCTAAAAATACTACCTCTTCAGGAGGGTATCAAACTGTTTCTGAAAAATAGAGCCATCTGGGACCACCAAAAAAGATCAGCTCAGCCCAGAGGGACCTGAATCACTTTTGGAAATTTCTGTATTAGGGTCTTTTCACTCTAAGTGACTTAGCACCTATACACTTTAAACTCTGAACTCAGTGGAGGTGAAATCGCAGTGACCAAATTTTAATACGATGACTCGTCTACATCTGAAGAATATTTTGGTTTGTTTCTTTTTTAGATATAGGTCAGAAGTACACAAATTCTGGAGTCCTCAGGGGCCAAAAAATGTCATGGCCATATCCTCAGGGTTTCAAAGTCTGTGTCTGCGCAAGAAAATTTTTTTTGCAGTCAAGGAACAGGCAGAAAGGGTGAGAAGGGAACAGGGCTGTCTGAGCCAATGCATGTGGGTGTTGCCATGTATTATCCCAGCATAATTCCACATCTAAGTACAATATTAATGATGGCTTTGTGTAACACACCCATGAGAAGTGCATTCAGACTTACCAGTGCATGGAAGGATGAGACGGAGAAAATGCCAAGCCGCCCCAGCGCCAATTTTGAAGGACGACTGGCAGCAGCCAAAAGGCTCTTTGGGTTTGGGAGCTCCCCACCTTGCAAACTGGCTAGGTAACATCGCATTCGGAAAAGGTCCATGTTAAATTTTTCCAGGTTCTGTTCCCATTGCTGGATCTGTTTAGATATAAAAAGGGACAATTAAAAGGGGAAAAATGTCTTTGTGGGCTGCACTGAAAATTCAAGCTCTTCCACAAACCCAGGGTAAATTACTTTCATCTGGTGGTATATGGATTAGATTAGTTATTCCCTGCCAAAACACATTCAGTCATATTGTGTTACATCAACCCAAAAGATGGCTTGAAATAAAACAAAGCTGGTGGTCTTAAATGCATACTGACAAGATGAACATACCATGAACTTCGGGTAGTTTGATAGCCACAAAAGCAGTTACATAAAAACACAACCTTGTGGTTCATGAAGGCTGCTTTTCTTTCTTTTTTTTTCCCTTCCATTCGCTTTCTCTCTCTTTTTTGGAGATTAGTTTTGTTTCCTTCATTTTTATGAGCTTAGATTGTATAGGTGGCTGGGTGAAAGCAAAGCTGCATAGCTACACAAATGCACTACGCAAAATGAAGTAGCTGCACTGATAGGTCCCACTCATTCTTTACTATCGTCCTGTGGCCTCTCTATCTGTAAACAGGGGACAATATTGGCAAACCAAGAGTGTGTAGTTCTTTGTCTGACTAATAGGTTAAGACATGCTTACACTCAGGCAAACTCCAAAAATGAGTTATGTATGTCCACTACAAATCACTGGACCAAGAGCAAGAATGTATACATACCCCTCATGCAATTTTTGAACATATCTAACACAGGCACATGCAGGTGTAACAGACAGCTTAATCCAGTTTCAATGTAAAATTAGGGAATTTAAGAGATTCAAATATTTACTAGACAAATGCAGTTCTGACTCAAAAGTCAGATGACAGGTTTTAAGTATCTGTGTAGATAAACACTCATCTACACAAACACATATTCTTATGCACTGCACAAAAGTCAAATTTTGCTTTTCATTTCCCCAACTTACAGATTGGTAGTTGCAGCTAAAATCTGTCCCACAGTGTACAATATAAATTAATACCAATAAACAGTACAAATAAAAAGGCAGCTGTGTTTAATAGAGTAGGCACATTCACGCATGGGAAAGCGGAAAAGGCATGTCCATTAGGTTAATGTACACTAAGTTCGTGTACTGAAGATTGTTAAAATCCCCTGACAATGCTGATCTTCAATGTCAGCTCCAATCACTGCATGTTGGTTGTTCCACAGGTGGTTTAGGGCTGTGGAGAAAGTTCAGCACTTTTTCTCTAACGTGCATTGACTTCATACCTTTCACCGGCACACCCTGCCTGTCCCTGAGCGTACAGGACATTATCAGCTTTAACTGAGATTAGCCAAGGTTGCGACAACCACCTCTGTGACTCAGAAAACAGGCTGATAAGTACAATAAAAATCTCAGGTGAACTATGACCTGCAGGCTCGTCTAGAAGCAAAATCAGTTTGGTTTCCTTATAATGTTGCCAAATATCACAAGAACTAAACAAGAATCTTGCCTCTTACTTTCAGCAAGGAAGAAGTGAGCAATGAAAGGGTGAAAAAGGCCCTGTTGGCAAAACGGTGCTGAGGCTTTTACTACAACTGAGACATTACCTATTCTGGCTTCCTTTCATGTGTGCTCACAAACTGTGGCATCAGTTATGGCTATACTTTTGGAAGTAAAAGGTAATCTTATTTGGCAGGGAGGGTGAATAAAGGGAAGACAATATACGATCTTGTACATCTGCAAAGGAAAAATTATAATTTACAGTACACTTTAAAAAAATCTTTCAAGGAATGACTATTAAAAACAAAAGATAACATTTACAAAATATTATCACAAGAGCAATTCATGAAAGTCCAGAAAAAAAGGACAGAGATTTACATGTAACAAAGACATCTCACCTAATCTCTCACCACAGACATTCAAAACATGCATCCTTTGTGCCCCAGAAAGAAGAATCATGTCTTTTCTTGGGTTTATTTGATCATCAACCTTTACTTTGCATACTCTGTGCTCTCACATACTCCTTACAGAGCATTTTTCTGCTTGCCAGTACTTTACGCATGGGACAACTCCAATAGGCTTTGTGATGAGCTCTTTCTCTGTGTCAGCGCCCAACCAGAATAAAAACATGGATGTCAGCTTTTCACAAAGGCAAAAGCTACAAGCTCAGGTGAAGTCCTTCTGTTTGGGATGAAACCTCCATGGGTACAGAGCCAAGCCAACTTTGAATACCTTGGGAACAGAGCAAGGCTTGTTCTGGGCACTGCTGGAATGGAGCATCCTGCCCCCATTGAGCACAAGCTGAACACAGGCATCCTTGTGTTTCTGAGGCATTCTTCAAAATCCCCATTAAACATTTCTGCTAAGTGTATTTTAAAATAAAGATAATCTAAGAAGGGGGAGTGGGGTACAACATGAGGACATTCTGAAGAAATAATTAAATTATGGTGTTTATCAGTCATGCAGGATGCTGGCTAATCAGCTCCAAAAGCATTGGTAATCATGACATTACATTTAATGGCATTAGCAAAAGCTGTAGGCAGGGAATTTCTGGAATTGTCTTGTAGTCTTATCAAAACCAGGGATGTCTGGAACCAATTGGAGACCACGAACCAATACCAGCTGCTATTTGTCTAAGCCTTTTAAACTATGATAATTCTTCCTAAAGATTTATACTCTTGAAGACCAAATGGGGGAAGCACACAAATGAAAAAGCAACAACTTCAAAGCGCGGTATGACCTGGTCCATGAAGTTAATTTACAGCCTGCAGACTAGCTGCTGCGATCCTTATTCTAATATTGTGTGAGGCAAATCTCTGCCCCACGTGGGAGGACTGCCCAAAAGACGGCTCAAGGACTTAACTTCATGCACAGACAAAACGGCCCTTTTGAAATCTGCTCAAAAGCAAAGAGGAAAAAGTGGATGCACCAGACAGCCGTGAGAGCGGGAGTGGGTAACAAAGGCCAACAGCAGCATGAAGCGAGTCTGCAAAGAGATAAGAGATATGGCGCGATGCGAGGCACGCCAAAACAAGCAAGCACACATGAAACGCTCCTCATGTGACCTGCTCAGCTGTTGCGCTTGCCTGAATCGCTGGCTACAGCACCCAGAGCATCCAAAACCACCCTCTTTCAGTGACTGTTTCAAAACCTCCATCTGAACTTATAGGAAAAGCATTAAAGGTTTTTCCTAGAAGAAAGGGAGGATGTCATTCTCAGTACAGGCAAATGTTAGGCAAGGATTTCTGGGTTTAGTGGTCGCCAAGAGCACCTGGGAGAAAGGCAAGGAGGGGCCACTCAAATAAATGTATTCAGCCTAACAGGATCCCTGTAAGGTAGAGAGAAAAAGGAGGCTGTAGCAGAGAGATAGAAAGGAGTAAATTGTGTGAATCCTTAAGAACTAGGGCCATGAATTATTTAGCCTGGGCCACCAGGAGAACTCAGGCAATGAAGCCAGGTGCAGAGACAAGACAGTAATTACATGGGGAATGCTAAGTGAAGGGATGAGCTTTTGCATCAGAGACTTAGTTGAGGCATGAGTTTTTAACAGTTAATATACAAAGGACCATCAGCACGGTACTTTTGGCAGTACTTCAACATTAATGATAATTTTCAGAACATAAATAGCCAATTCTCCTCCAGGTTAGTGAAAAAAATCTATTCAGACACTAAAACAATTGTAAACTAATTATATTTAAATCATGCAAAGATACAAATTAAAGGAAGGTGCTCAAAATCAGGTGTCTGTTAATTCAGTAACCCTGCTAGGTTTCTATAGGTAAACTCTAAAGTGGGAGCTTGGAAAGGCAAGGGGTAAATACATTCAGACCAGTCAATACAGACCAGTGGTTTCCAGCAGATGACATGGGGATCCTACATAGTTCCTACATGCTATACAGTCCTCTCTGCAGGTGACATTTCCACCTCCACCTTCCACCTCTAGCGGAGGCACCTCCACCTCCACTAGAACATGCCTAGGGCTTGCAGACTATAAAAAGGAGGGCCCTGAGGCTCCCAGTGAAAGCAGTGCCAGCAGTGCTGCTCAGGGATGGGCCCCTGGCTCCTCACCCTTCCTATAGTATGGCACAAACAATGTCTTTTGGTGGGGCTGGGGAAGGACTGTCTCATTTTCAAATACTTGTTCTGTACAAAGTAAGAAGAGCTCAGTGTAATAAACCCCAAACCAGTATGTAAATGGTGGAAAGCAATGCCAGAAATGACACCTTATCAGCTCGAAGTAGAAATTCTTCAAGGACCTGGAGGAAGGATGGAAGAAACTTCCTGGGCAGCTCAACTGATAACAAAGTACCAGGTTTCCACATGGCACTTATTTAAGGTAGCACAAAAGAAAAGCTAAACAGGGAGGAGGGCCTTCTCTCGGTGCTTAAGCCTCTAAAACTGATCAGATTTAGTAACAGTTCTTATACCATATAGAAACATGAGCTCCTCACTGACACAATTCATTATCTATAGCAGTAAACAATTCAGAAATTTTCCCCTACGCAACATCTTCCCAGATGCAAAGTGTCTCTGCAAGCTGATGTAGAGAACTCTGTGGATTTAAAAGAAACTTCTGCTGCTGTTTGTATTTATACAAACAGCTTTTCAACCACATTACAAACAACACCAAACTCTTTGCATTCCAGTCCCTGGTTCTCAGACACAATTCATATTGTACCCATCTGGATAAATGAGTCACTTGGTTTCTGGGGACAAGGAAGAGATTTTTATTGTTATTTCTTCCTAAAGAGAACTTGAAGAAGCAAAAACATCACACTCTCAGAAATTCCATTACTCTAAAGGACACTACAGAGATACTGTCATAACTTCTATCTCAAAGAAATAAAGAAGGGAACATAGTAGAGTACAACAACAATGATCTGCAATTAGCAATACCCTTTGTTCTTCATTCTACCTAGTGACTTAAAAAATAGTTAAGAAAACTTCCTGAAATAACAAGACAACAACAGCCTTGTTTTGCATTAAATGCCGTCTTTCTGCTTGTTTTGGAAGAACAAAATTTTCATAATTTCTAACCAAAACAGGTAGAGGAAATCTTATTCTTAATACCATTGATAGCACAAAAGTGCACCCACATGTACCTGATTTACATTTTTGTCAATAATCTGACTGAAATTGGCTGTACCACGTATATGTCTATAGCTAGGGATGTAATTAAGACAGTCACTGAACCTTACTATCCAGCTCTCCCTCCCCAAAAACCAGAAGACCAGCCCTTCCTGCACAGGCTCCCACACCAGCTTCATTGTATGAGATCATGCTATGCAACCCCACATTCATTATTTTATGCTAAATCTTTGTGAAACAAAGACAGAAATTCACTCATCTGCAAAACAGTAATTACAGCAGTGAGGAGAATGGAGATGACCTTCCTCAACTTTCCTGGCTGCCTACTCACTGGCTACTACCAAAAGAGAACGATTTTGCTAATGACCTCAGATCATTAGCAGGGATTGCAGGGACCATCCTCCACTGAAGAGCAACACCGGAAAAGAAATAGTACTGAATCCCTCAGAAAGTGAAGCTCTATTCTAGCCTGTTCAAAGACCACCCAAACTGAAGATCTGTTATAACAAGTTTAGATATTGTTTTCTAGTTTAGGAGGATATGGAAGAAAGAAAAGTAACCCTATATCGTGATTCTCATTGAATTTGTATGCACCAAAACTGCCAAGTGCTAGCAAAGTTCCCTGAAAAGATTCTCTTTGAGTATTGTTATTGGAGTTTTCATCAGAAAGTCAGACAATATTTCAACAGGGGGTTTAAAGAAAATGAAGACATGAAATTTGGCCTTGGGGAGCCTGAAGAATAAAATCCCCCAAGCTACTCCAGTCACCTACCTATAAATGTGAGAGAAAAGAAGAAGTGTCAGGTACCTGTTAAACAAAAAAAGTAATGAGGTTACGCTCTGTATAAAGAGCCAAAGACCACCACAGGGAAGAGAAGAAAGGTACTAATGGATTTAATGACTACCCAGAGCAAACAGGACACCTTCTTACCAATCCCCTTATTTTGATTTTTATGGCAACAGATGAACTACTTTTAGTTAGAGGACACACATTAAAATTTCCATAAAAATAATCTCCAAGCATGTGCCTGTTCTTCTCATTAATGCACCACCATTTCAATGCCTGCAAGTAAATACCTATGTTCATAACCCATCTGATAAGTAAGTTAAGTATCATGTGCACAGAAAATATGAATCACATCAGAAACCTCTGAATAGCTTGGAAAATATTATTATACCAATATACTAAAATTTGAAGAGAAAAGCCCAGAATGCTTTCAAGAAACTATTTTTCATATTATTGTTCTAAAACGAGACAACAGAATAGATTTATGTACCAAGTACATAAAGAAGTACACCCAGAGCTGTGGTGCCCTCACTGTGAGGTAGATTTTCCATCCCATTAAAACCATTCTACAGGCAGAGACAGCCTTGTTTTTTACTTAATGTGCAATATTTTGCTTAAAGAGCTCTGAATAAATGCTAATAATCCCTTTCACTAACTTCAGTAGCCGTTAGTCAGGGCTCCATATTCACAGCAAACACTGTGATTTCTCTAGCAGGTTAAACAGCTAGGAAAACTAACTTTTTTTTTTTAAAGACTGTGACTCTGCGGTCTTTGAAATTCATCTCAGCGCCAGGGGATTTTCGAATTTGCTACCTTTCATCCTAATTCTCTTTGGTTTAGGGGAGAAGTTACACCCTGGGGGAATACCAACACCCACAACATACTTATTGCATATAGTAATATAAACACCCATGGCTGTAGGTAGTATGTGCAGAGCTGGGATTTCCAGTGGCCTACTAGGACTGGTTGCTGTATGTACACTGCTCCTGTAGATGCTTCACTGATCTTTTCTAAACTGTCCAATGATATCAACAGCTCTGTGAAGTGATGCCATTTTCTCTTAAACAGTTACTAAGTCTAATACTATCATTATTAGACCAGTAAACCCAGATAGAGAGAATCCCTGATCTATGCTGCAATGCTGAAGGCATTTCTTAACTAGTTCGATGGCATCAAGTCTCTAAAACAACAATTTCTCTAGAAAAACATTTTCCTTGTCGTTTTTTTTTTTGAACTTCTGTTTAGCACTAGCTTCATCAATTGCTAGCCTGCAAATCCACCATATTTAAAAGACAGAATATCAGATAAGCTTCTCCAGTCCATTTGCTGGACAGCAAAAAGAAACAAGTACATACATTCAAATACCTATAGCAGTTTTATAAGTCCAGGTTTCCTTATTGCAACTGCCTTTCAGGTGATGGTAACTGTGAAACAAGAAAAGGTTTTGCTTGCTTGTAAAGCCCTGTGAATTACTAAGTCCTCAGCAAAGAAACAGGTATTGTTTTTAAATAAATACATATGTGAAAAAAAAAAACTCAAAAAGGAAAGCTGAGGTTGGGTGGTTGCTTTTCAGAGGAAGAGGAAGGAAAAGGAGAAAGGATTTAGAAATCACATTTCCCAAGACAATGCCCCAGTGGTAAGAAATTAACACTGTGCCTCATCTTTCCACATAAAAAAACACCGTGGTCACTCTGAAGTCAATCACAATACAGTATTTCCGCTGACTTCCCGAAATAGATCACCAGTGAAGTTTTCCAGCATAGGAGGTAGGGCATGCTTATAAGCTACAGTATTGTCAATACAGTATACTTCAGCACAGAGGAATCACAACTGCCACATGATTGAAAACACCACCAAATTTACACAAAACCAAGCCCAGAATTTAAATTCCTCTTACTACTCAAAGTGAGCAAAAGACAACTAAACAACCACAGTTACTAAACAACTGAGCTACATACATGCAAACTTCTCCCTGAGGAACAATGTTTTCTCAAAATCGTTAGCTTACAAAGCATATTAAGAATTCTTGGTTACTAATTACATCAAGATTTTTTTTTCCCTTTGCAAAAGCCAATCTCTAAGACATTAAATCAAAAGATTAGGAAACCCAGTTATCTATTGACTTTTCTCTGAAGTGACTTTGCCAAAAAGCCTTCAGCAGTTGTAAGGAGAGATTTTATAGAGATCAAAGGGATCAAGACTGGAGAAAAGGCTCATTATAAATTTATTGTTTGCTAACTAGTGGATGTTTGCACATGATCCATCTCACTCTCTGTTTCACTGGTTTGCCCTCATTCAGTGTTTTGAGACATTCACAGACAGAAGATTAACAGGAATAAATCTTCTGCAGCCCTAGTGATGGATTTCAGTTCTAGCAGAACACAGCCAACTTCTTCCAGGGACTGAGCTGGAAAACAATGGCAGTTGTTCAAGGACAGAACATCTAATTAGCAGATATTAAGAAAGCATCATTAATACTCTTCAGCTGACTCTAGATAAACTACTAGAATCAGTATCTAATGGGAGGAGGAGTAAATTAAGTTAATATACATCAGGATTTTTCCTCAGTGCATCACATGTTACAAGCACTAGACATGTCTAGAAATCTGTATATTATTCTAGGTCTCAAAATCTACTGCAGTAAAAGGATGCTTAACATTTTTCCTCCTCCATTCACCTCACTAGGCTCTGGACCATGAAATAAAGTGACCTGGAAATAAATTATGAACATCCTAGCACTCAAAGGGCTTATGAACATCTGCACCACAAAACCCTACATAAACCTGCATACTTATTCTGCTCATGCAGTTGCAGACTAAAGTGTGCTACAGGAGCTGGTATGCTAAAGTCAGTATCAGTCAGTCTGCCCTTCATGAAGTTCAAACCAGTACAGTAAGAATTTTAAATACTGTAAGCATCAAATTTGTGAAACTAAAAGTGTTCCACTAATGAAAGAAATATAATTATGCTCTTTTGGGTCAAAGGAAATAAACTTCGGTTGCTACTCGAGAGGCCATAATGTGCAGCCTAAAGTAATGACAGAGCAATAGCTACTCTGACTGGAAAGGCAGGTAGGTATACCTGCCAATACCAGTCAACAAATTTAAATTATCAGATGTCTTCTGTTAATGGCCTAATAAAGTAAAAGATACAGCAACCTCAGTCCATAGACCTATTAGGCTAAACTACTAGATGAGCCTGGGCTTATACCGAGATAAAAAATTCCCAGCACGCAACCAGAGAGTGTTACAAGAAGTGCTGTTAGTGACTAAGTGTCCCCCTTTTCTTTGAACTGATACTCATATAATGCTCCAGTAGGTGCCAGTGGTACTCATGGCAGTGCTTTTCCACCTAGGATAGAAACCTCCGGTCTTTACTTCTTGTTCTCATTCAGACTTGTATGGGTCTTTTTAAGAGGCCTAGTGGATCCTGGCCTTCTAGTCTCGGCTGGATTTCAACTGAAGCACATGGTTTTGTCTGTCTCAGTCCTTCCTGTGATTTTATTTGGATGAAGTACTCTTCAGATCCTGTCTTAAGGTACAGAACAGTATTGCTAAGCACCTACTCTTAAATCTCTACTGCAATTCAATAATGCATTAAATTATTCAGAGAACATACTGTATATTCTGTGGTATGCTATGTAACAGCTAAATATTATTAACAGCTAAGTATATGATAAAACAGTGAAAATTCATTACATTTTTCCAGAAGAGAAAAGAAATAGTTTTGTGCTCGTAAAACAGATTGGTCTGATCCTCAGCTTTGAGGAGACTACCTCCTGCGCTGCTCTGGATTGCTGTAGAAACCTGGCAATAATTATGACTGTCGTGCCAGCTATCCCCAAGACAATTACTCTCAGGCCTAGAAAGCATTGACAGTTAGAGCCCAAAGCAAGAAATAATGATAAATACGCTCCTGTAAAAATATTGTTCCCAGTACCTGATTCTCTATGGCCTTCCTGTTTTTTGGATCACTAACAACTGAAAGCTGCAACTCTGCCATCTTTTTCATCTTGCTATCCATGTCAATCTTCTGGAAGAGACTCTTGGTTTGATTTTTCAGCAGCCTAACAGTGTCCTCTTTCCCAAGCTTCTTTGCAAAGAGGGAAGCACAGGCTGAATGTATGGCAGTAACCCAGTTCTCCAGATCCGTCTGGCTTGTTGCCTGTGAAACAAATCAACGGTGCAACATTGTGAGCGGGCAAGAGGAGAAAAAAAAATAAAAAAAATCAGAAGCTCTAGGACCTGAAGTGCTTCACGGGTTCACAGAGGTCATAGGCACTTTATCTTAAACCCAGTGTAATAAGGTTTTATCTTTAAAACTGTGCAAATAAAGGAACTGTGAGCTTTTCCTGCACTCTGTCATGACTTGCCTCCAACCTTCAGCTTTTGCTTCTTAGCACTGCAAGGTCTGAGGGCTCCGCAAGCACAACAGAACCCCACGAGCTGTGGGAAAGATGTGATTTCTGAGGAGAGGTGTTTGCTTGCTTAAAATATGCCAAGTTAGTGGAGAGAGGACAGCAAGGTAAAGAGAATACATCTGCAGAAAGTGTCTCTGGAGATATTTACAAGCGTGCCTATGAATCAACATGTTTTTATGCAGGCAGTTCCACATAACACTACTCTTTATTAACATTTCCAGTGGCGCAGTTAAGCAGCCAAGATCTTTAGATTAATTATCATCTTCTTTTAAACATCTTGCTCAGGCAAACTCTGTTCGAGGCCACCATCATTCTGTAAGGGTGAAATGCTAATGGGTGGAAAAAAAAATATAATAAAGCTGATTTTCTAGAAGCTTGTAACAACCAGGTACCAAATGTGTCTTGCAGATTTGTGATCTGTTCTTTTTGTTTCTGAACCACAATTAACTGAGCCAACTGATGTAACATCATATACCTGAAGTCATACCATACACTTAGATCAATATTATAATAATACAGTATAATAGTGTAACTATACTATTATTTTTAAGTCAAAGGCACAAGCACGTGTGTGTATACACAGTCATATACATGTATGTGCACATCCACAAACACATCCTAAAATGGAAACAACCACAGTTACGTATACATACTGTTACCTGAAATAGGTAGACATCTCCAAAAGAATTGCTGAGACAGAACACGTTTTCTTTCTTGGGATGTTCTGGAACAGACTGTACTATACTGTCTTCTGCAAAGAGGGCATATCGAGGCAAACTGCTCTGCTCCATCGAGTTCCTTCCATAGGTCTCATAAAACAGCAGAGTACAACCTTTGTGGTTCAGAGGGACAAAAAACATAAGGAGAAAGTAAGTCTTGGATCTCACATTTGAGTTCTCTTATATTAATGCTTTTGTGATTAAGACACCCTTCAATGGCAGGGAACAGCACTTCTGTCCCTCTTTCAAACAGAGGTAAAAAAAGATGATCCTCTAAACTGGAAAACAGGCAAAGTTAATGATGAATTTACCATTGAAAAGTTGGAACAGATATCTAATAGGGACACAACAAACACGCACAGAATGAAGAAAAAAAACCCCTAGGGTACCTCAATATGGAAGTGTTCAAGATCAGGTTGGGTGGGGCTTGGGCAACCTGATTTAGTGAAAGATGTCCCCGCCCATAGCGGGGGGGGTTGGACTAGATGATCTTTAAAAGGTCCCTTCCAACTCAAACCATTCTGCAATTCTATGAATAAACTCAGCCTACTAAAATGTTAAAGCATGTAGAAAAGATTAATTCCTGCTTAATTAAATCGGCTTTGTGTTTCTTTATTAAATTGAACCAACTCTCTCAGCCACCTAAGAAATCTTTGTATTTGTTGAAAAGATTTGCAGAAACTTTTGTCTTCAAACAACATGCTAGTGAATAAACTTCTCAAATTTAAACTGGATTTCCTTGAATTTACCTGCAAATTATGGACTTAGACAATGAACAGAATCTGAATAATTTAAAATGGTTTAAAGGGGTTGAGTTTGAGCATGTTCAGTCTCACAGATAGTATAGCACATAAGGGACAAGACTTGCATCCAGAAAATAAACTTCATCCTTGATGACAATCACGAGTATAACAAGAGGAATTACTTCTGGAGGACAGCAGAAGAGACTCGGTCCCAGTCCCCAGCAGTACAACTACTGTGCCATGTTACCTTTGACAGTGAAGCTGGCCTAAGAAGGGCATGTCCCCACCTGCATTCCTGCCCCACATTACAACCCACCGTCCTCTGAGATGCACCAATTTGCCTGTCCAAGGGGTCACAGACTGAACTGCATTACTAAAATAATCTAGCTAAAAACTATCCTGGGTTTCTCAAAAATTGCTTAAGCCAGCTGTGCATCAAGAGAAATAAGTAAATAAAACTCAGTCTCACCCCTGGGAAACGGCAGTTTAATAACAGTGAGTTTGGTGTGGGGTTTGGGGTTTTTTGGGTTTTTTTTTTTGTTTGTTGGTTTGGTTTTTTAATTTTTATTTTTAATTGGAAGATAAATTAATACTATACTATGGTTGGATGTGTAACCTGGAAGAACTAAGACCAGATACTATAGAAACATTTTGAAAACTGAGAATAACCTAAGCGGTTAGAAAAATCTGAGGCTGGCGTTGGATTCTACAGCAAGGCAAGCCTTGTCCAATAGATAAGCTCAAATTAATTCAGGAATTAATTTAGAGAAGACCTATAGCCATATTACATAGCGAGTCAGACTAAATGATCACAGTGATCCCTTAGGGCCTAGTAACTATCCATGACTATATTACTGCTGGAGCCTCTATACATATTCAGTAGGAGGGCTTGAAACTTGGCCAATAGAAGGATTAAGTTCACTAGGGCTACAGCATTGTTATCTCTTTAGCTCATTTTTTGTTGTTGTTTTTCCTTCAAATCAAAGAGGCACCACAACACAGGGTGGCACCAAAACTGAGATTTTGGGCTGATTTGCTGATTTTCAGGCTGTTGGTGTTTCTCTGTGTGACACATTGTGTGTATGTATGCACACACAAATATGCCTAGAAGTATGTATCAAAGGGATGCTGCAAAGCATGCGAAATCGCAATGTTTCCTTCGTGGATGCTTTTGAAATAGTTAAGTAAGAATAGAGTTCAACCTTATTTTAGTACTTCTCTAACATTTACACTTAATACTGTATTAAAAATCCCAGACACATCATCCAAAGTCAGGTAAATTTGAGAGGAGCTTCCTCAAAGGTCAAATCTGAAATCAGAACCAAAATCAAGGGTTTCTTTGGATTATTCTGTCTGCTAAAGGGGAAGGATGGCCTGTTAGAGTTTATGGAGCACATGTGCTGTGAAAAGTGGTGGAATACACTAGTCCTCATACAGTCCAAATCTAAAGTGTATGAAAAGTGAGATCCAGTGAATGTACAACAGTTACAAGGAAAAGGGAAATATAAATCAGAGGTTACTAAACCACCTGACTGACTAAAAAGTTTTCAAAGGAAGGAATCCAATAAATAGAAATGCCTCTGCACTACTTAAGTGCACCTTTTCCTATTACTGTCCAGTGTCTCTGGCAGAATATTTTGGGTAAAAGCAAATCCTACAGAGTTGGTCCTATCCATTCCCCTTAGCAACCCTCACTTGGTCTTCTTTATGACACAGAAACACTTGGAGAATTCTCCAGTTGGAAAAGTATATGGTTTGTTACTGTTTGCGTATCAGGCATAGCACTTCTGCCATCATTTCAGTGTAACAGGGCAACTAAACCAACAAAACCAAGTTCCCTCTTGTATTCAGCAGCAGGGCTGTACAACCACTTCCACTTCTGCATTTTAGGAAGTGCAAATTAAGTTCTATTTTAAACTCTGTATTTCCCCTACGTGTTATCAAAAAGGTAACTAAAGATACGTTGTTTTTTATCCTGACAGTTTATATGTACATAAATAAAAATTTTTAAAGGGCATGCGTGTGTGTTTAGGTGTATGGCACCTCAGGTATACCTTCAGGTCAAGCCAAGTGATCCCTGGAAGCAGCTAGATTAATAAATTTCTGACAGACCCACTAGGAGTTATTATTGTCCAAGTATTTTAATCAAAACTTGAACTGAAGGGGGAGGGCAATGGGAAAGCAATTTCCCTCATTAAAATAAACTAATTAAGACAGATGGGAAGGAGAGTTCCTCCTATTAAAGGGTTACCATCCAAGCTCAGGTCTTGGTGGCCCTGTGAAAACAGAGCAGAAGCCTCAGGACATGTATACTTTGAAGTCTGGCAGGTAACCAGATGGTTTGTAAGCCTTCTGCTTATTTATAATTAAACACATCTCAACAGAGTGCAAAGAAACATGCTGTTATCCATTTGCATATGTGGCTATTTTAAGTCATATTTTAAAATATCTTTGCTATTTGAACTTCAAGAACAAATTAAATACAGATTTATTCAAAACCCTATATAAGGAGAACCAAAGCAAGCGCCTTGATCTTGATATAGCATATTATGAAAACAGAACTACGCCTTGATATCCAGACAGGCAAGTTTATTTTGGCATCAAAAGTCTCCACAGCACAATAAAGGTACGAGATCAAGGAAATGAGGAATGTATATTTAAAACAGCTAACAAAGCGGAAGAGAATCTGCACTGTGAATGCAGCCATATCACCCATCCGAAGTAAAATGCAGTGTACCTAATACTTCTTAGAATGTCAGAAGTTAATAAAGCTTTTTACAAATAATTTTACTATTCCTTCTTTATAGCTGGGGAAATTCAGGTAGCAAGAAGGGACGTGACTTGTTCAAGGTCACCAATAAGCCAATTTTACAGCAAAGAACCAAACACAAAGCACCTAAATTCCTTCCCAGAGCCTCATTATCCCAGAAATGCATGAACTACTACTATATAATGTATTTCAGTTCAGAGTTTTGATAGGATTGTTTAGAAACTACTTGAATTTCAGAAGAGGCAGGTCAAACTCATATTCATACTCCATAACGCAAGCACATACAATGAGAGGGTGCATTCAGATATTGTTTTTCCCTTTGTATACACTGCTTGTAAGCATGAATCATGCTAGCTGATGATCAGGCTAAGTGTTTTAAACTGTTAAGACCGCCTACAGTTTGATCCCTTGATAACAGGTCTCTGAATTATTAGTCAGAATTGCTACTTTCTTGCAAGTTTTCTTCTTTTAAATCACCACTATCAAGGACAACATTCCAGGCACTTGCTGTTTGCTGTTCATTTTTCTTCAGGTCTGCACCCATGCAGAATTCTGAAAACAGCAACCTGTGGGAAAGTTGTTATTTTCTCTCCTCCCGTCCTAGATATGCTAGGAAATTATTAAGTTTGATCATTTCCTTACTTGTTAATTTAGCATTGTATTTACTGAAAGGCAAATCCTTTGGATGCAATTAAAAAAAAAAAAGCCTATGAACTCACCCATTAAATTCCTCTTCCTGCCCACAATAGATGTTATTTTCCTTCTCACGCTTCCTGATACCCATGCACTTCTTGTGGCACACCTACCTGCTCAATTACTCTAAGCCATCAACATGCGCCGCGAGCATAGCGCTGAGCACAGCAATCACACCGCACCCCACTAGCAGCAGCCCCTTTTGAAGTGGATTGCCTTCCCACGGGGCTGTTTCACGGCAGCAGCAGCCAGGGGAGATGGGAAGGTGGGCACGCTGAAAGCCAGAAGAGGTTGGTATTGCAGGGAGCGGGCAAGGTGAAAGACCGTCCAGGGAAAGGAGGGAGACTGGGGAGCCCTGAGAGTGGTCCGTGGCAGCTAAGCCTTGGGCACTGCAGGGCTTCCCCTGCTGCTGCTGCTTGGCCTCCTCTGCCCTGAATCACACGTGATTTTTGTGTAAATGCTCTAGCATGCGGAATTCACCTCTTTGTTACGTTGCCACCTGAAGCACTGGAAACATACGGAATATTTTTACATTAACTTACCTCAGCTTTAAGTAAACCTTGAGGCAGAACCCAAGGAACTGCATGCCTCTGACAGGGAATCAGGCACTGGGGACTTCTCCTGATCCTTAAATTTTGAATTCCCCTGATACAGAGGTGTAGCTTCTGTACTTTTCTCAGTTTTGGTTCAGTTTGGTCTTTGACCTCCAAACATGCAAAAGCATCTTCTAAACCCCCAATTCTGTAGTAAGTACAGAAACTGGGCAGTCAGACAAAAATTCCTACTACAGTACGAAACACAAGACTGCATATGCAATACCAAACACATGAACACCATCCCAGTTTAGTGGGCTGCTCGGGCACATGCTCCACTTAAAGCATGTGGGTAGACTGTGTAAAGTTAGGCATGAATTTCTGATCCCCTGAACCTACTAAGAGAAACCAGCGTGCATGAAAAGTTGGTGAGACACAATGGAAAGAGCTGCTGCCGCCAAGCCGAAGGAGCAACATGGTGGTTTACCTTTGAGCGTGACCCAGTATTGCTTCCACTTCCGCCGTGTGACGAGCTCCAGCTTCTTCTCCTTCTGGAGGGTCACCAGAGGTTTGAAGAACAGCCACCCTGCCTTGCGCACCACTCCTTGCTCTTTCTCATACAACAAATCCAGCTGCTCCAAGGAGCTCAGGGACTCGCCGCTGGAGTCCTCCGTTTCCGATGAGGTCTCGGTATTCTCCAGGTTCGTCCTGCTCATCTCCAGCTCCCGCATGAAGTTTTCGTAAATGTTCTGCCTCAGGGCATCGCTGCTGACAGCATTGGTGGACTCGCTTCTCTGGGACAGGATGTGGCTGGAGCCAGGTGACCACAGCAAAGCAGAGAGCTGTGACGGTGCCAGCGTGTCCGTGGTGAAGTTGTCCATTCTGCTGTCAAAGTACTCACTCCCATCTTTACACTTTGGCTCCTGTGGAAAAAAGGAAATTGCCAGCGATCAGTCACCAGAGTTATGATGAAAACACACACCTCATTTGGCATTTAAATTTGTTTCATGTGTAGCCATGGCCAGTTCCTTCATCAAGGGCCACCTTTTTTCTCTATTACATCACAGGCTTTGCCTCGGCAGCCACTGACACTCAGTTTTCTCAGCAGAACCCCATTAAACCCTAACCACTAAGTCTGAGAGCTTTGGTAACTCAGAGACCTGTAGGTAATCTCCAGATTCACTAGAAACTACCAGGGCTTCTACTGCCTGAAACCTGATGGACTCCAGGAGACAACCACATCCTCCAGCTGAGACACAGGCACCACCACTTACACACCTGTTTGAGTACAAGCAGGAACAGTGTCACAACAAGTTTCTTTATCATTACAGGGTTTTCAATACTTTGGTGATGGTCCATTTGTGCAAGGCAGCTACATTTAGTGTCAGCACAGATAGGCTGATTTTACCTCCACTTTCTATTTGTCATATAAGCTGTGCTTAACCAACACAAAAGAGTTCAAAAGTTGAGAATATTTTAAGCTTGTTAGTATTGACCAATTGACAAAAATCTAATCTAACAGATGATGTGATTTAAAAAAGGAAAGACACGCTTGCTGACTGGCACGAATCCAGTCTCCAGACTGCAGAGCTGTGTATTTTCTGACTTGCTGGAAACCCCCTGGGAGCTTGACTATCTCATCAAGCACTGACGGGCCTTTCTCCTAATTGCATTGCGCAACTTCATCCCTTTTATTGAGAGGGCTGGCCATTGTATTTGAAAAAATCAGACCTGATGGTTTGACTTCAACTTTGCCTAGTAATGCTAACGTAGGCCCACTTCTTGCCACTGCTTGTCGATGTGGTACCTTGTCAGCAGATTGGGCCTTTTCTTTTGTAAGTCTTTCCCAGTAATGTGCTGACTACTCTCAACTCTCCCAGGCTCCAGCAATGGACAGGCATTTTTGTACTACCCAAGACAGGGCTCCTTGGACTAACTTCACTGTTGAGAACCGCACCATCCATCGTAAGTCTTCTCAACTAAAGCAAGCTGATGCTATGTAAAAACAACGAAGATTTAAGAGCATATAACACAAAAAACCTGCTGCCTTCTGCAGTAAAAGTGTGAGGGAAGAGAAGAGATGGCTATGAACAATTCCAGAAGTGAAGCTATTACCCTCAGTAATAATAAAGCTATTATACTTTCAAGTTTAGACTTCATCTCTAAAAGCATTTATTTGCTCACAGACTTCTGTACATGAATAAAGTAAATAAACCTTGGTCTCCTGTGAGCTGCTCTCAACAGCAGCTTTGAAAGCAACTGCTATTTTGTTCCTTTGCTTCCTACTTGATGGTCTTCAAAACTGCAGTGGAAAAGCTGTGCCATGTTTTGATAGCATCAGGACCTCCAGCACGCAGCCAAGAGCAACAGTGGGATTGCACGCCTTCCCAAGCATTGCCAGACAAGCCACTTCTCAAGCAGCAGGACGCTGCCGGTCATGGCCTCACAAAAGCCAACTTGAACTGAAACCCACATTCTCTTATGGTACGTTGAAGTTTGAGTCTGGCTTTTCAGTTTACTGTGTCAGGCGACAAAGATCCAATTCTCTTGGTAACGGAGCACCTTCCTCAAATCTTATTGCAGAGTGTTAATCACTGTTCTCTGAGAGTAACTCCCTAAGCATCAACAGTTTTGCTTTTTATATGGTAAAGGGGTTGGAAATCAGGGGGGATCATACAACATGGATTGTACAGCTGTGCGAGCCATCGCAGTTTGGGGTGAACCTGGAAGCTTTCTCCACCCTCTTTTTAATTACTGTCTCTGCACATGTGTGCCAAAATCCTGTATTTTAATTGTTTGACTCTTCTCCAGGAACTGCCAGTGTACTCTAGAAAACATTAACATACAGTTTATTAAGAATAGGTATTTCTTTCATTCCCAAAGCACTACTAAGAAAAACAACATGAGACTCATACGTAGCGAGTCTGCTGTGAAGGGCCATTACTGGAACAAGCATTAACAAAAAGGGTGGGATACAACTTGCCATGAACAGCCACTAACCACATCCTATGTTTTCTCCACAAGCACAAAAAGGATAGAAATGAGGGAGTACCAGAGTAGAGTAAATGGACACAGGATCCAAAATGAATACGTACACTTCACCATGACAACATCACTTGTATTTTATTGTTTTTAAAGAACAGAATTGGCAGAGTCACGCAGTCTCTGCTGGTCCTCAGGGAGGCTGTCACTGTAGCAGTATCTGGTCACCACTGAAAATGTCTGACCCAAATTGCTGCTGATGGTGGTTTCCCTGCCAGGTAACTTTCTGCTTCTTTTCTCTCTGTTGCATCTAGCAATGATAGAAAACTACCACTGTTTCTGCTCAGCTGCACCCAAGCAGATCTCCTAATGTCTGAGATATACTCTAGAATAGTTATAGGTAACGCTAAAGATAAAGTGGCTAACTAAGATACCAATTGGACAAAGTGATGCCTGTAATAATTGGCTGTAAAGAACAGCTCAGGAAACAACGCAGCCTGCTAAATTCATTAGGACCCATGCTGAAAGTAGAATCTAATGCCAGTTTTCAAGCCAAATAAAGAGGTTGTCTCAACGTACTCTTAAATTCTCTTTGCACCATACTTCAGGGCTCTGGCTTATAAAGTCAAGATATTTCAGCAATTATTCCCATAAAGTGGCTATTTCTTCATTGAAGAACCCATCTGCAGCAGCTGTTTCTGGTGGCTAGATTTTCATTTTACACAGCATTTGCTCATTTTCTCCATGTTATACAGTTGCACACTGAGTTTACACCACCCCCTTTAGCAGTGGCTGACTGTGCAATATCTGCCTAAATTCTATCCACAGGTCTCACATGCATCATACATACCTTGCTGCTCACGCATAGTGTACTGTGATACAGCATCTCCCCAACACCGGTTCAGCAAGGATTAAACTAAATGAGGACATGCCATGCAGTAGAGTTGCAAGCGATGCATCAAGGGAACGCATTAGGACACCTTTGTGCAATGAAAGCTGGGTCATGGCACAGAATGACTGCAAGTCTTGACGTGAGACTGTTACTGGAAACGCAAACTCAATTCCAGGATATATCAGATCAAGTATCAGATCAAGTCAGACATAAGGAAACATCCAAGTCACTGGACAGGGCACAGACAAGGGCTTCTCCGGAATATCCTATATCCAAATCTGTTTATAGATGATTTAAAACAGGTGCAAAGGAGGAGTGCCAGAATGAAAAGGAAACATACTTCCTATCTTAAGACAGGAGACCAAAGAGAGTCTGCATAGCCCCAACAAATGTGGACTGAGGAAAGATACCATTTCTCCTTTTAGATATATCATAACAGATTAAATAATACAGAAGGATAACTAATATAGTGGATAGTACTGGCATCAGAACAAAGTGGCCAGGACTACATTTACTCTGCAAATTAGCAAGCATCAGATTAAGAGGGTTTGGAAACAGCCTTCAAGCTGGGGAGAAGACCACTGGATTTTAAGCTACAATTTGTTCACGAAGTGTATTAAACTCCAACGCCTTTCTAGTGGCAAGGGACTGGCCTCAATATCCCAAGGCTGTGCCTTTGGTCCTGTGCCCCCAAGAAGCAGGCGGCTTGGCTGACTTGTTTCCACTGGGGCAGCCAGAGGGACCTATCCAGCCAGCCAGCACTGGCGCTTAGGCCTACTTATAGGGAAATATTCCAGCTTTCACCTACGTTCAAGCCCAAGTGATTCACAGTCATTAGTAACGTACTGAGGAAGGGACGCACTGTTCGGAGCAAAGCACAGAGGCTACAATCGCTGTGATGAACAGCCCTACAAATAGGGACTCGCTATCTGACAGATTATAACCGCGCACAGTACTTCTGCATTTTTAAGCCAAAGGACCCGGTGAGAGTATAACCGTTACCAAACAACAACATGGCAACCCCCAGACGAGACAGCAGGTTACTCAAAGCATGCAAGGCAGAAAGGAGCTGACCAAGCCTCCAAGGAAGGCAAAAAACATAAAGCATTCACTACCTCTCTTATCCTTCCTGTCACTGGATATTTGTCTGATGAAAATCAGTGACTAACTATTTCCTATGCCTTTTTCTAAGAAATCACTATTTGTGGAGCTAGGGCTGATTTCCTTCTACCAGAATCAGATTCAAGCTTGATGCAATCTCTCCAGCCAAATTTCTTTGCTGTGTCTGAAGTCAGTTCACTGCACAGTGAATTCAAACCAGCTATGAATTGTGCACCACAAATACCATTCTGAAAATGTCATAACTAAGTAATACATGGCTAAGGTCTGGGATGCAGAGATCTTATGTAAAGCCTGGCTGTAAAATCCAGAATGCTACGGATGTTGAAGCCAGTGAAGAATCCTGGCACACGGCACTGAGGCTCTTCGCTGATTCCCGTTTTTCTGCCTTCTCTTTCATAGCTAAGTAAGAAGGTTAAAAGACAGCATCTGATAAAATACATGAGCACCAACTCACAAAAGAAGTGATCCAAATAAATGGCTTTCATTTTCATTTTCCCAGTTCTGTAGCCCTTACCTAGGATTTATGCTGGCAAACCTTATGCTGACTTCATTTGACTTCATTTCTGAGCCTAAGGGTCCATCACTGCAATAACAGATGCCTGTTAAGCACGATACCTGTCTGAATTTCCAACACAGGAGACAGTGTTTGCTCTCCATGCCACAGAAAGCATGTGTTATGGGGTTCCCTTCACTCTCCACTCACTTCTGAAGTGGCCAGCACCACAATGTTGCTGAAAGGGGACAGACCCCTCATTTAGAGGAGCACAGTGACTGTTCCTGTATGACAAACACCAGGGAAGAAATTAAAAAAAAAATCCAAACCAAAACCAAAAACCAAAGTCTCTGCCCTCCATCTCAGCTTGTGAACTCATGTGCAGAAGTCCAGGCACAGTCTGGCATTTAAAGAGCTGATTCTGGGGCCTACAGTTACAGATGAGCATCCTGACTATAGGCATCCCAAATTCCTACTAATGGGATTAGCCTTAAATTCTTCTAAAGAATCATCCTTTCCCTCCCTCTTGTCCTCCTTCCATCTCCTTCTTCACATCATCATCTCATGAGGAGCCAGATGGCAATTCCAGCTTTTCCATCTGGTGAACTAAGCTGACACGCAGGAAGGAGGAGGGCACTCCATGTAATACCTTCATAGCAGGTGGAGGCAGAACTAGCAGCCCTGGTCAAGACTCTACAGTTACCTCTCTTGCTGGAGATGGACCAACAGTGAAACCAAAGTGATTGATGAAGCCAACAATACAAATAGGGAATGCTTGCAGGATATTTATAACATCCTCCTTCTTCTGCTTCTTCCACACTCTTTAGATAATGTAAGCTGATTCATAGCATATATATATGATACCCAGGTTATATTTTCATAGTTGAAATAAAGAGAAGGCTTAAAAACTCCAAGTCACTTTGTAAGTAATGCAATGATTTCAAAAGCTAATTCACTGAGAGATTAGGCTGCAGAGTTGGGAGTCAGCTGAGAAGGTGACAAAATAAGAAGGGAAAAATTTGCACACACAAACATATATGGTCTTTTGCTGTTGACACTTCAGACAGCTCCAGGGATGCAATACTTCTCAGAATTGCCCACATTACCAAATGAGATTAGCAAGTAATTACCCTGCGAGAAAGACAAGCATGATGCAATCACTACATTTATAAGAGAAATCTACAAACCAACTTTCAGGCACTTAAGCTGGGGTTTGTACATACCTGCAGCTTCCTTTTCTTCCTCGAGAGACTTCCTGTCCAGTCGCTGATGCGTCGCATTCGGTTTTTTAATGTATCCTTCTTGGATGCATCCTCACCGAGGGGCTTGGACTTTCTGCATGGGAGTGTGTAGGAGGAGTAGTGTGCAGGACTTCCCTGCTCTACCCTGGAGGGAACATCAATGTCTGAGGCAAATGAGACACGGTTGCTCAGGCTACCATGAGTGTCAATATACTCATCAGACAGCCTGATCCTAGGTGGAGGGGTACTTTCCAAATTTGTATCCTTATAGAGATCTCGGAGTGAGGAAAGAGATGAACTTTGGTTGAAGGACTTCTTGTTGTCACTTGCTGGGAAACTGGCATGAATGCTTGTATCTGGAGTGCTCCTCGTCAAATACGGACCATCCAACTCATTGATATCCCCAGCATTTCCCCAGAGAGAGTCATACCATGAAGACTCAGAGCTGAGAGAGCTTCCTTTACTAGATCGAAGCCTTGAATCAGTAGGTGACAGACGATGGCTTGAAGAACAGTCTGCGCTGGAGTTCCTCCTGATGTCGAGTAGGTTATTTGGCTTAGATTCCAAGGCAGGCGAATACCTCAGCAACTGGACCTGTCCACTGGACTCCTCAGTCGGTACCTTGCTGTTGCTGCTGTTGTGGAACTCGACCCTCAAACAACCATCCAGCTTCCCCAGTGTTTTAATTAGAACTTTTGGACTCCTCCTGTCCTCTGACGGGGAAGTTGATGCAAGACTCTCATTCTTTCCGTAGCAATTTAAAATGTGTCCATTGCATTCTCGAGAGGCAGCATGATTACTTCCAGCTTGAAGGCCAATATAGTGGAAACCGTTCTCAGGCAAAAACACCGTGCTACTTCCTTGGCAGTAGTCCCCTGAGGTGTTTGTCCTATGTTTGGCATGGGCATTGCTTTTAGAGACCTTTACCACAGTGTCACCGAGTCTAGATGAATAAGGCTGACTACTCTTGAAGTGCGAAAGGCAGCTTCTGGCGATGGACCTCGATTTGTAGTTTGAGCCGCTGCTGGTATGTCCCCATCCATGCATAGAGCAAGACTTTTCATCTTTAGCATGAATGCTGCGAATTTTCAGAGAGCAAGGCTTCTGCTTGGCACCAGCTGTAGCAGCAGCATGATTTTTTGATCCCTGAAGACTGTATTGGCTTTCTGAATTCCCCATTTTCCACTAAATTAACAAGAGTTTTATTAGAAACAATGGCTAGAAGATGGAGCAAAAAGTAACAGACCGTTTTTACCCTCTACACAGGAAAGTGCCTTTTAAAAACAATGATATGAAACAATTGTTTCCCAAAAAAAGCCATTAAATAGCCATTTACAACACTAAATTCATAACTGAACTTATTTTAGGGGCAGCCTAGGAAAGCCTATTCTCTGTATGGTTCATTACCCCTCTGTTATAAAGCTGGAATCTAGCTCCATTGAAACCATGTCAACACCTTTCTCCACCCACAGCCTTGGCAACATCCTTTTCTTATAACTTACAAAATCTCTGACTCCCAAGGACAATGGCATAATGAAAAGGAGAGAGCAAGATAATCATAAGTTAGATATAAAGGGAACTGTACTTTCAGAGAAATCCCTTCTGCCAGGAGACAAGCCCACTGCAGTTTCAGCTTGGCTGGTTTCTGTGCAACCAAGTGTTACCTCAATAAACTGTTCAGCAAACCCCAACTTTGTGTTTAAGTGGAGTCAATCCAGGAGAAAGGAAAAAAAACCCGACCCACACCAAAAAAAAAAACCCCAAATGAAAAATAACTTGGTTAGCAAATAGCCTCATGTTCTCTCATCTTCCATTACAGCACAAAGCTGCATTATGTTCATTCAGCATGGCACAGTTTGATAGTTCACTTAGTAAAATGCTCTTCAGCTTTTTAGTGAATTCACAGCAAATAGCACACACTGGAGCAGTGAAATTGCCCCAGTGAGAAGACTGAAGATTTTGGACCTACATAAAGCACACCCCAAAGTAGAAAAGATCGATCTATACTTTTTGTTACTTGGAGTGAATCTCCACTGTTTGTAATTTACAGAAACAACATCAAAGCGCTTTTTCCACTGGCACTGTGCTGCTTTGCATGTCGGATCTCAGAGTATCGCTCTTAGGAGAATACACTGCAGCCTCATTAAAATTTTGTCAAAATAAGCCATTGTGAAAACAGGATCTCATCTTCTAGAGTTTGTATATATTTTAACATCTCTTCTTCTAGCCCTTAGGACTTTTAGATTAAAAACATAGTGTAGAACAAGGAGCATACCTGTAGGATCACTCTTAAACACGGGCACAGTTAGCAGTTAGCCTGCTCTGCATTGTCTTCGTGGCCAGATGCTACACTTGCCAAAACCAGGTTGGAGTTGCACGCAGCCTTCCTAGAAAACACCAAAAAGACAAAAAAGGGCTCTCAGTCAAGTAGAACATACACTTTACTCCAGCTGTAAGCAAAATGATTTTAAAAAAAAAAAATCAGACAGAAGTTACAAATGGAGAAGAGAGGTCTGGCTGATTAAGGGGATTCCTGGACTTTAGACATACCTTTTACAAACCACCTTAATAACTGACATTGAATTAATTCTGCCCTTCTCCCCTCTCATTGACAAGTTAGGGCAAACTTTAAACCCCCTCCCATTTGCTTTCTGGAAGGCCAATTACAGATGGCAGGACTATGCAGTGATCCATTACAGTTTGGACTGAACCAATCAGAGCAATGTCCCGCAGCATCTGTTTATCCTTCCCCATGTCTGGATTCCACCTATGACCCTTGCAATGAAAGGCCACCGTGCAACTCACTCCATCAACCACCCAGGAACCTCCTTCTTTAGATTTGTTCTGATTTTAAGGTAATCTGCCAGTAAAACATGAAAAAGGCAGCACCAAACACTGCACACACCCAAAGGTAACAAGGGCCAAGTTCTTCCTAACCATCTGAACTTATTGGCTCTTCACTTGGCAGACAAAGGCTGCAACAAAAAACAAAAGGAGAGAAGCTGAATCTTACAAAATACACCAGCAATTTAGGGATTGAAACACTCAGTGGAAGAAGCTGTACAGGATCTTAGGCTCAGTTTTAGTACAAATGTTTTAACTAGAAACGATTCTTAGTACACTACCCCCAAAAAATATCATTTTCTGCATAAATTCAGTGGCTACTGTTCGTAATTTTCAGTTGATTAACTACCTGATTTGAACA
This sequence comes from Phalacrocorax carbo, assembly GCF_963921805.1. Classification (NCBI taxonomy): domain Eukaryota; kingdom Metazoa; phylum Chordata; class Aves; order Suliformes; family Phalacrocoracidae; genus Phalacrocorax; species Phalacrocorax carbo. The sequence goes on along the minus strand of NC_087515.1, from coordinate 60,285,280 downwards.
TGCAGAGTTTTGCTCTTTTTGACTCATTTTACTGTGTAAGAAACCTTGAAGATATTTAAAGGAATTCACTGGTAACCTAGGTATTTTGCTAACCTTACCAAAAGGAAAGGTAAAAACAGTCTCCAAGAACTAGAAATGGTCTCAACAGCAAGCCTAGAAAAAGGTTAGCAAATATAAATTATTTAGAAGCGATATATCCTTTTTGGATCATGTTAGAGATGCTACAGACCTATAAACACAAACTCATGTCTGTTATCAAAAAGGTATTTGATAAAACAGATAAGCCACAGAAATTTCATCTTACCCTCAAAAAAAAAAAAAACCCCAAACCATTTAACTTGCTTATTCTCTCTAACAACCTGGAAGGTTTGCCATTTAGGACACCCTTCCCTTGCAGGTTTGATTTGCCTGTGCTAAGCGCACCCATTTGTGTAAACAGTTTTTTAAATGTCGTATGCAACATGGATTGAACAAAAGACTTTTTATTCTAGATAAACAGAAGACAACATACAAACTTCCTAAGCTCCAAGCTGCTGAACAATTTGCGAACGCCCAGCAAAACTGCCTTCCTCGATCCAGGAGGCACAGACCACAAACAAGCAATGAGTTTACATTCAGAATTCTTCCTCTGGGAGCAGAAACTACCTTCAACAAGGGGGCTTTGAAGGGCTTATATCTATTCATAAGGGAACACTGAACCCAATTTGTCTAAAGAAAAAGGCAAAAAGACCATCTGGTCTCCATAGTGATTGTACAATGGTTAGGTAATCCTTTTAACAGAGTGGGTAGCGAGCAAGCTGCTGTCATGAACCTCAGAAGATAGACATTCAATTCGTCAAGGCTCGAGCTGCTGCTACTAGGTCCATTGTATGGGTCTGATCCAATACACAGGTCACATAACGGGTGAACGAATAAATTTATCTCGGGGTACAATGTCTACAAAACAGTCTCAGTCTGTGCAGGAATCAGTCAGCAGTACGACAAAACAGTCAATAAATCCCATAGAAATAGCCCCAAGGGACTGTCTCAGCATCCTGGCCATCCAGAAAGCTACGGTAGGCTAACCTTTTGAACACACTGCGATAACCAATCGGGGCATCTGTGAGGCTGCAAAAAGCTCATCACCCTGAAAATCAGCTGTGATGCCTTTGTCTTGCCTCACACTTGTGTGTAGCGATTTTCTTTCTGTTAATTACAATGGGCTGGCAGGGAGGGGCGGAGTGAGCTGGCTTGTGCCCAAAGGCAGCGCGACACCGGGGCAGGGAGGCGGCTGTGGGCAAGCTCTGGCTGCGCTCGCTCCACTCACACATTTTACACTATTTGAACTATGGAAGCACTGGAAATTACAGTGCAGGGGACAGAGTTCAGCTTCTCCTGTATTTCTCACAGCAACCTACCACCGCAGAAGACAACGTGCTTTTCTCTCTTCCTATGCAGAGGGATGAATACTTCTTGTGAGCAAAACCAGTTTCTATGAATATTTTCTGCAATTATAACCAGTATATTTAGAAGGCAGCTCACTGCACCTGAAGATGACTATTAAGAGTTTATTTGCTTTCAATTATACCCACAATCCCTAAAAAAGAAGTTTTTAATCTTCACCCCGGTTCCCCTTGACACATTCAAAAAACACAGCTATGCAAACATACTAATCCGGGAACCCCACCATCTCCACCACACCCAATAATTAACGCAAATCATAACCCCAGAGCTAAAAACATATTTCCCCACCTTGGGGCTTCTCCACATAAAGTTCCCCTAGACTTTTTTGGCTCTGAAAAACTAACACACAAGCTCAGGAGCTGTTCCAGAGAAGCGCCTGCCACCTATATTCCCCCATTAATACCACCACAGCTGGAGTGCTTTATAAATGCTAGAGGGGAAAATATCTTTCTTAATCTTAAAGTGAGTGCACATACAAGTAGTGCTCTGCAATTGCATGGGCGCTTTCCTCCCGAGCCTTAATCTCTCAAAATAAAGGCTTACAAAGCTTGACGTGCTAACCATACTGCAAGCAAAACTGAACCCCAGCAATAATATCCCAGTTCTAGGATCGCTACATCCCAGTACTCGGTTTCCTTACGAGATACAACAAGGAATTACTGTATTACGAATTAGTGGGAGATCTGAGTCAAGGGAGACAGGCTCCTGTGCTGGTCTGTTCTGCTACAGCAGGAAGATACACCAAACATAGTTTCACTACTGCCAGCCATCTGCTTCCATTAAAGTCACGCTACCCAGGCTGAGACTCTCTAAAACTGCAGGTCAGAAAATGACAAGTTCCAGACTGATGGGAGGCGAGCACAGAGCCATAAGTGGACTGAATGCTCCACAACCACAGTCAGCATCGGACAGTGGCCATATACCAGTTACAAAAAGGGAAGAGACTGTGGTAGCATCCTCCTAGGAAAGTTCAGCAGATTTCCCTGACTGGGACTGACAATCTCGCCACCCAGGGTGTTGTAAAGATCACTAATGTCAGCCCTAGCAATGTTAAGCTTTAGCCTGGATCAAGAAGTTACTCTCATGAGACATGAACACACACACCAAAACCCTCTCTGATGTATTTTGATGCTTTTATTCCTTAGATGGCTGGTGACAACAAACCTTCACTGGTAGGTGTATAATAAGTGATCTACAAACCATTTAATCCCTGCTGAGGCTTCTCTGATAATCTACTGATGAGGTGCAGGGAAGCAGATTCTCACTTCCCTGAACATGGCATCAGTATAAAAATGGCAAACACAGTGACATAAAAAAAAAAACAGTATGGATTGGTCCAGACAAGGATAACATCATCCCATCAAATTAGCACCACTGAGTGAGGACTCACTAAGAAATGTGGAAACTCATGAGAGTCTTCAGTGTTACCAGGAACAGTAATTCTTTAAGCAGAGCAGAAGAGCTTAAATTTAAAACCTCCTGTCTTTAACAAGAAAAAGCATTTTAAAAGAAGAGCTAGATTAAGAGCTAGAAAATAGGTAAGAGCTAGAGCTAGCTGCCTCACCCCTAAAAATAAGAGCCTGTATCTTTTCATTTCTTTACAACTACACACTAGGACACAGTTTAAACTTTTTAAGAAGGCCTTTCCTTGAGGAAAGGACAGAAAATTATTCAAGAAAGAAATAAGCTAACCAAGTATTTTATTCCTACTTGTAGCTTAAGCAGCAACCATGTGTCACAACCTTTTCAGACTTCCTTCATCAACCGAATTGTTACCTGCACCAGTGCAGTACCTTTCAAAAGGGCATAGAACCAGTTTTAGAGTACTGCCACCAGGAGCAGTCGCTCACAGCCATCCACACCGGTATAAACGCTGCCAGAGAAAGGCAGAACTTCAGCTCCCTGCGAGGTGATATAAATACTTATACCAGGGGCCTTTATATGCAAAGGGAAGAGTACATCCCATCAACTACTCTCCAGTAATGAAGCAACAGGAGAGAGTCATGTATGCTTTCTGCTGTGTTTGAAAGCCGTATCTCCACAAGGGCAGGTAAGGGCTCCCAGCTGCAGAGCCGGACTGCGATGGCCACCTCCGGACTGTGCGCGGTGGAGTGGGGAGGCACGGAGAGGAGAAAAGGCAGCGCCAGGGTCTTTACACAGGCGGCTGCTCTGAGTGCGTGGTTCATCAGTGCGCCACAGGAGACTGTCATTGGGATTAGTGCAGCTGGGATGATAGAGAATTTGAAAGTATTTCAAAGCAATAAAAAAGGAAACAGAAAGCCCTCTCATTTGCATGAAATGACCACCTTGTTTTCTTTTAATGGCAGATCTAGTTAGAAATGTTGCAGGCTTTGATGTACAGCAACTACTTTAGTGGTTTTTTACATCAGGAAAAGCTTCTTTTTTTTAATTGACCAAACAATTCCTATTTTTTTCTTTCAAACTACTTTTACGTTCTCTTTCACCTAATGGTTAAAGCACTGTCCATTTCAAATGGCTTATAAAATCTTAGAAATGGTATATAACTATCTTTCAGATACTAACGTGTTCATAAGTTTTGTAAAGAATCAATGTGCTTTGTGAGTTCTTACAGGGATACAGAATTACAGGTTTGAAGTTTTAATTAACTTTTAGTCTACTTTGGTTTTTAATATGAAAGTAATACAGAATGCTAGAACGTGAACCTGCCCTCCCCTTCCTGCACGGCTATGGATGGATGGATGGATACGTGAAATTAATGAGGGAGGCAGGTTAGCACAACACTGTAGCTGGATTAAATGTGGAGTTTCTTACTGGAAACAATTTACTGTATTTTTTAGAACTACGCACTTTGGTCACATGCTTCCACAAATCAGAAGCAGATTTCTTATTCCTGCAATCTCAATCACATTCCTATTACAAAAATATACCATAATAATTATACCATGGTATTCTTGGCGGGATACTTGGCATTATATACCACTCTATTCAAAGAATGAATAACCAAAACACCACAAGTATGCCTTTCTTTAAAGAAAATAGGACTATTTAACCTTAAAAATCCAATGAAGCCAGAATTCCTCACTTAGTCATTAGTGTCTTTAGAGTTATAGCCTCCTGTATTAGGAACTGTTTGGTAGCTCGCAGATCAAATTAAAACCAATCGTTTTTCTCATTAAACATAAGTAGTCGTTATGACTACTTAGACACTTCTTTTCATGCTGTGAATCATACCTACATTGCATATAGACTTCTAATTTCACAGTTTAAACAAGAAAGGGACAATCCCCTTTTCTGATTCCTTCTCTTAAAATAACATTAATCCCAACAGGTCTATACTGCAACACAGATATATCACATCAGAATTACACATCCCATACCTGGGACATGATTCCTTCTTTTACTCAACCCATTCTTCTGGGTCCAAGACATTGGCACCTTAATTAAATTATGCTCTATAGCTTTCAAGTTAGCACAATATGGAAGGTTGAGTCAAGCCTGAAGATCTGTATCATATTACACCAGTGCCGATACAATCTAAATCTCTAGGGACTTATTTTTCTTTGGCAGGAAAAACAAATTTCACCATTTGTAAATGTTATTGAATTTATACACAATGGCTAAAGTGCACATCCATGTAAATAAAAGCCATTAAGGTTGTTAAAAAAAAACACCTGAACTAGGAATGTCAACTAACATATTGGCTTAACGCAGTAGCTGCAGTAGTTAAGGAGTTGATATGTCAAAGGGTCTATTTACTGCCCTTGAAGGGGAAATTAACTCAGTGATCTGAAAGGTCTTTTCTTCTCCACCTACTCTGGTTGTAACCATACTGGCAGGTCCAGATGCAGATTAACACACTGCTTTCAAGGGATTTCAAGGCCTGGGGCCTCAGGTGGGAGGATGGTACTTCTAAAAGGTGCCAAGATGCTCCAAGCAGGGCAGCCTCAGCTCCAGCCTCACTGCCCACCCTGGACTGTGGAGTAACACTGCTTCAGAGATGGAGCTCAGGTCTGCAGCAGGCTTCCTGCCTGAGCTTAGACAAACTCCTGAAGAGGTCTCTGCCTCAGCCCTCCTTCCTCATGATAACAACAGGAGGTGAGACTGAGGCCTTCTGGTCAAACTGGGATTCCCAAATCCCCAACAGGAACATCTGCCCTTCTCCTGTCTTGTCTGCTTCATGAGCAGCCAGTTTGTGTTATCAAATACAGCCATAGTCATCCCTCAGCTACGGGGATATTTTTTCACACGTACCCACCCAAAACTGTAGTGCCAGAACATCAGCTTTGGAGAGGGTAGGAGAGGGGTTATTTCTGGACTAGGACACAGTTTACAACACCATACCCCGAGCAGCTCCATAGACCCTACCAAAAGGAGAAGCAAATGGCAGCACGGACAAGCAATCCCAGACAGCAACATTAAGCCAGTCTGCCCCCAAAGACCCTTTCTAGTGTAACACCTTCCAAGCCTATTGGACCAGCTCTTAACCCTTGGCACCAGAGAAAAATTTCCAGTAGCAATTGGCAGGACAGCGTACTTCAGGCTGAGGGACAGGGGCTGGGACTCCCTGCCTGTCACCTATTACAGAGCCCTTTCCATGGGCAGGAGGGGGAAACCACACTGCATTTGGCATAGACTTTTCTACTTCTCAGTTTACACATTCATAAACACCTGAGGGTGTCGATTCCAAAGTAAATGCTTTCCCACCTTTGGCCCTGGGACTTCCTGAAGAGGACAGAGGATCTGAGAGTTAGACACCAGAATTAAACTTGAGACACAGTCCCTTGGAAAATTAAAAGCAGATCTTGATTTTTGCATGCCAAGAGCCCTACAGCAGTAACACAGCTCAGGGCTTCCTTTCCTGTATCCCGGTAGTACCAGCACGTTACTCATCTATTAAAAGAATTTAAGAAGTACACTAAGGATTAGGTTTCCCCACTAAAACACTTGCTTTGTAGCTTCACAGCTACAGACTTCCCTATTCAGAGAGTCCTCTCTTCCATGGTATGTGGATACCCCTTTCCTGTTGAAGGTGATCAGATACAAAACAAACAAACAAATAAAAAAAATCGACCCCATACCTCTAACTAGTAATTTGCTACACACCATATAATGTTATCAAATCATCCACCCTAAAAAGAAAGAAATGCATGATTTCCAGAATGAAGTCACCAGTGTACAAAAATTAACTTGGTGACCGCATCAGCAACGAGCATAAACAAAGTAACAAACTTTGGTTGCATTGCACAAGCAAAAGGCGGGGGTCGGGGGTGGGAGCACTTCTCCATTTATTGGGCATTTCCCTCTTTTTTACTTTTTTTGCTGTGCCACAGAACATAACTGCACACAAATTGTGAAAATGCTATGTATTAAAAATCTACACAGAAAGATCAAAACCTGTGCAGGAGGACCTACCTCTGCCAGATGCGGAAGCTCTGGTTTTCCATACCATCCCAGTTCAGTAGTAGCAGTAGTGTTGCCTGAAACTATTTCCTCTAATGCTTCACAAACATATAATACTTGCTTGGGTGCACTGTCTATTTATTGCAAGTTACTTTAAGTACTAGTGAGAATAGACAGAATAATTAAAAAAGACAACATTCAAAGGGATTATTAATCACACTGTATTAGGAGAGTCACTTTAAAGTTGCAGGACTCTCTCATACTTTCTCATACTTTGTCTGAAAAAAAACCTCCAGCCCCATCATAGCAGAGCTGTAAAATGATCCTAGTGGCGGTTTATTTAGCAATTCAGGCAATTGAGTTTGACAGATGACCACCAAGAACTGTTTTCTGGAGGAAAACCATTCATCTTGGGCACAGCTGGTGATAGCAGAGGCAGCACAGGGGCTGCAAGTCCTGGCACTGCAGCAGCCCGCTCTGCCCTCCACTTTCAAAGGCTTCCCAAGTCTTTCCCTACTTTTCCTTCAGTTCTCAAGGTCTGGCCAGCAGCCGGCAAGTGGAGGACCATGGTCCCCTGGAGCTCCCTCCCCAGCTCAAGCCCCCCTCTCCACTCCCGCTTACCTTCCCCAAGGAGCCGGCTTCAGCCTCCCGGCCCCACAGCCGCCCCACAGTCCCCTGCTGCGGGGACACAGACACGCAGACACAGGGACTTTCCCTGCCCTGGGCACGCCAGGAAACTGTGCCTAACACTTCAAAACGCTCAGCCGTTAGGAACTAAAAACAGATCCTGCGCGAGGCTTGATGTATTTTTGTCTGCAGGCTACACACCCTCCTCCCGTTCAATTTTTTCCATTGGTGGAACAGCATGATGCAGACTTAACCAGAGGGTGGTTTTCCACGGGCCGCCTGAAATGATTACGCGGGCCGGCCTGCCACGATGCTGGGCAGCCGCCGGGGAATACGCTGTGACTGGGCTCTTGTCTGACCCCGCATTCCTCAGCCGCCAGGCTGCTTCCACAGGAAAGCTGCTAGGAAGGCTGCTGAATGGAGAGGGGCTTGCTTGCCTGAAGGTAGCTCCAGGGTCTCCTTTTTTTTGGAGGTTTTTTTTTTGGTTGGTTGGTTGGGTTTTGGGGTTTGTTTGTTTTTTGTTGTTGTTTGGTTTGGTTTTTTTTTAAACTTGCTAGGAGGGAGTAGGTATTCCTAACATCCGTGTGTGAGACGCCCTGGCAAAAATGTAACTCCCCAAACCACAGCGGGAACGTTGTAGTCATGAAAACCCACTCTTAAGAGTGGCTCTCAGCTGCGTTTAATGATTCTGCACAACAGCATCACGTATACAACCACAAAATCTGGCGCTCTCTTCCTTGCTGCTTTCTTTTGTTGTACTCTTCATACTGTCCTACAGAGAGAATTGTTTTTTAATAACTGATAAAATGGGACTCTTAGGATGCAAATGACATCTCCAAGTTTCAATATACAGAGCTACGCTGTTAAATCTGTAGTAAGACGCATGAACAATTGCTTTATTATCAGAAGAGCTCAACACTTCATTGATTGCAGCAACAGTTGGTGAACAAACTCAGCCAAAAACCAAGGAAGGCATTTATTCAAATATTCTAATAAAATTTCAGGGTCACATTCAAGTGCCAAGCATGAAAATACAGCCAAGTTACACTGCAGATGACGTATTCAACTGAAAAGAAACATATGAACACTATAACAGAAATCACTAGTAACCCGCAAAAGCCCCAAATCAATATTTATGTCCACAAAACCAAAATAATGACTTGCATAGTAACATAGGAATTGCCACCTAGAAGTGGACCTCTGTTTCGTTGTGTCCACTATCCTCTCTCACCACAGAGGAAACTCCAAAACCCAGCAGCTTTGGAATAATTTGGAACAAAATCCTATTTAATGTCCAAAGCCCAGTTACAGTTAACTCCTCCACTGGGAAACAATAACTTGGATCTCTTCTCAAACTCCACAGGTTAACGATATTAGCACTGAATATGCTCACCTCATCACGGCAAAGCTCAAATCCTTTTAATTCTACTGACCTCAATCAAGTTTCTGTGGGTGAGTTCCATAGGTCAGTTTTTGTAAAACGTAGTAAAGCAGCACATGACTTATGTCTGTATTCCCAATTCCATGCCTAAATACACACCTGGGGGCTTCACATCTGCTTGTTTTGGTGACAACTTCGCTCTCTGTGAAAAGCAGACTATTTTCTTTTTCCTGTTCCCAGTACAGTTATATTCTCTTCACTTAGCATTGCTGTGGTCCAACTATTTCACTAACAGGCCAGATCCAAGTCCTGAGACTAACATGGAAGCAATGACAGCTCATGAGTCAAAGCACCAGATCTCTCTCAGGAGCAATAGTTGGCCTCTGGTCCCATCCCCCTTCTCACACGGAGTACTGCATTTCCCCCGTGAGGCAACCTTGTAGTTGATTAAATAAACCATATTTGAATGATTTCTTAGGTAAGGTTAGCCTCCAACCAGCCCAGAAGCCTTTCATCAGCAGCTATATTGTTGAATTTGTCTGTCTTAAAGGTGAATGCTCAGCAGTATAAATACTGTTCCCAAAGATGCCTCTCTAGCACCCTGTTCAATAATAGTAATTCTTTCCTAACTCAACAAAAAATACCTGAACTGATATATCCTAGGACTCAGCTGAATCACATTAGTGCTTCATAGTCTTCCAGCAATGGATAATAAAGCTGCCCATTCCTTTCCTCTTTCATTTTCAGAGGGTGATTCCTAAATGTCAACAGGCATTCCTGCTATTAGTGCAAAGCACTCAACCCTGTACTTTCTCCTTCAAGTTCACTGCATTTTATCATTTCAGTCCCAGAGGTCATTCAGCTATTTGCTACATTTATTCTAATCTACCGATGTACCTACTGTGTCTCCCACTTTTTAATCAGCTTGTTTCATCAATGCATTCCCAATTCTTGTGACAAGCCAACTAACACTCATTAAGTTGGATCTCAAGACTCCAGTTGATACCTCCCAGGTTCTTTTATTTTTGCTTCTACCTCTAACATACTTAAGTGATTGCTTTTAGGACACTGACATTACAAGTTGAAGGCATATTTTTCGGACTTCTGCTTGACTTACATGAAGCTATAACATCTTCCATCTCAGGGCTGCTGTGAGTGCCTCCCCTGGACCATGGGGCCTCCTCATGTCCTGCTTCTTGAGAAGCAGGCAGGACAGGCTGACAGGGCTTTGGTACAGTCTAGCTCATGGGCTATAGCATGAGGATCCTTCTTTATTATATCTCTAAAACTGAGCCTCCACATCCACCTTTTCCCCCTTCTCTCACCCACTGCCTTGCCGCTATCAACTTGGGCCAATGTGATAATGAAATATTCTCTGGAGATCAACAAGGAGTAGGCAAGCTCCATGCTGAAAACAATAGATTAATCTCTTATTACTATCTGAAGTACTTGTGTGCCTCACAATCTTCCAGAAATGTATCATCACAACATTGCTGTGAAGGAGAAGGTTGCCATTATCCTCGTTTTCTAGAGAACTGCTAGGTCACACAGGAAATCAAAGGGTATTTCAATACAGTAAGAAGAAGCTCCATAGCTTGTGTTAATGCACGTCTCTGCTAGCTTAATGGCTCTTAACATTTCTATTCTGCAGTAAAAACAAACTGTAGTTTGCCAGAGAAGTCCATAATGGAATTAAAAATAAAAGTTGTGCCTTGGATAGCAGGTTGGCTACATAAACACTCTAGATAAAAAGATGTTATGAAGGTTGTATATTAAACAGTGTGTTCTATAGAACTTTTTAAAGCCAAGAACTTATTTTTATAGATGGAGATAAATGAATTACCAAAATTAAACAGCTATTCTAACCTATGTTTTACATTACCTTTACACTACAAAAACATCTAGATTTTACTTTGAAAATGCCAAAACATCCCCATTGTCAACAATGTTTTCTTTTCTAAGCAATGGAAATCCACTAAGAAAAACACAGAAAATGTTCATATGCCCAGCATTCATGCTAAGAAGATGACACACCTTCTTCCCTAAAGTCAGCCCACCTTTACAAACATGTGCCACCCCTATAAAATATCTTTTCATCGACACAATCCGTCCATTTCTGAAAGGCCAGTTCTCTGCTTTGCCTCTTGCACTCTCCTGGCTGGCTCACCTGACAGCAATACAGCGGAGCTGTGTGAAAATCCCGGGTCCCTAAGGTCCTTTGGCCAATACTCAACAGACGGGCACTGGACGGGCACGTGTGGAGAGATTTCGGCATCTTGCCAATCATGGCTTAACCACAGACGGGCAGATGTGTACAGAGACTTCCCAGGAAATCCAAAACACATTCCCATGTTCTCCAAAACAGAATATGTGTAGGCTAAAGTAGGAAATCGGGTTTCACAGATCAGAAACGTCTAATGGAGCTCTCAAAAATGCTGGAAAGTTGTGCTATGCTAAGTGTAACTAAGCTGCTAAAAAATAATTACATGGTTTTGTCAGAAAGATAATAACTAGAGATGGGTTTCAAAGCCTTGATTTCATGACTAAAACATCTGAATCATGCAGCATCTGCTAGAGAAATATTCTCATTAAGCTGTACTCAAGGTCCATCCTTGGTGTCTTTGGCCTTGGAAGGGAACTGCATGAGAAATGAACCATCTCCCATTCTGCCAGTGGTGAAGGGAAACTTTACATCACATGAAATTCCTCTAGAAGACACCAATTCAATTTCTGAGAACTTCTCACCTTTCTGTAAACCAGTGGCCACCCACTCGGCTTCCTGGTCAGATGGAAAAGGATGAAAATAATTGAGGTCATTCATTTCTTAATTGTGGTTCAAAGGAGTTTGGGAAAAGGGTAAACAGGAGCCTACGTGTTAGCACGTTCCTTCTTGCCAGAGCTCATAGACCCCAGCAGGCCATTTCACTTACTGAACGACAGCATCAACACAAGCCTAACAGCTCCAGCTATAGGTCAGAATAGATGTTAAGCAATGAAAAATGGTGCATATGAGCACAGTTATACACCCTCAGGTATCACAGAGGCTTGCAGTGCCCTAAGTGGTTACTGCTTTCCTGTCAGAGGCTCCTGTCCTCCCTGTGAAATGCTGAAATACAGGAGATCACAGGGATGCTCCCTATCCCCACCTCCCTGTGGAGCCAGCATGCCCTCGCCCAGCTCAGCAAAGGAGAGGGGCTGCTGTCAAGGCACTCTCCACATGTACCTCGTGCTCCTCTCGAATGTGGTTTCACAGCAACCAAAACAGGGAGAACCCACTGACATTTAAGGCATGCAATAAACCACACCTGATGTTTAAAGCAAGATGAAATTTTTCCTTTATTTTTATGTTGCATTGTTCTTTAGCACTGCTGCAGACGTGGGCTTACTATTTGTGGTCATGGTCTATTTTCAAGTGGGTTATAGAGAACAGTTGGGGAATCAAAGTGCCTGCCTCTGGTTACCGTCATATTAATTTCAGTTTAATTAAATGAAGAGAGGTAAAGCATGATCAGGTGATGGCAGGGCGTGTGGCAGAAGCATTACTGAAAAATGGGAAATCAATTCGGGACAGGAAAAGAGATGAACTATGCAGCAAACCCATCTCCTCAGTTTAGATGACAGAGCATACTGGATGCGAGCAGTCTGGCCTGTAACGATCAGCACTCCTGCACTGGGTCTGGCTGGGTTGGGGTTAATTTTCTTCATAGCAGCCCCTATGGTGCTGTGTTTTGGATTTGAGACCAAAACAGCGTTGATAGCACACCAATGTTTTCACTGTTGCTGAACAGTGTCGGCACAGCATCAAGGCTTTGTCCATTTCTCACTCTGCCCCAGCAGCGAGCAGGCTGGGGTGGGCGGGAGGCTGGGAGGGGACACAGCTGGGACAGCTGACCCCAACAGACCAAAGGGATATCCCACACCATATACTGTCATGCTCAGCAATAAAAAAAAAAGGGGGGGGGGGGGGGGGTTTGTTTTGCCAGAGTTGCTGTTGCAACATCTGAGACCAACAAGGCCCTCACAAGAGCTAACGTCTGAGACCAAGGCAGCCCTCAGAAGCGGTAGGAATTAACTGCCCCAGACAGGCTCACCCTTTCTAATTTTCCTTTTTCTTCAGAACTAACGATAAAAGCTTCATTTTTTAAAAACAAAGTGAAAGAGAAAAACTGACACACAAGATCAAGGTGGGAACCCCTTCTGAGCAGTATTTGCTACTTTCTGTATCACTAGAGCAGAACTGACACATCTTTTTTGATAAGCACCCTACTTCAGTGATATGCTTTTTCAATAAAGGATGGGCAGTAACAAATTTTAGTTAACCAGGTAGCTGTATCTTCCAAGCTATAATTAAAAGTTCTTTTACGGCAACAGATAGGTGTAAAAATGCACTTCATTTAGGACTGTTACTCTGCAGGAACAAAAATATCTAAGACTTGGACAAATCTTACAAAAACAGGAGTGGAAAGGTTTTTTGAATGCATTAGGTTAAAAAATTAGAACTGAAGCCTTCACACACGCTGTTAAAAAAAGCATGTCTATTAAACATGTAAAAATATTTGAAGGTGGAGTCATTTGTCACAAGAATACACTAGGAGATCTTACAACATAAATATTTATAAAGCACAGATGTTCTTTCACATTGCATTACTACCATAGCTTGTTCCATTAACTGATCCAACAGACCAGCTAATTGCTGGTGCAAGATTGACTATTTGCTATCACCCGCTCAAGACAGAAGCACAAACAGTTGCTGGGGGGGCAGGGAAGCTGTAAGGGGTTGTTTTCTAACCAAACATATTAAATAATTTTTCATTATCATACTGATAATTGTTTCATCAATTATGTTAGGAAAATCTGCAGACATGAATAAACGTTACGAAAGGATAAGTATGGCAAAGTTTCTAAGAAAATTACATCAAATCAGTGTTTGCTTCAATGGCATGCATCAGAAGGCATATAAAATAGATCTTTTTGCATAATGGACTACTAAAGTAGTCCTACATATGCATATGATTTTATAGTAAGTTTCAAGACACAAATGTTTCCCCAGAAGTTTCAGATCCTAGGGTTATAAGAGTATACAGCAAACCCTGCTTGACAATACCGCTACTCTGTTTTAGAGAAGCAGTTCAAAATGCAAAACAAGGAATTAAGACAACAGAAGGAATATTAAAGTAGTCAAAATTTTTTGGCGGTGGCAGCGTTTGCTTTTTTTTTTAAGCCTTGATTGTGGATTGTCATTATAGCTGGCTGGCAAGCCTACTAAAAGTGGTAAAAGGCAATATTAGGAGCTTATTACAGTATCATTAAATTAACTAAAAGAAATACCGGGGTATAAAAGCTAGAAGAAGTCTGGCTAACGTGTTGATTACACCCGCACACAGTGCGTGAACGGAGAGATGCACAAATTCTGTAAGTGGCTGCAAAGCTATTTGCCTGAAGCAGAGTGAACAATGAGAACAAGTTCAACATCTGCCAGGGTATCCAACTGCTTACAGCCATTTTTTCTGGTCAGAGGGGGCATTGTTTAAGTTGACAGGTTCCTAATGGTCTGAATTATTTAGCAATTCTCAAAAGACTCTTTCTACTCATTAGAGGGGAAAATGCGAACCACCACAGCCAGGGTTCTCTTGCTCCCCGGGAGCCGATCATGCTAATTGAGGAGAACATCACAATGTGTCCCTTTTTAATCACAGGAGTTAAGTAGGCAAGAGGCTTCTGTTATCCCCACCGTACAATGAAAGACGGAGGGCGCCGGCTTCCGCAAGGATACACACCATGGTGTAGCATCTCAACATTTTTTAAAAACCTCACTTTAAACAAAGAGGACATATGTTGCTGATAAGCACTGCACCTACTGAACGAAGTAAACAAGTAAATTATATTAAAGAGAAACTTGAAACATGCTGTTTCAAGCCTGAACACTAAGTGAGCAACAGTAAGCATCTCAACATATGGGTATCTATGGGGAGGGGGAGGCAAAATAGCTATATATTGATTTTTCTTCTCCTCTGCCATATGTTAGATGACAGGTATAAACAAACTAATGTAGCAACACGAGAGGTTACAGACAAATGACACTCTCACTTAAAGACCCAGGTCATTCAAAGATATTCCCACACCTAATATCTACAGAAGTGAAGGGGAACACTACTAGTAAGGAAGCAGCATAACAGCAGCTTTACTTATGATGGATTATGTCTCCATCACCTATCGCAACAGTAATCAGACACACTCTGCAGCAGTAATTATCTCATGTAATCCTACCCTTTGCGAACATGGGAAAAAACGCAACAGCCTTACCATCAACGGGACTGTCTTATTTTCTTGACAGCATCAGGAGACCCCTAAAATTTGGAATCCCTTCAAAACACTAACACCCGAACAAAGTTCCTCCCGTAAACCTTTTAAGGAATGTCAGTGTAGTAATTACGAAGGCCTGCAATAGACCTCTATTACCAAAACACAGGCCATGTGTGAGAAGCAAAAGATTTACAAATGCATTCAAAGACTATAAAGGAAGATGTGTAAATATTTTGTAGGTTACCATATGGAATGCAATAGATATAGGGAATTGTCAGTTCGATGGAAGGACAAAGGGAAGGAGAAGACTTCAAAATTAATATTATTACTTCTGTTCCTAAGCAACCACAACGTGGATAAGAAATAGCAAAAATAAATTACCTTAATGCATATAATAGGAGTTTGGAAAATTCCTATCCAATTCTTTAAAAAGATGCTATAGAAATATTCTTTCACTTAACATGAACAAAAAGTAAGCCACCACTTTACATGCAAAAATCTATATTTTGTCATCTGCATATAAACATTTCCAGAAGCAGATGATTAAGTCAGTGAGCTAAATGGAAAGACATTAAATATTTTGCCGGCATGACATTGTGAATAAATAACTAAAAGCCCCAAAAAGCAAAGAGACAACACGATACCGGCCTATTTAGCCATAAAATTCATTTCAAATAACCACATTTCAGCATGCAGCTTAGATCATATGCAGCATTTTCCTGTTTGAGAGCATGCAAGATTGATTATTACGGGCTCAATTGTCCCATACACAGGCAAACAACATGTAAGGAATAATTAAATCAGCAAGATTCCCCCACTGAGCCGCCTACACATGCTTACACTCAGGCAAGGGAGAGGTGGGGTCCCTCCCAAGAAAAAAAAATGATAGGATTATGCGAGAAGCCTAGGACCATCTGCACAAAATCATGTGCCCAGGGATTTCCTCTTCCCCTTGCTGTGTGCAAGGCATCCTTTTGCACTTCCAGTCTGAGCCGTCGGGAGGGCAGCAGAGCCAGGCTTTAGCTCCCAGCTCACGGACAAAAGGGAATTGGGGACCAGGGGTTTCCAAGGTCCTCTTTGCCCGTGCTTACTGACTTCAAATCTAAGCCACTTAAGGATGTAAGCCTTAATACCCCAGTGTGCAGAAGTTCATAATGTCTGGGTCATTGTGAAATTCTGCATACCCTGGTCCCAGCCCAGCCCCACCTGCATCCCCTCCTGCATGCTGCACTCCCCCGGGAGCTGAGCTGGCCAGGCGCCATCACCCTGCTTCCACCCATCTCCCATGAAGACTGCAGGGAAGACCTGAGCCTTTCCCCACATGTATCCCAGAGTTTAATGTGAATTAACAAGTGGAGCATCGACATGTTCTGTTCCCTATTTTTCTCTCAATAATTTGAGTTCCTTTCTCCTTGCCTGAGGTAGAAAGCTCAGATCAGGGAAGAAAAAAAAAAAATGTCCTTGACCTCAACAGGATATCTTGTTAGGGTATGGCAGCCTCAAGGACTCTATTCTGGCACCCAAGAAGGGGGTTACAGTTAACATTCCTCCTGGTTCACTTTTTCCATGGGGCCCAGAGGGGAATTCTATACCATTTTTCCATACATAATGAAACACTAACTCTATTTGCAGTAAAGGCAACCCACAAAGCAATGTTTGGATGCTCTTTGACTTCAGTATCCCTAAGCAATTTGCAGAAGCAGATCTGTTTCTCCAAAGCACTCTACTCTTTCTAAACAATGCTCAAGTGCACATGACCACTTTACTCTGAAGCAGTGATTTGAGTCCTGCCTGCTCTCTCCCACCTTATCAAGCTGCCTTTCAGCTTGCTGAAATATTATTGCTGACATAATGGCATTACTAAGATAGAGCCCGATCCAAGCCAACCGCAGATAACAGAAAGGCTCCCACTGACTTCTGGGCTTTGGATCAGGCCGAAAGCAGTGAAAGTACCCAGAGAATGAAATCACACAGATCTGCTTTTCATTTCAATATGGGCCTTAAAAATAGGCTTAACTTTAGGTATTGTGTTGTATTCTTGACTTTATGCTGGGCTGGCAAGGTACACTGAGCCAACATTTTAAAACATATCCCTGTCTTGGCTTAAATTCAGACTATTCTTTATTTTTCTGCAAATTTGAGATAATAAAGTTAAAAAAAAACAATCAAGAAAAGGTTACCTTTACATAAAGCAAACTATCATCTTGCTTAACTGTGCTAAATACAGAAAAGGAACACTCTGCTCACGAAACACACTCGCTACATACTGAGTTTATCAACGCTAACATTAGTTTTGCGATGTATGAAAGGGTCTGCAACCTCTTCTTACAGGCTGTATTTGTAAAATGCAAGATGACCTCAGGGCCATCCCCAGGAAATCCTTAACTCCTCTCTATTCATCAGAAATATTAGGCAGTCATTACCCTCCAGGTCCAATCAAACCTTGTTAAATATCTCCCAGTGATACATAAATTGGTCAACCTTGCAGTGCAAGATCCATGTCTGGACCTAGATTTTGAACAATATTCAAAAACTTGGAATGTCTGGATCTCAAAGCTTCACTTAATTGTGTCTGGAATAAATCAAATCCACAGCCTAGTTTGCGTTTCAACTCTATGTTTCCAAGTGGTTCCAATCTAATATTTTAATTTGGACAAACTGCTACTTCTGGTAATTAGAGGTCCTTGAAACTTTTCAGAAGTCATGTGCTCAATAAAATCCTTTTCTTGAAATGTGAAATTTTGTAAAAAAGAAAAAAAGTCCATGTAAAAATCTGCAACATGTTCTGGTGACTTATTTTTCAACAACAAACTACTAAGGTTGATAACTATGAAACTGATAAAAGAACACATATGCACACAGAAGCACATGCAGAGAACCTAATTTTCAGTACACTGATAGTGTGGCCACAGTACATTGCTTATAATAAACCAGATTAGCCTCAGTTACATGGTTTGTAGCTGTTAGAGCAACGAAGCTAACACCTCAACATGAACCAAAGTGAACCAGCAGTGACTCAGGCAGAGACTGTAAACAGAGTTTGCTGAGTTTGTTCCTTGTTGCTTTGTCAAGGTACACAGCAATAAACGATTTAACAATAAGCAATTCCATTACTAGTAAATGAGACTGGTCAACCAACCAAGGGTCATACCAGGTTTCACAGAATTGCTGGGGTTGCAATGGACCTCTGGAGGTCATTGGGTCCAACTTCCCTGCTTACGCAGAGACACCTAAAGCCAGTTGCCCAGGACCGTGTCCAGATGGGTTCTGACTATCTCCAAGGATGGAGACTCTACAAACCTTTTTCGTCAACCCAGGCAAGTTCTCAGCCACCCTCACAGTAAAAAAGTATTTCCTGACGCTCAGAGGGAACCTCCTGTGTTTCAGTTTGTGCCTATTCCCCTTGTCCTGTCTCTGGGCACTGAGAAGAGCCTGGCTCCATCCTCTTTGCACTCTCCCTTCAGGTATTTGTACACACACATAAGATCTCGCTGAGCCTTCTCTTCTCAAGGCTGAACAGTTCCAGCTCTCTCAGCCTTTCCTCAGAGGAGAGGCGCTCCAGTCCCTTCACCACCCTTGTGGCCCTTCATCAGATTCTGTTCAGTACATCTGTCTTGTTTGTACTGGGGAGCCCAGAACTGGACACAGTACTCCAGGTGTGGCCTCACCAATATTTAGGGACAGAAGAGCAGGAGGACTCCTTCTCTGGTGTGTTTTGGCATTGCTGGGGTTTTGGGTGTTTATTGTTTGTTTTTGTTTTTTTTCCTATTGGTTTTTTGGGAGCTTTTTTTTTGTTTGGTTGGTTGGTTGTTTTTTTTCTACTATTGCTTAATAAAACTATTACTGCAGCAGAGGTAGGATTCAGAAGTACTGACAGAAAAACATGCAAGAGAAGGAAGAGGACCAGAAATTTGTCAAAGGTCCACACCTATGGCTGCCAGAGTTTCAGGGATGTTCAGTCAAGAACACGAACAGAAACACATCTTCACACTTCCTGGCAGCATGAGCTGAGAAGCCCTTAATCCAAATGCCTATCACGGTTTGCAAGCCACAGGCTGATGGGAAAATGGAGATGCTAGCCAGCCGCTCAGCAGAAGTCTGACTAGAGCTTTCTGGCCAACAACTGTGCGGCCAAGCTCCCCCCAAGGCCAAAGCCCCTCTGTCTTGGCAAGGAGAGAAGCCCAGTGTCATTACAAAACAAAGCTAGTAAATGTAGCTCACTGGCTCACTGATATTTGGTGCCCTTGCTCATGCTTGCTTTCTACAGGTTTTGTGGTGGACATCTGGTCATTATAGATGGTGAAAGAAAGCAGTTGCTCTATTTGCATGTAGCACTTTATTTGGCAATAACAGGTGAAACATCTTTCTCTCCTGGACTCATTTTTAAATACAAGAAGTTGTGAATAAACACAAATGGATGCATGTGCATTTCCTAAAGACAGGATTACAACTCAAACTTAATTCTTCTGAAAAACATCCATCTCCCTTCAAAGCAGTTTCTATAGAAGGCCGTGTCTTATTTGGCAAGTGCAGGCTGGGCATCAAATTTGACCCATCACAGTATGTAGCACTTTCCTCCTGCTTTGCACCCGCATAAATGAATGCACAAGGCAGAAGGTTCTTCAGAGATGTTCCATGTTTAAATCACTTTTTGTTCAAGAACAGAGTGGAAACAGCAGATCTGGTCTTGCCTTCTCTCATTTATTCTTATTGGTTGAGAAAATAAGGAACAGTTATTATCAAGCTTGTCTCAAGTATGATTGGGGTGGGAGACCACTCTTTTCAATATACTGGAAGCTGGGTTAAATAAACAGCAGAGTTCAGAGAACAGACTTGGAGGATGGCATTTCTGGCAAGCATACAACATGGACTAAGAAAATCATGCTATGTTGTTAATCTGGGAAACAGAATTTCTGGTGACCCCAAAAGTACCATTTACTAACCAGGAAAAACAATTTCTCTGGAGAGAAGCATTGTGTGGCTCTTCTGCTAGTTCTAAATATAAATTTGTGCAATCAATTTCTCCTTTCATTCTGTATTATTGCATTTCTCATGCTACACCAAGCTTTATGGGGGTACTCCTAGGAAGCCCATAAACAGCAACCTTCTTCCTGTGCTTGGCTTGTACTGCTCAGCCATTGTATTGCTTTTTCCTCTCTCCTCCCCAGGGACTAGAAGCACCAGCTCCTTTCACTTTCCCTTACAATACAAGTCTTGCTCAGTATTATTTTTTCTGTTTCCTATTGTTATTTCATACTCTACTAAGTGATGTAGCCATTTAGGATCCAAACAAGGTGACAGATGAAACAGTAACTTTAACCCACAGACTGCAGGCTCCAGGTTGATAGCAGAACTGGGGGGCTAAGGCAGAAAGATTAATCCCTTCTCAGAAAAACTAAGTGAATGAACTCAGAAATTCACATTTGGCTGACTAAATCATGAGGCAATATGTAAGATTTTTATTTTAAACGGATATTGCTTTTTCTTTAAAAAAAAAAAAAAATCACACTTTTGTGGTATTTGAAAGCAATTTGGTTCGTAACACCTACAAGACCACTTACACGACAGACAAAGACCACCATAACGTTGCCCGACCAGCATCTTTACATTAGGAATAACTCTAATGAAATCAGTGCAATTATTCTGAAGCAAAGAAAAATGCTGAAGAAAAGGACAACCAGGCTCTTTCACCGTCTTTAGTTCATCTATTTCATACGTTTCCATCTGTTTCTCTGCTTCCTCCATATCATCAGCTGTGAAGACTGAACCTGCGAGCACTCTGGAAAGTAAGGGAACCAGGAAACCTGCATTTGAAGAGTACATGGAAGATTTGCATGACTTATGTAAGTCAGTTAGGGAACAGCGGGAGGGAGGGGGGGAAATCCATTTCCTTCTGAAAAAATGGTCATGCCAGATTTTTCTGAAGACAATGAAGGCTATGTGAAATGATGGGCTCTAAGGTCTTTTTTTTTTTCCCCTTTTCTCTTTTGCTAGAGCATTCAGTTCTCAAGCTGTCTCTGTCCCTTTAGAAAACACAGTGTAAAGCTGACAAATGGGAAAACAAAACCAAAACATTTCACTCACAGAATATTAATCCAGCAGGAACTTCATGAACTGAACAAATTGAAACTGTGGCAACTCCCCCCTCGCCCCCAAAAAATCCCACAACAGATGATAAAAGTATCAGAATTGCCTCATTTTCCCACTAAAAATGCCTGAAACCAGATGGGGTTCCCCAAAGACATATGCTCTGGGCTCCTACTTATATTAGAGTAAAATTCAGACCCGATCATTTTAATCCACCATAGCTAATCCTATTTGCCTAACCAAGAGTTAAAATAACTAGCACATCTCTCCTTCCTCTGATGGATCAGTAGGTGACATCTACTCTGCTTTTCCCTGCTTTAAGAATTCAAGATAAGAAGTTCTTAAGACCGGCAAGTCATTACTCTACAGGATATATAACATACATATTCTTCCTTCTTTAGCTTTTGGGAAGGAAGTTCTCAATTTTGCTTTCTCATCTAAAGCTGTGCCTTGAAAGGGCGCACTCCTGGGTGTTGGGGTTGGTTTGGGTTTTTCTTTTGCGAAAGCCACATCTGTGCAAGTTTGAGTTACACCACCAGCAGACAGAAGAGGAAACCCACACCTACAGTAACACAGGTCATTAATCAGTCCGTAAAACTGTTGTCAAGACCCGGACTAAGTTCACAGACTGCTCAGTGTTCATAAAGTGTACACCAAATATCTGTAGAGTGGGGGGAGGAGTCTAGAGCACTTAAGACAATTGACTTTGCCAAGATTAGGTAAAAAAACAAACAAGCAAACCAAAAAACACTGAAAAACACTGGAGTTTAGACCATGTTTCTCAGTGTGCCTACCTTTAACTTAAAAAAAAAATCTTCCACCTGATAAATTTTAATCTTTTTCCTTAATTCTGTCCTCAAATAATCATTGCTGTCCTACTTGCTCCTTTCCTTCTGCAATAAATTCCAACATCACATGGCTTCCAGGTATCTAGTTGTCTGCATACTTATTATCATTTGCTCTTTTCGTAAGAAGCTGGAGGCCAGGACATCTCCAGTGCCTGTGGACCCTTGTACAGGAACATTAGGGGTCTGCTGATTTCTAGCTTCTCTCCCCACCAGCAGCAGCCTGCCTGGCTGGTGTGGAAGGAGCTGGGAAGGAAGGCAGCAGAGCTCTACTTCCATGGGTCTTTTGAACTAACTTTTTTAGTTCAGTTAAGTAACTGCATATTTTGATAAACTTTCCACATTCTCCTCTTATAGCCACCACATTTAAGATGTTCTGGTCAACAAACTAAAATAAATACATTGTTTATCCATTTTAAATAGAACTCAAATTTCCAAAAAATAGAACCTGACACAACTAACGGATTAACAAGCCATGAAAATGTCATGTGTAAAAGCACATATAAAGCGCCAAATTAAGAATTAGCTAAAATTAGATACAATCATACAAATGTTTAAATAAAAATGGCTTACTGATATGCAAAAAGATAAGTATGATGACAGCTTCTCATCTGTAAAACAAACTATTTAATGATAAATAACCAAGGAGAACCAACCCAGCTCTAGGAAGACAACTAGTGCCCAGTACAAAATAAATTTAGCAACTTGGGATTATTTGCTCAATAACCAAAACAGCCACTCAAACCGCCAAGTCCTCTCTGACTTTACCGATTTATTACATCCTAAAAGTCACATTTTTCCTCCTCTACAGAAATTTGTATGGACAATATAATCAGTAAATAACAAAAAGGCAAGAAAATGTGATAAAACTGTTATTTCTGAATTAGAATTAAAAAAGCAGAAGTCAGATGAAAATGCTGGTCATCGCTGTGTCTCTAACAGCTGAGCAAACACACTCACTACTACCATACACGGGTGACCCTTGTAAGGCAGCACAAGCCACTCCAAACCCCCTCATGCTGATGAAGCCCAGTTTTCACACACGTACAGGATTTGAACACAGCAAAAGCCTGCAGTCAGAGACATCAGGCACTGGCCTGGTTTTCTCCTCCCTGAAATCAGTTCACATTTAAAACTCTGGTTTACCACCAGGGAGGTAAGTGGGTTCGTTCACTCTGCCCTCCCTTCCCACTTCCCTCCCCAGGCCACACATGAAGGTAACGCAATTGCATAATAAGAATCAGATGAAATGGCATTTACTGCCTCATGCTCATACAATAGCTGCACTCAGTTGGGGGCCTCTTCGTACGGGCACTGCATGAGGAGGCAACCCCAAAACCCTCCTTTACCAAGGCTGTTCCCCTCAGATGGCAATTACATGCAACAGCACCTAACTTCGAGGCATCTTATATCCACCTGAAAAGAAGACTAATGCTTGTTGTTGTCATTTGTCCAGAACAGAATAAACCCAATTTTGAAGCAAGGGAGAAAAGTCACATATAACCCTCCAAGGGCAGGGTACACCCTTTCATAGAGCCTCTCTACACCCATTCATACAGCCAGGGAAGTGATGAATTTGTGGTGCTACTACTTGCAATTTAACTGCATGAGTCACTTTCTACATGAAAACAAACATTTTCAGTATGTAGCTAACTACTCAACTATGCATGAGACACCTCAGCCACAGAGAAAAGAACATTAAAGGGTTCCACCTTGATACCCTAGGCACCTATTTCACTTAGAGTGAAGCATGTACACCAGCATTTACATGACAGTGATCCCACCAGAGTCTAAGGAAACTGAAATATTGTTATTCTGAGTAAAAATTAACCAAAATTGCTGAACAGAATAGGTGCCTTTCATCCATGTACAGCTTTTGGGGCAAAGCTTTTGAGCAGCAAGGACTGCAAACAGAGACTGTAAGCAAGGCCAGTCAGCGGCTGGGCTCTGCGTTTGCCAGGAAGACGAGCACATCTAGCCCAAAACATCAAACCAGCGGATGCAGGAGGCTGCAGAAATTCAAGGTCATTGTGGGAAACACTTCTGTCCTGTCCCTGAGATAAATCAAGACAGCGCTGTCTCAGTAAAGTGATAGCTGAAAAGAGAACTGGGACGTTAAGGAAAAGCAGATCAACCCTACCGCCTCCCACTGCTTGATTCCAGCTGCTTGCTGAAGGGGGGGCTTTATATATTCACCGTAAAAGAGCACTGCTTCCTCAAAGAAATGCTTAATTCTTTAGGTCACTCTGCTTCCTAACGTAAACAACCCGGACAGCAAACCAGCACCAAAAGGCATGTCAGTATTTTACACAGGAAATGCTCCAGAGATCAACTGCTGACTTTCATTTAAAAAAAAAAAAAAAAGCTTAAGGACTGATATGTGTGTGTTGGTCTGGTCTGTTGGGTCCTTGA
Source organism: Phalacrocorax carbo (assembly GCF_963921805.1). NCBI lineage: Eukaryota > Metazoa > Chordata > Aves > Suliformes > Phalacrocoracidae > Phalacrocorax > Phalacrocorax carbo. The sequence continues at coordinate 60,260,800 of NC_087515.1, read as the reverse complement.
ATCCACTTGATTATGTCCAAAGAAAAGTCTTTTAAAGACACTTTAAAACCTAGTGGCACATACTTCATCACAGAAAGCTATTCTTTTGCTCTTCATCCCTATGACAGACAATCCCAGGAAGCTGCAACTCTTGAGATCTCTTGATCAGCTTCTCCTGTAATCACAGTTAAGCAGCAAGGTCAAAAAAGAAACAGTAACTATAAAACAATCTTAAATGCTACTTTTAATTTTCTGTTCTTTTTTTTTTTGTTATCAAGAGTTACATTGTACAGAAGACTAGAGAAAGTGTGCAGAGTTTCTCTCAAATGGGAAGCATTTATCCACTTAGATTTCAAAGTCTGTCCTTTTTTTGCTTTAATGCTTTTTTTCCTTTCAGAGAGCAAACAGAAGAGACCAAAAAAAAAAAAAAAAAAAAAAAGAAAAGAAAAGAAATAGAAGTGATATATCGTGATCCCAGCCAGCTTCCTGTCCTGGTTTGCATCAACAGTGTCATGAAATGAAGAATGACATAATATGCAATAGTTCCCCCGGCTTTGAAAAACATATGTTAGGGTGGCGCATACACTTCAGAATCCTGCAGCCAGAGTATACAACTGGAGCACTCAGAGTTTCCATTTATGAAAAACCTCAGAAAAGCATTTTAGGCACAAGCTTAACTTTAACACATCTTTATCCTGCTGAGGTCCTGTATACTGAACTAGTGCTTAAAGCTTAACTGATGACTATTCCCTTTAAAAAGCACTTTCCTGATGATTTTTCTTTCACATTCCTAAAGGTGAAATCCCAGCTAGACCAAAATTAACATGAGGTCACTTACTGCAGAGCCAGGATTTCACTCCCAGCTATGAATTTTCTTCAGATTAGCTTGGGACAAACTGTGTCGCCAGTGTCACAACAGTATTAGATAAATGGTACAAAATTATGCCCTCACACCTCTGCCTGCTGTCCCCGCGAGAGGGTTAGGCTGTGTGGGGAGGGCAAAGGTAACGAGAAGTCCAAGGGACATTAGCTAAAGCCTGGAACTGCATAAATGAATGACAAGCATGTTTTTGCCCAGTTTACTTGTAAGCTCCCTCCCCTTTCTCTTTCCCATAATCAAAAATCATGAGGGAAGTTACACACAGGTCGTTGATGAAAAGAGCGCAAGGACTCCCAATATGAGCTGGTCCCTCTCCCTCCTCCTCTCCAGGCACTGTCCCAAGAACTTGTTTGGGGACCCAAGTTTTGCAGAAATCAGTATTAATCAACAAATTTCACTTTCGACAAAACTTTTTCCTTTGATTGTTTAATCCTTTTTAACTATTCTAACTAGCTGGTGCTACAGCAGCCAGCACACATGAGTTATTCTCTTGTTTTCATCAGTGGCAATCTCGATGTGTTTTTCCTTACTGATGTTTGAGGAGGCATAAGAGACGGCAAAAGTGGTCAGATTATCACTTAGCAGTCCTAAACTACAGAATCCCTTATTTTGATATGGATAAAATTATTTTACATATTATTTCCTGCATTATGCAGCCATTAACTTGGAGGAGCTGCAAACTAGGCAGTATTCAGGGAGAAGAGAGATAAGGGTGCTCCAGATGATGACTTTCTCATGGCTGCAAGAGTATCGTGAAACTTGGTGCACACTAACTGTATGGGGAGGGGGTGACTGAGAGGCGGCGATAGCTTTAAATCCCTCTCCATCCTGCCCCATAAATCTGTGTCTGACAGATCCCCACAGGCCTGTATATCATTTTCTCTTTTTGCAATTAGGAGACCAGCTGCAATTCCTTGGCCAGAGCCCAGCCAAGCTTCCCATGCTCCTATAAGCGTCTCCAACAAATATCACTAAGAAGCAAAGAAACTGAACACAAAATTTAGCATGTGACAAACTCTTCCGCATGTGACCTCTGCACCAGGCAACCTGTGAATCTACATCAGACTGACTTTCTGCACAAGGTCATGACAAGAATAAAAAAAATTATTTGGACAGTCTATGAACTTTGTTTCCTACCCAGCCTTTCCCCTTTTCCCATCTCTCCACACATCATCTACCATTTTTCCTCAATTTGAATGAACAAGAAGCACAAATCCTAAGATAAGTATGCGCCATCTATAGCAGGGTAGTTCCTTGTTTAATTCTGATGAAGACACAGCCAGTTAAATATTTACTGGAGGAAAGCATATTGCCCCAGAAAACATTTTCACACTCCATGAGAACTTAATCCCAGAAGCAGGGAGAGGCCAGTGTCAGAACCCATTTCCATTCTGTATATCCAAGATAATGAAATATAGCTTCCTGCAATGCTTCCCATTTCTCTTTCCTCCAAGAAAATGTTACTCTTTCAGGAATTTGCTGGTATCTTGAGACTTGCCACTGGAAGTAGCAAATGCTTGCAAGAAGCTGGAAATGAAGAGGAAATCTAAACTGTGCATTGCAATCTGCCACCAGTGATCTTAGGACGAGAGAAACTTTGCTGTTGTGTGTATCTCCCATCTGCTGCTCCTCCTATCTCCCCCTGCAACTCCATTTAAAATAGAAGAAAAAAATTGGATATCAAAATTATTCCCCAGCAGGCACTGAATTTCTGTGCTATGTTGTGCTGGGTTTGGCTGGAATAGAGTTAATTTCCTTCACAGTAGCTCGTATGGGGCTATGGTTTGGATTTGTGCTGGAAACAGTGTCCATAATACAGGGATTACACAGAGTCAAGGCCTTTTCTGCTTCTCACCCCACATTTCCAGCGACTGGGCTGGGGGTGCACAAGAGGTTGAGAGGGGACATGGCTGGGACACCTGACCCAAACTGACCAAAGGGATATTCTACACCACATGGCATCATACTCAGCATATTAAGCTGGGGGAAGAAGGAGGAAGGAGGGATGTTTGGAGTGATGGCATTTGTCTTCCCAAGTAACCATTACGCGTGATGGAGCCCTTTTTTCCTGGAGATGGCTGAACAGCTGCCCACTGATGGGAAGTAGTGAATTAATTCCTTGTTTTGCTTTACTCACATGCGTGGCTTTTGCTTTGCCTGTTAAACTGTCTGTATCTCAACCCACGAGTTTTCTCACTTTTACTCTTCCAATTCTCGCCCACATCCCACCAGGGGGGATCGAGTGAGTGGCTGTGTGGTGCTGAGTTGCTGGCTGGGGTTAAACCATGACATATATAGGCACCTGAGATGCAGATTTGATTAAAGCCTGTGAGCTCAAGTTACCCTCAAAGCTTGGCACCCTTTGAGTTTTCTTCTTTCAGAGAAAAGGTAAGGTACAAGTGCCTAGGGGCTGCTACAGCACTGTCTGGAAACCTCCCCAGCCTGACCGCTGCCGCTTCCAGTGCTGCTCTGCTGTAGGAACCAGGACTTAGCCATCCAAGTCCATACTCTTTGGAAAGCAACATCAGGGATGCTCCTAAATCCATTTCAAAGCTTATTTCACAGTAAGTCTGTATAGTTTTCATAAGAAGCAGCATATTTCATCACCAGACTAACTCTGAAAATACCAGACAGTGCTGAAGTAGTTTCTTATCAGCACAGCAAGCTGGCAGTGCAAACAAGAACAGCTGAAATCATCACTCCCCCTGCTCTCATCCTGAGTCCCGCATCCCATTTCCTCACTCTATCTTCAATTACACCCCTAACGTGTTCACCAGGGTGCAGCACTCAATATTAAATCCAGGGTCTCTTCAAACCTAACCAGATGGGTAACAATGGGTCATATTTTAAATTAATCTTGAGGGGACCATTCAAAGGAGATGAAAGGATAGTGGAAGAAAACAAATGTGTAATAAACAACCTTTGATTCACCTTAGCCTTTCAAGATAGCGATCAGACAGCATGTTAGTTTTGTACAGGATACAATGCCGGGATCATGCTCCACACTCCTACAGACTGGCTTGATGCTCTGCTGTTACAATAGCCTCAGTAGCCAAAATTAGTTAAAGAAAAAAATAAAAGAAAGGACTGCTGGGAATGACAAGACTCTCAAGATGGCAGGGAGCACATTAGGCTGCTTCCAAATCAAATGCACTTAAAAACAGTCCGTGACATGACACTTTGTTCTCTCCTGTTACAAGATATGGCAGATCACAGGTTTGCTGTAGACAGAAAATATTGGTAAAGGGTCTTTCTAGGCTTCTTGTCAGATGCTTTGGCCTCTCCCCAAATCACGGCAGGACGGTGAAATCGTGTTGCTGTGTTTCCCTGGTGGGTGCATGCTCTGTGCTGGGGCATGGGAGCGAGAAGGGGCACGGGCAGGCTGGAACCCTGCAGCTCCTGGACACCTCAAGCATCCGGACAGGTAACAGCCACGTGGCAAAGCCCATGTCCGCTGGAGCTGCCATGGACGTGCCAAGAGGGAAGGCCATCATGGTGAAGCAGCTGAGGGGCTCACTACCTGGCAGGGGCACGCTAGCAGGGGAGCAGAGGGCGAAGAGGCAGATGGCCGGTGACACGGGGCTAACCAGAGCACCAGAGTAATGTCCTGTCACCACCTCCCCACGCACACCAGGGGTCCATGAGAATGATTGTGCAAAGACTCCAGCTCCTGGTCTGTCTTACAAACCCTTAATTCATTACAGTTTTGGCCCTCTAAAGCTGCATGAAGGCATGGCAGATAACATGGCAGAAAACATTAACAAGAGCAGGCCCCTGGGGTGAGATTAGGCTCCACCTATGCCTTAGAGGACACCAGGCCTATCCAAAATTGCCCTAAAGTAGTTAGCTGAGGACTTAGGTAATCAATTTGGTTTGCTGCTCAGAGTGTCCTTTGCCCCCAGTTATTCATCACTGCCCTGCCTAATTCACCATAAAGGAATTCCTGAGGAACTGCCCTACCATCAGGAAGGCTCTGTTTACTGAAAGGAAACACCAAAAAGAAGCGATAATTGAATGATTTCAGTTTGGCACAGAGTGCTTAATTTAAGCAGATTTCTTTAGCAGAGCAACAGCCTTGGCGGGGGAAGAGAGAGAGAACAATTAAGATCAAGAATAATAAAGGTGTTTTTTTTTTTAATTAGCCACCAGAAAACAGTCTCTGAAGCTAGGAAAGACCATGCACAGTAAGTGCCGTGTTTTGCTGTGGGCCTGTCCGCGTTGCTGCAGAAAGCACACGCTGCCGTGAGAGGAACCGCCATGAGTTCGATACTGTTAGTCCCCCTCAGCTTTACACCTTTACACTTTATACCATGCTTCTGGAGTGCTGGGGGTTGACTGGTGGAGAAACTGGTTCCTGTCCATATCTTTTGATTAAACTTATGCTATTTTGTATGATGTATAATGATACAATGGTATTTCCCATCCTCAACATTTTCTACCCTATTTTATCCCCACTGCAAGCAACCACTCTACATATCAAAAATACTAGCTGCTATAAGGCAAACAAACTGTTTATGCTTGCAAATGGTATCAAGCACTCAGTATTTGCAGAGCTGTGGTTTAAGATGTTAAATAGAGCTTTCATCGCTCTATTTGGGTAATTTCTGCTTAACCTCTTTACTCCCCCTCAGAAATTCAGAAGAGAAGAGTGATAGCCCAAAGCTGTAGCAGAGCCTCAGAAAGAAAGGTGCACATTTGAAGTATTTCAACTCTAACCCAGTGATTACAGCACAAACCTAGCATTATAGTTCCCAAAACATAACGCAGGACAATATGAGCTTAAAACTAAATAAGAGGACATTTGATAGAAAGCCAGGGAAAAATTTGAAGAGTAGCCCACAAGTTTTGCAGCATAATGATCTCTCTCTGATAGTATCTTCCTCTTTCTTGCAAAGTCACATTAAAACATAGGTTGCATAGACACAAATAGATATTCCCCTACCACAGCCACTTGGCTTTATTATCTCACCGAGTTTAGCATTTGTCACTAGTCACATCTCTAAAAAAGCATCACTGTAGGAGTCCTTTTCAAGAAATTCTTCTGCGTGTTGTTCCTGGCCTGTACCATGTACTTAATATCAGAGATGCAAAATAATCTTTTCCAAATTATTTGCATGAAAGCTTCACACTCTATCAATTAAAGCAGGAAATAGGATGTTAAAGAAAAAGCCCACACTCAGATTTTCCATAAAACCTTTGCTATTAATATACCCAGATTTACTCCACGCTGTGTTTATGATTAGAAGCCTTTGCGGAAACATCAGTTGGTTAATAATCATCTACATCTGTCACAATATCCCATTTATGCCTCAGCCTACATCCTTCCATTGTTTTATTAGCTACCTTCAATAAATGATTGTCAGAATTATTTCCTCTTCATTTGCAGGAATAATCTGGGGATGAAAGAGAAGAAAATAAAAACCAAATAGGTGAGGCTGACTTGTACTACAATACGGATGGCAAATAAAGGTTTTTAAAGGTCTTGCGCATTGTTCCACCAGTAAAACAGAGTGTTTATTAACTAGATTTTACAGCCCAGCCCACCCCCTGAGTTTTCAAGGGTCTGACCTGACCGGCCCCAGGTGGTTTGCCCTTTCTGAGGGTTCATCCTGGGAGCAAAGCCCCGCAACCGCAGCGGTGGAGGGCATGGCTGCTTCACCCAGGGATGTGCGAGTGCTGCCAGCTGCTATCCCGGTAGCTGGCAGGGGCCTGAGGCAGCAGGTCTCGGCAGGCCCCCTAATCAAACCTCCATTCTGGAGATATTTATAATATTTATATATAATTCACAATGACACAACTACCTAGCCTGCAACAGTAACCAAGCCCAGAAACTTCTGCAGATGTTTGTTGGGTAAACTCACAGCTTGGTTCAGTATTTTCATGAGCCATGCCACCAAAATCCCTGTTCTTCTAAATTATTTAAGTGGACAAAAAAAAGCTAGAGATCTCAGTTTTTCCACCAATTGAGATAAATAGGTAGTAGAAAAATGCAGTCTGTGATTTTGACAAGAAAAAAGGGAGGGAAAAGGTCAACATACATTTTGCAGGCAACAGAGACCTAGGACCACATTTATAGCCAGGACAGCTTCCAGATTGATTTGCCCCATTGCAATCCTCATTTTCTTGTTTTAAACAACACACACTACCATTTTCCTACCAGAGGTAACACATCCTCCTCTGATCACCCAGGAGCCTGGGGGCTGTCCCGGTGGGCTGCCGAAAGCCCAGGAAGCCTGAAGGGGAGCACGCAGGCACAAGGCTACAAAGCCTTTGCTTTGAAGCCCTGTCACAGTCTTTACAAGGACAAAAACTCCCCATGCCTACCCTCCCTGCAGGGACCCCAGCCCCCTGCCTCGGGTGGGGGTTTGGTTCCCCTCCTGCTGGTGCCCTCGGGAGGGAAGCAACTGGTATGCTGTGTACTAAGGTGCTTTGGGCTGCTGGTAATGTTACCCAACACAAAATGCTATAAGAGAACAACTAGCACTATTGAAAGTTAATGAATAGTGATGATAACAGAGGTAACGTTACCAGTGTCAGATGTCCTCTTTTAAAAAGCCAGATTGCAGAGTTAACCAGGGGCAAAACATGTTTCCAGCCACCAGGTGAGAAGCAGAAGAAAGATGGTTCTTAAATACCTAACAACGGGTGTCTAAGAGCAGTCCGCAATCTGCCGGAAACTTGCTGCTGAAATTACTCAACTGATCTACTAAAAAGTCATTACGAACGAGCAAACGTTGCTAAAGGCAATGTTTCAAGCTGCTTGTCAGGCCAGCTTTTGATGATGCCTGCTGCATATTAAGGCATTTGATGCACCCAAAAAAGCACTAAAAGGAAAGAAAACAATAACAATGTGCAGAGTATTATCTGAGCCTTCATTTGTGAGCAAGATAAACACTGGTTCCACTCAAACAACCTCATGTTTTGTTTTGTCATTAAAAAAGGCAGGCTCTACTTAATTTTCCCGAGTGCATTAACTAATCAAGTCTTAAACACAGTCATTTGGCCAAAAGAAAAGAAAGCATGAAAACAAAACACATTGTTTTGCATGGTATTGAGCAGCAGAAATATTTGTGAAGTGCAAATAATACACACAAGAAAACAGCACATTCTGTGCTTGGGGGGGTGTGTGGAAACTGCCGTTTCCCCAGCTGGTGTGGGATGCAGCCCGCCCATCTAGCCTCCTGCTGAGCAGTGAAGGTGTTGCCATTTTATAAGCCAAGGGTACGAAGAACAGACAGTTCAACACGACTCAATGAGTTTTGCCCCATAAGTGGGGGCAGAACATCGCGCTGCCTAGAGCTGACTTTTGGGAAGGTACGCAGGCAGGGCAATGGTACCTTGCTCCTTATCTTCAAACAAAACCATTTGCTAAAACAAAAACCTTTGCTGATGTACTTAAGAAAGAGAGGGCGCATGAGGAGTAGCCAGAGGAGACAGAGTAAGGGAAGAGAGAAGAATATGATGGTCTGGCCCTGGGACCCAGCAGGGAATGGCAGAAGCAGACGGTCAGCTACACCTTGAGACCTTGGCAGCACCGAGCTCTGCAGCTTGCAAAGCGCTCACCTGCTGTCCATGCCCGTGGGGACCACACAGTCACTCTCCTCCTGTTACGTGTTCACTTCTGGCAACGTGTGAGTCCATGACGGCATCATCACAAGCCATGCCAGTAAGAATAAGACTGTATGGTTTTTTTTCCTCCTTAATTAAGTGCATACAAATGTTCAATCCCACTTTTCATCAAAACTTAGATGTCTCTAAGACAGATATGTTTCATGTCATTCCCCATCCCTCCTCCTCTCTGCTCCTCCGCAGTTTAACTCTGAGCAGCCTCACAGCAGGAGCACGCTTCCCAGTGCACAGGAGCCAGCCCTGGCCAATCCCGGGCACAGGCAACTACAGGTCTTTTCCAACCTAAATGAATCCATGATTCTATAAGCTAGCCACGTGCAGGCTGCTGGCAGCAACCTCAGAGTCAAGGCTGGCCACCAGCCGACCACCAGGTACGGCTATGGCCACTTTTACATGAACACCCCAACCCAAGAGCTAGCTTTCAGAAAGGAAAGCAGAAGCTGTCGCTGCAGTGCAGACCTCCCCAGGATGGGCCTGAAAGCAACACAGCCATGGTAGCAGACATCCAATTCCTGACTGCAGCGAAACACGAGGGAGAAGGTCTGTAAGATGGTTCTGGGGCCAGGACTGCCCCTCTGCACCCTGCTACCGCCCAGTGCTTCTGCACCCTGGGGGGTGACCCAGCAGCCCACCCTGGCCTCCCTCCAAGCTGCACAAAAATGCCCTGGGACCTGGCCTGGAAACAAGCTAGCCATGAAAAACAAGAGCTGGAGACCCACTGTCCATACCAACCAAACATTTTGCCTCTGAGCACCATAGCCACATAAGATCCTTCTCTGGGATCTTGTGAGGTCAGGAGAGAGAGGCAGGTACATCCTACAACAGTTAAAGCTTTTGCTTTGATCAGTGTTTCACAGAAGAAAACAGTAAAGCAACAGCATCTCTGCAGACTCCTCATGTCAAAGTTTCAAAATAATTCAGAAGAAACATCCCATTCCTGCATGCTCGCTCAAACACACATCTGCAACATGCAGCAGAGACTGCCTTCCAACACAACCACGTCTGTACAAGCGAATGAGAAAATATCAGGCCTTACAGTGTCCTACAACAACTACCTAAATTCTGGTTTTAGATTAATTTCACTTTAATGAACCATGATTTGAGAAACCACAGTTACAAAAATGGAAAACACACATGAAACAACAAAGACTTGCTCAAATGACTGCCTGTGCAGGAAGCAGCTCCCAGCTTCAAATACCAGATGCAAGACCAGTGGTTCGCACATTTGATTACATTTAGCCTCTCCAATAGCAAACTGAAAAAAATATTACTTAATCTATCAGGGAGGGGTTATTAAGACTGATTAACAAGCAGGTCTAACAACATAACCGGACAAGACCACTTCTTTGTAAATACAGCAGGTAACCCCATCTCTATGAGCAGCATTAGCTCTATAGATGTAACATATTCTGCAAATCAACGATAATTCATATTATAGTTCACAGTGTTCACGTTGATATTATAATTCATCATAAACATCTCTAGCTACCATTGTTCATGCAGTCTATCAAGAGCCATTTCAACAGAAGTGTGATTCACAACTTCACAGGAACGCTGGCGGAAGGTTTTTGCTATCACTGTGAATGCTGATAATTGTATCACTACTGAGAATAACTTGCAGGAAGGCAGTGCGTAGTAACACTAGATGAGTTTTCTGCATCTGAAAAAGGGAGATATTTCCTCTTCTGAATCCACTGCAAATGTATGAATCTCCTTGATCAGTTTCTAATAATTGGGTTCTTGCCACTTTGTGCAGGCTTAGGTTTGCTGCTACCATGTCAACAAACTGCTGTGGTTTGTAAAAACAACTCATTGGAAAACAACACTTCAGAAATTTTCAAACTTTTCGTACATAAAGAAAAAAAAAATCTGTGTTAACCAAAGGTTTTGATTGAATTCTACTGGATAAGCCCTGTGAGAAGTACAGAGTGACAGATCACAAAGCAGAAACGTAATAAGAAAATTAAAGCCTTTTTTAAAAAAAAAAAAAAAGAAAAGAGCAATATGTCTTAGCACAAACATTTATGTGCTGTCCCTGAGTCAGGCAAATGCTCTGCAGCCCTTCACACACCAGAACAATGGCTCCCGAAGTGACGGAAATGGCACCATCAAACAATCCCAGCAACATTAATACTGCAGCGTTTCCTGAAACCGCTACAAGCCATAAACAACCATGGAGAAGTCAGCCTGAAATGCCATTTTGACTCCATCTGTGCCGCAACCGAACAGTGCACAAGGGCTGGTATTTGCTCCTACTCAGAGACGGCACGCAGCTCTGCCACGCAGCCCAAACCTTGCCAAAGCGCCACCCAGACACCCGCTGAACGGCTCTTCTGCACCGGGCATCTCCAGCAGCGAGGAAAAAGGAGGGTGGGGTTCATCTCCTCTGATCTTAGCTGACTTGGTAAATTAACCAGTAATCCAAGTTCCTCCTACTGTTAGTGGAATGATCCAGACGTTTCAGAGACTAATATAACCCCTTTTAATTACGTGCCAGAGAGAGCTGGGTGCTCGTACTAGCTATTCTCTTCTGAGTAATCTTGCAGCCAGAACATATGCAGGCCTCCTCTCTTGCTATTAAAATACAAGATACAACCTATTCTATGAGGTTGTTTCAGGCTTTTTTCCCTGGTAACATACTCATCAACACTTTCAACCGCTACTTTTCCTGGAAATAATCCTTTCCTCTTTTGTGACAAGTTGCACATCTTGCAGTAATTGAAAAAAGGAGGGCACCAGATAAGGGTATCCTGTCTGCCTTGAAATAACTCTCCTGCTTCCTCCTCCAAGAGGATAAGAAACATCTGCACATACGGGCATTACTACGCAAAAGCTACCTCTTCAGGGAAAAGCCAAACTGAAAATTCAAACCATTTCTACAGCTAGAAGGATCCTCATGGACCGAGTCTGGTGTAGCCGTTCAGGTACGTTACAACCTGAGCAACGAGGGGGTGCCGTTGAGCTGTCCAAATCACATGCAAGCTTTGCCTTTCATTCGGAGGCTAATCTCATAGTTGCCTTTTTGCTCATCAAGTATATAAACACAAACTGCACCATGTGGCCATTTTCTTTCCTGGATTCTTTTTCTAGCTATTATTCTCCATCACCTCCTCTTCCTGTCTTCACTTACTCTCAACATCAGCACCACAGATTTCATCCACTGAACAACTACTCTCCATCCCCACTCCCCCTTCTGCAGAAGACTCCTTCTTTGAGACACTTCTGCTCCCTCCTTCCCCTGCCAGCCACCCCACCCGCTCCTCCTCTCCCTGCTTCCCACTCTGACAGCAGCCGGAGAACAAGTCTTCAAAATCCAATCAGTTACCCACGTGCAGCGACACGGCGGGTCGGGTCACGCGGCTTGGTTCACCTCGAGCAGCTTTCTGCTGAGGGCTCTGGTTTGAAGCTGGCTGCCCAGGAATGTGGGCGAGAGGAGCCAAGCTCCCGGTGGAGGGGGTCTCCTCGGCTGCATGGCCCCATCCGTTGCAACGATCTTGCTCTCCCCACGTGCCTATCTCACTGCATCACTTGGCTTTTGCGACCTGGCCTTTAGGATATGGGTAACACTTTCTGCTACAGCTGCATGCTACAAATCTCTCATGCAAGGAGAACTGAGGATATCTGAGCCAATGCCTGCGAGACAGCCAGATGGCCGTGCTGTCATTCTGCAGGCTTATGTGGGCTTCTCCCACTCACATCCTTGGACTTCAAGTTCCTCTGCCCACCCCAACTAGCAGGAGCATCAACTTCTGTTATGTTTCTTTATTCCGTCTGTGCTGTGGTGTCAAAACTAGCTTTGAATAATCTTTGAACAACTATCTTTTCTTCCACTGTAACAGCTTATTAAAGAAAACAAAATGAAGCAGTGAATATGAACTATTTATTACACAGAGGGAGTGTCTCTGAAATGAGACAATAAATCAAGATCAGTTTTCCCTTGCAACACAAAGTTATTTGTAGCTAGCTGCCTCCCACCCTCCAGAAAGCCTCCCAGGCTAAACGCACCGTTACACCCAAGTTTCTGGGGTTTTGTTGCTCTGAAAATAGAGGACAGGCACAAATGTGTCTTAACCACCAGCTGAGGGAAGCAGAGGGACTCCAGAGGTGATGCAAACCGTCATGCAACCATGGTGTAGAGGCAAGCGGAGCGAGGTGCTGCCTGCCCAGCCCTGCCTGCATCCCTGCCCGCACCCCTCGCACCAGACCCTTCCCCAGCCACTTCCAAGACTTGAACCTGGGAGGAGGCCACTGCCAGGCCCTTTTCTAAGGGCATTAAGAAGGGCTCACCCAAAAGAGAACTCTTCACGTGTTTGGCACCCCACCTTCCAGGAAGGGTTATCTTCCCACCAGCACAGCGCCTCCAAGAGGTGCCAGCATCACAGGGAGGGGGGTACCTCGGGAGGGACCCCTTTTACTGCAGCTGCTCTAACAGCTCCTGGCCGCTATCTGGTGATGCAGGCAGACTCTGGCACCGGCTGCGGCTGCCAACAGGAACCCCACCCCAGGCCACTGCTGCTCCCTGAGGCACCCGATACTGCGCAGCCCATCTCCAAATGCTCCATTATCTCACTGAAAACGTCTGAATACATTTTCACACAGGAACTCTACAGCAGCACAAGGTCCGAGAGCCCAGCTCTCCTCCTCAAAGGTGCAAGGAAGGAGATTTGATTTGTAAAAGTCAGGTACAGAAACACAAGTCCCATCATCCATTTAAACAGGTAAACGCACCATAATATTTTGCAATTATATCCATCTACCATCTTCCTTTCTTCAGCTAGCAATATCGCAACTGTGTATTTGCACATTGCATTGCTGAATTTAGGTGATAAACTCCTCTGAACGTGTGACATGTTCTTGATCTTTACCAGCAAAACAACAAACCATCCTTTATCTTTCACCCTGGTGCAACCGAGAACCAAAACGAAGTCCACATTTTTCCATTTGTCTGAAAAGTACACCCTACAAATAAGTCACAGAATAAAACATCACAGTGACAACAGGTAGGAAAAAGTGACAAGCTTTGAGAGTAGCTCAACAATTTCCTTAAATAAATGGGAATCAATTTACATTTCTTCTCCTTCTCATGCAAATCATCATTTTTGTGTTGTTGGGATGCACGAAGGAAGTAGGAATGACACTACAACCAAAGAGATATAGGCACAAAACAATGAGTCAGAAATTTTTAAAACAAAAATAAAATATTATTTGATTTATTAAAATGATCAAAGATAATAAGTCTGTCTTTCATCAATATTGTTGGAACCTTTAGAGAACTACTTTGTTCAGTTATTTGAAAGAAAGACATAGGCAATTTGAAGAAATGAAAAAGGAAGGACAAACCTTTCTAGAAAAGACAACAAAAAATGAAAAGCAGAATATTCTCTCAGTATATAAAAGGCTGTTATAAAGAGATGGGGGATCAGCTGTTGGCCAGCCTCCTCAAGAAAAGATGAGAAATAAATCAGCCTGATTTTCAGTGAAGAAACCTTTGTATAGATGTCAGGGAAAGCTTTCTAAGTGTAAGGACATCTAAGACCAAGCAACTTTGGAAATGTTACATATACAGACGAACTAGAAAAAAAAAAAGGCAACGTGGGAGGGAAATGACATATTGTCCCTTACAATGGTGCTAAAAGCCTCCAGTAACTGACTGTGCCAAGATTAAACAAAAAAACGGTTGTTGCAAGTGTCAGCAGGTTGGATCCATTTTTACAGGAAATAGGCAAAAGCAATTATTTCCAAATAAATAATGCGCAGCTTAAAACTAATGGCTTTGAAATTTTAATAATGTATTTGCTTCTTTAAAATAGCCCTTTCAGACTTAGACTACATTTTGGGAGAAATCATAGCATAAATTTTCCATACACTCCTTGCAGAGTGTTTGGAAAAAAAATCCACTAGCTGACAGTACAGTTCTGCGCTTTTTTTTCTTCTAATGAAAACTGATCTTCATGACATACATTCTGTATGACATACAGAGTATTTTGTTACTTTTTAGCCAAATACTAAGCTACCGCTTCGCAGCATAACACTTGTTCTTTTCTTTCCACCGTCTAGACAGAAGCACTGACTCTGTAACTAAGGTTTCCAAATCCTTTCAGTTATAAAACCTCGGTTTTAAAATTTCACAACACTTTAAACTAATGACATGGTCCTGACCAGGAGTGTTGCAGGAAGCAACGCTCAGCACTACAATCAGACTGCCTTCTCTGTCCCGGTAGGGCAAGTCTTCTTCAAAGTTGCCAAGGGCAGAGTGAGGGGGGGAAGAAAAAGCCAGCAGTGGATGAACACTGACCCAGCCTCATTGATGGTAAAATCACCACAGCGTTCAGTGATACCAAGACATTGTCTAGGGAAATTATTACTTTTTTCTCCTATTGTAACTAGTTCAAAAATCAGGCTGTTTACTGCTGAATGCCACCTGCTACTGCCTGGCAAAGCATGTTCAAACAATTACATAGGGCATACTATCGTAAGGAACGGGGCTTTTCATTTACAAATCCAGAAGTGCAGTTATGAAGTCGTATCATTATTGCCAGTGGAGGGCAGGGGGAAGAGAGGAAAAGACAGGGAGAAGATAGATGGGGACAAGGACGAGGGCTTGTCCAGGCAGAATGGTGGCCAAGGAATGGATGGGGCTCGGCTACCCAAGCTCTACTGCTGCATCTTTTCCTACAGGCTGCTCACTTAATTCAGCAGGAAAGGACTTCACGTTGTCTGTCAAAACACAGGCAGAAAAGCAGCAGCTGGTAAAGCAATGTACATTTGTTTATCTCATCACATTCTGCAAGGACCTAGAAGGGGTCATGGTGGGCCAGGCTCCCAGGTCCACTTAGTAGAACCAGTCTCCAGCAGTGGCCAGCAGCAGCAGAGGCAAAGCAAGGTTTGGGGGAGATTACAGAACTACAGTAATCACGAAGCAGTCTATCAAGCACTGCAGCCTATTTGCGTTTTTAAAAACAAAAATGTGAACTAATGTTTCTTTAGAAAGAAAAAAATTTCAGTCATGCACTCTGTTCTTCAGGAAATCAAACTTGATGATCACAGTGATCGCTTCTGGCCTTGCAATATATTAATTTTAAAAAATTGTAAAATGTCAACTTAATTCTCTGTGTTTTTCCGCACGAAGTCCAAAGACCTTGGGAAACCACCCTTCATCTCCCAGATTTTACTATAAATCTTTACTGATTCTACAAAAGCCTTGGAAATCAAATATCTTTACATTTCCAACTTCTGTGAATAATCAAAACTTTGTTCAACACTATGGCTTTTATTCCAATGCACATAAATAGCTTCTTGACTTGCACAAAACCCGAAACCACTTTAATCAATCAGCTATATATAGACTGGATAAATACTGATTTTGAGATTCTGGGTATACAGCCAATCCTGTGCTGTTTGCTAATACTTTGATCTAACTTCACATTATATTAAGAAGAAATGAAAAATATTCTGGAGAGAACAAAGCCAACAGTAAAGAAATTACAGCCTGTAAAAGCTAGGGGATATGTACATTAGCTAAAACCGCAACTTGTTCCAAAAGCATTTCAGAAGACAGAAATACATTTAGACTTATCACAAAATGAGACACAAATATCCATAAATTTGTTATTTTGTTGCTCCCACAGGAATTCGCTCTTGATTTTCCAGAAATTTACCACTATATTAAGTATATTTAATAGCATTAGTAGACAGCACTACAGTCTCATTGCAGGTGTGTATGTGTAACGTACTGCTCTATTTTCTATGGCAGCATTATAGCACAGGTGATTTATGTCTGTGTAACAAAAGTGCTATTCTGTAGAAATATCACAGGAAATGACACACAGGAAATAAACCAACACAGACATCTTACAATAATTTCCTAAGCTCTAGCACAGCAATCTGCTGAGCTCCTGAAACAACCCAGATGTTGCTGACGCAAGGAATGAACAAGCACCAAAAAGGCTTCTCTCTCCCAGCACGGCTTCTGGGTCCTGAGAAGAGAAAAGGATAAACAAGGCAACAAGCTATGGAAGCTATTTGGAAATATGCTTTACTGGGTATTTACTGTTCGGTACTGTCACAGTTCATCTACAGTGGCTATGGACAGATGGGGGGGACCTACAGAGGCTGTGAAAACAAGAAAGCTGAAGATTAGCGTGCAGTGAATGCTCAGGTGATGGCTGGGGAAAAGAAGGCCACGTGGAAAAAAGTCACATTAAGCCTCATGCCAGAGCTTTCTCATCTTCTCCTTGTCTGTCTCCCTCATGAAAGGGGGCTTATAAGAAAGATGGGAATAGACTTTCTAGTAGGGCCTGTAGTGACAGGGCACGGGGTAATGGTTTTCAGCTAATGGACAGTAGATTCAGACTAAATATAAGGAAGAAATTTCTTACTATGAGGGTGGTAAGACACTGGCACAGGTTGCCCAGAGAGGCTGTGGAGGCCCCATCCCTGGAAATATTCAAGGGCAGGTTGGACGGGGCTCTGAGCAACCTGATCTAGTTGAAGATGTCCCTGCTCACTGCAGAGGGGTTGGACTAGATGGCCTCTAAAGGTCCCTTTCAACCCAAACCGTTCTATGATTCTATGAACTACCCCCAGTTCCATCCAGATACCATCCTGTTAGCACGTGTTATTCTGCTCTAGCGCTTGAAAGCATCTGTTCCCTTCCCAGAAGCTCCTACCGAATCAGGTAGCCGAGGAAGTAAAAATTCAGTCCCTGCCCTCAAGAGCACTTAATTCAGGTTACAGCAAGATATCAACAGATGCAAAGAAATAATTGTGTTTCAGTCAGGTTTGCCAATGTGCAGCAGAAGACCACATCCTGGAAGCCAGATGAACTCAGTAACATTTTAACATGGATTTTATTAAGGAATGCCAGGGCATAGCTCATGAGCATTTAACTGAATGGACAGTATAAAGAACTGCTTTCCATCTAAGTAAAAATTTACCAGTTAAAAATAGTAAGAAAATGAAGAAATATCTCAGCCTACTACCTCATTATTGCTCAATATTCTACTATTCCCACTCACCCTTCATACAGCCTTTTAATGGAAATTATATGAAAGCCACATATGAAGATACGTATACACCATATTAAAAAAAATATGCATCTGACAACAGTGTTCTAGGCTAAGAATCAATGAGAGACATCTCTATACTATTATTTTCTAGGAAAAAAAGCAGGAGTATTCTATATGAATTTCAATACACAGAGGTCTACACAAGCATATTACACTGACACACACTTTAAATGTAATTATTTCTTGCAATTTCTCCAGGAATCTGCAAGGCTGTTTTAAGACAGAAATCAGGAGACCATCCATGTCATTCCATGACACCTTTTTTTTGAGACAGAAGTCCTTTCCTTGAAAGATTTCATGTGCGATTTTACCATTAAGTATATTGAAGTCACATAGCTGCTGAAATACCTAAACCATGTCAGCTAAGCAGCAAAGAAATAGGAGACTAGTTTTCCTACTGTATAACTTAAAAGTCAAAAGATATTGTAAATCTTTGTCTTAAGTGAAAGTTAGTCTGCCAGTAAAAAATGCCCTTTCCTGAAGACAGAAAAAAAGGAAGTTATGAGAAAATCAGTATAAAATTTGCTGTTGAAACTTCCCACTGTAAAAATAAGTATAATTTTCTTCAGGTAACTGAAGATACCTTATGCTTTCACTATTAACTACAAACCAAGGAACCATAAAATACACACATGCTGTATAAACACTCAAACCATCTTAAAATACCACGGGTGAAATCTTGGTCCCATTAAAGCTGATGGCAAACTTCCCGCTAACTTCAATAGCAACAGAATTTCATCCATTGTGCCAACTCATAAAGCAGAAACAGGTAAATAAAAAGCTTTGAAATGTAAAACTAAAACAATAAATAAGATTGCTTTAATCGCCACTTCTGATGCCTTCGATCTTCCATGCAATTTCTGCCCCTCCCTCTGATATGCCAACAAGCTGCAGGTTCAGTGCTTTAGGTAGTTGATTTATTGGTCCCTGCGGTACAGATCTGGACCATGCCCTGCCCTTTCCACTGTTTCATACCCAGCAAAACACAACACAACACAGCAGCTCTTACACCAGTCGCATTTTAATAGTGTGGGAAAAGGTCCGCAGCATTAAAACTCAGTTTTGCAGTGGATCAATCCAGAGCACTGCACTTCCTAAAACTGGGGTTTGTTTTGGTTTTGTTTTTTTAAGGTTAGAGGGAAGTTCCTCACCGATCGGTGTGCAAGATACCTTATCAGCGATGCAGGAAAGTGGGTGGCACCATTTGGTTTCCATTCAAATTCTGCTCTGCTCTCAAATGAAAGGGAGTTTTGCAATTATATTGTCACCTTCTCAGATGTACTGCAGAGACTTCAAAGGAAAAACGCTTCTGGAAATCGAACAGCTTGGTAGGTCCAAAGGGAGAAATACACCTAAAGGCCAAATGTCTTTCATAAGATACAAGACTCTAACAACAGCTGTTACTCATATACAAGCTACCCACTTATGGGCAACCTAAACAGCAACTGTATCAGCATATGAAATGCAGAGCTTTCATGCAAGAACCTAACAGATGAGCTGAGGCTACATTTACCAGCCCAGCCACCTGAAAACTAAATTCTGAAGCACTGTAGAAACTTCTACCAGTTGCTAAACTGGTAAGTGCGCTGAACTCCAGACTATTGAATTATTTTATATCATGTTTTCTTTAAAAAAAATATTTTAATTTCATTTATAAAAACACTACATTTAACACACCAGTTTTGTTCAGATCCTTCAATGAGTTGTTTTTTTTTTAAATGCCAAGAGGCCAGAGAGAAAAGTAAGAAAAAATTCAAGTCATACAAGTGTATGCAACATTAGGACTGGAGTAAGCACAAAGTTTGCTCATAACAGCAAATATGAAGAGGCAACATTTTCCCAAATGTTGTCTTTTACACAGAAAAAAAACCCAACACAACACAAATTCCTTTTTAATATTGTCCACAATGCTTTTATAAGACATCAAAGGTTGTGCAAGGCATGAGCACGTGAACAAGAAACACTGATTTTGTATCGAAGTGTGGATACTCAATATCCACTATCCATCATTTTCTTTTCTGGATCGTCTATTTCCAAGATCATTTTGCTATCCTATTTAACTCCTATTTAATATTATCCTGTACTACACAGTAAATGATTTTGAAATATGTCATTCTCCAATATGAAAGTGGAACATGTTTTTTAAGACATTAGTTCCATATGCAAATTCAGTTGAAGACTGTAGGTAACATTTGATGTACATGATTTTAAGGGGGGGTGGGGGGGGTGGGCAGGGAAGACCTCTCTGACATATCAGGATAAAAGACAATATTTTAGTAGGGAAAGCAGATTATGCTGTAAGGTTTCACAGGAGATTGGAAAGAGGGAGCAGAAATGAGAGCTCATCCTCAGCAGGAGCGTACATCTCTGAGCAGACAAAAAGCAGCAGCTGTCAGGAACCTCAAGCAGGGATGTCTGTAGCCTGTTGATCACAGTGGTAAGGCTCAGGTGGGAGGACAATGATCTACCTTGACTGGCAGTGAGCTCACTTAAAATGCCTCTCAGAAAAATATAAACAGAAATATCCCTTCTGCTCCCATGCTCGTGCACAGAACACCACCATTTGTGCTCAAGGCCTGGCCATACAGGCCAGGCAAAAACTGGTGTGATGCTTACTGGGTATCAGTGCACTACCTACACACACCAACCCACTGCCACCCCCACCTTACAGCGGAGAAGGATGAGCTCTCCGGCACAACGGACAAGCTGCATGCATCTCACTGGCCGCAGGGTAAGAGCGGGCATGCGGGCAGTTATCCTGGCAGGGCCGCAGGTCAGCACCCCACGCTCCCCCAGGAAGTCGCGTTCCCCTTCCCATGGCACACCCCAACAGCTCCAGAGGGGAAAGGTGCCACTTTGCCCCTTTCATCTCAGTACCTTGCCAGCAGTGCCATTTTATAGAAGTGTCAAACTGGATATACGTAACAGGGAGAGCTGCCCTGTGGCTGCAGGGTAGCATCATTAAGCTTTGTTAGGCATGCCTAACTTTCTGGTGTCAACTTTAGTAAGGCTGATGATCTTTGCCGATGGTGCAGCCGAGCTGTCAGGCAGTGAAGGATGAGGCTGTGACAGTGAAGGACAAGGTAACAGGGAAATTAATGTACATCTAGAAAATACAGATAGGCGGTAACTACAGCTTGCCAGCTTTGGAGATATAAACATTATCTCAGCTTTATGTCTTTACAGCCTTATATATTCCTTCTAGGGTTACACTGCAAAAAAATGCATATAACAGGTTGATTATTTAGGAAATCAGTAACTGAGTTTTCTGAGTTTATCCACGGTTGCCTGTCAATAAAAAATTGTTTCCTGAATACAGAGCTTAAGCAACAGGCCACAAGGCTTCCCTCAGTTTTATTCTACTTCCTCAGCCTGTTTTGAACCTTTCCTCCTCTAGACTACACCTGAACCTCAGTCACAGGGGTTTGCCCAAACATCCACAAAGCTTCTTTCTGTCATGCCCCTACCTTGTTTTGTATGAAGTTTGAATGTACACTGTTGGTACCAACATTATATGTTACTGAAAGTGTTTTTAAGATTGTTCTGTTCCATGGTTTGTGTAAAGGCACGGGTGCATGTCCTTCTCCCTGCATTTGATTAGTTTCCTGGACATCCTATCACAAATTCAGGGTTTTTTTTTTTTCCCCTGGGCCTGCAGATTTTTGTTTGGCATTTTCTCATCCAATCAACCACATTAGTAAGACTTTCACTTGGACAGGACATGAAGAACCAAGCCTTGTTTTTAAATTACTTTAACCTAGGAACAATTTGTTGGAAGAGTCTACACAGATGGAGTTATGGTCATATCTTAATCGAAGATCTGATTCCACAGTCTTACTGCATATGCCAGCAATGCTGGGTCATAATTAAACAGCTATTAAAGTAAGCACACAGTGACCTACTTCTCTCAATTATACATCAGCTTTGCTTCAAAAGAGGCTCTTCTGAAAAATCAAATGTCCGTCTTCCTCAGGCTACATCACCATTGAAGATCCAGCATGAACACATACCAAGAGGTACTTTGAGGGTGACAGAGCACTGTAACAGGCTGCCCACAGAGGCTGTGGAGTTGTCTTCTCTGGAAATATTCAAAACCTGCCTGGACAGGTGCCTGTGCCCCCTGCTCTAGGTGTGCCTGCTAAAGCAGGGGAGTGAACGAGATGATCTCCAGGCGTCCCTTACAATCCCTACCGTTCTGTGATTCTGTGATTCACTCCTACCACCTTCAGTACGTCCATCTCTCGTGCTAACCAGCTCTCTTCCTAACTCAGGTTTTCTATACCTTGCGCATGCACACCAAGTCACTCTCCAGAGCAAATTGAGAGTCAGTGTGTAGTATGGGCATGGGTGCATGTGTCTTCTGAGCGGTGCCCAAAGGCAGAGTGACACTTTGAAGCCTATGTGCAACGCGCAGCAAGCAGGTTCTTCAGCCACATGAACCGAGAGCCCCCGGATCTGGGAAAGCAGAGCCCACTGCCCTGCAATGCAAACAATCCACGTGCCTCCTTCCAGTGGGAACTCCAGCCAGCCAGGAAGGCAGAGCCCGAGAAAGCTCACCTCACCAGGTACTTACTTAGTGCCCAGCACATGCTGCCTTCCAAGCACACTGTAAGCTGGTAAGTCAGCACAGGGCCTGCAGGATATCAATGCCTTCCTCATAAGATTAAGTTTTAAACCACCTCTATCTCCAGAATGTACTTTGTGGAAACACTTAATGAAGTCCAAGCGGTTATGAACACTAACAGAGTCCGCACAACTCTGCTGGTACGGGCCAGCTGCCGTAACAAAATTCAGCTGCGACACAAATGCAGGAACAATCAAACTTGTTACTGTGATTCACTGAGAAATTTCAGATTGTAAAACTGAACAGATGGCACTTGTGTGGTTTATTCAATATCTTGAACAGGAATCTAATTAAAAAGTCCAAGTCAGTCTGTTGGTCTACAGCAGGAGAACCCAGGTTTCAAAGTAAGCTTAGGAGTCCCATTGCTCTGTCTGATAGAAACCACTATGTCAGGGAACTGCTGCAGGCACAGTTCCTGCTGCTTCCACCCCAGGAACTGGTCAGCAGGTAATTAACAGAGCAGAATTAAAGGGGTAGTCCAAAAATGCAGCTACACCTTAGCCAAAATGCAAACTAATGCTTTAATGCACCACGCTGCTTTATAATTTTAGGATGCTCTTGGTATGTTTATCATTAGGAATCTGTATGCCATAATTTGCTCTTCCATGCCTTCACATGGTTCTCAAATTCACCTTCTGCCACTGACAAACTCGCTCTGAGTTTTTGTTGCTTTTCGGAAAGCTGCAGGTGATCACAATCAAAAAGACACAGAAGGTACTGACTGTTAAAAAGCTGAAGAACTTGCAAGGCCATAAATTGTGCAGCTACCCCACAGCACTGAAACATGGCAAAAGCAACCAGCAGGCGTTGATGGTTGCAGGACCCAATCCCGTAACAGACATTAGTTTCATCAAATTTTAGAATCAGGTCCAATACTTCCTTTTACCAATACAAGTCAAACAGACACAAGCCCCCAACAGGTTGACTAACGTAACAAATTAAGACTTTTTATGAGTGCTGCTGTGCATAAAATCTCAGTGACACTTTTAACCTGAGGCAACAGAACACGGCACAACACACTGGAACAGTTCTCTAGTTGTACTGATCACAATGGCACATCATCGTGGCTGTCCTTTTATCACGATCAGAAGTCGACTATTTTGGGGTTCGTTGCTTGTATTACTTTACCTTTTTGAAGAGGGAAAACTCCAAAATTCAGAAGAGCTTCTAGACTGTTGTGATCATGTTACACTGATCACTCCGTGCAAATCCATTTTCATTTGAAAATATATTCTGAATGTATAAGCTAGTACTAAAAATAACCTGTCTGTTTTAGAAAAGATGCGTCAAATACTCTACTAACCAGAGAACAGTAAATGCAGAGTTTGTGCATATTTATTTCCGTGGCATTGGTACCCTAAGTTCTTTTCAAGTGGCCGACCTCTAAAGTCATTACAAAACGTAGCAATGCTCCATTATATAGTGATTTTAAAAGAGATGAGTGGGTTACAAAATAAATTTAATATATGTATGTATTTTAATTGTTTTTAACTCTTTGAATATCATATACCAATCAGCTATAAAAGTCACCTGCCTGGTGTTTGTCAGTCAGAGAAAAACCTGCAACTTGGAGAGTTCCCTTCTTTATTCAGTGCAATTTTGCCCAGAAGTATTTTGTCAGGCAAGAAAAGCAATCCTGTCCTAGCACAGGATGAGACTGAATCCCTCCGAAACTGCAGCCCTCGCCAGTGGATGTATTTAAGATCGTGTCAGACAAACTCCCTGGGAATGAGGATGAACTGGATGTGCTCAGGTCCAACCCTGCTCCCTAGGACTTTGTGATGTGCAGAATTGCCCATAGGCCTGAACTTCCTAGAAGGTGGCTTTGTCGGGGTTGCACAGTGGATTCCTGCTACAAAGCCCAAACATGCCAGGATTTTGTGTTAACTAGTAGCATAGATGGTGTAGATAGCAGAGTATTGACAATAATGTGGGGTTTCAATTAATAATGGCAAACAATGCCGAAGCAATTAAAAACACTCTCTCATCACCCTTTTATAAAACACCATGATTAAGTCTTAAAATCTCTAAAACAACCCCTTTATTTCACATGACAAAACTAAAGAGGGTGGAGGAAATCTGCCCTCCCATAAGCTCAGTTTCACCAGGTCTTTCAAACCCTCAACCAAAGCGTGTCTCTCTCACATGCCATGCATAAGATTTGTGACTACAGCAGAAAAACATCTGATGATCACCAGAACTAAACTTTAACACCGCTCTCTTCTTTGGGGACAGTGAGACATCAGGAGTAGGGCATCTCTTTGCTGGTAATTTTCTGTCTAATTCTGGAACGATGCAGTCTACACCAGAAACTGCTCATCCATTCCCTCTCCTTTGATAGACAGACATCTACCACATCATAGCACTCTTAATAGCTGGGCAGGAAAAAGCCCAAACGCCTCCCTCTCCCTCCTTAAGTTAAGTATAGAAAACTGCATCTGTGCTATTTACAGTTTTGGACACTTCTCTGGACTGAAGTTTTGTAAATACAACCTATTTTGAAGTCAGAGGCATTAAGAGTTGGATGAATGCCTCAAGAGAAACAATTCAGATAGCCTACATTCACCCCAGTGCCGGTGTTCACTATTGGTTGACTCTAAAACGTCAAAGGCACTCAGCCAATATGAAACATTAAGACCCAGGGACTAAAGCAAATTTTAAGCTGGTTGTATCTGGACCTTGGCCTATAACTGTTTCATAATCCAATTTATACACTCAGAAATAAACAAACCAACAAAATAAAAACAAACAAACCTCGCATACTTTATTTGCTCTCCACATGCCTTGTTTCCCTCTGCATACTGGGTGAAAGCACGCAGGGTGGGTGGGGTGTACTGTCAACGCCGCTCTTGCCGCTTCACGAGCTGAAGACTTGCTTGTGGAACTCTCTATGTACGTAGCACTGGCAATCTGAAAAACAAAAACTGTTTTGTTAACACGTGCCTCCCTAGATACATTAGAAACAAGTTTCATCCTGAATCACTGCCAACTAAATCATTAACCTCTCCCAAGCAAAGCCAACAACTCACATGCAAAAAAAGCAGCTAGAAACATCTCTGCTCAATTCATACCTCACTTAGGCATTCTGCACAGACCGTTGATGCGCAGCAGCTAAAAACTTCTCTCTATATACAAAGGGAAGTTAAAAACCGGTAATGCAACACATTACAAACACGTTCTTCAAGAGGAGTTTTTGTTAAGCTGTCCAGGTTTCCAGCTGGGAAACATACAACCAGGAAAGGTGGCTTGAAACAGGCCAGCACCATCATGGTTCCTCTTCTACAGTGGCGTCACCAACCGCGCACAACAGGACCGCGGTCCATGCAAGAGCACCTTCAGGTCTGTTCCCATGCACTCTTATTTAAAGCTTCCTACATCCCAGGCCTGGACAGGCTACCAAATCCCAGCCAGGACCTGTGCAAAATAGCCACGCATTTGCTACAAAGATCTCCTGTCGAAGTTTTCATGCACCAACCGAGCCAGGCTCTGGAAAGCCAGCCACTGCTTTTGAGCAGACCGATATAGAGCAACCAGCCGCTCTTTTGCCCACACCACCTGAAAATGGTACGACAGAAGACATAGCTGTTCTTCTTGTTCAATGTGAATACCCTGAAGATGGTGTCTAACCGAGCTCCCAAAAGCTGGCAAGGAGAACTTTATGCTCTACAAAGTCTGTCATTTTCATGCTGCAAAGTGTCAGACTGTATTACAATATTTTCTGTGATGTTTAAATTGGCACGGCTGACTTTCAACAGCTTCTTCACGGCACACAGCACCTTGTCATAAAAATATCCTTATTTCTACAACAGTTAAACTGACATACCACAGAATTAAAACTAACACAAGAACTTTATCGTACTTATGCTTCAAAAGGCAGATCTCACTGAAAAGCCTAGTGATGGAGTCAGTATACAACAAAACAGAATCTCAACTAAAATGTTACATGTAAACATGTAAAATAGAAACTAGGGGTTACTCCTCCATCTAAAGCTGTCAAGCATACAAATAAAGCAACATAGTACTATAAGTAAGTTTCCTTTTCGTAAGGTTACTCAGTGGAATTAAAGCAAAGTCACAAACTGACTTCACTGAAAACAAAGTCTGTCCCATTAAAATAAAACACAGACAAAATAGCAAATAATACAAGCTGCAAAGCCACCATACGAAAGGGACAAATTAACAATGGGCCAGCAAAGTAAAGAGCAGTATCAGGCTGCAAGTTACACCCAAGAGGAAACGTGAGTAATAAGGCGTAAGTAATATTTTTCTTAGCTGTTACCATAAAAGCACTTGTAAAGCTCCAAATACAAAATAGAGATTTGCTTTGCCGGTGGGGAAAGGTATGTATCTATCTACACAGAACATTTAGAGCACAGACCACCAAACCCCTCCTCATCGTCGCAGTAAGAGACAGAGCGAGCGCTGCAGGGCAGGGCTGTGAGTGCCACAATGATGGCATTCAGATAACGCCGCCGCAACCCACGTGTCACAGATCACTTCTGTCGCAAAGTTCAGAGCACTGTTACCGTGCCTGATGGATTTTTTTCTCATACTTACTTTTCCTACACAATGGCACAGAATGGATCCACTCCTCAGAGACACAGCACTTCCTTCACCATGGTACCCAGTTCCCAAACACCAGCAACTAAAATTCAAAAGACTTGGACAGTAGCTTGCTTTCACACTCAAGATTGCAAAATCCCTGAACTGAGAAGTGCCCTTTTTCTTCCCATGTTCCAGCTCACTGCAGAGAGCTGCTTGGGCATTTTCCCTTCTCTGCTGGAACCACATTTCCAGCTCTTTTACAGACGGGGCTTCTTTACTGATGCTTTGATAGACACGGAGTGAGACCTAGTATGACGCTAAATGCAAGACCTATGTCAGTATATACTTGTAAGTTCAACAATGTAGAGTTAAACTCTGTCCTCATGGGCAAACCTGACTCCCCTGGATTTTTGCTGGCCCATAACTATAGGGAAAATGCAGCTGGCTGTCAGCTAATTACAGTTGTGGTGACCTCACGGTGCTAACACTCAGTCATCCCAGATTTGTAAATGTACAGCTAAAACACTGCAATCTGGGCAAGAACAGGCAGAAATGAGAGCACACATTTATAGCAGGCAGATGGTGTACTAATTCTCATATAAAAGAACCAATTTATGGCAAAGTAATACAAGAGCTCCCTACCAGTCAGGTCTTACTCAGAGACTTATTAAGGACAATATCCTGCTCTGTTTCAAGAAAACTTCCTGGCCAGGGAAGAGGGCCAGCTTTTCTGAAGTGCTTCCAGCACTCCCAGCAAGCTACCTCTCGGGGACGTCATGATACTCCCCCGCAAACAGCCCATCAAATGCTGCAGGAAGTTTGCCATGGTGAATACAAACTTCCCAGCAATGCTCTGCCAGCTCTGTGACACCCGTTCCCCCGTATCTGCATGGTCCTGAATAACGCGGCTTAACATAAGGAAAATCTATAGGCCTCCAAATAAAGAGTAGGATGTTGCTGCATACATACAGAGCTTTACCCATTCAAGTATCTTTTTATAACAGGCTCAGACAAAACAGGCGTCTTACACCAGTGATCTTACAACACTCCTCTCTCCCCTTTCCTAAAACAAGTCTTTTAATACCAAGGATTCTCATCGAACTTCTACCAAGGGCAAAGCAATTCTGAAGGAATCAATCTGAAAAAAAGTCTTTTGCGTGTCAAAAAAAACGGAGAAGGGTAAAAAAGAGAAAGTAGTAATCAAAGGACAAAGAACCGCTGCACTAAAGTAAGAGTCACACAAACCTCGTGCATCG
Organism: Phalacrocorax carbo; assembly: GCF_963921805.1. Lineage (NCBI taxonomy): Eukaryota > Metazoa > Chordata > Aves > Suliformes > Phalacrocoracidae > Phalacrocorax > Phalacrocorax carbo. Next base: position 60,232,819 of record NC_087515.1, on the reverse strand, counting down.
CAGACTGAGATTCTAGCCTCCTGTGTACCAACAATAACAAAAACCCACACACTAAACATGGCAAAAACAACACCATAGGCTGTGCCATTTAGTTAAGGACAGGTAGGTAGGCATAGCTGTGAACGTCTTAACAGAATAGATTAGACAGTAAGAGCTATGGTACTAGAACTTCAATTCGCCATTAATCTCATACTCACACTTTGATTTTCCTGCTGAATAGGGGGGAAAAAAATGTTTAAAAATAAACACCAGCAAATGGCTAGCCGGCATGGCAGTGCAGTAAAGACGCTAGTACAAAAATACCATGGGCCCTTCCAGCTCTGTTGTAAAGTAAGAGTGAATTACGTGATACACTCAACAGCAACATCCAAGTCATGGATGTAGTCCCTCAATTGCTAGCTGGGAAGTGCTGTACAAACTCAGGGTAGGTGACACCTGCACGAGCAGGGAGCAAACACCAACTGTGGGGTTTTTTTATAGCTGGGTTGCCCCACATCTTCAATACAAGCTATAGCCCTCAGTTAAAGCCAGCGTACAATGACCAGGTGCTGAGCGAATCAGGAACACAACTTTAACAGACCTCCATTTGTTTCAGCTGTAGTACATCTCCTATGTCAAAAGGGACATATGCGATGCTACCAAACCTCAACAGGTCTGGCAAGAAGGAAGCAGAGAGGTGACACTTGTTCGTGCGACTCCCGTGGGGGGCTAGCTTCTGGTAGTCGAACTAACAACAGCACAGTGCCCTCCTATGAAGTGCGCCGCAAAGAGCTCTCCAGGTCAGTTACACACAGTACACACATCCAGACCTCGACCTCTCAATCATCAGGCAGGAGAGAGATTTTACCTTCTTCTGTGCCGCCTATGTTCAACCAACAACCAGTGAACAGCCTTTGGTAGCTGTTGGAGCTTTCTGCAACAGTCCGTCAGTTTGCTGCATGTGGTTTTCTTGGATTTCCGCCCCTCCCCTTTCCCCTGGAGAAACTTGGGAATAGTCTGCAGATCACGTGTAATACCATGGAAAGCTGCTCCTGCTTACAGGAAAAAAAAAAAATCCCACAACTTTTTCAGCCCCATCAAACAACTCTAAACATGCCAATGTACTGGAAACACACATTCAGCATATATTCAGTACAAGCAGCAGCACAACTCCCAAGAAGTCCAGGCTGCCCAGTAACCCACTGAGCATCAGCTCTGCTCACAGGCAGTAAACCCTCAGGTCCGCAGGAAGGGACCATTTACCAAGCGCATCCGTTCAGCCTGCCCGCAGAGGCAGGGCTGTGCCACAGTGCTCAGCCCTGCCCAGAAGGCAGAAGCCGTCTGCACAAGGAAAGCTGGACTGCACTCCCTGTGCCTGGGTGTTTGTTTCGGGAAACTTCACGCTCCCGAGCAGAGTTTCGGGACCTATCCTAACTGCTCTGTCAGATGCAGAACTGAGCCAAGCATGTATATATGCCTGGAGTGATCCAAGGCATTTTTTTCCCTGCCTTTCTTGCTATTTTCAGAATATAATTCTGAAAGCACTTGGAAGTATTTTTTTAATTCTTTTTTTTTGTTGTTGTTGATGATTTATATTTCAGAGGCAGCACATGCACAAAAGTGCTGACGTTTTTCCCCAACCTTTGGCAGATCCTATGAGAAAAAGGAACCTCTTGTTACCTCTAATTCACTGATTCTACACAAAACTGATGTTCATCATCTAAAGCCTCTAACTCTCTACTCAGCAGTTTAATTAGAAAGATGATCATTGATTAATCCACTTGAGTTACTCTGGAGAAGGTGTGACTGAGAAGAGATCACTCCACCCCAGAGACATGTGCATTAATTAATTCTGCATTAAAGTTTCTTCTTTATTCAACTTAAAAAAAGGAGGAAAACCCCACAACAAACAACAAATAAACCAAACTTTCAGTCTTAAACTTCTGAGTTATTTTCTTATTTTAATTTATTCTTCAGGAAGTCTCACATTTTCTTGCCTTGGATTTCACAGCCATCTATTTAATTTTTTTGAATTATCGTGTTTTTACAAAATAAACAAACCCAGACCGGAGGTTCAATAGGTATTTGCAAAGCCCTGCCAAAGAACTGCAGTCATGAATTAGTTGGCTCAGGCACGCAATGAGGGATGACACTGACACTCGATGGAATGTACACAGCATTATGTACATACCTCCGCTGAAACCAGGTATACTCCCACCCAGCAAGCGGTTTCAGTGGCCCACCTAGGAAGACAATCAAAAAGAAAACCTTATTTAAAGGTTTCCTCACTCTTTTTTAAGCGCTCATCAAAATTTCCCCAGCCACACGCTGGCCTACAGCCTGATCATGAGTCTTTTACCCCTGAAAAATGGGTTAGCCTTCCTTGACTGTATCTTTGCACCACAACTCAGGCTGCCCTTAGTCTGGCAAAGCTCATGCTTCGTCTGCCTGCAGGGTCATAATTCTGTCTGCTGATGCTCTGAACAGCAAGGAGGACTGGCTAACTTTTCTCTTTCCATGAAAATCCCCACCTGGTCTCTACACGACAGAAAGTATCCCCACACCATGACCTTCTCCTTGCCCACTGCCTTGTGACCAAGGGGGAGACCATCTTCCCGCAGGGCTAGGGACAGAATAGCTGATCCCCAGGTGATTTCAAGAAAATAACCTTCCTGCTCCATCTCCTTTGTCCAGGAAGGCCTCCTGCAAGGTGGCAGGTAGAGTTGGTGACTCAGCTCTGTGTACAGGAGCAGCCCAATCCTTCCCCTGGTCACCAGAAAGTGACACGAGGAAGGCAGACATGGGGCAGACTGGACAGCCAGGCTAGGCAGGGCAGGGAGGGAGGAAGGAGCAGGGCTTTCTCTTCCACATCCTGAATTACCTGCTTCATATCATCTCTTCTCCTGTGTACGCTTCTTCCCGTACTTGGCATTATTTATTCACTTTCAAAGCACACGCCACCATGCAGGACATACCAACTGCTGCAGAACTCCTGGTATGTGGTTAGAAAGGATTTTTCCATTGGCCTCTGTCAACTTAATATATAATCACTATGTGGTATCAGCAGAAGTCAAGTGAGAAGACTGATCCTACAGGAACATGCCTTTTTGAGATCATCCAGAAACAATCCACTGTGAAACCCTTCTCTGTTGCCATTATGCCTGCTGGTGAAAAGGTTTTTTTTCTAAAATTGTTTATTTCAAGGTTATTTCTACAAAGAAGACGGAGGCTCCCTTTTTACACGGAGTCACATGGAGAGGACATGGGGAAATGGGCACAAGTTGCTCTCAGGAAGATTCCGATAGGACATGAAAGGAAAATTTTTCACAGTGAGGACAGTCACCCATTGGAATAATCTCCCCAGGGAAGTGGTTGGCTTGGCCACGTTGCATACCTTCAAGAGTTGGCTGGACAGGGTGATGGGCCATCTTGTCTAGGCTGCGCTCTTCCTAGAAAGGTTGGACTAGATGATCCCTGAGGTCCCTTCCCACCTGTGATTCTGTGATTCATCATCAACAAGTTATAAAGAAAATAAAATAAGCCTATGTTATTGCAAAGGACTGGGACCGATAACTAAATCTTACTGACACTTCTGATGGTCTTGCCAACACCCATAGATCAGTTCGGTGATGCAGACTTAAAAAGAGGGTGACCAATGGGGAAGGGACACAGAAATACCAGAACTGAGCCTGATCTACATGAGGTCCATCACAAAACCACAACTTTTTTTAGTGGTGAAGGGATTAGACCTGCAGAGAGCGCAAGCAAGGCCCCACCACCAGCTTGGGACTCTCAATTTCAAAACATTTTTGCAGTGAAACAACTTAAGAAAATAAACATTCCTAGCCAGGCAGAGATCAGTCATAAACCTTTTCTGAAACGGAGATGAACTCTCTTATTGTGTATTTAAAGCAACACTATAAACCAGGACATATATATAGAAAGCAACACTGTGGGCTTAAAGCAACAGTAGCATTATTCTCTGCCAGAGCTCAGGCTGAGTACCCCAGGAAAGACCCTCAAACGGCACTACTGTTCAGAATTACAGGGGGGTGGGAGAGGTCATTTCCTAAGCAAAATTTCAAAAGAAATTAAAACCTTTTGAAGGAAAAAAGTTAGAGATTATTTCTGTGAAATTCTCCATGAAGCTAACAAAGCAAAAAAAAGTCACACGTAGAAAGATGAGCCTCAGATTTCCATAAAGCTAGCAACATTATCAACAGGTCATTGCTCACCTTTGGTGGTAGATACCAAATTTTACACTTAGATATCTACATTTTACAGATATCATGCTGTAAGAAATGCTTCAGAATATACTTAATAGCTTATATTTTTCCAAGTACTTTATTTTCCCTTTGCTAGCACATTCAGCTTGTATAATTTTTTAGCACCTTATGTCACGAACAAGAAAACAGCCTGGTATTTTAATTCTGCATTTTCATCAGGTCATTTATAATTGATTAAAAGCAACAGAAATGGTAGGGAAAACTGACTTCAAAATATTAACCTGAAATATAGGCCAAAATTGTGTCTTTTTCCTTAAATATGCTTGTGAAAAGTTCAGCACATCAGGATAAACTTTTAAGGGAAACACTGGAGTTCCTCCTTCTTACCTCAGCACCCAAACTCCCTGGGAAGCCACCCACCATTAACTCCAGCTGCCAGGCAGACAAGCCTATAATTCACCACACTGATTAAGTCTTATCTAAGATTGTATAACACAGGGTCTTGAACTACTTAATTGCTTTCGTTCACTCTACAACCCGTATGTTTTTTTCCAAATTAAAAGTATAAATTTGACACTGGTGATAACATTTCCAGGCACACAAGTTTTAATTAGTGGCATTTTTGTTGGTGGGAGCATGCTCTGAGATGGGCAGTCTTAGTGCTAAGGAGCAATCCTTACGGAATATCCTAATAGCCTGAACAGGCTGAAAACGCTAAATGGTCTATCATGACTGCTCCAGGTTGCTAGGACTTCCATGGTAACATTCACCTTCAGGGGTGAAACGTGAATGCAAATCTGAAGGGCGACAAAACATCATTCTTCATCATAGCATGACAGATTAGCAGAAAAATTGTGAAAACAACCTAAGTCATTTATACTCAGCAAGCAATTACCTATTTCTTGCAATCCTGAGATATTGCTTAGCCCACTAACTTGGCCAACACTAGAGGCTGGCAAGTGCTTCCCTCTCCCTTTCCACCTCACCTGCCCAAATCTAAACTCTCCTTTCCGGAAAAACTCCCAGCACCTTTCAGAGATCACGTCTGAGAAAGCAAAGATCTAAAGCCCTTCTCACTAGGAGTACTATTTTGTGCCTTCTGAGCTAGCTGAATGTTTTAAAAGGGCTTAAGATACAGAGAGGCAATAGTTATCAATGCCATTATAAATGTGAAAGTACACGAGGAAAGTGGGAGGAGGGAACCTAAACTACACGAAGCCTGTAGACCCTGACTGGAGCGATGCTGACTTATCAGCAGCAACTTCATTCCCATCCTGCAGAATGACTCAGATCTGACCTTAGTCTTGCCATCAGCCTCAAGTCATCAACCTGTGTTATACTGATTTCTTCAACAGATTCAAGATAACATACATGAGATTGTTTTTGCTGTTTTATTTAAACCTTCATAAAACATCCCGCTAGTATTTTCATGCTTAGCTATTTTTAAATATAATAGATAGATCTATTCCCTCTATGGAAGTCATGACTCCAAGAGTCGTGACTTTAAAATAACAAAGAATTATTTGTAAAATCCTAAAACCTGGCAGTATTAGAGCCTCCCTGCTCTAATGAGAAAGAAAGGTAGAAGGCAGAAAGTTATTCTTCAAATCATGTTCCCAACTTTGGGCATCACACTTCTCAACCTAAGCATTCCTGAGAGTGGTCCATGGACCACAGTATAAATTCTACTCTCAGGTTCATCAGAAGTTAACTGCATGAATGATGACTAGTAAAACAGGAGTGATTTCAACTGCTTTTCAATCATTGTCTCAAGTACGCTCTGGCATAAAGCTTTACTGAATTTGGAAGACTATTAAACGCCCAAATACATTTTCCTTCAACAAAGCAGAGGCAACAGGAGCCATGGAGCTACCCAGCCGGGTGCTCAGTACCACCCATCATATTTATCTAGGCACAGACAGAGGCTGGTGGGGTTGAAGCATGTTTTATAAAGTGGGAGTATTTGAAGATTTTATCAGCAAGCCTCTAACCTGCCCTTGCGAGCACGTGCAGATAACAATTTTCACCAACTCTGGTAGGTTGGTAAATCTAGGTTATTTCCATGGGGCTGCAAAAAGCACCCCAACTCCTCCTTCTACTCCCTGAAGGTATAACAACTCTTTGAAGGAATGGCTGGCTAAATAAAGTTGACAAACCTCTCTAATTTTCTGTAATGCATTCATTTAAGAACAGTTGGAGTTCTGTTGAAAACCTTTCCAAGAGATTTCAGCCTAAAGCAGAAAAAACACTGTGGAAATTTTTTGTATGAATGACTGAAGGCTGACAAAAACTAAACACAGGTGAAAATACGATGTTAGAATATGGGAGGCATGCTTAAAGGTGCTCCTACCACCTCTATCTACCATATTTTATATATATTATTGTATAATGCAGTTGGAAATGTAAAGGAATATTAAAACAGCTTTAAAACACTAATGGCCCACCCTTTCTGTTGTTGTCGCTTCGATATTTTAAACAGGGAAAGGCAGGTTTCCTGCAGTTTTAGCAATATAAAGTATGAAACACCCAGATTTCTGTGCTGAAAATCCCTCTCTTGGGATCCGAGGCCAGGAAGGGACCACCTGGCTCAGCCAGTTGTGCCACAAGCAGCCAGGCACTGCAGACATCTGGTCTGAAGGGTCTGAGGATCATCTAATCCGTCTGTCCACATCACAACTCACAAAACACTTCATGAGATCCAACATGAAACCTGCAGACTGCAGGAAGGAACCAAAGCCAGAGACACAAAGTGTACAAGAGAGTAAGAGAGACAGGAGACGTTGCAAGGGTCCTACCGCAACACGGGATTTTCTATACTAAAGGACACAGCTCTATCATCAGTCTCCATCATCCATGGAGACAAGAGAGAAAAGAATCAACCCACAAGCTCCTAAAAAGAAATTTTGGAACAAATTACTTACAGCTTATATCACAAATCACAGCAGGTCGTTTGCCTACCAACCACATCCCTCTGGATTCCTAAATCAGTGCACCCTACAGCACCCCTGGGGCTAACAGGGTGGGTGGAGGAGTCACTGCCAAAAGAAAACACCGAGCAAAATCCCCTCTGGATATGACCCTCTCCACTGTGCACACGGAGAGGCTGGAAGACCAAGCTCCTAATTTAGGCACCTCAGTAGATTGCTTGCCTGAGGTTAACAAATCAGAGCCACAGAGTATCTTTCCTACCTCTTTTTGAGCAACAACAAAAAAGAAGTAAAAAACAAAGAGGAAGAAAATTTTTTTTCCAATAGAACTTTAGTTTAAGAGGCTGATAACCTGGTAAAAACTTAAAGTTATAATGAATTCCAGGATTCATTTGAGTACTCCATTCTTAAAAAACACAATAATGAAAGGCTTACATGTGAAATTTAGTAGTAATAACTTTGGGGTCAAATCAATAGTGATTTCTTTGGCACAGCTTTCACTGACGACACTTATATGTGATTTCAGTGGGTGTTCTGCCTGAGAAAGGACTTTGGGATTGGCCCACACTCTGTATATTTAAGTCACCCCAGTCCCAGTATTATACAGCGCCAACCAGTCACAAAACCTAGCATTATTTAAACCATTTGCGTGCCAGAATCTCCAATTGCAGGGTACAGAAGCCAGGAGGAAGCATTGATCATTCCCTCAGCAGCAAACAAAAATGCAATCTTTTTTGCTTGGCTTTCTTATGATATCATTTACCTTCTATAATAGCAATTGCTTTTTTTAAAATGCGGATTTGCACAGTATTCAATTTGCCAGTTTCCCCATATAGATGTAAATTTACTGAAATAGCTGTTCACAAAATCCAAAGCCCAAGGGTGGAGTCCTAAAAATAAATATATGTAGCTTAAGATCTTTTATATCCATACATGATAAGAAATCTGGTTCTTTTCTGGTAAGCCATAAAAAGGGGACGAATGGGAAAACCACAAACAAGCAAACCGAAAATAAAAATCCATATCTTTTGCCCTACCCCCTCAAAATTGCATGGATACTTTAATGCAGCCACTTGCCTAAATGTTTCAAACATTGGTTTTTCAAAGTATTTAGCCTTATAAACTGCCCTTTTGTTTCTGTTGGCTTCAAATGTTCCTAGGCTCATGAATTCTTCCTTACGTCTTATTCAAAAAAATACAGCCAGCATTGCCTTTATGGAGCAAAAAAAACCGGAGTATCATTTTCCAGTTAACTCTTCTGGAGTTGCATGAAAGTAAAATCAGCAACAGCATTTCAGGACAGGTTTTCTAATCATTGCACCTAATCACTACCATTTTAAAGTATTTTATTTCTGAAGTAGTACCATAGAAAAATGTCTACAATCACAACGCAAATGCAAGTCACAAGAGTGGCAGAGCACAGGCTCTAAAAATTTATAATGGTCTACTTACTCAAAAAGCAAGAAGTAGCAGTAGGTGAGACTTACAGCCCTACCCAATGCCACAGTCCCAGAAATATTCCAGACAGAAAGCATCTCTTTAATTTGAAAGACTTAATGAAATCAGACCTGATGCTGATCTCTCGCCTTCCAAATTCAAGTATTTCAGTGAACGTAGCCTTCACTGGTACTTCTTTGCTGTACTTTTACACTATCATGAAAGGGAATTTTATAACAGTCACCTTCTTATTCTTTCAAGTATATTTTCAGTCTTGCTTCCAGCTTCTCTAATCTGAGATATCGGTGACTAAACAAGCTATTCATCTCCACTTCCATATTTTCCACTTATTTAACCTCACACTCAGATGATGAATTTGTGACGTAGCTATTTTCACAGCAGGTTGATGACTTCACAGTGAAAGCTATTAGTCACTGTCTAAACAAGTCCATGAAAAGGCTGCTTCAAACACCAGCCGCCCGAGCAGGAATAAAGACAACACAAAGCAGCGACGTCTCCCCACTTAAATACCACAGGTACACGATTTGCAGGTCTCTCCCTTCGTTCCCCAAGACCTTCCTTCATGTTGCATTCTTCAGGACCAGCAGGACGAGCCAGGAGGAACTGCAGACGACTCCAAACAGAAACATATTTTTCCTTGCAAGCATCTAAGTTTCTCCGCCCGAGCTGAGGAATGAACTCCGCAACACGGCAGTGAAAATTTGCACGCCGCTATTTTTCTGAAGCAGCACTGCCCATCCCAAGAATTCCTGGGTGAAAAAACAGTATTCGAACTACAAAACCATAAGCTTATGAGCTGACTCTTTAGGCAGAGAAACGTGATTTCCTCCAGCTTTAAGGAATGTGACAATAACAGCAAATCTGACCCTGCTTGATAAGTGGCAGGCGATTCTCCATATAAGGTGAAAAATGTGGTAGTGCAGCTCATGCAACACTGCTAATTCCTTGACTGTGCTCAATATTCAAGAACATAAATGAACATATAAATCAATTTTGTAAGTAAACCTTTGCACACTTACGGCTATAAACCATCTAGACCATGCTCAGCACACGAGGAATTTTGAACGTAACTATTTAATCCCTTTTAAACACAGAGTGCATTTACACTTGGTATGTATATCACAGTAGCGCATAAATTAATGTAAAACTGAGAGGTCCCGGCCCCATTCAGTTCCTAAATTCCCTTTATACTTTACCGTTTCCTGGTCATCCCACGCATTCCAGCCCCTGACTAACAAACTCGCTGCTGGCAGCGCATCCGGCACGCCGAGAGCAGCCAGGAGGAGGGGGCTGAGGGCTGGGTGAAGCCCAGCAGCCTGATACAACCACCAGTCACTCCTTCTGCACATCCTGCGGGCTGGTCTGTGGTGCAAGCACCAGGGTATTGGCACAGGACGGCTGCTACTACTGCTTAGCATTTTTACCTTAGTTCTGATCATCCAATATGTAACATCTATGTAACAGCAACAGAAAAATAACCAGCATTTACCTAGTTGTGCATTACAAGTAGATTGCAGGCACCGCTCACTAAGAGGCTGATGGAAAGACTTCTACTGATTGTAATGATCTCTACACCAGGCTGTAACAGCAAAGAAAAAGCTAGTAGCTTTTTCTATGATCCTTTTTATTTGATCCCTTCCCCACAAAGCAAGTTATAGCATCTGCCGAAGGTTTATCTTAGACCCAAGCCCCAGCCACAGTCCCTGTCCCCTCTTCACTGTTTTTTTACACAACAGTGTCAGCACTAGTATGAGTTATCTTAACGGTCTGACAAATTGATCAGTGAATCAGCTGGCACACCAATGGACTTCTTTCCTTTTTTTTTTTTCCTCTCTCTTTTTTTTTTTTTTTTAAGGAATGAAGTATCAGTGACCAACAGGTAGTAAAAGAGGAGATTCAGGAAAAGTCCCCAGTGGTCTTTTGGAAACCACTCAAAAATGATGGGATTATCAAGGGACAGAAGACTTCCTAAAATCTTGTTGGCAATGGGGAGAAAAAAACAAAACAAAAGGATTAATATAATTATTTTTAAAACCCACCAAAATCCTGGAGTCAATGAACTGCTCCTCAGAAGATGTACTCTAGAAGCCAGTGACTTGCACGAGAGGCACCAAGGGGAAGTTTCCACACACACTGCCCATACACATATAAAATGTGGGTGAGGACAGTAGGAAAAAAAAAGTTCATCATTTTCTTGAACCTTTATGAGAAGACATGGAAAATTTTTATTTGATTATTTTAGCCACAGAAATTCTTTACGTCAAAGAAAGCTCAGATGATGCCTTCAGATTGCCAGCCTTCCTAGTTTATCGATATTCAGCCAGCCTCTAATACTCGCAAGGCAAGAAAATGTAACCTGATGCGCTGAGAAGACATCACAGACTGCTTCATCGCCAGCACAAACGTAGGCTTCTATTGCATCAAATACTTAACAGTCAAAAAGTGAACATGGCCAGGAAAGGAGAAACAGAACACATTAAATGTCTCGAACAACAGGGATGAAAAGTGTGATCAGCACATGAGTTAGACTAATCTTTCAGAGCTTTGCTTATTGCAGGTCCCATGAAGTTCAGGTTACCGGTCTGCAGACAGAGCACAACTCGCTGCAATGTCACAGCTATTAAGAAACTCGGCAGTCAGGGATGACTGGCTACTGTGACTTCTTCCGAGAGGTTTTCCCTCCATCTATTAAACAACAACAAACACCTTGTAAAAACGCTTCCATTTTCCCTTTAAAACATTTTTTGTCTTATCTGAAGGAGCAGCTTCATGCACCAGACAGGTCTTGAGCCTCTCCCCGCGACAGCGCCCTGACACATGCAAACTCTAGGACAGAGGGGGTTGAAAATTAAAGAAAGTAATCAATGTGTATTTACCAGCTAATTATCCTGCATTTGGCCAGTCATGGTAGTATTAAATCATTTATGCTTGCTGACAGTGCCACAACTAGCTTGTGTTTAACTTTCTGCATCTCAGCTTGCACATCTGCAAAATGACAGCACTGTCTGGTCTGCAGAGCTTGAATGAACTGCCATAATCTGTGACCCATCCAGTACCGCTACTGCTGCTGGGCTACTTCACAGTTTACTTTCCAGAAACATCTTGAAACTTTTGCATCCTGTGATTGACCCTTTACGCCTAGGAAGTTTTCAACATTTAATCAATTCTAATTACTAAAATCCTCAGTCCAGTATACCTTGATGGGCAAGTTACTTTTGAAGGGATTCCTTTGTTACTTGACACATTTAGACAAATTTCTGAGATGTAACTTGCAGAATTCTGCTTGAGGTAGCACTAATGAATCCACCAAAACTCCCGAAATGGAACAAAAAAGCCCAGCCTCATTGATGTGATCATTCCACATACACTTCACGACCTGTCTTTATTGCCATTTATGAAGCATGAAGAGCATGCTTCATAATTCAGAAATTTGCCCCCTCTATGGTTTTGCATTTCAGAAAAAGGTAAATATTTAGTATAATATAAACATATGAAAACCTTGAAAAAATAATGAATAGGTTTGTACTGTACCAGACCCATTCCAACCATTTGCAAAATGGACTTTAATACAAAGAGAGCCACCATCATGGTGGTTTCAAATAATCATAAAACTGCACGCAGTTTAACAACAAATATCACAAAACACATTCACAAGCAGAAAAGAAAGGATGTATCAGGAAAGCTTCATGGAATAGATTAACAGCTTCAGGAAACTAACGTGTTTAATACATTTCTAGGGAAGAGAAAGCAAAGAAGGGGTCTACTTTAATTGCAACACTTACTTGCCTGCAAAAATAAAAACAAACGGATCAACAACCACAAGAGCAACAAAGCACTCCAGGTGAAATGTCTTTCTTTTTACAAAAGAAATATAAAACCAAATGGGACTGCTAAACTGGATAACAAGCTGATATTCTTCTGTCACATGAGCTTTAAACCAGAGAGGCTAGTAAACATGGACATAATCCCACGCACAAGTCTACCATCTAAATCACCAGAAATAGTCTCATACTTAACGCTGGGGATATACTGGGCTCACTAGAACAACCAATAGTTTCATTCATTAAAGCTGCTATTATAATTAAAAATATAAAAGGATACATCGGAAGGAGCAGTATGTACCATGTGACAGGCAAAGAGTGTCAACATTCACCTGCTCAAAGAATGTCGACCGCAGTAAGAACTCCTCGGAATTGGCACTCTGCCTTCAGAGCAGTGACCTACAGTCAAAGGCATCACTTTCCATTCCAAATCAGCTAGGACAGAAAATCCTAGCACCTATTGCCTCACTATGTAAAGTAGCATAGCCTATGAATTACTGAGAGGCAGCAAAGCATCTCAATGATATGCATCTGGATTTTAGGACTCAAATTACACTGTTTGCTGTGTTCTGTAAAAGCAAAAAAAAATCAGGAGAATTAACTCTAAACATTATTTAATTCTTAAAGAATGACTCTTTAAGCATGTTTACAGTCATTCACATCTAAGGCTTGTTCTCATTTCCTGGAACCTTATCTAATCTAAATTCCATACGGAAGTTTTTTGTGGTATATGAAGATGCACACAAATTAACCACACTCCAATTCATTCAGATGAAATAAAGCGGTAAAGTTAATAGGGATGAAACTACAGCTGTCAAATTATACCTGAACTAACAAAAAAAAAAAAAAAAGACCTTTTTGTATCAATTTACTCTTAAAGGACCTATTACACAGCCTTAATTCAGAGGATAACTCTGATGTGGCTTAGTACAAACATGCTTCCAGTTGACTCGCTTTTTATGCGGGGAATGCAAAAGGGAATGTCTATTATACATGTGACAGCAAAGAGCTCACATGGCTAAACCACAAACTTGGAGCTTTTCAGGGTTTAGCGCTTAAAGCTTTGGAGATTATGGCTTCTACCCCAAAACCAGTCCAGAAAGCATGGCAGGAACCAGGACGAGATACAATAGAGAGAACTTTTGCTGTGCCTTTACTGACACGGCTCCCCTGTAAACTTACCGTGAACTTTTGAGGACACTATTTAATCATTCCTACCTCTTCTCTGCAAGTTTTTATATATTATATACACCTACAAGTATTATAAATGTGTGTATATCAATAATGCATACAATAATAAGTACAACAATATATACACACCTATAATAAAATGTCAATAATGAATTAAAAAAACATTACTAAAACCAGTGATGAATAAATGATCAATAACACTTTGCACCGTAATACTAAGTGCAATATGGTAAATGATGTATTATGAACTCAGCTTCTACTAACAACGTCAACCACAGCAATTCTACAAAGAAATCCGTAGATATTACTTTAAAAAAAGCCATCAGCAAAACATAAAAGTTCCCCATAAAAAGGTCTTTGGCTGAGGAAGGTAACTGTACAATAAGAGCCTCCTATCTCAAGAGGATATAGTAAACAAAAAGTTAATGTCAAGCTCCCATCCTGAGATCCAAAGCCAGTTAGCTCCACATAGCTGCTTGAAGTATTTACCAAACATGTTTTATTTGGGAGACTGTCTTCCCTATAACTCAAAAGTCCCAGTGAAACATTAAATACTGCAAGAAATAAAAACAATGTCAGCATGTGGATCAGAGGAAATAAAGAACTGTTCCAAACCAAAGTAAATTGTTTTAAAAGAAACAAAATATTTAAATGGCCTTGTTGGTTGAGCACAGCTGAGAAACTGGAAAAATCTTTTGTTATGATCTTGTAATGGGGAAAAAGAAGTAGTATAAGATAAGTATTTTTAAGTAACCTGGACACTTTTTGTGATGATTCAGCCCTATTTGTTACTTCCATAGCTGGCAGACCGAATGTCTTAATTTCTACATCAATTTTATACAAGAAGTAGCCACCCACTGATGAAGAATTGTCTCAGTCTGAATTCAGTGAATGGCAATTGATATCTTGTCTCCTGTACAACTGGGATTCACCATTCATAAAGTGCAAGAGGACAAAAGTAATTGACTAAAGGCAAATTTGAAGGCAGCGATAAAAGCCACCCTTTATGCTTGTTCTTAGCCCTCAATACACAGTACCATTTACTATACAAGGTTTAGTGAATGATCTACCAGTATTGGCCTTGGGTGACACCCCCTCCACACAGATAACTCTGCACGTGGAGATCTTGCAGGACATGTTCTCTAATAAAAACGTTGGCTCACAGATTTGACAGTGACAATTCATCACAGATATTTTTACCCCAAGCATTATACCAACAAAAACCCAAATGTTTTATGGTGCTGAACCCCCTGTGTATTATTCCAGGAAACATTTAATCGTAACAACATCACTGATGGCCAAATACTGCAGCCAATCCTCATCCTGCCAGCGAAGGGCTGCCTCCCAGCACTGCATATCCTGATGTCCTGCATAGCCTAAATTTAAACGTCTCTAAGGACAGGGCTCCCATCCTCTCCCCAGAGAAATGCTCTACCGCTAATGTGATCTGACTGTGAAGATGCTCTTCCATTTATTCAGATTAAACTTGCTACTAAGCTTACTACTTCCAATTTTTACCATTCGTAGTTCCTCGCAGCATCTTAAGTAACAGCCCCTTCTGCACAAGGGATAGCTTTCAGGTAGGCCAATTAGCATGTTAGCCCTCCCCCTGTGACCACTAAGCTAAGCTACCCCAAGTTCACATCTTAGTTTACTCCACTTGAATCAGCCTTCAGTATAGCAATCATTTGTTACTCTCTTACAAACTCTCTCCAAAATACACACAACGTCTTAAACACCATAAATTTTCAGACTGCTGTGAACTGCCCGATAGTTTACATGTATATTATGTTCCCTCCTACTGCTGCTGTGCCCAGACCTGAAGGCAATAACCCAGATGTAGCCCTACAACAACTGCAACAGACCAGCAGCGTCATCCCCCCTCCAATTTCTATAACTCAGTTTCTGGTGGTCAGCCTATGTTTCCATAAAACACTAGTTTGCCATGCAAGAATATTCCATGTTTCTACAACAGGTTTCTGCCACCCCCTGTGTCTGGTCCCATCTTCTCCCTCCTCCAGTTATACTCAGCTTCAGCAGTAAGCCTCAAATTCAGCTCCATCTCTTCAACACTTAGATCATCCTGAAGGATTTGCAGAGCATCCTGAACTGTTTACAAGCACCAACCTTTTTCCTCACCCCTCTCCAGAGTGATCTCGCACTACTTTTGAAGAATGCACTGGAGACTGTCAGACACATCCCTCCTTTGCCAATGCAGAGGGCAACCAGCGCCAAGTGCTGGGGTCACGCACAAAGGCTCTCTCGAAGCCTCATATGAAATGCTTACTGACGCCACAAAATTAAGAAAATCTTTTCCATTACCAGCGGTAACAGGCAAAATCCAAGGCAGCAAAAAGGATCTGTGGCTTTATAATATGCTACTCAAAATATCTGCTGATGGTCATAAGACAGAAAGAATAAGCCAAAAAAACTGCATGATGTAGTCAGTTGGCAACTGGGGAAAATCACACACAAAATGAAATGCATTCAGCACTGTAAAAGCAGGGCTGTGGGAAATTGTTGGTTCTCCATATATGGTTCCAATATTTTTTCAATTTGCCAGCATAGCATAAAGCACATAAAATCTTAAAATAAAATTCTAAATGTTAACCACGAAGAACCCTTTTTACAGTATTTCTTAAGAATGTTAATTCTGTACACCCATGAGTCCCTATTTTACAATTTGCAGCCAGCCTAAATGAAAAATAAGAATTTTTAAATTCTCCATATAAAAAGTCAACCACCTTTTTAATTGAGAGTTAGAAAAGTGTAATTTAAAATTACTAACCTCAATGCACTCATTAGTGACAAATCCTAACCCTAGTTAAACACAGCCCTAATAGGATGAAAGCGGCATGCAAGATGACGTATGCAGCCATGGCATGTAAGAAAAGCCAAAGAAAAATCTGGATCCATCCGTAGACCAGGGATCAGACAGAAAGCTCTGTGAGCAGTGGCAGCTTGGTGCCCAAGGCGCACACGCACCCCTCCCGGTACCTCCCTTCATTGCTGGAGCTACAGGTGCTACTCGCCAGCACCCTCAGGACCGCAGGAACTGGGTGCATGCCCCACTGCCACCTGGAGATACCACTGCTGGGTCCAGAAGCTGCAAGGTTACCCAAGCTCCTGTGGGAGAGAAGTGGGCAACAGCACGCCGCATGCCTCATGACAAGGTGTTTTGCAGAGCACAGCTGCCCTTTTCACGTTTTTAATGGTCCTTTGGCACTCCTCCCACCACACAAAGCTCTTCAACAAGTGGGCAGTTTGGTCCACCGCAGCTACAAAAACTGCACGTACAGGTAAGACGGTCCCAAACTGAGTTTCATGGTCTCAAGGTCCTTCTGTGAGCATCAAAATCATTAAGCATGAGATTTTCTATTGATCACATGCCACTGGCTGCACATCTAAGAAGGCTCAGGAGGGCAAATAATTTTTTCCCAAGTCAATTGTAAATTGGCTTCCTAAATTGTCTCCAGATCCTTTCCAGACAGCAGAATGGAAATAATTAGAGGTGGTTGGAAAATGGAATTTTCATCCTGCGGGGAAAGTCTGATAGTCCTATACTTATTTTTATCCTGACACAGGCCAAAGTGTAAAAGCCTTAAAATATTTAGTAAAGCAAAATACTGCAAGGTATTCTGATATATACTGAAAGAGCATCCTGAACACACTTTGACCTATTTTGCTGGTAGAGAAGAAATCGAACAGAAAGCACCTGGAGCTCGATTACCGCCATGCCAGCTGCAGGGTGAGGGGTGTGAGACCCAACAGGCGCTGCTGCAAATGAGCGCACCCAGGCTGGGAGGCAGGAAAGCTGCAGGAGGAGGGAGCCGGCCAGGCAAGCACTCAGTACTTGAGGGTGACCTGCAGCATCAAACAAGGGCAACCAACCCTGCTGCCTAAGGGCTAGACAGGAGTCCGGACCAGCGGCCACCCCAGCAGCACCGAAGGGCACAAGGGGGTTACAAGAAGGGCACTTCCCAGATTTGGCAGCACAACCCCCATGCGACGCAGCGCTGGACTGCTCCCCAGCCCCACCACACAAAGTCACTTCCAAAGCCTGGGAAGAAACCAGGCCACCACTGCAACTCCCAATGGACACACTGCTCTCCTCCAGTAAAGGGAGTAGCGCAAGTCACACACCTGGATGGGGAGGACAGGGGGAAGGTGGCATTGCCTGGGCAAGGCTGACGGGACAGGTAGTGGGGCACAGGAGCCGCTGCCTCCACCCCTAAAGCACCTCCCCACCCCAACGCAACTGGCGCAAGGATCACCCATTCCTCACATGGACATGCCACCAGCCCAATAAATTACTTCGTTTCCTCCTCAAGATCCTTTCTGCCCCCCAAGCCCCTTGATAGTTGCTAGCACAGATGACACCAGGTCTCCATACACCACCTCCTCCTCTTGCTCTGGGTGGGAGACAGGAGGACAGTGGGAACCACATTTGATCTCCACTCCTTTCTTAACATTCCAAAGACAAATTTACGTAACATGTTCTGAAGGTTTGGGCAAGGAGGTTCCCCCACATTTTAAAACAAACCTTTGTTTCAGTCAGCAGTGGTTCATACTAACATTTCCTACTGCTTACTGTGCAGGCAACACTCGCCTGCCACCCGCATGCACTTTTCCACGGAGAGTAGTCCCAGAGGTGCAAGCTGAGATGCCACGAGGAAATCTGCAGAGGAGTGATCTGTAAAGGCTGTACACAAACCACGAACAAGAGTAGAGGGGCAATTCACCCTCTAAACCTCTTAGGGAGGGGAAGAACACATCTTCCCTCCTGTTCTCCACATACAGCACAATACCTTCTGCTGCCTAACCAGAGATACTCTGCTGAACCAAGGATCTAGGTAACTCTAAGTCAAGTAAAACTCTTCCTTCCTGACACTGTGGAGGTAGCTGCTTCTTGCAAGCAGGATGCCTCATGGGAAAACCTTCAGTGCCATCACTCTGTTATGGGTCTTCTCTGCAGCTGTTTAGCTGGCAGAGCCATGGAAATCCTGAGCAGATGTGAATTCTGCATCATCTGATTCTTGGCTTCAGCAAAATGACCTTGACTAGTGCTCCTGATGAGGATGACACCTCTGCCTGTAATTCAATCTAAGTCACTATTACCTCAGTGCAACTTCCCATCATACAGCTAAGGTCTCCTTGGCACCTTTTCCTCTTCAGGTCACCAGGCAACCATTCCCAGAGGAACCTGCAGCATGCCGTCCAAGCACTGCTGAGGCAGACAGGGCCCGAAGCACAAAATGGCTGGACGTGGACACCAGAAAAAATGCTTATACCGTTGTATCTTTCTCCAAAAGCTATCTCCAAGCCAGACCAAAGTAGGAAGGGAGACAAAGAAGCCCTCAGTTGCAGATAGGAAAGGGAGTGGTTGCAGTGGGTTCAAAAGCTTCGCCTCTCCTAGCCTCCCCATGTGGAAATGCTGCTTCCTAGGAGCTTTATACTGAAGACTGCTGAGACTATGAGTAGAAGAATCAAAAAAGAAAGTTTGATGAAGGTGAAACACTGTCCAGAAAAGATGCCTTTTTGGTGTTTTGGACTTAGATGGCCACCAAATCAGAAACTATCTGCTTCTTCCTCTTTTAGTATTTCTACACGGTGAGGCAAGCTTTGCAAAAAAAAAAAAAAAAAAAAAAAGAACCAAAACTCAAAGGCACTCAAAGAGAGGCAAGATACCAAATGATGCCAGTTTCCTTTCATCAAAGATGCAAGTTCATGGGATATTCTATAAGTTACAATGCTGACAGGTTCAAACTTGTTCTTGACAGACACAAGCAATCCCTGCCCACACTCAGTGATAACCAAAAGCCTTTGAACACTAAGCATGGCTCTGGGCCAAACTAATAAACTCTGCTGAGCCGCAGGGACATCACCTTTAGCTCTGTGCTATTACCTTGGGCTCGGCACATGCTGGCAATGTTCAATGCTTCATGCTGGCTCAAAACATGGGCAGAGTTCATTCCCGGCCACCTTCCCTGCAACACGCAGAGGGAGCTGCCGTCACACTCACAGATTTGTGTTCAAGCCTTTGCTTCAGTCTTGGGGCCATTCATACCCATTGTCTAACAAAAAAAAAAAAAAAAATTTCAGGCCAGTTTTTGACTCAAGTGTCAATGTTTTGACAAGGAAACAAAGCTTTTCACCTGACGTCGATGAAAGGTGTTGAAATGAATGTCTAACTAAACTAATACACTTGACTTTAGCTTTGAATTACACTGTTTTACAACAGCTTTTCTACGGAAAATTAGGAATTTACACATTTGCATGAGACTTCTTAAACAAAACAGTGTTTTTATTCAAGTGTTTCTTTGGAAGTATTTCCTCAGCCCTTCAAACAGCATGCCTATTTAGTGGGTTGGATGGGGGAGCAGAAGAGGGGATGATAAGACTTACACCGTGTTTAGAGTGGGTAGAGCTGCCAGGCTTCCATCCAGCTTTGAGACTTACAGCCTTTGAAAGCCCTTGTGTCTGGTCTTTGACTCAAAAACGACATCTCTACAGACAGACAGAGGGGTATGGGACTATAAAACCAAAGCATATTTTCTTAACACTGCTCCAGAAATATCCTCTGCTAAATGTGTAACAGATGCATGTTCCTCATTAAAAATGTGTTGCTATACATTATGTCTTGGCTGTAGACAGTTTCTGGCAAAGCCTGATACACTGTGGACACATAATTCATGTGTAGAGTATGTGAACTCTGTACCCTGCTTCCCAACCTGCTGAGGTCCTGTTGTAGATCTCAGGCCATGGAAATGGGAGTGAAGGCAGAAAGCAGACAGACATGGAGGACCAGTGTGAGGCTGATGCTCTAACTGAGGAAACAACAAAGCTTTTGGACATACTTTTCTCCACACCGTCCCCAGGCACCCAGCTTTTATTCCCATGTGTGTCATGAACTGGAAGAGCAATACCAATTCTAGCTACCTTTCTTTGAGAGGAAAAAGAAATCATCACTTCGTGGTGACCATTTTGTTCCTTGAGTCATCTCTCACCTTTTGTTGAAATTTAACTTTGGGGTTCTTGGAAAGATAGGTCCTAATGATGAACTACAATATTTTTTGGCTGATTGGTGCTTAAAACCAGCCCATGCTAAGCATAACTTCGTAATCCACAGGGAGACCCTCAGTTTTATTCCTTGCCTGGTATTCAGACTTCCATTTAATTACTGGTTACTTAGATTTATAGGCAGATTTGCTAAAAACAGTGACTCTCTGTGTGCAGACAATAACCTTTTGATGGGTATGGTAGTAAAACTGAAATTCCTATGTAAACAGGACCAAATTTTAAAAGTAGCTGGTGTAGCTCTCTAATGAAATTGGCAGCACTGTGTGGGTACTTTGTCTTGGAGAATGCTAAATGGTGCATAGCCAGCATTTGCTCCATAAACTGTCAAACAAGAGAACCGCAACTGTTCGGTGATTTGTTTTTCTAATGTAGTTCTCCGCTATGGGAAATGTCTTTTCCATGACCAAATGTAGCAGCTGTCAAGATCCAAAAGAAATATGGGGGGGAAAGATGATGTCTAGAAGGTATCTCCCAACAGAGAAAAAAGGTAAAGGAAAACGTTTCTCAAAGACCTCGGTTTGGTAGCATTATGGAAGGGCACAACGCTTAGGAAAGAATTACTTTAAGGATGCTACCATTAATCGTCAAGCATCAATTTTGCTTGACAAATCTTTCTTCTTCATTAGGCAGTACCGATGATAATGTTGTTGCATACTTCGACAGAAAGATACGGACCTGGTAACTCTTCTGAGGGCAGTCCACTACTTTACAAAATGAAACAGACTTCACTTTAGAAAAGTAGAAAATACTAACATCCACCTTCCATTGCTGAAGAAAAATACCCTGCAAGTAAGTGGTATCTGAGCTACACCTCAGTAAATAAAGTGGTACAGGAGCACTGGTCCCAGCTTTCCTATTTTGTTCTATATTCCTTTCGTCATTTCATTGCAGTTTTAGGCTCAAATCAGTACCGCAGACAACAACTACAAAACCCTCCCAGTTTTGCTCATAGTAACAGAGGGTAAACACAATCTTTACTACTGATGAAAGGAGGCCCTTGAATCAAATTTTTAAAGTAACCGATATGGACTGACTTTATTTCAAATACATGCTCTGGTGAAGTTTCTCTCTCAATAATGGAAAAAGCAGGACAGCTCTCCTTTTTGCTATTTCTGTTTAGACCAGACAGACAGAAAGAAAAAAAAATAAAACACAGATTTCATCATCTGAATTCAAACTTCATCTGACCTGGTCCTTAGGAAGACTCATTACAATTTAAGTATTTGTGATGGCTATTAAGGGGTTGAAGCTGGAGAAGTAATCAGATACACAGTATTTTTATTGGCATTCAAGTGTCCATGATATCCAGTAAAATAATCAAGGAAACCCTGAGCAGACTGCAAGGCTCCTCTTTACATGTAGATACTTCCCAATGGTGCAACTTGGAGCTGTTAATTAGGCCTTGCTGCTATCTACTGCACACTTTCAAGTGGCTGATATAACTATTAGTTGCCCGCTACCCTACAATTTCCCTGCCTGCTGCCAGCCTAGGAACTGGTTGTTCATAACAAGAGCAAAGGTAGGATGGGACTACTGCATGGAATTTGAGAGCTATTAGCAATAATATGCCAACTGCAACAAATCTGCTCAACAAGGGAGTGTCACCACACATCAGCAGCCAACATCGCGACTGCCGAGAATCAAAGCTCGCATCATTTTACGTTCCTGAAATGTCGACTCAATTGCAAATTTAAAAATAATAGTTTTATCACTTTGCCAGTCATAAGGCAAATCTTAATAATCTTAGTAATGTTGTGTTGACCTTGACCTGCCTTGAGACAGGTCCGTCACAGATGCAGAGAAAACCAGAAGCCTACACAGTAATTACAAAAAATAAAAATCACAGCCGTGATATGACATGCTAAAACCTGGTTCAATCCCTATTACCAACTGCAATCTATGTTATCCTTGGGGGGTGTTTCTAGATTAAACTGCCTGCCGGCAGCATCTTCTTTTATCTAATGTCCAATGCATTACTGGCATTATATAAATAGATAAACCTTACAGAGGGGAGAGTATTGTCAGGGTTGCGCAGATATTCCCCTTTATTGCTATCAACTACTTGATTGTGATACAACTTAAAAATTGTGCCCTAACTCAGAACTTCATGAGCCAAACACACTTAGTTAAGGCAACATTTTTTATTTTCAGCAACAAAATTATACTCTCATCAAATAAAAAATACCAAGGGAGGGGAAAGATTCATAGCAAGACCATGAACATGAGGTCATGAAAACCCAGACAAAGAGGGAGTTTTAAGTAAAATCAGCATGAGTAATTACCCATATAATTATTTATAGTAAGTTAGCTTTTCAGGTGTTATTTGTGCTTTGTGATAAGGAAAGAGCATAATAGCACTTAGCACCATCCAACATTTTTCCATATACGAAGGATTTTATAGGTACGATATGCCAAACGAGGACCACAGTTATATGGATGAATAGCTACACTGAAATCACTGTTGTCAGGTGACACTGATTTATTTCGTCAGTGAAAATGATTCTCAAACAAGCAGCACCATATCTTTTCCTCCATCAGTTTCTGGCTTTAGCACCAGTACTATCAAAACTGGAACCTCAAAGCTTGCACGCAAAAAGTGTGATGCAGTTAAATGAGCAAATGTATTTCTCCTACAGAAATAACTCAGTGCTGTCATTTTTGAGAATCACAGTGTCAGAAAAGCCCACTGGACTTTTGGTGACAATACGCCCTCTTGCTTGCATGACTACAGCAGGCTAGGAATTTCCTTCCCTTTTTTGGCACTTTCCTCAAAAGCTGATGCTGAGTTGAAGATAACATGGGGAATAAAAAGCAGGGGCAGGCATCTCCCATATACCCTATTCTTACACCAGCCAGCCAAATACAGTAGACAACTAGCGGGGACTATAGAGCCGGCCGACACGTTTGCTTGGTAACAGGAAGCAAAAGCTCATGGAAGGGGAATCCCTTCAAACTGGATCCGATTATGCCTCCTGGTGAGCCTCAGAATGGAGGTGAACATCAGCCTGCAACACATCTTGAATGGAAGAAGCATGAGGATCAAATTAATAAGACGCCTTGTACCACAATGAGAATGACTTTAGAAAGATCACATTCAGACCAAGTCTAACCCAACACAGGCATGTATTCATTGATGATTTCAACTTAATTAGTTTAGACTGAAATACCTGAAACTAAGCAACTTGAAGATCTTTTAAGCAAATATTTCCCCCCCACCTTGAGATCTGATAAAGGGGAATATACACAAAATATTTTAGTTCAAATAAAAACATTCCTGTTGGTTTAAAACCACAGAAAAAAGTAAATTATTTTAACAGTTTCTTTTTTTCAAACAAGATGCCTTGCAGTCAGTTGGTAAAGCTTGAAAGCTTATAATTACTTAACAAGCTTTGTATTCCAAACAATGGTATCTTAATGGTTCAAGTTTCTCTTCTTTCTGCTGTCGTATATACAATGATCACACACGTTAATTATAGGGAGTTAACACTGCCAAATATCACACACTGGAATTGTGATATAGTTCTATTTGAAATCATGACAATTACACACTAATTACTGGTACCGCTACCACGTCGAAGCGCGATCTCTCTGTACCTC
This sequence comes from Phalacrocorax carbo, assembly GCF_963921805.1. Classification (NCBI taxonomy): domain Eukaryota; kingdom Metazoa; phylum Chordata; class Aves; order Suliformes; family Phalacrocoracidae; genus Phalacrocorax; species Phalacrocorax carbo. Next base: position 60,208,540 of record NC_087515.1, on the reverse strand, counting down.
TGGGCAGTCAAGATAAAATTTGCACCAACTGGCCTAAAGGAACACTCTGCAGCGGGAGCACGGCTGCACCAACATCAGCTCCAGATCCAGGACTCAGGCTTTCCACAGTAGACTGGTTTGTTGAACTAGAACGAGAGGCAAATATCCTATTTTTATTGGGCTGCCTTTAATGTTTCCTTTTAAAAGCTATGTTTTTAACTTGTTGCGCTTCATAAAGGAAACTAATTCCACATATGGTTAATGCACATAAACATGCCTCCTACCTCTGAAGAGATACAGTTTTTAAGAGCATTTTCAACTGACTAATATCAAAACATATCAGCAATTTAAACTTTACAGCACCAACTGAAGACGACGTTTTGGCATGTAAGTATCCAAACTCTTCACAGTGTCCCTGCAGAATACGTCTACAACTCTCATTTTTATACTCAGGGAAGATGCGCACAGCCTTTTGAATGACGATGATGCAATCTAAATGATTTAATTAGAATAATATGCTCTAGTCCTTGGCTACTCTCTCGCTATAAAGTAGGAATTTCCTCTGGGCAGGCACTGCACAGCCGCCAAGCTGCGACTGCTTTTCCCAGCTCCAAAAAATGTAGTCTTACTTCCCATTCCTGCGAGACACCAGAAGGGTCTGCTAACTTCTTTGACGTGTTTCCTTTCTTCTCTAAGTCTAAATCCATCCTAACGGTACAGGAAAACAGAAGCGGTTGTTACTATGATACAGAATTTAAAACGCTAATAAGAGCTACTGAAAAGCATGCACGTTTGTACTAACTTCTGATTTACTTTTTGAATCAAAACTAGAAGTTCATTTCTTCTCCCAAGATGGTTTTTCTTTCTTAATTAAGAGAATTTAAAAATCTAAATCTCTTGTCTTCCCGGGAAGGCACGGGAGAAAACGACAAGATACACCCTGTTGCCACCCCAAATTCATCTCACACCCTATACTTTGTAAAGATTGGTTTCTCTAAAACCTGACACCATTAAAAAATTTATTTCTTCTAATTACAGTAGAAAAATATTTTATACAACCTTTCCTCCATAGTGACTGAGAGTGACAAAGTTAAATTCAACTTATTTCACTTCTGAAAAGCAGTAAGGAAGAAAAATAAGCAGCAAGAACAGTTTTCCTGCTTTCATTTTTTAATAATGATTCAGAGAAATTAATTTCTTTACACATGTGAGAAAAAGTTACTGACTTGAGTGAGCAACAAACTTCCACAACTGACTTCAGTGGAGCCCCAATTAATATCCTCAGAGAGACCATTTGTCTTCTCCTTCCTAACTGGAAGTAAGACGTTCACTTCTAAACTGCATCCTAGAGACATTTGACTGAAACTATTTTCCTCCAGGCAGAAAGTAAACACCTATAAACATTTTATACTAACAATGCAAAGCAAGAAAACCAGACTAAGCACTATTAACATGCCTTTTTTTTTTTTCCTTCATCGCATTTATAAGAAACAGGCAGTGATGCACACCACAAGGCTGGGATCTAATCAGACACAGTAAGGCCCTGTCTAGACAGGCAAAAGTTATCACAATCAGTTAACGTGGTTGAAGAACACCATTAAGATGCAGGCCAGCAAGTACGAAACCACATTAGCAAACGACGCAGCACAACCAGGCGACAAGACAGCCAAGGTGCCTTCTGGTACCTTCAAAATCAAGGCTCTCCTCGGATCATTGGCACGCTGGCACGTCGCAGCAGGGCTCCTTCAACACCGCCGAGTTTGACAGGCTACAGACACGTGAGCAGTGGGCGACTGCGTGACCCCACGGCTCTCTGTCCCAGCCACGGTCGCAGCATCTCACAGGGAAACGGAGCTCACAGGTGAGCGAAGGGGAGCCAGACTGCTATTCCATGATGCTGTGCCCAGGAGCAAGCAGACCCAGTCCCAACTGCAAGGTACCAAGTGCCCACAACAGAGAAGGCTCTGTTTACCCAGCAGGCGAGCACCTGGTGAGGGTTTCATTCTCCCTCTTCATCCCTGGGAATGATACCACTTTTGTTTGCAGAGAAACACGCTTCCCTGTTGTTTGGTATACAAGCACATATATCCTAGAAACAAGAAACCCTACACTGAAGAAAGAAAAACCAAACTAGAAGAACTATGAAAGGAATGAAAAATTAAAGATGAGTGATAAGAATCACATCTAAAGCAAAGCAAACCTGCTTCCTTTGCTCTGATCTTCCTCATAACCTCAAAACTTTTAAGGCTTCTCAATATCACCTATTTGCTTTGCAAACTGCATATTACAGCATATTCGATTCAGTGGCAAATGTGATAAAAACCAAAAACACAGGCAATCTATTTATTACTCTTACTTTGTTACTCTTTTTCAAATAATTGATTTTAAAATAAACAAAGAAATAGACGATTCTAAAGAGAGAAAGGAGGCAATGAGATCACCTAGGAAATCATTTTCTCAATGTCTGTGGACGGAACACTTCTAAATCCAGACACTCCAACGCTTAATACTGGCCAACAAGAAACAGAAACAAAGCTCAGAAAAGCACTCATATTTTAATTGCCACCAACAGTAAAACCTACTTTCAGCTATGCTTTCCCAAACAATGAACTACAAGCTTTACAACTCCTATTAAAGGTCTCACAAACCGGTTGCTGAAGAGGAGTAAGCATATACTTCTGTGGTTACACAATACGATACATACGCTTTTGGGAGGGGAGAGGAAGCTATAAACTATCCACAATCCACCAGGGAAAATCTTTCGTCTTTGAATCAAGAACAGGCTTCATAATAAATTCCTTAGCTATTGTATTATATAATCTTATTGGTAGCATTTGTCCAAACTTTTCCACCGCATTACTTTGTGTCGCTGCAATTTAGTTTACAGAAGAGAAAAAAATCCCACCGAGAATTTGACAGTGTTTGCAGAAACAGTTGCAACTTTTCTATTCCATGAAATTGTTATTAATATTATCATTCCATTTTCAGAAGCAAAGCGCTTCACATTGGCATCATCAGAATCTCACCTTTGGCTTTAAATGGTAAGGCAACCCTGCCAATCTATAAGGGCATTTCACAGCAGCACGAAGGATGTGCCTATGCACTATCAAACGCAAGGCCTGAGTTGAATTTGGCACTGCAAAGATGAGCAGATGGCACAGGGAGCCCACTAGTGCACAGTCAGTGGGCAGGGCACCCACACCACCCTCTTGCAGGCACCTCACTGCAGGCGATCCACTGAGGCCTTCAGTGCTTGGTGGTAACGCCATCAGCTGAGCATGGAAGAGCTCAGATCTGGCTAACAAATGCAGGTTTTGAAGCACATCTGCTGTTAAAAGCAAATAAAACCCAGTCCTTCAACCATCTCATGCTCAGCCCCATGAAAAGCTGCACCATGACACAAGGTGAAGAGTGCCCAAAAGCCATAAATCAACACCATCGAGCCCTGCATGCAAACACATGGCCTACCTCCCTCTCGTAGGCAACAAGGAATAAGAACTAATTATCATTACCACTTGCAGCAACAGTTATTGCTTCCAGAGAGTCAGAATACTTACAGTAGGGATCTAACCTGAGACAGGGGGTGCTCCCCAGGACCTGAGCACTAAATAAATACCTGTTGCCAGCTTTTCAAGGGATGGCAATAAGAGGAATGGAAGGAGCAACAGCACTATCAACATAATCTAAAACTGCACTGCCACTGAAAGGGGTGGTGTCACAGCACCCTCCATCGCTGGCCATGGATTTCCACCTCCTGTCTTGAGGCCACACTATTACATGTGTTGAAACAGGAGCAGTTCAGTCGGTATACTGATGGGATTTTTCACTTGTGAGAACTAATTTTCAGCCTGATCAGTGACCTGATCTGACTCACACCCACTAGAGCCAGCACAAGGAATGGTGTAAACCAGGAAGAGAAAGGCCAGGTTCCTCATCTTTGGCCGGAGCGAGGACTTTGCTGCCTTACGCTGGGAACCAGTTTCTACTTTTCAGCCAGCTTCAGGATTGAGAAACATACACAGTTTATTTCAGCCAGTGGATCAGCACCCTTTGCTGTCACAAGCCCATGTGATAATTAGTTATTACTACAAGTGTTATGAGAGCCTGTAAAACTTCTGGCTCACCCTGTGCATTAAGTGCTAGACAGACACACTGCAAAGAACAACAAAACCTGCGAGAGCTGACAAACTCACGGTCTTTTTTATAAAAACCCTGCCCATGTGTTGTGCTGTCTACAGTGTTTACTGTTGTCCAAAGCAACAATTATGCAAACACTTGGGCACTTGCTTAATTTTTGTGTTACAAACTACTCCATTACACTTAATGAATTAATTTGCAAAGGCTCATTTTGACCCGGGGAGGGAAGGCTCCCGAGGCTACATGCAGAATCACTGGACAGGCGCCCAGGGGAGGCAGGGAGGGGGAGAGGCAGCTGGGAGCACCTACAGTCACACTGCAGCTCCACAAGCAGTTTTGGCAGCAATATCAAGTTTTGCCAGCTTAAAAAAGCAGCACCCACACCCTCTTTCCTCTTCTTTTACCCCCCAGTGAACCAAACCATGGAACTGATCCAGGTTAAAATTAAATCTGTTTTTTGCTTGGTGCCTAGATCCAGTTCACCGCAGGGCAGCAATAAGCATTTGTGCTGGTATGAACGGGGAGAAAAGGCAGAGGCAGGCAGGGGCTGCCCCGGCAACACCAGGTTACGCCAGTTTAAAGCACCCAAAATACAACCATACCCTGACACTGTAGTTTCAGCCCTGCTACACTCATCTGACCGTCACCAACAGCAAAGCGATAAAGGTGGTCCTCCCCTTCCTTCCCGCACCTCCCTGCCCTCTCCCCATAGCACTGGGGCTCAGCAGCTCTCCCAGACCCTCCTCGGGAAGCCAAAGCTGCAAAAAATTCCTGCAAATATGCTCAGGCCGGGTCAGGTTTTTGCTACATTGGCTCCCACAGCTGGCTTTCCACAGGGTCAGATGAACGGGTGGAAGGGAAAGGGTGTGATGGGACCATAGCAGCTCATCCTACCGCAAAAGCATCCAGAGCAAGATGTCTGTATTTCGCCCAACTACAGAGCACAAGCCTCTTCGCGACCAGCCAATGCCTCCCCCGGGGACCAATTTCAGAGTAAACCCAAATACATAGAGAAGTATACATATGATTTTAAGTTTCACTCATGCCAAAAACATAAAAGGACATTACTGTAAGCTAAGTTAGATAAAAAAAGGTCAGGCAAAGTACTGGTTTCCTTTCACATTCTTTGCACATACAAAGATCCCAGTGGGATTCTCTTGTGTAGCTTTACTGAAAGCTGATTAAAGAAAATGACCACTGTTAACTTAAAACAATATGTTAAATTAATTTCAGTGGGAGTTCTGGATGTGTAGGGGACCCAGCATGGCACCCTTGGGTTCATACACACAGCCCTCTTGGGAATTGACAAGAGCCCTGTGGACATATAAAAAGGCAAAATTTACTCCACATTATCAAAACTCAGCACAAAAATTACCTTCAGCACGCTTCTTCACCAGACTTAAAACTATCTCCACAAGCCTGACCTGTTAAAACTGTCACTTTTAAGTACTTCATTTCCCCTTTTACCTCTTACTTTGAGAGCTCGCCTTCCGGTCACCTTTAAACCAAGATCTGCAACAGCAAACCTTTTTTTTTCTTTTTTTTTCTTTTTTTTTTTCTAAAATTTTGGTCTGTGTTTCCTCAGACTGCCGAGCCTTGTTGCACCGACTGCCTCTGACCGGGGTAAGGTTTCCCAGCAAACACTCGTTGAAGAGCCGGGCAGAGGCACACGCGTGTGGCGGCTGCCAGAGTGGCTGCGGGGGCTCTGGAGGAGCCCGGGTGCCCCGCGCGTCGCCGGTGGGCGCCGGCCGCAGCAGCCGGGCCGGGAGGGCGCCCGGAGCCGGGGGTGCCGGAGGATCCCGGGAGATGCCGGAGGGTCCGCCGCTGCTCGGCGGCCGGCAGCCCCGCCGCGGCCCCGCTGGCTGCCGGGCTCCGCCGGCGGGCCGCCCCGGCTGCGCCTCCTCCGGCGGCCCGGGGCGGGCTCCCCCGCCGAGCCCCCTGCGCCGCGGCCGCTCTTTGTTCGGCGGCGGCGGGGGCCGGAGCGGCCGCGCCCTGCGGCTCAGCCCCGGGGGCGCCCAGACCCCCGCCGCACAGACCGACAGCGGAGGATAGGTTTCGCCACAGGCAGACAGACAGACAGACAGACGCACGGTAGCTCCTGCCGGGGGCTGGCAACCGGCCGCCCCCCGCCTTACCTGTCCGCGGGTGCGGAGCGCCGCAGCCCCGAGGGCTCCGTCCCGCTCCCTCCCGGTGCGCGCCCGGCTCCCGGCGGCGAAGTTTCTGCCTCTACTTCGCTCTTCGCACCGGCGGCGGCGCTTCCACTGCCTGCCTGCTTGCCCGCCCCCTCCCTCCGTCTGTCCGTCCCTCCGTCCGTCCCTCCCGCCGGGGGCGGCGGCCCGGAGGGCGGCCTGACCCCGCCCCGCGCTCCCTGCGGGCCGCGGCCGGGCCGGGGCTGGGCTGGCACCGCACCGGCACCGGCACCGGCACCGGCACCGGCACCGCACCGGCACCGGCACCGCCCGCACGTCGCGGCCGAGCGGCGGGGGCTGCAGGTCCGGCCCGGGCAAGCGGCGAGGCTGGCGGATGTGCCCGCCCTGGCAGCGCCCTGGGGAGGACTGGGGTGCTCACCCGGACCCGCCGGGTCCCTGCGAGGGCAGGCAAAGGGTGCGGGGTCCGGGCGTCGCCCCCCCATCCTCCTCCGTTTGGCAGAGGAGCGGGGCCTCCTGTGCTTTACTCTTCTTTGATTTACAAACTTACTGCAGGTTACCTCCCCGGTTAATACAGCAGCAGGAGAAGTTAAACCCAAGAGGAACCTCACACCCCTTGGGTTTTTCCCCACGCAGGTTTTTGATGGAAGAGAAACCTCCCGGGAGATCTCGAGATCTTCCAAGAGGGGCTCCAGGGGCAGCAGAGCGAACTGCAAAGGGAACGGCTCCGGCAGCACAGCCGCAATTCTTGCAGCTACTTGGGAAAGCTGGGGCAGGCCGCTGCCCCTGCGCCGCCGAGTCGTAAGAGCACAGAGGAGCCGGCAGCCCGTCTGCAATTATCTCCTGTGCTCGGTTCTGATGCATTTATTACTATTATTGCTCTGCTCTGTGCAAGCACACGTCACTTGCGCGTTACATTACGTAATTAACTTTTGTTACATTGGTAGGCCTGTCATTCTCTCCCCAGGGGAGATGCAACCTCAGGGAGAAGGGCTTTCTTTTGGGATAGGCAGTTGCTTTTTTTTTTTCCTGACAGTTTTTTTTTTTTTTTAATTTGGTTTTCTTTACTGATCTTTCGTTTAAAATATACCTACTAGAAGTCATATTCATCTGCTGTACTGCTTCTGTGTGTTCTAATCCTACAACAAGACCTGACTGCTGTTGTCCCTGCTCTCGATTGCTCACCCAGCACACATAACAGGAGAAATACAAGAGTGTAAGGGAACAATGCACTTCTCATCAAAAGACGAGATCGAAAAATGTTCTTTGCATTGGAGTGCAATGTAGTGAACATTGTGGTGGGCCTTTCTTTCTCAGCTAGTTCGTGCCACAGCTGGCCCTTAAAGTTTTGTCTCCTCCCCAGGCAGGCTATACCCTATCTGCACAGAGACGTCCATTGCATCAGGGCAGCCAAACTGAGTGGAAGTGAATCTCTGTGGGAGGCTGGAGTGAGAAGCAGAAGACCTATGTTCACGGTAGGCTCAGCTTCGTAGAAAATATACTATGTTAGTTGGAGTTTTCTGCTGGTTTTGTGCCTGCAATTTCATTTCTGTAATCTAGTGAGAGATGGAGTCATCAGAATCATAGTCTGTCAGGAGATAAGAGACTCTTCTGCCCAACAAGTACTTTCCGTCAGAAAAAACTACCTGTGTGCAATAGGACACCTAAGTGTCTGACACCGGTGCCGGTGTCGGTGAGGGATGCTGACAGCGCTCCTGCCCTACAAACTAGCTCAGCCAATTGTGATTATGACATTTCAATGAAGAAATCTGTACCGTGACTATGAACTCTTTAAAGCACTAAATAGTTTTAAGACTAAAATGAGTGGCATCTCCCACTGGTATGGTTTCTCCTGTTAATCTTACAGAGAGCGTTTAAGCATGATGTGCTGCCTAGAGAATTAGGAATATACCTGGTCATCATTACTGATTGAAGGAAACAGGAACACTGCAAAACTAGTAAGGCATAAGCATTTTTCATTATGTGAAAAAAAATAAAAGAAGTATCATGCTTAAGGTAATCGTTCAGAAACAAGGGAGTAGGCTTTCCAACGCAGGATGGAAAGTCTCTGCTGAAGGTTACACAGAGGAGCCATGTGCACCATGCTCTGGTTTAACCAAAGTCTCTGTGGACACAGGTCTCCATGACATAATTGGGGTGTTTAACTTAGTATTGGGGTGTTCATCCTGTTCCAGATCACCTTCTCCTCCCTGGGAACAGTTTTCCTCCTTTATATTCCTGTAATTAGAGTGTCACTTTGCGTATGTGCAATACCCCTCAATAAAGACCCTAGGCACAGGCTTTCAGCTGGTGTCCATGGTGTCAGCTCTATGCGCCGAGCAGGAGATGGAGCAGAACGGACAGATGAAGAGCTGTTGGAAGCAATCGGTGGCAGTACTGCTAATATGGCATATGAGAAAATCGTACAAAAAGTCATATGGAAACCCTTAAAAACTATTTTTTCTTCAACAGCTAGCTCTTGAACATTCAGGATCATGCCAGGGTTGTGTTTCCAATTTATTTTTCACAGGCATGAGAGCTAGCTACTTAGTTTTAAAAAGAAATGGAAGCTTGAAATTGTCTCATATTCAAATGACCTCTGGAACCAGGGATTTAAAAACAGACTAAATATAATAAAAAATACTAATATCTGTGGTGTTGGTAGCACTGCAAACGTGGCGATGGAGGCATTAACGCCCCAGTGAGCCCTACACCTTTGTTCTGCTGTAACAGATTATGTTTATAGTAAACATAGTAGTAAAGCTGGTTTGCAGTGTACTCCAGGGAGGAAAATCCTTACATTTGCAAGGTGTTGAATCAGTTGCTTATCAAAAAAGACACAAGAAAGAGTCATACCAGAAACTTCCATCTGCTGTGACAAATATTTAAAGCTAGTATCACCATCAAATGCTACTCACTGTAAATTTACTCTTTACTATTAAAATTACTGAAAACATCACAAAACAGTATGTCCCTTTCAGACTCGCATATTATGATATTTTGCAGTCTTAGGCCCAGCCCTTACCTCATGGATCACTCAAGCAAAGCATCTATTGAAGTGAATGGAAATTTAGCTGGAAAAAAAAATAGAGATGGACCAAAAATCAAAATACGGATAGAAACACTCTGGTCTTTAAAGGTAGCTTTGTTCCTTATGTGGACCCAAAGTTTGCTGTTCAGAGCTTAATTCTCACGTGCGATTACCAAAGGACTTCCGATGGGCCTTCACCTGGCGGTGTCCTGGCTAAGCAGGCTTTAGCAAATGCCATCTGTGGCTGTTCCTCATGCACACCAGGTTCCCAACATACACAATGAAGTGCTATTTTTGTAAGAATATTCAGTTCCCCCTTGCCCGCCTGTATTCCTTGGTTTTCCCTCTCAAGGTACCCTTGCGTTAGATGTTCCTTCGATCTTAACCACTTTAATCCTCCTCCCTTTGGTTTGCTGTGGAGCAGCATGTCTGACTGAGTCAGTGCTTGCATGGATTTTCTCTCAGTGGTTGGTGTTCCTGCTTGTCCTCCGAGTGTCTCTCTGTCCCCCTTTTAAGTAATGAAATCCTTTATCTGTCCCCTCTTGACCTCCCTGCATGTCTGGCTTCTGGGCATCTGCTTTACTTTTGTTCTCTGTTCTCCGGCAGCCGTCCTTGTCCCATCTGGCCACGGTGGCTGGTCATCATTTGGTCTACCTCTGCCTGTTCCCATGGGGGCTTCTGGGACCCCCACATCCCCAGCACAAGGGGTCCAGACTCTGAGTTGAGCCTCAGGGAGACCTATGAGCTGGCAATTCCCTAAATTTCAGCTCGTAAACTCATGGTATCCTGCCAGTCAAGAGCCTGGGACTCCTTAAATATTTGGGATCCCTTCTATCCCACCCGCTCTTTTCGCCAGTACAGTATGGAAGCGTGCAGGCGATTCCTAGCTCTGTTATTGGAAAATAATACACATGATGCAAATCATCAGATGGCCAATGCTACATGTCCTCTGCAAATACACTTTCTTTCAACACATTTAATGAAACACAGTCTCCAAGAGTATTTGTCTGTAATTAATACAGAACAAGTTTTCACTGAGGGTAAATTAGTAAAGGTAAATTAAACAATATGAAAATGTTTCTCTTCTACTCTTTGCACACACACACATACACGCACACACAGAAACACACTTAGGGAAAAATGCCTATCTCTGATACATAACCAAATCAGCGTTTTGGCTTCTGTGCCCCCTCTGCTGGCCTTTATGTATCTGTATTAACCAAGGTACTTCAAAAAGTTGTATCGGAATGATTAATGATGCTGGCACATAAACTGAATTAGCCAATGTAATAAAACTACCACAAAGTATAAGCAACTTTACCAACCTCACAGAATTGTAATTGCCAAATATACGTTCAGACTAAAAATATTTTTTAAATGTTAAGAGGTGTCCAAAGCTGACAGACCACTATAAGAATTCCTAAGAAAAGGAGCATCTTCAAAACACAAATGTGTGTGGGTTGGATGTTTTATTAATTCCTTTGTAACTTCCAATTTGTTGATGTAAAAACGTCCTCTTTTTTGTATTTTCCCCATCAAAAACAAATTATGGAAACTTATTTATCACTGTCTGCATACTATATAGATACAAATATACACATGTCAATATTTTAAGCTTACGCATTGAAACTTTTAAGAAACAATGTGATTTCAAAAAAAATTATAAAAAAATCCAGAAACAAAAAATTAAATATTTGATACAAGCATAAGTAGATACTGAGGAAAACAGAGAAAGACATAAAACTTAGATGATAGTTCCATTAGAGCCATGCTCAGCGTCTGGGAGACCTATACTGAAACCTGCGCTGGTCTCATCGACACCAGTGGGACCGGGCTTTACCAGCCAGAAGCTTTCAGCAGGGAGGCAAAGCCATTCAAAGCACATCTGAAACCCAGAGGACCCACCAGTTCCACTGCAGGTGTGGAAACGGACCGGAGCTGACCTAGCATTAGGTTTGAGAGGCCTGGTGAGTAACAGCTGCAGATCATCTAAGCTAGAAAAAGTTGAGCTGGTGCAATTTAAGAGAAAAAAAAAGTAACGATTGTCCCACTTGCCAAGCTGTTTTTATTAATTACTAGAAGATAAGTTATGTATTGGTCAAATAGCTGAAGTACAATTTAACTCCGGGTGTTACACAAAAGAGCTAAAGGTATCTGAGTTTGAAAAGATACAAGAATATGGGGCTGTTCTGCAGCTTTATCACTTTAAAAACAGCAGAAAAAGCTAGAATGGAAAGAAGCAGCTGATGGGCTCAAAGAGAAAATAAGCAGCGAAGATCCAAGCTCCCTAAACCTCTCTTGTTCATGCCCCTGTGTGAGACTGACCTCAAGCAAGGCCCATGCCTGTGGCATTATGCTCAGTGAATACTTTCCACGTGACTAGGTATCCGCGACTATATCATTACAAGACAAAGCCACTTTTTTGCATTGACAGTGCAAATGAAAGCAATGACATTGTGCTCTTTAAACTAATCAATACATGGGCTAATTTCTGCTGAACTTCATCTAAAATCTCTTGCAGTTGCTGCCAGCACAACCCCTACTCCCCTGCACTCACCCGGCTGCACGCACAGTTTCGCTTACCACCACTCAGGTATTTCAGAGCCCCTGGCTATTAATGCATGCAAACAATACAAGAATAAAATGTTTTCTCTGTCCTTTAGCCATTGCACCCACCAGAACAGTCAGGGAGCAAAGCACAGCGAAGCATGCATGGATCCTCCCAGGGACCCTACTGCGCGACACCCCAAGCCAGGGTGCCGTCCCTTGGGTGAGAGAAGCTCGCCAAACCTGTTAGGCCCTCCTCTCCTCAAACCCATCACCTGCACAGAAAACGCCCTGGCCAAAGTCTGCAACAAACCGGTGCTCCAAGGCCAATCTGGGATACTAACGTTTTTCTGGCACCTCAAATGACCACCAGAAGCCCTTGTCCGAAGCCTGTAAAGGCAATGGAGCTTTCTTCTGAATTAAATCAGACTCATCTTAAGCCCAAAGAGCTGCCTTTTTATTTTCAGAAATGACTGTTACGTGAGTGCATCCTCTGGCGAAGGCTGTTTGCCCTGTTAGGCACCAACAGAAGGGGAAGATAAAGAAATGGCAGCTTCTGGAAAACACAGGGTCATGCCTCACTTCACAGTTTCCAAAAGCTCTACTTAAGCTCCCTGTGCGCGAGGCAAAGCCAGGCCCCTTGGCTTCTTCAAGATGCTAATTGCACTTAGAGATACCAATTTCATTTTGAGATACCAAAACTTTGGGTTTCAGCACATACTTACATTCTCAAAACATTGATGGGGCGAAGACTGGTGGGAGTCCATATCAAAGCCTTTCTCAAGCTTTTATCATGTTTCGACATTATCATTTTTCAAGTCAGAAGTGGCAGAACCGCCAGGACTGCTGACACAACCCCTCTCTCCTAACCAAAACGAGACCAACGCTTCTGCTGGCACTGATACCATCACTGGTTCGAAAGATTGCAGTCACAACATATCTTATCTTCCACGGGCAGGGTGTTTACAGACTCTCCACTTGCCTTATTGTATTAACACATGCCAACCTGCAAGACAGCTCCTAAAAGGGGCTGTGCTCTCCACCGCTTCATTTAGGTGTCAGCATTTAGGCTTATACTGGTCTTTTCTTCTTCTGCTTCTATCGATTCCTGTTGTTACAGTGGGCAGTATTACAGTGGGCAGTATATAAGTCCAGTTCTCCTGTGGATTCGTTAGCCCCTTACTGCTAAGAAAAACAAAAGGGTGAGCTCCCCTTTCTCCCTTGATAGCAGCAGAAATGACTCCAAACAAAACGAGGGGGCAGATTTATTATACATTGAGTTGATTTTTTTTAATATGCTAACTTTATAAAAGAAGCATGCCGTTTAAAGGAACTTTTGCATTTGTACTCTCTTCCTTGCAATTTCAGAGCTCTATTTGTTATCTGTAAAGAAAGCATGTAAGTAAGGTCATATGACTAAAGTTGCAGATGAGTTTTACTTTGAGTCCTCAATAGGTGCCAAAGCACGTTTAACAGTACTTTAAAACGCATAATCAATGCTTTCTTAAAAATACCTTTCTTCATATAGACACGGCTTTGTAAACTGACAAGGACAAAGCCTCACTTCTTGATGCAGTCGATACTATGTGGCCCAGATTTTTGCCACGAACTTTGGGGCACCATGAAAATGTAAAATATCATCACTCATTTCCATGGTTTTCATCCCCGCTTCCTGTCTATTCCAGCATTCATAGTCTTGGAAAAGACAGGCAGTTGTGACTTGGTTTTTACATTGATTCACTGCCAGTTCAAAAAAAAAGGGTGTGTTCTAATTAAGTTCCAGGTCTTAATAGACCGAAGCATGTGCCTACGTGTTGTCCTGAACCAAGATGTCATCCAGAGTCCAGTCCTAAACTGCCACCATAAGCTTTAGTGCAGACACAGAATTCCTTTGGGGGCCTCTTACCCTAGCACGAACTGCCTCTGAACCTCGTTGGTGCGCGAAGTGCAAAGAAGTAGGAAAAATACCACACAAACTCTGACTACTGGTACATACAAAGTAGAAGGCTGTGTGCATCTCAGAAACTGATAGTTACTTAGAAAAGTCCAAAATAAAGCCACCCTGGCCAGATACAGATATGGGTTGAGAGATATAAGACTACATATATCAGAGGACTTCTATATAGATATGCTGGATGTCCTAGCTTAACCTAGTATACATGACTGACCTTCTTTCTGGAACAGGAAAAATATGCTATTGCTCTTTCCTATGTAGTGTAGCATTTGGACTAACAGAGCTGCCTAGCAGTGACTTATTTCTTCTGTTTGCCAGCAGATGCTCCAGAAGAGTGCTTGAGTAGAGAAAAGGCTCAGTGTTACGTCTCTGAGAGGCAGCCTGGCATACTTTTACGTAATAAGCCTGTACCACCAAATCCCAGATCACAAGTTTCTGCAGCAGGCAGATTTTTCATAATTAAATTTTGATGAGGAACAGAGGCTTTTAAAGGGTTGTGCTAGTCTGTGCTGTTGCTTTGCAGGACAAGCTCACAATTGTGGAGCACAGCAAGGGTCTAGTTGTGCGTGACCCACGAAACTGACTTTTACTGGTTTACGCTAGGTGATCCAGAATTAAGGCAAAGACCCAGTTTTCCTGGTCATCCATTTTAGGTTCATTCTGTAAATGTCATTTTAGACCTGTTGAGGGCTGGTAAAAGACAGACTGGCTGGTTTAGTTGTTTCCCTTCCTTCTTAAGGGTTTTACAGGTGGTTTTGTCACCGTGAAATCTGAGTACTTATTTCCTTTTTGATTTTCAGAGGAAGAGGGGGGCATGTGGATAATTCTGGTGGAAAGTTAGATGGAGTCCTTGCCAACACAAGGATTTCCTAGAGGAAGGAGCTGGTGGGAGATGAGAGCTGGCAGTGGGTTCAAAGAGGAGTGTGTGAAAGGAAACTAGGGGCAAGCTGGAAGTCGCAGCCAACACTGTAATTAGAGCACGTCACGAGCAGCAGCAGTGGATCACACTGAGGACCACAAATGAAGGCCCTGTGAACATGGCAGAGATGACACCTCTTGGCACTGACCAGTTGCGTTAGGTGACATTGTGATCCTTTTTTGCACATCAGTGTCCACACGAAGGGGGTAGTTTTACATGGAGTGACTCACGACCCACACTTGCCAGCTAATTGCACCTTTGGCGTCCGAGTCGGGAGGAGGAGCCGGTATGAGAGCAGTCCCCAAGAGCTGAGGAGGGAAGGTACTACTAGACTGTCAGACACACACCTTTGGTAAGCAACTGCCTTTTATCTTCCCCTTATGTTCATCGAGCTTGATTTACTAGGGTTTTGTCTCCTTTGCTCTTCTAATTATTCATTACCTCATTCATCTGTCAGTGAGAAACCTTTGAAAAACCAGGTTACAGGCATTCATTATCAGTTGATATTTATTTCTTCTTGGCTAGGTATTGTGTTCTAGATTAAATTTATCTTCTGATGTTTTGCTTCTCACATATTTGTAGACAGCAAAAACATATCACTCCTCAGAGAGAAGGGTTTGAAATAATTTCCTTTGGGAGAAGTTAGTTTTTCTCCCCTTTCTGAAAAGATCACCATTGCCACGAAGGCACAGCCTGCTTGTGCTCCTGATGCAGTAGAAATAAGCATTGCTACTACATCTTTGACAGTCCAGCAGAGCTACCCCAAGGCTGAGAGAGCATTTCAGACCACTTTGAGGGCTTGCTGGTGAGGAGGCAGGTCTCTGCTGCTGTGCTCCACCCAGGGCTTGGTGAGCACCAAGCACACCCAGAGGGACATTAGAGAAATACAATGATTGGACAGAGAGAGGGAGGGCTGTAGCCAAGCATACATGGCTTTTGGAGATAGAAGACAAAGCAAGGACAAGTCTATGTGGGGTGTGTTTTACTTATGGGACTGGACTGTGTAAGAGGAGAGCTTGGCCTCATTTATGCTCCTTTTTGGGAGCAGGGAGGAAGAATGGGTCTGCAGTAAGATGATGCCAAGTGAAAAAATCTCTGGATTTAGCAGGACTGAATCCTGCTGGTTGTTCTCATCAGCCAAGGCTGACCAGCACGCATTCCTTATCTTTCTCTTAACCACAAATCAGTTGAGCATGTTAATTTGAGATTGAGGGCTTTGAAGTCAGTATTAATTAGAGCATAGCATCATATCCCTTGGACTGCATGGAAGTTGATGTGACAACAGGCCTACGTCTTATCTCTTGGCACTAACCGTCTTTGGTGCTATTATATTATGAAGTACACAATAACAATGAACCCATAGCAACAACAGCATAAAAAACAGATCTGTTAACCACAAAGCACAAATGAGAAGGGTTTTTTTCTTTTAACATTTCTAATTTGCTTTCAATCTGGTTCCTAAGGAAACAAGACCTATATGAACCGCTGCCTATCTGCCTGTCCATCAGTTTTGCTCATCATCACTCCCACTATCTGCAATACCTCTTGAACTTTAACCAGTTTCAAATAAATGTAGCGAAAGAGATCTCAAAGCTCCCCACATTTAGCGTAAATCTGTTACGGAGACAGAGAAGTGGCCACACTAATGCTACTAGTGGTGGAAAGGCAGTCATCGTCATTTGGCTTCTTTGCTCAGAAGGGATTTAGGAGAAACAATTGGCCGATTAGCACTACTCCAGGTGGCTGCCTAAGCAGCAATTTCTGCATGGCTTCTGAAAAAGCCACAAAACACACTGCTTTCAGCTCAGCCTCTGGGATACGTAAAGGTAGAAGACCTGTGAAGGAGATGAAGGTTGTGGAGAACTGGCCTGAGCGGTTAGTGATACAGGGACATGGAGGTGATGGGGACATGAAAAGGAGCAGTTCACACTCTTTTGGGAAGTAGGAATGAATATAGGAAGTTTATAGGGAGGGTACAGCAGAGATCCAGAGTGTAACTCACTAGGACAGACGATTTCTGTCCTCTAGCTGCTTCAGATTCATTCCCTTGCAGAATTCCAGCAAAATCCTCCTTGCTGTGGACCACAGCCTCATCACTGCAGCTAGTAACTGCATTTGTTGAAGAAACCTGCCAAGATTTGACCGCATATTTCATTTTCCATCTTGTATGCTTTGGGAGCTCTTGAAAAGCACCAGCCTTAAATATTATATGTTGGCCTGAGTTCAAAACCCAGGAGCAGTTTAGGCCCCTTGGGGTTTTTGCTTTTTTTCCCCCCGCTCTCTCAGACTCACATAGTGAAAATAAACTATCTGTCACATGAGTGTATGTTACTCACTTCATTATAAAAGCTAGGCTTTCCTTCTGTTCAGTTCTCGAGGGGATTGTTAAAAATTACATATACATATAAATACATAAATATTAATATATATAAATACTAAGAGATATATATATAAATATTAAGATATGTTGGGTGTCATGTTTTTTGGTTTTTTTTCAAGAACCCTCTCTGCGTGGCTCAGAATGATTTCACGAGGAGCTAACTGGTTTGAACACATTTTCCACACATGAGCGAATTTTGGTTTGAGAGGGGGCAGCTTGAAGCAACACCTGAAACTCCAAGTGTGTCAGCGCTGGCCTCCTCAAGGGTACAGTCTCTCAACTAAGAAGAGCAAAGGCGGGTGAGTTTTGTCTCCAGAAGACCCCAGCCACAGCTGCTATTTCTGGAGATAAAACACAAATGGTAGGAAATGCCAAGGAATAGGAAACAAATATACGACACCCCTGCCTATTTCTGCCTACTGTGTGCCTTTGATTTTTCTCACTGGTGGGGGACCACGTGCTTTCAAGACAGTTATAAAAACCACAGAGTCTAATTGTGCTTTCTGGGCATTCATTTTACAGGTGTACATTACATCTAGTGGAAATAGTCCCTGGAGATAGGAAGCCTTTTAATTCTGTATTAAGATAATCTAATGCTTTATGCACAGGACACAAGCAGCCTGGAGCATATTTCATTATCAGATCCTTTTGCAAACATCTACTAACCAGTTGTCACGACACTCTTGAAGCTACTAGGTGAATACAATCATCCTTTCTTTACAAATGCAGTTACCGAGACTAAGTGGGATTTTTCCAACCCTTAAGAAGACAGTGTTGCAAAGTGTTACATACTCTCCAGACTACCAACAAGTGAAGACCTCCGAGATTTGCGTGCAATTGGTGATCACACAGTAGATTTCTGAGGAAGGGTTTTGCCACATCAATAACAGGGAAGGTCCTTCCCAAATGTATAATTTACCCCCATAACTGGTATAAAAAAATTCATGCCAATATGTGATTGGACAGAGATGGAGCTAACTCAGAAATGGTGTGAGGAGAAACTGATATCTAGCATTACTGACCTTGACGGTGTTGGAATCAGTGACTTTCTTTGTTCAAGCAATATATTGTATAGCCCACTAGGAGGATGTGGGAAAACTTACTTTAATGAAAACCTAATAAAAAATTTTTCTTTGCTTAGCTAGGATTTTTTCTGTTGCCCTGGTTGTGCATGCTAGTTCAGTAACAGCATTATTCTCGGTCATTTCTTATTACCCATAGGCCCTATGAGGGTACCAACAAGGAAAAAAATACATCTGTGGTTGTCCAACAAATTATTGCATGGTGGTAGAGAAATGTGTATATGTGACTCTGTGTGTTTCAGATACCGTGCTCATTCTTTCACCTCATAAAACTGCATAAGGAGTGGCCAAAGTCTTCCCCCCCCCCCCCCCCCCCCCCCCCATAATTCTGACTTGAAATGTCTGCTGGAAGTTCAAAGTCTCCCTTGCCCACAGAGGTTCCCTTCCGCTGACTTGCAATATAGCTGCCCTTCCCTCAGCTCAGTGCATGCTAAATAAATACTCTTTCTTCAGTACAAGGAAATAGCATGCACAAATGCCTTTAGCACAAAAGGGTGGGGTGTAAATGTGTGAAATACGTACATGTGAGGATGCAACTCTGTCTTTCAGAGCTTTGCAGAAGGTACTGATTTAATTCACTCTTTATGGTTATTTTGCAACAGCTTAATGGGCCGTACAAAACAATCACACCTGCTAGGAATCCTTCTTCACAATTGTTTTGCTATCCAATATCCAAAATTAACTAGAAAATAAACAGTACTCTACACAGATAAGGATCCTTTGACTAGCCAACTTCCTCTGCAATCAAAATATTTCCCTAGTTTTGCTTCCTTGCAGTCTGTCCCTTCTTCCCCTTTTCTGTATGTTTTGTTGTCTCTCTTGAAATGTCATGACAGCAAACAGCCCACGAGAAGTCCTTGCTGTCTCTGAAAGCACTCAGAAAACTTCTCTTCCCATGATAATTAGATTGAATTGGATGACTAATCACGGGAAGTTCTGCCTAGAGCAGGGGCACTGTGAGAGGACTATATAGAAATGTGAGTATAAGTGAAATGTGACTCACAGTCACACTTAGACTTTTCCTGCACTTTTTATACATTAGTGATGGTGAACTTTGCTGCTTAAGTACAAGAATAATCTAACTTCTAGCTAAAGCCACATACATACATCCCGTTAGGTTAGGTTTGCTCACTGTCTTTTCCTAAGATCCGCTTCCCTGCCTCTGGGCAGACACTAAGATCTGCAGTGTACAGCAAAGCTGTCCTAAAATTGACATTGGACCTAAGGTCTCAGGCCATGGAAGGAAGAACTGGGATTCGGGAGCTGTGTTCTGTGTTGTGGCACAAGCTCTCTCTGGATGTGTCTATGTGGCTAAGTTAAACACTGGCAAGGAACACTCAACTGTGATTGATTGCTGGGGCTTGACCTTGACTTTGTTAAATTGTTTGAGCCATGCCCAGTACAGTTTTGCCTCCCAAACTACCTCTGAGAACAGTTGGGGTAGGCCAAGTACCACTCCCCGTATGCAGTTTGGGTGCAGCTATCCTGTTCTGGAGGGCAAGAGAGTTTAAGGATAGGGATATGATCAGCTTTAGTCCAGAGAGTGGTCCTGGGCATTAATTTGCTAATATAGATGTAGCTTATGCCTCCCTGAGACAATGAGCACACAGCAGATGAAGAGTAAATAGGTGGTGAGATTCATGTTGCTTTTCCACGTGTGGGTTTGGGAACATAATCTATTTAAGTGCTCTGAAATTTTCTGTCTGTAAGCAAATAGCAACCATTTGCCCTCAAATCTACTTCATATGCAGATTTTATAGAATGTAACATCCATTCTTAAGGAAAAGCCTTGAAGGGACTGACACATGCTGCTGCTTAAATAAGGTTTCTGAGAATGCTTATTTTCCTGATAAAAATCAAGCCATTTCCAAGCAGCCACGCTCAGTTACTCTCTTATCTTACATTTGTGTGAGTTCTGGGTTTTTTTCTATCATGCAAGAACTGTGCACAACAAAGCCAACAGATAATTCATAAAATTGAAGGGAATCACACGAAGCTCCACATACCAGCAGTCTCCAGCTCCCAGCAAAGGAAAAAGCAGGGGGTTTGGAAGCACTGAATAGTAACTGAAGTGAATTCTGCAGAGTGCTGTTATCTAGGGAGATGGGAAGTGGAGAGGAAGGATGTTCTTGCATTGCATGTTACGCTGCACCCAGGAAACTGCAGATAATAGTAGCAGTCCTGATGTTTGTAAGGGCTCTGCCGCCCTAAGATAGGGCCAGGACAAAGCAGAGAGAGCAAGGGGAAAATATTGAATGGCGGAAACAGATATTACAGGGGTGGGTACTGAAGAAATTCCTGATTAAAAATACCTAAAAGCATGCTGGTTTCTTTTCAGCATATTTTTTTTAAACAGCTAAGATCATTTTAGTCATTTATATTTTGTTTTTGCTTAACGTGGCATCTGTCATTCCGCCCTTCTGCATGTGTTGCTGAGTTACTCCTGTTGTCAAACTGTCACAGAAACCTTTATGGGTGATCTGGGACTCGCTGCAGGTGTTGAAAGGCTCAGAGCTCACATGCATTTGTACTTTAAAATAATTCAGTTAAAAGCTGGAATATGAACACAGACTTTTTTTCCCAGAGAGAGGCAAAGGGAATATACATAATTTGTCTGATTTATTTGGATTAATGTACAGCTTCACTCCCTTCCACCCCATTTCAATTTTATTTTATATCCAAATCAACCTAGATGGGGAGACAGGAAACTGGAAGGAGATGAGCAAAGAAACTACATAAGCCAGGCAGGTGGGAAATGGTCTGACCTCCTCCTTATTCAAGCTTGCTGGCTGCATGGGGCCACCCTGGAGTAACTTAGGAAACCAGGACAAACTTCTGGACCAGCTTTGCAAATCCAGACATTCCTCATCCTCAGGTGCTTCTGAGGACCCTGATAAAAAACCAACTGGTAGTAGTTTGCAGGAGTCTTTGCTCTTAGAAAGCACCACATGGCATCTGCTTTGCATTCTCTTGCTCCCTCTCCCCCTCACTCTGAGCAGCTGTTTCTTTACAAGGAAACCACAGAATGGATACTGCAGAAGTATCTTCTTCCAAACACTTTGTGAAATGCTTTTGTCTGAGACTGAGAGGTAAATGGATGCAGAGCTAAGGGAGGGACTTTGCTCTAAATTGCCATTAACCCGGTACAGTGTGGGAACCAATCATCGGTTCCTCTTGTAATCTGCAGCAGCCAAGACCACACCATGGAAGCCTGAAAGATCCAAACCAGGACCTGCTATAACACAACTACTACACAAGCACCATGACCATGTCTTTCTGCTCCTTGTTGTAGAAATGACCTAGCTTCTGCAGTATCTGGCTCTGCTTCCCATCGAGGCTATGCTTAGGAGCACTGCTCCTAATGCAGCAGGGCCTTGGAGCTTTATCTTCCATCCTCTGGAAGATGAAAGCTCTGCATCTTCATGCTGTTGTGCTGGTTTTAGTTGGTGGAGCTCAGTGGAATTGCACCAGTGTAAAACTGACATAATGGAGCAGAGAATCCGCTCTGTAGGCTGCAATTTGTTCTGACATAATAGGATAAAACTATTTGTCTTATATGTATGATCAAGTGATAGTGCTGATGAAATGTGTCAGAATAAAGCCCTGGAAAGTGAAGTTCTTTTTCTGTCCACTAATCAGACACAGAATGGATGGAAAAGCAAAAGCTTCACCAGCAAGGGTACATGCTGCTCTCCCAATATGCCTGCGCTGAGACCCGGGTATGCCCTCTCCCATGTGACAGGACCGTTTTGTTTCCTTGTCCATTTATTTCATGGCATCTCCGTGGAGATCGCCAGGGGGGACACCAGTCAATGTCAGTGTCAGTTGTGATGCTATTTTATTACGCGCTGGAAACGCACCCAAGAAGTGGATCGGCTCCCCTCACCCCACAAAACAATTGGATAACCTACTTCCACTCCTTACTGACCTACTTATATGCACACCAGTGACCTAGATATGAAAGGCCCCATATCCCACTTAGGTCTCTGGGTCCTACCACCATGCATGAGCTCAGGATGTTAGGTGTATGCTCATTGTACCAGCAGAAATTTAGCACTACAGAACCACCCACTGGGAGGGAAAAATCCCATTCAGAAGCGTAGCGATCAAATGAAGGAAAACATTAACTTTGCCTCTTATATATTTAGATGAGGATCATTTGCAGCCACAGAAAGGTCTAGGATGTAAAGACTGGTGATGGATTAGCAAATGGTAGAGAAGAGTCAAGGTAATACAAGAGAGAGAAATTGTTATCATTTTGCAATTTAGTAGCCCTTCACTGGTACACAGTCTTTATCGAATACTATCATGTAAAGCCTGAAGACCACCTGTTATTATTGATAACTCAAGTTTTCTACACATGTAAATTATGAGGAGGAATCTATCTGGTGCAGTAACAGATCAGATGTACAACTATTTTAGCCCATAGATATCTGAAAAAATTATCTGTTTCTGTTATATATTGGATTGATAAAAATTCTGCAATTACTGACATTCCTATTGTTTGTTGGGCTGTGCCCTCAGGAAGTGCAAATTAATGCTCCTCCAATGATCTGGATCACTGGGTCGGTCTGGCCCTCGATATAGGATATGTAAGAAAATGGACATATTCACAGATACTGGCCTTGTAGTATGTGATGTGAGAACAGTAATCAATTCTATACTCATTTTATCAGGAGCAGATCCACATTGGGGTTCACAGAATCAGAAGCACATATGCTAACTGCAGTCTCCACACCTCCCAAAGTCTCATGGCAGGAGAACAAACAGAGGCTGTAAGCTTTACACAGACACATTTTACACACTGTAAGAGGCAGATGTCCACCCTCACCTATCTGCTTTCCAGTCCCTTGTGATCAAGGAACAGTTTTCGTAGCTCATGACACATAAGAAACAGATACTGCCAAAGCATCATATCTGGATACCCCTGGTGGCCAAGATATCCATATCTGGGCTCACTGGGGGAAACCTTCCACACTTGGCTAGCAAGGCTCAGGTGGCTAGCTTTGGTTTTGTGGTGAGACAACTTCACTACTCACCCGACATCTCACATTGCGCTTGCTAAATGCAGTCTTATCACCGCTCGCCCCTTGGTTTTGGAACCCACTTTAAATCCATGTTCTCAGTAACAGCATTTGAAATGAGCTGGAAGCAAGCAAACATCGGGCTGGCCAGAGTGACCTCAGGTACACAGTTATCCATGCTCCTAACAGTCCTTTTGTGTTGGAGGTGGAAGAAGGCAAAACTGAACGCTGCGTTTTCTCTCCCCATAAGGCTCTAGAGCCCAACACAAAGCCAAATCCTATCTTTTCCCCCAGAACAGTAACATTTGCTGTTGACAAATTTCTGCTCTGACTGACTTGCTTTTCCTGACAAGTACAGTTGTATTCTTTTGAAAAAGT
Source organism: Phalacrocorax carbo (assembly GCF_963921805.1). Lineage (NCBI taxonomy): Eukaryota > Metazoa > Chordata > Aves > Suliformes > Phalacrocoracidae > Phalacrocorax > Phalacrocorax carbo. The sequence continues at coordinate 60,184,962 of NC_087515.1, read as the reverse complement.
TTTAGAAGCAACCAGGTTGTTACAGCTTTTTAGCATGCCACATCGCTGTAATGGTGAATGGGAAAGGAAGAGATTGGGGAGAGGTGTTTGTCTACCTGCTGCACTACAAACCATCACCCTAAACACGCTGTGCAGTACTTCTTCCAATTTTACACTGCTCCACCCTATTTTCTTTATCTTTTTTTTATCCACAGTGAGCCATTCACAGAATTTGAATGTGTAGCCAGCGGAAAATGATTTTTTCAAAAGCCATTTTTCCAAAGGCACTCATGTGTGCCTGTAATTTGATGTATGACTTTGTGAAAGCTGTCACACAGGTATCCCACATGCTCCAGCGCTGATGGATCAGCATACTGGCATGATGACACAAATACAATCTTTCACCATTGGCAGCACCTTTTGACTCTGCATTTTAAACCTTGACAATTAAAAGCTCTGGTTTTCCATTAGCCTCCCACATACCCCCTGCCTGTGCTAGAACAGACTTAGAGGTATGATTAATGAGTCATACAACAAAAGTCCAACATTTTGCAAGGTTCACAAAATGAGTAATGGGGTGGCTCTGCATCACATAGTGACACACTTTAGGATTACATGCAAGGGAAGTACTCCTGCTACTATGCCAGTCTACAGTAAGGCCATAAGATACTTCTGAAATACTTTTGCCTGAGAAGCACTGAGTTGCTGTGACAACTGTTTGGCCTGTCATGAAAGGAAAGACCAATGAGGTTTCTTCTGCAAGACGGAAAGCTCATCACTATGATCTCCTGTCTGGACTTTAACTCTGGTTACCACGTGTCACTCTGCTATAGTTACTCTGCTATAGTTACTCAGATGCCTGGTGTGAAATGAGGTTGTGTTCTTCAACAAAAAGTTGACCTTCTTCTAACCAAGGTGATGCACAGCCCAGAGAAATCCCACAAACGCACCATTGCAACTGCATTCCCTCTGACCTGCTACCTGGCAGTCTCAGTCACTGCAAAGCAATTAATGTTCATGGAAAAAGAAGTGTCCCCTGAGCACCTGGGGTGATCGGCCAGTGCGATAGGGAGACATGCTGTGGGCATCATCAGCTCCTGCCCCCGGTCCACAGGGAGAAAAGCCTCCAGGGAGAGGCAAGTGGTGTATTTTTAAATCAGAAACAGGGCAGAGTACTGTCACAGCAGCTGGTTGCAGATATCAGACACCACTTTCAGGAAAAAAAGAAACCCCTGTTGCCAGAAAGTCTGTAGGCTGATAGCTCAAATTTGCACACGAGGCTACTCAATGTCAAATGCTATTGCGTCTTTCCAGCAGAATTGGCGCAGCAGTAAGAGGTTCCCTTCATCTCAGACAGGCTTTGCCACCTCACCGAACCAACCACAGTTTCTTCCCTCTTTTCTTGACACGCGCGTCTGTCTTTTCTTGGCCATTTATTTTGAACAGTAGAGTAGGTGGGGGCAGTTTAAGGAAAATGAAAACCACCAGTCAAGATGTCAAGGAAAGCCGGAGCGCAGGCACATGAATAAATTCATTTTCCCAAAAGACTTGCAACAAAATAAACAAGAAACAAAAATCTGCTGGAACTTTTTACCAGGGGTAAGCAGATATTAGCACGGAGTAAACCTATCCCTAGTCAATGTCTGCACTGTGCCAGGGCCTGCATCCAGACCACAGCTCCACAGCTGGCTCCCCAAGGACTAAGCACTTAAGAGCTCCTCGAAAATGCAACACTGCCTGCACTGTTTCTAAATCAACACGTCTTCCCCTTCAATTAGGTTCAGAAGGTTGACATCCCTGTTACAGAGCCTGATCCCAGCAGGACCTGCAGCCACTGTCAGCCTTCCCACGCCTGCTGCAGGAGATGGCGGCGTTGCAAGGCACAGCACCAGGCGGCTGCTGGCAAAAGCCAAGGTAATGTCGAAACCCTGACGAGTGCTGAATAGCACGAATGTCACCTCTCTTGGGGAAACAGGATAATCCCAAATCGGTGTTTGATAATTGCACTGCCTTGTAGGTGAAAAACACTACAATACACCTGGCATTTATAATGCTGCCTAGCAGCCAATTTATGACAGATGCAGTTGCAACACCAATTTACAGATCTGTACTGTTCCTGGGAAAGGAAGGGCAATATTCTAGTGCTACTCTGTGGAGCAACAATTATAATAGCATGATGAATAAGATGTGAAAGGAACAGGTTTTTTGCAGTGTTACCAAGGAGAGTTTAGTGCTAAGACAGCGCTGTGGGCTGACGCAGGTCTGTGTTCATAGCACATATGTTTTCTGAAGAGGATGGGCTCAGTCTCTCCTTTGCTACATGCATTTGGCCTTCGTTCTTGTATAAAGGCAGACAGACCCACAGGCAAAAGGTTTTATGTGGCTCAAGTAATAATGGCCGGCAAATCCTTCTGCTAGTGGGTTAATCCTGACCATCTAAAGGGGTTATCGTTGGCTGAGAAGGGACTTTTGCACAACGTACTTGACAGAGAGCCCTTATTCCTTTCTTTTGGGTCTAAAGCCAGTGGTGGGATCACTGAAAATACTTTCTGGTCCTACTGTCCTGGGGCAGAGAGGTTGAAAGTTTCTTTTTCTTTTTCTGTTGCGCCATTTCTGTGTTAGGTGCAGAATAAAGTACTGGAGTCACTGTCTGGCATCACTGCTGGAACTGCTTTAAATTCAGCACAGGACTGGGGTGACACTATATTTGACCTGAGAGAGAGTCAGAAGGTATTTTTGGTCCTCCTGGCTCCTTCATGCTGTGACAACTCTGCTCAGAACTAACAGCAGAAGCATGGGAGAAAGATGATGTTACCCATGTCAACTGAGATGGGCTTGGACCCAGAGCTCAAAATTAATTTCTGGTCTCTTCTGCCCACATACCTCATTACAGTGCGGTGCCAAAGCAATGTGATGGGTGTTCAAACATCATGATAGTGCCTGTGCAAAACAAAGCCAAAAGCAGGAAAGGAAAGGAGTCAAGAGGATATACATCAGAGAGCTCAGAAATATATGTGTGTAAAAAAGTCTTAAATGGCAATGAAAAACACTGATTCAAAGAATGAGAAAATTCAATAGCGGTGTGTTTCAGTCTGCTACCAGCTGTGAATGAAAATATTCGCAAAGTTTCACTAAGTTTAACATGAGAAATTCTTAGTATGAATTCTCACCATGGAAACCCACAATTAGGCTGGATTGAAATTATTTAATACTAATTTTCATGGGTGCATTAATTAAAAATGCAACTAATTATTTTGTTTAAATGAGTACAAACTTCAGTTACAGTTTTATCTGAGATGTTCACTGCTTTTTCTAAAGAATTTGTTATTATTTTTTGTCCATTAGGAAGGAAAGCCAGTAGGAATATGGATAGTGTGCTAATTGGGGAAAAATTTTAAAAAAACCTTAATCAAGAATTATATTTCACTTATTTCTTGAAAACTGTTGGTTAAAGAGAATGACGAATACAAGCACTTTTCTCTACATTTTTTCTTGCTATTGCAAGCCCAGTTTGTCATTAGAAAACCCCTGTTAATTAAAAAGTTTCAAGAAGTTTGGTTCACGAATGTGCTTTTCAAACGGAGGGTAGAGCCAATACCAGAGGGTCTGGGGCCTCAGTCCCACAACATCAACTCTGAATAGCCAGAGAGCCCTACTCTTATTAAGAGATGCATTGATCGCCTGCTGCGTCCGTACGGGTTACTTAGTAACTACCTGTGAATAGCGAAGGTATTCAGTGAGAATAAAGGTCACTTCACAAATGTTATTAACAAAAGGAGGCTAAAATTTCTCGCTAGCGTATTTGTGAGTGATGTGCTGGAGAAGGGAAGCTCCCAGCAAGCAACAAAATTTGTATTAATTAGATCGAACGCAGGCTTTGCAAATGAACTGAAAAGAATACAATGAGATTGTCAGTGGTAAATGGGTGGGATGCTTAAAAAAAGACCTACTGTAGGGGACTTGTAAAATGCAGACGTAAAACATACAGAGCATTAAGGATTTTTTTTTTAGATCTATAAAACAGCAGCTGATTATGTATAGAGGAAAGTTAATGAACCGGTATACTCTGAAGTGTCTTCTCTTCTAGCTATGGCCCTGTAACTTCCATTAGCATCTATAGACTCTTAAATACACAAACGAATTAGTCATGCATCGAATCACACCGTACATTTTGTTAAGCATCCAAAGACTGAAGTGGCTCATATGGTCAAAATTTCATTTCCCATGTGAATCAGATGCAATGCTTGACAAATCTCCACTGGAAAAGAAGGATGCCATCTTTTGAGTAATATCTTGTACAGCACCTAACGGCTTTAGGACCCTGTCTGTAAATTAGTCACACTGATTTCAAAACCGGGTTTTCAAAACTGTACAAAAAAACACATCAAAATATTAGAAAGCGCTTCTCAGTGACAGAAATAAGGTCCAGCTCAGCATTGTCCAGCCCACATGTAGCCAATTTGCGCCACTAAACACACGCGCCCGATGTTACCAAATGGGGACAGTCATGTTTGGCAATCACGTTGCGGAGCATTAATGAATCAGATCTCAAAGGCTAGAATTAAAACTGTCCTCGCTCTTTTGCAAGGAGCCTGCTTCATCCAACAATTTCCCTTCAAAACCTCCCTTTGGTCTCCAGGTTGGGAATGAGTCATGTCACGACTCCCGAGGATTTAAACAAATCGACGCGTTCCACTGTGATTCACTGACAGCGGTTTTGCCGTCTTCTGCATATGTTGTAACCCCAAGCAGCAACAATTATCAGAGCGTTTGTGTTTGGCTTTTGTAACTCCTAATTCTGGTTTCTTTTTTTTATTTTCTTCCCCCCAGCTTCTCAATCTGTTTTTAATTAAATTCAGACTCAGGCAAATGTTGAATAGTATGAAAAAATTCACCGTCCGCATACCATGTAAGAGCTGCAGAATCTGGCAGCCTTCAAGTGTGTCACTGTGTTTTAAAAAAGGCAACTGGCCTCACTGTGTGCATACATCACGTTCTTTGAAGAGTTTTGTTTTTTCTGTGTAAACACGGCCTGTTAATGACGCATGTAGCCCTTTCCTTCTCCCTGGAAGGGGGCTGCAGGCACCTTCTGGCGACACAAAGCCTTCAAGAAAGTCCATGTGGGGCTCAGTAAAGCACAGCTGTGCTGGGGCCACCGGCTTCAGAACAGCAGTGGGCCTGCAAAAGTAGCTGTGGATAAGGTAAAAAGAAGCCCCTACCCCTGGGGTGCTCCTGCATTGCCAGGCTGAGCTCTTGGGGGCTGAAGGGGTTTCACCCACGTGAAGAGAACTTGCTCTGTGGCTGTATTCAATCTTCCTGGGCCTGAGGGAGAACACTGATATATTTTCACAGCTGAAAATCCATTGACTCTGCCTTCACGCCTATCTGCTTGCAGCCATCCCTCCGCGATGACATGCAATAAAAGCCACCGAGCTGGCCTGGCAGGCACAGGGGCTGTGTTTTCCCTGACGAAGGAGATGTTTTTTTACACTGAGCACAATAAACATGTATACCGAAAGCTATCTAGTTGTACAAGAGCCACGGAAAGCAACCAAAGAGTTCATAGGTGCCCTCCTTGGACTTGATCCAGAGGTGTCCCCATGAGAGGGGACTGAGAAAAGCTGTTTCTAGAGAGAGGGGAAGGTCAATTTAAATTTTTCTATAAAGATGGAGGAGCACGAGCATGGGCAGAAGAAGACGGTACAATAGGCTGGAAAGAAAAGGAGAAGTATGTTGAAGAGGGCAGAGAGGAAGGAACACAAGACAGGGCAAGGTCTTGCTCTTGCTAAGGTATGAAGAAGACCACTGTATTTCTCACTCCTCGGCCTGTCCCTGGCTGTCTAACGTGGAAAGTGAGTGCTACAGCTGCCGAGGAACATAAAGTAAAGCAGACAGAGCCACTGATTAAATGGAAGAAAAGACAACTCTGTCCAAGCAAATGAGTATTATTACCCTGGCTGCCACCTCTGCTCCAGCTAGGCATTTCTGCTAGCTGTTTAACCTAGGCTTAGCTGCTTTGGCTTCAGCAGCTTGATGTTTCTGGGTCTTTCAGGTTTAAAGCCAAAGATAGTGGCTTTCTATCTGGGACAAGAAACACCCCCACCTGATGGAGGAGGTTTCAGTATTTCCTTCTATTCTGGCTGAGTTATAATAGATCTCCTTGTCTGCTTTTCTGTGTCTCTCTCATCTCCTGCTACAATCAAATTGGACGGTCTGTTATTTCAATCCATCTTTGGATTGAATCTTGCCTGAAAACACAGACAGTTGCTAACCAGTATGCCAGGGACCTACATTCCTCAGCCTCTGCCTGACTGCAGCACTTTCTTTCACTGCTCACATTACAGCCGCCTGCCCCGTTTGAATATTCACACTGACTTCTACTTCTCCAAGCATGAAGGTCCTCCGGCTGTGTGAAGATGAAGATGCGGTTTCTCTTTTGGGCAAGTTGCTTTTCCCTTTTCCAGTGAGAACAGCTGCGCACAGTAACTCCCCTCCCTGTCCCCCACCTCTGACTCTTCATGCAGACAGCAAGGAGACAATAAAAGTTCTCTACACGCATCCATAGCCCTTGCTTCAGGGACCTTCTTTGCTTATTCTCAAATGCTCTGCAACCACTGCATAATTTTGTGGCATCTCAAAGCGCTGATGGATTCACATCTCTTCTCAGTCCTCCTTTACAAACTGCCCCAAAGGTCATTTCAACTCTTTATGGCCAGCTACACTTCAGTCTCTTTCCATATGAAGATCTGGTCAAAATAGGATCTTTAGTCGAGCTACATCTGCACAGCACGATGTAGTTCTGACCGTGCTGCTCAGGGGCAACAGAAACGGTAGCAGCCGTGTTCACGCACAGCTCTGCTTGGGCTAAACTGTCCTGCTAGGAAGCACCTCCGTTGCTCTGCTGACACCAGCAAGCTCCCCTGTCGGGGCTGACTGCTGAAGTGGAGGCAGAGCTAGAAGCCCGCTGCCGGGGCTCCCAGCGGCGCCCTGGCCATGGCTGCAGAAAGCTGGGGACTAGTTTACCTGCTTTTTGGCTTGGCCTCTGCATTGAGCTGTTCCTCCATGGCCAGCCACAGAGGCTGGTTCAAGGAGCAAGTGCTGTGAATGCCCCAGTGCCCAGACATAAAAGCTAATCTCTTAGTTAGCTGCTAATCCCCAGACCCAGCGCCAGTGTGCAGAGACATGTGCGGGTGTTTGCTTTCCTCTGGGCAGCCTGCAGATGGGCTCAGCTGCAGCTGAATCCTGAGGAATGTAGAAAATTCTTGTAATAAAACTAATAATGGTCATTACAGGACAATATGTCATTTCCCATGGAAGTAATGATAGAATGGGCTGTAAAATATGGGGCCAGACTCAGAATAACATTTTTCTGTTTATTTCTTCGATTTTTTTCCTCTCCATCTTGCTGCATGAAAGGCTTCCTCACATAACGGGGGCAAGCGGCGGTCGGCCCGGAGCACGAAGGCAGCAAACCCGACTGTGTCCACACACACCGCCCCCCCATCTCCAGCCCTCTGAAATGCAAAAACAAAAAGCAAAAAAGCAAAACAAAAATAAAAAATAAAAAAAAAAAAAAAAAGAAGAAAAAAAGAGAACCGCCCGCCCATCCCCCAGATTGCATTTCTCCTCTTTCATTTGAAATAGTTTCGAGTAGGAAACCCTAGCTCTGCGAGGACGGACAAATGACCGAGGACAACCGTTTGGCGCCGCCAGCACCCCCCCACGGGCATCCCCCGGTTCCCCGGCCCCGGCCCCGGCGGCCCCGGGCGGCGGCGGCGGCGCTGGCCGAGGGCTCCCTCCCGTGGTAGCTGCCGGCAAGACCTGCCGCCCGCCGCCGGAGCCTTTCCCCGGCCCCCGCTGCCCGCCCGGCCGCCGCCGGTGCGTGGGGCACCCACCCGCGGCAGGGCCCGGAGGAGCGCAGGAGCCCCGCGAGTGGTCTGGGGAAGGGACCCCCCCCCCTTGGGAGTGGCGCTGGGCGCTTCCCTGCAAATACGGGGAAGCGAGCCAGGAAAAAATAAAGGGAAAGCAAAGAAGTCCGAAGTCGCTTTGATTCTGAAAGGATGGAATGTTTAACCGTGGACAAGGGGGAAAAAACTGCAGTAGATTTACATCGGCCAGAAGGAAAATGTACTTGGGCAGACAGCCCTTGCTTTTGAGTAAGAGCTCTTTCGAGAGGTGTTTTTATTCAAGTCTCCCAAGGAATGCAATCAGTTTCTCTGTCTTGTCTAAACTTCGACTGAATATATAATTTCATTTAGCTAGTAATTGGCTCCCTTCGCCTTCATGCGGAGACCCAGGCGTGCTGCCAAAGATCCCTCCCGTCTGGAGTCTGCAGTCTGCAGTGGCAACAACCCAGCTCTCGGGTTCTGCTTCAGCCCTTTAACTCTTGGCAGGCCCATCAGGACACACCGCCTGCCCCTGGGCCTGGCTGGGGGTCCTGCCACCCCGGCCCACCGGCCCCGGGCGGAAAGGGTGCCAAGTGCTGCAGCTGGGAAAGGAAGACACCCTCCGCCACCCTCCCCGTGACGGGGGGCACAAGCTGCCCTGGAAAGACCCTGAGGATACAAAGTGCCAAACATGGCAGGGTACGGCTCCTGAGCCCACCCTAAGCGACAGTCCCTGCGGGTAAGAACATAAAGCTGCCAGTGAAAAGCATACTCTGAGCGTGTGCAATACTTATAAAGATGTTCTGAAATAAATACGAAATGGGTCCTAAGAACCTGGACGTTTTAGGAAGACTGACAAAAAGAGTTAGGCTGACTGGAATTATATCTAACTGGGCACGTGGTAGCAAAGGGAATGGCAAAGAATCTGTATGTTTTATGTACTTTAATAATCTGAAAGGCCTAAAACTGAAGTGAAGCTTTATTACAAGGCCCTATTCATCTGCATTTGAAAGGTATACGACCCACACTTCCCAGCTGCAACAGGTCGGTAGCTGTCAACATCAGATCGCTTTGCTGTGCTGCTGGAGCTCTGACCTCAGATGTTCCTCCTTGATTTACCCTGGAACATAGCAGCTGTTTTGCTAGGAGTGTGCATCAAAAGATCAAAGGTGGCCACACACTCACACGGGCTCTGCTGTGGCCGATTGCCCTGAATGGACGTGCACAGCTTCGCCACAAAGCAGTGACCAAAGTTTCCAGGATCAGCAACACTCATTATAGTTTTAATGAAGCAGAACTGGTCATTGACTTCAACTTCATTGCATGACCATGACTCAGAGCATGGTTTTACCTTCCCTGTGCACAAATAGAAACACAGCAAGGATGGGAGGAAGGACCTACAGGGGACCAAGCCACGTAAACATGTCACTGACTTTGAAGTTGCCTTTCCAAACCTGAATGGCAGCGTTTATCATTTGAAGTGCTACCACTGCTGAAGAGGCTTCAGCTTTCAACTGGTCTTTGCTTCTATTATTTTTCATTGTTCTTGACTAAAGACCAGGAACCTTAGGGACAAGAGCTGTCTGTTTGGTCTTGAAGCCTAGCGTGCCTCTGGAACCACTGGAAACTTCTTTAAGATGGCAACTGAATTTTCCTTTGGGGTTTTTGGAAGACTAGAGATACAACTATTTCAGAAAAATGCATTGTGCCTTTCTGTATGTCTATGCTTGCTACCTCTTTTTTTGGTGTTCAGTTGTTGCTAGCCTTGAATATTTAGGCATAATTGAATCCCATTGTCTTAACTGGGGAAAGAACCTGCTGCATTACTGAACAGACTCACATGACATGAGTATCTTCATCACCCAGGACACTCTTTTCTCCCTTGAACTTCTGTGTCTACGCTGGCTCACAGCAAGTTCAGTTACACAGGGATGTCGTCAAGATGTAGACAAGAGCTTCCATATGGGGCGATGAAACGTGATTTTCTGCATAGCATTTTGTGTCTCTGCTGTGCACTGATACCTGTTTTCCATCGTGAACCAAGCCTTGGTCCCACAGAAGTTTCTGTAAGTTTTGCCATGGACTTCAAGGGGCAATTGAATTACAGGAATTCAGTCTGTAATTCTCAGCACAAATATATCCTACGAAGCAGTGTAGGCACATACTCTGTACTATTATGGGAAGAGGTAACATTGTGATTACATACAAGAAGGGCCCAGCACCTGGAAAGCAATTCATTACAGAACTAATTTGCTAGGTATAGGTTCTCCTATTGATTGCCTCTGCCACAGCACAGGATGCTTTCCAAGACCTAATCATCCAAGATTCATCACCTAATATATGTTGCTTAGTGCTCCTGGAGCTCCTAAATTTATGCCTATGAATAAAGAGAAAAAAATCACTTTCTCTGGGCTGGAAAATCTTAAACACAGAACAGAACAATGACAGCACAAAAAATGGAGCCTCGTCACTGGCTATATTTTATAAACTGTGACATTTGGGAAATCTAATGTTCTGGCCTGTAGATGGGATAGGTTGGACTGCCCTTCATGATGAATCACTGCTCTGGTATTCCCTGCAGAAGTTAATGTAAAACTGCCTGAGAAGTGGAGCCGGAATAGGAATGAATATTCTTCTCTTTGGAGATTTCCTTAACAGTGTTTGTAAACAGCTACGTGAAGTTAAGCTACAAAACTGAGTGAAGAACTGTTGAGGATTTCAAAGCTATGCTAACGTGTCTTTCTCTTACTCTGTCTTTGTGGTAAACACAGGGAGGCTGTGAGAATGCTGATCAAAAAAGCACTGGCCGATGTACAGAATATGCACTCAAAGAAAAAAAGAGATGTTTTATTTCCTTGGAGTGTCATCCAGATACAGATGACAATAATTGTTCAGACTCTGCGGGGATGGTTTTATTTATGCTAGAGGCCGCTCCTGCTTCCCTGCTGCGCAGAGGAGCTCTTTCACCAAACGCCAATGACAGGTCCCACCTCTGCCAACTTATGGCTTGACTCCTTCAGGGAGCCTGTTCCTTCAGGTCTGCAAGTGCTTCAGTTCTTACTGAAGCTAAAGAAAGCCAAGGTACTTAGCACCTCACATCGGCCGCGTAGCACCAAGCACGACTTTGTGCAGGGCAAGTCTTTTGTCACAGAAACTTCAGCACGGCACTGATCAGGTGCTTAATATACTCCCTGCTGGGAGCTGGGAGTACGTGTGGCATCAGATGGGGTCTCCCAGCTGGAAAACGTGAAGGTCTCTGCTTTAGCTCACCTGGACACTCACTTTTATGTCCTGACTTTTATTTTCCAGTTGTTCTGTTAGTGAACAATAGTAACAAACCCAAAATAAACCAAAGAGCAGATCGTATTCTGGGCCTCATGCATGTTATTGATTAGGAAAGACATCTATAAATAAGGGTGTTGGGAGGGTAATTCCTGAAACTGTCCAAATCTGTATCACACAGGACACTTCAGTGTCACAGCAAAAGCAAGACTAACAGAAGTAGCACTTTTGTGATAAGAATCTGATCTGGATCTCAAATCCATTTTAGGCTATTTTTCAAAACAAATAACCTTGTAGACAAACAAGTAAACACTCTTCTGGTTTTGGCTAGCTTCCAGAATTTTACCGAAGGCGATAACTAACACAGTTTTGAATATTTGGTTTCTAAATTTCCAGTTTAACTGGGTTTGATAGGAAGTGTTGTGCCTAAAGGGGCTTTATTTCGTTCAGTCTGAACTTAGTATTTGGGATTTTATGGAAAACATTGCTGTTTGGCTGACTACCACAGGCACAAGGGAAATTGCTATTTCTCTGACATGGGGAGATGGGTAGAGCTCTGCACTTCCAGCTTCCCCCCAAGACAGGGTATGGACTCTCTCAATGCTACACACTAAGTCAATACTGGAGCGGATTGAAGGTGGTAGCTATGTCTGGGATTTGATAACATAGAGCTTGGGGTCATTCTGGTCACCAGGTCTGAGGTCTTTCTGATCCTCCACAGAGCACATGTGGGCAACAGTCCCCATGGCAAGCACAATGCTTCTGCCTGCACTGGGACATCGCCACCCTTTGAATGGTTATGAAGCTTGACTTAAGTATTCCCAGAGAGTGAATCCATCACACTTCTTGGGAATTCAGTACAATAATTAATTATTGCTTTAAAAATGTCAGCATATTGCTGATACATCTAGGTTCAGTTCAGTTCCCATTCATTGACTGCTGTCACTACAGTGGCTGTGCTGTCCCCAGGAGTAATGACCAGATGGGGAAAAGTTTTCCCTCTCCTGCCGAAGCTCATCTGCCATGAAATGTGCCTTGCAGTGCCTTCTGCCTCGCAGCAGCTCTGGCTGCAGCTCCCTACAAGACGGTCACAGCTCATGCAGCCAGTGGCAACTGCTGCCTCCTGCTTCTAAATCTAGGGACATTTAATTCAACTGTTTGAGTTAATACTGAATCTACCTGCTTCCCTGTAAGCTGGAAGGTGGAAACCTTTTTTTACATTGGTTTTTCTTTCAAAGCCGATCAAACTATTTTCTGCTGATTCTTAGTGATAGTAACAAAAAGGTAGAAAGTCTTTCAAAGTTCTGTGCCGGCAACAGGGAGCCTTGGTGAAAAGCAGAAGCGCTGTGAACAGCACATTCGCCATTTTCAGTGCAATTTTCTGACTTCACTAGCTCATTATTTTACTTTGTTTGTGAGAGAGTGCCTGGCTACCTTTCCTCTTTTAACCTAAGTAATTGCACAGGAAGTTCTTTGCATGGACAGGGTTTTGCCAGCAAGGTTCACTATCGGACTTCATAAGCACTGTTAATTCTGCCCATCACTTCAACTTCCAGCTCCGTCCTGTGGCTTAAGAAAACAGCGACAACATTTTGGAAATAAACTCATAACTGATGGTGAGTATTTCATTAACTCTGCACCTCGTACCTGACACCCGGAGCATCTGCGCCTGACCACCTATGGAGGGCCTTGTGCAGAGCCCAGTGACACACCACAGAAACCCTCCTTCTTTACAATGTAGCCAGGAGCGTGCTCTCTCCCTCTGACTTCATCAGCAAAAACTAACTTCAAAACCAGACATGACCTCAAGAGCATCATTTTTATTAGGAGGGAAAGGTGCCAGCCAAACCAGAGAAGACAGCCTTGAAATTGGCCAAGAACTGACCCAACACAAAGTACGAAGACGACCCTTCACAGTGATTCCCAGGAGGCAGCTAAGGATATCATACGGAGCTCTTGGAGAACCTGAGGTGAAGCAAAGCTGCTGACAGAGAAGCCCTCTTTGCACAGAAGGAAAACACAACAGGGAGTGAGAAAAATAATGCTCACAATTTAAGATGTTGGCTTCCTTACAAGGTTATAATTAGTTTTGTTTATTGTTGATTGCAGTGCAGCAACTCCTTGTGAAATATCAGTGAAGTTACTTAGCCCTCCGTTGACTTGGCTTATCTACTTATATATTAGAATAAAATGTATGCTGCCTGGAAACTTCTGTGAGACTGCCTCATTTCGTATTCCACAAGTGTTTGAGGATTTCTAGATGAAGGTTGCAACCGAGGGTTTTAAAAGTAAGGTAGATAATTGCTTATGAAATATGGTCATGGTTTCTCAGAAACTTGGGCTTTTTTGAGTAATAACTAACAAATAAATGACAATTTGAGAGCCAACTGTGGGGGTTTCCCTTGTACGAATAGGATGAATCAACAGCAGCATGCACACACACACACAGAGTTCAAAACCAAGGGAACGTAACTGCAAGCAATCTATAGCAAGCCGACATTTGTAAAAACCGGTGCTATCACAGCAATGCGGTCTGGCGCTAGGAACAGAACTGCAGTCACAGGTAAGATTTGGTGTGGTCAGCTGTAGCAGAGACATGCTCATACTTTGTCACCAAAATCCCAGCTGTGACCTGAAGAGTCAACTGTTTCTGTGGACAAAAGACCTGTCTCTAAACCTACTATTTATTTCAGGTCTGGGCCCTGAACAGATGTTCTTATTCTTGGAATGGATTATTGTCTGCTAAGGAAATTACTTAAGACCATCTTATTTGAACGTGAACTACATATTCACATATTAAATTCAGTCAGCAAAACCAACACTCTTGCCTGCTACGCCACACAGTCCACATTAAGCATTTGTTCTAATTGTGCAAATATTGAATTGCTCCAAGCCATCAAAGGCAGCTAATACTGTTTGTAAAGCCAGCACTACCCCGATTCAGATGTCTGTAACTGCCAGAAAATAATGACTTTTGAAACTTTCCTTTGAAGCTGACTGAAGAGACGGGTGCACTGCAGGTCTCTCCATATTCATGTCCCTTCACAAAGAAGGGCTTGTCCAGACGCCGAGGGAAAGCACGGCGAGGCTTCTCAAAGCGGGATTCAGCCAAAGAACAAAAAGCTCCAACCTCTGCCCTCACCGGAGTGCTGGGAGGTTTGCCTGTTTCGTTGTGTTTTGGTTTTTAATCACTCCCTTCAACAGATGGGCAGCAGTCACACGTCTCCTCGGAAAAGTTCACCCAACAGGACGGTCAAGCTTCCAGCAGCCCCAGTACGAAACAGACAAAAAAACATTTCTCCAAAACAGGCCGTGCTCTTGGGGAAAGTAGTTTTGACATTCAAACTCAAATGGTGCCATGGTCCAGCTCCAGCATCTACCTTTCTGGTGGGTCCAGCTGGCCACGTACTGAGCACGTACCTCATCGATAGCTAAAGGCCTGCTAGCGCCGGAGACTTACACCGCCCTGGTATTGCTGCGGCACACGGCTTTCACTTCCGTTTTTCTGAAAAAGTTTTGATCTTCAGAGTAACTTGAATGGCAAGAATGTATTCCTTTCATGGCAATGTATTTTTCTTGTACCTCAAATACTGCCACTGACAGGTAATTTTAAAGGTGTTAGTATTTTTTTTTCCCTACGGATTTAATTAATTTCCAGTGCTTTATTTTCTCTTCAGCGACACTGAATAAAGGAATGCTCCTCAGCCATAAGAAAGCAGTGTGCTTAAAAAGAAAGTTTAGGTAATAAGATTAGTTAATTGACAGCTAGAGGGACCTGAAGGCATGGCTCCTCCATCAGTGTAAGCTGACCTAAAACAAAGCTGCTGACAAAAAGGTTTGCTCTCACCCTCCCTCTGGTGTCAGAGCTGGCACAAGAGCTAAACTTTTACACGGGGATGTTTTCAGTCAGACCAGGAAGCCTCATGGGTGTGTGCGCTCTTTGAGGGAGGCAGTGGGAAGGTGTGAGCGGGGCAGAAAGGGAAGACACGATTGTCCCCTGTGAGCAGGAGCACAGCCTTAGATTAGCTTGGATTGATCAGGAAACTGCACTGAGACACCGTTGTCCAACCCAATTCGTGCTTAAATGCAGTGGTATGGACTTCGTAAGGGTGAGCACTCTGCCATCTGTATGCAACTACATAAGATGCAAGGTAACAGAAGCCTGCCTAAGACATTTCAAAGGTCAGGGATGCTCTGTTGACATGAACTCAGATGTTTGCTATAAGATAATCATAGCATCAGCGGGACAAAATCCTGCCTGTAATGCAGCATGGCTCAGGTAGCCTTGTCAGGACTACGTTAATTTTTGAAATGCAATGTGCAGTCTTTGCTCACACAAACTTAATTGCTGTATGAGGGACATTTTTATAGTTTAAAATTTTGTCTTTGAAGAAGAAAATAAGGAGGAAGGGAAAAGAGTCTAATTGGCTTTTAAACCCTGATCTACGTATGTTCAGCACAGTATATCACATACACAGCAAATCAAAGCCAGCTTAGACTCAGCTTTTCTGCAGCTTTTTCCTCCCATACCTTTCCAGGATTACTAATTAATAGAGACCAG
This sequence comes from Phalacrocorax carbo, assembly GCF_963921805.1. Classification (NCBI taxonomy): domain Eukaryota; kingdom Metazoa; phylum Chordata; class Aves; order Suliformes; family Phalacrocoracidae; genus Phalacrocorax; species Phalacrocorax carbo. Next base: position 60,169,254 of record NC_087515.1, on the reverse strand, counting down.
ATGTCAAATCCTTTAGTATGGCCTTAAATCTGGGATGCAAAGAGCCTAATCTTATTGCCCTGGGGCCTCATGTGCAAATTGAATTTAAGCATCACTGTTGATTTGCTAACATTTTGTATCCCTCTGCCCTTTAACCTGTTGTAAATAATGATGCAAAGGAGAGCAAGGTCCGACCATACAAATGCCTTCCTCTCTAATATTTTTTGCCAAATCTTCTTCTAAGCAGTGATCAGCAATAAGCAGGATTCCAATCAAAGACTTGCAGATACAACATAAAAGTAGAGGAAATGATGAGAAACAAAATTTTGAATTTAGATCTTTATTATACAGGCCCAAAGCTGCGGTCACCATGCAGTTACACCATAATGGGAATGATCTTGGTGAAAAGATCTCACTAAACAAATGTAAAGAGACCACAGACTACAGCATTCCAATTAACTGGCGCTTTAATTTTTGAAAGAGCAAAAATAAATAAAGGAATGGCAAGTATGTCCTTGTCACATATGGTGGGGCATATACATATTCCTTCTTTTCTATAGCTATTCAAGAGACAAAATTCGCAAATACTGCCCGAAAATGCAGACCTTTCATGGGAGGGCTCAGCTAACTTAGCTGTTTGTCTCCCCTTGGCTATTAGATCAAACGCACATTCGGATTGGTGCAAATGCCAAAAAAGAAACACAATATATTTTTTGTATTTCATTTCTGCTTCCTGCCCTTTCCTCCTCCTTTCAGGACACTAACAGGAAGTAATTGGAGACACCTAGTTGAATAAAAGCCCTGGAACTTTTCCCTTCTAGTTTTTCATGATATTCTCATAATTTAAGGATTCATCACAAATCTAAAAAAGTTCATGTGCCTCACAAGGAATTCGTTCTCTCTGGAATATAGATAGCCACAGTGAAGGGCTGCACATAGACTGCACACATAGTGTTATGTAAAAGTGGTTGTCTTTAAAAAAAACAAAACATTTTTTAAAATTTGTAGATCAAAACAAAGCATGTCTTACTCCCTACAGGATTTTCTTGCAACCTGTTCTTCAATTATTTGCACTAGGAGATGCTACAAATGATATTAGCTACAATATACAGTCCACTGTCATCTTCTGGTCCAGCAGAAGAACCTGTCTCTCCGATGGATGGAAAACTGTTCATCTGAGCAGATCATCCTCAACAGAACAAATATGGTCTAGAAACTCATAGAGTTTATGCTCTTAATTTATAAAATTAAACCTGCCCCAGACAGGTAATACTGGTATGTAAGTTTGCCATCCCTGGGTTCTGTCAGAAACGGGGTACTGAGGTGCTCAGAGCCGTCTCAGTCTGCAGCGCTGGGATCCTTCTGGCACTTCAGACCCAAGATGCGATGTGATGCACGCTAGAACATGGGCGCACTTCTCACTTAACTCTGCAGAGCCCGGGACATGGTAAGCTGCCAGAACCTCCTTCATCTTGCCTGTTGACAAAAGGAACAATAACTAGTCATCACTGGTTGCTGGAGCGTAATTCCTATTTTTAAAAAGCCCTGTAAATGAGACTTTTTTTCTTTTACCAGGCAATAGCAAATGTTTCATAAATAACATATTTGGGATAAAGTTTACAGTCTCTCTGTTAGCCACAGGATGCTCATGAGGGAGAAAGGTGTCTTATCCTGCATGGTCCTAAAATACTATCCAGGATTAAACATACCATTATTTTAAAAATATTATTAGTCTTCCCTTTCAGCGTTCAGTAGCTTAGTACTTTAGAATCTTCATTAAAATATTATCTCTGTAAAGAATTTTTTTATAGCAGATCATCTGGCTAAAAGTGCTGCATTGGCTCTCGCACACACTGTACACAAGATACAGTATAAACAATTTAGAGGATTTATAAACAATTAATCAGTAAGAAACCAACAGATTAACAAGTGGCTTATGCAAGTGTGGTGTAGAACTACCTCTAATACACATTGGTCATGGCCATTACATATTGATAACAACTATTAATCATTACAACTATAAATTCTTCATAAATGACTCATTGAACGGGCTTCACAGAACCGAGGATCAGAAAAGACCACTGGATTATCTGCTCTGATTTCCTGCCAATTACAATTTTTCCAAATAGCCCTCTGTGAAGTCCAGGCACTTTGTTTCTCAGAAAACCAAACTTTTAGTATCACAGCCTGAGCAGAGGAAAGACCAAGAGTACACCTCCAATATATGTTTGCTGGAGGGCAGGTACAAGGAGAGGCAGAGGTGCCTCTGAGGGTGATTCACCCACTCTTTAGGTGATCTCTAAAAGATGCCCATCTTTTTTCATGGACTGTAAGTAGACTAAAGACCAAACTTCCTTATGGCTAGAATTGAGTGCTTTGTATCCTACCACAGGTATCTGACTATGTTCACGTCTTTATTTCAAAGAGCATTCACAGAGCCATCGGGCCCTAGTAATTTTCAATCAATACTGACATGGGCAAAATTAGAAAAAGTATAATTGCTCCAATCTACTGTAAATATAGAAGTCATGCAATAAATTCTATAACAAATATTAAGGTTTCTGTTACATACAGTGAAGTTTTGCAGAGATATCCGAAGTACTTCTAGCACGTATAATTATTATCATTATCACGTAGATAGAAATCACTGAAGAAATAGCGCTAGCAGGTAACTTGAGAGTTCACTTTGCCCATCCCTGACCTATGCCACGCCTGCTGATGTTTGTCTAATCTATTTTTAAATATCTGCAAGGCTGAAGCTTCCATGAATTCCCCCTAAACAGCCTATTCCAGGGCTCCACTTTTCCTTGCCACTTACGGTTTTTTCCTGATGCTCATACTGTATCATCTTTCTTGAGATCTTTATTATACAGCCTATTATTGCTTTCCTGTACCAACAGCATACATGGCAGCTAAACCCCTTTCTCTTTAGAGTCACCTATTGCTATACTGCCATGGTTTTAGCTGGGACAGAGTTAATTTTCTTCACTGCAGCTGGCACAGTGCTGTGCTTCGGACTTAGTATGAAAATAATGTTGATAACACACCAATGTTTTAGTTGTTGCTGGGTAGCGCTTACACTAGTCAAGCACATTTCTAGCTTCCCATGCTCTGCCGGGTGCACAAGAAGCCGGGAGGGGATGGGGCACAGCTAAGAGAGCTGATTCAAACTGGCCAAAGGGATATTCCATATCATGTAACGTCATGCCCAGTGTGTTACCTGGGAGGGGCTGGCCGGGGGGGCGGGCAGCAATCGCAGCTCGGGGACTGGCAGTGTCGGTCGGTGGGTGGTGAGCGGTCGTATCACTTGTGGTTTTTTTTCTTTTCCTTTTTGTTATATTATCATTACTATTATTATTATCATAATCATTATTATTATCATTACTATTTTATTTAAATTATTAAACTGTTCTTATCTCAACCCACAAGTTTTTTTTGCTTTTGCTTTTCCAATTCTCTCCCCCATCCCACAGGGGTGGGGGGAGTGAGCGAGCTGCTGCGTGGTGTTTAGTTGCCGACTGGGGCTGAACTGTGACACACACGAAGGCTGCTCTCATGTCTTCCTTTCCTCCTCTCCTATTTAGATTAAACAACCCTTCAACCTTTCCTTGAAGGCCCATGTGTTTTAGATCTTTGAGCCCAGATCACTCTCTTGTTCGATCCTACCTAAGCTGCAGTCCCCACAGGTGGGTAAAGCTCTTCCACTGAGGTCTTATCAGTGTTGAGTGGAGCAAAATAATTTCATTTTATGCTTTATTACTCCCCTTCCTATAGCCCACAATAGCACTGGCCTTGTTTGCAGTAGCACAACATCACTGGTGCATGTTCAGCTTGGGATCATAATGACACTGGGTCTTTTCTGCAGAACTGCTGCTTGGCCAGTTGTTTCCCACCTGTATTTATTGACAGCTGATTATGTCAAGCTATATGCACAGTTCTGCCTTTGCTCTAATTTAACTGCTGGAAAGCTGATATTTTCTAGGCTACTCCTCTACTTTATCAAGGTCCTTTTTCAGTTGCCTTGCTTCCAACACGCTTGTTCTGCTCTATGAATTTATTAAGCATACTTTCTAACCTTTTATCCAAGCTGTCACTGAGAATACTGAATAGTACCAGAACAAGGGAAAACACTTGCAGAACTGCACCTAATGGTGTCTCATTGATAACTACTCTCTCCGTATGGTTTCCAAATAATTTATACGCTCACATAATAATAATAATAATAATTATTATTATTATTACCATTATTATTTATTCTAGCCCAGTTTCCCTAGCACATATGCGAATAACAACTGAAATATTTTGCCATATAGTCTTGTTCAAATAAAGCAGATAACACTAGTAAATATTTTTTTAAATGTATTGTATACACTTCAAAAATGAAAGCATTATGGAGAAAAGATTTCAAGTGAGAATACAGTCTTGCTGACAACTGATTTTACATCCATATAGCTACTTTTATGAAGTATGTGCTCTACTGGAATATTGTTCTATTTAGGTTTAATGGAAGTCTTTCACAGCCTCTTAAAATTGAGTTTTGTTCAATGGAAACCTCCACTGAGAAAGCAACAAAGACATATCACTACAATACATCCTTCAGAAATAAATCAGTTGCACAGCTTCACAAAACTCCAAGCTGCAAAATTACCTTTTACTATTTATCTTGCATAAGTTCTTGATCAGAAACATACTGAACAAGGACTGCTAACACCAACAGGACTGATCATACTGAGCCTTTCAAAGAAAGGATTACTATTTACATTAATCCACATGGAGATACAAGCCAATTCCACAAATACAGGAGGCACAGATCACTCTTTTTACCTAATCTGGGTTATTTGGCAGACCTTTTCTAGTTCTCACTCTATGATATATTCCATTTATGCTATCTGAGCTACTCTCAAAAGTAAAATAACTTGTTTCCTGAGGCAGAGAGAGAGCCTTCAGTTCCTTCCCAGTGTTGTACAGTATTGTATTTTCAGTCTGGACTGGAAGAATTGGAGGCCAGCAGAAGCTGAAATACAAACCAATCAGTAAATACAACACAAAGCCCACCTTCAATCAACAAGAAATTTGTTTTCATTTGATATTTTGGGATATATCCCATTGGACTGCCAGTGAAAAGACGAGAGACTGACTTTCCTCTGAAAAATATGTGGTTACAGAGAGACAGCAGCATAGAGAGTACACACAAATACTTTTGACTTTCTCCAGTGGAAAAAAAAAGGAAATAAGAGAAGGAAGGACAGGCGAGCCAGCCTGACCCAGGACCGCTTGTGATGCACTGCCCGCTGTCTGACCACCGAGCCAGAGAAGGATTCCCACAAAAAACTCACTTGTTACGGGAAGTCAAAAGTCCTGAGGCTGAGCTAAACCAGATGCCTGCGCCTCTCTGAGAACAGCTCTAGGGGTTTTAAACTATAAGGATTTAAGAGACCTCACCGAGAATCGTAGACATCCAGATATCAAAATTACCTTTGTCTTTTTGTCAGCCACGCCTAGGATTTCTGACCTTTCCCGAGATCAAGACTTTTGCTAACAGTGAAAGGGAAAGACAGACAAACAGCTTGGTCAGAAACACAGTTGAGAGAAAACCGAGGCAGCCAGCTCGCTCAGGAGCAGAAGAGCTGATACCCTGTTGACATGGAAAGATGTACATGTTATGGCGACTTCTCTCTTAAAAGATCATCATCGTTCTCTTTGAGGTCCAGAAATAAAATCTGCTCAGCTTGTCTGCTTTGGAGGCAAGGAAAGGTGAACTGCTAAAGGGTGAACCCTGCTTTCTGTGCACTGGCATCATGACACAGCCATCTCCTGGCAGAGGAAGCGGGTGCGAGGGGAACTGCACCATCCCACGCGGTGGTTGAACTGTCTCGCGTGGATATGCAGATCTGGCCTATGATACGGGAAGGGGCTGCATGTGCTTCGAAGAGCCCTGAGCGATAACATGTGGGTAGGATACTGCTTCATTCCTACGAGACCGATGAAACCTACGTACGAGATCACCTGAGTGAGTTTCCCAACACAGAAACACAGATCTGATGATACCCCTCTGGGGAAAAGGGAGGAAGAAGAGAGGCATTCACCTGTTGGCAGCGGGACGTGTCGCACAGGCCCAAGGGCAGGCCAGGCTGACTGCAGCCAAAGCTTGCAACGCGTGAGGCGAAGCTGGACACATGACATCAGAGGTGCACCCCATTCATGGGCTAAAGAGACAAAGTGGATGGCTTGCTATTACTGTGACCTGAAACCATCTAGGCTGGAAACAAAGACAATTCCTCTGCAGTAATTCTACAGTGGCCCAAACCCCTTGTATAATACTGCTGCATGTTTTTAAAACATCCAGTGCGTTTTCTTCCCGAGTGACTGCTACTTTTCCGTGGTGGCTGAAGTTGCTCACAGAGATGCAGTTCCAATGCACACGAGATCTCTTCTTATGCCTCAGACAACATGTAGGGGGAGCTGCTCCAGTCATGTGGAATGGGGTAGGGGCCCACTTGTCTCACCTGGGTTGGGTACCCAAGGATGGGATTCGGTTATCTATGCTTAGGTGTCTAGTGCCTTTTCAGATGCCCTAAAGGTCTCCTGCCTCATTAGCATGGGAACCATCAGGACATCTTTAATGGCACTAGACATTACTATTTAGGCAAGGAAACCCATGATAAATGTCACGTACCAGGCCAGAGCTATCTAGATCCAGTCAATGATGGGAGGAGAATTTGTCCCACGCTCGCCTAAGTGTCTGACACAAGCGGCAGGAGCAGCTGTGCGAGGTGTGTGGGTGTCCCACCCCCACTGTTTAGCACTTGCTCTCTACTACAGAGACAAAACAGTCAGCTTTGCAGTGTAAATGTTTTGCAAGGGTAAAGTTAAGTGAGATGAGTCCCACATATTTTTTTCAAAGGCAGAAATAGGAGTCTGTATATAGAACAGTGAACCTTAATGTGTTGACTGACAAAAGGAAAATTAGTAACATGCAGTGTAGTTAAGGCTGAAATTACCAAACAGAGATTAATAGCAACTGCAAAACTTTTCCTGATGTTAGCAAGCAGCATAAATCCTACATCATTTAACTGACTTTAAATTTGAGTGAAAATTTATGGGTAGAGAGTAGACTACTGATAATGAAACACCTCGACCTGTTTGTTCTTTGAAGTCAAATGCCTTAGCCTTTACAGTAAGGAAATGCTGATGATTGTATACACTTGAATTAAATTATGAAGACCCTGTCCCTGATGTTAGAGAAGACTCTATCAAGGTAATAATAATATTTGGAACATCGTGTGAAGTTGTGTATGTTGATGGCATATCTAAACAGGCAGTAAGAAATTTGAAAATTATGATGGTGTTTTATATGACTCAATCTAAGGGGTGGTTTTTTTTTTTAAATGAGTAGTGATGTTCAATATCTCAACTGCTCTATTATTTTGGTACCTGTATTACAAAAAGAGTCTTGATATAATGAGGGGAAGCTACAGTGTGCTAAATTTAAATTACACTTAATTATAATGGATAACAAAATCTCTAAGCTTTTAAAGGATTTATTTAGCTCTATATTTTAAAACTAACAAGAAACTGCTAGTTTAAAAGTCTCATGAAACAGTTTAAAACATGAGAAAATTCTGACCCATACAGAAATAGTAGTATATACCATTCTTTAAAACAATTTAAAATCATTCGAAAGAATCCTATAAAACATGTTTAAAAAATCTGTTTAATTTTAAAAGATTTACTGCATTGAATGTGGTGGTGTGTGCGATATCAGTTAGAAGTGAACAGAATGCAGTGGCATACTGCACTCTGTAGTTCAGAGCCGATTAGGGCACCAAGTGATAAGCCAGTTCCCAATTCTCCAAAATGCAGCCTAGAACCCAGTAATGTTTTATGGGAGTGGGTGAGTTCTGTGCTGAAGGGGGAATTTCACAGCCTTCCAGCAGTTTCCCTGGTGTGTGACTGAAAACGCATGTACAGCACCCCACAAGCCAGCAACTGTTGCTGCCTCTGCCCTCTTCACTGTCCTCCACTCCTTTCAGGTAATCTATGGGTTTTTTCACTCCATACGTATCTTCCTTCAGCAAGAATTCTGTAATCCAAACTATATCCTCATTGCAGCTGTGCAAACTCCGGCCAAACTCAGTGCTTGGCTTTATCAAAGCCAGTGTTGTCAACACTGGAGAGTTTCTCGTGAGCTCGATGACGCGATGTTTTTCTGTAAAGCTTCTCCCTCTGAAGAAAGCTGCTCATGTCACAGTGTGAGTTTTCATCTTTCATTTTATTTTTGTATGCTCATAGATTCAAAGAAAAGGTGCAAAATGTGATTTTAAGTGCTGATAGGCTCAGAAGAGGCTGAGAAACAAAGAAGGCAAAATAAATGGGATTTTCAGAGCCTTAATGTTAAGATTTCAAGATTTTAAAGCCAGTCTTACAATTCTTGAAGCCACAATTTCTGAATGTTTGACATTTGCAAGACAAGAAACATCCAAATCTGCTGTCCGCCAGCTTTGCAGGCTGAAGCAGTTATTCTGCTCTGCATTGCCACGAGGAAGACAAAGATTTATGTTCGTTTTGGGGTATGTCTACACAGTTACGTGACTGAATCCTGACCACGAGCCAACTCTTGACATACTTGCTAGAACACTCTATCTACATTCAAGCCAAACAGTGCTCATCGGGGTGGCTGCAGTACGGCAGAGGGTGTGAGCTGGAAACTGCAAACGCCACTTCAAGGTGTTAACAAAGAGCAGCCTTAATCTCTCCTCAGCTGGGCTTGACTGCAGGAATGCTTCTGGTTTCCTTCAAGGCAAAGGCACATCCACGAACACGGCAGGGGTGGTTCAGGTGAACCCTTTTGTGCTGCGCTGACGCAGTGAGGACAGGCTCACAGAGTCAGGCGGCACTGAGAGCCGATATGCCTGGCGAGAGAATCCCTACCATGCAGCCACACATCCCGTGGGAAAGCCGGGAGCTGACAGCATGACTGCTCCCACGCTGCGTCAGTCCTGTGGGATAAGCCTTAAACTAACCTGGACCTCTTCGCCTTGCAGGAGCCGGGGCAGCCTACGGGTGGCTGTGACTGATTTAGGGAGCTGTTTGCTGCCGGGGTCCAGGTGAACATAATTTGTCCCAAACTGCTGCTTTCCTCTGGTGTGAGCCAGCAAGGAGGGGGAGCGCTCACCACCGGCACCCCCTGTCTGACAGGCAGGGCGGGTGCTGCTGTCTCCCAGTTGTGAGGCTGTTCCCATAACTGCTTGGACTGGGACAAAGTAGATAAAAAGTCATTGCACAGTCACTGAGTATCAGCTGGAATCACCTAAAAAATTGTTTGCCAGCAGCACAGAGTGGCTCCCTGTACTGTCTCAAAGCAGTAACTGATGGCTGGGCTTCCAACAATGTGGAGGAAACAAGCTGAAACCAAATCAGCATCCCTACCCTGAAATGGACTCAAAGCTCTTACACCTCTCTGAGCCTTTGTCAGGGCTGTATCACAACGGTGGATTGCGGAGACCCCGAGACAACCAACAAACCTAGATTTTACTTCTCTCTCACAGCCAAAGTGTCTTCTTGCTCTTTTACTATTGCATCCCACCTCACTGAATACCTACGAGTGTCTGGTTCCTGAAGGCAATCTCAGGAGCATACAAGACTGTCCATAGTCCTTTGCTATGTGGAATAGGAAGGGTACAAAGCAGGGGAACAGGAGATGGAAAGGTCTCAGCATGCAGGCTCCTCCTATTCCTTTCCATTAACTGGCCAAGTGCTATCCTAAAGGTTGGGGTTTTTTTTCTTTTTTAACATCTTTTTGTTTACTGTTCCAGAAATTCATTGCTCTGACGGCTATAATCTTTTTTTCTGATTGGCAGCCTAAATTTTTTCATTATCAATTTATATCCCTGAGGTTTATGTCTACAATAAGTCGGTTTTCTGGGGTTTTGGGTGTGCACTACTTGAAGGCAGTTAGAGAGAGTGTGATCACAGTCTCTTTCCCAGGCTTCCTTTTACTAGGTTAAGTCATCATCTGTTAGCACACTCCTGCCTCTCAGTTTTCCTATTCTTTCCCTAGCTTGCCTCCGAGTCTCTTACAGTTTGATTTAATCTTTCTTGAACATGGGTGATGAGACTTACATATTTTATCCTACAAAGGCCTTCTTTAAAGGCACTGATACCTTCATTATGTCTACTAGGGATACCTTGCTTGAAATGTCTTAAGATAGCATTTTGCCTTTTTTCTACACAGCTGTATTTCACCAATGGCTCACAGACATCTCACAACTAATAAACATACTCTGGTTTTCCCTCATTTTACCACCTCCAAAAAGTAATTGCCGAAATTGTGTTTATTTCTTTAAATGCCTGACTTTATATTTGTACTATTAAGTTTCACCCCAGCCTTTCAGCATCTCCTTTGGATGAAAAGTACCCATATGCAGTTATCCTCTAGGGTTTCACCAGTCTGCAGCATGAATGTGTTTGCTGTGTCTGCATGCTCCTCTGCTGCCTACGCATTGTGTCTTCTCCCTGGCTTTAGCCACGCAGTGGAGACCATCAGCTTCCTTCCCACACACCCTTCACAGTTCCACTCAGCAATGGAAATACTATTTCCAATAGCTGCAGTGCAGGAATTGTCTCCCTGGTGAATGAGAGACATGTGAAAGCCATGCAAGGTGAACCTTGCAACCTAGAGCTTCTCTTAAAGATCCCGAAAATTGCTTGAAAGTATCAGTCTACATCTAAATGTAATTATTTATATTTAGCTTTAATTAATGCCTTAAGTTATTTTATGTACAAGTTATCTGTCATTACTTGTGGTTTCTCTGTGTTCTTAGCTGCTATTGATCAGGAAACCAATAATTCCAGTGCTGATTCTGTCTTGTCGGGCCTAGCACTAAAAATATTTTGGTACCTTTTATTCAAATTTAGAAATTATGTGAACAGAATGCCTCTTACTCCCATACTCTTGTTATTCTATAAACGCCTCTGTATTGATGGTAGATCTGTCCAGCATTAAATAAGCAGAAGATACTTTTCCTGTAGGTCATTTCTTTCAGATCATTAACTCCATTTTCTAGTCATCTGTCTCACTGCAAATTCTAAAAAAATTGACTGAATCTATATTGGTGTTACCACACATCCATTTCAGTTATTCCAATCAAATACCACAACATATTAAAAATGCCTTGATAATCATTATGGGATGACAGAGCTTCAGGGCATACGCAAGGCTCTTGCACCTGTTGAGGACTATTGGCCACTATTATGCCAGCTATGGTCTCTCAGTTACTTACTATTAAATCTACACTGGAGGTTTAACTGGATGAACTGTTCAATAGATTTTGTTTGTACACTCACTCATATTACGTTTTAGAATGCCTAGATCTAGCTCTTAAAAAAAAAAAAAAGAATAATCTTTAATATTCTTCTTAATAAAAAACAACTGAAATAGTTATGTATAAATAGTTACGATGATTAGCAAAATACTTAAGCAAGCAGTATTATTCACACTATTGCAAGAACCAAAAGAAATCTTAATGGAGAAGAAAAGAGAAGGTACTATTCTACCAGCTGCTGAGCCCACTTTTCTTTCTAAAATACAGACCCAGGCCCTCTTCATGTCAACACAGAAACATCTCTACCACCACTATTCTTCTCCATTAAATCTGACAAAGACTTTGATCTGTTTTTAAACAATGGGAGTTGCATTTGCTTGATGCCACTGCTTTTAAAATGATCCCTTTTGCACATGCCCCCTTCTAAAATCTTGTGACATTTCAAAGTTGTCAGGCATTCAGCATTAGGTACTTTTTCAAACATACTATTGTTGGTAGACACTATTTTTTTTCAGAAATGGGAAAATTAAAGTCAAATTCACCTTCAGTTGTGCAGAGACAATAAATTTTTTTCTAAAAGACTCTCACTAGAGCTAGAGGCTTCGTTCCTCAGTTCCATCACAGACCACCCAATCCACAGAAAGTTATCTGTCCGCTCTAGTCAGCAGAGGAACGCAGCCTGCTCTGGATGCCAAGGGTCTCCCAGGAGCAACGCTGCCAAACGCATATAATTCCTGTCCACCAAAGAACTTAAACCAGAAATATTCTTCCTAATTTACTACAGGCTTTTCTTACTGTATCTACCACCACCATTTCTGAAGAGATCTGACATTATGCAAAGCATGGAAATGTATTAACAATTTGTTTGAGGCAGGGGAAGATAAAGAAACTTCAGAGGATAGTTGGTTTCCAATCAGATTAAGCTGTCAAGAATATTAAATTAAAAAATAATCTGAAGACCCTTATTTTACCTTGAAGACATATTCTGTTTCTTCTTTTGAACAAAAATTCAGCACAAAGGAAAACTCCTTTACTGAAAGCAAAGCTTTTAGTAAAGAAAACAAGGCAGTGCAATAGAAGGTTTAAAAATATATTAAAAAGAACAATCTAACTCAATGCCAAAAGAGCAATTTAAAAAAAAAAAAAAAAGGAAAAAAATTATAATTAACTTCTTAAGAGTTAGGTCACACCCTTTGGCTCATATCACTAGTATAAAAATCTTGCTATCGGTATTTCATTAGTAATTCTGCTATTATAAAATGAATCCGTATATATTTTTTCTCTAATTGTAGAACATGCTTCTGCAGAAATATTAATAGTTTGAAAAATGTATGTACTGCAGAGAACATACACATCTGACCAGAACTAAATATGTACAATATAATCGAGATAAATGAGTGAGAGGGCTTAATAAATCCAAAGAAAACTTTATCACCATAGTTACTTTAATTATTGAATTCCTACGTATGTGGGCATAAGATTGGTAAAATGTAATATTCCCCTAAAATATATACATATTATATTTCTTGAACAGCTTCAGCCCAGGAAAATTGAGTCTGGTGCCTTTAAATACAACTTCTTTGGAGATTCCTAAGAATGTAGAGGACTTTCCAAAAATGTCATTTGTAAAGTTTTGCCTTTTTTTTTTCAAGTGCAGTGCTGCCAAATATTTTTACCACTAAAGAAGTGCTATTTCAGCTGCATTTGAGGAGAGTAATAGTAGTAGCTAATGGCCTATTCAGTTAATCATAGTTATTCACTCCCTGGAAATGCCTCAGAATATAATAAATGTTTTGTTTTCTTTGTGGACTCTTAAATTACAGGCATTATATAATACACATGATATATAACCTATCAGTATGAATACAAACTGAATCCAAAACCACTCCCCTAAACTAATTCTAATATTTGGAGCCTCCAAAGAAAGAATAATGCTGTTGTTACCCACCGAGCTACTGAAATAGCACTGATAGCAGGGTAAAAAATGGCTATAAAGAAAGTTCTGGTTTAACTAAAATGTGGCTATTTGTCATCCATTTACAGAGATCTGAAATAACTATTACAGAACATTTTTTAAACAAAGAAAACAAGAAACATGCTCAAATAGCTGAACCGCATACATCCTTTCCTAAAGGGGAAAAAGGCTGCAAATGTAGGGTCACATTTTGGCCCATAAGAGACAGACCAACCATAAAGTTTTCACTCAGAGACCAATATGCTCATTGGGTGTTCTGCCAATATAGGATTTGTCTTGTTCACCTCTATTTTTACACTCGCATAGGTTGTAGAAGTTCCTAGCAGACTTAGCTCTGTTTTGTTCTCTGCTCAGGGAAGATTATATTTATTGTGCTGCATGTTGACTACCCGTCACAAGGGCAAGGTCGTAGCTGGTTACACCTCATCTCTTTGTGGTTGCCATTATACTGATGAGCCGCAGCACCCCTCATGGTTTCTTCAGGAAGTTTCTCCCAGACATATTTTAAAAACGTGCAGAATACGCTTTGAAACAATGTTAGGCTCGAGAGCTCAGAGCGGGCCGTGGTCTTTAGTTGCAATTGCTTTGCAGAAAGGAGTGGATTACCTGCTCATAAAAATACTCCCCTGACTACTTCAAGGAGTGAAGGCAACCTCCAAAACAGTCGTCTTTTGGCTTCCTGGATGCAAGAACTGCTCCATGAAAGCACACAAAAGCTCAAAAGGCTTTCAAAATTAGAATAGCGACAAAGTTTGGTATTAAACACCTCTTTTATTTCTCCTGGAGAAATACTCAGGTATTTGCTGAAGAAGTAGTCTGGCAGGCCATAAAGTGGTACAAGACACTGCACAGGTGGTGGTGTTCTAACTTATAACTACCCTTTTGTAGAAGAACTTTTAAGAACTTAGAGACGAAAGGAAAATGAAAAGAGAGTGATTATAAACCAAGAGATTTCATTATTCCTATGAAAGGAAGAGCAGATAAGCTAGAGGCGTGCAGGGAATGCAGCCGCGGCCAGCTCCAGGGACTAATCCAGGTTGTCCTCAGGCAAAGGCGACTCAAGGTGGGAAGAGTTCAGATGAGAGGACAAGTTTACAGAAGGGCAGCGCTAGAGACACAGCAGCAAATTAAGCCAGTGCAGAGTAAGTGAGCAGTACGCTATACCAGGAGGTATTTAATTACTTTAAAGTCCCAAAGGAGTAATTTAAAAGGTACTGGTAAGTACATATGGCTTAGCATGTTGGGCGAACTGCGAAGAATTCACCATGCAAAGACACAGGGACAAGCAAGAATACACAATGGAAGAAAAAAGCCTGCAAATGTGTTAGAAAAGGAAATGCAGCATCGAACAACCTTGCTAGTTCAAAATAAGCTCTGCCTGAGAGAAGTAGCCGTACTGCTACCGCCAGCTGGAGCTTCACACAAGCTAATTTAGCATCTGAGTGTTGCCTTTGGTGGCTGAAATGTCAGTTACCTTGGGTCATCGCGCATCGGCACAGTGACGAGCGAAGTTTGACTATGTCCTACAACGTAACTGCTGCTTGCTCACCAGAGAGGTGGGCACAACCAGACAAAGACCTTTCATCAGGTTTCTCAAAACAAACTAGTTGCAATTCTGATGCCTCATGTATTTAAGGATCTGTTACTTTGGTGATAAAAAAGAGATTTGTAAAATCTGATGTGATCTAAAACTGGGTGAGGTTGCAAGCAGTTTACAAGATTGGATTAGAATTCACCATGATTGCAGTATTTTGGAAAAATGTTCTGAAATTAATGCATTAACCCATAACGAGAAGTGCAAATTACCACAGAAGGATAATTCAAGTGCACAAGTATAGAAAGGAGACTTGCTAGGCAACTGTACTACAAAAAGGATCTGCAGGGGAGTTATAGTGGTCTATCAGCAAATTATAAATCAGGATGATATCCAGTTGCAGAAAAAGGCAGCGTGATGTATATTCACAGTAATACTGTAAACAAATCAAGTAATTATTCTTCCCCTACCGGCAGTGGCAAGGCCCTGACTGCATTGCTGTGTCCAGCTCTGCCTACCGGGCTGTTGGAGGAAGGAGACAGTTGGACGGAGTCCAGGTAAAAGCCACAAAAAAATGATAGCAGAAGTAGAACTGGGAAGGTTAAAAGAATTAAGATTGTTTAGTCTAGAAAAAGCGAAGACCAAGAGAAGACATTTAAAATACGTAAGAGTTTGTTATGAGAAGAGGGCGGTGACTCATTGTTCTCCATGTCCATCGTGCATAGGCAAGTGGGGAATGGCTTTTTAACACAAGGACGATCAGCCCGGCAGTGGTTGATCTACAGGTATTACATGTAATGCTGTCACAGGAAGCGATGGCAGCGATTGAGACAAACACCTGTCAAGATGAGGAGAGGTATGCTTGATCCTCCCTGAAAGCAGGTGACCAGCACTCTGCATGACATTCCATCCAGCCTTACGCCTCCTGCTCAGCCACAGAAACAAGGCACAGATCAAAGTTTTTCATCAAAGACACTAAATATCACGATGCGCAGGACTGCCATTTGTCTTGAGGTGCTTGCCAGGAAGGACAGGGCCTGCAGAACAAGGGACAGATCTCCCAAATCCATTTAGCTAATTAATTCAATTGGCTGGGAGTAGCAGAGGGCACCCGTTCCGTCACTGCTGTATGCTCTTTTACTTAGCATGCTCATGCCCAGTCATACCTTTATTTGCTCCACCTTTGCTGCCAACAGCCCTTTTCACTGGTTTATAGGGCCTGATATGGAGTAATTAGGTATACACGGCTGTGTGGCCATTGGATAAGTGAGTTGAATAGGCTTTAAAAGAAATGGGCAGGGCTGAGGCTGTAGCTATGTCCGGCAGGGACCGGGCTAGTGATTAAGGTGGTAGCCTAGAGAAGGCTAATGGTGTGCAGAGGAAAAGTGGTGACACACCAAGAGCTTGTGCTGTGGAGATTCCTGCTGGCGGCTGCCGGTGCCGAATCTCTGCCGGGGCGGGCGAGCTGTTGTGCCGTGCCAGGGCAGTGTACCGCAGGGACCAGCTGCCCCAGCCACCAGTGGGGTTGTGGTTCACAGCTGGTTGGGAAAATAGCATCAGAAATCCCAGTATGACAGGGAGAGGGGAGGACAGCCTACATCAGGGGAGCGTAGGAGGCAAGGCCCTCAAGTTCTGCTGCCTCTAGAAGAGTCTAAGGAGTCTAAGGAGTAAAGATCAGAGAAAAAGGGTGTGAAAGGTCCTATTCCCTCACAGAGGGGTGAGCCCAAGTGTGCAGACCCTTGAGGCAGCTTCGCCATGTGTTTTCACAACAGGTCTCCTACTAGTAATATTATTTATTTTGGTGGTGTTAAGAAGTGTAGAATTGAACTGAAGTTAATGGGGATTTTCCAAAATTAAACCACATATGAGCTGGTGAGTGGGGTGCATCGATTCACAGAGGAAGCGGCTGCACAGCCAGAAGGTGCTGTTGGGGTTCGTGTGCGGGGGTACGGCGTGGTGCTGCCGGGCTCCTCCACAGGTTTTTCCCAGTAGCACAGTCACACACCCTGTGCCTGACAACAGCGCGTCTGGCTTAAAGTGCCATGCCTTGATTTAAAGCTTTCCCAGCACAGCAAATCCATTTTCCAAACTACAGCCTGCACAGAGTGCAGAGCAAAACATTTCCACTTTTCTTGTCAGTGTTTCAACCTTAAACAAAATTATAAAAACAAACTACTCTCCATTAAAAAAAATTAAAATGGAAAGCAATGCAAACATAACCAGAAGTCTCCTCTTACACTTCATCACTTGTAAAGACTGGATAATGTACTTTGTACACTGAAACTCTCTCCTCACATGACAACGCAGACTACAGCTCTTGCCCTGGGAAAATCAATTTCATGGATAAATGGGATTAAATAGATCCTGTCAATTACTCAGTTGTTCTTTCTCCTTTCCTGTCGAGCCTAACAGGTTTCTGAAAAATTTCCTCAGGTTAGAATGAAAAAGTAAGTTCATACTTCAACCATTTTTAATGATGATTTACATGATTTTCCTGGTATGATGTCAAAATTACTGTAATTACATTGCTTTTTACTTACATATGTAGACAACTAAGGAGACTTAGTTCAGTTTACAGAAATGCAGATTTGGATGTTTTAATGGTCGCTGCAGGGGAAAAAAACAATATAAAAGAAATAGTACAATACTGATACAGAAATGTTTGTAACGCAACATCCTAGTTACCCTCTATTCCTTTTCAAATGTACTGAGGTATCATTAACAGTTTATTGCCTAATGCCCTTTAAAATTAATTTAAATTTAACAGTTGTTTTCACCCTTAACCACTTCTGGGGGGTGAACCTGTAATTCTAGAAATGACCAACAAAGCAACACTCATAAGAATTATTTTCTCCTTTGATTCCCCAGTCACTCTAGAGCCTCTGCAGACTGCATTTGCATGGGTAGTGGTGACTCATGAAGAATAATAATTCTGAAGGTGAGTTCTCTATGAAACGATGCAGCTAAGTGGGACATCATCCATTTCCAGAAAACGCCTGCTTTTCTTCATTTTGTAAAATTGCCCTATCGGGCATCTGCTTTAGTCTCTCCACTGAATGCTGGCACCAGCTAAACGCTATGAATGTAGTAAATATTTCTTTTTCTGCTATATCTCACGTAATCGTTAGATTGCTGCAAGTTGAACAATTATTACAGACATTTATGGTGACACAAACACTGAAGAAACTATGCTAACTAGGGACTGAGGATACAGAAAAGAAACATGAGGTTCCAAGGAAAGAAAAGTTGCCTGTAACTTCCCAAATTACATGAAAGCATCCTCGTCTTTCTTGAACAGTTTGGTCAAAATCTCCCTGAAAGCACAGAGGATGTTAAATAAGAAGGCATCACAAAACTTCCCATTACCAGTAATGGCAGTAGGGCCCGAGTCTGTTCCTAGCCCTTCTCTTATGAAACCTAACACACACATGCAAAAAAGTTCCTCAGCTAAAAGACCATGCTGAAAACAGATGACAGAAAGAACTGAAAAAAGGAAATACTGCTATCATCCCTTCACCATGAGTGGAAAACCAAGACACTGAGACATGAAGCAATTTGTTCAGTATCACAGTGAAAGCTACAGTAAGCCACGTGAGATCTTAACTTCAGAGCACTCAGTCCAGCTCCCATTAAACTGTAATTCATGCAATAGATAATATTGCTATGAATAAGTGATATTTACAAGACGGGGTGTCGATACAGATAGAAATGCCGGATTCCCCTGACTTTTCTGAAACCATATTGTTGATGTGTTTAAATGAGAGCCCCAGATCCCTTCCAACCAGAAATAAAGCAAGGACACTTCTCATCTGAAATGGGGAGCGCATGGCATGGAAACAGGAGCGTGTTAGTCAAAACGTTCAGGTGATAAGATACAATAAGAAGGAGAAAAATAATGGTGCAATGAAGGATCAAGGTCTACGGAAGTTAATATTGTACTTTACTCCGATCTCTGCAAAACAAGGAGAAGGAAGAAGGAATTTACAGAAAAGCAGCAGGCACAATACTCTAACCATCACCACAAAATTCCGTTCTTTGTGACTTTACTGGTTTGTTTTACAAATATCTTAGCATGAGAGCTTGAAAGATAAAATAGCACATTTGTAAACCTGGTCATGATTAAAAAAGAATATAGCATTTTTTGGCATTGTACTTCAATTCAACCAATTCAAGTTAAAATCTTTGGACACAAAGTTAAGTACTGGCTTAAGTGCCCCAAGAAATGAGGTGATGATGTGTGCAAGAGCTGGGCAGCTCAGGAATAAAGAGAAGCCTGAACAAAAGAGACATTACACTTTGTGGGAAGAGACAGGAAAATCCAATATATTTTTAAGCACGCACAGAATGCTTATTCTGTGATAATCTAACCCTAGATAGTCTGATTTCACCACAACTACCAGGAACTATCACGCCTTTTGATTAAAAATCCTCTTTACTTCCCAGATGCAATTCCATCAGGATTTACACCAACCTGCTGGGGAACAAAATTTGTGTCTTTGAAAACTTGTGCTTTTATATAGTGCTCTGTATCACATTCAGGATGACCAGATGCCTCAAGGAAAGGGAACGATGGACTTGCATAACCTTGGAGACTGAAATTATTATTTTATCTTTAGTACTTAAGGCCCAATTTCCATGTCTTGTAATTGATTACTTTTCACAGTTATACAGTTAGAAGCTAAAGAAACCTGACAAAGGTAGAAGCATTCGTTTCCTGTGCTGAAAAAAAGGATTTTTCAAGGGCAAAGAATATAAAGGCATTTTCATATCCTGCAAAGCAAAAATAATCTATTATGGCAGAGAAGTCTCTTTTTTGATGTGATGACATTGATTTTTGGAGGCAACTACAATGCGGCTTTGTTTTGTATGGCAACTTCCGTACAAATCATGTCTTTGCTTTAGTCTTCTTTTGTTTAAACAGTGCAGTAATTCAATAATACAGTTTCAAAGTTCATCTAAAATAAAAGGAGATAAGAAGACAAATTAAGGATGTGCCGCTATTTACACTTACATCCTGACTGTCCAATAGGGACTTAAAAGTGCTGTAAATTTTAGTCTGTTTAAAAGAGTCAAGCTAATTATCCTATTGGACTAAAAGCTGTCAGACACCAGGAAGACGGCAATTAAAGCTTCAAGGATCTTGGTGACGAGTTATTTATTCAGACACTACCTGGGCTTATGGACACTCATTTGTAGATATTAAAATATGGCTTAAAACACATAAATAAAACATCACTAAAGTCTGTCTCAGTTAAAAATCTTGCAGCCTGGAAAGCGTACTTGCTTTGTGAAGACCTAATTAGAAGCCAAGGAAGGTATGATCTCTCACACTGCTAATGAAAAATCTGCCTTCTGCTTCTATCAAAAATGTGAAGTCCCGCTGAAAGCAGATGGGAGGAAGGAGAATCTCAAGGAAAGATTTGTGAAAGATAATGCAGAGTATTTCAGAGGATTAAACTCTATATGTGAAGTATTTTGAAACTCGCCAAAGGTAACTCCACCGTGTAAGAGCTCGCGGGTGGGAGGGTAGTTCCTGTATAACATTTTCCTAACTTTTAAGATGAAACTTAGGAAATCAACCCAGTTCCATGAAATGTCATTTAAAAAAAAAAATTGAATAGCATTGCACATGCTAGCATAGAAAAAAATGATTTCATTAGAAAAACAAAACAAAACAACAAAGTCTTACAAGCTCATCTACCTTGAACCACAGCATCAGGAAAACAGAAACCTGGGAAACAGAAACATGAGCTGAACAAAAGGACAATCTAGTGGTGTGTTTTAACATATTAGACTTCAAAACTTGTCGCTGCTTTATCAATCTTGCTTACACCAAGTAAGCAAATGATCAAGTATACATAAGTATTGTTTTTAAACTCATCTTTCATTTTTTACAAGTGTTGTTTACATTATTTTCTGTTTCTCCATATTCGACTTATTCATCCCTTTTCATGGAGGCACTACTGCAGCTATGCACTCACACGTGCTTAAATTTAAGCACGTAAGAAATTCCAGTTATTCTGATCAGACTAGTCACATTTTATGTGCTTTACCGGATTAGTATCTAGATTCTTAAATTTCCTATTCATCATGAAAAGGAGTGGTTAAAACAAACAGCACAATGAATGGGGGAAGCAGTTCAATCCACTTTTCAAAGTATTAATGAGAAATCAAAGGCATTTATTATTATAACAGTTAAAGCACTGCTATGTCTAAATGAGCACTCTCACAGCTGGTCATGTCTCCAATGGACATATTCCAACGGATTATTTTTACACTATCTCTTTTTGTCAGTGTTGCCCTTCAACCTCTTCAGATATGGTTTGATCCTGAAAACTGTCAAGGATGAAATAAAAGTGTACAAAAGAAGGCAGGAGAGCTTTAAACTACACACCATATTTAAGTCATTTTTAATTATTGCTTTCCAGAGGTCACTATTGAAACCTTAGATGCACGAAGCAACTGTGCAATCAATAGCTACCAGAAAAACATCCATCCCATTCGCCACCAGCTTACGCATGAGATAAATGGAAAAAACATGCTATCTGCTCCATAATAGTAGCATAATTTGAACTGGCAGTAACTGGTCATAATTTTTGCTGAATTCATCGACCTGCGCCCTGACAAGAAATGGTCTAGTAATTTTCAAATCATCTTCACTGGAGGAGAATCTAATCTAACCATAAATACTTCATGTTGACTATATTCTACCACAAGGTGATTCTCCTATCTACCTGTTTATATACTTGGGGCAGTATACTTTTTTCCCTGTTACTAAAACTAACTTTCTGCTCTCTTGAAATGAGTATGGACAGGCACTGATCATGAGGCAGAGGCGACAGCTTGGACTCAGCCTCCCTTGCTGGTTTGAGGGGTGCCTTCCTCACCCCTCGGGGGGCTGGCTGAGCAGGACGAGCGCCTGCTCCTGACACCAGAGCTGACAGCCCTGTGCATCACAGGAAATTAGCGAGTGCTTCATTAGACATCAAGCAGGAATTTGAGAAACAGGTGAGGAAGACACCTTGCCAGCCCGGGAACAATTTCTATCATAACTAAGGCTGGCTCTCCATAGCGATCTCCAAGTTAATGTAAGTTAGTGTCTCTAGTCGTGTTGGCAATGAATATTAAGATATGCTTTAGAATTGTAAAGTTTTGTTAGGGATATAGAACATGCTTGGAGCAACGATGGGGAACCGCGATGCCCTCATAACCACAAAACCACCAATAATTCAGACTCTTTTGCACGTCAGTTGTTTCCATACTTTCACAGGCAATTTCATATTTGCAGAATAACAGCATAAAATACGAGCATTTCATAGAAGGCACACATAGTTCCTGCTCTCAGAATCTCATCCCCTTTCTAGGCAGTAAAATGTTTGCCATGCTGGAGATTGAGAATTGGATATAAGAATAAGTAATTTTGTTGACTCCTTCCAAATGATACTATGATTTCTCCTGGGCATCTCAGATTTTTATAAGCACCCTAAAAGAAAGATAGGAAGGCTGTAAAATAAAATGAGAAGCAGCAGTTTTTTCCAGGTTTGTCAAGTTGCCAGGAGAGCTGCCTCTCAGCAGGACGAGTGTGAGATTTTGTGTTTCAGAGAAACTCCTTTGGGAAACATCACCTTGCTGGAGCTTTGTTACAGGCATGCCCGCTGGTGGATGAGCAACTGTAGGGTGGGTGGTTCATAACCTAATGATACAAACACGTGAAAAAGAAGTATTTTCTTGATACTTGAAGCATCTTCAAGAAAGCTGAACTTTGGAAACTGATACTATGCACTGAGCAGTACACCCTCCTCTGGAAATCCCCCGAGAAAGCTTGCGCTTCACTCTGACAGGAGAACGTTCTGCACTGGCGTTTACTTGGCCAGCAAAGAGGTGGACAGACGACTTCCTCATTGCTTCCCACCCCACCGCTCTGGCAGCTTGTGCTTTCCCAGGACACCCCACATATCAAACAGGGGCGATGGAGCTGCCGAGCAGCCATATCCACAGCACGGGCACATGAAGCAGGAGAGCAGCCACCGGGCTGCAGGTGCCCCTCCTGGTGCCGTGGCCTGACATGAGGGCCCAGGAACCTCAGGTCTAGCATTTACAGTGGCAAAGTAAATTTACATGGAAAAATAAAATTACCTTTAGAAAGACTGTTTAAGTTGAAATTATTTTAATTTTTGTTTTTAAGTTATTTAAATGGGTGAAAGAGTATTTTGATGATTTATTTAATCTTGTTCTCCATTTGTATTTTTTGTGTTTTGGGTTTTTTTTTCCCCTGTAGCTCGGTTTACTCTTACTAAAGCAACCACCTAAACCTACTGATTTGGAATTAAATAGAGCCATTATATTTTTTGCTGAGAGGATATAGTATATCAACATACATTTGTTTAGCAACAATATTGTTTAATACATATTCAGATCTTGATTTCTTATATTTAAGAGAATCATAAATATTATGTATCTTATTTCCACAGTGACAATTTTTAGTTATCTTCAATCCTCACCCTTTGAATCTATGAACAGTCGTTATTTGTAAACAATACTTGAAGACCTAATCAAATTTCCATTTGCTTTGTAGTCACCTATGTAATGAAGTTTGCCTTTTCCTTTACCCAGGCAACACAGTTTTCTTTGGTACATCCTTCATCTGTGACGTGAACTGTACAAAAGCCCATCTGTCTCCTTACTCCCCTGCCTCCACTGCGGAGAGTGTCCTTTATGCTCTCCTGTTATACACGTTGCTGCTGTGCTTCTCCACCAGAGCAGCTGTTTTTGAAGCCATCCCACTTGCCACCTCCCCAGTTACTATTCACTAAACATTCAAACGCTGCTTCTCTTCTGTCTCAATGGGAGCTGAAAATCTGGAAGCTGGGAGACTTTTCCTTCTCTTGCTACAAGAGGAATGCAGAAGGAGAGGTCTTGACAGGAAGAAGGGACCACGGGAGATTTTACCATACTGACATGCCCTCAGTAACACGGTGGCCAGAAGGTAAAGGAGTAGAAAAATCCAAGATGGACATGCAACAATATGAGGTTATGAATGACACAGCTGCTACCCTTGGCTCCACACACGGAGGCTTGTCCAGATGTGCGTGCTGGACCTACTGTGCTACCCTGATAAAGGTAATTCAAGCAGCAACCAAATAGCACAACCTCTACCAGATCAACTCTGGGTATTGCTGCGTGGAAAGTACTCTTTGCACCTCCTTCACACAACTGATTCTTACAAGAGGAAAAGAACTGAAAAAATGCCTCTTTCCTACTGTTTGGGACAAATTAGGATTTCTGCTGTTAGGGTCAGTGAAAAAATCTACTAGCCTGTTTTTTTTAAGCAACAGTTTTTTAAAAAAGATATTATTGAATCTGTATTTGACAAGACTTCATGCCCATGTAAAAACTGAAAGTGTATTTATAATCTAAAAGCCCAAAGAGGTGTAAAACCAGATTCTCCTTTACTTCCTTTCTTTAATTCCCAGTAAAGAACATACTTTAATCTTTACTCTGTAGCTGCAGAGAATACTACAATCACATTGTTCTTGGACAGAGTGAGAAGATACTCAGTGTAGTATGGGAGAAGAAACCAGAAAGAATTGGAACTTCAGAGGAGAACCGCAAAAGATACTGATAAAGAGATGAGTAAGAAATTAGTCATAACGAAGGTTATCACATGAAAATCTCTAGTTTTCTGGCATTTCTTTTCACATATCCGCATTATAACAGTAAACCCATGGGTTGCTCTTGATGCATTGAGTACAAAGCACTGTGAAAAAACTGAAATACGAAATCCAACTAGCATTCCAATGCATTAAGGGTAACACTGGACTAAGGAAACCAACCTAGATAGAACACTCTCATGAAGGCAAATTTCAGCTGATCCAAACTGTACTCAAACTAACATTATTATGAACGAGATTAAGATTTTCATAAAGCAATGCAGACCTCAAATCACTTGCTCCTTTAGATGCAAACCTCCTTTCATCACACACACCCCCACCACAGCAAGCCTGTAAAAATGAGATTGCTGGTGAGTTGGTACAAATAACGTTAGACTTCAAACTTATTGTACTAGCAACTAACCGCTCCATTTCCCTGCAGAACCCATGTTGTTCTGTAAGAACAGCCCCCAGAGTCAGAGACATCACAGGCTTTAGCTACCTTACCGGAATCTGAGCGTTCTTTGAGGTAGAAATGGTATTTATCCGGAAAAGAAAGAACTGCCGGCATTATATACATAATGAGCTGCCTACGCCACTGGTTTCCAGCCTGTGCATCCCAGACACCAATAGGCTATAGTTTAGAGCGCGGAAAGAAGTACCTACGGCAAGCAACCCCCGCCACAAGTACACTGAAATTTGCTGTTTAACATTAAAATGACCGATTAACTTCAAAACACTTTGAGGGATCTCAGCAGGCTGAAGAAGCTTCAAAACTTGATTTTGGTATCTGGTGTAGACTCAATATTCTCTAAGGCTGGTTTGACATTTTCCTACCTCTACAAGGACAATCAGCTGCGGTGTGAGAGGAAGAGCATAGGACAATGTCTGGAAATCCACAAGAAAAGATTTTTAGGGCAACTGCAGTTTTGGGTTTTAGTTTTTGCCTAAGAGCTACAAAAATAAGACTCAGCTGGAATGATGAAAAATTTTTCTTACAAGCAGTAATGCAAAGAAATTTTTTTTAAAGCTTTCAGGTGCAAAGTAAGACATTCAGTTACAGCGTAGCACAGCTAGAAATGAGTTTGGCCTGCGAGAAATAAGGAAAAACCAAGTTGTATTTGGCACAACGATGTTGATTCCAACAAGATGCTGGAAAAACAAGATATTTTTGAAAAAAGTTACAAATAGGAGAAATTACATAGCAGAACCATTTTAACAGGAAATTGAGCTAATGAGTGTATTTCCTTGAGTTATGGCATGCTAATTCACAGACTTAGGCACTTGTTCTAAAACCAAGCATTAGAAACTTAGCCAGACATAAGAGTAAAATTAAACACAGGACAGAAGAGCTTCACCGTGGGACAAAAAAAATCCTTCAAAGTGGTGTTATACAACCGTATCATACTGATGATAAATGTATATTAATATTTATATTGTGAGACTAAACTACAGATTATCTTTCCCTCTTTTCCTTAAGATAATTTTTACAGAAATTAAACTAGGGCCACTTAGTAGCCATAACCATACGGTCCTACCTGTTAAATTTATGAAGACTCCTTTTATGTCTCAGAAAATAGTACCTGTGATGTATTTTACATTAAGGTACTGCCACTATATATCAAATGTGTTCATGTTTTCAATATACTCGTAGTGAATGTGTTATTATTGAGTACTAATACATAGATATAATGTTCATGTTGTACGATATATTCACGATCGCAATATAGCCATTGTTAAAACAGAGTACATAAAGGTAATGATTTCATTAAGAAATCTTTCAGATGAGTGTCATAAAATACACGCTACCCATTTTGAGCAAATTTGTAAGTGATTAAAGCCAAAGGACTGTCTTACTCATTCAGCTTCATCATATAAATGACCAACACTATGCAGAAAAACTTTTAAAGCATTCATAGTATTTCTCAGAGGACTGATGTTAGACACTGGTGTATAGCTGAAAATGGAAGATTACAGCTACCTCCCCGTTTCTGAACTGTTGCAGTTGGTAGGATATGTGGATGGGCATCAAAACTGAGACATAAATGACACAGACAAGTGCTGTAACAGCTCTCCAGAAATGGCGAGACACCCACAGCCCTGCCGGGAGGGAGGAGATAGCTGCCAGGGGAAGGGAAACCCCTGTTGGAGAGACAAGATTTGAAGGGGGCTGTAACTGAGAGCTGCTGATCTTCTCCAGAGCAGGACTTGATTACCTGTCAGCACACTGACTTACTACAGCTGATAAACATGAACGGTCTAAAAACAATGGAAGTACCTATCTGCTGAGATGTGTCACATTATTCAGAAATATCAGAAACATATGAACATATTTACAACATTCCTAGTCTGAGAACAAGTTTTATCAGTATTTTACTGGGTTAGAACACTCCTATAATTGTGTCCGGAGAAGGATCAGATATATTAATCTAAATACAGGCAAGCCCACGAACATTATTCTACAAACAAAACTGATCTCATTGAAGGTCTGTGTAAATATAGGGGAATGATATACAAAAGATGATAGGATCAAAATCAACCTACTAAAAGCTGTGACAAATCTACAAAGCACTTCAAATCCTAGCCCCCCACATTAGGGCAGCCGGTTTTAGGTAAAAGCTCTTTACCCAGTTCTTTCCAGAGGCATACTTGGCCCCCTTCCAGACATGATATATTACATGGTTTAAAAAAAAAAAAAAAGTACTCAACATAATAAAACTTACCAAACAGTAGTTAAATACAGCACTTCTACATGTGGGGGAAAAAGAAAATTCTAAAGATAATGAAAAGCAGATTCCCTCAGCTACATTTCTTAACTGAGCTCTCCTGACCATGTTTCTCTGACGAATGAAACACAGTGTTTCAGGATCAAGCAGAGAAGAAGCACTCTTGACAAAAAGAGGCCCAGGACTTGTAAAAGGAAACTAACTTTTTAAAGTTATCTAAGTCCTTGAACTATTTTGTAATGGGCCAGATCAGACAGAAGCTGGAGTTAGTAGGCAGCGCTAGCTGGTGGGAGTGGGAAGGGAGGGTGGCAGCCGTCAGCAGAGCCTCTGTGCTAATGCAGACTAGTGTCAGGAGTGTTTTTGTTATGGTCAGTCAAAAAAGCAGAGAACTATCTAACCATCAACTTCCACAGACCATTCTCATAAAATATCATGGGGATAAACAACTAAGATTCACCAACATTTTTTATAGTAGGCTTTGATCTGTGAAAATGATGACTCTGTAATTCCTGTTAATCACGGCAGGTATTTAAAGGCTGAGTGTGTAGGAACATTACCCTAAGCCTGGCATACAATGGAGGGGAAAAACTACCCCCAGTTTGCACGTACACGTGTGAATTGGATGGAAAACAGTACACTGAAGCACAACAGTGAATTATTTCGAGAATCGTATTCAAGTCATATAGTACCTCACCGGAACAGGGATTAGGAGAGCCCTGGTTTCTGCGTATCAACACAGTGGACTGTGAAGAAACAGCTAGGACTAAGTGTGTTCTGCGCACCCTCTGCTGGCTTCACAGCAGCAAGCAACCACAGCTCAGGAAATAAATTTAGTAAAGTAGAAGCAAACTCTGGGGAAGAAATGCTATCTTAACTGCAAGCAATAGTAAAAAGAGATACCAAAATTACTTCTGAAAATTAGAAGTAAATATTTGCTAAACCTTTTTATTTTGCAATTACAGAAAGAAAATCAATTACTGGGTAACATCCCTGGCTCAAAGATATTTGTTACAGGTTGCAGATTACTGGCCCTATGTTTCTACTGTAGCTTCTTAATAGTTGCTTAAGTCTACCTGTATTTTCCAAAAACACTTTAAAATAAGCATTTGGTTAGATTCCAGTATTCTGTTCTTTTTCGAGAGAACAAGTCAAATAAACCCATCTTAAAGATCTCAGCAAATAAACTGAAATCAGTGATTAGGTTTTGGGTTTTTGTTTTCTTTTTTTTTAAAGTAAGCCAGATATTTTCCTACCAGCTATTTCAGCTGTTTTTCATTGTGGTTTCTGTCAGACTAAGACAGATACCCTACTCTCATAAACATAGGATTCAATATTTCTTGTTTTCAGAATAACTTTAACATAGCTTTTACAAACATCATGGCCTGCAATGATGGTTTCTCCTTAGTCTACAAGACTCCTCTTGGCTGTTCACAGGGTTACACGTGAACCTCCATGGTCTGTAAAGCTGGCATAACCCAAATTCTTGCATGTTTGAAATTACCAAAACCTAAAGCAAAACAAAATGCCAAAGTGTAACAGCATTAACCCTCAACAGGAGCCAGCTAGTTAGGCACCAAATTTATAACCAAGTGAAAACACACATAAACCCCAGTAACTTCACTTAATATCCCTCAACAACCCTTTAATTTCACAATTCTTCAAACTCATGGTAATCTCCCTTTGGTCATTACCGACACTTCTAAAAATGTATTTAATCAGCACTAAAAGACTACAGAAAGGACTATCAAATCTCAAGTTCACTGCATCACTAACAAAATCAGCAAGTGCCTAGAAAATGTTTTAGAACGTGCAACATTTTGCATCTTTGTGTGAGGAGCTTCTATACTGTTTAATTAATTTTCACAAAACCAGGATCTCTTGAAAGAAAAATCCCATGATGCTCTGTTACATGACAGCTTGCCTATGGATTTGATTATGAAAGTGTTCATCGTTTCAGAGTGCAGAATAAAATATTGCATTGTTAACCACGGGTAAGATGACTGAGTGTCAAAGACCTCTCCTGTTCCTGCACACAACTCACTCCTCAGTCCTGCCAGAACAGAATTCCTGTGCTATTCTGCTGTTGCCTGGCTGCTCATTTTTGCATCCTCCTCTCACTCCATTATGTTGTGATACACTCAGATGGAAATAAATGCAGAAAACATTTTTGAGAGAAGAAAGTTAATAAACTACTAATGTATTTTTTCAATGAGCACAGTGCACATAGACCCAATGTACAGGGATACAGGATACAAAGAATAAAGGATAAGAGAGAAAAGAATAAAGAGAAACTAATTCAAATTTCTTATGCTGCAGTCTGTACAGCCAGAACATGTGTTTGTTTATAAAAATAATTGGGATCCAAGAAAGATTTAACTGCCACCTGAAAACAAGAAATTTAATGGCACTGGTATAGACTGTAGGACCCTCACTGTATCACTTGTGATAAGGTGTAAACATCACCCCTGTAAGCAGGGGGTATGCAACTCCTCTCACCGTTACTGTATTTGACTAGCTCTATTTCATGCAGGGGAGAATTAAATAGTGAAAGAGCAATAGTGTTTTGTGCTTAAAGAGACCAAAAAAAGGTGCACGTGGAAGGGAGCGTTTGCCTCATGTCACAGGCAAGACCTAGCAATAGCCAGTACATGCGCACTTCACAGGTAGCAGCAGGGTTGAGAGTTTTGCTTGGTACTGCAACTGGCTGGAACCAATACGTTAGAACTGGGCACACTTCACGACAGGGACAGCCCGCTGCCAGCCTTGTAGCTCATATAAGGTCCCTGAGCCCCAGTACAGATCATAGTTAACTAGGGGAGCAACTCACCCAGCTGCCATTCTCATCTTCCTACCTCCAAGGGCTTGGGGCAAAGGGGGGTTCAAAAACTGAGTAAGGTGTCCTGGCAAGGCAGGCTCACTCTTTTCGCATGCTCCTCTCACTGCACATACCCTGAGGGGCTGCTCTTCAGAGAAGTTGTAAATGATGCACTGGACCTTCCCTCCTAAGGAGGTGAGAAAGTAGGCTGCAGTGCCTGGCTAGACACCACTACTTTATATGTGGGTGGCGAAAGCATAAAGAAATAGCAAGAGTATAGAGAAACTGTTCCTTCAAAACCCATCAAAACTTCACTTTCAGACTGAAGACACTGGAAACCATGCTTCAATAATCAGGTTTGAAATGCTCACTGCAAAGAGCCTTTGCCAAAGAAAAGAGTGAAAATACAAATTAGGGAAGTATTTTGTCACTCCAGTAGAGTTTGTGCCAAAAGGAAACACACCAAATTTCCTATTTCAAACTCTTTAGAAATGGACAACAATGGCACCAGAAGGATTCAAAAGACCACTGGAGGAGACCTAAGAACATCTTGGTTAGCAACAGTGATGACGATGGGATGTAGCACTTTTGTATCAGCTGTTACCAAGCATGGTCAAGACCACACTAGGAATGGGAAAACAAATGCAAGTGAGCAGCACATTTGAGGTATCCACCTACTGCTAGTATTTCAGAAGGTGAGACCTAGAAGTAGGAATCACACGCCTATAATATCTTCGGATACAATTCTGTTTCAGAACAATCCAAACAATCACCTAGAGTGGTTTAATCATCTCTCATCTTTCTTGCTTGTAGCAGGGTTCCTTTCAAGTAGAGCACCTGGCTCACAAATCTGTCTTGGCAGCAACGATTAACTCAAAAAGCTTATTAGTTAAATTCAAATATTTCTCCTATGTATAAATACTAGCCATGTGACAAAGTTCAGTATAAAAAGACTGTCCTGATGCCTGCTGTAGGAATATTGTTATTGTGGCTCAGGCAGAAAAGAAAACCTTGATCCCCAGGTGAGTGGGAGCCTTGTGTCTATGTGGCTGAAGACTAGGCCACCCTCGAGGCGACCGCCCATGCACCTGTACGGCACAGCAGCTTGCCTGGACCCGTTGGCACTCCCTGCGTCACCTCACAGCCTGAGATGAAAAGCTGTGGCAGGTCGTTTTTCCAGCCAAGTGCCAGAGTAATTAAGGCTTTGTCTGTCACAGTCCCCCAGAGCACCATTTTCTACAGTATGAGCCCGGGAACTTTATACTCTCATATAACAAAATCGATCACCAAGACCAAACCTTTCCCACGTATGCAGCAATATTTTGTTTCACTTTACTTAAAAAAAAGATCCTAACCACCAAATGGTTTAAAAATCTGGTGTAACCAACCACATGTTTCATAGCAAGCTAAACTTAGAACCCTAATTTAATATTTAGAATTTTAAATATTCACCTGATTTTCAGAGATGATGTGCACTTAAATCTATACGTGAACACACCCACATCTAACTTCGACTCCTTTGACATAGCAAGAGTGGAAGACAAAACAAAGATGCATCAGCTGCAGGAACAGCAGGACTGTAACACATACAGCAAGAGAAGAGCTCATACTGTACTTTGTGTTTCCTTTCATATGGTGTAGACTGCAAATACTACGGCTGGCCTTTCCAGAAGCTTCTATAAAATGGATACACACACACACACACATCAATAGTTCAACAATAATAAATCCTAATGCACTGTGCATCTTGCGGTATGTAGCTCAAGTCAATGCCAGACAATTACTGTAAGACAAGATGTGTCATTTCAAAGCTGTGTAAGATGCTTAATAGGTCCCAGTTTTGAAAAAAATTATACAAAAGAAAAACAATGAAATTTCTTGGGAAGGACCTCTAAGAAAATAATTTTCAAACAGATGGCTTTCAAAAAAAGCCAATCAGATGGTAAAACTAACCATAAATTAAAAACTTTCTAGTTCTCTAGCAGAGCTTCCTTGGGTCTATTTTCTTACCCATTAACACACCAGAAATGTTTAGAAAATTAATTGCTTTCACATA
This sequence comes from Phalacrocorax carbo, assembly GCF_963921805.1. Taxonomy (NCBI): domain Eukaryota; kingdom Metazoa; phylum Chordata; class Aves; order Suliformes; family Phalacrocoracidae; genus Phalacrocorax; species Phalacrocorax carbo. The sequence continues at coordinate 60,137,195 of NC_087515.1, read as the reverse complement.
TTTGTTCCTTCTGGATTTATGTTTGCTTGCTTTTCTGTATCAAGAGGAAAAAACGTTTCAAAAAAATTAATTCTCAGAGTTGGGAAAAGTGAAATTCTTCCTCATTTTCAGACAATTTGTTGGTTAAATTTCTTCACTGTGAATAAGAAAGACTAAAATATCTGGTGACAAGGAAAGGAAGGGAAAGGGGAAATGCAAGACCTTGGCCTTCACTACAGTGTGCAAGTGCTGCATGGGACACCTCCTGAGGTTGCTCTAATTGGTGCGTAACTTTAAGTTGCGTATCAGAGACAGCATAAACTGCTAGGTGGTGTGAAAAAATGCCATTTTAGTTACATTCTTGAACATGCTGGAACCAGACTATCATGACAAAGACATGTAATTTTGGATAAAAATTTTATTTCTTTTTTTTACATGTCATCCATTCTTATTTCTATTCTAGTTAATACAGAAATGTAAGAACTTTTCGTTGGAGAAGGAAATTTATTAAGGAGAGTTAGGCATTGCATTCTAAAATGAAATAAGAGAACTTTATTAACCTAGTGCATTCATTTTTCTTTAAATCATTTGAAGGGAAAAAATGCTATTTAAATAAAATACAACCTTTCAAAAAAGCAGTAAGTGGACGGGGAAAAGAAAGCTAGAGGACATAATGGATTCTAAACAAAGAACAGTGACCGTGTATTATAGGGCTGCTCTACGTGTTGCAGTGAAAAGACCTACTTCGAAAGTATGATCATCTGGGGGGAACCAGACGATAAGACCGATGTGTCTAAAACTAGCTTTAATTTGCTTGCTTTCTTTTCACTCCATGAATTTCCTAGCACGGGACTAGACAAGGACAGCGCTTGCATATACTTGAAATGTCTTTTGAAATTAAATTTGAAATGGCTTTCAGACATTTTGTACAATCTATTCCACCACACTCTCAGAATCTCAAAACAATCTTTATTAGGGCTGCCTGCTCATAAATACTTACACTGGGGAACAGAATTTGAAAGAAAAAAATTATCCCCTAGAAGGCTTTGGGCTTAAAGGGGGGGAGGAAATCAATGAAGCCAGAGCCAGCTAATCTTCTACCACCAGCTTTTCTAAAGGCCACTGAAGAAGAAACTGGGACACACAAGGCAAAGTGTTTGAAATTCTGGATCCAATGAAGCCAACAGAAATGTCCCACTGGTAAACCAGTGAGGCCATATATCACATACTGGTTTAGTACTAACACTGAAGCAGCATTATTTTAAAGCCTTGAGAAATAACATGAAAGGTAGTGTAATAATTTTCATCAAGAAAATTTTATTTTCTACAGATAGCAGAAAGCAAATGATTCTGTAGCTAGAACTTCCCAAACTGGGATACTGTTGTGAAACACACCCTTTTAACTAGAGATACTCAAAAGCAATCAGTAATTATCTCTGTACTAAGCAGACATTCCTCAACGGCGATGTTTCAGACTGATGGTTCACACAACTCTGTAATCTCCTCTTCTGATTTCTCTGATGGTCTTGCCCCAAACATCACTCCCAACTTCTCACTAGCTGTCTGTGTCTGTATCAGTGATGTAATACACATGATGTATTACATATTAGACAAAATACATAAGCATTAATGAGAATATCCTCTAATCAGTGTTCAGAGTAGAACCTGAACAAGGTCAGTGTTTGGACTGGGCAATAATACAGGCAAGGAACAAAAAAAAAATCTTGGATTTTATACTGACACCGAAGTTCAGCACATTCCTTGCAAATGAGGTAGTTCTTTATCATGCTTTTACGTACTACTTAAAAATATGCAAATAGGGATATCAGCTTTTGTATCAAGTTATTTCTCCAAGAACCTTTTAGTCTTACAAATCTTTACACTTTCCTGGGGTTTTGTTTTTGTTTTGTTGGGGTTTGTTTGTTTTTAATTAAGGTACAACCAACATTAAGAAAAATGCTCAGGGCTACTTAAAATTTTTGGATGCTTGCTTGTTAATTAGTCAGAATTTAATCAGAATGCGTGCATTAGCTTTTATTAAATCAAAAAAGAAAAAGAGAAAGGTTTATTCAAGATTTGTACCTGAGGTTTTACCTGATTTCAAATTGGGATAACAAGCTGTTGCCTCTAAAACAGCGTTATCTATCCACTGGTTTACATAATGATCCAACCTGTACAGCATTTTTGGTGTCTGCCACTTTCCCCTTTCCCATAGTAGTTCTGATCATGCAATGAGGATTGCAGGTGTAAAGCATGTATAAAGTGTACACACAGAAACTACAGACAGTATGTACACAAAAACTTAATGACTATATTTCAATATTTTGTATAAACAATATTTATCCTAACTACTTCAAGGTTTTACATTCTAATAAAAATATGGCTTGCCTAATTTTATCAATCCATAGAACTACAGCCTATCAAGTTCACATTTTTAATATGGTGAAATCTTAATTAACATGAAATTTGAGAAGATGCCATTATTTTGCTTTTAATAAATAACAAAATTCCCCATTAATCAGCAAGCATTTCAACTTGTTTTCAGTATTTTACTTTTGATCACAGAGAGCTTGAACAGTAAGGTTCCCAATAGTAAATTACCTATATTTGTAGCCATACTGTACACGAAATCTGTGAGTTTCAATGCAAAGACTTATGATTGCCTTGGATTTAAATAATTCAATTATGCAACTGAACTACATAATTCAAAGGTATTGCTAATTTGTGGCAAGAGGAATTCTGTGATGGCACCACTTGACAAAATAACATAATGCAAGCATATGAAAATAAATGAAAAATTAACTGGACAGACCAGTATAATTTTCAGTAAATGTTTTTAAAATTGAGTGTCCATTTATTATTTATGTATTTACACTACTGAAATGCCAAATGTTTTCTTGAAGAAAATCACTGAACCCAAAATTACAGTTAAAATTCTACAGACAAAAATCTATTGACTTTGTCCACATTCTTGTCCGAAGTTTGAAATACAAGCTCCTTTTCAGAGGGAAAAACTTAAGGCACACTTAAGACTGCATTTCACTGCATTGCTGAATGAGATCTGATTACCTCAGAAACAGCAGAAGTCTAAAGTAATTTTTCCCCTTGACCAACTGAAGTGACAATGATAAAGCTTCCTTTGACTAGATGACAGAGGATGGGTTTTTAGAAAGGACTTTAAGCAGCAGAATTATTTCTACTTATTCCTGCTGTTATCAGGAAAAAACTATATTTCTTATTTTCCCAGATGTAATTATAAAACTATCTCTCCTTTAGCGTGGAAATGACATTCAGATCCAAAGTCCCAGCACCTGTTGCCTATGTGAATCCTACTGACCTACATTTGAGTTAACAATTCTACATCCATTTAATATTGTTCACCTATTAGGATTTTTTTGCACTGGCTTGCACACAATTCTAATGCTCCAGTATACAAATCAATATGGCTGTGAATTTTACCTTAGTTTTAGAAACGCATCGAGCCATCTACCTTAAAGAATCTCACAATTTTTCTGCATGTTAAGAGAAAGCTTGATACATGCTAATGTGAACACATATCTGTTATTACGAAGATATGCATACACAAAATCATTCAAGAGGAAAATTGCACCACTGAAGCATTAAATCAGGAAGGAAAAAAAATGTTCAACTAACCTACCTACAGGTTAAAATACTCTCTCATCAGATTATTTTATTTTTTTTTTTTAGTAAAGCACAAAATAGTCCCTTGTCTGAGGGCGTTATTAGTATGATTTCATCTGGGAGGAAGAGGAGAAAATTTTAAATTAGCATTAGTGAGTTAACTTCAAAAGAAAAACTACAAAGTACCGAATATCATTAGTAGGCCAGTGACACCACTAATATCCCTGTTACTATGCAAGTGCTGAAATGCGCATTTTAAGCATCTTAAAAGGAGAAAATACATTAATCTTCAACTGCACAACATATCTTAACAACCTCTTGATTTTTAAGAGTGCACAGGCCACTAGCCCTTCCCCTCCTCTAATCTTTGGTAGCAGAGCATCCAAAAGATACTAAAAGTAGGATATTCAATAAGGCTACTACCCTTTTTCATCAAGTTCATGCAAGATATAAAGGAATTATTCCAAGAATTACAAGAATTATGACAAATACAATTTTAGAGTTTACCAACTTCAACAAAAACCCTATTAACAGACTTTCATACCATCCCATCACTGACAAGAATCACCTCTCAGATCCTATGCATATGTGCTGGAAGTTATTACTCTTAAAGAGATGTCTTGAATTTTCTTTTTTGTAGCTCTACTTGACTTTTCCTGACTATGAAATATCATATAATGCATTAATAAAATTCAAAATGGAGTACCCAAAGAACTTGTATAGACTTAGTGGAGCGAATAACGTCACTAAGAGGACCCTTCAAGGAGAAACTTACGTCTAGTTACAATTAAGAAAGTCTTGCAATATGATATTCTCTTTGCCCTTGCAAAGCTTCTGGTGATGCGAATGAATATAGTAAAGCAACAGGGTGGAAAGATGCTTTTGCCATTCTTGTTCAAACAGCTTCAAATTAAAAAAGAATATCCTGCCTTTATGCCTTTTAAATCAATCTCATCTACACAAGTAGATGGCTTCACAGTACATGCTTACTTGATAAAGCTCAGCACTTGAAAGGAAAATGTGACTAATGAAGAATTCAACAGTAAAAGAAAGATTCTTTCATTACCTGAATTAACAGTAACAAACACTGTGCTAGTTATTCTTGATGGGTTTTAAAGTTATATCAGTACAGCTCCCAGTATCAAGAGACAAAAAAGTCACCGTTGTTATTATGTTACTTTTAAAATCCATTAATGAAAACACAAAGAATGAAATTTGGAATCAATTTTTACCAGTTTCAAATCAAATGATCCAAAGATTCGAGTTAGGGGAACATGAATCAAGAAAATGAGTACCTTAACTGCTGACCAGCATAATGTATCTTTGCACGTCTTCAAAATCGCTGACACTCTATTTTGAGAGAATTCCGCAGTAAATTTGCTTATTTTATAAATACCTTCTATGGAAAATTATCACATAAACTGTCTAACTGTGCTTAAGTAATGCTTGCACATGCCACACTACAGGCTTGATTACAGTATTCCCGTCTTGCCTTATTCAGGGTAAGAGTACCTCAGCTTCATAAATAAAGCCATTTAAATCACTGAAATGGCTTGAAGAATGGTATAGTACTCTACTGAAGCAAAGGAATCTAACAGAATCTATTCTCTTGAGTTTATAATAACAGTGTGAAGCACTACATATAAAAATGAAAGTGTACCAATATTTCACAGAAAAAGGCTTCAGCAAAGAAATCACGTCCTTACAGCAAATGAAGGCTACGTTTCATCTTTGTAATCCTTATGGACATAGCATTCTGCTCAAATACAGTACAGTGAGAGAGCAGAATCACAGGCTGTTTAAAAAGGTAATAAATACATCAATCAACTTACTAATGCATAAGGTTTTCAAGTAAATATGCATGCCTAAATATACTGGGTTGCCTGCAAAACTGCCTGAAATATTTTTCAATATGTATGTTACTTTTATAAATAGTAGATCAGCTTCTTCATTTGCTAGAATTGACACCTTTCATCACTAGAGCAAGCTTTAAACTGGCATAAACCAGAACTGCCCAAATGTCTGCCCCCCATCTTCTTTCTGCCCCATTCTCACTCTTTCCTTTGCATTGGCAAAAATTACACGTCACTACCATGAACCACATCAAAGAACTGGTCTGGTTTCAGGACAGCTCCTTTCAGTGCACGTGTTGGCTTACAATGGCTTAATCTACAGTGAGAAAGGAATGTCTTCACTCAAACTCTGAAAGACTTAAAAATTCCTACTGGCGAGATAAAGAAACGGTACTATTTTGGTAATATTAAGCCCCTTCTGAGCTTCTGAATACAGCTATTTTGGTAATATTTGTCTGCACACTACACAAATGAAATAAGAAATGGAACGGTTCTAGCTGTAAACATGATGCAAGCGAAGACTGTATGACAAACTTTTATTCTACAAAAAAAGAATAGTTAGAAATTGATGGTATAACACATATGTACAGTAGCCAATTTATTAATGCTTGAAAGATATTAACAAAGATGAAAAATCATTAAATGTTACATTGTTTTATACCACTACCAACCAAATTCTTTAACATCTCTCACCTGGTAATTTACCTAAACCATCACACTATGAGCAATTTAGCATACTGCTAGTCCCAGTTGAGAAAAACAGATTAACTTTCAGTTTTCAGGAGGCATTTAACAAAAAGTTGGAAAAGTAAAGCTACTGCCAATATGTGTTTGGTTCTGAGTATTTATGTGGTCTATGACTGAAGCCTTTTCAAACTGCACATAATAAAATAAAATAATGAAAATCCCTTAAGTTCATAAAGGATCCGCTATTTTGTGTGTTTGGACTTTCACACAACCATATCCACCTGACCAGAGTATGACTAGTAGGTGGTGCAGCAGCAGCAGTCAAGTTCTTTGAGGCAAGGTCTGCCCATGAAGGTACTTTTACCTTAAACATTGTTCATCTCAACTCCCGAGACACGTTCTGGTAATAAACACATCAGCAAGGTCTATTACAAAGCAATAGTTATTTAATGCATACCTCACTACATCCTAATGACTACTACTTGCACAGTAGATAAAAGAATCATTCATTCAAGTCCACTCTTTCAAAGGGCTACCTTCATTAAGCTGACAGTTTGTTTACTATCCAGAATAAAAAGTCCCCGTAATTGAAAAACTGAACCATGACACAGCGTGAAAAAATAGCCCACCTCCCAGAGGGAGAAGGTAACACGCACATGCGTTAACTTGCTTCTACATTCAAAGGCATGTTTATGCTGTACACTCAATGTGATATTCTCATACTTTCGTCCCTTTGGGGGAAGCAGAACGGGAATTAAAACTTGCATGTTAGCACTCAGATCAAAATTCTAATCTGAGCTAAAAATGCTTCTTCTACCGAAGGGGCATTCATGTGACAGAATCTACCTTTGGATCCTATTATGCAAGGGAAAACCAACTTTCTCAAAACTGAGGGAAAGGATGCTTTCAGACACAGGATTTTAACAAAAGTTATGTTGAAAGAAGTTGGTGAAATGCACTTGCATGGAACAAATTGAAAATCTGACATTACCCTATAGCCGTATCTTTCACCAGCAATTTAAAGGACACACAAGCAGCAAAGTAGGTGAAACGGGAGAGAATAGCGCTACTAATTTACCTAAGCAGCCAATTCATCTCAACAATTTAACAAGAGGTTCTACTTCAATATTAAGCCATCAAAACAAAGCCCCCCTTATTTCTGTTAAAAACATGTAGGGTTTTTTAGACCAACAACAGCTTTTTACTTTTCGTGCAACATTTCTGGACTTTGAGTCACTAAAAACAACCACAAAGTAGTTGAACACTACCACTATCTATCCAGAATACCAAATATTTTACAAAATAAGACAATGCAAATACTTGCTTAAATTTTGGCTTCGTGCATATCTGCATTTTAAAAAGTAAGCTAAAATCCTACTATATATTCTTACAGTATATCATGTTCCACCTTCTAGAAGTAGTAAGAACATCATAACAATGAGAATGAGAATGTAAATATAAGCTTGATGATATTGCAGTGAAATAAATTTTGTTATCTTACTACCTAAAGAAGGTGAAAGGCAAATTTTTACAACCTAGTTTCATTTCAATTTTATTGAACTGTCTACAATATTCTGTGAGTGCGTGCACATACACAGGCACGCACAGAAAGTAGTATCTACAAACAGTTTACACAAATATTTACATACATATGTTATTTACATAAACTAATATGACTGCATGATTTTTGATGTAAAAACCATACGCTTCTTGAACATATAACTGTTGCATTGGTCTTACAAAAGTAATATAAACCTTTTGCAACAACTAGCTAAGCACATATCATAGCTGATTCCAAGTTTTTAGAGCTTGCAGGTTTTTAAAAAAATACAATACCTAGAACAGTTATCAAACAAATATGCTTTATTGGCATCTAAAAACAAAATGCACCCAACATTAAAATGTACTTTTTCATTAATTTTTTTTTAAACCCACTGCAGTACGAGGAACAAATCACAAACACTTACTTTAGAGAAAACAGAGACTATAGTGTAGATTTTACAAAACCACTTTTAATCTCTGTGTTATGCTCCTTAAATAACATGGGCCATGTCTTTTTGTGCCGAATTGTAGGAACATAAAATATCACAGCTTTGTCTATACTGTAAAATTCTGCAGCAGCCTAAAAACACGGACAAGATACACCAGCACCTGTTTTCAAGTATAACAATTTCGATAGCCAACCTAAGGGTAGTATCTAAAAAATTCCATTGTCTTCCATAGGAAGTCTTTGTTTGACAAGCTGTTATTTTATCTTTGTGAAATTAAAAGCAAGTGGGGGCAAGTTTATGCTTTACCAGAGAAATTAAAAAAAAAAAGTTTACCTACCATGTTCAAATTAAGAACAGTGTTCTATACAAGTCAGTTGTACAGTTATTTAAGTGAAAGATGAACATGAACATCAGATTAACTTAATTCTGGCAGATAAAAGTGTACTGCTACGGTCCAGTCAGCCATTTATCTATTACAGAGAGATGACAACTTTACAAAAGGTATCTTTTACCTACTGAGTGATGATTATGTCCCCTCAGTTTCTGTGCTTTCTACCACTGGTTCACTTTCTATATCAGCTTCTGTGTCACTCTTCTCTTTGTTTATCTCGACGGAAGATGTCAGTTTTTCATAAAGTTCTGGATCATCCTGCACCTGTGCAGTTGGTGGCTGACTTTCTGTCTCTGTATTTTCGCCGTTTACCTGGGGCATATTATCGGCTTTGCGTTGGGAAGTGGCCCCATCAAAATATTCAAACACCCGTGGATGTGGAGGGGGGATCCAGTTATTTGACATTCTGTCTCTTCCAAACCTGTTCCCATTAATTTCTCTGCAAAAATTGAAATCTCTGTCATCCCTATCCCTCTGTCTTTCCCAGGGTCTTCTGCGGTCATCAAAATCTCTGTGAGCATCTTGTTCAAATCCTCTATTCCAATTGGGACCACTTCTACTATCAAACCTATAGTTTACATGCCGAAACCTCTCTCTGTCTTCATGGAAGCCTTTGGGGCCACCATAAATAGGGAAGGCATGGTGCTCTCTTTCGTCATAATCTCCTCTCTGTCCCCAGTGCTTGTCTGAATTGAAACCAAAATGCTCTCTTCGACCAAGGTTGTCTATACCTGGTCTTCCAAAATTTTCTCTCATGTCTACATGTGGTCTTGCAAAGTGTTCTCTTCCATCTACTGGAGGCCTTCCTATACCCTCTCTTGGATCAACTGGTGGTCGTCCAACAGAATCTCTGACATCCACTGGAGGTGGTCTGTTCAGATTATCTCTGTTTTCCACTGGAGGAAAGCGATAATCTCTGTCTCCTTCCTGCTGAATGTTATCGCCTCCAAGTGGTAGTCTTTTCTCTGGATTAGAAATACTCTCAATACTTTGTCTTCCTGGTGTTCCAAAAGGTCTTTCTGTTTGATTAAAAATATCTCCCGGAGGAAACGGACCTCGAGGTGGTGGGTGAAGAGATGGATCAAGGATTGCTGGAGGAGGAATACTACGCTGTGGTGGCATTCCTGGCTGCATTAATGGAAACCTTGGTCCAGGCGAATGAGGCATTAGGCCTGGACGGATATCTATGAGAGGCATTCCCGGCATCCTTTGACTACTAATATTTAAATGAGGCATATTTTGAACCCCAGCTGGATGCTGCATTGCCAGAAGTCCAGAACTACTTGAAATATTTGGTGGTGGCACTCCTATAAGTCCAGAACTACTTGAAACATTGGGTGGCGGCATTATGAGAAGCCCAGAGTTGCTTGAGACACTCGGTGGCTGTACTCCTGCCAGAACTCCTGAGCTGCTTGAGACATTGGCTGGCTGCATTCCTGTCAGAAGGCCAGGGCTGCTTGAGACACTGGGTGGATGCACTCCAGCTAGAAGCCCTGAGCTACTTGAGACATTTGGTGGTTGCACTCCAGCCATAAGTCCAGTGCTACTTGAGACGCTGGTTGGCTGAACTCCGCCAGCAAGAGAAGAGCTACTGGAGACAGTAGGCAGCTGCACTCCTCCTGCAAGACCAGAACTGCTTGAAACAGTTGGTGGTTGCACTCCTCCTACAAGTCCAGAGCTGCCTGAAACACTGGGTGGCTGTACTCCCCCTGCAAGTCCAGAGCTACTTGAGACACTGGGTGGTTGCCCTTCTCCAGTAAGCCCAGAACTGCTTGAGACGCTGGGTGGCTGCACTCCTCCAACAAGTCCAGAGCTACTCGACACATCACTTTGCACTACAATGCAGCAATAAGAACAACAGTTAACAGAAAATGCCAGCGTAACACACAGCATTCAAACCAAAATGCAAATTAATCCATATTCACTCAATGCATTCAGTGATGATACTGCTGACAAGGTCTGTCTCAGTTTCTACAATGATGAACATACATCATTTTAATCACATTGGTGATAAACAGACATTATGCCACAGAAATTAACATCTCTACATAGAATGTACAGCAGTCTAAAACTGACAAACGCCACAGTCATCACCCAATTTATGCATGGGAAGCATTAAAATCTTTGATGTAATTCTATAAGTGTTACCCTATTCTACCCTCCCCTGCTCCTTTCCATTGCCGCTTGTATTGTATTTAAGTTTTCTGAAGGGTTTCCAGTCTCAGCTTTACTTCTCGAGTCTACAAAAACAACATCGTTGAGCATAAGCTGCTAGAAATCAATGATCAGATAATGACAAAGACAATTCCCACCACTCCTCCAACTTAAACTGATAATGATACCCAGCCTAAAACTTCCTACTCTGAAGTTATTAGTGCAATGGACAATGATCTGCAAAGAAAACCTATGAAGTATCATGTTTCCTGTATGCAATCGTATCAATAAAGACATTTCTTACCAGATCTATTGTTTTCACTGGAAGAAATCTGAAGATCTGTAAGATGTGATCCCTTTTCATCTGATTCTGGTTTGCTGATTGGCAGAGGATTAAAAACGCTTCCAGCAGATAACGTTGGAGTAGCTAGATTGCTAGTAACTGTGCCAACTGGTAGAACAAGGCTAGTAAAAGGAACATCCTTCATCGCCTCTTGTGCAATTGGTAATGGCGGCTGTACTAAAGCTGTAGAGAAATAACATGGGTGTATCACAGTAATCATATATTCAAGCCTTCAAGATTAGTTTGGCAGAGGTCAGGCTGATAAATCTGAATAAGCGAAATTGATTACCTTAAGTGTTACATTTTTTGATAATAATGTCTTATCCTCAATCAGCACGGCAATATTTAATTTTTTTTGTAGAGACCATGAACTGCATGCAACCTAAGCAATCAGTAGCCTTTAACATATATTTTTAAACATTAAATGAATACAGTTAAAAGGCTACCAAAAATAAATTACTGTAAATTATTCAGTAACTAACACCAAATAGCTCAGATACATCAGTTACAGACAGGTTCAAATATTGAACTGTACATACAAATAATAAATCATTAAATTGCCACATTTTTAATCTCCCAGTAACTCCACAGTAAGTATAATTTTTCAGTCAACTTGAAAAGCTCTGTCCATCTTTTTCTCAATACCTGCTTAAACCAGCTAAACAATAACTTCTGTGTTGGTATTTTCCATTATACAGGATTAACTTGCTTTCGATTAAATAGCAATTAGTATATCAAAAAAATAAGTTTTTCATAACACGCAAACAACTATTAGAAAAATCAAACTTACGTGTTGGAACAACTGGTGGGACAACAGGTGGCGGGACAACAGGTGGTGGGACAACAGGTGGAACTGGGGGAGGCATATAACCTATACGGAAAAAAGGCAAATTACAGGGGAAGCAAACAAAGTTTTGCAGTAGAAGTTTGTCTACATTATCATCGTGAAAAGCTGCATCACTGAAGACTCGCAAACAACAAATGCATGAAGAGGCAACGGTAGTTGTTTTCAAAAACAACCTCATCCTTACAGTAGATGATCTGCATGTGCGTCTTTAGAAGTGATTTCTGCCAGCACTATCCAAAGAAGAATATTAAAAGTTTCAGAATTTTCCAAAGAAAGGAGATAAATCTTAAGGATTTTTAAATTTTCATTTTTATCGAAGTTAAAAAAAAATTCTGCTGTAATGCCTATTCTTGACAGAATAGACTGATGAAAATAATGTTAGACATAAGAAATTTCATACCAGATTAAAATTAAAGATTCGAAGGTCGACTGGATCAAACACTAACCAGTAGCTGATGGAAAACTATACACAGCATGATGTACATAGAAGCACGCAAACCGAGTGTACTCATTACATACTCAACTTCATTTTCACTAACTTACCTGGAGGCGGCTGCGAAGGGTTGAAACTCGCCCGCAAGAAGGGTGGAGGAGGAATTGCGCTATAACCAGGAGGAGGGACAGACATTGTGACAGGAAACGCAGGTGGAACCAAGCTAACAGCAGGCACAGCTGGGGCTACTGGAATCTTTTTTTAGGGAAAGAAAAAACAAGCAACTTCAATACTTAACAGTATTCAATGACATTAAAAGAAGGATAAACTGATTCGACTGCAATTCATGTTAAGCACTAAATGTACCAAAGGCTTTGTATATATTCTGAACACCCTGAAGAACTAAAATTGCATTCTGAAACGGTACCTACACTACAGGTAAACAAGGACATTGGAAGAATCCTATACTATCTTTTCTTTATTCTAAAAAGAACAGAAAAATACACAGTTAAACACCGTGTACCTATAGGAGAGAGATGAATAGAGAAAGGGAGAGAGAAAAGGAAGGAAAATGTAGATAGTGTGGCAATTTGAGAGAACTTAGAAAACAGTGATTCTGTTCTCACTGGAAAAATATATGTATTTCAGAACAGTAGTGGAAAGTTGAGTTCAGTGTCCACAATTATAAGGCTAATAATCCTGATGAAATCCTGAAAATTACTTAATATTTCTCAAACTTCTGTTTTGTGTTTTGATACAGTGGAGCATAATTACAAGTAATTAGCAGCAGAATAAAAACAATATATATTTAAATATATACTGATCACAGTGTACTCTAGGAGGCAGTTGAAGTAAGAAGATTGAATACAATTTTTGTGAAAAGAAAAAAGCTCAAAATTCAGTGCAAGTAAATGCAAAGGTGTTAACTTTCACAGTAATTTTATGTCAGCTCAGGTATTGGAAATGTCTACATGTGTTAGGAAAGACAAACCAGTAATAATATGAATACCAAAAATTTTGTATTAAGCAACTGCTTCTCATTTTACAATTTCACATTGTTGTCATAAAAAGAATTTAAAGGTTTTGACAAAAAGCATTTGTATTTATACTTGATAAACATCTGTAGAATAGTATACTCAAGAAAAATTACACTGTATTCTAGCCTTCCACAATACCTTGTTATCGACCGGATGGTAATAAAAATTCTGTTTTAGCAGAAGGGAAAAAAATACAGCAGAGAATCAATGGCTCTCACGAATTACCGTATATAGAGTGCAACAGTACACTACTGGTATAATCAGATCTTTAAAAAAAGTTAAGACTGTCCTTATGAAATCCTGCCCAAAATTACTGAGAAAATAATTAAACCTATATTCAGAGTTGATATGGGGAAGAACACATAGGTAGAGAAGAAACAAGCACAAGTGAGAAAAGATTACTGCATTGCTTAGTTTACAGAAAGATGCTTTGCTCTAAAAGCAAAATACTTCCTGTAAGCTCAGTTTAATTTCTCCTTAAAAAACTAAAGTGCCAGGGTTTTGTTTGTTCATTTGTTTTTCACAATTGCTTTGTCTTCAACATTTAAGCTTCATTTCAAATTGGACACAAGTTTGGGATATGTTGTACACAAAACTGAAGATTTTGCTCAACCATGGCAACTGACTCTACTCCAAAATATTTTCAGAGATAAACACATGTGGATGCAGGACTAGAATATTTTTCATTTAAGTACTTTAACTCAGCATTAAAGATTATCTGTATTGACTAAGAAGTTTGCCCTCCAGTTCTGTGGGCTTTTTGCTAACTCAGACCAATACAAACCTGCAGCATAGTAACTGGTTGCGTGTAAGCTTCTGTTTGTGTTGTAATAACTGTACTCTTATCAACTGCAGCACTCTGCGTAGTTTGAGTATTTTCTTTAGCAGCTTCTGAGCTTCTGGCTGTTTCCCATTCTTTAAAAAGGTATATTTTTAATATAAAAAGAAAATAAATGTGTTATTTTTGTTTAAATACTAAAAAGTCTTCTTCCTTCTTAAAACAATGAATTGTAACCTGGTATCTATACAGAATCTTTACAAATAACCCCCAAACTTACTATGAAAAGAAGCAAGTGCAATTATTTATATATTTTAAAGAATGTAAAATACCTTTAATCACCTGCAATACTGTTTAATTATGCCTCTATACAAACTTGATTTTTCAAAGAACTTAAAAAATCTGGAAAAACTGAAGTATTTTTTACAGATCATTCTGTTAATAATTTGTAATACAGAGTATGCTCCAGATTTCTAAAATCTGCTCTTGTCAACATGACTATGTTATCAGCTGGCTACTGTACCATGTCAGAGAATCTTCATGCTAAACAAACATCACCCCAACCCCCATTTATTCCTTCTGTTACTTCCTCAAAAAGTTTTGTATTTCAGGTGTAACATAGTGAACATATTTCAGTAATGTTTCATGTTTTAATATTTTCTGTCATTTATATTCAGTTTCCACTCAAAGCAAGATTGCATTTTGACCTGAAAAAATACTGTCACTATTATAAAACAGGCTTAATCTACAGCTTACTTCAGTATAGTCCAGTCATTTGGTGCTAGATCCATTTCAAGAAAACACAGTACTCAATCTTTTACAAATACAACAAACCTCTTAGTTAACTGGCTTTCAGAGTAAGGTCTAACATCACTTGCTTTCCCGTCTCTTCAAATTTATGGAGGAAATACCTTAAGGTTCAGCTAAGCTGTACCTATTTGGACCAGTTCCAACTCCAGCTTACATCTTATACCTGAATATAAGACCCTTCACAATCACAAGCAGATCATAACTTCCACACAAATTAACATCTTACATACTTGGAAATGAGTACACGGCAAATTCATAACTGTTTTTAAAAATGCTAACCTTGATTAAACTTGCTTAAATTAATTCACCTTTGTCACCAATTCCTCATTGTCGTGACAATCAATAAGTTACTCATCTAGAAAGACAATCAGATTTCATGATTACAGTGCCATTTATACTGTAAACAAGTAGCTAGTAAAATTATGTAACCTGAAAAAGAGTATGTATTACCTAAACCAATAAATTTTCTGAGGATTTGCGATTACCAAAATAAATAAATTTTCTTACTAGAATCACTGTTGATGTCCGTACCTGTATTTACTGTCTCCTGGTCAATCATGCCACCTTCAGCAAAGCCCTCCAAATCATCCAACTTTACTTTCTCCCATGGAATATATGAAACTCCCAGATCCACATCCCAGAATTGCTTGTATTCTGTTTTCACGCCTTTATTCAAAGCCCAGGCAATCTGAAAATAAAACCCACCCAGAGAATCTGGTTAAATCCTATAACCTGTGAACAGAATATTTCAGATCATTTTCTTCATGTTTCTGTCACTGCAGATCAATCTTCAGTATCTATTAAAGTTTTAACAAGTTTTTAAATGAACCTGCAGGAAGTATACTTGGTGTCTGCAACAACAAGTATGTGGAAGATTAATTACATCAAAAAGCTTAAATCTGTTCTACATTAATTCTAACACATATAGGGAGAAATAAAAAAATGCAGTATTTCAGGGACGCATCCTAAAGCATCAAAGTAGAAAAAAACACAGCACTTAATTAGATACGTAACTCTACAACAATACTATTACATTTAATGTTAAGTGACCCACATGGTCAGGTACAGGACTTGGGTTGTTTACAGTCTTGTACTTCTAGCGCTAGCACATACATAAACTGTTCTTCCAAATATTTCTGAAGTATCAAGTTACAATTTAATTTTACACCTTACTGCTTCACACTTCTTTTCCACATTGTATGTTTGAATGAACAGCTGATAAATAAGAAATCATCGTATTAAAACTCTACTGTATTTGAAATGGACAGCACCCTTAGAGTAAAATCAACTTACCTTAATAATTTTAGACCCAATTTTATAGGACCCAGAACTAAGTTTCTGAAGAGCACGATATGCATCTTGTCTATGAACCATACAGACATAAGCACAACCTCTTGGGGGAATCATCTATGGAAAAAAGCAATGGTCTTAAAAATTAGGAAAACCAGTTCTTCACATTATATAACTACACCAAGTGAATACTAATACTAAAAAAGAAAGGCTTACACTGTAAACAATCATTACCTTAATCAGCAATATTAACAATTTTGAGCATCAGCAAACTTAAGAGTGATATTGGCAGGGTACTTCAGTTATAACATTTTCAAGAAGCAGCAGCAAGCTGGAGAATGGGTGCTAAAAATGACATGAAAGATTTGAACAACATGAAGCAGGCAAGAATTGGGAGCTATACCATGACAACTTCAGAAAAGCAGAGGTTGCTACCTCTTGCTAAGCTCCAAATTCAGCATAAGCTGAGCAACGGCCTTTCACAGAGGTGCAAACCAGTGATTAAAAGTATCTTGCATTTCTGAAGGGTAGAGTCCTCATTCCTGATGTGTGATTTCCACTAGCTTTAATGTTCTATTTAGGAAAGAAAAGTATGATGTGGCATGTAATCTTTGAAAGTTTGCAACTGCTTATTTTAGTTTTAGTCAAAAATTATAAAATATAAGTGTGCTTTTACATTGTTTAGGAGCACACAGTAACATAACAAACAAAAATATTTAAGGTGACAGATTTTAATGCAGTTGTTACAAAAATATGTGTATCTTAACATTATCCTAGGTACTTAAATCTTTGTGGAATGCATAGAATGAACTAGTTAAAATACAGTTTGCCTCCAAAATGTAACAGGCACTGGGACATTATGGCTGTTACACTACTTTCCTTTGAACTGTCTTCATTGCTAGTCCCTAAAAATCAAAATGAGGCTTAAATGTCAGGCTATGGGGTGGTTTTTTTTTTACTTGTGAAGCTTTTTAAAGCTTCTGTAATGCCACAAAAACTGTTCCTTATTAATTATATGTCTGAATATATTAGCATGATAGGAAAAATAGTAAAAATATCTGAAATCAATGAAATGGCATCGGAAGCACTTTAAAACTGCTGGAGCAAGAGACAGAAATCGAATTTTCTCTCATGTAGCTATTTTAGGAGAAAAACACTTTCCACATTGATTCTACTTAAGAAAGCCTCTGTATGGAACACAACCAAAAGCAATGTGGATGCACATCAGTTTGTGTCCATTAGCCAAAGAAAAATTATACCTGCCCTGTGCCACATCACGAAAAGAGATATGACGTAACTTTTTATGTGTTAAGATCCTGGTTTAAAAAATTGTGTAAATTGTTAGTGCTTGGCAAAAGCCATTTAATGATGAAGTGCACTGTCCTTTGTGCTTCAAAAGACAGTACATGGAAACCAACAAGCAAATATCACAGCCATGTTTTTTAAACAGTGATTAAAAAACAGTCTCCCAAATACAAGCTTAAGCTGTTAAAAGGAATTCAGAGGCATAAGCATGTTTAAGTTGCTGGTCTGTAACCCCTGAGAATGCATGATAATGTGCTTACTTACATTAATAGACTCTATTTGTCCAAATTCTTCAAACAAGTTAGTTAAATCTTGCTGTGTAGCCTTCTTGTCTACTTGACCTACCCAAAGAGTAGTACTGCAAACTGTCGAGAGACACATTCATGTCAATCAAAATACTTGAACATTAGCTTATAAAATACTCTGTAGTATGGATATAAAAGGCTTTACAATTGCACAGAAATCACGGATCAAAAAGCAAGAATAGTAGACCTACTACTTACTATATAAAGTATCTTAATAAAAATGTTAAGACACCAGATACTCAGTACAAGTATGCATTTTTCTTGTTTCATTTTCTTTTAAACAATTATTTTAGAATAAATTAAAAAATACAATTCTCTAGATTAGCTAATGTAAACTGCAGCAGAAATTAGTAATAATCATTTCTATTCCATGTTCCATAAAAACCATACCTGTAGGATTTAATCTTACTTTGTTAAAACTGACTTTAAAGTTCTAACTGGCTAGAAGTGTATTACAGAAGGAACTAAACTGCAGTATTATGCACTGCATTTTCACCTGAAAGAAATGGAAACTACAGTTTTACTTTACCTTGGGGAACATCCAAGAAAGACAAACTTGGCGGAAGCTCACCACTGAGCTGAAGGTGTCCGTAATACTTCTGGCTCTTGTCAATTCCACCACAAGCCCAGATCCCTGCAATTTGTCTCCCAAATGCCTCATCTCCCTCACCAAATATAAACACTGACATGTGAGCCTGAACTTCATTCTCCATGTACATGGTTCAACTCTTTTGTCTTCCAAATATCACCCAATCTATGTGTGCAAGCCTTCACAAACTCAGAGCAGTTATTTCTACTTAACACAGGGTGATCTAAATCAGCTAGAGATTAGGTAAATATTGGTATAGTGTTCTTCAAATATCTTACTACCGAGTAATCTGCCCATGATCTTTCCTGAACCAGGATAACGTTCTTTCTTCATCATCATCTTTATACATGACAACCTTCCTGTATCAACCCAAGTGCACCAAACTGGAAACCAGTGTTGTGTGTTCCTCTGACAGCGGACATTTTCAACTGACAGCAGTACTCAGCAGTACTGAGAATGACTGGCCTTAAAGATTTCTCTTGGACAAAACTTGTTCCTCACATGCTTGTAGATGACCCTTTTGTTTCTCGTGGTGTTAAGCTCTATGAAACGATTCTTCAGACCTCAGCAAGTGGTAACAGTGGCTGTCACTGAAGGAATTTCATAAAGTAAAATGCTTGTCAGGTGAATTACCTATTTGTTTATTTGCATGCTCCAAAGCTTCTGCACTTTACTTAGCCTTCTTAGTATCTCCTTCCCATGAACTGGGTCACTTCACAGAACTTCAGCTGCTGCTGGTGTTCATCAGGTTACTTAACATCCCTGCCTCCCAGCTCCCATTCATTCTGATTATAGCTCCCTGCTCTGTGGAACTATTGGGAGAAATCTACACCATAGAAGTGATCTGCCTCTCTTCATGTGAAAAGCCAGAGAAGAAAAAGTAATGTATATCTAAGCTGTAGCAGAGTCCTGAGTTTATAGCCACCTCAGAATGATGTAAAATATTAATGTGAAGAGGAAAAAAAAGAAAACCACAACACGCTTTCCTTTGCCAAAATGAATTTTGGACTGCTCAACATGTCAGATAAACGATATAGTTTTAAAGCACAAAATAAATGCAAAACTACATCAGAAACTCTGTATAAACTAACAAAATTAAATTCAGGAACACAAGTTTATTACAAAAATAAATTAAGTACAACTATGCATCCCAAGAACCCAGAGTCCTGCTAACAGCAGCAATGGGATATACTGATACAGCAACAGATGACTACACCAAATTTCACTGTTTCTAGCGCTCACCTCAAAACACATTCCCTTTCATTTAAGCAACTGTGTGAAGAAAGTTCTTCTCCCTGCTACCTTCTTTCTTTTTAGTATGTAAATTCTGTGTAGAAACAACAGCAGAGCACAGCACCACTCTGCAGAAGCAGAAATCCAGCTGGTTTTTGCATACTTTCGTAAGATACAACCATTATGGTCTGCCTTATGATAGCAAATTACTTGTTTCGCGTTTCCATCTGCTTTGGCTCTATGTTCCTGTGAAAAGCTATTTAGAAAGCACTCTAAAAGTTTAACAAAACTCTGTGTAAGGTATTCAGCAAAGTGTCCGAAGTGTCTAACATACTTAAATGTCTTATCAGCGTACCAATCTTCAGATCAAGTTCTGATCATCTTCAAATGCTTCATAGAAGACAGCATTAAAGAGAAAGCAGACCATAACTTAGGGACAGCCCTTGCTACGCTCTGTTCAGAAGTAAAATCATTGGTGAAACAGTATGAGTATAGTTAGTAGAACAGTATGACACTTGATTTTGTCTAAGATGAAATGATGTACCTGAGTTGTAAGAAACATCAGAAATTACACTTACAAAAAAGATGATGGTTACTGTATTTTGTAACAGTACTCAAGCTAAATCTTGTTCTTTTCAATGAAAAACAAAGCCTTTTTTCCCTTTAATACTACATTATTAAAACAGTAAGCAGCTGCCACTTACCACTTAGTGTTTTTGACCGTATAGGAGGCAATCCCTTTTTCTGACGTTCTTTTTCCCTTTCCCTAGCCCTTCTTTCACTGGAATATGACCGAGATGACTTTCTCTTCCTTTCTCTTGATCTTGACCGTGAACGCTTTCTGTGTTTACGCTTACGAGAACCAGACCGTGATCTAGACCTTCGTTTTCTTGGTGACCTACAAAATACTTAATTTCAGTATGCTGAGTTTAAAAAAAAAAAATCTAATTTAGTCATCTTTGACTACAAATTTTAAGCATGATACAGACATTTCCATTACATTCACTCAAACTGTTTCGGGAAATAAACTTAACGCCGTTAGCGTGAGGAACAGCACATACACCTTGAGCATAAAACAAAACACATTCAAAGAGTTCCGTAACAGTATCTGTTTTTCAGGCCTAGAAAACCTAACCAGTTGCTAGTGTTAGTTATTTCTGTTACCTGAACAGGTCTTCAAAAATTTAAAGTAGACCACAGATTGGCAAAATGAACTGTCATACAGAGAGTCTCCATCTAACACATGAATATTAAATGAATACTTTCTTTTATTGCCAAAAACTGCTCATAGCAATTTTGGAAAACACAGAACAGAGAATGGCAATCATAAATTGCGACTTTGTTTCAGAAAACCTTCATTTACTTAATACAAGTTAATTATGAAACCTTGAACGAGATCTTGAACGGGTTCTTGATCTTGAACGAACAGCTGATTTCTTCTCTTCTTGTTCAAAAATCTCTTCTTCAGCAACATCCTGTCCTTCATCTATATCCATGTCCTGAGGTCAGACATAACAGATGTTCAGTAACATTTCATAAACATACAATATATATGACTATATGAAAGCATACATCCGTATTACTAAGATGATTTCAAAATGGGTATGTGTTTTCCTTTCAAGTGCTGTAATCAAATTTAAAATAGTTTTCACCTGTTGTTGAATATCCATTGAATCATCTACATTTGTTTCCACTTCTAAAAACTGCTGCTGACTACTCCCTTGTGACGGTGAGGCAGAGTGCTCTGAACCAAAATTTCCTTCTTGATTCTCCTCAGGGCTTGCCTAAATAACAAATAATAACAAATCATTAAAAGACTCATAATTCAAAGTGCTTACTGTGTCAAAAGGTAATACTACATGAAACAAAGGTTCAAGTGTCCCTCAAAAACTGTTTATCAAATTTCTTTTATTTTCCCACTTATCATTAATGTGAAAGCTGAACTAGATGTCACTCCATTCCATTCCTGCTTTTGTATCATCCTTAAATACAAAAGCCTGAAATAATTAATATTCCTGACTATAAAAAAATTACTATCTATTTGCTGAATCAAAAAAACCCAAGTACATTCTTTACTGCTTAATTTGGCTGGCTTGAAAACAAAAACTCACAGGACAAGCAGTAGTGATGGCAGCTACATGTACACTGACACCGAGATATTAATTGGTCACCCATGCACATGCATTATATTTTTTTATTAATGAAAATATTTGCAATGCCAATTGAACTAGTTAAAAAGTTTACGTTTAACTCCAAACTTTCTTACAATATGTGATTTAAGACAAGTAACTATTACAAGATAAGGAAGAGTGTTGTGTCATTTATGTCAACCTGTCAATTACAAGACCTAACAGAACAAACAGTTCTGAAAAAAACACCAAAATTAGAAAATGTACAATACTAAATGCATTGTTAATTTGCCAGAGAAAGAACCATCATGGCCTATACATTGGCTTGAAAGTACAGATTTTGAATAAATATCTGTAAGTTATGAAAGAAATTTGAGAAATACAAGAAATGCAATGAAAATACTCGGAAGTGTTATCAGGACAATTTGGACAAGCAATTTTAAACCTATAATCCACTATTGCAGGTAAACATTTCAGTGATTCTTATTACATCTTCCTTTGAATTAAACAAATGCTAGATGTTCTATCTGCCAGAACAGCAGAAAGTGAGCAGAATGACACATAGTACCAAGTAATTTTTTTTTTTATCTTCATAGTTTTAAGTAACTTATGACAATTTGCAGGGAAAGAAAAAATTCTACTATAGTTGTTAATACATTTTCTTTCTAACATTATCTGTTTCACCTCATTTTCATCTTATTTAATTATTCTTTAACAATCTGTTTCTTGATAGCAATTCCAGCATTCCTTGTTGCTCCTTTTGTCTGTCTTCTATCCTCTCCTACTCTCCCTCTAATTTCTAATCAGGTGCTTAATAATTTTCTTCTTTTATCTTTTCCTCTTTTTCCCTTAATCTTTCTCACTGATGATTAAACATGGAATTAAAGAAAATCTTCCTCATAACACGCTGCAGTCATTATGGAGGAGTTCCAGCAGAAGTCTGTATCTTTTAGCTGCTATCAAGGTGAAAACAAAACTTCCTCTCCGTACTGACTACACAAGAAGCTGAGTGAACCTGAATGGAAACCACTTCTGAAAGAGTACTTGCAATAGAAATCAAATAACAACAGGCAAGTCATATGAACATTCTACCCACAAATGCACTGTAACTTAATTTCATAGATAAAATTAATTTAAACTCTAATTCTGCCTATTTTAGAATCAGATAGGCATTCAGCATTTTTATTTTCAAATTACATAGTTACTTTAAGATACGTCACACCAAAAGCTCCCAAAACAGATGGCCACTTAAAAGTTATATTCCTTTACAATATTTTTTAGTGTTTAAAGCCAGAAATTGCTAAAAATCCACCAACATCAAAAACTATTTAGTCTGAAACTGTTATACAAACTTTCTCAGATACTGCACTTATATGAGAAATGAAAATAAAACATAGTAAAATAAAGAAGTAGAATATGAAAATAATATCTAGTAAAATGAAACTTACTATTTTTCTAAACAATTAAAAACTCAAAAGTCACAAATTCAAACTGAAATGATGCTCTTGACTGAAAGTGGAGTGACTGCACCTTTGTACAGGTTAAACTAAGATGTTTGTTAAGTTTGTGGTCCCTTAGATTTTCTTTCAATCTAAGATTTCTATTTTACTGTGAAACTAGTTCCAGATACTTCACAGAACAGGAGGGGAAAAGAGCAGCGAAATACCAAGGATTAACCTCAGAAGAAACGAGCCAATTTACTTCAATGCAGAGTAGAGAGGGCCCAGTTCACAGAGTTAAGAAGGAATCTTGGGTTGTCTCAAGCATCAGAATTAATCACTTCTCAGGAAATACGTGACTCTCTTTAGATCAAGTTCTTCAACAGAATGAGACATTTATTAGCCAAGACTTAAAGTTTCCTAAGGAAATTAGTTATCTGCAATCTCCATACTGTCCTCCTGACGGTTCTGCAGCAGCAGCTTACACGCTGCTCTCCCTTCACAGACAAGAGCGTAATCATTTCAGCGCTCACCTTGTTCTTTCTGACAGCAGGGAAAAAGCTTTTTCTCCCCTTATGAAGAGCTGAGCAACCAAAGCACAGTCAGTCTGTAACTCAGCTAAAGGGTACTTTTTCCTAAGAGTTAAAGGGTATTTCTTCCTAACACATATGGTTGTATTTTTTCCCCCTGCTTTAAGCACTTCCTGCCGCTTATTCCACTTACTCTGCAAGCTTCTGTCGATCAACTAGTGACAAAAGACTTTCATTATAAGAGGAGTGTCAGTAACAAGACAATTTTTTTGTCCTGAGGTAGTGTGAATTTTTTGATCAGTGGAGAACATAATTACTACAACAGCCACAAGATGGAGTTCTTACCTTTTGAGGCTGCTGTTGTTCCAGAAGCTGTTGTCTGAGATGTTCTAAATTTTGTTGCTGTAGCTGTTCAGCTAGTTGGTGAAAAAGTGAGTTGTTCACAGATTCTGGTACTAATGGCCTAAAATGAAATAATTAAAATAATTTTTTAAAAACCCCACAACAGTTTTCCTCTTAAACAGCTGGTAACCAGGTCTTCATAACTGAGTTTCAAGTTTAACTAATAACATAAAATAATGAAGACAATGTAGCTAGTTCCACCTTCTCTTATCATCATTATAACATTAACACTATGAATATAACAAAGCAAAGAATGTGCTAACTTTAAGACGAAGCCAACAAAAATTCTGGCACACAGACTTATATTAAGTATTTTTAAATGTATACGTTTCATTAATTTAGTAAACTGTCTTTTCTCTTCCTGCTGTTTTACTATACTTATGCTCTGAAAGAAACAATGTTTTCCTTACTATTTAATTCTAACGTTCAACTACTGTCAGGCAAATTTTAGCATTTTCCATAAAAAACATAGCTTGATCTTACAATTGGGAAGTGGGAGTTTCCTTTTTAGGCTCTTCATTTTGTTCAGATTCTTCCCCAAAGTCAAACCTGTCCATCAGCTTCTAGGATAAAGCAAAATAAGCATTACTGAATACTCCTTATATGTCCCTTTACGTATATTCAGTTTTCAAAAGAAAAATGCTCTTATTTCTCAAATGAAAAAAAAAAAAAAAAAACCCAAACAATTTGGCAGTAACTATGCACTGATAGAGCAGTGCTATCAAACCCATGTCCATGCATCTTCGCACCTTGGAAGTTTTTTGAAAAGCAGAGTTAATGCTGTACTGCAAACCACCATAACGTCTTCTCAAACCGTGGTCTCAGAAGGGAAAAACCAGGAGGATGAGAACACAGGGCAGTCATTTTGAAATACCAAGGCAAAAACTTCTCCAGTAACAAGCCATGATGCTTCAGTAGCCCATTTTCTTTCTCAGGATGTTCGATTTACTCTCATTTACTGGAGTCCAGCAAGAAGAATAAAGCATAAGCTAACTAAGAGACTAATCAATCAAAAAGTCTTTTAACTATTTTCTTAATGAAATAATCTAATATATATGAAAGCAGGACTGAATATATCTCTGAGAAACCACAGCAGAAACATAGACCATTGAGCTTATATGAGATGAGATGCTAAAATACAAAATAGTTTTCACCATATATATCTAACCCATTTAAAGCAAGGTGGCTGCCACCTTTTTATTTTTTCATATTGTTTGAATATTTTCAAGTAAAGTACTTGCAAAATGCTGCTGCTCTGAAAAAAATATGCATTTTAGAACAACCACCAATCTCATCTTTAAAATATTATTAGTCATAATACGTCTTCCATCCTGATAAAGTAGAATGGAAAATAAAAGGATACATACTATTTAATCATATGAGAAAAATAACAAATGGAAAGCAGTCATCAATTTATGATATGCAAAAGAAATTTAGTTAAACTGGGGCCAGAGAAAATCAAAGAACTTCCAGCCAAGACAGGCAAATGTGCAACGTGATTTTTGTTTATATTTGTTTTAAATAACACAACAGATATTAAAAGAAAAAGCGTGAACTGAAATATCTTGATGTTGACAAAAGAAAGAAATTTTTCACATACCACGTATTAATTTGCACGACTTATTACCACAAGATACTATGGAGACTGAAGAGCTTGAGAACAAAGGATTGGAAGAACTGCCAAATTTATTAAAAATAGGATTATTTTTTTTAAACGGATGGATACTTATGTATTCATCAGAAATATTCTCCTGCACTATTTATATTTGTTATCCAATTCAGCATCATTATATCATTGAATGAGAACTAAGCTTCACAGTTTTCTTTGGATCATGCTGCTTCCTGCTTATGTATCATGAAAGCTGTTTTTTTTTTTTTAATGTCTGCCAACTCAGAACATTTGCCTTTTGGACACCACCTTAAACCATGTAAGTATTTCTATATCCACATCATGGCCCCATCCTCCATTCTCTAAACTTCATCACAAGTCTCTTCAGAATGTTCGACAGAAACTTTTCAATATGTCTAATTATTGCTTTCAGGAACTGCTAGATTATCTAATTTTGCTGCTGCCGCTTTTTTAAGATGTTCAGGATTGGTCACTGTACCTCAGGTAAGAATACTTCTATTTCCACTAGATGACAATATCTCTTTTGCCCCGATCTTCATAAACTTTAGGATCACAGGACAGTCCAGGTTGAAAGGGACCTCAGTAGGTCTCAGTACAACTTTCTGCTAGCAGCAAGCTCAGTTGTGAGCTCAGGTCAGGTTACTCAGAGCTTTAGCCAGCTGAGTCTTGGAAACATCTTGGTTTCCAACAACTGAGACTGCACAGTCTTTCCAAGCAACCTATTCCAGTGTTTGACTGTCCTCATGGGGAAAAAAGGTTTTTCTTACACTCAACCCAAACCCTTTCATTTTAATTCCTGTCTGATGTCTATAATCCTGCCACTATGCCGTGCTGTAAAGAAGCTGTCTTCATCTTCTTGATGACCTTCCTGTAGGTGCTGGGGTGGGGCTGCTTTTTAGGTCACCCCCAAAGCTGCCTCTGCCCCAAGGTGAACCAGCTCCCATGCTACAGCCCTGACCATTGTGGTGGTTTTCCACTAAACTCACTCCAGTTTGTCAACATCCTTCCTGTATGGAGGTGGCAAAACTGGATGCGATACTCTAGATGCATTCTAGAGTAGATGGGATGTCTAGATGGGATGATCATTTCCATCAATCACCTGGCTACACTCCTGGTCACACAGCCTGGGATGTTGTTGGTCCCCTTTGCTGCCAGAGCACTCTGCCTGCTCATGCTCTGTTGTATTAAGTATCCTTGTTAACAACTGGTTTTCTTATAAAGACTAGAACCCCAGAGATTAAGCAACTGTACGTCTGGTACACAAACAAAGCCTGTTATCAGCCTAGTGTTGCTGTTCATTATACTGTTTTGACACCCTGGTTTTTGATACTTGTATCTCTAAAAATATCTCCACCTGCAATTGAGGCATTTTGTGTTAAATCTAGAACTATTACAAGCCCTCTAAAACACATACAAAAACTCTACAACTTCAGAGAATCCTGGAAGATCATTAACAAAGATAAGATTTGTTGTCAAGAAGCAAAGCATTTCCAAATTTCTCCTCTTTAAAAAATCTGTTTTACACTTCATAGTTTTTATTTTATTTGGGCATGATATTTGGACTTTGTTACTAGTTACTCTGAAGCAGCTCCAGTCCAGCCCTGTTGAACAAGTGCTCAGTAGCAGTTGCAGCATATTTTCTGCTTTAGCTTAATCCAAATGGATCTACTTCATGCATTCAGGATTGCTCCGCAGTGTGAAACAATGTGTACCACACATGTAAAAAATCAAAAGTTTCATCTCAAAAGCATGCTCCTGATTCAAACTAAAAGACTAATGTAAATGCTTCCCAGCAAAGAGGAAGTCGGGCAAGAACACCAGGAGGTGTGCATGGATGAACAAGGAGCTCCTGGGCAAACTCAAAAAGGAAGCCTACAGAGGGTAGAAGCAAGGACAGGTAGCTTGGGAGGAACACAGAGAAATTGTCCCAGCAGCCAGAGATCAGTTAGGAAAGCTAAAGCCCTGACAGAATTAAATGAATGATAGAAATAAATCTGGCCAGAGACATCAAGGGCAATAAGAAAAACTTCTATAGGTACGTCACGGATAAAAGGAAGACTAGGGAAAACGTGGGCCTTCTCCAGAAGGCAACAGGAAACCTAGTCACCTGGGATATGGAGATAGCTGAGATACTCAACAACTTTTTTGCCTCAGTCTTCACTGGCAAGTGCTCAAGCCACACTGCCCAAATCACAGAAGGCAAAAGCAGGGACTGGGAGAATTAAGATGAGGTTTGAGACCATCTAAGTAACCTGAAGGTGCACAAGTCCATGGGAATTGATGAGATGCATCTGCGTGTCTTGAGGGAAATGGCAGATGAAGTTGCTAAACCACTCTCCATCATGTTTGAGAAATCGTGGCAGTCCAGTGAAGTTCCTACTGACTAGAAAAGGGGAAACATCACCCCCATTTTCAAAATGGGAAAAAAGGAAGACCTGGGGAAATACAGGCCAGTCAGCCTCACCTCCGTGCCCAGCAAGATCATGGAGCAGATCCTCCTGGAAACTATGCTAAGGCACATGGAAAACAAAGAAGTGACTGGTGACAGCCAACATGGCTTCACGAAGGGGAAATCATGCCTGACAAATTTGGTGGCCTTCTATGACAGGGTTACAGTGTTGGTGGATAAGGAAAGAGCAACTGGCACCACCTGGACTTGTGCAAAGCATTTGACACTGACCCGCACAATATCCTTGTCTCTAAATCACAGACACATGGATTTGATGGATGGACCCCTCAGTGGATCAGAAATTGGCCTGATGGTCACACTCAGAGTTGCGGTCAACTGCTCCATGTCCAAGTGGAGACCTGTGACGAGTGGCATTCCTCAGGGGTTGGTATTGGGACCAGTGCTGTTTAACATCTTTGTCAGTTACATGGACAGTGGAATTGAGTGCACCCTCAGCAAGTCTGCAGATGACACCAAGCTGTGTGGTGCAGTTGACACACTGGAGGGAAGGGATGCCATCCAGAGGGACCTTGACAAGCTTGAGAAGTGGGCCCATTCAACAAGGCCAAGGCCAAGGCCCTGCACACAGGTCAGGGCAATCCCAAGCACAAATACAGGCTGGGAAGAGAATGGATTGAGAGTAGCCCTGACGAGAAGGACTTGGGGGTGTTGGTTGATGAGAAGCTCAACATGACCCAGCTCTGTGCTCCTGCAGCCCAGAAAGCTACATTGTGGCTTGGTCATTATGCTTTGACCAGAAAGCCAACCATATCCTGGGCTGCACCAAAAGAAGCATGACCAGCAGGTCGAGGGAGATGATCCTCCCTCTCTACTTTGCTCTCACGAGACCCCACGTGGAGTACTGCATTCAGTTCTGGGGTCCTCGACATAAGGACATAGACCTGCTGGAGTGAGTCCAGAGGAGGGCCACAAAGATGATCCAAGGGCTTGAGCACCTCTCCTATGAAGACAGGCTGAGAGAGCTGGGGTTGTTCAGCCTGGAGAAGAAAAGGCGCTGGGCAGACCTTACAGCAGCCTTCCAGTACCTGAAGGGGGCCTGCAAGAAAGCTGGAGAAGGACTTTTTACAAAGGCCTGTAGTGACAGGACATGGGATAATGGCTTTAAACTGAAAGAGGGTAGATTTAGATTAGACATAAGGAAGAAGTTCACTGTGAGGGTGGTGAGGCACTGGAACAGGTTGCTCAGAGAAGCTGTGGATGCCCCTTCCCTGGCAATGTTCAAAGCCAGGTGGATGGGGCTTTGAGTAACCTGGTCTAGTGGGAGGTATCCCTGCCCATGGCAGGGTGGTTGGAACTAGATGATCTTTAAGGCCCCTTCCAACCCAAACCATTCTATGATTCTGTGCTTCCTATAAAAGTAAATATTGTCTTTTTAACACTTTATTAAGGCTGCCATGTCTGGTAAAAAAATTATAATAAAATGGAAGTAGAGAGTCCAATAAATAGAATTATATCATTATGACTCATGATCTTCAGCTATTGAGAAGTGGGATTTGGGTGGCAGTTGATATTGGTGCTGAGCAACCATTTAAAAAAGCAAGGAAAATTATTTTCCCCAAAACTGATCATTGCAAAAATAGGATTGCCCATTAACATATATATATTACTATGTACTCTTCTAAAATAGCTAGATTCAGCAATCCTCAAACGTTGAAAGAGGGAGAAAATAGGTATGCTAGTGCCAATGTTACATTTTAAAAAAAAAAAAAGGACATTCTAAAACAACATGCTATTTCTGCGAAGCAGCCTAGATAACTTTTGAGTAAAAGCCTCAATGGACTAGCAAGACATAATCAGTTCATTCACAGAGATGCTATAGAACACTGAACAAGGAACTGGAGATGTGTTATAATCTAACACTATTTCTGTAACACAGAACTGAGGTGCAGATCACTTACTATCAACACAACTCTTCCACAGCTTACAAGAACAAATCAACCCTATAACTACTGAAAGCTTGTAAATTATCACACTGTCACAAGACTTCCTTCTACAACACTTACCTTCAAACTCCCAGAAATCATAGTCATGTACCCTCACCCTGCTGACAGCTTTCATGATAACAAGACTCCTGCCTACTATTGGTGGCATAAACTAACTAAAGAGCATCAGGCTAAACTCAATGTATATAAACATCTCATCAGAATGACAATTCCTTCAATTTGCTCCAGTTAAGTTGTCCAACATTCAAGACAGCCACATCTACAAGTACTCCTATCCATATAAATGCTGGAATTGAAGTCTGTGGAATAAACCACAATACAATGCTATATTCTTAATTACTTTTTGTATATAAATATTAAGGCAGTCCCTATTAACTGAGGCGTTCATTCCCTGTGATTATGCCCTACTCGAGTTGATGGTTACAGCTGTGATACAGCACAAGTGCAGGCTGTATTTTTCCAGACGTATTTTTATAGCTGCGTTACTTTTATTAGTAATGACAACTCTCTATTATTTCAGAGATTTTAGTTTAGCTGAACAAAATTCTAGAAATATAAGTTGTCCTAAAACTTCAAACTCAGCACTTGTCAGGTTTTGAGCAGCTAACTGCCTGAAAAAGAGATTATCTGGATTAGGAAGAAAAAAAAAAAAAAAAGGTGTTTTGCCTCTCTGACTTCTTTATTCTTGTTATTTATTCACTCCAGGACAATCCTACTGAGATTATCTACTCACAAGCTGCTTCTTCCAAAGATAATGAACAAGATTTATTATTTTTTCGTCTTTGAGTAGTTCTTCCTTTTTTTATTGTACTGATATTATACTATTACTACTGTAATTGCCAGCACGGTTATTGCTACTTGGCATTCAACTATATTAGTAGTCTTAAATTCCTGCATTCTGTATTCTTTTTTTTTTTTTTTTTAAGATAGGCACATATGTTGTAACACACAAAGTTTCTTTATCTACAGGATTGTTTTTCACATTGTGACATCCTTTAAAATGTGTCACAGTTGAAGAAGTGTAGTTTTACCTACAGTCATAAACTTATTTCTTCACTTATTATCACTTTGTGGCTAAGATTAGACATTTTCTTGGCATTCATAATATAAGAAAATTACACGTACAATCACGTTTTACTCTTCAGGAAAAACAGCGTATATACATTTTTGCATGTTTCCCTTTCATTACCTTGTAAAAAAAAAAATCACTTCCTACCTCAGACCATAAACACAGAAAGGGGAAATAAAAGACATGCTCAATTCTCACTGCTGTGTTACGAAGGGTGAAGAAAAACATGTAACAATGTCTTAACTTTGCTAAATCAAATCCATCTTCATACTCAATGATCCTTATGGGTCCCTTCCAACTTGAAAAATTCTATGAAATGCCATTTAGCCCTAAACTCATACAAAACCTAATATTTTCATTTATACTACTCTCTAGACATTTTATTGACATTTTCAAGATAGACCACTTTATAGTATATTCATGTATTTTTAAAATCTCTGAAGTCAAGCCATAAAATCCAAACTAAGACTCTTTCACTTACATATATTTTAACAATAAATATTTATTCAAAGTTATATTATTCTACTTCTACCTTATTGAATGAGACACTCTGTTCCAGTGGATTAAGTGTGTTAGCAGCAGCAGCTGCAGCTGTGAGTTGTGCTGTGAGGGCCTGTAACTGAACAACAAGACCAGCGTCCAGGGCTTGAAGTAGTGAAGGCTGAGGTTTCTGCTGCTGTATCTGCAGTGTCTGTATCAACTGCTGCAGCTAAAAGAGAAGAGACAACAAATGCATTAAACAAGAACTTTTTTTTTTACAAAGAAAAACCAAAAACCAAAAACAAAAAAAACAAACTAGTCTTTTCCCCTTCCAATTAGAAAAAAAAAAAACAAAACACACACACCACCTCAGGAATGCAGGATCATCTAGCCTATGGCTTTTATTTCATCTTAATTTGTTTTCATTTACAGCAAATTTTGTTCCCACTTACTGGCTAATTTGTTTTCTGTGGCTCTTAACACATGCAGATGCTTCTTCCTCCTAACTTGTTCTGACAGGTTGCATGATGACCAGTCACCACTCAGGATTTCCTGCTTTCTAGGGTTCCCCCTCTTCTGTTTCTCCAGTTTGATTCCTTCTGACCTGAAAAAAATCTGTTAGCCTACTCTAGCTTCCTAAGGGCCCACCCATACTAGGGAAAATCTGTATGCTATAACAACATTCGTGTAGAGAAAATAACTGCACTGTTGTGAGCTCCACTTCAAGCTGATGCAACACATCTATGTGAAGAGCTTGCACTAGTGACTCTGGATTAGTCACAAGGCAAAATCTCATGCTGAAACTCAGGTTGCACTGACAGAACGCAATTCCCTTGCTATGTTAACAAAAGATTTAAAAAGCCAATTAACCAGGAACTAGGAATATCGTTTGACTTCCTGCAATGGCAC
The DNA here is from genome assembly GCF_963921805.1 of Phalacrocorax carbo. NCBI lineage: Eukaryota > Metazoa > Chordata > Aves > Suliformes > Phalacrocoracidae > Phalacrocorax > Phalacrocorax carbo. The sequence goes on along the minus strand of NC_087515.1, from coordinate 60,104,527 downwards.
AGACTCTGGGCTCTGTATGGCACTATCTTAGGATAAAAATTGCCTAGATGCAACGTTGAACCAGAAGCCGCAGCCTTGGGGCAACAGAGGTACAGTAACAACAAAGTATGTTACAGTATAAACAAAGTATGGGTAATGCCAAAAGACAGATGTCAAAAAATATTATTTAAAAATAGTGTTACGTGTTTCAATTATTATTTAAAAATAGTTTTTGGGGGTGGTGTGGTGGTTGGGATGGTTTGTTTGTTTGTTTAAACAGCTCCATTCGCAACCCAGGAGAGGTCTAGGATTATACTAGAATGAGTACTAAATATTATCAGAGAAGGAACTGTCAAAAGTGTAGTGAATGGACCCAAGACATTTTCATCAGAGTATATCAGGATACCCTTCAAATCTAGAGGAAAATAAAGAAAAATAGAGTATCTTCCACAGTTTTGTTAGAAAAAATGTACAATCCAATCGCCTGGTGTACCTTGATTTCCTTACTCCAACTTCCTATTTGTACACAGTTGTTTTTAAAAGCGCTGTCCCAATGAGGAAATAAAAGGCCTTTTCCTGTGCAGATCTATTAATCTGTTGAATAGAGATGCTCCCATAAAATTGTACAGCTTCACCGTAACACAAAAAGAAAAAATACTATCCCTGTGGAAAGAAGTCCTCCTAAAGTACCATGGAATTAAAGGAAGCAGTCATATGACCTTCTGTGAGGTAAACCCCTGTAGCCTTACCTTTGGGTATTTCTGGAGAAAAGGTTGAGCAAATCCAGGTAGCTCAAACTACACTGACATAAATCCCTAGTTACCTTCATGTTCATATTCCACCTCATCATGGGGTTCACCACTGAACTCTTATAGGGTTCAATCCCTCCCTTCGTGCTAGGGCTCACCAGAAACTCTGCATAAGCTGATTAGGTTGATATTTTCCACAATACATCAAAAATGTATGATCCTTTTTCAAGATTGTTTTACAGTTACCCTCTGATAATGTGAAACAACTCTTCCTGTTCTTTAAAAAGAGCTGTACAAACTCCTTATGCAGGAGAGCCTCTGAAAATGCTTCGATTCTTGTTCTACCTCACCAAGAGCTTTCACTGATTAACTGCAACAGGCAAATCTGATGAGCTCTGCCCCCCCTTCTTGGCCAACCAACCAAAGACAAGCAAATATGGCTGGTCCATCTTGCATGTTGCTCTGAGTAGGAAGGAATCAAACTGAAGAAGCAGAGATGGAAGCCCTGGAGTGGGAAAATCCTGGGTGGTCACCATTCTAGCTCTTTTCACATTCTTGTTGGTCACATCTTTCTTACTCTACCCTTTGCTACATCTAGACTCTCAATTTACCTGCATGCATTCTCACCCATAAAACACAATCTTAAAATGAAATCAAGGACTTTGGCGCTGGGGGGGGGGGGGGGGGGGGGGGGGGCGGTGGGGAGGGCGTGGAGTGGCTTGGAGAACAGGAAAAGACAGGATGAAAGCAAATATTGCCAGTCCTAGAGATCTGCATGTACATATTTATTGTGTACCCAGCCTGTCTCCACAATTCTGCTTAAGACCATCTTTTCCCTCTTGCAAAATCCATTCTCTTCCTCATTTTACCATTTTGAGCTAAATATCCAAATGTTATTACTTTGTGATCTGTTCTTTGTCACTCTAATTTCCTTCTCATTGTTATAAATTTTTCTTTTGCTATGTCCTCCCCCTCCCTTTTTTTTTTTTTTAAGAATACGCTGTAGGTAATAATCTTCAAAATTACCTTACTGACTTAACATATATTTCCCATTCTCACTTCACATCCCTTCCTTGTTTGAGAGCTATTCCACTATCTTTCTTCCATATTTCACAAGGTATCCCACAAACTCATTTCGCTCTGCTTTACAATGATCCATCTATTTCCTTCAGCGTGATCAGATGAAAATACTCCCTTCACTTAACTTATGAACAATTACAGGTGACTCTGCTTAGCTGAACATTGTAAAGCAATCTAAGTAAAGTTGTTTTTATTGTCAGCATCAGTGCTTTGTAACAGCTTGCTGCTGACTGTTTCTCATTCACGTCCATAGGATTTTTGTTTAGTACCCCAGCAGGTAAAGCATCCTATTTCTCAGTCCAAATAAAAATCATAATGCCAAAGTTAGTTACGCTGGTGCCAGAGTTCTAGCATAGATGGAAAAAATTATAATCTACATTTTTACAGAAGGCTGACTGTGTGTGCTCAATTTATGTGGCTGTGGGTTAAAAGGACAAGAAGTTCAATGCATGCTGCACGTCAAGCCAATTTTTTTGAAATTCAGCATTTAGAAGTGACTATGTTCTCAGTTTCTAAGACTACAAAATAAAAACTGTATTTAGCAGATGGAAAGATAAAGAAAAGAATCAACACACAATGCACTTCCATAACGAGTACATTCCCATTATATAATTCTGTACAATGTTTAGCTTCTTGGGGCATCCAGCAGAGAAATATGCTTAAACTGGCATTCTATTTCATACCTATATCCACGAAATCTTAATGCTGCTCTTTAGTTAGTCATCTGCAATGCTATATAGAAAAGTATGCATTACAGACCATCTTATCTGAAGTCACATTTTGTGATACTTTTAAGGAACAAATAGGGTTGTTTACAAAAGGTAACAGGAAGTTTTAGTTTACCTGGAACTTACTTGTGATGAACCACTTCATGGGACAGTTAACAGGGATAGAAGACACAAAACTAAGAGATACTTATGAAAGCAGTATTTGTTTAGTGTACCTTAAAGACACAGAGCACCAAACAGTGTAAAGCGTAACTGTCTACAAAATATTTACCTGTTGGCCTTGAGGACTCTGCAAAATCTGTGCAACAGCAGCAAGGGTATCTGTATTAGCAATCTGAGATACCCAAGGGTCAGGTAAACTCTGCACCACATTGGCTGGAGTAACTGGAGTCACAGGTGTCCCTAAAAAAGAGAAAATCCAATATGCCGAAATATTTTAACATACAGACCTAGAAATAGTGTTAGAGTAGGAAAAAAAAAACCCAAAAACTGCTGTAAAAAAATTATAAAACAGACATGAATATTCCTGTTTCTACATCAAAGATTTCTGGATTGCAAGAAATCAAAATTATAAAGATACTACAATCTTCCTAGGACATAACCCCAGCCATTAAATACTGGGAAAGCAGTGTATTAACATCAATTTAAACTATTTTTCTAACACACACAGAAATAACATAGACTCACACCAACATTCTGCAAGTATTACTTTGTGTAGAGCGCAGTTCACAGCTGTTTCGGCTGTTGACCTAGGGAAACTACTAACCAAAACACTGACAAATGCAAAATAAATACTTTTCACACAGTAATCCAAACCATTTTGTGGAAACAATACATACCAAACAATAATTGTTTGCAATCCCCTCAGAAACATCTGCTAGTCCAGAACTTACTGGCCTTGCACTTTATCCCCATGAGGAACCTTAAGGATTCTACTAAAAATTTCAACCTGAAGCAGCTGGATTCATGAGGATTGCCCATTTTATATTTTTTTTTCCCCAAGCAGAACATTGAGACTAGATCAGCAATTGGGTAAATAGTTTCATGCCATAATCCAGAACCCTCCAACCCTGAAATATTCCTACTTTTAGCTCAGAAGTAGAGCTATGCTGATGAACACTAAATGTAAGTTACTAGATTACTGTTTTAAAATACAATTTGCATCAGAATTTGAAAAAGCATTGATTTCAACAATTTAATTGAACTAAGGAAAATAAAAAATATTGAGCTAGAAGGTGCAGTAAGTCCCATTCAAGAGTTGTGTCCTAGTTTCAGCTGGGATAGAGTTAAATTCCTTCATAGTAGCTAGCATGGGACTATGTTTTGGAGTTTTGCTGGAAACAGTGGTGATAATGTGGAGATGTTTTAGTTGTTGCTAAGTAGCAGTTACACTGGTCAAGGACTTTTTCAGCTCCCTGTGCTCTGCCGGGTGCACAAGAAGCTGGGAGGGGGCACAGCCGGGACAGCTGACCCCAACTGACCAATGGGGTATTCCATACCATATGACATCATGCTCAGTATATAAAGCTGGGGGAAGGAGAAGGAAGGGCGGGACATTTGGAGTAATGGCGTTTGTCTTCCCAAGTAACCATTACACGTGATGGAGCCCTGATTTCCTGGAGATGGCTGAACACCTGCCTGCCCATGGGAAGTGGTGAATGAATTCCTTGTTTTGCTTTGCTTCCGCGTGCGGCTTTTGCTTTGCCTTTTAAACTGTCTTTATCTCAACCCATGAGTTTCCCCCACTTTTACTCTTCTGATACTCTCCCCTGTCCCACCAGGGGGGAGTAAGCGAGTTCTGCGTGGTGCTTGGTTGCTGACTGGGGCTAAACCACGACAAGCTGGAACTTCTACATGTTTACAGACACCAGTGAAAAATAAGGTGGATTTGTCCACCTCTCTGCTTTTTCAGCATGGGATCAGCAAAAGGTGGGTGACAAAAGAAGACTCATATGTGCCAAAACCCAACCTCTCTATGTAAAATTTCCCATATGTCCCAATCTTGGATGAAAAAACCTCCATAAAATGAAAAAAGTTGAAAAGCCAGTTCCCCACCACCCACCTATGTAAGTAAGGAAAATGCTTTAGAGCTCAAAATTATGAAGTCTGCACGTATAGAAACGTTAGTGTTTGTTAACTTGGAACGTACTCCACAAGCAGTTTTTTGCCCATGTGATTCTCCAGCATGATTTCTGGCCCACATACTTCAGATTTGAAGAAGAGGGAAATATGTCACTGGCCACAGCTTATATCATTAACTTTTTCCCCCTCAAAATCATTGCCTGTCAGCCAGCAAAAGTAAAGGACGACTGTCTGACATGATCCAGCAAACTCAATCCTATGGATAGCAAAGAGATACTGATGTTTCAATTCTCTCAATTGTGGCACAACTAATTAACAGCAATTGCATTAAGTGCTGTGTTGGGTTTTTAACACTGCCAGTGATCTACTGTTTTGACTTCTGAGTGCAAAACTAGGTCTTACTGCACTGTTACTCAATCTAAATATATTTATAACATACAACTGGAGAGTAAACACAGCAGGCTGCCTCTTGGTTTTGCTGTTTCCCTGATCTGGAAGCTGGCTATATTTCTTTCTAGAATTCATTTGATTTGTCTAAAGCAAACCAGTGAGATTTTTCAGCATGCTAACAGCCAACACACCAAAGCTGACACAAGTGTTCTAATTCAAAGTATGACTTTAACCTATTTTTGTTTACCTGGTGTATTGTTGCTCATAGCAGCTGTAGTGCTGGGCAAGACAGGGGTCACAACTGGAGGAGGAATTCCTGCTGCCATATCCAAGAGAGGCTGAATGATTTCACTCTTGAAGACGTTGTTCTTCTGCCACAAATTTAGCACTCTAACGATTTTACTCTAAAATGAAGAAAGGATATCAGGAGACCTGAGCCATGCTTATTTTTCCTGTTATTTTCAATTATGGAATTCTTAACAAGCAATGTCAATCTGTCTAGATTGAAGCACCTTTAGGTTTACCAACAGTAAGAACCATAAGAAAAGTTGTACTGGGTCACACTGAAGATGTCTAATCTATGAACCTGAGGCTGACCTGTATAAGATGCCTAGGCAACAGTAACAACACACCATGCACAGAGTGACAGTTCTCTCAACAGAAAATGAAATATAGTACAATGAAACAAAATGAATGTATCTGCACTTTCGCACCTTTATTCTCGCAAGCCAGAATGGAAGGAAAATAATTTCAAGGAAACATTTTAAAGTATTACCAATAATCAAAGCAAGGAATTATTAGTCTCCTAAACTTTTATATTCAACTAATATGAATGCAACTCTGATCTACCTATGAACCAAAATTACTTATATCCACTGAAAAATGGGCATAAGGCTGCTAAATACTCTTATTAGGAAAATAGCTCAATATTTTGCAAGCTCTCTTGACAAAGTGAAGAATTTAAATTGCAAAATAATTCTCTGTCTATTGAAATTACATAGTAATATTAAAAATGTGGATCACAGGGAAGGAAAAATAATATAAAAATTAAGACCTCATACAACTCCATCAGATGTAACTCATTATTCAGCTTGCAAATACATTTCTATTCCACTGTTTTAATCTGCTCCCAAATCTCCTAACTCCTCTAAAAAGGCAAGAATCCTAAGACAACTACAGGATACATGTACTCCTGTACATGACTGAACTTGTCTTAATCACCTTCCATGGATGCCTTGGGTTTTCAGATCTTTGGCTGAAAAATACAGCTATAGGATGGCATGCCACTATTCAAAGAACAACCTGTCTTTCTCTTCCTGCAGTGTCCTGCCTCACTACTTGACTTAATGGTTCTACTACACAAATTTATGTGGAGATTAAGTCCTTAGCATTTCACAACTTTCTGTAATTTTTTCATTTCTGTAATAAGAAAACTAGCTATTGTAAGATTAGTGACAAGTGTGAAAGAAATGAAACTGCCTGCACCCTCTGCTATTTCCAGCTAAACTATTATAAAGACAGTTTGGTAGCTATCTTGACTACTCTGGTCCAAGGAAACAGCTGAGCTACTGGGGCAAACTGTTCAAGTTAGGCCTTATTCAGCTGTTGGTTGATGCAGTATCAAACAAAAAGTAACTTTTGAGATACTTTGCTGTTCTTTTATTGTTCCTGCAGTCCAAAACACACCAGTTAGCACTGAAGCTACTGCTACCAAGACAGATTATTTATTCCTTGACACTATAAAAACCTGCTCATTCATCAGACAATAGAAGACTGACTACAACTCCCTGTCCTGTGAAATGCCTGCTTAATTTCTTTTCCTCATCAAAATACATTAACCCAAATCCATACAGTGTTCCTGAAAGCCTTTTTGAAATTCTAATTACTCTAATTGGATGTGTCTTCCCTATCCCTACGCTAAGACAAGAAAAATTAAAAGAAACACATATAAATGTGTACGTTGATAATTAGAACCACTCTAGCAAGCCAAGAAGTGAGATCAAAATCTTTATTCTTTATAGATAACTTACTGAAGATTCTTTTAATTAGAAAAAAAAACTATAAGTGGTTTACCTTGTCATCCCCAGGACAACGGTACAAGTTCTGGAAAGTGCTGATGATGTTATTGCTGAATCTTGGAGCAAATACATCCTTTTCTTGCCCAAACTGATGTCGGGACTGTCTTACAATGGAGTCAATGACATACAGACCAGGTACCTTGTATTCTGGTTTGCACTACAAAGAACAATAATTTAAAGTGTGCATATGTGAAAAATACCCAAAAACCATTAATGGCAGACTAAATATTAACAGTTCTCTCTAATTTTTAAATGAGTCAAAGTATTACCAAAATGTTCTCTATTTAACAAATTGCCCTGAAAAACTAAACTCTCTCAAAAATAGCCAATCTTTAATGTTTGAATTATCACATCTATATGTATTCTGCAAATACATAGATCATTTAAAACCAATTTACTACCACTCAAAAAACTTTTTAGACTATAGCTATTAAAAATTAGCACACGAACCACATATCCTTTTTAAATGCACACACCTATTTTAAGAGAACAGCATAAAGCATGGCTAAATTCTTAGTAGTACATTGGGACTAGATGTAGATGTAATTCAAGATATTTTTGTCCTCCTTTATGATCAAAGTCAACATTAAAGTTAACATTTATTTACTTTATTTTACATCATTATAAGCAGAATGTCTTATAAATATGTTCTTGTTTTGGTGGGAGCAGGATATATAGACATCTGTTTGGCTGAGAATACACCAGTGATACTTATTTTAGAACTGTGGAAAACTTGCAAAATTTATAAACAGCATTGTATTTATAAAGCATGTCTGCTAACTACAATACTAATTACTTTGGTAATTTTACTTGCTTAACAATTAAAGCTGTATTTTTTGCCTTTTAATTGCAAAGTAGTTGCACCAGACTAGTGCAACAAATTTTAAGACAGAATGAAAAGTGATACAAAACTATAATGAGGTCATCACTGGAACACACTATGACATGGATTCATTTCATGAGTATTGGTTGTACACACTTATCACAGAAGGTACTATGGAAAACATGGGAAAGTCCTCCCATTCCACCTCTGGTGAAGTAGTCTATAAAAATACTATGTAACATACTAAATTCATCATCTCTACTACAGTGCCAAACACACACTTCAGACTACTAATTTTATCATAGCCTAGATACAAACTTCCCGTTTCGTAAAGTGCTGATTTGCTAACATTTGCAACCTCAATAAAGCATTTATTTAGGCTCTAAACATGGTCTGATGTTTTTAAGTATCTCATTCTTTATTTTTAAGAATGTGTGTAGCATCCTTTTAAGAATAAATGTGCATTATTAAAATTATGACATTAAAATCTAATTCCATATAATACACTGTCTTCAGAGAATCACTTCAATGTATTGTAGTTACTCAAATTTTAGCTGAATTATTACCAATAATTCCACATACAGAACAGACAGGTATATGACTTTTCATGATATTGAAGTTAACAAAAACCAGATATATTTAATAAGAAAACTCAGTAAATACGCTAGGTGGAGTATTTAAAAACATGGCACATACAGAAAGCAAGAAAACATTATAATTAATATAATAATACAGATTATAAAAAAGGAAAATACAATAAAATACAAATAAAAACTTAAAGAACAACAGCTGTAGCAGTGAGCCTGTGTATCCTCAATCTGAGATGAGACAAGTTTTTATACAGCAAATGTTCACTTATTTTCCTACGGAGTCTAAGCAATAAGATAATTTGATTACTCAAATAAATCATTCAAGTGTCGCTCTCACCGTGGAATATCCTAACATACATGCAAAGTCGTCATTTGACCCCTAAAGCGATGTTTTGCCAGAGAATAAAACAGTCAACCAATACGACAATAGACCAGTGAGTTAAGTGTCACAAAACAAAGAATGTCACAGACAATTATTTCACCTGAAGTTTCAGTAACCTCATGAGATTAGTTTTGAAGAAAGACAATATTGGAGTAGGAAAGAATCAACAGTAAACTAAAAGAGATGGCACCGACATCACTCTGGACAAGCCTACAGCAGATTTTAATGGAAGATTTGGTAGTTCTGAGCTTTAAGTGATTGTTCCCAGGAAAAACACTCCAATTATCTTCCAAACATACAACTTAAGTCCATAAATATCAAATGGCTAGAAAAGAGCTTTTCATCTGCTTATCTCCAGTTCTACTAAAATAAGAACTTACTATTTGATATTGTTAATAATTTGCATGCTTCACTAAATTGTTTATGACATACTGAGAAAAAAACATATCAAGCTCACCAAAGGGAAACATCTAACCCAGAGTGATCATTAACAAGGTTATCAATACCAACATACATCTGCCTTCTCTAACCAGCAACAAACAGTGCAAAAGTCTCTTAGCAATTAGTACTGAACACCGAACACAAATGTCGGAAGATAACCCATACTCCTAGTAGCTTATGGAAGGGTCATGAACGACCAGTCCAATTCCTGACAAACTACCACTCTCTCATTCAGGGGATGAATCTTCTCTCGTGCCTCTGAACACAGAATTACCAATCACAGCCACTGCAACTACAAAGCAGGATTTGGAACCTGGGCGGTTCAGGATTAATTTTGGGACATGCAACTGTAAAGTGCTACTTACTGATCAGACATGGGTAAGATGTACACCTGCTCTCATCCTCTTACGTCTACCTGTAGAATTAAACAGGGATCAGAGGATATTGATCCCTTTTCTTAGAGGTGGAAAGAAGTCAGAGGCGATGCCCCAAAAGTCAACTACTTGACAAAACACTAGCAGTGATGGTAAAGTATACTGCTGATCTCTACTAGTGCCATGAAACATATATATGACACCTTTTCCACATAGGACTGATGTTCTAGTACTGAAGTAATTCATTCATGAACTGTTCTGAGACAGTTAAAAACATCAGGCTGGAGCTGAACCCTGTTTATTCTGTCCGACCACTGCCAAAAAGCACTGCAGCATACACTGGGCACCAAGGAATAAAAGGTAATGAGGAAGAGAGCTACAGAAACAGGTCAATCTAGACTCCTTCGTAAAATGGACAACAGAAGAAAATTTGCACCCAAAGTTGCAACATGAACAGACTAACTTCTTTAGCTTGTTTGTCAAAATAAAAAGGCGATTTGATCAGAATTTACGCCTATTTACAAATGGAGAAGAAATTCTATACCATAATGATCAACTGTACAATCAAATACAATACAGACAAGGAGGAGACTCACAAATTGCAATCCATGCATTTCCAACTGGAGATAAAATGCAGTTTTACCCAAGAATAATTAACTGTTGCAAGAAAACAAAATACAATAAAATTCATTGTTATTCAGAATCTTTAAATTAATACTGCATCTTCCCAAAAAGTAATTCCAGTCTAGCCATATAAATATTTTTGTTTTAAATTACTAGTGGGAACTGCTGACTGAAATGCTACACCTCATGCTACACAAAAGATGAGGCTGAATGGTCACCTTCCCTTCAGCTTTAAAATCTATGGGAAAACCAGGCAGAAAAGCAAAAGCAACTGTCACTTGCCAAACCACTGTCAGTTCTTTTGCTGTTAGCCATTCACATGGGCTACACTGACAGCCTCTTTTAACATTAAATGAATATATACAGAGTAGTCCTAAGATAGCATCCACAGTCATTCAGCTCAAAGTATATTGTAACTATAAAATGAGGACGAAGTATTTGTCTTTCTGCATCATGGGTTACGATCTGATTACTAGCAGAAACAATGTAACTAAAACCTGAAATAAACTAACGGGTGATAAAAATAATCCATATGTGTACCTAAAACCTGATGGGTCTTCAATACTCTGTAATCCAAAATGAGGACGTTTTTCTCAGTGCTAACACAAAATACCCGTGACTGACTTACCTTTTGAATGAATTTCTCAACACTCTGTACAACGTGCTTGTAGAACTGGAAAATAAAATAATATTTCAATAGGGGAGAAAACTCTGAAGATGCATATACTTGTTCAAGTCATGCAGTATTGGTAGTAAAACCAGAATTAGAAACTTGGTGTGATTAACAAGCAATCTAGTACCCACGGCTGAGTATGCTGTCTTCCTTGCAACATTTAACAGCATATAAAAAAAGCTAATCCTTTTCTTGCCTTCTGAAGGTTTCTACACTGGATTTTTTTTTAAATAACATGCGCTTATTTAGTGAGAGCTAAGAGAATAATATAATTGTTCCTTCAAAATCATATTTTTTCATTGTACACAACTGAAGATGTTAGCCTAATGTTACTAAGCATAGCACTTCTCTACTTCATTTAGTTTCCAAGTGTTCACTTTAATAACCTAAAAACATGAGAAAACCTTATAACATCTATTATATACTTTTTCTTCAAAATTGGTTTTTGGAATCTCACATATCACCACAATAGCTCTACAACATCTCAATAACTGTTCTACACAATTAAATGTTGTTAATGAAATTATAAGAGTGGAAGCAGGATTTCCAAGTTAAATACATGATAAAACATTTTGGTGACATTTAACTGTTTAATTTATAGAATCGTTTACTATCATTTGCTACCTGTTTATGTTCGATACAAGTTTTCAGCATTTCCATTATACTGCAAAACAGAGACTATAATTTACAGAGACTTCTCGTATTTAAGGAAGTCAGTAAATTTTACTCTTCTGTCATCAAATTGCCTTTTCTCCAAATTACACAAAATCCCAACATGGTTTTCATTATCTGAAAATGCACCTGCATTCTCAGCAGAGAAACACAATAGGAAGAGCACAAGTTCCTGGTCTATCCTCTTTTTAACCTCTCCAGCTTTCACTGCATTGCCATTTGTTTCAATGCTTAATGCTAACTGCATACTTCTTTCCTTCATCATTTTTCAGTGCTGTTTTCTGCTGCTCCATTGCTGCTCAGCATCACCATCAAAAATAAAAATCTATGAGCAACACCCATGAAAAAGTATGCTAGGAATTTACAAAAATGAAATAAAACTTATACAAGTGTATTGATCCAAAGGCATACATATCTTTTATTTTCAGGTGGGGCGGGGTGAATTGTAGTTTTATATTTATTCATCTGTTCTCAGGCAATGTCATTGTTTCCTTTTTAAACTGAGGGGGAAAAAAAATCTGTCTTTCAGATCTGATTGAAGAGTCAAGTTGGTATAATTCTTTCTCACATATGACAACCAGCAAATGAAAGTCACACAACAAATTAAGCCTTCTGTTGTGCTCCTGAAAATCCCATCACATTTGATCATAACTTGGAAATTGTACACAGAACAAGGGAGACTGAAAGCTCTACAGCAAGTTTTTTAAAGCTATTCAGTTATTTTGACACAGATGAGAAATGGAAAGGAAGTCAAAAGAAGCTAGCCAATTTCTTACCTTTATAGCCTTGATTGCTGCCTTGGTGATCTGTGTCATTTTAGCTTTAGAAATGGGTGGCTTATAATCATTTAGCGAGTACAACTGCCAAAAAAAAAAAAAAGGGTATCAGAAATATTTTCTGCACTGTTAAGCAGTACAAAAATACATTATTATTCCACAAGAAAATCAGACTTTTGATTTACATCAGATTTTAAATACATATTACACCAGAAAAGGCATCCCCATTTAAGAAAAAAAACAAAACAAAACAAAACAAAAAAAAAACAACAAGGCCCAATAAAATATAAGATCCAAAATGCTTAAAATATAGCAGGTTTTCCTTTGCAATTGTCACTATATACCTAGTTTTCCTAGTACTAAATACAGCAGACACCTGCAGGTGAAGTTACAAAGGAAATATATACAATACATAAATACAGTAGCTCTCATTAACTTTTTTTCTAGGGCCAAAAATTTAATACACTTGACTACCTTTATGGAAGCATAACAAGATGCTTAACTAAACACTTACTATATTCATCATCATATGCCTGCTGAATCAAATGTTTCTCTTTTCCATTAAACAAAAAACCCAGCCCAATGAGAAAGAGCATGTAGCAATTTTGCCACTTAAAACAGCAGCTTGAGAAAAAGTGTAGACTTCCTCCATTCACTGCCTTAACTCAGAGGAATTATAAATCAGAAGTATTACAAATGCTTAAGCAAAAATCCAGCTGGGTTCTAATTTTACCACAGCTTGGTAACTTCATTAATATCTAACCACCAAAACAGCCACAGTACACTAGTAGCAGAGTTTTGCAACAATTTTCTCCCAGGATGCAGTAACAACTCTATTCTTTTTACTTGTATATACATCTCCTAGCAGAAGCAATCCAGCATGACAGATATTCATTGGGAGTCTGCTACACAGTGAGAACTGTACATTAACTAACTTCACAGCTATGACTGATAAGGGGTAACTGGAAACAACTCCATTGTTCACACTGTCAGGACTCCATCATCCAAGGTTATTTACTTGCTGTGAAAACCTCTGATTATTCACAATATATGGCTTTGAACAAAATGCTGCTCTTTTCTCCTTCAACCCTAGGTGTTAACAAACAAGGGACCGTCTAGTATTTGCGGCTTTCATACATAGAAAGACCAGATACAAAGCGCCAAACTAGTTTTAAGGATATTCTTGTCTTAACTGACATTGTACTTTTGTTTACAACACACATGTTTAGAAGCACGTTAGCTCAAAAACTGAGCTCTGATAATGGGAATGACCATCCATAGACATTTATTTCCTTCCTAAAGACAGGAAGGATTGGAGTTTTTCCATAAAACAATAACTGAAACAGAAACAAAGCCAAAGATCCCTCTCCTCTCCTACAGCACACCCTGAGCAATGCAATGTATTGAACTAGATTAATATCCATAAAGATATTAGCACCTTTAACTTCCTAAGATTCATCCAACTTCCAGCAAACCGCTAGCTCAGAAAACATAATTCAGAGTCATTTATGTTTAACAAAGTAAAATGCAACCATGACCAGGATCACACAGTGGAAAGGATTAGACAATCTTAAATATAGGTCATGCTCCCCAAGATGCTTATAATAATTTATCGCTCTGAAGCCAACACATAGGTATTCTTCAGTTGTATTTGAGTTTCCAAGAGACAAGGATTTCCTCTCCCTGCAAACATGAGATGCTGTTCTCCGACCTCTCCTGTCAAAACCAGTTTTAACTAAAACTTTGCATGGCTGTCAAAAGACCAACTGAAAAAAATTGGCTTGTCCAAGCATAAGTGTTGGTCTTCTCAGCTTGAAAGGACTTCCACTAAAACAGTGAAATTATAACCAGTTCACAGCTGGACATCCACTTTTTAAACAACTTACTACTTCTCACTTATGCTAATGTTAATTGCTGTTGCAAAATATTCTGAATTACTTATGTACTTCTTATACAACAAAAAGCAATATGAATGCCTCTAGAATTCAAATACATACGTGTTCTTCACCACCATGGGGGAAAGGGAGAAAAGAGGCAGAATATCAAGAGTTTCCAGTCAGTTTCTTCTCTGTTTTGCACAGATAGTTCCGTGCTCAACTTCCAGTTACTCTTAGGTGATTTGCCAGACTGTGGGTCACTCATGCTGGCTTGCCGGCTTGGCTGGATGATGTGCAACTACAGCTAAAGTACTTCTGGTGCCACTACAGTGCCAGAAACATTTTGCTTAGATTCAGGCAATGCCTTAGCAAAGTCAGCTTGAGTATTCCTAGTCAGCACTCTCAAAGCCCAAAATACTAGTAAAAGGAATTCACAGACATGTGAGCCTAGATTCAAGAAGCCACCTTGCCAATTGGAAAATAGTCCCAGAAGAGACAGGAACAGTAGCTCCTTCACTATGACACACACAGCTATGAGGATGACAAATTGCTGACTCACGCAGATGTGCTGGGACCACACCTCACCAGTCCATCAGCTTACAAAAGATCAGGGAAAAAAGAGGGGATGGGGCGGTTCAAACCATTAAGAAAGCTACAACACAGTGCTGGGAAACATGGCAGCATTGCACACAACTGATTCTGAGCATCAGCTGCGTGCAGTCAGGTATCTTAGTAGCACACATTCAGAATATGCCAGAAACCAACAGGATGATACGGATTGTTGCTAGCATCCCATTACTTGACCCCAGGTAACAGAGTGCCAAGTTTAGCATTAAGTTTAAGTACCAATAATTCAAGCTAGAAAAATGGAAAATGAACCAAAAGAAACAGCAAGATTAAGAACATGCTTCTGTAGAGATAGACTTTTTGGACAATGGATACAGATGTATCCAGGCTTTAACAGCTGTTTAAAGGAAAACACAAATCCCAAATTTAGTACCTGGAAGAAGCCATGCTTTTAATTTCAAAACAAAATGTATTTGTAGGAAAAGTACATTCACTCGGAAAATGTGATTTGAGTCTCACCGCACGGCAGAAGTCTGAAGCATCAGCATTTGTACTAGAGGCAAAGCAAGGGCCCAGTGTGAAATACCTACATGTGTTTTTGCAACATCTAATGCAACACTTTTTGCTTTTGAAAAAATTAAGTTTCACTTCCAAAATTAAGAAATGTGACATTTCTTAAAACTTCTTAACTCAATCTTTTAGTATTAAACAGAATTTAACTACATAAAACAGACATACCCAGCATAGCTTAATCCAAATGAAAGAGGGCCAACCTCCCACCACCCCACACTTTTCTGAATACAGATATCCTAACATGCATAAACATCTTCCTGAATATCTACTGACAGTGCACACATTCTTTGCTCTATCTTCAGCAAATTCACACAGTACATTGATTAACAGTCAACAAGGAATCCCTCTCTACTTAGAATCATAAAGTGGTTTGGGTCAGAAAGGACCTTTAAAGATCACCTAGTTCCAACCCCCCTGCCATGAGCAGGGACATCTTTCACCAGACCAGGTTACTCAAAGCCCCATCTCACCGGGCCTTGAACATTGCCAGGGAAGGGGCATTCACAGCTTCTCTGAGCAACCTGTTCCAGTGCCTCACCACCCTCAGAGTGAACTTCTTCCTTATGTCTAATCTAAATCTACCCCTTTTTAGTTTAACACTGTTACCCCTTGTCCTATCACTACAGGCCTTGGGAGAAGTCTCTCTCAATCTTTCTTATGTGTCCCCTTTAAGTATTGAAAGGCCTCAGTAAGGTCTGCCCAGAGCCTTCTCTTCCGCAGGCTGAGCAACCCCAACTCTCTCAGGCTGTCTTCATAAGACAAGTGCTCCAGCTCTCAGACCATTTTTGTGGCCCTCCTCTAGACAACCATCCAGCCAACTCCTTACCCATCAAATGGTCCATCCATCAAACCTATTTGCTCTGCTGCTAGGCTGGCTAGATAAGCAAGACTTTGTTGCCTCTCTAGTAATGGAAACTTTGGTTTTTTTCATCTAGCATAGATGATTTTTAAGACAATACACGTTTAAAGAAATCAGGTATTCTTCAAATCTAGTTAAAGCAAAATAACTGTAATTTATTCAAGATTATAAAATATGACAAGAGTTTAAAATATACATTATAAATGTTTTTAAAACGTACGCTTATGTTCTGGCTCATTTTTTCCTGTATACCCTTTTGTACAAATGCTTAGCCAAAACAGTTCGCTATAATTATTTCCTGATCATGCTTTTGTAAGGCATTCATGCCCACTGGCAGAAGATAACTGCTTGCCCTCACATGAAAGAAGCCTTTAAGCGAACTGTAAGTGACCATAAGTTCTAACAGGTAACGTACATGTAAAAATACAGCAATCAAGTTTGAGAAACAAACAGGAAAAAACATAAATAGAAGCCCTTTTCAGAAGAAAGAAGGAACAGCAGATTTATTAGAGTGCTCCTCCAGGGCCAGAAGACAATCAGCACATAAAGAAGGGCTCGTAGGAAATAAAGCCCTACAGAAAAATAACTCTCCCCTTCTGTTTTTAGATCTACACACTGAGGAAAAAACTGTGGAAGCATGCCATACCAGAATCCTCCTCAAGTGTGTTAATAAGAACATAAAGAACAAACTCACAATGTGAAAAATAATTAAGTACTAGAACAGAACTCAGGAATGAAATACCTACTAGCTGTGATTTGTGAATTCTCATTTGAAACAGTCGCACTCTTGTAGCTCTAAGAGACAGGACGAGTGTCAGAAATTCATGTCAAGGGCTCAAGTGGAGAATTAGGAAACAAGGGATCAGTTAGGTTCAATGTTTGTACCAGAAAAAATTTTATATATTACTCAAAAGAAAAGAATTAGTGGGCCCACAGATAATTCTATGCAGCTATTGTAAGGAAAAACCAATGAGCACACTGAGAAGTCACCAATATAGTCCACCTGGACTAAAAAGAAGATATTTACCAAAGATCTCTCACAAAAGGCTCTAAAGAAACTAAGCTCTCCTAAATAAGCCTTTGCATGACAAATAACCTGATAAATCACTCCTTAAAGATAGCCAGCAAACAATTTGAATAACAGCCATTTTGTTTATAGTAAAGGGAAGTCCCAACAGAGTCCCACTCATGCTGGGGACTGTGCCTGTGCTGTCACATGTGTTCTGGATAGGACAAAGTCATACTATCAAGACCTGCAGAGGAACATCAGTGACACTAACGAGTAATAAGATGACAGACAAGCATGAGTACACATGAAGTAGCAGACACTGGCTGACTATTGCCATTCCGGAATGGGATATGCTGATACACAAGACATTTCTCAACAGTAAACCAGAAAAATCTCAGTAGTAAATGCAGCAAACAGACTTTTAGAACTACAACTTTCTTTAGGCAACTGTACTAAGCTACAGGGCATTCTCAACCTCTCAATACTTCTGGAACTTCTACCTTCCCCTCTAATCTCCAAGGCTGGCACGAAATCATTAGAAATAATGAAAACTATGGAGACACTTTTAAGTGAAGGACAAAGGTGGCTAGGACTCTTCAGACTGCAAACAGGATTACTAAGGGGATGGCAGATGTCAATACAATCTGAGCAGTGGTGATCAACTGGAAAGGATAGGACTGAGGAGTGCACCAAATGAGATGAGCGGGGAGGTGGTGAGAGCCAGGCTGGTGGATGCGGCATGAGACAGCCAAATGTGGTTTTCCTCAGCCCAGGAGGGCAGCTCTGGTATGCCTCAGAGGGATCTCGCTCCTGAACTGTTGTCACCAATTTGGCTGTGCCTAGATAACACAATGAAACACACCCATTCTTTTAAATAACTGTATAAAATACAGTTAGCTATCTGTATGATAGTATAAAATGCAGCTCTCAGTTTAAAAGGACTTATTCAAATGAAGTTTTAACCTTATCACACCAGGCAGCTGCATTTTTTCCCCACAATAGAAACAGTTCAATTAAGAGGGTCAAAAGTGAAACACTAATCTTCAAGTGGCAAGACAACCAGGAGAAGTTTCAGAGGTTTTGAAGCATGCTAGTCACATTCAAAATACAAACTGGAAGAATAAAGCAAAGGAGCAGACACACAGACCAATACGTAATTTTCAAAAAACATGCTTTACAGCTGAGCTACCATATGATTCTGAATTATGAAGAAAATCTGCCTAATCCCGTTCACTAGACATTTACCTGCTTTTCTGGATAAACATCAGCTCATGCAAAACACTTGCCCAAAAACTGATCAGTATTTCTTTAAGCATCTGATCTCTACTGATAGATATCTGGCCACCACCAAACCCATTTTCTCTAGTTATTTTCGTAAGTTCACAGTTGGAGGGGCTTGCATAGTGAATATATTTGCATCATTTCTGATGTGAAAAAACAGTAAGTACAGAAACTTGCTGTTGAAATCTGAGGCACTGCTGCAGCAAGCACACTGTCTGGAGTCTCTTTTTAAAACATACTCTCAAAAGAACAAATATTTCTCTCCAAACACTTCACATCTATCACCAGCTGATATACATATCAACATCCAATTCAGAAACCACCTCACATGTTGTTGGATCAATTTATTTTTCCCACTCATTTAGTAACTGATTTTGCACCAGAAAATAAAAAAAAGAATATGCTAATCTAAACAAAACCAATATTCATCTCCCAGCTATCCTAATATCTAAGGGAGAGCAACTGTCTCCTGGTATTTCCCTGGAAAAGAGCACTGCCGCAAAGAGCTGCATATTCACCCAAGAGTCACTGACACAAAAGGCTCTCCTGAGCGAAGTCACCACAACACAAATCTGACATTTGGGAGAATGCCGTTTCAGTAAGACCAACTGACTTGAATAAATTGAATAAATCCATTACAAAATTATACACAGCTTTGTCTTGTACCGTCCATTCTTGAACTACAGCACATCAGTCAGAAAACTAAAGGTAAGACATTCCCTCTCTAAAGGTAGATGGCATTATCACACAAAACTGAGTGACAGAAAGAAACTGCATGCCTGATGCTAAAGAAAACAAAATTAATGACTTCCGAAGAACACAAATCTTAAGCAAGAACAAAGACTGAACTTCTACAGGATTTGATGCAGCGGGCAGGGGGATATGGAATGTAACACAGCCAGCCAGAGACAAGTCACGAGGAGTCTAACTGTACTGCTAAGAGAAACCATTTCCAAATTGTTGGCTCAGTTTTTGACAAAACAAGTGTTAAATAATCTAGTTAGAAAGGATGTTAAAATGCAGATTTTCCATACGACCTTCTGGGAATAATTTTATTTTCCTCTGTGAGAAAAAGCACAGCAAACATAAAGAGAATACATTCAAGTTACTGTAAAAAGTGCCGGTGACTCTTCAACCCTGAGCACTTAATGGTAGTATACATTTGATTGCAACGTCAATGAGAATTTAATGTTCTACCATTTTATTCTAAAAAGCTTTGGACAAGACTGAACTGCCTATCTCAAGTATTCTAGATGATCGAACGTGCTCAGCTCCAAAACACACTGCAAACAACACTGCAAACTACAAAATACAAGTGAACATTAATTTTCCCAACCCATTTATAACTGAAGAAAACACCATACCAATTTGCATGTGGGAGAGTTGTTTTGCTGCTTTGCTGTATGATGATTCCATCCAGCCATGCCCTACACACATCACCATTTTGATAATTAGGAGGGGAACCAACGATAAACCTTTCCGAAGTATGCACGTTTGATTAAGCACTGAATATCAATCACAGGAAATCCTTAAAGGGAAGGCTTGAATCTGAATGGCACTTCAGGGACAAAATGAGTCCACAAAGATACACTTATCACCACATCCTAATCTGTCTCAATGAAAGCAATTCCCAGGGCAATGATCTTGCAAAGTTAAGAATCAGATGACAGTCAAATGGCCATGTAAGCACTTAACAGCTTATTAGACAGATAGCACTAAAAGTCTTCAAGATTCTCAAAGTAACAAGTAGTTCCAAGGGTTGATTTTTGTTCTGGTTTTATAAAACTATCTCTAAACCTGTTTTGTTACTGTCTGAATTGCAAAAATAAGTTTTGCTATTTTATAAGTTCTTATCCTACCACAACTGTACAGAAATGCAAGAGAGACATGTCAAACCTGCATCACATTTCCAAAACTATCAATTTCCCGCCACGTCTCTTCAGTAGGATGAATAAGAGCTAACCAGTTCACCTTGAAATCACACCTCAAAAAACTTCCCTATCCAACCGTGCTTCACTCCACCCCGTTGGCCTTGTGTCAGACCAAAACATTCAGTAGCATGACTTACTGCCATAGGAAGGTGAAAAACCCCATGGTGGTAGCTTACACTGTTAACTAAGTCTACTGCTTAACAGGAATGTAGGCTGGAAAATTCTCAGTGGAGAACTTGAGACAGACTCAGGTGTGCTCATGGGATCCTGACTCACGCCCATTCCATGGTGAGAGGAAGACCCTCTCACCATATGAGACATCAAATATGCCAGGTTCCTTTTCCAGTTCCTCCACAATCTCCTGAAATTGCATATACACTCACTCCTGTTCTTATTTACCCTCCACAAACAAAGCCTCAGCACGTCTTGGGACGTTCCCATCAAACGTCACCCAGCCCCAGTCAGCTTGGCCATTTCAAGTGCCAGGAAGAGCAGGAAGTTCGACAACAAGAGACCTGGCAACTGTTTCAAGCTCCCTGCCTAATCAGGCCTCTGGGCTGAGCACCACCAAGGAGCAGCCACTCCCACTTGGACCCCACCAAGAGGGATGGTTGCTGTCAGGACTGCTTTCCTCTGTCCCCTCTCTGGCTTCCTCTTTTTAAATTGTTTTTATTCTTAACACCTTTCTACCTTCTTGTAATAATATATTTTACCTCCTCTTTTTCACTTTTTTTGTTTGTTTGTTGGGGGTTTTGATTTTTTTTTTTCCCTTCTTTTTTCTCCTTACCTCTCCTCCTTTCTTTGAGCTAGGACATGGTAGAAAATGTGTTATTTACTGATGCACACCACCCGGTCAGAGAAAACTAAAGAAACAGCATTCAATAGTTGATGTTTACGGAAGGTAATATACAGTTGCCCTTTTAGTGATACTTCCTCTGCATATTATTTTAGCCACCAGCAACCCACAGATCAGTGATTCCTGAGCCAGCACCAACTGATCTTTTTCATAAAAATCTCGTAATTCCCTCTACACAGGGAATTCAAATTTATTTGGCATGCTAAAGATTTACATGAATTAGAAGATAAACGACCTTTGGCAAAGGTACAGTTTAATGAAAACCTGTGCGAAGAAACTCCTTTTTCTTGATTTGAACCTGTGCTTGTCAGTGACACTGGGTTTACCTGCCTTCTGCGTAGAAAAAAGTGATTTACCTCTGTGTATCACCGGTACTATAGATCCCTATCTCATAATCTTCCAGTCATCTTTGTTCTAGCCCAAAAAGAATATCAATATTTAGTAATTTCCCATACAGACCTGTTCCACATCTTTGACTGCCCTTTCTGGCCTTCTCTGTACATGCAGTTCTGCCAACACGGCCCTGTGAGAGGCAAACTAGACTGCACGTAGTGTAAACTAAAGATTTTTATAAAAAGACTATTTCTTTCCTAATTTCCAGGATTCTAATTGCTATTTTGACTACTGCTGACCTTTGAACAGGCATTTTCATTTCAGTTGCAAGATCTCATTAATCACTAAATCTTGTCATTTCAGTGCCCATCGCTGTGTACGTAAAGCAAGAGTTGCCTTTTTCATACTATGTCCCCAGCCTGCATTACCATATTTAACTTGATGAAATTGCAGGGTGCCATCTAACAGTCAGTCCAGCAATGTCCTTTTGCAATCCTTCCTGGCTAGCCCTCAGTATCAACATCCTGAATAACTTAATACTGTCAACAAACTTTTTTGCCTCATTTTTCTACCCCTTTTCCACAGTACTTATGAATACACTGAAATGCACATTGAAATACATTCCCAGCACAAACCCTCACATAAGGTTCCATTATAAAAAAGACAATTTATTTCTACACATGAACTTTTCCCCCATGTCTCCTTCTAGCAGTCATCTATCAATGTAAGGATGCACTCTCCGTGGCAATTCAACTTCTTTTCAAACTTTTGGGAATGGATCTTCTCAACTACTTTTTGGAAATCCAGGTAACATCACCCAAGTGCTTGTTAATTTTCTCAAAGAACTCCCATAAATACATGGCATATTGCTTTCTTTCATAAAAGTCATACCAATTATTCCTCATTTTATATACACCTGTGTATAGTTTCAAACAAAAACAAAATCTGCTGCTTCTCATCACTTCCCACTGAGATATCTTTTCTGTTCCTATATTTGTTTAAAAAAAAAACGTGTCTTACGACTCAGTTTTTAATATCACATCCTAAAACAAGGATTTCTTCCATACCACCCTCTCCATTGCACTCAACCAGTATTATCTGGAAATAGATGGGAAATTGTCCTTACAGAGATTTTGAATGTGTTTGTTGGACAACGGAAGAAGTATCATTTCCTCATGCATCTCCTTCA
This sequence comes from Phalacrocorax carbo, assembly GCF_963921805.1. Classification (NCBI taxonomy): domain Eukaryota; kingdom Metazoa; phylum Chordata; class Aves; order Suliformes; family Phalacrocoracidae; genus Phalacrocorax; species Phalacrocorax carbo. The sequence goes on along the minus strand of NC_087515.1, from coordinate 60,081,611 downwards.
AAAGTAACAGTTTCTAAACACAACAAGTTATGTAGATTCACTACCTAAATGTACATTTAAGTATCATATCCAAGAAAGGACCAGGCTGGCAAATAAAGCCAATTATAGTCACAATTTTGTATTTTCCTCTATCTGATGTAACAATGTCATGATTTGTACAGCAAAAAGCCATGGTGTTTAGAGCTAAGAAACCTGGTACAAGGCAATATTCCAGTGCACATAAAAATTTGGCTTAACAGCATTACTTCTGTTCCCTGTCCCCAACATCATTTTAAATAAACTAAGTCCCATTTCCAAACCTGGGGGGGGGGGGGGGGGGGGGGGGGGGGGGAAACAAACAAGGGCTTGCTCAAAGACTTAATGAGCAATACAAATTATTCATTGGGAATAGGGGAAAGGCAAAAGGTCAGACTGATACTATAGGCAATTTATTGAATTTCTGCTCTGGATTTTTCCTTTAATTCCGTTAAAAGTAGTAGTCTTCTGGAGAAGGATTCCTGAAAGTCTAGGAATTCATCAGCATATATCCAGGTTTGATTGTTCAGTAATGCAAACAGTATTTTTATCATTACAGCTGTAATTCTAAAAGTGCTTAAAAATTAATTCTATTGTAAATATCTGTAAAAAAGTTTATTATAAACAGCTGTAGTTTACAAGGCAATATACTACACAATGCTAAGCTACAGCCTGAAGTTTCTCAAGGGAAGACCAGGCAGCATGCATATGAACTGCATCCTCTGTGAATGGTCAGTCACTTACAGAGCAAGTTACTGCATCTCCAGGGAAGGCAATGGCATACTACGCTTCTACAAAGCCCAACACTTAATTCCAAGATCTTTCACCACGCTTATTCGACAGGCAAAACAGCCAGACAGCCGCTTCCCTACCAAAATTCTGAATAAAGATTAGAACAAAGTACTAACTGTATTAAAATACAGCTTCATAAGTAATATATCCTTTTTCATATCTCTGGCCACATCTTGCAAAGGCGAGAGAAAAGTGGCTAAGAAATAATTTTTCACATAAGACTATTTTTGCCCCTAGAAGGCTTGAACACTATTAACACTTTTGGTTGCGTGTGATCCAAAGGAAAGGATATCCATATAGATGAATATCTGTTACACTGTTACAGCAGCTAAGGGAATAAACAGTTTGATACTGATACTCCAGGACTCAGACCAATCTCTAAGTATGAGATTATGACCAGAAGCTGCATCAGGGATACCAATTACACAGATCTCTACTGAAATATTTTTACAGTTTTCTGCAGCTGCTACCAGGACGCAACACTAGCCAGACACTGTATATAAATGTCTGCAATTTTGATGTGCAAAAGATGAAGTAAATACTTAGAAATCGTATTACCATAACAAATTAGGTTATTTTTTTTCACATTTCAATAACATTAAAATAACATTAAAATAAATCAAATCCAATTGTATATACAGAAATAGTCACTGAATTGCTTACCAAATAATTATATCACCACACTGCAAAGAACAAGAAAAGAGTATTGTCAGTCATTGCTTTAAAAAAATGACAGAATCAACAGATTTCTATTATGTCGCATTTTACACACTCTCCTGAAATTTAATTGCTAGGAAAAGTTACGTAAGTAACATGAGCCCATCCCTCAGTGAACAGGATTTTTCCTTGATGCTGACTAGCATCTACCAGCGAGAACTGTTATTTAAACCCAATCAGCACCTTGTTGCTCTCTGCGCTGCACAAAAATGTCAAAACATATACTAAAGATGTGTATGTAGGATGACACAGAATGGCAGATGCTCCATTCTGCCTAAGGTATTTCAGTTTGGAGGGAAAACAATGAAAAGTTCTTTTCTTCCTGTGATCAACCAAGATGACGTGAGTTGCCAAAATCCAACATTAAAAACCAGCACAGAAGAGAGGGTTACAACTCAACAGCAACTGTCTTAATACAACTGTTTTCAAACACTTAAAGTGCATGACATGTGGTTTAAATTATCAAACATAATATCCTACTACTGTTGCATTTATTTGATTTATAAAATATTGAAAAGCAACCAAGAACATTCCCATGAAAAGCTTACTCCCTACACGTCAATTGTCTTATACACCACTCTTCACATATGTTTAAAGAGGACATCTGAATATTTATCCTGACTGTATAAGCAATTAAGTGAAGTAATTGCAAGGTAATATGGCAGTCCCTCATGCCCATCACGTTTCAGTGCATGAAGAAGTCAGGTGTTACTGTCACTGCCTTTGATCAGCCCTTCTCCTACCCCTTTCATTTTGAGGAAGCACAATTATGACTTTCAAATTCACTGAACCTGAACAATTTGAAATGGAATGACAAAATTCCATTTTAGTTTTCATATAATTGAGCCAAAAGGCATATTACAGCCTATTTAAAATTTCCTCTAAACCGTCTTCATTATTACTTTCAAAGAACGCTTCTAAGTTCTGTTGGTACAGTTCATTTTGTAGAAATAGACCATGAATGCAAAATGGGAATTTAAAGAAACCACCTTGATTCAACTCTAGTCTCCCGAATTGCACGCAACTAAGAAATAGATGTTTAGAAACAGATGTTTAGTCCAGAATAGCCTTTAGAACATAACTTCATTTGCTCCTAGCCCTTTACAAAGTCATAAAATACAATTCCCCTTTTTCTCTTCATAGTAACTTAGGATGTTTACTGCATGGGAACAAAAAGCTTAGAAAAAACTAAATGGACCACGTAAAATAGCTAGGCAAGGCTGAGCGCTTTACCAAAGCCCAAACTCCCAAAAACAGAAAGGAAAGATTGATCAAAAAGTTCAGCTGATCTTTTAAAGCATATCATGTAAGAAAACAAGGAATGTAACAGGTGTATTTCACTTTGTGCAATTTTCTCATCTTTCCTGCCATATGGCTAATTTCCATCATTACATTTTTATCATTGTTTTATAACTAATTCTAGATCACCAACAGGAATCTGTATCGGCTTCAACCACAATGTTAGTCTCTGTAGATTTTCAGAGGTGAGCTTGTGGGCTGCCCACCCTGGAGAAGTGCCCTTTGTTCTTGTTGCAACACACTGGTTTGGTAAAGTATGGCACAGCATGGAGTTAAACCCCTTGGAGAAGTCTAAATACAATCACACCTCTACAGTTCTGAGACGTGAAATACAGGGACAGATCCTAAATGTCACAAAAAAATTGAAGACACACATTTTCTCTACCGTTTTTAGGGCTCACAACAAAAGCTGCCCTGTCATATTGATTTCAAAATGTTTTCTCCTTAGATATTGTTTAAAATCCCCTGCTTTCACAATGAGACTTCATTATATAATTTTTTTTTAAAAAAAATCATGGTTTATACTGGGTTGGATTTCTCCAACCAATATATTTGTTATATAAATGTTTCTCCTCTCCTGTTAAGTGTTCCACTTCACATTTCTGAAAACTAAGAAGCAATGGCTACTACAGCATATCTGCTAACCACACTATGAAGATCAACATATTACCTGAAGCTGTAATTTAAGAGCAGATTCAGAGAATAATCTCTTCCTTTTCATGTGAACCAGCTTTGCTTTTTAATATGTAGAGGAGAATCAGTATTCTGAAGAACGTCAGTCTGATCAGATCTTTCCATAGGCTTCCAACAATCTGGTTAATACATTATAACCTCTTTGGACTTAACCTCTGGAAAATCCAAAGACATTTATAAGTATGATTATTTCTCTTTTTAAAACGGCAACCATACCAATATCAAAATATTAGAATCATATTTTTATCTGTTGTCCTAATTTCTAAATGATTTGTCAAGGGAGCTCCCTGAAGTCATGCCATGAGGCCAAGATTTTTAAACCAACAGTTTTCTAGTGAGCAGCATTCAATTGAACAGTATTTTGTACTTCTTTAAAGAAAAACAAGCTATAGAATAATAGGGATGGAAAGCAAAAGATGCATGTAATTAATTCTACTTCAGTTTTTGGAAGTAACTAACAAACACTGAAAACAGAAAACCAAAGAAAACAAAGGAAACCCTTACCACTCAACTCCCAATGAACAAATATTTGGAAACACTGAACCCTAGGCCAAACAACACAAGATGATGGATCTTCTGAAATACTTTGCCCAAAAATGCATGCTATTGCAATTATAAATTCCAATTCAAACATGTAAGACAGCTGTTCACTGCCTTGCATAAAACACCTTGTGCAGCTCTCATCAGTGTTTATAAAAGAATATTTACTCCAATCTCAAAACTATTGTTATGGACAGAACTTCAAAATAAACAAGCCCAAGGCTACCAAAACAGGTGTCTTCAATCTCTCAGCTGTTGCTACGCTACACTTCCTTACTGCTCAGCCACCATCCACCCAAACCACCATTCCTCACTATTACTTCCTCCTGGATCTCAGCTCTGCCCCTCCGCTTTTTCACACATTCTTTTGTTCCCAGTTACAGTGAGGGCACGAGAACACTCTCTGCCGACCCTCAAAAACATCACAGCAAACACAATAACAAAGGTGCCAAGCCTTACCTTCCACATATGTATTTTATTATATTAAACACATGCATTGTATTTCTGTATGTGAAAACATCAGAAAAATGCCCATCAGCTACCTGCTTGTGTAATCACAAAGCTAGGAGAAAAGATAGCAGTCCAGTATTACTCATCTGGAACTTAAAAACAAACCAACAGAGGGAAAAAAACCCAAACTCATACAATCAAAAAATGTACCCAGTAAACCCAGTAATGTACCCAGTACAAAGAAAATGATAGATTGTTGTATATCCATAGTTGCCACCTTTGTACAAATGGTAGCTCACTTGCCAAAAGTGTAACAGCACAAAGAACAGACTATTACAAGAAACACACATTTATGATGGGGATAAATCCGACAGACGGTGGCAATGCACTCATTTTCTCCTACTTCCTCCAAATTTTAACAATTTCTTTTTAAATTGTATTTTAAAAAATGTCCCCTTTTGGTCAGCACAACTGGCAAGGACAGGTGAAGACAAGAACTAGGTAGAACAGTAGCTGAAGATCCTCTTTTTCTCTTAAATAACACATATCCTGCAGCACAGAAGCAGCTGCTGAACAGGGTTAAAATTACCTAGCTGACTGCTGCTGCTGTCAGTGCTCCCAGAGTACTACTGCAGAAAGGTAGCTTCAAAGTAGAAAAAATAGAAGGAAAGAAATGCACATGCAATTCATGAACAGTTCTGAGGCAGGAACAGGACTAATTCTGTTTATTGAGTTCAAAGCCAAGCTCACTGAACTCTGGATACACACGTGAACAGACAATTACGCACCACTGTTCCAGGCCTCACAATGGAGTTAGACCAGTGGCTGCTGAGGCCAAGAACGCTGGCTCCAACCAAGGTTGAATCAGCCACTCAGGATAAATTTCTTGGTGGCTGTCTGGAGGTAGAATGATGGACCAATTTTAGAGACACAAAAAAGCTGGCCTTTTCCTAAGTGAAAAAAATCCTCATGAAAATAATCAAGTGCCTAGAGCATATTTTAAGACCTCCTTTATCAAATACTTTTGTTCTGAATTTTTTTTCCTGTGAGAAAGCCATTTGGATTACTAGACTCCACTTCTACAACTGCCACAGGAAAAGAGACTGCTGATAGCAAACTCAAATAAGGCTTGTTAAGATAATTTCAAGCACTCTGCCAAAGATTGTAGCCCTGGGCATGGTCTTAGTGAGTAGGTGAAAAATCAAAGGATTTGAAGTCATGAGAGTTCAGAAGTGCATTTGTTTTAAACTACAAAATGGTTCACTGTGCTCTAAGTGAGTAGCAAGTGTGATCGATACTCATAACTATCCAGTTACAACTCAAGAGTGTTAGCAGAATCCTGAGATCTACATTACCCTCCCAGGCTCATAGGGATCTAATCTAGACCTCAGTTTAAGAAGAAATTTGAAGTGTATATATCAAATGCAGAAAAATAATCAATGTCTGTCCTATACTACTTCACAAAAGAAATTAGGTCCTTGAGCAAGATATGCACAAAAAGCTGCCTAACACTTTGGGCCTTTAACACAGCCTTGCATGATCACATCTTTACAAGGCCAGAAGTCAAGATTCTGTGGCTGGCAGAAGTCTACAGTCAGATAAGTCTTAGAAAATGTGATATTATAACTCTAAATATTTACTCAGCACACATGGAGACATTTAATCAGGTGAACATCAATTTAATATTTACTGTATCTTGAAGAGAAAAGGGCTTTCTTTCCCCATGCCCTTTTAACAAAAAGCAAATAGCTGAGAGCCAGAAAAGTTCAACCCTTGCTGGGATGCAACAGAATAAAATATTTACATTTCACTGATACTGCTCTTAATGTTCCCGACAGCAAAAGGGGAATTAACAAATTCTTAGACATTTTGCTGTATCTTGAGGGAATTCATATAGTTTATAAAGATTCAGTGTTTCTTCTCCAAGGAGCACTATGGGATTGTAAAGCAAAATAAAACTGAAGACGTTTTTCACATCCATCCCAGAGGCCAAGAATGAAGAAGAGACAACTTTTCAGATGTGTATGTGTGTCCACATGCACACGCAAATATCACTAACTTTTTTCTTCTGAAAACTAAGAACAGAGGCAAACCAAAAGCTTCCATCCCAATTCACTACAACAGAATTTACAAGTATCTGACCACAAACGTGGTATCAGATAAACAAAAAAGAAGAAAGCTTTAAACACATCATAGCTGCACAATCCTTCAACAGAGGATATGAAAGAAGGTTGCACGTTTTACGACTCGTAAAACATTAGTAAGAGAAAAGGAAACAGACACAAGTTTTCTCAGCAGCTAGGAAAAGCTCTGCAGATGTTCCAGGTGCCTCACCCAACGTGAGACATGCAGCAGAATCTAAGAAAAATATCTCGCCAGGTAGTAGCTTACATGTCCTTTCGCTGTTCCTCATACATAACTGCTAGTATCACTACTTGCATTAATCAAATCCCTGGCTCTCTATTTCAAAAAGCATAATTATTTTTCACTCTCACCAGCTATTTGGCATCAACCTCTGTTTAGCATCTTAATGAGGTGTACTATTTAGCTTTTTTCCAGCATCAACTGGCATTCTTTCACGAAAAAGACACCTCGGTGACTTAGAATATGCCATATAAATAAAGCAGTCTAAAACAGTCTGTTTACTCTTCTGTACTTTTGTAAACCTCTACGCCAATGCTCAGTAATTAAGATGTCATTTTCAAGAGTCACATTTCTGAAATGTAGTTGGCTGAACTGTTTCCCACTGCCACTTAAAACATACCTTCTAAAGAAACATCGCAATAAAGGTGACCAGACAGCAAAGTGCAAATACAGCATACAGACAACAGCATTGCCAACACAGCATACAGACAACAGCATTGCCAACAAAGGTCAGTGACTTATGTGCCTACCAGTGACAAATTTCCTAAGAACCAGTTAACCCAAAAGTAGCAACAATAACTTCATGTATCGCTGATCATCTTATGTGGCTCTCACGAGTATTCTGCACACCAAAAGCTCACTGTGACTCTACTTTATCATGAGCTACGTGAGGACAACCATTTTCATTGCTGGTGACAGATGAACCTCAGCCTTGCAAAGCTGTGGAAGTTTTAATTGTAACTCTCACTCCCTAGAAGACATTTATCTTAAACAAGACAAAATGCTTAGGAACCCACATCACCACCAGCAAACTGTAATCACTACCTTAATATTACAGCGCTTTATGTGTGCCCTCATCTTGAAACATATTAAGATGGAGCATATTCCACACAGAATCATCACATTGTTTGGGTTGGAAGGGACCTTAAAGATCACCTAGTTCCAACCACCCTGCCATGAGCAGGGACATCTTTCACCAGACCAGGTTTCTCAAAGCCCCATCCACCTGGCCTTGAACACTGTCAGGGTAGGGGCATCCACAGCTTCTCTGAGCAACCTGTTCCAGTGCCTCACCACCCTCAGAGTGAACTTCTTCCTTATGTCTAATCTAAATCTACCCTCTTTCAGTTTAAAGCCATTATCCCATGTCCTGTCACTACAGGCCTTTGTAAAAAGTCCTTCTCCAGCTTTCTTGCAGGCCCCCTTCAGGTACTGGAAGGCTGCTGTAAGGTCTGCCCAGCGCCTTCTCCAGGCTGAACAACCCCAGCTCTCTCAGCCTGTCTTCACAGGAGGGGTGCTCCAGCCCTTGGAACATCTCCATGATGACACTGAGTTTTCCATTCAATTCCCTTGTACATTAAAAGATCAGCACCCAATCGTATAGAGAAGAGGAATTAAACTTTTGTACAAACCATACTCAAATGAACACAGCATTTCTGAAAAGAATCAGAAAGCACATGACTTTCTTGTTCCTGGGCTTCAAGGAAGAAGCTCTGCCTTGTTCTTTTCTTCTCTTTTTTTAAAATATACAATTGCCCTTTTCACAATTGCCTCTCCAATATCGTAATACATTGTGTTGCCTGATAAATACAAAAATTATAATTTTTCCACCACATTTCAGCTCAAATTAGTAGCACTGGATGCTAACTATTGTTCACCAGACTCAACAATGTAAATTCTACTAGACCTGTTTTCAGATTGTTTTAAGCTATCAAACTGCCCTAAGTAGGTTTTACCACTACTAACCTTCTAAATGGCTATAGTTCAAAACTTCAGGTGCCAGTCTCAGTAACTTATAAAGTACAAGAAATTTTCAATGCTTTGACCAAAGCATGCACAGCTTATGCATGAGATTTTTTTAAAAAATAAAGAGCATGCAAAAAAACCCCACCACTAAGGGCATCATCATGGACAGTTCATGCATGAGGATGTGTGTGCCTGTATGTGACTAAAGATATTGAGAAACTTTAAATGAATGAAATGCTATGTTTAATTGAAATAAATCAGTGAATTACTATTGCAGTTTTTGAAGAAATAAGCATCTAAACTGAATTTGCCCTTTGAAATTACATTATTTACGGTTTAAGATGCCTGTTCTTCAATACTTAAAGATGCAGTTACCATGACTAAACAAAGTATTACTTCAAATACCCAGTTTATGTTGTATTTAAAACTAATTCATGAACTCAACTTCCCCTAAAATAAATTCTAGTCCTCTGAATATTCACTTGTCTGTGAAACTATTTACGTTTATTCTACAGGTTTGTATCAATTTAAAAAATATGTTTCAGAATTAAAGCATCCATCCGTCTCCTTTCACACTTGTCTGCATACATTCTCCACATCATAAAATGAAAAATAATCTGGAAATACAAAGCTTGCCACTGCAACAAGGACAAGCACTGCAAGAAAACTCTGTGGAGTACAGCACCCAAAACCAACTTCAGGTACAGCACCTGAAATCAATGTGAGAATGGCTAGATTTGAAGCCGACGGCAAGACTAACACTGAACTGACTATATAACAAATACTGACTTTTTATTATGTAGGTCTGCAATTAAACCGTTACCATCTGAGTGATGGAACTGTGATGATACACATGCTTGCCTCTACTCCTTTTCAACAACACACATTTTATAAAACATATAAAGAGTGTGAAACATTTGTCATTTTCTTCTGTCAAGACCTGTTCTTGACTTTGATGTTGCACTTTTCAGAAAAACCTCAGGGCCTGAAATGAGACCTGGAGGTAAAATGATTCTGCAATGGTTAGCCTTATGATCTCAACTGTAGCAAATGATAAACTGTGTGGTATAAAATACTGCCAGTTACCTCAACAGTATACTAAGTCAGTTGTACAATATTGTGTTTTTCAGTTGCCATGCAGTTTTAATGAAACAGTAAAGCATCAACCATTAAATGAAAACAATACCAAGCATGTTTTATTTATGAGTGTGATTATTTCTCATCTTTAAATTTATCTTTAAATATTTTAAATGTTAGGGCTAATTTTATATATATGATTAGGTATAGACTGACAATGCTGCATATCATCACTAGACCTGGAACAGTTTTCTGCAATAGCCAGCATTATTTCCCATAGTCAGAGTTCAAATAAACTTGAGCTATTTCTTTCTAATCAAATCAATGGCAAGCCTACATTTATCACTTCCATTTCTGATTGTCATGTAGAATAGCTATAATACAAGATATTGCTCAGCTCACACACACATTTGGAGTAAACTATACTACCTAGATGGACAGCTGCCTTTATTTTAGCTTCATTGCAAAATCCAAACATAACTCCTTCCTTTAAAAAAACAAACAAAAAAAAACCCCGAGCCCAGAAGTACCCAACCTGCAGACTTACTTCAGTGTTTAAATGTATTTGGAATGTTCTTTCTAAAGTGTCATCTGGATTTCACCAGTAACTTACATAAACTGTCATAAGGTTATTAACTCAATGCAAACTGCGTAAGAGAAAGCATGGTTAAAGTTCTTCTACAATTTAGTCTATCCCATCTGCTGCTAAATTTAATTTACATCTACTTTAAGCCAAAAATCTCTATAACAGAACTCTGACATCATTTCTGGAGTACAACGTGACCTTAAAACATAATATAAACAAAGAAAAGGATTTTTAGAAGCGAAGTGCAAATATTTTTTAAGTTGATCAAGAGCATTTAGATACTGCACAAACTCCAATATATGGATTCATACATACTTCAGCTACTTTAAATATTTATTAATCACTTCACAGTTCTAAAATGCAAAGTCAGTTAGACCAGACACAATGATGGAACATTAAGTTAAAGTCAAGTTCTGCACTGGCTACAGAGGTGTTAAGAGCGGCTAGCAATGACATTCAGGATTCCCCAAACATAGCAAGTTTTGGACCATTTACTTCCAGGATCAGGGGTTTAGCCATAGCATCTTTAAAATGCTTTGGCTATCTGTGCAGCCCAGCATTCAAATACAGAAACATAGGTTAAAACAAAACTGAAAGAGAAGTCAAAAACAAGTCTATTCATAGGTGCTGTCTATTAATACCATAAGAGATAAGTTGGTTAAAATGTCATTGCCTGAGGTTCTACATTTTCTTTCCTGATAACCCATAGCCTGCTGGTTTTCAAGCATTTAGAAGATTTAAGGCATATTCTAAAGCTCTCCTCTTCCATGCAGTTCTCTCCTTCAGTCTTCAGAATTAATTATTTTTACGGTACTTATACCTGAGGGCTCAGCATGTCAGCCAGAAGTTGTTTTTCGATATGAAAGTAAAGACTTCTGCTCACACTAGTAGGTACGTATGAGAAAAAAGGTTCTAACCTACTTAAGTTCTTCTGTTCTTGTGACTACACTCTTCCTTTTCTCCACTTAACAATGTAGCACATAAACCAATCAAAAAATAAAATGGGGGGAAAATATAGTTTGTAGTATTTATTTTTCTTCTAGTGGCCACAAAGTGATTTCTTCCACTTAAGAATTCAAAATGCACACAGTGCAACACCTAGAATCGCACATCAGTTACAGCTGTTCAACTGCTCCCGAGTTATCAGAAAGTACCTGCCCATTTAAAAAACCTATCTTACTTGTGGCTTGTAGAAACACCATGGTTGGCACATGGTTCCACTACAAATCAAATTAACATTTTAAAAACCCAAACCAACACAGTATTACTTAACATCATTAAAACGGTACTACATCCCCAATGTGGGTAGCGAGAGGGCAACGCGGAGCACCAGCATGTAAGCAGTCTGTAGAAGCATACGTTGTAACCAGAGCTGATACTTTCTACAGTTAATATAAACAAAAATCTATTCTTTAAGATGTACGCCTTCCTATACAGAAAACACGTGTTTATTTCCCTTGTTCTTTCAGTAGCTTCAAAATACAAGCGATAGGAACTCTTGCAATAAAAAGGAACAAAGCAGAGTTGCCACAAGAACTATCTTGCAATAAACATTAACAGCCGGCACAAAAAAGAAGCCGGACGCCGTACCAATACCTGAGCCTGCACACGCGTGTGTGTGGGTGCTGTATCCCACCCTCAGCACCGTGCTTTGGTGCAGCACCTGAGCACGCAGCGAACGCCTGCTTCCATCCTGACCACAGCGGATATACTGCTCTCAAACACGGAGCCAAGCCTCCAGGCCTTTGTGTTCCCGTCCCCAGATTTAAAAAAAATACCCCCACGAGGCGTTAAAGCGCGCCGTGGCGGGGCGCGGGCTCGCATTTAGCGCGGAGGAGAGGGCGGCCGAGAGGGGTGGGGAAGAGCCCCGGCCCGGCGACCCCCGAGGCTCCCGCGCAGCCTCCTCCGGCTCCTGCCCGAAGTTGGCCGGGCATCACCGGCCCCGCCGCAGGCCGGAGGCCTCCCCTCGCTCCCTCAGCCCCGCCGCCCGGTCTGTTCTTCTCCGCTCCGTCCCCCCCACAGCCTCACGGCGGGAGGAGTGCTTGTGCTGGGGCCGGGGGGGCTGGGCCCTCGATTACCCTCCTCCCCCCCCACTTCCTAGGGACGGTGACAACGGCCCGCTCCCGCCGGTACCGGGAGAAGCCCCCGGACCCGCCTGCGGGAGCGCTCCCCTCTCCCCGACACCCCCCATCCCGCGCCGGGCCCCCCCTCCCCGGTTCCCGCCCCCTCCCCGCGGCGAGGCGCGCGCAGCGGGAGGGGGCAGGGAAGGCGCCGGGCCCCGGGGCCCCGCCCGCTCCCCGACCCCAAGCGGGAAGGAGCGGGGGGGGGGGGGGGGGGGGGGGGGGGTTACACACCTCGCTATTAAAAGCTTTCACGGCCTCCATGTCGCGGCGGAGGCGGGAGCCGGACGGCTTCTCTCCGCTGATGGCGGCCGGGCCGCGGCCGGGAGAGGGGCTAGGCTCGGTCTGGTGTGTGCGCGCGCGCCTCGCTCAGGGGCCGCCGGGCCTCCTCGCCATGGCGGGTGGCGCAGGGGGCGGGCGCGGAGGGACGCGGGCCCCGCTCGTTTCCGTCTCCTCCCGGCAGCGCGCGGCCTCCTCGCCCCACTTCCCCGCCCGGCGGCGCCGACGTCCCCTCCCCCGCTCGGCGGCTCCGCCGGGCCGCGCCGGCAGGAGATGGAGGAACAACGCGCGGCGGCTGCGGCGCGGGAGCCAATATGGCGGACACGCGGCGGCTCCTCGCCGCGCAGCTCCGACGGCGACGCAGGCGGCGACAGCGCCCCCTGCCGGCCAGCGCCAGCACGCCCGACGGGCCGCACCGCCCCACAGAGGCGCTGCCGGCATGGCGGCGCGGCCCGCCTCGCCCCCGCCCCCGCCCCCTCCTCCGCGCCCGCCCTGGCGCCCCCGGCCCGGCGTGAAGCGAGGGGTTACGGGAACAAGATGTTAAACGCCGCGGTGTTTCGTCACCGGGGACAAATCCAGGAGTTTTCGCCGTTTCCAGCTGAAGGCCTGATCCCCAGGGGAAGGCGGCCCCGTCTGTCCCCTCACACCTTGCCCGCGGAGCCCTCACCTCCCAGCAAGGCCCGCCCGGGGAACCGGGGACAGCACGCCGGCTGGTGGTACAACGGGAAAAACAATCAGCGGGATATAGAAAGGCAAAAAAGTCCTAATAAAAAAAAAAAAAACAAAACCACACGCAATTAGGAGTGTTATTTATCAAGAGGAAAGGAGAAACAACAAAATTGTAATGCAAATCAATCGCCAGTCCCAGTGCATCTATTACATAAATATTATAACTTGAAAATCTGACACTAAAAAGGCTCCAAACTCAGCACTAGGCTTGAAGGCATTGCTGTTTCATTACCCAGGGCATGTTCCCAGGTTAAGTTTCTGACAGGGTGTGCTTCCCTGTGAGGAGTGGTGCTGCCTGCATCCCTCGCCACCATGCCAGCCCTGCAGAGCATCTGCCTCCCCCTGAAGCACAAAAAACTCAGCTGAGAAATCTCAGCAGTAGCAGCTGTATCAAGCAGCAGGACTTGCTTCCAGGGCATGGATTTTTGTTCCCTCAAATACAAAGGCACCATGTGACTCACCTTCATCAGGGAGAGCCTCAAGGAGCTCAAAAGCATTGAGGAAGAAACCTTAGATTTGTCTTTAGCTCCTGTTTTCCCAGAGCTCCATCATGTTCTTTGGACTCTACCAACACAGCAGAGCTATGACAGTGTGAATTAGGCTCTGATCTGGAGAGCGTTTCATTATTTTCCAGACAAGAGTCTAGGCCATGCTCTGGCTAGACTCTGCCCTCCTGCACTCACAAGCATCCCTCAGACCTGAGCCATGAGGGCTCTTCATGGACAGCGAATGCTCCTGTTACAGGCCAGGACCAGGGACTCTCAAACCAAAGCATGCTTTACTTGACAAAGAAGGCAACTTACAGATTAAGACAAGACCAGCATTTGAGGCAGACCTGGAGTCCCACAGCTCCATCTTACAGACACACAAGAGAGATTAACTGTTGTTACAGATAAAATTGGAAGCTTTTCCCCTCCAACAGGCTTACTTAGATGAAATCCCCATGTCTAGCAATCACTGTTGTTGCAGTATCAGGCCACCAAGAGGATCAGGAGGCTAGAGCAAATGCTCTGTTAAGAGAGGATGAGAGGGCTGGGTCTGTTCAGACTGGGAAAAAAAAAAAAAAAGATGACCATGGGGTAGGGAGGGCACCCAGTAGCAGCCAATACCTGTGAAGTAAAATGGCTGATTAAAGCTCCTTAACATTTTTTATCATTCTGAAACAATTGGGTAAGGCACTTTAATAGAGGTACACAACAGGAGGTCAAGAGGCAGGGGTCAAATTAAAGTAGGGGAGGTTCTGACACAATCAAAGCAAAACGTTTTACATCAGGAAGAGGGCCAAGTGCTGTAACAGGCTCCCCAGAGAAGCTGTGTAGTCTCCATCCCTTTCCAAGGTTCCATGGGATAGACCTTGGTAATCCACTCAGAGCTCACAGCTGACCCTGCTCTGAGGCTGACGTTGGACTAGAGAGATCCTGAGGTCCCTTCCACGCTGAGTAACACTGTTACTCTATGCACTGCCTAGCTCAGGCCAACCTTCTGGCAACTTTGTGCCACAACCTGTCCTGCTTCACAGACGATTTAAGAGAAGCACATTATGCTTACCGGGAGGACAAGGCCTCTGTTCCCCTTTCATTCTTTTCCTGTGGGGAATTAAGACTAAATACAGTGTGAAGAGGCAACTCTGTTCAAGTTATTGTGGAGGCTTTACATGGGATTCATTGTATTAAAAGAGTAACTGGTCAAACTATTGGCTTTGTACTCCTTTGGAAAACTTACCGAAGTACTACAGTTACAAACAATCCTCCAGGATCTAGTAGCTTTCCTTGTAGGTGAAAGTGAAGCAAGTCTAGTTTTCCTTATTAAAATGGATGAATACCACACTGCACAAGGAAAAAGCTTTGCACAAACTATTTTGAAATTGGCCTCGAAGTGACCACAAAACTCCCATGCAGTTACTTTTCCAGAATATTTATTCCAGAGCATAAGTTATTAATTCTTCTCCTTCCTTCACTGGAATAAAAGAGAAACCAGAGAAGGAGGGGTAGGATTTACACTTAGAGATGTATGGACAAAGCCTTGACCTCAAAAACACAGAGCCTGAATTTGAAACTCCCCCCGTGTTGAGCCTGTTTGCTGTAGGTCTGCAATAAACATTTAAACAAATATATTTATCACTTAAAGAGTTCAGGTTACAAAGCCTTTTAACAACCCTGTATTTAATTCCAGCAGTATTAAAAAAAAAAAGGCATAGGAGCACAGTACATCCCTGATCTCATAAGGACCTAGCTATCATCCAAGAATAAGAAATAGGCTACAGAATAAACACTGTAATACGTCTCTGATTGATAACTAAATGTTCCAAATTAAGCAAGCATACAAATGAAGTCATACCAAAACAGTAGTAGTGCAGAAACACTGGCTCATTCTGGGGCAGGGCAACCTTGCCCCACAAGACTGTCTAATTCAATGACTTGCACTATTACTCATACCAAAGCTGGGACATTCCTCATTGTGTTGTGGAGCAGAATGAACACAAGCTTTCTGTGGTTCCAATGCTCTGCACAACTGCCAAAACTCATACTGGAAACTTCAATTTTGCAAATAAGATCCCACTTGCTTTCCAACATGTCAATGAATTATATGCGGGATTTGCAATGATGGGGCACACCTCCTGCATGGATGCAAACACCTAGCTTTGCAATTCTGGGAGAAAAGCAAGACTGAATAAATCTTTAATCTGCTGTTCAGTGATTTTTTTTTCCCCATAAGAGAATGTAAAATAGGTATGCCTGCCTTTTTCCTGCTTCTGACAAGTCCAAATATAGACTCAATAGATCAAACAAGTGTCATACTGGTATATGCCCTCAAGAAATCCTCCATCCAAGTGAGCAATTCCCTGTTTCCTCTCAGAAGAAACCACACACAAGTGTTAGTTTCAAAATTACATGGAAGTGTCAGTGTATTTGTAACCACATGTTGCTTGTGATAGCCTGAAACCTGGAAACCCCAGTTAGTTTACTACACAGTTCCTTCTGGTCAAGCTTGACTTACTCTGAATATCTTGCACTTGTCCTAGCACAATGGTGTCAGACTCTCTCAGCAAAACACCACAGAAAACACCTGAAAACTATTTTGTTGGAAAAACAAAGGCAAATGAGGCTTTAATTTACAGGCCAGCTTCTCTTCTCAGATGCACAGTCTAAAAGTCTGGGGTTGTTTCAGAGGGAGCTGGTTTTATCAGGAAGAAACAGAAGAGAGAGACTTGGAAATTACCTTCAAGTAACTTTTCTCAGACTTTCTTGTAGGAGGTCTGGATACCCTGATGCAAGTGTGCTGGCAATACCAGTCACACTTACTGCGGCATTACCAACATCACTAAAATAAGCTCAGACAGGAAGCATTTCCTAATGCTTTATTCTGTATGGGGTTTAGTCTTTAAGTATGAACTTTGTGCCATTCTGTTTCTGATTATAGCATAGTTACAAGGTAGAGTGACTGTTGTTTCTTATAGTTGCATAGTCAACATTTAGTTGTGCTCCTAACAAGACAGTTCTTTGAAAATAAAGGTCAGACAATGATTTTGCAGCAGCAATTATAGCATGCTTATCTCATTTTAATGTAACAACAGAACTACAAGGATCCTTATGATCTCAGCTTGCAAATACTGTAAGAGACCAAAAAAATGTTTTATAGCCAATTCTAATGACAAGCATATCCATTTTTTGCTTGAGGAAAGCTCAAGCTAAACCAAATTATAAATAGTTATTCAGTAGATCTATACAAAAATATATATATGTACTGAAATCTTCCTGAAGAATTAAATTCCAGCACTAAAAATTAAAACTTTCAAAAATATACTTTAGTATTTCAAGGAAAATTCAAGGAGGATAAATTGTTACATTTCAGACACTATAAACAGCAAAAAGATAGCTTATTTAGGGTGGTGCTGTTTGTAGAGCAACAAGCAAACCTAGGGTCAAAAAGCCTGAAGTGAGAACATCAGAGATGATGGACTGAGAATACTTATTAATTAAAAAAAAAAAAAAAAAGGGCAGCGTTTACCAGCTGGCTGATGTTCCTTTTGACGTACAGGCTGACAGCAAGGAGAGCAGACCCTGACCAGCAATTTGGATCACTCCTTTACATTGCTACTTTATCTTGCCTGTACATGCCAAATCTCCAATTTGCAACGATAAGGCTGTGAAACCAGACTTCTTTTTCCCAGTCTAAGACAACCTTATTACAGAACATAACAAAAGTGAGCACAATACACTAGGAGTCATTTCCATCATTTCTCTTTACTGTATCTAGCATATAACGTAGGAAAATGAGAAAATTTTGTCCAAGTTTTTATTTGCTTCAAGCTTAACAAATGAGACCTAGACTATCACATTCATTATCTTAAAAAAGTAGACATAGAAATAAACATGAAAAAATTTTAGCCAATGTTTAAGATCACTTTTTCTATCAAAAGTAAGAATGCAAGATACCACAATCAAGAAAATAAAATCAGTAGACAGATTCCCTGGGCATAGGTCTTTGCCACAGGTATACATGGAACCAGACAAGTTTTTCTGCAGTGTTTGGTCCAGACCAACCACATGCATCTGTGTTCTGATAGCTACCAAAGTCACAATCTGTAGAAGATCAGAAATGAAGGAATGGCCAAGGTTTATTTCACACTGATTAAACCTGACTGTCTGCAATGCCTAATCGACTACTGACAAAAAAACATTTGACGAAGAAAGTTCTCAGAGATTACATGCACCGCCTTCTCACAGTGACTGTTTTTTTCTCTTGTTCACCTGTTAAGTTCTGAAATTGGAAGAATCAGGCTTCTTTTCTGGCAAGTTATGGCCTCATTACAGTCATATCTATTGCACTTTTTCCTAAAAAGATGAATTCTTATACTTTCCATTACTTTTCAGCAAACAGTAATTCTAGTTAGCAAAGTAAATGATTTCTTTTTCCTTACTGCCTCTGTTAGATCTTGGACAGTCAGGCTCATCTCGTTAGCAATTCACACAGCAACAGGAAAGACACCAGAAGTCCATGGTGCCAGAAACTATACAGAAAATCTGTTTTCTTCCCAAAAACATGCTTGTGCTTTACAAAAGAACAGGTTAATCTGAAAGCCTTACACTGGAAAAGTTAAATGGGAACACGCAGAACAAGGATGATTACATTTATGCACGCAAGGTGTTGGCCAGCAAGAAAGTCTGAGGAATTTTAAATAGCCATCACCTTACCTCAGGTGATAAGGTAATCCTGTGGGGGGGGAGGGGGGAGGAAATCACTGGATACTTACAACTTCTGCAGAAGATTACACAGCTGTGCTTTCTTTATCCTTTTATATTCCCATTCCAATGTGTTTACTGAAAACACATACAAGAATGACAGTATTTGCTATTTACACTATTAGCTGTGTTTTGAAATAGTACATGTTCCTGGCATGGCAGTTAGCTTTTTGTGTCAACACTCAGATTTCTCTCCAGATGCCCTAATAAAAACTACCTAATGCAATTAAAGGGTATATGGTTGGGATAAAACAAGCAAAAAAAGGGACCCCTGAGTGTAATGCTCAAGTCCTGCATGAGGAAACAGTCATCCTTCTTGAATGTTATTAGACAACACTATCAGTATGCTTTGAGTAAGACACTAGTACATGCTTGCTAGTTTTCGCCATTGGTTAGACCATCTGACTAATCCCTTTCTTCCTCCTCCAGGAATAAGACTTACCTGTCCAAGCTCACAAAGAGGCTACAAACATTTAATAAAGAAAATTGCACAGCAGATATTTAAAAAAAACTAAGAGAACACACAGTATGCAGGTGAACCAGGTATCCTCCTCTTTTGAAAGTGTAGGCAGAAGGCAGTAAGCAGAATCCCTGATGTAGCAGATGATACTATGGCACACATGGAGCTTGACAGGAAGAAATACTTACCTCCAGCATGTGCAGAATCCTTTGTCCACTAGTCAAGTGGTTAATAATGTCTAAAAATACCTCTTAATCCTTTACCTATCCAAAAGATTCAAGAGTCTACAGACACACCCTCCCACTTCTCTAGCACTGTGTGGCTCTGCAAAACACCACCTGAACTGTAGCACAGTCAGTGCTCAGTCAGAGCTACTAACCTCAGCTGGGTTGAGCTGACACGCACACAGTTATTCAGGTGTGCCAGCACTGCACTTCCCAAACTCTTGCAGCCACCAGAGGGAAATCAGCTCCTCCCAAGCATCCAAACTACTCAAGCCTCCAGATGCAGATCCCTGCATTCAGAATTCAGCTCAGGAGGATGACAGACTTGGAGGCTGGCTGGTTCAGGTCCAGCAGAGCTTAGCAGTAACAATCACGGGTGTGTCTTTAAATTTGTCACACGTAAATGCAAGAAGATGTCTTCTAGATCTGAGCGATCCTCAAAACAGTCTAGTTAAACCAGCATGATGCTTCAGGTCATTTCCTTCTCTGGCTCACTTGAAACCCTGTTCTCACGCCAGGGAAGAGGGTGTTACCAGAAAAATATGTGTACAGTATTCTGTGAAGTTCAGTTTAAAAGCCAAAATACAGGAGCACTGAAACAGGAACAAAGTTGCATTTTCCCATGGTAACCTATCATTTGGAGGAAAAAAAACCTTCCAACAGAGTTTAATATGTAACTCATTTTGAAAACAACTCACTTTAAGAAACAAAAAAACCTAACAAAAAACTTTATGCAATTGCCACAGTTTCCCAGTTCAAGGCTGTGCTAGCCCAAACACAAGCCCTACGAAAACCACCGCCTTGTGGATGTTAAACCCAGGACTGCATAAAACACTGGGAGCAGCACATGGGCTGCTGGTACCTCAACTAGTGGAATCAGATCCATTGCTGTGGATAGAGAGCAAAAGTGCATACTACCTCTGAAGGAACACTGAGATCTGCTTCACAGTATAGTCCGAACCACTCTGCTTTAGCTTTGGTACAGGACAACTTGCAATCCACCTAGCTTTTTTAAGTAAATACCTTTTGCTAACAAGGTATGCTTTGCCATGCTTGATATCCCGAAGTATGCTCCACCTTCAACTCTCAGGCTTTTAAAGCTTGGTCTTAAGGGCACTTATAGCCTTAATGTAAGATAATGAGAGGTATGTGGCCTGTGTACCCTTTCAATTCCATATAAAGCTACAGATGAACAGGTGAAAAAAGTACTGCTACAAGGATGTAAACACTGAGATGCTTTGTATTCACTTATTATAAGGCTTGTTCTTAGTGAAATCAAACGATTGCGGGTTTTCTTACTAAGTAATAACAGGTAGATCTTACACTGGTCGGAACTTATGGAATAAGGTATTAAAAACCTCTTTGTCAGCTTTAAGACTTTGTAGCTGTGAGATCTGGACTGTTGACTCTCAAAGGCTTTTGAAAAGCAACACAGCAGAAATCATCTTGGCAAGCTTGATGTATTTTAGAGTGGTCACTCTCTTTAAGGGCAAGCCTTAAGGAACTAGCACTGGTATACTCCGTGTCTTAACTGAAAGATTACTTTTGCCTAAATAATAGTACTATGACAAGAATGTGAACATTCAAGAGCATTTTATATCATCAGATCTGCTCTTTATGTGAATGCATTAGTCGAAGAATTGCTGTCATTAAGCAGTGAGAGCGCTAGCCTAAATCACTCGGAAGTTGCTAAAAACGACCCATTCAGCAGCACAGTAGGGCACAGCAACGGCAGGGTTTGGATATGCTCATGGAGCTTTTCAGCTCCACAGCAAAGCAATGTTACAATAGTGCTTTAAAGATACACCTCCTCAAATTCCCCCCAGAAAAAGGTGCAAAAAGGAAAAATAAGGATTCTCTCTAGACCAGAGCCCAGCCACTGGCAGTATGAACAGTTATGAGCAGGTGATCCTTCTCATCTTATTTAAATAATAATTTTTTTAATTATAAATCTTTTATCAGACCCCAGTCTTACGCTTACTTTGCAAAATTCACAAAATGCTATTATATCATTTTGTGAGCTCTTACACAACCAGAAACATGGTATGTACCCTACGGGCCAAAACCCTGCATTCGTTCATGGCCAGATTCAGCATTTCAGGCTCATATGCATCTATTCAGGTCTAATTAAACTGATGAGAAGCTAACCTACAATCTGCAAAAATATCAATCTCTTGAACGTCTGATCTAAAACCTCTTTGGTGATGGTACAGAGATAAGCGAAATGCAAAAAGTTGACAAACAGCATAAATAATTACAAACCGTAATGCATTAGTAACTTTTGCCCAAGTTTAAAAGAGTTTTCAAATGCAATCTTGCCTTGTTTTTGCTGTATGAAAATCCATATACAGAGAAGTGCTAAGATTTATTCGTATGTCCTTCAGATAGAGATACCGAGAGAGTAGTTTCGGCAGAACACTTCAGTTTTCCTAGCATGCTCACAGTGGTTACTAAACGCATTACAACACCGTCCCCAAAGGAGAATCTGCACCAGCAATGGCCACCGCACGGGTTAACTGGCCTTCGGACCCCTGCGCTCCTGCCCCCTGACGGCTTCGGGCCACAGCCCCGTAGCCCCTTCTCAACTTCGCGTCACGCTTCTTTGCCATCAAAACTTTTTCCCCAAAAGCCCCGTGAAGGAGATGCAGCCCCGTGGAGCTCGACCACGATGTTGCGAGCTATCCGGCAAGCCGGCGCCCGGCCTCGGACACCCAGCTGCAAACCGGGCGCCGGGTAACCGTGGGGGCGGTTAAGAGTGGGAAAGCTGCTGGTCAGGTGCATTATTGTGCTTTAGCTCCGGGCTTCGCCTGCATTTAGAGCCCTGCAGGCTGCTTCTGTTTCGTTTTTTCCGGGAGCCTGGAAGCCGGCCCCGGCCCCCCACGGCCCCGGCCCCGGCCCCGGCTCCCCACGGCCCCGGCCCCGGCTCCCCACGGCCCCGGCCCCGGCTCCCCACGGCCCCGGCCCCGGCTCCCCACGGCCCCGGCCCCGGCCCCGGCCCCGGGCGCGGCGCAACGGCGCCACCTGGCGGCCGCGGGGGGGATGGGGAGCGGCAGCGGCCGGGCCCGCCCCGGCGAGCCGCGCTTTCCCCGGGGAAGCGCCGCCTCCGGCGTGGCGGGGAGGAAAGGGGAAAGCGCGCTCCCCCGGGCAGCCAGGGTCTCCACACGCCTCTCTCTTGTGGGGGGACATGCGGTTCCCTGCCTCTCCGCCTACCTGCCCGCGTGCGCCTTCTCTCCCCGCCCAAACAAAGGCCACACAAATACCTCTCCCCGCACCATTAAGGGCAGTTTTGTCTGCAGGCAGGAACCAGCAGCTCCCCATCATGCCTGCCCAAAGGACTTCGCAATAAAAGCCTGGGAGACTGTACCTGCCTGCTCACTCATAAGCGTTGACCATCCTTTACTCTCAACTCTCCCAAAAACTAGTCCATCCTCTCCAATAGCATGGCTTCTACAATGCAGCTGGAAAGAGGTGGTTCAACGTTAGCAGGCCAGCTAAGCATGTTTATTTTTCAGAAAGCCCTCCCATCCTCTCTCTTCCATTTTCTCATTTAAAATCACTGCCATGTGCAGAAAAAAAAAAAATCACTATTCTTCTAAACTCAAGTACTGTGTGCAGTTTTGGGTACCACAGTATATGAAGGATATAAAGCTACTAGAGAGCATCCAGAGAAGGGCCATGAAGTTGGGGAAGGGTTTAATGGGGAAGCTGAATGAGGAGCAGCAACAGTCACTTGGTTTGTTCAGCCTGGAAAAGAGGAGACTAAGGGGAGGCCTCATCGCGGTCTGCAGCTTCCTCACAAGGGGAGGAGGAGGGGCAGGCGCTGATCTCTGGCAACCAGTGACAGGACCCAAGGGATGGCAGGAAGATGGGCCTGGGGAGGTTTAGGTTGGATGTTAGGAAAAGGTTCTTCACCCAGAGGGTGGTGGAGCACTGGAACAGGCTCCCCAGGGAGGCAGTCCCAGCACCAAGTCTGACGCTGTTCAAGAAGCTCTTGGCCAACACCCTCAGAGATATGGTGCGAATTTTGGGGCTGTCCTGTGCAGGGACGGGAGTTGGACTCGAACCTTGCGGGTCCCTTCCAACTCAGAACATTCTGTGATTCTAAACTTCTATTAGACTCATAAAGAATTGCCAGTATTGCTCTGCTGTGCTAATTATATATGCCATATCAAAACACAAGCTAGATTATTAGCAAGATATTTGCACTCCAGCCACAGTTAGTAGTAGCTTATATATTTTCATATAAAAAATTACTTATTTTTATTTAGTTTAGGTATTCCAACTCAGCTGAAGCCTACATGTATTTGCTTTGGTTTAATAACAAGATTACACCTTCATACCTGGTGTGCTTTGCACACCGAGGACCAGAACTTGAGAGCTCAGCTTTTGGCCATCAATCACTGCATTCATATGGAGCTCCACTTCAAAGAAATGCAAGTTGTGACCCACCTCTGCTAGAGATATCCTGCATTGTGTCATTTCTCCATAAGTGACTAGGAGGAGACAAAGTGTAAGTAGACACAAAATGGGAAGCTAACGGTCCATTAGTGCCTTTATAAACCCATTCTCTTAATTTTAATGACTTGGTTTCCTCCTCTAATTTTTCCTCACATTCTGAGCTCTCTGATTCAGTCACAGGCTACCTAAGGACTAGGACAATGACTGCTTCTCACTCAGCACACAGAGACAGGATTCCAATCTTAAATTTGGCCTCTCAGAGCTTCTAGCCATCACCAGTGGTGAATTTTCAGGCTTATTTACACAACTCTGAACCCCTTGATTTAGCATCAGGTAGGGCCAAACCTGTAACATAATGTAACCAGGCTGAGGCTATACATAGATAAAGTGCACAATAACCACAGGGATAAGGTCTGCCAGCCATAACACCGGTATTTGCTTCATAAGGTCTGACAATCCTGTCATTAAAGCACTAATTCTAATAAAGGGAACCCAGGCACTAGTTATTTCTGCCTGATGGAGTCCCATGGTAGTGTGGCAAATGATGACTTGAGTACAACAAAAAAGAAAAACCCAAGTTCTCTATATGTTAAAATTCCAACACATTTTAGTTGGAGCAAACTGGCAACAGTAATAAAACCAACAAAAGGAGAATCATTAATTACAAATGCTATGGTAGGCAATGCCATAAAAAGGAAACAAGCCTATGCTACTGTCCAGAAATACTTTGAAAATAATTAAACTCACAGTTGCATATTTATCATTTAGTAAAAAGGTAATCCATGTGGCAAATGTGGCAATCCAACCTGCTAGGCATGCTGTATTACCTGCAAGTGATAATTACTAGCAAGGTGATTTCTGAATCTTTATTTGAATAAACTTCTGAAAGAGAAAAGAAAGTACAATATACCTCTAACTCAGCATGCTTGCCGTATTCCAGAATGCTCTCTGGACAAAGGGGGGAAAAACCCAAAACAAAGAAGCAGCATTTATTACCAGATTTGGTTCTAATAAGTCAGTACAGTAATTCTTCTCAAATCTAA
This sequence comes from Phalacrocorax carbo, assembly GCF_963921805.1. NCBI lineage: Eukaryota > Metazoa > Chordata > Aves > Suliformes > Phalacrocoracidae > Phalacrocorax > Phalacrocorax carbo. Next base: position 60,056,776 of record NC_087515.1, on the reverse strand, counting down.
CATCAAACTGCCTGCTTGCGTTGATAGACCTGAGCAATCCTCTGAAGTTTTACATAAAGGAACAAAGTGGCATCCAATTATAGAATCAGGCTCTGCATGACTGTAACTGATGTTGACAATTCCCCAGGACTTCTCTTCAAATCTATTTGAGGAAAGATTGGCTGGACTAGGAACACAAGGAATCAGTCACGGGCAAAGCTAAATTTCATGCTTCTGTTGCTAGCAAGACTAAAACAAGCAACGACTGTTCCTCTAATAAGGAAGGTACAATAAATGCTATTGCACAGTTTCTTTATAATAAGTTAGATGTAGTCCTTAAATTTTTGGCCAGTTGCCAGTGCAATTCTTCACACAGAGTTCACCTACCGAGAAATCAGGACTGAGTTTTATCTGCTGTGACTTGTTACATATTGTTCTTTCTGTAATACATGAAGTAAATGTGGGCTTTCAGATTTGAGCAAGACCTGAAGAAGAGTGGAAAGAAGAAAATGCAACAGTAGAACAACTTCAGAAAGCGGGTCAATACTAATTAGATTATACTTAAAAACAAACAAACCAAACCTATACAAAAATCATGGTGTTCAGATAACTAATTCTGCATTGTTTCCTTCCAAAGACCACTTCATTTAAATTCACTGCACCAAGTAAGGGAATAAAGACGGTTTGCATTCATTTTACAATTACCATGGCTGAACTGCATAATCTTGAGAGTCCTGCGCATGTATTTTAAGCATCATTAATAACTACACAGTTCCTCTCCCAAAACATGAGTCTCGAAACCACAATGCAACACCTTACATTTCCAGGTTGGCAAAAGCCCTAATTGCACTTCAAACTATACTGCTAATGCTAGGTTTTGAGTGTGTTTTAGAGGAGAGGAGAGAACTACAACATCAGTTTTTCCATGGAGGTATATATGATAATTACTCAGGGAAAGAAGAGAGATGGGTTTAATCTATTCATATGCAAGGAACATAATAAAGAGTTCTTACTCCTAAGCAAGAAGCCTGACTTAAAATGGAGGTATACAGTAAATACTGATGTTTTAACAAAAGCCTTAATTGAAAGCTACACCTAAGACAGTAAGAACTTGCTACAGGATGATCATTCTGTTCCTGTGAGGTATTTATCCTTTTTCCTATCCTCTTCTCTAGCAGTTCCCTAAGAAGGCTGAGCACTTATCTGAAAGAAAATTCTCTCCTAGAATAGATAAGATAGTATTCAATACTAGTAGATGAACGCCACTCTACAAGGAGTGGTATTTACCCTGTCACACAGCATTTCCTTCTGCCACGAACACAGTAGTATTTACCATGAAGTATGGGAAACCAGAGGAGGGTGCTCTGGTTGATCCAGAACGGAGGAACTATAGTGCCCTGGTTCTAGAGATGTAGACACCAGGAAAATTGCAGCATAGCCACATAATCATAGATATAGCTTACATTAAAAATAGAAGTCACATGTAGAAAAACTCTCCCAGAACTATTTTTCTATTCAAATGCTTTGGTTTTGATACCTGTAAGGACTTTTTTTTTTCCCCTGTTCTTTTGAGTACAGTTTCACATACAGCTTTCTCCTCCCAGCCTATCACAGCAGTACAATAGCTTCCTTAGCAGAAAGGCAGAATAAGGAAGTGAACCACAGCTTCCCTATCCACAAGGAACAAAAGTGGAGCTTGCACTCTGAGTTCCCATGAGAAAAAAATCCTTTCTTTTTTCACTCTATATGATTTATGTACACAGCAGTGTCTACAGAAAGCAAAAGTTTGTGTCCTGCTGTTTCTCAGAAGCAAAATAAAACAACCACCTTGGTCACCACCTCACACCCAGGGCAGATGAAGCACTTCCCTCCCCTCAGACACACGGATCACTAACAGCGCCTACATCGCTGAAAGCACCTGAGACACTTTAATCACTTCAGTGATGCCGGTCAGCCACCTCATTGACTCATGAACATGGGAAAACAGACTTAACTCAGCAGAAATAATTCTACCCTGATTATTTGTCCCAGCCTCAGGGAAAGTACTACTAAGCCACAATAAGCCTCTTCTGGCCTAATACAGTTTGTAACACTGCACAATAAATGCTGGTTGACCTTGGCATGGTAGACTATAAGTTACAGCTCTCTGAGACTGGCTTTACACAAAGGTCAGCTTTCCCTGCTATGGGGTGCAGCCCCTGGGAGAGAACGAGGAACAGAATTAAGTTGTTTTTCCATTTCAGTTGCACTTTTATTCCTGAGCACCATCAGATAGTAAACTGTCAAAGTACAGTAAGAATTCTGTAACAGTAATAGAGCTTTTAATAAAAATACCAGGTCTTTAAAGGTTCTTTAAAATCAAAGTACTTAAAACAATTAACAAATTTATACAAGAATATTACAGCCATTAAAATAGTAACTCATTTTCCATCACAATCAAAACACATGTTGTATGTTTTACAGGTATACTTTAACCTACACTACCCATTGAGCATGGAGTCATCTAAACAGCATATAAATACAACACCCACATTATTTTACTACCTCTTTTATTTTCTAAGTGGTATTGTGAAAAAGAAAAACCACCTTAAATAGATAACTTAATCTGCTTGATGAGAATAAAAGATACATGCGACAGAAGCCAAGGGCTTGAATTTCAGCTGTGCCTACTTAGAGAAGGGATAGTTTAGATTAGTTTAGTAAGAGGACATTGTTATTTATTTCAAATGGTAAGTTATTAGAAAAAGGTATGGTTATCTACTGTAAGGAGGTTAGAGGAGTTGTTTGTAAATTTGCTCTTTTCTTTTAGATGCTGAAAATCAAAAGCCCAGTTTTGAGGTTTTGTAGCTGAGGTGTTCTGTTATGTGTGCTCCTGTTAATAAAAGATGTAGCTTGTCTTCTTCTACCTGAAAGGTGTAGTTAGCTCAGAAGATGGAGGAAATTATGCTATGGTTGTACTTAAGAATACATTTGTAAGGCTTGTGTGGAAAAAAAGACAGTAATGCTCGCAGCTAATGTATTACTGGTCACCTTTCATACTGTGCTGCTAGGTAGCCTTCCTGCTTGTCACTGATCAAGATGGATGCTCTGTCTCAAAGACTCACATAAATGAAAAAAATTGGTTTAATGGCTTAGGAAAATAGAGCTATGCTAGAAAAATGAGCAAAGAAAGGGAAATACTAAGATTATCTAGGGGAAGAATTAATATTCAAGGTACAAAAAGATAAAAACTCATGTTATTTAGTTAACTTTGACTTTTCTATCGTTGCGTTCAATCAGTCTGTGGCTTGTGTACTAAGTAAAAGAAATTGTTAGTACTTTCAGCTTAGATGCCTATAGTGACTTGATATGACTTTTATTGTAACATTCAGGGTTTTTTGTTAGTTTATTTTGTTTAAGCTGTCTGTGCATACTGTGTACTTGTCATGTTCTGTCATCTCTAAAACCTGAGACTGTCTGAAGTTGCAAGTAATGAAATTTTAAACCCTGAAGTTTATAGTAACCGGTGTGTTAAGAAGAGTACAAATTGACTCAGAAAGCATATACCTCCCTGATGTAAAATACAGCACTTCACAGGAAAGTACTGACTTATCTTCAAAGGCAGTACTATCTTTAACCTAATGGAATACTCCTGAACTCCATTACTTGGGAGATTATATGTGCTGGGAGTCTTGTGTTGTTTTTCCCTTTCTCTTCCAAATCTCAAATAAAATACTGAAAGTGGGATGTAGGGCATAATTAATATTCCCACAGAGATATTTAGCTCATTGGAACACAGGAGAAGTTTGGAGGAACTAGCTTCATTAGAGCAAAAACTGATAACTGAACTTGAACTGTATTTAAAAAGGTATCAAACGTAATCTTGGTAATAAACCAGGACTATATAGCTTCATTTTTTTCAGTTGCCTCCTTTTGGAGTACAGCTACAAATATAATACGAATTATGTGGACAAAGTTGTTATGGAGTTTGAGCTTTGGATGCAGGCATTTTAAAAAGCAGTGTTACTCCCTTTTCACTGCGGATTTTACATGCACAGCTTCATTTAAAACATTGTCAATGTTTTCTTTTGTGCATTTTATTGTTCAGTTCAAGTTCATGCAGACTCAGTAAATCACTGAAAGGTTTTTGCCATCTCAGGTGGGTTTTCTTTGTTGTTGTTAATTGAAAATGGAAGTCCTCTGTTCCTGGATGCATCCTTGGAAAGAAGATGTATGCTTTGGAACACATAGGTAGAGATTAATAAGATGTGTATTCTATTCACCTTCATCTGGTCTTCTAATGTAACATAGTAAGTAAGCCTGGAGGAGTTATTACAGCCTGGCAGGGTTTATCACTGGGTGGTACATGGATTGAGCAGAAGAAATCATAGCCCAGCACAACAAAGAAATTGGAATATTCTGGGCAATAGCTATGCAACCTCCCAAATAAAATAAGAGGTCACCTTGCAAGTACTAATCTGCAGTAAAAACCTGTTGGAGCCTTCACCTGTTACATTATCATGTCTTATCCATTGAAGCTGAAAGGGTTCCCTGCAGAACAAATCCTGTGCGTATCTTCAATTCTTTTTCCATTTAAAAAAAATATCTCTCACTTCCCAGTACTTCTCTGGGATTACTGAGTGGGGTGGATGTGGGTATCTTTTGCTTGAGGCCCTTGTTTTAAGGATGGAAATTGCTTTTGCTGTCTTCATTCTTCACTTTTAACACATAATTATGCTGGAGGTTTGTCATCTTGAGAGCTGGTTTCATTTTTCTCATGGGGGAAAAAGGAAAAAACCAAGAGTAAGCTGTCACCAGGAGTCATTGTAGGAACAGTAAGAGTTGGTCGTTTAGCTATAAACCTGCACTCTTCCTTTGGTGTGCGGCTGCTCCTGGGGACCAGGCTGCCCCTGAGGACAGTGTGGGGTGCAGGGGTCAGACCTCTGCCGCAGTAGGCTTCAGGCTGCCCCAGGGTAGGGGCCTGTGCTCAGGTAAGAGGCAGAGGTGGCTGCTCTGGTTAGTTAGCCCTGTGTAACTGAGCCTCTCTGCCGAAGTCCAGCTATCAGTGAAAACTGCATGTAATGCCTGCCTAATTTTCTCTGTAGCCCCAAAGCCAGAGCACCTACCCATCTTTTTTTCTGCCTGTGGAGTGGGTGGGGAATTCAGGCAGCTTGCATAGAACAGGTCAGAATGGATTTACAAGTCTTGGTTATCTGGAGCTCCTCATCCAATAACCCCAAAGACAAGGTGGCTGTTACTCTTCAGAATTCAGTCCACTTTACTCTCAGTAAAATTTGCGTACTCATTCCCTTAAAGGGGCTGGATGTAATTTATGTCCTGTTCCTTTAAAATACAACCAGCAAGAAAATCCTGTTGAATAATGCTTATCTGATGGAGGAAAAGGGAAGAACAGAACAAATCTTGATATGCACACTCACTGTAAAAATCTATTATAGCCCCCCAAAGTGGTACATGGGTGTGCTCCAGTTTGCTTTCACTCCTTCACCTTTGGAAGTGGATAACCTTTGTTCTAGGACAATGTTGCAGTGTTAGATGTGAAAAGGTCCCCTGACATCACATGGCTAATCGGGGCTCCTCAGTGAATAGTATCTGGCCTTTTAGCGGTGTCCTGAATGCACTATTGACTTGCTGACAGGAAGCCCTGTAGCAATAACAAAGGAAGAAATGATTCAGCAATCACCGGAAGGCCTCCCTTGATTTCACATCTGCTAGTCCATCTATTTCCATGCCAGCTGAGCCGCCTTCTCATGAGGGCAAAGTCTCCCATTGTTCAGTACTTGGTCCTTCTCTTTTTTCTCCTTTCTTTCTTTTTACTTTAAAATGTCACATTTTCCACAGGCAGTATCAAAACCAAAATAAAACAACTGCTAGGGTGATGGAGTGTCAAAAAGTATTAACTACTGCTAGCTGCAGCAGAAAATGGATATGTGAAGACAAAGTGCTGCATTATGAATGTCGGGGCAATTTCCAAAATTAGCTTAAGAAAGTTCAAGGGATTAGGGTATTGTCTGACCGAACTGTGGCAGACCATTACTGTCTCTAGGGTGACTCTGCTGCAGCCCTTTAATAGCAAAATCCCAGATCCTGCTTTAGATAAGTTGTTTTTGGTTTGTTACTGTAACAAAGAAGCACTATGCAAAGTTGAAAATGCTTTTGCTTTGTATTGCAGTACCCAATGTGCTTAAGCAGCTGAGAAAATATTAGGAAATTGTTTTCTTAAAAAAAGAAGTCAATAAAGCCAGTCTTCTTGTTGATCCATGCTTCTTGTGAGAATACAGTGTATGCCAGCATGCTTAGCCTGACTAGGAAAATTCTTTTGCTGTATTTGGGCAACACGTACACCAGGGCATTCTTACACTTATCTGGATGAACTCAAAACATCGAATGTTCTGGTCCAGATATAGGAACGCAGTCAAAAATTAATAAATATCATAGGAAGTGCATAAATAATAACCAATGTCTAATCCTGCTATGTTTATTTTAAAATGTGTAACACAACATAAGGGTCACATATCCTTGTTTTAATGCAGTTGATGATGTAGGAACATACAAATTACCATTCAAAACCAAAACAGTTTTCCATACACTTTGTCATTTTTCTCCCAATTAATACAAGTCTGAGGTATCCCTGAAGTTGTGTTCTTTGCCCTAATTAAATCAAAAGGAAAGTACCATTTGCTCTGCCTGTTCACAGAGAACGCTGTCCTCTTTCTGAAGCAGCTTAGCTTTTCCACATTATGCCTTGACTAACTCCTTGCACTACTCTTCTCTTCCAGCTCTTTCATTTCTTTGAAGTGTCTGTGTTTTTTGTGATGCTATATTGCTGCATGGTTTCTCTGGTTTTTGTCTTCTTAATTTAGGCCTCTGGATTAGTTGCCTTTTTCTGAGGGGGTGTAGGAGAGGTAAGGGCTGTTTGCTGAGTCATCCTTAAGATCTGATGTGAGAGCTCTCTGAAGGCCCAGGGAAAATTTTGGCAGCCTAACTCTCCTGCGGAGGTGGTGGGGGTGCCGTTCTGTGTCGGAGGCACAGGACCCCAGCCAAGGCACGTCAAATCTCAGGTTAATTCAGTCTGGGGAGAGCATAAGATGATTACATTTAAACTAATGAAGGTAAATGCCAACTTTAGGTGGTATCTTTCGTAAATGGTAGTAGTTACCACTGTAGGACTATATGCACGGTAGGATGGGGGTGACCTGGGGCAGGGCGGATGGCAAAACACACTTTCCTCTGTGGCCTTAACAAGGTAGCAGTCTCTGTAAATTTTAGAAAGGTTGATGTGGAATAAAGTGTCAAACTGGTGTCAACCTACAAGTGAAAACTTCACCCATATGCTCCAAAGTGACTTTCTCCAGCAGCCTGACATCCAGTTGTGATCACCAATGGGATTTTTCTGGCGCGTGGCTCTGGACCTGGAAGGCACGAGGCACTTCCTAGCAGTGCGCTTCTGCTGCTGCCAGCAGAAGTCGGACAGTATTTGTTGGGAAGCATTTCAGGACCATTTCAGAAGTCATCCAAGCATTTTATAGAGAAAAATGTGACTCAGGAACACAAGCCCCTAGCCGAAGGGAATGTTAAGCTTTAATTATGGCTTTCTTGCTGTGTGTAAAAGGTCATTCCCTATGTTATGGAAAGTTGGGAAGAAAAATATCCAGAAAACCTTAGGAGAAGAACACCAGGAGATGGGAAGAAGAGAGAGAGCACTCATTTACAGAGCAGGATGTTCCCCATCAATCTGGAATTCAGCTGTGAAAGTTAAATGTGAATATAAAGCACCATCTTCATTGCTTAGGGAGCTTCATTTGCCATATCTACGAGAACTGTTTGAATTATCAGTGTTTATTCAACAAGTCTGACACTTTACCCTCATATTTACTGTTGTATTGCCTGTCCCCTGTGCTGATATCAATACAAAAAAGGATAAAGTAGCAATGGATTGTGTGTGTGAAAAAGGTCCTTTCTATGGGACAACTGTAAATATTTACCTGAGTGGCTGGGTCTCTTACACATACATGTATATATGCGCAAAAGTATAAAAATAGAAATACAAACCCAGATATTTCTGTAGATAAATTCATAGAATAAATATATAGATCTATGAGCATATAGACTTATATATAGATAAATATGATCCCAAGAAAGACGCGGTATGCTTTCAGAGCTGCCTTTAGTTGAGAGGCGGCAGCCAGCCGGACAGCCAGCCGGACAGCCAGCCAGCCGGACAGCCAGCCAGCCGGACGGACAGCCGGACAGCCAGCCGGACGGACAGCCGGCCAGCCGGAGGGTGCCGGGCGGGCGCCCGGCGCTGGGGGGCAGCGCTGCCCCGCAACCCGCCGCCGCCCGGCAGAAACCTTCCACGCTGAGAAAACACTTGAAGTCTGAGACCGCTGAGAGCGCGCTGGGGGGCTCCCTGCCGCTGAAGAGCAGGCAGAGGCAGCCCTGGACGGATGCCTTGCACGCCTCACCCCCCGCCACTTTTTTTTTTTTTTTTTTTAAAAAAAAAGATAAACCCTATTTTCCTTTTGCATCCCTCACACGCTTCAACCTGTTGGCGGTGGGGCGGGAGCTCGCAAGCCCTGAGCTGGGCTCTGAGCAGTTAATGTGCTGCACCGTCCTTACAGTGCGTTTTTGCAGAGCTGTGCCTCTGCCAGGAGATGACGGGGCCGGTGGCGGCACGGCGCTTGAGTCCCTCAGGCTCCCTAGAAGGCCTGGAGAGCGCGGACCGCACCCCCGCCGCCAGAAAGGAAAAGTCCGGGGGTCGGTCCGGTCGCCTCAGGAGGCACAAGTGTTGCCTACGTCCAGTTCTCTATAGGACGTACGTAACAATACAGGGATCAACTTTGTGCTTCCGCATGCTTCACCTCTACATTTCCAGCAGCCCAGTGAACGCTGGAGAGAGACGCTGTCTTCTGCTGCGTTTCAAAGAGCAGCCTATACAGGAAGTTGCACATTATGCTTTCTCCTGGAAACATTATAATTTTTCCCCATATGCTGATTTTTTTTCCTCTGAATTCAAAGTAACTTGAAACCTACAGCTGTTCTCTTGACTATGTGAAGCGTTAGCCAATGTGACAGAAGAAGTATCCCATATAAAGGAAATTCTTGGTCACTGAAAGATTGTTCTAAAAAAAGCTAAATATTTATTGAACGTTGCTCCTAACATGAACCTTTTAGCTGACCTGGGCCAAAAGGATAGTAAACAATGGTAGATATGGCCTATTAAACTGAGCATGGCATCCAGCTTTTTTTCCTGGCTCTGAGGAGGCTCAAATTCTTCAGGAGGCATGTTCTTATTTATCTTTTTTTTTTTTTTTAATTGTCAGATTAGTTAAGTCACTTATCTGTGGTTTCCATCACTGGATTTTCTTCCTTAGTGGTTTTAGTTTGTGTCACTGGGAAATAATGATTTTCTCTTAGCTACTGTTGATGGTATCTTTCTCTAGCGTTCCCTGGGGAAGCAGATTCCCCGAGCCCCTATTCATGCAACAAAGCACAGCGATCACTTACGGACTTCATTTGTGAATGTAAAGATTGCTCATGGTGCTAAGGGTAGCTGTGACCAAGCCATCTCTGCTGGGATTTCTTAAATTGTGATAAATAACTTGTCTCGCTCCTTTCAGTTTATAAATGCAGTTCTTATTCCCATGGGTAAAAACGGTTCTGTGGATGAAGTGCATTTACACGTTTTATTTTCTGGTGGAAGTTGTATATATTCCTTGTTTATTTTGAGGATGTTAGAACCACAAAACCAAGTTGTCAATGTTTTCTTTGGTTTAGCAGCAATGATAATACCTGGTTCCTATATCATGCTGTTCGATAATGTTATTTCCATTCCATAGATGGGGAACTGAGGCACAGCAAAGTAAAATGAATTCCTGGACAGCACCCAAGAAGCACATGGCAGAAGCTGGAAAACAAGTATTCTCAGTACTAGTCATCTGCTTTGTGCACAATGGTTCTCCTTCATTAAAACTTAAAGGATTTTCTTTTCTTGGGAATGAGGACATCAAGCATTGTGTGAGAGGCATTTAAACTCTAATTCAGCTCCAACTAGCTGAAGAAAAGAATGTAACAATCTGGATTTTTGGAAATGTAAACGACTTTAAATGTTTTACTAGAACATAATTTGATGTAATGGGGGAAAAAAGGGCCAAGAAATGAACAGTTAAGAGAAGGGAAGAAGGAAATATCAGTAAAAAAGTGAAATAACTGTTACTTCTGTTGCTATAATAACTAACTCGTCCTAAGGGTTTGTAAACTTTATACAACTAACCCAACAAGCCTACCTTGGCCTATCGAAAGAACACAAAGCTCAGGCTAAAATACATTTTTTAGGTACCTGCAGTTACAGATTCCCATTATTCTTTATTTCCACTGTAAACAGGGAGGTGGCCTGTCCCACACTGTAATGTGCTCTGAAAGGTGAAGGACCCTGTTTACAGGACAGGTGCCATAAAGCACATGCTTATCAGCCATGACTGAATAAGGCTTTTGATCCTGACCAGTCACATTTTTCCTTTGAACCTACAAGCCAGAGAAAGTGCCTTGTGATGTTGAAAATGTTTTTTACAAAACATCAAACCTCCCACTTTGGACATCAGAAAAACAGACTCGCTCTGTCGGACTGAAAATAGAAATCCCTCTTCTTCCATCATTTACTTCTCTGATCTTGTGCCAATAGGTCACAGCAAGGGTGGTTGTTATTATGGTACTGATGCATCCCACTTTTCTTGTCCTTCTCTTGTGACTCAAGGGTAGAGTATTCCCCAGGACCACTAGCACATCCTTCTTGCAGCCCTGCAAGGATTTTTCACGGTGGATGGCACTCCCTATGATACCTTCCCTAGGGCACACTAGGTTCATACCCATGGTAGCCTGGGCCAAGCTAATCTGCCTTTTTTCTACACAGAGCAGTCATGTACATCATGAGGGGCTTGCTCTGAGCATCCAGTGTTCCCTGTACTGCTGCAGGAGTAGATGCCAGCTTCCAGGAAACAGAATTTTTACCTATCTGTGGGCTGATATTTTGGTATAGGCAACTTGACCAAAAGGTTTGTAAGAGACTGCAAAGAGATTCATATTATGGTTTAGCCTTACTTCTTTTGAGAAATAAATGCTTCTTCAAAGACCTCACTTTAGGGCAACAAAGGTTCAAGATTGCTCTGGGACTACTAGAAAATATTGGTACCTTTGTCTCACAGTCCTTCAGGGAGTGAAAAAATATGCCAATCCTGGCGGGATTCAACAGGCAACTGGTTAATAGCTACCACCTTGAAGAACACATAATGCCTGTTTGCTGACAGAGTATGGGAAGCTGAAATCTTATTTCCTTCTCATTGGTGTGATTAAAGTTGGGAGGGATCATCTGTTCTATTAGGGGCCTCCAGTCCTTTACTGTAACGGATCATGGGATAGAGAAGATTTTGGTAAGCGGAAACTCTTCAGTGTTCCAGGAAGCGCAAGGTGATACCCAAAAACGGGTATGAAACACTGAAGGCAAGAGGATGCCATTTCCAAAACCATTTTCTTGTGTGGCAGGCCTTGTTTATGCTGTTATAGCCCATGTGTGACACCAGCAAGACTAAAGACAAATATTTTCAAATGGACTCAGTTTAGGACATAGCTGTTTGGCTGGCTGTGCTCAGGCAACCAGGAAGTGTACTGGTTAGTACTGGTGTGCCTTGGAGACAGGGAAGGGAAAGCAGGGCTGCCCTGTGGTCTTGCACACTGGGAACACAGGGCAACATTAATGAGTTATGGGTTGGAAAGGTATGTGCTTCTTTCCCAGCCAAATTGAGCTAGAGACCTATTATAGTTATTTCTGGTGATCATGTGAGTTTGCTGGCAATACATTATTATTTAAGAATGTAAAAGGATGGCTGTTGTGGTCATTTTAGGAATAATTTATTCTTTGCAATTCCAGTGTTACATTTCCTATAAGCCTTTATTTTGACTATAACAATGTAGTTGGAAAGTTTATTTTAGTTAATTTTTTTTTAAATGCCTGTTTTGGGTTTTGAGTTTAAAAAAAAAGTCACAAACCTTTTGTTTTCCAATGATTCAAAAATTATTAAACTCTAATAAAAATCTTCAAATATGTATATATATTTAATTTATAGATACTTTTTAACAACCACTATGGATTGTGCAGATCGTCACGATAGAAGCCCTCTGATGCCTTCTTTGAAAACAGGCCTTTGAGCTGGTCAAGCTTGTCCAAGTCCTACAGCCATGCCAGGTCAGCTGCAGGACAGAGAGGATGCAAGTATCATTTAAAACCTTTTCTCCCTGTCTCAGCTTCCAGTACAGCACTATTTAGTTGGGCCAAAGAATCTACTGGATTTCATCCAGACTTCCCTTGTTCCTAGGGCTGGATTTACTAGAGTTTAAATAACAATGAAATGTGAACTGATTTTGTTAATCTGGCTGCTCTTTAGGTCTCAGATCCCTTTGTCCGTTTCTACTCCCGTAACAAGCAGCCTTTTCCAAAAACGATACAACCTCAGATCTGGCAAGCCAGGATGCTGCTAAAAACAGCAGAGAGTCAGATCCCAGGATAGCAAAACTGCTGGCTCATGATCTGTGCTAAAGATCCAGCTGTGGGGAGTTGTGGTATTCTTGCACTAATATCGGTAACTCTGACTGATGGTGGTTTATATGCTCAGACCTTTGCACCCAGAATCTTTCCTAGAGCAGCCTTTGCCATGTGAACTGTTAAAGAGCTTGGCAAGCCAGTAGCACAGCGTAAATATGTTCCGGCCCCCTCCTCTGAGCTAGCTTTACCAGGGAGCAACCAGAGTAATAACTCCAGTCCCCAGCTCAAATAAGGCTTCTTCTAAGTGGCACTGAGAAGTAGAGCTCACTGAGGAGAGAAAAAAAACAATTTCCTTGTTGCTCAAGTGCCATCTTTGGCCAACCAGTTGAGGAATATTTGGTGAGATGCTTCAGCTCCTTCTGCCTATTAATGACCCCCAGGTCAACTCTGGAGGAACTCTGGAGAGCTGTTAGATAGCTGAGTGTCCTTGTACCCCAAGCAGATGACGGTATGTGGGAAACATACATGTGATGGTGGGTGAAGGCAGTGACCAATTCCCTGGAAGAAGACACGTGAAAAAGGTTGATGATGTGAACAATGTGAGCTGGGGTGACAGTTCCTTCCTGAATACACTGTGAGTGTCCTTCAAGAGTGTCTGGGCATTCGTAAGGTGTTTACATCCTCTCTTCCCTCCAACCAGCTTGCTCACCTGTTCAGAGCACAGAGACCACATTACAAAGGTGGCTCCTGGTAATAATCAAATTTGGGGAAAAATCTCTTAATTTTCCTTGTCAGCCAGACTTTTCCAAACCTAATATCTGCTCTTTTTCCTCCTAATGTTCTTTTTTTTCCAGTACAGGTATGGTCTGGAACAATGCAAAAGAAAGTTACTTATTTGAATACCAAAAATTTAAGAGTGCTCTGATATTTACAGAATGAATTATGGCATTTGCAGAGTCTGAGACATTAGTTAGAAGTCAGGGGTTTGCAGGAAATTGGCCTGCTGCGGAGTGCAAAAGGCTTACCTGTGGGGTTTTTCTCCCCAGCAATGGATACTTCATAGCGTCTATGAAAAGGGATAAAATCAGAAGGGAAGCAGCACAGGTTGCAGTGAGACTTTTTTTTTATCAACATGTGAAACAGTGCCTTGGTAGAGGAGCTGAAAGCTGTAACAGTTTCTTTGACAGAGTTTTTTTTAGTGCCATTTGTTCATGGTCACCGGTAGCCTGCTGTTCCTAGTCTAAGAACTCCTGTCCTCATGTGCCTATCTATTGAGCAGATTCTGAGCAGGTAAATAATTTTCTAGAGCATATATAAATGGTATAGAACTGGGGAAAGTATTTAGGAAATGGAGGCAAACTAGGGGTAAGAAAGAGTTTGTCTTCAGCAAGATTTTCTGGAAAGCAGAAAGCTGAAGGTGCCAGAGGAAAGAGGTGACCCAAACTAGCCTCCCTTGTTCTGTGGGAGGCCGGGCATGCTGGCTGCCACTGGTGTGCAGTCATGGGGAGACCCGTGGGTGTCTGCATCTGGGACCCTCTGCTGTTAGAGGTTGTGGACACACGATACCAGCAGGCACTAACTGTTCTGCAGTTGGAGGGACGTGACGGATCAGTGACATTTTCCCACAAGATAAATCAACAGTGGATTTTACTCCTGTCATTTTTGTCTCGATGCTTTGATTGCTCTGTGAATTCATACAATGAAGGTTAATGTTGCTCTTTTCTGTTTATTTCTAGTTTTGATATCCTTAAGCCAGGATCATCTGCTTACTGTGCACAGTAGAAAAAGTAGGAAAAACCTTAGCGGAAAGGTGGCTTTGAGCTGATGGTCAGGATATTTTCTGGGTTCTAAAAAGGTTTGGTTCATGGTTTTGATGAGAATACTGCAGCATGTGGAAAAAGATGGTTGGGTTTTTTTGCATAACAGCAACAACAGTCATAATGTAGTGATGTTATCTGGAGCTATCACGTTCAGCTGGAGTGCAGCTGGGAGGTCTGCTGTGCAAACACCCTGCCAAAAAAACCCACCAACCCCCCCAAACCCCCTACTTTCAGAAGTTTCCATCCAAGTAGCTAAGACAGAAAAGAAGGCAGTCATGGAAGTGCCTTGGGATTGCTGTATGTAGGAGGAGGAAGATAATTTGCTTAAGCTATATATCTGTCTCTTAGATGGCTAGAATAATATAGAACCTGCAAGCAAGAATAAATCTGTCCCTTCCATGTTTATGGGCCTCCATGACCTGAGAATACTTTTCTGTCAAAATAGAACACACCAGGGTGAGCATCCAATTACACCACCTGCGGCCAAAAAGCTTGTAAAACCAACATTTCCTCATTCAGGGATGTGGCTGATGGCAAATTAAGTGATGAGGAACCTCTATGGCCAAGGAAAAGGAAAGGTTCTTCTATAGGAACATTTTCATTATGGGAGAGAATAAGCGAGTATAAAACTGGGTTGCTGCAACAGAAACACTATTGTATGTATTGTTTTATCTTGTATTTACCAGATGTCCAGAATATGAAATGATGGAAATGTGTGGGCTCCGAAGCTATGCACAAAATTTCAGCAGAAAGCTAAGAATTATTTTGTTGCCTTTTTTGTAAAAGTAAGGTTGCTTTCCCATGCACTGTCACATGCTGGTGTGTATTTTGCAATTCTTGTCTGCTCTTACATTGGCTTGGGGTGAAGTGTTGGGGTGGGGGTCAGCAATCCACCATTGCTGGGATGCCTGCTCTGGTTTTCATGCACCAGCAGAGCACTGTTCATAACCCTCTTCCCCAGTTCCCTCCTCCTCAGCACAGAGAGATGTGAAAGTCTTCCAGACAATAGTTTCTGTATTCTGTAAACATACCAAAGGTCATAAAAATATACAGTGCTAACATTAGCTCCTGCTTTTCAGCCTCTGCTATCCCCATTTAACCCTGTATGATTGTGTGAAAAGGTGAACAGTCATCTTCAGGCTTAACAGTGAGAAAAAGGGAGTTTGGTCACTTCTGTAATAGGAGAAACCTTCGCTCAGTAGGTGTTACTGGATTCAGGGAGTTTTGTCTGCTCTTTATGTTTCTCTGTCTTGCCAGCACTGAGGACAATCATAACAAGCTTCTGCCCAGAGTTTTACTTGAATGGCCAGAAAAGTCTTCAGTTACCTGTGATTAGATACGGTTGTTTTACCGCTTGGTTAAAGTTTGCATACAGTGCTGTCTGGGGTCATTCACTTGACTGCATAAGTGACAAATGTAGCAAGAATGGGACATTTAGCAGAGTCTAAATGTTTAACGGCACAGGCCCGCCCTCTCTCAATCTGATAAGGTAAATAGGTTTTATTCTGTGAAAGCAGTGAAAGGAATTTGTGTTCTCTTTAAAATATTTGATGAGCTCTTCCGAGAGAGGCATTAAGTAGCATGTTGATAAATTGGAACCAGGCCTATAAAACTGAGCTTTGGTTTTCTCTGGCATTTACTGATTTTCAGGCTTTGTGCATGTCTCCCTCAAGCCTGGCAAGGCAGTGAGGACATCTGTTTCTGTGAATGAGCAGAATGTGCTTGGCCTGTGAGCAGAAGGTGTATTTCAGGATACGGTATCATGTTTTTTGCTCTAACAGCTTCCAGGAAAGATAACTTCTGTGTGTTTAAGGTTAGTGGTAAACAATGTGAAAATATGGAAAGCAGCAATTCCTGCTGTTAAGTTGTTCCTTCCCCCCACTCCCTAAGTTAGAAGTGACTTCTCTAACCTCTTTGAGAATAAGCAATGTGAAGGTGCCAACTTGCCTCAATCTATTTAAAAGGATTCAGGGATCTATAACCTCACTGGAAGTTGATGTGTCAAAGTGGGCCATTGGAAAGAGCCACAGCCAAAACTGGCAATTAACATTTCAAACCCTTGATTTCAGTTTGGAAATGTAAGATTTGACATCTACTGTTTTATTTAGGATTGCAAGGTTTGCCTTTTTTTGGTCTGGTTTCTTCTGTGCGTCTGTGAGGATGCCATCCTGGCCCCATCGCAGTCAAGCACAGTAAAGCCCTCATTTGACATCAGTAAAAGCAGGATTGGACTCCTGGTGCTCTGCTGCTTGCTTGCAGCGCACAGCAGGCTCCTCAGGTTTTTAAAGAGTTCGTCCAACTAAGACAAATCCCAAACGAGAATGGACACATGGACCCCCTGCCTCAGCTCAGTAGCTGGAGTCTCAGAGCCCTAGCTTAGGAAGAGGCTAATCCCCAGAGCTGCAGCCCAGGATAATGCCTGCGAGACTGCAGCTGGGGCCTGGCCCAGGGCAGGGCCCACCTCCAGTGCCTCTCCTCCTTGCACAGAGCTGGGGGGCCTGGGGCTCCCCAGAGCATGCAGGAGGGCAAGGTTGTGGCCATACATTACTGGAGCTGGTCCTGCTCTGGGCAGCAGTGTCATATTGTACGAGCACTTCTGCAAAGAAACAGGGCCGTTCTCCCCCTACTTGTGGATTCCCCTGCTCCTCTAGAGTCATGGAGAAGGAATGGCTTATCTTAGGCTCTCTTAACCCTTGCAAGGTCTCACCCCTCTTATTTGGCCCAGGTAGATCTTTTACATGAGGCTTGTATTCTTCCTGGTCCTGCTCTGTACCTCTGGCTTCTTTGTTAGTTCTGTGTTTACTTTTGGACTTATGTGAAATCCAGGCCATCACACACTGCTGTCATTATTTAGAGATGCAACTCCCCATCCCCTTAAAATGCCTTTAATTCTTAATTTTGCACTGAAGGCAAGAATAGCTTAGAAAGAAAATAAGATTGTGCTTCACGTAATCCAAACTCCAGCTCCCCCGATTGTTGGCTCCACTTCCCGGCTAGTGATGTCAACAGAAGTCTTGAAGATTAAGAACACGTATCAAATTTCACTGGCTGGCTTAAAGTTACCCTACTGGGAAATGTTGCAGACCCTTTTTCCCTCCGCCAAGTAAAATCTTAAGAGGTTTAATAAATAAAAAATATCTGGAGAAAGTCAAGGCTTCTACTGAAATGAAAGGGATGGGGGCCTCCTGAACAGGGCGTAATGAACAGCCACCTTCTGTCCAGGATTCGCTTGCATCCTGCCTGCCCAACACCAGGAGTTTTGCCACATCCCATGGTACCGCCACAGCTGCTGCTCGCCACTGCCTAAACTAGGCTTGGACTTCATCTGCTCTGGTTACTTGCCCAGCTGCTCCAGATTTGCACTTCCTCCAACACTGGGATGTCCTCAAGAGTTTCTCTTTTCTGTCTTCTCCCTAGGCTATCAGACAAGAACATCCACATTGCTACTGTGGGTCCCCTTGGGCGCCCATGAGCTTTAATGTTTTGAAATGATCAGGGGTGGGTGGGGAACTTGCTTTCTTTGGAAATTAAATAAGCCCAAATTTTTGAAGACCTATAAATGAGATTATGATTAAGCTTAATGCATAATGGAAGCAGTGATGTGGGGTTTTTTTCCTATAGTGTATTTAGATACCTCCAACACAAGAAGCACTTCATTTGTTTTTAAGGAAATTGTATTGTTGTCCAAAGAAAAACTTTCCCTGGAGCCCTCCTAATGTGGTGAAAAACAGACCCAACCTTGCTCTTGTCCGCACTCAGGCACGCTGCGGTGAGCGAGTGAGAAAGCTCAGTATATGTGTCTGTGTTTTGACAGTGGCACCAAATTTTATGCCTCTGCTGTGCAGTTACTGCTACTCCCACACACTGCTTGTTATCTACTTACTCCCATACTCTAGGATAAGAATCATGCCTTTTTGGGATGTAGGACGCACACCATGAAGGACTCATTTCAAGAGCGACTGGGATAGGGGCCCAGGGAGCAGAGGGTCCAGTTTCTGGGATGGCTCCTGCTTCCCGTCTGAGCGCACACTGGCTAGCGCTAATGGGGGGAGCAGGGCCCTTCTCTTTCCCTGGTATATTTGCATCAGATAAGGCAGTAATTTCTGACTTAACCTTTCCATGGGAGCAAACTTTCACTTCATTAACACTGGCGTCATTAGTGGGATGGGGTAATTCACTGTGTGATCCAGACCTGGCTGAGACCTGCAGGGAGCCATCCAGTGGCAGTGCTAATTAGTGCCTTAGTGCCACCTGAACACTTCCCCATTGTCACTTTGGCTGAGACCACAATTAATTTCATATGAATCACTAAGCAGCCATTGCCTGGTAACTAATTTTGGCCTCTAACTTCTTCAGCAAGACCTCCAACCCTGCCGCCGAGGATGAATGACATCCTGTTGTTATCTGCCCTCTGGGCAGCTGTGAAATTCCCACAGCAGCTTTGGTTTGTCACCTCTGCTGAAGGATAGCTCTCCAGGCATTGCATGTCCCTGACATGAACGTGAATAACGAGTGTGATTAGGGGCTGGCCAGGGAGAGACGCCTCAGGCCCTGGTGGCAGAAGCTCAGGCTGGACCCTGGTAATATTTCTTCCTTTTTGGTCTAGTTTTTGGATCAAGGGGGAGGGGAGGGGGCAGCAGTAGTGCTGAGGAAGGACTAACAGCTTTCTCCAAACTCTCAGGAGACACAGCCTGACAGTTTTATGCATTTAATTCTGCATCTGATTTTTTGGTGTAGCTGTGCAATACAACTATGTGCATGGCACAGTGAGGAGCTGCGGGGAAAATACCTACAGTGAAGGATTGTTTGGGATTGCAGAGGAGAAGAGTAGAGTGTTTTGGCAGGGGTGCAGACAGGGTTTACCCAGGAGATGTAAGAAAGCTAATTTAAACTTTCTGATTAGCTGGATTTTGTAGTTGGGCAAGGCCTTGGAGTTAGTGGTGTTAAGTGAGCTCTTACCTACAATGAGAAAATACCTTCTTGCCAGGAGTCCAGAATATTAATTTCTCTTGTGTTGTTAAATTATGATTTGGTGTCTATCTTCAAGGGTCTTTTAGCTATATTCTTAATTCCTACTCTATTAGATACTTGAGGCAGCCCCTGTTGCCTTGAGAACAGGCCTCGTGTGACCGGAGCGAGCTTCAGTGCGTGCACACACATCCCGAGATAGCACGTTCTGACTGCTGGTGTTTCACTGAAACCTGCGACCAGATTTGTCTCTACCTGCTGCTGTTGACAAGGGCTAAGCTAAATGCTGTCTGTATCAAACTTTTGGGGAACACATTAGGAAGAATAATGATAAACTTTTTATTGGGGGAAAAAACCAAGCAAAAAAACCCCACCCAAACCTGCCAAACTCCCAAAAAACACCAAACCCAGTGTTAGTACAGAAGTAAAAATTGCTCATCCAGCTCTGATTCTTAAATCTAGTTGCTGTAACAAGTGGTCCCAATAACGCAATATTCAAAATGCCCACCTCTGTAATTTTGTACTGAGGATGTATTATCTGTGTTGGTATTTTTGGTAGTTTTTTTCTTTCTCAGATGTTTATCTTGCATTTCCCCATGAGGGATCAACCCTTCTCCAGTGGAAGCTTCAAAACTGCAGTAAGCAATACAGTGATAAGTCAAGGGAGGAAAATTAAGCAACTGATTTAAGACTGAAATTCATAGTATCTTTAACAGACAGCTTATCTTATAAAGATCTCCACACAGTTCAAATAAGACTAAACAAAAGTATTTACAGGCTGGATATCTAGCATTCAAGCTGTCAGGTTTCAGCCGTGGGACTGGGCTTTACCCTGCAGTAGAAATTTATCTACTGGTAAAATAAGATGTGCCAGTGGAGCCTCTGAAGTGAAGTAGAAAATCAAAGCCAATTGCAGTCAGTAAAACTTACATGGCCCTGTTTACAAGGGGCTTATTTTGTGGTTCTGGATGTATTTCAGTTTATGTTTATGCCTGACCTTAAAATATCTTTTTTCCTAGTGTTTGTACTCTAAAGTTTTGCTCTGCCTTTTGCTTTACAGGCTGTCACCATACAACATTTAACAACTCTGAACTGATTAAGTTTAGTGAAGGATGAAGTGATCCCTATTTGTGTGTGTTTTTCTGAAGTCCTGCTGATAAAAGCTATGTAAATGTAACACATGACTACTGTTTATGGTAGATTAAGCTTGTCCTGCATTTGTCAGTAATGTATCCAGTTTGCAATTAAAATAAAAGGATTTTTGTGGTGGGGTTGTTTTTGTGATTTGGATTAATAATTAACCTAATCTGACAAAAACTGTCTGGCAAAAATAATTAGACTGGACAGGTATGTGGCAGAAAGCTCTTCAGCAGAAAGAAGGTGACCTTCGGAACCGAACAGCAAAGCTAGTACGTTAACACTGCGGAGACTCAGAAAGAGTCTAGCTAGATATTTTTCCTTCCAACAGCAAAGTATAGTTTAAACCATCTCTTCTTCTGTTGTTCCTGTCAGCAGTATGCCTGCCTGTTTGCCTACCCCTCCAAGAACATAGCTCTGTGTGATAGCACTCAAGGCAAACTATGCTATGCAAGCTGTTGTGCCGAATCCAGAAATTTTAGAGAATTTCTGGACCCTGGGGAGAAAGCTCTAGAAAGGCTTTGACCCATGGAACCATGACAAAACTGCTGTGTTTCTGGGCTAGTTTCACTTCTGTTTTACCTTTGTAGTTTACCTTTAATGGAGGTAACCTCTGTCCGGGAAAGGCAAACTACGGTGGTCAGCGTCTAGCAGACTTGTGAGGGCGAACTAAGAGAGAAACAATTTTGGATCTTTAAGCTACAATGTGAGTGGAAAAGAAAGGAGGATGCTCTGACTGATGGCACACCAATTGAGGGGAAAGGCAACATATTTGGCGTGATGTCTTGGGTTTTCTGGCATCTAACAAATTCACCTTGACCTGTTCCTGCATGTTGCCTTTTTTAATTTAAAAATTAAAAAAAAAAGAAAGGAAGAAAAGAAAAAAGCAAAAGCTTATGTTCTTCATTATCAAGGGCAGTGGAAAAAAATTTGGGACTAGAAAAACAAAGCAAACGAAGTCAGTGGGTGGTCTGTGTTCCCTGCAACATCTCCTCAAGAGTCTGGACACTGAATTTGTTGTAACCACTTTCACTTCATAAGCATATATCTGGGTGGGAAGGGAGTGGGGGAAAGAGAAAAGTAACAAATGTTATTTACCAAGACAATATGTTCCTACCAATACTGATTTTAAAAAAGAAAGTAAAGATGTTTCCGGAAAGGAAACATGAAACACTGTGCTGTTAAGAACCACATTGTTTATATTTTTGCATTGTGACCCAGCCTCTGTTCTTTTCTGTCATTGAATTTAATTTCACTTTTAACCTTGCTTTTGTTTCTTACTTAAATGAAGCTTATATGTTAAATATCTCTGGCTCCCTTAAAAAATGCTGATCAGTTGTAGGTCCTAAACCCATGGATGTTTCATCTCCTTGTTGGCTAGAAGAGGCAGACTTTCCTTGCCTTTGTTGTTTGGGGAAATGCCTTCATTGCTGTGCATTTGCCAGTAGCTTTTCAGATGCAGAGTGGCCAAATAGGCGCAGCCCTCCGCCAGTGGGCAAAGCTTCTCATGTTACTGGGTGGAGGTGCCGTATAAACAACAGAAAACTTATTTTAATATTTCTTTCTTTTTAAAGAAAAGCAATTAAGCCCTTTCTAAAAGGAGACTTGAGAAAGCCATTTAGTAGTTAGTGTGTATCTCTGTCCAGGGCTGCCTTCACTTTCCCTGCATAGCAAATACAGTACTGAGGTCACTTTCCTGTGCCAGGGATGAATGTCCTCTCACGGGGTCACTGAGAAGTTCCCTGCCGTCTGCCCATGGGTACCAGGCTCTGTGCAAGATTATCTGATCAGCTTTTAACAAACATTCAGATTTTAATCTGATCCTCAGCTTGTGAGCCTCGTGCCTGCTCCTGAGCTCCTGAGTCCGGGTGCGTGTACTGGACACCTCCCTGCATTGACAGGACAAGGCCTGCTGGGTACCCTCCCTCCTCCTCCTCCTCTATGGGGAAACCCCATCACCCTGCAGGCTGGGGGGCAGCACGTATTTTCTGTCATCGCCGCAGTCTGAGGTGGCAAGGAAGCAAGGTCCCACAGTGTAGTTTCTACACAGCCTGAGGGTATTGGAGCAAACTCTACTGTACAAACTCCTCAGTGGATAATACCGTGCTTGTAGCTATAATTCCGTATTTGCAAACGCCTGCTATACTACATCACCCTCTACATTATTGTTATGACCTTTTATGGGGCTTTCTCAATGAGTTATTTCTTATTTTTGCCATTGTTACCACAGCAAGCAGGACTGTGAAGCTGAAATGGTGATAAGAGTATTTTTGCACCAAGGTAACAGGGTAGTTCTCTGTAGTGTTGAAAGCTGAATCTGACTGCCTTGCAAAAATCATACTGTAGGAAGTTCCTCAGATAATGTAATTCTGTTTCCTGATTCTTCCAAAGCAAGAGCCAGGATTTTTTTATGTCTACATTCTCTGTACTCCTCTTTCCTTTGGCTTACTGGATAAAGCTGAACTAAAGCAGCAAGTCTAACTCTGCTTCACAGATGGGTGAGGTTTGTAGCACCTCTGACCTAATACAGAAGCCAATTCCATTATTAGGTTGCCTCCTGAGATTGTTTTGTTCCTGACTACTGCATCCTACCCCAGAGCTGATATAATAAAAATCTCAGACACTTTCACATACTTCCATGTTTGGTTTTGGTTGTTTTTTTTTTTTTTCTTTTTTGTTCTTTATTAAAATTATTTTTAAATAATAATAAAACCATTTTGGTACACACCATGGTGCAAGACAGCTGCAGGAATATGCAGTATGCTGTCCCTGAGGCTGAGTGTCCTCCCCAGTTGACACATGCTCATCAGTAGCAAAGGTCAAGTCCCAGTTTTGAGACCATTTCCTCTGGGCTTTGCAGAAAATGCAGAAGCATCTTCCAATTGCTTCACACTACCTTATGCATGCGCAAGGACATGCCTACAGCCCACATCCTCGCACATGTGCAGCAGCAGCATTGGTCCTGCTGTTTCTGAGCAAGCTGTTTGCAAACACAAGAGGAGATATTTTTTGCCTGGAGAGCAGCTCACCTTCTCAAGGGAAAATGTGGAGGAAAAATCCATAGCCTGGATGTAGGACAGAGGCTATTATTCCTCAATAAAAGTAAATTTAATTTTAAATGTGCATTTCATTCTTTGTAAAGGTTAATTACCTCTTACATGTTATTGATGTCACACAGGTTTTCAAGGTTCAAATGCTTTTAAACTGTTGTGTGAGTGAATTATGTCTGGTGCTTCACATCATGTATTATATAACAGCTAATTCAAGGTGTCCCACAATTTCTCAGGATCAAACAAATAGATGTGAAGCCTTGTGTATAAATCTCCTTACACCAGGTGCAGAGCGTTGTTTGGGTTTTGTGGTGTTTTTTTTTGTTTGTTTGTTTGTTTAAAACTAGTAGGGGATCTGCCCTTTTTATATTATACTGCTGCATGCAGCTTGCGTTAAGTGTACCTTTTTCAGTTTCATTAAGGATCCTTCCTTGCATAATTTGTATCAGTATTCAGCCCTCTACATCACCAAAATCATGCAGAAGAGCCTGAAGTTGAATGAAGACCAAAGAAAGACTATTTTTGCTGGACTGCACAGCTTTTCCTGATTTGCATGCTACCACTGATTGTAACAAATTTAGGTGGACTCAAATTCATATGAGCCTAAGTGCCAAAATTGTGGACTGAATTGTAGGATATAACCCTACAATTTATAGTAGAAGTTTAGTTAACTGTAGAATTAAATGACTTCGTTTTCGACTGCTGTGGGTCTCTATTGAATTTGGCACAAGTTCAAATGGCCTTGTAGCATCCAGCCTTTGCTGGATCATAAAGCAAAGACCCTCCCTCGGAACACAAATGGAATTTCTTTCCACCACTACAGTGAGATTAATGACAGTGTTAGTAGGGTTTTTTTCTCCCCCTTTGTTCTGTAAATCTGAGTTCTATTCGACTAAACTGCCTTTTAAAGAAAACAAACTAAAACTCAGGCTGCCTAAGTTCTCCTGAGGCACCATTCAAGGGGTAACATTTTGTTCATCCCACGACCCTTTCATGGCACTGAGGATTTTGGGCAGGAGATGTATACAGGATCAGGCATGCTGGCAGAGACTACTCGAGTTTGCAGTTGTAGGAGAAAGGGGCCACACATCAGCTGATGCTGCTGATGTGGTGATGGATTAGTGAACAGAGAAAGGTTTGCATTGTGCTAAAAATGGAAGGATTAGCAGCTGCCCTTGTTGAGTCAGGCGAGGGGGAGGAGGATGAGGAGGACAGCAACATACTGTGGCACTGGTCTGTACTGAATTCACTACCAACATCTTTCTTTACTACTAAACTCCCTTCTCTTCTGTCAATAAGAAAAATATTTCTAGAGACCTTCCTTCATATCAGAGAAGGAGAACTCTTATTTTTATGACTTGCCCTTTGCTTATTAATCTGCGGATTGCATTTTTAAATTCTCAAGTATCTTTAATCCGGAGTAATTTCCAGATAGAAAAGATAGAGATGCTATCTTAGCTGCAAAGGCAGATCCCGGTCTGAAGTAACAACCAGGGATGTTTGTGCATACAGATTTATTAAATGCTACAGCTGTGTAGCATGTACAGCATGTCCTCACTGAGATCTGCTCTTGTAATATGAGGTTTGAGTTCAGATCCACCTCTAAAATTAATAAGCCATGGTGTTTTCTTTTAATCTCCTCAAAAAAAGAGTAAACTGGTTGCTTATGTTGATTTTTGGCCCTTAGTTACTTAGGTCCCCTGTTTCACTATTTTGATACATTTCAGCAATCAAGACCCTTATGTTTGGCACAAGACTTTTTTCAGTAACACCAACAGTTAGCATCATTGCTTGTGGACTCTGGAGCGAGCTGAGAAGCTTTCTCAGACACTTGCTGCCTCTTGCTGCCTGCTTTCCCCTCTGCTGGGGCTGCCACCCCCAGAGACTAGTTGGGAGGGAAGGTGTTTCCATACCTGCTGATGGCTGTGTCAGAAAGGGCTGGAGCTGAACCATAAATCACTTCTGAGTATGGCTCTGAGCTCACTTACTGGCATGTGGATGGGAGCTGCTGTGTTACCATGCAAATCACACCTGCAGCTTTGCCACCGGTGGCAGCCGCTGCGTGGGTGGTGGGGTACGCATCGTGGCACATGCTCCCCAAACCTGGCGTGGCTGTGCTCAGGTGCTTTGCTGAATTAGGCTGCTTCCCCTTCAAAGTCCCCCGACACTTTAAAATGCCATTTGGCCAAATGAAATTGCATTCCTCAAGGAATGTATTCCTAAGATATCTTTGATCTTAGCAGAGAACTTGGTCTAATAGTTTGAGGTGAGTGAAACCCCTCTTTCCAGAGTTGCATTGCAATCAGTGAAGCTTCCCCCTGACAGATGAATCTAGAGGTAAGGATCCCTCTGCAGAAAAAGAGGAATAAAACAGGAGGCTTAAATTACATGACTGTCAGCTGGTGAGACAGTGCAGTTGCTGGAGCATGTGCAGGGCTCATCATTTCTAACCACTGCAACTCCCCAGGTCAGCTGCACGTGTAGCGTTCATGGGGGCAGGAGCTTTTTACACAACCCAGAACTTCTACTACAGGCAGCAAAATTGGTCTTGCGCTAATACAGGATAATGATTTGTGGTATTTTTTAAATACCTGCAAAGAGCTTTGTGGATTAATGTTGGTATTTTAGATCTAATTATAGATAGCTTTTAACAAAAAAACCCCCACGAGATTGCTAAAATGTATCATGGTTTGCTAGAGTAGGACAAATTGTTCTGGACCACTTTCCATTAGCCAGTGTGCAACATCTCTTGGCCTTTCAGATTTCTTTTAATGTAAGGAAAAATACAAGCTCAAACTTAAAAGCCCAAATTCTGAAAATAGAGCACTTCAATAAAAAGCTCTGTTCCATGAGTTTCTTTTGTCCTATATGGGCTAAGCTCCTGCAAGTTCTTCAGAAAATAGGGTGGTTTCCTTCAATGTCTCACTGGGCATTAAATACTTAATTTGGGTTTACCCATTTGAAAAACATTATCCCTGTAAGACAGTTCGATGATGTGAAGAACTTTGTTTAACATGATGCTCAAAGAAAGTAGAAGCCTTTTGAAAACAGCTTGATTGAGAAAAAAAAAAACAAACAAAAAACAAACTGCAGAGGAGAAGTAACAAATGTAAGTGTGGTTTAAAACAGATGATCCTTCTTGTTTGAGAGCAGACCAGTCTCCTCACAGTGCCTGGGGGTGCTCGCCATGTCGGGTCTGCTCAGCCACACCTCTTCTGAATAAGGACAGAGAAATGTTTCAGAAGACGACTCCTGCTCAGTGATTGTCAGAATCATGATTTGCTGCCTTATTTTCTGTCACGTAATAATCCAGAATATTTGGGACCACAACCTGAAAGGAGAGGAAGAGGCATTGTGGGTACATACAGGAACACTGCTTAGGGAAAATGATGAGAAGAAATTGCCAAGTGAGAAAGCATTTCACCCTTTGTCCTCTCAGAAAGTTGCTTGGGAAGTTAGGACAGAGGAGGATAGGAAGACTTTGGCTACGGCTCACTTCCAGATTTTTCTTCTTCTCCTTCAGAGAAACAAATCCATTTTAAAAGCTGAAGTTGAAAAGAAGGGAGGAGTTCGTTCAATGTTATGGCCTATCTTGCTGTCTTTAGAGTTTTTCCCCATCTCTAAGCATTATTGTTGCACGAGGCTTTCATTATGATGAGCACCTGTCATAGCTGTAAAGGGCATACCTCAGGGACAGCTGAGATTAATGCAGCAAAAACATGGAATCTTACAGATTTGGAAGGGATCTCTGATACTGCCTCGTTCAACCTGTCAGGCAAAAACTCGGTCATGCTACTACATCATGTCAGCTGAAGCTACTTCCGGCCAAGTCTTGGACACCTCCTGTGTGGAGATTGCACAGCTGCTCTGGGTACCTGTGCCAGGCCTCCAGCACCTTCCTTCAGAGGAAAGTAAGGAACTTCTACAATACTTCTTCTCATAGCAAGCGTGCGCCTGAGGTACAAGTATGTGCCAGTAGTCTTTATCTGCAGAGAGGCAAGGGGATGGAGAAGCAGATGACCTTTTTTTTTAATCCCTAAAAGCACAAGAAGATTTTGTAGCCTCAGCAAAAGGGGGAAAGTTATTTGGAAAACTTATTAACCTGTTCTATTTGGAATATTTTTGTCATGTACTTGAAAATATAACCTAATTACAAGGATAATATTACTGTGTTTGTTAAATGTGCGCAGGCAAAGAACACGTCTAGAGTGTGAGTCTTCTGACATATTGTTGAAGAATCACATGGCTCTTATTGGAGACAAGGCATAAACCTTGCTTTTACCCATATTAGATAAATATGCTATCAAGACCAAAGTCCATGGAGCTTGTTGAGGTACTTGGATGGATATGAAGTTAGGGCTACAAGACTCTGTGTTCAGTGATTCATTTAAATTGGAAACCAAAATCGGATGTCATTTCCTCACAGAGAGGGGACAGTGACTGAGATCCTGAAGAGGTATCCAGAGTCCTTATTACATCCTGATATACGTGATTTTCAGGACTGTGACTTAAAGAATACATTTGACAGAAGAACAACAAAAATACTCCTTCAGTTCATGGTCAGTAATCTGAGTTGTTTGAGAGATGGACATGACCCAACAGAAGTCTTTCCAGGAGTTACCCATGGGATCTCAGATTCATTCCTTCCTCAGTTACAGCTCAAGGTGTTTTATAAAGTACCCCTGCTTTTTTTTTTTTTTTTAATGAAAAAAGGCTTATGCAGGCTGAGAGGCTGAAAGTGTGAGATATTTGGTGTCCCTCCTTCCCTTCCAAGGTCTAATACGTTTCTTTCTCCCTGTGGAGAAATAGCAAAGGAAAGAAGCACTTCAGCATACACTCCTAATTTGAGCAAGCTCCTCTGCATGCTCCGACAGATGAGGCTGTAGGAGCAGCTGTTGCCGGCCTGCATGCAGATGGCTGCTTCCAGCCGGTATCAGAGGATGCTTATGCAAGATTAATCACTTCCTAATGTTAATCACTTTCTACCCCTTTAAAACCCCACAGTGAACTCCACAGTGTTGAATCCTGCTTTCCCAACAACCGATGAAGTTCTTTCATACATGGGCCCAAGGTGGCCTTCAGATGGGCTGGTAGAACATAGGCATGGTTTCTTTAGGGCTGGCAGGGCCCCGGACACCTGAATACTTGTGGTCGTTTGCCAACTGTCTGTCTTACATTTATTTTGGCTATCAGTGCCTTTCACACAGCTCAGGTGCCTATGCTACACTGCTGAATATGCTCATGACATCTTGCATTTCTGATGACTTCAATGGAAATCTGGCCTTTTAGCAAGTGCAGTAAAAGGCTATGTTAAAGTTGAAATAAAATTTAGCCGTTATGTTCTGTATTATTTTAAGAAGACTTTTAATTATTTTGACATAGCCTGAGTCATACCTGCCACGAAGAACGCTGAAGATTTGCTGATGACATTTTCTAAGTCCTCACAGTCACCTGAGAAAGTGTTTAACATTTCTGTGTTCTGCAAAGTTTGGGTATGATCTTTTTGAAGAATTGTACTTAGGCACAGCCCAGGCACCAAAAATGTCGAGATTTTATGACATTTTCTTTCACCTTCAGAACTATAATTTTGAACAACCTTCTTCAGCAGATTGATAGCAACAAATGAAATCTTCAGGAATGGATCTCAATTCCTTCTTCTACATACAGGTGGTATCTCTTAGGATTGTTAGGACATCATGAACACAAAAGGCCAATTTCTTTGTCAGGAAACAACACTTCCTGAAAAATTTATAGCTAAACACTTCTCATAGCTGAATAAAGTATTAATACATGTATGAATCCTCAGTTTAATTTCAGTGGTAGTGAGTCACTTCCCTTGTTTGAGTCGGTCATTCAACAGCAAAAGAGAAGAAGAAATCTCAAACTGTGTGAAGTTTTCATTTTTTTGTTAAATGGACATCTGATTGCCAGTGCTCCTTCAGCATTAACACTGGAAGCGACTCTGCTCTCATGCCACTCTTGAAGAATTTTTAATTTTAAATTATCTCCTCTACATAATAAACAACATTGCTTGAGAATAAATAGACTATTAAAAAAAAAATCTCATGCTGTCCAAAAGATTTGATTTTGCTTTAGCTGCAGATGCTGATAAAGCTATAGCAGTGATATAGGTGCATAGGTTTTCCATATGAGATATATACACATGTGTAAGTCCAGTTTGTGCACCTGTAGGGAGGATCACTACAGTATCTTTGAAAACCTCACTCTCCCCTTCAGATAAATGTATTCTGCCGTTACTAATCTTCAGGTACTTTCCTGACAAGCAAATGGAAACAGGGGGAAAAGAAGTACAAAGTATTTTTGAAAAACCTGACAGTCTGTTGTGAGCTGAGCAGACTCATAGACACCATTCTCATGCCCTACTCAGTCAAGTGCCACAGCACCGTGCCACAAAGGTGGTGAATTTTTAAAAAATCTTCAGGAGAATGGTGAAGATCCTACACCTCTGATAACACTTAGTCTTCATTTTACTGACTTTTGACAGCCAACCCTAATGGCCTTTGAAACTCCCAGCTCTGAACAGCCTGTTTTGAAACATAAACCATAATCCCTCATTGTCTAATGCAGACACCATCTAAGAAGCTCCTGTCAGCATATTTGGCCTTGCCTTGCCTTGCCTTGTCGTTCACTTGTAAGTCTCTCAGAAAGCTTTGGACAAGCCCAGGTCTGGCTGAATGCCCACTTCCAGTCTCCTGTGTTTGCCGCACGACGCTCCCAGGCTCTGCGCAGTTTGCTTGTGTTGTGCTTGTGCAACAACTGTCATACCAAGCACGGTGGGTTCTCTGCCCTGTAAAAAAGTTTCCTCTAGAAAATATCCTACTTATGCCTATGGGATAGGCACACATTGAAAAATTTTTTCTAGCTTGGGACCATAGAAACAGCTTTCCCCCTGGCTATCTGAGATGTGCAATAAGTATACTTTAGATAGTGACTTTGAGGAAAAATGAGAAAAGAACAGTGGAGGAAGGAAATGCAGCAAATATGCTAGGGACCTGATAGAGCTTGTGATCCCCTCCAAGTGTAAGAAAAGCAATCATCCTCTTTATTTCTGTGCTTCTGTGGTTAGAATTATTGGAGTCTCTGATACACAGGCTAAACCGAAACTAGACAGACGATTTAGTAAAACAACGAGGTACTTCATCAAAAGGCAATATATTAATGCTTTTCATTTATCAAAATATGTGTTCTTGATACATGGTGTAGGGGAAAGTATATTAAACAAAAAGTCTGTATTATATATACAGACAAGAATTGTGGAGCTTTGTTATCTGTTACCAAAGACTCAAATATGGAGATTGTTCACCACTATTTGGACTAATGGTGTATCTCAACACTGACATTCTTTCAAGAGAGCTTAGTTCAAGTGCTGTTTGGGATCTAGAGATGGTAGCTAGCTCTAGTGAGCAATGCTACTGCAGGAATCTGGCTCAGATTCAGGTATGCAGGAACTTAAGACTGTTTATCCAAAAGCTTGAATCACCCTCACTTGCATCTGAGCAGTCTTGGCTGGCAATCAACCAGGAAAGCAGAATTCTTTACCAGCAGAAGGCTAGAGGCAGGGATGTGTTTTACAGACAGGGAGGATGGGAGATGCCATTGCTGGGCTGGGAGGAAAGGAAGCTGTTGCTATGATGAAGGAAAACAAACAATCAGGTCACTTTGTCTTTGAAGATAACAGCACAACTGTGAACCTAGACATCTCTCCAACCTGGGAAATGCTGTAGTTGCCCCTCTGGCAGTTTTATTAGTTTTACTGCTTACTTTTGTTCTTGGGAGTCTGTTCTTCCTACCATTGCTTGTCTCCCGGCAAGTCTATGGACAAAATAAAATTGTTCCTAAGGGTATAGAATTTGTATGAATTTAGATGCCGGTATGGGATATGGCAATAGAAACTGACATCTGATGTCTGCTGTGTTCAAAGTTACTTTGAACTATGGAGACTGCAAAACTGTAAAGCTCTATGATCTGCAAAGCTCCATGATCTGCAAAGCTCCTTGGCAGCCCAGGACTGGACTTGCAAGGCACAGGTGTCAAAAGGCTTCAATAACCTTTTCTTTCATATCCTTCAGTAAAAGGAAGTGTGGAAAGAGAGATGAAGTATAAAACAGGAGAGAAAAGGAGAGGGCTTGAGAACTGGAATTCAAGCATTAGAAGTCTGTTTTGGCTCAGTTATTGACTTGTTGTGTGGCCTTGGACAGCCTGGTTTATAAAGTGGGGAGGGGAAGCTGGCACAGGAACATTTGAGGATTAAAAGATGTTTACAGAGTGCTTTGTACATGCATAATTTTATCTTTTCAAAGTGTTTATTAATTTTGAGCTAGTCTCTTACACCACTGTAACAGCGTTGAACTTTCCCCAACAGGACCTGTTTCTTCACAAAAAAAAAATTAAATCACATGTACATAAATAAGATACAATGCTCCACACAAGTTCTAACCCATTGTAGAGGTCTCAATATAATATCAGTCGGAGTAGATGATCATTGTAGGTCCCTTCCAGCTGAAGTAGTCCTGTCCTATTCTATTCTATTCTATTCTATTCTATTCTATTCTATTCTATTCTATTCTATTCTATTCTATTCTATTCTATTCTATTCTATTCTATTCTATTCTATTCCTCTTTGCTGGGTAAAAAACTGGCTGGATGGCTGAGCCCAGAGAGTTGTGGTTAACAGAGCTAAATCCAGTTGGTGGCCAGTCATGAGCGGTGACCCTAGGGCTCAGTTCTGGGGCCAGTCTTGTTTAATATCTTTATCAATGATCTGGGTGAGGGGATTGAGTGGACCCTCAGTAAGTTTGCAGGTGACATCAAATTGGGCGGGAGTGTTGATCTGCCTGAGGGTAGGAAGGCTCTGCAGAGGGATCTGGACAGGCTGGATTGATGGGCCGAGGTCAACTGTATGAGGTTTAACAAGGCCAAGTGCTGGGTCCTGCACTTTGGTCACAACAACCCCATGCGACACTACAGGCTTGGGGAAGGGTGGCTGGAAAGGTGCCCAGCAGAGAAGGACCTGGGGGTGCTGGTTGACAGCGGCTGAATGTGAGCCAGCAGTGTGCCCAGGTGGCCAAGAAGGCCAACAGCGTCCTGGCTTGTGTCAGGAATAGTGTGGGCAGCAGGAGTAGGGGAGTGATGGTGCCCCTGTACTCGGCACTGGTGAGGCCGCACCTCGAATACGGTGTTCAGTTTTGTCCCCCTCAGTACAAGAAGGACATTGAGGTGCTGGAGCATGTCCAGAGAAGGGCAACAAAGCTGGTGAAAGATTTGGAGCACAAGTCTTACAAGGAGCAGCTGAGGAAGCTGGCATTGTTTAGTCTTGAGAAGAGGAGGCTGAGGGGAGACCTTATTGCTCTCCACAACTGCCTGAAAGGAGGTTGTAGTGAGGTGGGTGTTGGTCTCTTCTCCCAAGTCACTACTGATAGGACAAGAGCAAATGGTCTCAAGTTGCATCAGGAGAGGTTTATATTGGATATTAGGAAAACTTTCTTCACTGAAAGGGTTGTCAAGCATTGGAACAGGCTGCCCAGAGAGGTGGTTGAGTCACCATCCCTGGAGGTAATAAAAAAGTTTGTAGATGTGGCACTCCAGGACGTGGTTTAGGAGGCATGGTGGTGTTGGGTTGACAGTGGGACTTGATGATCCTAGAAGTCTTTTCCAACCTTAATGATTCTATATATTTCTTTTCTATTCTATTCTATTCTATTCTATTCTATTTGCAGATGACACCAAATTGAGTGGGGAAGCAGACACTTCAGAAAGGAGAGCTGCTCTGCAGGGAAATCTGGATAGGCTGGAAGAGTGGGCCAGCAAGAACCTTACGAAGTTCAACAAGGAAAAGTGTAAGGTCATGCACCTGGGAAAATATAATCCAGGAGTGCAGCACAGACTGGGATCCATCTGGCTGGGGAGCAGCTCTGCGGAAAGGGACCTGGGGGTCCTGGTGGACAGGAAGCTCAACATGAGCGAACAGTGTGCTGCTCTGGCCAAGAAGGACGACAGGATGCTGGGTTGCATCAAAAATGGCATCACCAGCAGAGATAAAGAAGTCATTATCCCACTCTACTCAGCGCTTGTCAGGCCACACCTGGAGTACTGGGTACAGTTCTGGTCCCCGCTATACAAAAAAGATGTGGGCAGGCTGTAGGGGGGCTAGAGAAGGGCCACCAAGATGATCAAAGGACTGGGAAGCTGCCATGTGAGGATAGGCTGGAAGAACTGGGTTTGTTCAGCCTTGAGAAAAGGAGGCTCAGAGGGGATCTCATCCCCATGTACCAGTACTTAAGGGGTAGCTACAAAGAAGATGGAGACTCCCTTTTTACAAGGAGGCATATGGAGAGGACAAGGGGGAACGGACACAAGTTGCTCTTGGGGAGATTCCGATTGGACACGGGAGGGAAATTTTTCACAGTGAGGACAGTCAACCATTGGAATAATCTCCCCAGGGAAGTGGTTGACTCGGCCACATTGGACACTTTCAAGAGTTGGCTGGACAGGGTGCTGGGCCATCTTGTCTAGACTGGGCTCTTCCTAGAAAGGTTGGACTAGATGATCCCTGAGGTCCCTTCCAACCTGTGATTCGATTCGATTCGATGGGTGGTGTTGAAAAAGATTGGAATCCCAAGGAGGGGAAAAGTCTTTATGGGATAGCTGTCTCACAAAGACCTTCTTATTTGTTAAAGGCTTAGTTAAGGAAATATTTATTTGACTGAGAAATATACTTTATCTATGTTTTCTAAGTCTCTGCCATTTGAATTCATATTAACTTAGTGACATCTTCTGTGGCATGAAGTCCCTAGAGTATTTTGCAACAAATGTTTCTGAGCATCCAAGCCATGCTTTTCTGTATGAGAAAGTGGGTGCTAGTAGATCATACTGCCTGCAGGCATTCCTGTGCTTGTTTTGAGAGAGAAGAAGCCACATGTTAAACATCATTACAGTATGAAACTACTAGCTGCAGTCAGTTTAAGAGTTTGTGCGGGGTAATTCCTCTAAACCCACTTATCTGTGTGGCCTGACTGTGTTCCCTGGGAGACACTGGCTCCCTTGAGCCACTCTGGTAAGACAGGCTGTGAAGAGCATATGAAAGGGAGGAGGAAAACAACCCGCAGTAATGCTGATTATTGATATTACTGTGAAAAAAATACAATAGGTCAAGCGGCTGAAAAGATGCAGAAAGAGATATATGTTATAATAAATATATACTATGAACACTCAAGAAAAACAGAATTCAGTCATAAAGGAAAACCTTGAACAGAATGAAAACTTTGTGAGCAGTTGTGCAAATGTAGTCTATGACAGAGATGATACTACAGATACAGGAGATCACAGTCACCGTATGCATCCACTGAACGCCTGGAGTTCTTCTATGTAGAGTAGTTGTAAAAGAAATGTTTCTGTGCTCATCTAAATGGCTTATGGAGTTAGGAGATCTGTGGGCCAGCTACTCTCAAAGTCTGACAGTCGCAGCCGGTATCTTCCATTGTTAATTACATTGTATTACTGTTGGCTTTTGCAAAGCAGCTCTGAAAGCACTCATGTGGCATGTGTTTTGGATGGCTGGAACCCTTGGTAGGTTTGTGGCATTTCCTTTGCGTTTCACTAACTGCAGAATCATTTTTGACAATCCTGGGCAGCAAACTAGCAAGGACAGGGAATGAACATACCTGTGAAGGAGAAAGCTACACATGGTTCCCATCCTTGGATTTTTCAGGTGTGAAGTCATGAGAAAAACCCCTTCAGTCTCACGTTCCTTGGGTCAGACACTCACATTCAATAGTGATGTATACAGATAAGCAGTCTGATTTCCAGGAATGGCAAGAGTCACAGCAAACTACAGACATAGGTGAGATTTGTGTGACAATCAGCAACTCTGAAAACCAGGCCTCTGGTATTAAGTGCTTACCGTCAGGCACCTAATCTTGAAAATGTTGGCCAAATGCCATAAAACTGTGCTTCTTTTAGAAAATTGAACCGGGTTTTGTTTTTTTGGTGGTTGTTTTGTTTTGGTTTTTTTTTTTTTTTTAAACTCTAATCTGTAGTGCTGGAGCTTTGTAAACAATTTCAGATAGTTCCGCTATAACATTAATGAGTAAGTCATTTACCAATGGAGAAATAGATTGGCTTGATATTTCTCTCATTGCCCTTTATTCTGCGGTCAAGGTTGAAAGACTAGAGCTGAAAAGATTACTAGAGGAAGAACACTCTCTGCTTCTGCCTTTCCAGCTAAAACCCTTGTAAGAGAAAGTGCTTCTCGTTCCTGGCTCTCATTCCTGGGGATTAGGCTGTCCTCACCCCAAACTACTTTTCAATTTGCTTTAAGTGCTTCCCTTGTGCATTTTTAGTGTCTATGTACAACTGGAATGAAATGTGCACTTAGGTTGTTAACACAGATTGCTGTGGGCATGAAGGTTATTAAATCTTCACAATCTAATGGTGTTCAAACACAGAATGAGTGAGATTATTATGAGGGAAGCATGGTATTTGCACTCAAGAGCGCTGTTCAGACCCTGCGTCCATTAGTGTTGTGGTCTTTCAAACCACCCCTAAAATTTTAGTGCCTTTTCTCCATTCTCAAAACATTTATTCAGGAGTAAGATGAAATGAAGCTGAGATGGAGCATAACATTCCCAATGGATATACCTGTTGGGTTTCTCTAAGTTGCTTTGTCTTTGGACTGTTTTTTCCTGTCCAATAGGCTCTAGTAAAGTTTAAAAATCTGCTTTAAAACATCCTGTCAGTTCCAGGTGCCTTGGCATTTTTCAATAGCCTCACCACCTCATTAATCATTGAAATTATTAATTTAAAAAGATTAATTTTAAAGGATTAATTAACTAAAGATTGGCAGCAATGATGATGGATCTGTGGGAGAGCTATGGGATTTAATGTGACAGAATTTAGATGTGGAAATCGAGGATGTGCATTTATTTGTTTTCTTGATGCTTCCCATGAAGGCCTTCTGAACCTTGGTCTTGCCTGCAAACTGCCAAAATGCTTGCCTACTGCTTTCTGCCACTGCTGCAGGCCCCATCAGCACTCATGCAGCCACAGAGGAAGAGATGCAGCCAGTGCCTTTGCAGGAGAAATATTCTAACAACAATAACAATTCCTTTCTGTTGCATAACCAGTAGTATTAGATGCTCTAATAGCTGGGCTTAATGATCCAATAAGACTTAAAACCTAACTGGGTGTGCATATGTTTGGCTTAGCATGTGGCACTAAAAGCACTCTGCAAAGCTAATTGCCTCCCTTTCTTTGTAGTTATGAGTGTAAGGAATTTTGAAATTCTCCAAGAATTTTGCAGTATGCATAGGTGTTGTTCACCACCAGCTCAGTAATGTCAGCAGCATCTTTGTCCTGTGAAAACAAGAGGGCTCAAGGAAGGCACTGCCCTACTGGCTGGGACGGCAGAGGAAGAAAGTCCCCAGAGTCCTCCTCTTTCTTGCCTTGCATTTATCTCCTGTTGACCATCACAGGAGAAGGCTTTCAAGGGAAAAGATATCTTAGTGTAACAAGAAAAGGAATGCAGAAACAAACCCTTGCCTGGACACTGCTCCTTTCAGAGCAGGTATTGCCCAAACAAAGCTGAGTGTGGCTTCTGACTTGTCAGCATGCTAGAAGCTAGTACATACCACTGTATAACCAGAAGCTATTTTCCTCAGCTGTTTCTTTTCCCCGAAGCGTATACCTCAAGGGACTCTTTTTTGCTTTAACATGCAGACTATATGCGATGAAGTGAGCTGCTATACCCACATTCCTGTGGGCTAGTATTTGAATCCCTGCCTGCTCTTCATTTGTTTTTTTCTTGCCAGCTTGACCCTGGGGAAGAGTTTTGGGAGTACCAGACTGTTTTCAGATAGATGAGAGGCAAGAGGCAAGTGATGATGCCTAGGGATAATATAATATGTTGAAGACGATCCATGTACAGCAGATGCAGATCCTCCGAACGGGAGCCTTACAACAGGGCAGAGGACTCAGGGATTGAGAGAAATAAGGACACCCCAGGTTGGGGAGGGCAGAGAGTGTTGCAGATGGGAAGTGCTTTGAGGCAGGATCAAGGACAGCAGGTCAGAAAAAAAGCAGGACTGAAGCAGAAGCTGAGCTGAAAAGTGGGAGGCCATCAGGGCAGCAAGGAGAATGGGGGTCTGAAATAGGATCTATGGGTTGTATCGGAGGTATGTAGTGAATTTAGGGTTGAGTGGGTCGGAGAAGGGAGTTAGGAGGAACAAAGAGTTTTGGGGATGGCAAAGTTGTGTATGGGAGGAACATTGACCAAAAGGCATGGAAGGCTGGATATTCATCTTAGGAATATTAGGAATTAGGAAAGACTGGGAGATTCTGAAGAAAGACCAATGGGGATGTTTGATCTTTTGGGCACTCTGGGACACAAGAAGCTGGAGACAGAGTCTGTCAGACAGGAGAAAGGGGACTGGGCTCTTGCGAGGGTCTTGCAGTCAGGAGAGGACCTGTCAAATTTCCTCTCAGCCTCTGCTGTGGGTTGGCGGTAGGGACTTCTGCTGAACTGCTCTCACATGCTCTCTCAGCTGCAGGACTGCAGGACACTGTCCCCCTGAGTGTTTCCTACTTTCATTAGTGTGGCAGCCCAATTAATTTTAATCATCCCTATGGCTGAAAGAGTGGTAGCTTCCCTGCAAAGAGTTGAGAGGTACATTTTAGCTGTTAATATATGAACAGATATAATATAACATAATATAATGTAAAATACTATGTGCTATAATATAGATGTAGTTTAGCTATATGATTTAGCAACTGGAAAAAAAAAAAGAGCCAGCAAAATATCCCTCATGTAGTGGTACAGGATCACTTCTTCTCCTTCCTTAGTCTGTCTGTAGGCAATCTAAGAAAATTATAGAAGTTAGTCCTTATTTTACTGGAAATAAAATTACGGGCAAATGCCCTTCAGTAATGCATTAGACAGATTCCTACAGTCAGGAATCTGTCAGCCCCTGGAAGCAGAAAGTCCATTTTACAAGCATTTGCAATGCTGTTTTGAGGTCACCTCCTCCCCTGTGGAGAGACCAGCTACTAGCCAATGACACTACCTGAGAAGATAATGTCATTTAATAGAAAGCCTGGTTAGTCTTCAGCAAATTTTACTGGTTTTGATGAAGCCAGCGCTGCTTAGAGAAGAAAGTTTTGTCGCACTGCCAATTGCCATTTTTCTTGGGAACATTTCCCTTCCCAAAGACTGAGAGCCCATCTCTCAGTCTCACAAAAGTGGAAGTGTTGCCTTTCTGCACTGGGGAGAATGAAGCTCACCCTGAAGGAGCAGTCTGCAACCCAGATTCTGAACTCTGCTGCTGGTGGTGGAGAATCGCTGAGGCAAACGCTCTGGCAAATGCATAGGCGAGCACATCGTCTCGCCTATACACCAGTACTCGCTGGTACTCAAGGCCTGTAACCAGGGTGTGCTTCTCTTCTTTGCCTAATTTGTAGTCTGTTTACCTCTAGTTTGTTTATACCTAGGTTTATTACTTGCTTGAACTTCACTTACAGTTTGTTTGCATCCAGATTACAGTAGGTTCACTGGCAAATTATACCCAATTTGCAATCTTCATATAATTAAGTGATTAGTTATACCTTGTTTGCTATCTGTTTACAAAATTTGACAGAGAAGAATTTTTTTATGTTACGCAGGTCCCGATGAGGAGGTGAGGAGCTTTATACAGGTTCATAATGTACATGAACTGGGCCTTATTTGGCTAAGATCTTGAATGCACTGCCATATTAGTGGAATAAAGAAATGGGCTATATATTTTAAGTAAGTGGGGAAAAAATGAATAATTCAACAGTAAGGGTCAAATCGTCCTGCCAAGAAAAGCCTACTGAAGAGGAAGTACACTGAGTTATAATTATTTGCATTGTAGATAATAATATCAATTATAGTTCCCAGCTGGAATCAAGCCTCCATGTTTTGGCTTCCGTACAACCATGGAGTAACAGTTCCAGTCACAACAAGTTTCAGCCAAATAAAGACAAAGCTCAGTTAGCAAAACAATGCAAATTTGCAGAAGCATGGGGTTAGACAATTAGAGACTGATGTTTGTATATAGTTACATATGGAAGTTCAGTGACAATTAGCAGCACTAATTAACATTTACAATTAATGTCATTTTGCAACCAAAAAATTTTAACCCTTACCAAAAGCTGATCAAAGAAAATATCATTTTGGGCCCACTAGGAACTACCTGCGTAAGATTAAATCCATGGTCTAAATGAAATAGCCAACCCACGAAGCTCTGTTGTAGATGTCATGCTAGCAGCTTCTTCTAAAAGCCCCAGCTTCTGAAATCTAATTATTATGAGAGAATCACATTTTCCTTAAAAAAAAAGAAAAATCAGCAGTAAAGAGCATGCTGGCAGGTGCTGGGGTTAAAGGGGATCAGACTGGTTTGAGGCAAAGGCAAATGAGGCACCTGCTTTCACAGACTGCTGGGGGGCTGTGCCTGGCACAGAGCCCTGAAAGCCAGGCTGGCACTGCCACTGTCCCCGCAAAAGATCAGCAGGTCTAGGGAAGCAATAATGCCAAAAGGGCTAACCCCACCCCAGCCCCTCCAAACCTTCTGTGACAGCAGGAGCAGCAATCCTTGCTTTCTGAGGTTCTCCTCTAGCTTCCTTCTCCCAGTTTCCCTCTAGTTTCCCTTTTTTTAATGTCTTTCCCTACCCCTCCTCTCTTACGTAAGAGTAGCTTTGGTCCCTCCCACCTAGGGTTGCAAAATCCAATTTTGTCTACACAACTGAAAATCTTCATGCAGTTCCTGTCCTGGATGAGGGGACAATCTTTTCCATGGGGTTGAGCAGGGAGGGTCTCACAGAATTAAGGAGGCACAGAACTGGCTGAAAACCACCAGCCTTCTCTCTGTAAATGAAAATGTTGAAGCGGGGACATCAACCTCCTTGGGAGAGATGTCAAGCATTCATGCATGTCACTGACGTGCACTGAGATGGCAAAGGTCTTGGCACTTCTTGTACCACTGTTTGGAAGAAATAATCTGCATGTACTTCAAATGGCTCTGATGGTCCAACCGTCCTGGACAGAGTTCTCAGGTCATGGGGAAACCCAAATATGTATCACTAATGGGATAGAGGAAGATACTGGGGTAAGATGGAGACAGAAATAACATAACTTGTCCCTGTGGTGGTACATACAACTGCGGTCAGCCCTCTGGAGTAGTTAGTCCTGACTTCATCTTTGCAAGACAATATTTTATTGCAAGGCAAACCTAGCAAATTCTAAAAGGTGGTAGCAGTGGAGCCAGCCAAAACCTTCCTGCTTTCTTGTGCCACCTGAACCTGCCCATTGCATGGTGTGTTGGTTCACAGCATGCTGATTCCTCTTCATGCTCCCTGTGTTGCTGACACCTGCAAAAGCTTTTTTTTTAGGACAATAACCCATGATGTAATCACAGTGGATGCCATTTTAGTAACCAGTTGACAGATGAGTAGAAACACCTTTCATGCCTTCCTTTTCTAGCAGGTAGAAAACGACACAGCCTTCTCTTCAACTTCCCACCCTTTAGGAAAAGGAAACTTTTTTCCTTCTCCTGCCTAAAGGATACTGTGAGAGTTCTTGCCTCTTTTCCCTAGAGCAGTTGTGGTCATCCAGAAAGGTGACCTAATTTTTTCTCCCATTAATGCACCCTTTAGGACACAGATGAATCTGGCTACCTCACCCCTCTTGGGGGAATTGTGCATGCTCCCACTTTCAGATTACTTCTCAAGGATTCAACTTGCTTGTTTACTGGCAAGTTAACTTGACAGGCCTAACTGGATTTGGCACATACACACCCTTTATCTCTATTGTGACAGCAGTTAATTAAAGTGACTCAGAAAACAGCTTCTCCAAAACAAAGTTATGTTTATTTGCCAAAGGTGCATCCAAAGAAGTGAACTAACCAGCAAAGAGCCGTAGCTTAGCTTGACCTGCTTGTAGGTCTGGCTCTGCCCCAGCTTGGTAGGGAAGCCTGCTACCTGCTATGCTGCCTGACTGCCCAAGTCTCACTTTTAGTGGCAGATCATCCCTCCTCCTTGCCAAGCCAGCATCTTTAATAT
Organism: Phalacrocorax carbo; assembly: GCF_963921805.1. Lineage (NCBI taxonomy): Eukaryota > Metazoa > Chordata > Aves > Suliformes > Phalacrocoracidae > Phalacrocorax > Phalacrocorax carbo. The sequence goes on along the minus strand of NC_087515.1, from coordinate 60,015,203 downwards.
GTAAAATCCACCTTGACCTCAGCTCTTGGCATAAAGAAGCACGAGCGCTGTCTGCCTTTGAAGAGCAAGCCTAGAGCAGACCTCTTTTCTTCAGGGGCACTCACGTTGCTCCTTCTCTTCTTTCTTACTCACTTCCTAGTAACAGTTTCATTGCATTTTAGCTTCCAGTGCTCAGCAAGAATGAGACATGGCAGACAAAATGAGACCTACATGATACATGCACAACAGTACAAATTTTTCTTATTCAACTCAGCTATGGTAGGAAAAAGCAGATGTTTCTCTTTCTTACTCTTAAGAGCTGGTGGAAAACCATATCTGAGTGTAAAAAACACCATGTAAACAACAAACACGCTTGAAACCGAGTCTCCTTCCATTGAAATGCCATGGAGCCACATGAACTTTGTCTTCGTACAACCCTTTAGATCTGTGAAAGGTCCCTGCAAGTTTGCTACCACAGCTGTGCCGGGGAAATCCACAGTGAGTGGCACTTCCACTCACGCAGCACCGACAGTGTGGGAGTACATTGGGAAGAGCGGGGCCGAATCATAGTCACCAAGGAGCATGGAGTTACTCATGGGTGTTTACAGGATAAAAATCAGCCTTCTGTGTTTATGATTTCTCTAAAAGATATTCACATCAGTGATGGGCCTAGAGTCTAATTCTGGGTATTTGACTGCCACACTGTTTCCCATCACTGGTGGCAAGCACGGGAACTGAAAAGAAACATCTCCTCTTTGATTAGAAAGATACAGTGCCATCCCTAATCACGGCACGAATAAAACTAATCGTAGTACAAAAAATGCAGTTACTCTAAGAAAACTTCTTCCACATGAGGAAATTGGGTCTGGAAACTCATGCAGGTATTGCAAAAACTGCTTTGATGGTTGTAACTTCCAGAGATTGCGAAGCAAGCAGGTCAGAGGCTATAGCTTAAAATAAACAAGCCTGAGCTGAAGAAAAGGGAGGTTCATTAAGTTCGTCTTGCAATGCCTGCTTATCTTGTGAAGCTTTGAGACAGAAATCTGGAGGACCAAACTTTAGAAATACTTCTGAATTTATAAAAGGAAACACTAAGTCTTGTATTTTCTGTCCTGTTTATTAGGTATGATAACCAAACCTCATGTGTGAAGGAAGTAGAAACAGAGAGCCAACAGCTGAACCAAGATACTTCAGATCACTGAGAAAGAGACACTATAGGCATATAGCGTATTACTGGAAATACTACATTTGAAGTCCCAAGACTAGTTTTACGCTTAAAAGATGATTGCTGCGTGTTAAAGAAATAATAAGTTATTAAGGATCTGTTTACTTTGTCCTTCTCCTACATACTTTCCTTGGATATTTGGCTCATAAATTTGTGAGGGGAATGCTTCACCCATATTAAAAACCTTACTTCAGTTATTAAAAGGAATATCAGGGTTCATTTATTTTTAACATTTGCTTTTTCATTCTTTTTATTTTTTAATATTCTTGGTGTATTTTCCTTGCTTACACTTTTGGTTTTCAAGTGTTAATGCCAGGCTGTGAAAACAAATATTCTTTTTATATTTTAGTAGTTAATAAATGCAGTTTATTTAGTTCCTTTTCATTATTATTTTTTTCATTGTTCGATTTTGAGCACAGAGATTACGAAAACATTTATTCAAGTATCCCAAGCATTCTTGTGTTCCTTATACAGTTAAGTCTGTATGCATACTATTAAAAAACAGTTGGTTTTTATGATATTCACAGCCACTACTCTCCCCAAGTTGTGGCACTGGGAATGCTTGAATCATGATTTTTTTTGTCATACTTCCACCCTTGGTCCTCTGAAACTCTGAAAACCCCTACTTTATTGAGGTGTTAGGGGATGCTCAGAATCTCCTTGAGCCCAAATGGCAGTTAGGATCCACTGGAAACATGGTAATACTCCAAGAACAGATATGTTTAGGAAGAAAAAAATATCAGAATAGCAATTTTTGCCTGCAAAAGAGGTTGCACACATTGGCAGCAGTTGCTCTACGCCAAGGTTTCTGTGCTTGATTGGAACATCAGAGCAGTGTTTGGGCATGGACATAAACAGTGTTTAGACTAGATATAAAGAAAAAAAATTTACTGTGAGGGTGGTGAAACACTGGCCCCGGTTGCCCAGAGAGGTGGTGGATGACCCATCCTTGGAAACATTCAAGGTCAGGTTGGACGGGGCTCTGAGCAACCTGATCTAGTTGAAGATGTCCCTGCTCACTGCCGGGGGGTTGGGCTAGATGGCCTCTCATGGTCCCTTCCAACCTAAACCATTCTATGATTCTATGATTCTATGGGGGAACGGAGGGTATGCAGGACCATAGGCTTATTTCAGCTTCCATTTCTGAAGCAAGGCTTTAAGTAGTTAGTGTCTTCAAGCTGAAGTTTATAGGTGTTGGAATATGATGTTTTAATCTATTTCTAAAGCTTGCTTTCCTACTAAAATGTGACTAAAATTTGTACCTAAGGTAACACTATTGAATATTAGCTCTTGGTTGCCCTCTGGTTCTAAAGAAATAACTTCTAATACTACTTTTTTTTGCTGTTACTCAGGAATCTGCTGACATTTTAAATCCTTAATGAGGTGACGTAATTTGTCTGAGAAGAAAATAATTTTTACCTGAAATTTGACATGGAAAAAAAAAAAAAATTTTATGCATGGACTTTATTTTCATGTTGATGTTAAAAAACCCCAAGAAAATAATGAGAGAAATAACAAAGAAAAACATTATTTATATTATAGTTTCTAAGAAATGGCTTTTCTAGAAACTGAACACAGAATTGAAAGCTATACTGTATGATAATTAGGAAAGGATGATTCTTAAAGGACGGCCCACCCCCCCGCCCCAAAAAGTAAAAAAGCAGAACCGGGATTTTTTTTCATGCTATCAGCTAACATTTTATCTTCAAATGGTCAAAATTCAGTTTATCCTTCTGATAGAGAAAGAAGACTCCCTTCCTCAGTATCTTGTGATGTGCATGTGTTTCACGTCAGGACAGCTTCCCTGCGCAGGTCAACATACAGCTTATGTATTATACTCAGCAGGTATTTAAGATTCAGGTAAGTTGACAGACTTTCTATATTTAAAAAGCATCTAAAAGTAAAATAAGAAATACATTTCTTTAAGAGCTGGGATATCCTGACCTCCAGTTTTTGCTTCCCTGCTTCTGAGCAACTGCACAATCATTTAGGCTTCCTGATTGCCCAAACATCTTATCTACAAAGCTGTTGTGATTTAAGCAATTTGGATGAGTCACTTCTATGCAATTCCACTCTAACATGGAGGGTCCCCTGCTTAGACAAGAGAACCTCATGTGGCATAAGATGGGAGACGTGCAGTAGTGTATCAATGTCTTTTCAAATAATCTTCCCACTTATTAGCGATGGGAGGTACTCAGTGTGTGCACGTGTGAATGTGCATATATGTTCATGTGTCTGTATAAATTTGTGCATTATAGATTATTTACATATTAAATATTTCTCACATTACTATAATGTGCAGTCCCAAATCAGTACAGTACAGGATTTTTCTTTCAGAATTTATTGATGCTCTGAAACCATTCTTGGTAATTGGAGGAAGATGCCATTCTCCCATTCTCTACAGATGTCCTTTACAGACTGCAGTGGATTAAAGTTGTTATAGTTATGGCCTGATAGCTGAGAGCTAAATGCTATACTTGATCATTTAGTATTAATACACATGGCAGACAAGTTTCTAAAAGGTTTCCTTCCCTCCTTGTGTCAGGAAATTTCTCTGTCAATAATTTAAAAAACTATTTCTGAAATAAAATGTAAACAAAACATTATGTATGCAATAGCAGACTTAACAGTTAATCTGAGCAGAAGTTTCTGATGAAACTTTTCTGCTTGCCAGTTTCAAATTCTCTTTCTATCAGATACCACTGCGACAACCATCTCAGTGACATTTCTGTGGGGTTTTTTATTTATTTATTTATTTATTTATGCATTTCCTTTTTCTGTACAGAAAAATTACAGTGAAATCTGGTTTCTGGGAATATAATTTAAAGCATATACTTACATATACGTATTTCCTTGGCACTTCAGAGATAAACATAGTTTAATTATTCATTATTATTGATAAGGTACACTAGTAATCAGAACTTAAATCTTCAGGAATCAGTTATTCTGTGTGAGAAAGTTGCCAGAAAACTGGTTAGGTTTGCTGGTCTTTCCATAATGGTATGTCAGAACTGGCATATATAGAGCTGCTGTTCATTGTCTCACAAGGGTTATGAGAAATAGCATTTTTCTAGCAAATTAAATTCACTCCTAGACTAAGGATTATGCCAGTAATAGCTTTTTCTCCAACTATATTCCAGTGGTGGTAGCACTGAAAGCAGTAACATAGACCAATTTCAGATGGTTTCCAGTGCTTAACTTAAAATATTGCCACTATGTTGTCTAGATGGGCAGGTCACTGCTTGAGAACAGTTCTTCTTTCATGCCTGTTAAGTAACAGAATTGTATGTTGTGAGTATATCCATGTTGTAATGATCTAAGTCTGGTTATGCTTCGCTATGACATTTTCAGTGATAGAAGTTAGACCATTTTAGATATCGATCCAACCCCATTAGAAAACAGTTCCCTGCATCTTCAGTTTGTGCCTGGCCTGTGCATCTGTCATACAGATGATCTCCAAAGCCCCGCTTACGTCACTTGCTAATTTATGGATTTTGACCAGTATGGGAAGAATTCAGGACATGCTACAAACATTGTGATAGATGAAACCTATTGCTGATCCTGCAGTGTTCTTAAATTCATATTAATGAGATTACTGCATATTAACTGCAATAATCCTTTACCATAAGATTAGGTAACTAACGAAGACATAGGACATTTGCAGGGCAGGGAGTGTGGTTGGGCTTTAATGAAATGGACTTCCTACAGCTCCAGCCCCAGGGCACAGAGGCTCTCCTGGTCTTCAGGCATCTCTCACACCACACAGGAAATATTTCCATTTCCAGGGAACTGACATGCCCAATTCTTTCTGCCAATAGACGTGGCACAGGTGGGATCTAGCCATGTGCTACAGAACTGTTTGTTTTAGAAATGTTTTGTTTCTAGGGTTCAACATTAACAGCAAAGCATGTTTGTGCCCTGCTGTCTTTATGGGAACTTGAAAATATATTGCAAAAGACATGTCACAACCTTTATGAAATACTAAAGTGTATTATTATTCCGCTAGCACTGTCCCTGTCCCTGCCCATACTTGAACTGCACCAACATTAGTGACAGTGGGAAGCGCCAAAAGCCTGAGAAGACTCCAAGCGCTTTCAGCCACCGAGTGGCTCCAAGCTGTCCCCCAGAAGGGGGGAGCCTGGCTTTGCACTGACTGTAGGACTTAACTGTGCTGCCAGGAGAAACTTGGTTGCTGAAAGCATTTTTTAATAAAATCTTTTGGAATTTGTGACTCCCTGGTTTACTGTGGAGATAAGGGCCGATTCAGGGATGGTGGAATGGACCACCACCCTCACCTCACAATTTGTGCTGTACCTTCATCTACAAAGACATACTGGGAAGCACGTATGGACACCTGCAAATCCTAGAGGGACAATACATACTGCAGTGAGTCAGATGTACTTGTGCTATAGTGAAATGTGGAGACTCCGGGTAACGGGAATTGCCGATTTTATGACATTCCCTGCTGTCCTCCATGTGCCAGTGCACAAAGAACTATTTCCCACGGTTGAGTGAGATGTTAAGTTCTGTGGGGAAGAGCAAGACTTTGTGGGAAAATATGTGTCATGTCACATACCTAATACTTGGTAAGTCTGAGGTAATAGTTATGCCTAAGACAACAGCAGCTAGCACAGTGGAAGTAGGTTGGGCATGCAAAATATTCACTATACCCTGAGGTCCTCAAACACTCCTGTGATTAGATATGCCCACTCTCAGATCAAGTAAGGATTAGAGGAAAGGTGTAGCTGGCACAGGTATCAAAAAGGGGGAAAAAAAACATTTCTTAACCTACTGAGTTCACAAGCATAGGGCAATAAAAATAGCAAACTGAAACTCTTCCAAAAAAGACAGGTGTGCGAAGAGTTCCTGCTGAAGGGAGGTATAATGCTGTTTACGTTGCTGCTTTTAAGAAGACTTCACTTTGCCACCTCCCAGAGCATAAATATTGAGATTTTTAATGAAAGCAGCTGCAGGACTTCTAAGAACAAGGATAGTTATCTTTGGATCACAATATATTGACACCGGCTATGTTAACCCTGTAAATCAGGAACAATTAATGAAGTAATCTACTTTTTATGGTTCTATGCTCAATAGCAGAGATTAGCAAGGCAGAAACATTTTAGACTTCTAAGTGTAATTCCCTCTACATTTTCATAGCTTAAGATAGATGCAAATACATAGTAACTATCGTAAGTCAAAATGTCCGGCTGAATATTTTGGCAAAGCTTGTTTTTAATTAGATCCTCCATTTCTCCAAAAGAAGCAAATTTGGGGGGAATCTTCTGGAGAGAATAATGGCAACAAAGTGGGTGATGTAAGCTTGGTAAGGACTCCAGCTAATCAAGCGTGAAGAACTTCTTGTAAAGAAACCTCTTCAGAAAACTGACTCTGTGGTGAGTAGCTTGAGGTTTTATGCAGTGAATGCTACAGGAGATTGAATTTGTAAATGGACAAACACGGTGAACCTGTAAACGCAGAAAAATGTATTTCCGTGCATAGCATCCATTATTTGCAAGGTGTAATATCCAAAATAATAATAATATAGAAAACAGTTCATATGTGAAGCCATTTGGGATAGTTACCAATATTGCAGCTGAATTCTAGAAAATTGCTTGCAGAGCCTGCTGTCTCATACAGTCTCAGCTTGTTCCCGTCCCCTGGGAAGTGCCTGATGCCCAGGGCTGGGGCTGCCCTGGTGCCACCAGGTGCCTCCTCCTGGCTGTGGCAAAGGGATGGGTCCTGGCTGCCAGGTCCTGTTGGCCGCCCCCATGGGGAGCCCCGCGGTCCTGGGCACCCAGCTCCTCGGAAACTCACTGGTGCTGGAGTAGTGCATATTCACTGCGTAAGAAAGGAGCAAAAGAAATAACCTCGTACAAGGTACTAGAAGTGTTCAAGGGAGATGAAAATGTGGTGTGCTCCCAGCCCCATGCCAGCCAGCCAGCCACCTCTGTTATTCATAGCCTAACAGCCATTCCCTGCTCCAGTGGCAATAATGATGCTGTATGAGATGCTTCCGATTATCCTCTAGTGCTAAATATGGAAATCTTTTAAATAAAATATAGTGCTTGAGGAGGTATGAAAATAAAACCCAGCATTTTATTCAATTACTTTTGTCAACCCTTGAGAGAATGAAATGCTCAAGCTGACCCTTTTGGATCCCAAATCAGGGTCAGTGATGGACAGGGAACGAGTACTCTCTTGCTTGCACACATCACTGCACATCTGGCATTAGCAGGGCAAAAGAGGACTTGACTTCATCTAAAGCAGGTCACACTAGAGACTTACAAATGCAGATTATTAGGCAAGAAGGACCAGTGACTGCACCCACTACAGCATGGCCTATTTTATTTAGTGTGCGTACCTACCTCACAGACAAAAATCGACTATATCAGTTAAACTAACATTGAAATCAAGCACCACTACTGCCTGGCTGTGTGTCCTGAAGGCATGGCATAGACACTGTGTTATGGTGTAGCTGACTGGGACACCTGAAGAGCATGAACTACATTTCAGTAAAAAAGTGATGTAATTGAATTTGGTTTTCCTTGAGAACTACTTGTTAATATGTTTGTTAAACTAGGGACGTGAACCAAGTGGGAAATGTAAACTCAAAGCTTCCAAATTCAATACAGCTATTCCTGTTTTTATTTTTCTTTGCTGTATTTGTCAATGGCCTTCTGAAACATTTGAACCATTTCAGCTACTTTGGAAAAAGGCATAAAGATCTTAGAGATATAAAGCTCCTGCACATTCAAGGAAAACCAGTGCCTGGAGTGTGGAATAAGACCCAGAGGGATGTCCTCACTGAGGAGAAGGCTGCAGCATAAGGCTGTTCATTGAAATGGTGATGTGGGTAGCAGCTGGCCAGCTAGCACAGAGACAACTCAGAGCCAGCCATGGTACCTCCTGCCCCTCCATAGTTATCAGTGAGAGACCACAGCATGGAACCAAGGGTCTTTTTGTGGTGGTGGGAAGTTAAGTATTGGTGGAATGGATAAGCTGTAAAAAGGTGCCTGGGAAAAAGTGCAAATTCAAAAGGAAAAAATGATTCAGCAGTTTTCATGGAATATCTTGCTTTTTTTTTGTTTCTTTGTTATTTTAAAACATCACAGTACAGGAATTATTAAAAAATTCTCTACCTGATAGTGTAGCACATTACCCTGCTAAGTGGCAAGGTAACTTAACATGCCACTTTAGTGAGCAAAAAAGTATTTTTCGAATGACTGGAGGTTTCAGAGAACCATAATTCACACTGCCTGCAATACAGCCCAATTTCTTTTTGAAAGGAGCCTTTCTCACAAGATTCCTGGCACTTCTTGGGTCCAGCTGGATCAGAAATCAAATACAAATAGCCTCTCTTTGACTTCAGTGTTTCTTCCCTGGCCACAGCACCAGTTAGGAAGTCAGCAAGGGTGTGTATGTGTGTGGATAGATAAATGAATAGGTGAGATTACTTCAGTTATTCCCATAGATTTAGCTGCCACCTTTGTGACGATGACTCTAAAAATCTATTTCCAACCTCTCCCACTTTCATGTATAATACTAGATGTGTCATTGGTGTCTTCCTCAATCAAATCTTCTCTATCTCAGTTCCTCCCTCACCCCACCTGTGCTCCTGCCAGGTTGCGTAGCTTCATAAAATGCATTCCCACAGCCACCAATCTGATTCATCCTATGACTCGTTTTTATCTTGGCTATTGCAGGTTCTTTGTTTCTATTTGCACAGTCCCTGAAGCCTGCACTTGCTCAAGCAGTCGTGTTAGAGGCACTAACAACCTCCTGTCCTTTCACTGACAGATGAGAAGGAAATTGAGTGCAAAGAGATTGTCAGTTTATTGCTGTTCACCTTTGAAAGTCCAGTCAATTTTGTTGGTGCTGATTTTCTTAATTAATGCAGCTTAGAGGGTCGGAACATGAACAAGCTGAGATAGCCTCTTCATATTTTTGTAATATTGGGTCAGTTGTGGGAGGCTCCAATTTTCTTCCTGTCTGGTGGCAGTGGTCTGTGTGGCTCCAGATACTGCTTTGAGTGACAGAGGATGGAAGACAGGATTCAAGGGTGCTATTCTTGATATGACATTTCTATAAGGAAGAAAAGGATTTTATTTTATTCCCAAACTCCAGCTATTTAATAACTCTCTTTTTTTCCTTGCTGGACCCCCAGAATATGAAAGCAAAAACCATATTCACTCAGATTATCCTAACTGATGTGATAAACCCTCATATCCAATAGAGGGTCTTCTGTCTGTTTCTTTAGGTGGGATTTGGGAACTGCTATCAAAATAATTACTATGTATTATAGAGTATTTCCTGAAGACACTAGTGAAGACCCTGTTGTGTTCAATGGTGTTCATACTTACAATATCTCCAACAGACTTGCCATCTGAACAGCCAAATCAAACAGAAACGCAAGGAGCTGAAGGGCCCTGCTGAGTCAGACATACCCCATGGCTGGCGGTTCTGATGAGATAACCATGATCATCTAAATCTCAGTTCCTGGTTTTTTCCACCGGCCCATTGTTATTGACAGATGATGTGGTTTATAAGTCCTGTTAAAAAAAGAGACGGAAATTGCATTTAAGAACAAGTCCGTAATAGCAATTTCCCAGCTCATCCTTTTAACAGTCCTGTGACACTTGCAGGGTTAAAAGACAAGAAAAATAAATTAATATAGAAAGAGAAAAATACTAGTAATTTCATTCAGCTGAGAATTTGGGTAGGCTGAGGAAATAGGCCTTAGGTGCCAGGCTAGAAGTGGACACATTTTTTCTCACCTGTTCCCTGCAGCAGAACACAGGCAGTGGGACAGGAAACTGTGCAGGGGGTGCAGAGACCTTGCACTCAAGCACGGCACTCCCTCTCTTTATCTGGAAGTGTCTCATTGCTTCAGAAAGGTTATAGTCCTCTGCAATAATTGAACCCGAAGACTTGGCTTGGCCATGGATCAAGCATGTGAAGAACATGTGACTTTCTCAACGCGGAGAACCTTTGTTGTGCAATGAACTCGAATAGCAACACAGGAAAGTTGTGCTAGGAGTAATTAGAGCCTCGCTGCTCTTTCCATGAAGGGATATATAATTCAGCCAGTGTTTGAAAGTGATAAAAGAAGAGCATATCACAGATGATGATTGTTACTTTTTTAATCTAAATTTCCCAGGACTCTTCCTGAGTCCTTGGCTCGAACAGTTATCACTGCATAACGAGAGGACACTCAGTTGTTCTCACACATAGAGCCAAGGGAGGAGTTTACTGTTTCTTACTGCTTTGTTGGCTTCCATAGGCAGGCTGTCCCCTTGGTGAATGAGACAAGCAGCAATATTGTAGCATCTCAATTTGAAAGGGCAAAGGCAAAACCCTCGCTGTTTGTATCATCCTCTCTTACCCCTCCAATGTGACTGGAAACATCTGGAAGTCGCTTTTTGCCTGGCTACTGATTAGACAGGTTCTGCAAAGGAGAATGAATCTGATGCTGTAATAACGTTGACCTGGAACATTAGCCTGTAGAGCATCTGCATGAAATTCTAAAACCTTCTTACAAACATTAATGAAAAGCATTTCACAAACTGTTTGTGAGACAGGTAAGTGCTATTGTCATAATTTGATGTCTGCAAGAACTGGGACAAAGACTACGTGAGTCGCTCAAAGCCAAGTGACAGAGCTGAGAACAGCATCCAATTCCCCGTGCAACAAATATATAAAATGTGGCAGCTTCTCAATCCATTTAATTTCACTAGCAGAACAGATTAGTGTAATGAGGAAGTATATAAAAATCAATTTCATCTGTGTGGTGACACATACCTTTTTTTTTTTTAGTAGGAGCTGTATAAGAATGCCTCAGAGAAGTCACAGCAGATACAATGGGCGATGTGTCAGTCAGTGTCCCTGTGTGAGTGGGGGTGTTGAGACACTGGGCTTCTGTTTCTGCTTCCTCTGTTGCTCTTCTGGTGAAAGCCAGTGCTTATCTGTGCAAGGGTCCACAATTCTAGCTATTGCTTGATCCTTACAATTGCTGGAAAAGTCTTAAAAAGAAGTCTGTGTTCAGGATTTGGATACCAACAAACCTGCTTGGACTGGTGCTGTCGTTTTTGCTGTATACAGGAAAAGATAGCAAGAGGTGGTTGGTTCATCCACACCTGAATTTTCTTGCAGCAGAAGTAAGCAGTGATTCCATTCCCATGTGACAGTCACCACGTTTTGTTTTCACCTAGAAAGAAATGAGTGAAGTTTCTTCAGATTCTAGGCAAGTTGCATCACAGTGGATTAAAATGCCAGCTGTTTTTACAGATCCTTAAGGATTAAGAACATATATTTGTAAACATTAAATCCCAGCAAAAGGACAGGAGGAGTTTTTGGCTTGGAGCAATATCACAGCTGATAGCAGAGACACTGAATAAGAATATCGTCAACAAGGTTGGGAAAATGTATAAAAGCAGAATTAGATTTCATTATTTTTACTTTCTTTTGTTCAACAGGTTATGGCATTGCCATTTATTTATAGTAAAGAGTACAAACTAAGGTTGTACTTTGATTTTTATTTCAAAAATAGTTTATATCCTCTTTCGAGTTAATGAATGAGAAGTATATTGTAAGTGGAAATAACTACCCTCACTTGTTGGCTATGAATTCTACCTACAACAAATAAATTCCTGCTGAATTTTGGATGCTTACCAGTTTGAGCTATTCCATGTAAAAACAATGAAAATGCATTTTGCCTGAGTTGCAGTGCTGTAAACACAAACCAGATGGTAGATTAGCTTTAAAATAATCTTATTATAAAGTTCCCTTTATAGTCTTGTCTTATTCTAGTTCATTATATACCCAAGAGTCTTCTTTTCCCATGAACTCCTAACAAATACCAAGGAAGTAAGATGTGTGTATTTGAGGGGGGCAGGATATAGTATTGTCCTCATTGAACTGAATTTCCTCAGAACCAAACAGGTGTCTAAGTTCTCCCAGGTTTAAGAAGAGGTCAACTGCACTGAGCAAACACCAGTATGTGCTGCTGTATGCCTACATCAGAGGTGCATACTGATGAAGGTCCCTAGATGTAAGACAATTTTTTAATCTAGGTAAACTTTTGGGGGTTGAATTTTAGGCTATGATGTATTTGCTTTGTATTTCCTCCAGTACTGTTGATTTGGCCTTCTAGTCTTCTGGGAAAGATGTAATGGTTGGGAGTCTTCCAGGTAAGATTCGGGTTTAAAATCCAGTTTGGTTTATATGTAAGGACCCAAATAGATAGTTTTAAGGAGAAAAAAACTATGATAGTGTCCTATGTTCCTTTCCACCTTTTCTCTTGTTTTGTTTGTTGCGTGCTGATGTCGCCTTACAACATCAGGGCAACTACATTTCAATTGTGTTTGGTTTATTTTGGAACCCTTTGGGGATGAAAAGATATATTCCCCTTAAATGGTATTAACTATGTGTTCTTTCTACTAAATGAGAAAGAATGCCAATGCCAGTACTTCCTATGCTCTTCCAATGCACAATAAGGTGTTTTAGCAACTATCTAAATATTGCATCTAGCTGATCAGTATTTTATTGTCATCTGGTACTTGTATTTCAAGAAAATCTGATAGGTTAAGAAACCACTTAGCAGTCAGGAGAGAAAGAACAATGAAATCTAGTTGTGGAAACTTCTGGCTGTGCATAGACTATCCATGTGTCTGTAACAGAGGTCCTCCTCCATGGCAATGTTACGTGGCTTAGAGATTGCAGCCTCCTCTAGATGTGCAACGCTTACCTAGTGCTTCCCTGGGAAGCTTGCCTGCAAGCACTCTGACGTGACAGGGAAAGAATTCAAACTGCAATATCTCAAGCTGATGAGCTTTCAGGTAACTATGTTGCTGCTCCAGCTGATTTGAGTTCTTATATTTTAATGCAACTCTACAGCCTCTTTGGGGTAAAATCCTTGACAAGACTAGTGGAAAGAATAAGACTGAATCTTCTGTATGCCCCTGCATGGCTGTGACAGCATCAGTAAAACGTGGAAGCAGATATTCAGCATTTAGCAGCTACTGTAAGAACCACCTGCTAGCAGGGCAGACATTACAACATTGATGGATATTTTTGAAAACTACATGTATCCCACAACCTGCCCTGTCACCTTCCTGGGGTTCTCACAGCTCCCCTGCTGTGTTATACTCGGGAAAATGGTGGCAGGAGGTAAAAGCTTGGCAGTGATTGATTTGCCAGTGTGGTTGTTCTGGGTGTTGAAGAATTCTTCCTCTCTCCCTTTTGAGGGTCAACACTGAAGTACTTTAACAATTTAACTTTGACAATTTACTTCTGATTTTCAAAGTTTTCGTAAATTATGAAGATTATGCCTAGACTGTGAGAGAGATGCACTCATGGCATGCCAACATCCTGGTTTTTTTTACTGTCCCAATTGTCCATCACTCTGTTTTGACATTCATACCATGGTGATTATTATTACTAAATACACAGTTCATCTGCAAGTATGGTGAAATAGGCCATTACAATAAATTTTATGTTCTCACTCTCCACAGTCAGACATCTCTCTATCAGATGGCTCCAGAAGGGTACAGTCCCTCCTCTGACTTGTGCTTGTGCCTGTTCTGTGCAGTTGCTGTTGTGCAGCTTGTTCACTCCTACTGTAAACATATTAGCTGGTCCTCCTTGCAGAAATAATACTGCGTCATCATATTATCTTTGCTAACCAATCTATGCTTTGATATTCCTTACAAAGACCATTGAAAATCTCTAAGAATGTATAAAGGCATACCAAGGATGAAGGCAGTAGAATACTGTAACTCAGTCTGATTCTGTGGTAGAATATACTAGAGAAATGTAAACTTTGAGGATGAAGAAGTAAATCTTATCTTTATTTGCCATATTTAACTATCACGTGTGTCCATTGTTTGTATCTAACGTGAGATACACAGATGGTTGTGCTGGATTTCCTTGGTGCATAAAAGAAATATTTCTTTTCATAATAGAGGTATTATTCCTATTAAGTATTACGTAGCACTTCTATGATGACTTCTTCCAGGTTGAAGTATCACTTATAATAGTATATACAAGATGCATAACTCCAACTTATCAGGCTGGAGGAACTTCTGTGTACACTTCAGTCCTGTGAAGTGTTGTACGCCTTGGACCACCACTGACTCTGGAGGCAATCTGAGCATCAAAACTGAATGTTTAGCACTTTTTAGAACTGCACTCAGCTTCCCTTAATGAGGTTGTGGGCTGAGGAGTAGGTGGTAGTGTTGCAAGTCTCACACACCCAGTGTGCAGTCAAAAACTGGGGATTCTGCTGATTGCTTGACTAATGTCTGACTGCTGGATGATAGCTGAAGTTGAATTCTTGCTTTGCTGTGTGTGTCACACACTGAAACAGAAGAATTCCTTTTCCATTCACTTTTATGGGATTTAGCATCCCCATGTCTAAAGCCCAAGAAACATTCATCCCAAAACGGGTCTCATTGTGTCAGAAATTGGGATAGGTGTTCTCCCTTCAAATACAGTCTTGGGAACTCAAATGTTTAACCACCATAATGCAACCAAAACGCTGTTAACCAAAAGTGAGCTTTCGCTGACTCAAATTCACACAGAATGTGTAAATGCTGTACAACTGATGCAAAAAGAATTTGGCTTTGTAATTACCATTCTTTCTATATCCTTTCTGGATCAAAACTGTCTATGCCAATACTTAGAAAAAACATCTTGCTGCAAATTATTTGCTTTTTGGTTTGGTTTTTTTTTTTGTAAAATAGAGAAGTAACCGCTCTGCCAGAATTTGAAGTACCTTTCTGGCCTTCAAAAACAAAGAGCCATTGCATAGCAGTTACTGGACTGGATGTTCCTCCCTGTCTTCCTGTACACCAGCATGTTGACATTTCATCAGTGACATGAATTTTCCGTGTGACTTTTATTTAGCTTTTAAAACCTGCCTGCATATAACTGTTGCAAAGTTATCTACCCTCAGAATCATTATCATGCTTTAAAATGCTTGCGACTGTGAAAACGCATAGACAGATGTTTCCTAATGAACAGTGTGTGCCATGGCCAGTTGCATGTGAACAGCAGAAATATGAACTTTTCAAAACAATACACATTTTGTGGTCGGGTTTCTCCAAACTACTGAGCGTCCCCACCAAAAGCAGTTTCCTGGCAGAATGTAAGGGTACAACAGCTGTTTGAGCAAAAAAAACCCACCCCTGTTGCTGGGGTGGTTTTGTGTATCCTCAACAGATTATTTTTTCCCTGAAACCACACAAATTTGCATGGGGAATTCACAAAGTAACAATCAGAGAAGGATCCTTCATATGCGCTAGGTGTGGGACATCACTGCAACAGTGGTGTCATTCATTCTGTGTGCCAGGCTGCTTCTTTAGGAAGCTGAGTGAAAAGTTACTTATCTTGGAGTCAGGCACATTTATCTGGCCCATACTTCCTTAGCAGAGTAAGCCTCACGTTTGAAGGGTCTGTATATATTCAGGTTCCATTAAATCAACTAGAAGTATTTTTACTCAGCTTCTCAGCTAACACTTTCTAAAAAAGCAAAACAACCAGAAGTGGTAATTTCAGTTTGAGAGAGGTGCATTTTTGTTAAAAAAATTCTTGCATTTGGGTGCCCTTAGGTACATAAATGTATTATTATTACAGAAAATAACTTTAAAATCCATTTCACTCATCATTAATTATGGCCTTTGTTTATGTGTTTATCTTTGCTTTTGTATTTATCACAGAAGATTAGCAAAGTCAGTTTATCACATGGGATGCTTCACTGATCATCAGTATTTTTCTGTTATTAATTAATTATTTTTTTCTTATGGGAAAGAGGAGAAGGTATACACCATGTTGTTACTATGATGTTCTAAAATTCTGTGAAAAGCTGGCTGCAGGCATTGCCTTACATATACCAGAACATTACATATTTCTTTGGGTTCTTCCTAGAACAGAGAGGCTTTGGAATTTTTTTTTTTTCAGTAGAAATGAAAGACCTGTATTTCTTTGTCTTCTTTGTTCTAGGCAGCACGTAATAAGGAAAACATTAAAAAAAAATCATTATGCTTCCAAACGTACTTAATACGCATGTATCTGGATATATATTGTTCACTTTTGTATTTTGTTTTATTACTTGCTTCCCAGAACAAAGAAGGCAAAGACACTCATGAAAATACAAGCCAAAGAAATAGCATGTGAGAGCGTGTGTGTCTGCATGCAATAATTTATATACTAACTTCATTACATAGTAATATGAACCATCTAGCCAGCAATGTTCCCCTGCTTCATTACACTGTGCACAGAAAAACTGAGCTTTATATTAGAGATCTTCTTGTATCATTGCCATCTGAATCTTTTGCCTCTTTCATTGTTCTGCTCATCTCAATTTAAAACGCAGTTCTGATTTTGATCTCAGAGTACTATAAATCCAAAATAAATCTAACAACTTCAAAGACATTTATTTCTGCTTTGCATAGTTATAACTAAGATACAAATCTGGCCCATAGGCACATTCGTTTTATAGCAAGTTAAAACATGTACCCTTACTATTGGCAAATCCTTAATGTTAACAGATACACATGTGCTGTTAGAATAGCAGCTATGGTGCTTTTTTTTTCCTACTTTTTTTTTTTTTGGTGCATCTGGAGCTATTTTTGGTTCCTTCCCCTTTGACACACATTCCTGGTAACAATTCAAGGCGGCTTTTCTTAGTACAAAATTAAAGCTGATAGCTGACCCCTTTATGTATCAAATACATTTTCTGTTTAGATTATGATTATTGTACATGGAATAGAAATGTGAGGTCTGATTCTCCTTCTACTTGCAGTGGTGTAAATCAGCAGACATGGGGTGAAAGACTGATAGGGAAATGATTCTGGGGATCTACAAATGTTTGATGCTTGGCTGTCAAAGGAAGAATGTGATGCAGAAGCGGGGACTGCTTGTGCCTTTGTGGACTCTGAATGATCCCTGTCCCTGCTTGTGGAAAGTCTGCTTGGGAGGAAAAGCAGTGCACAAGGTCGTTCACAGCTTCCCCCTCTTGAAGGAGCCAGAGCTGACACGGCAGCACATTGCACTAATGGGGTTTGCCTTGATCTAGGTGAGGATGCAAGACTTGCTGGAAAGGGCTGCTACCATTGTCCCTGTTGCTATCACACTGGAGTTAAAGGTCCTGTCTCCCCTTTGACACAGTTGTTGCCCTTGCAGGTTGATATGGACTTGGTATTTGTGCTCTGTCTGTGGATAGAATCTACCCCAAAGGTCAAAGGAGAAGTGGATGACCTTGTCTGTCACAAATTCCTACAGTGGGCCTTTCGTCTGCCTAAATCCCCAGGTGCTCTTGCTGACTTAAACTACTGAGTGCTCCTACACCTAACTGATTTCCTCCAGGAACTCGGAGAAGGGGTTCCAACCTTTTTCGGGGTCAGTCTCAGGGACTCGGGGTTCTCCTCTTTTCATATGACTTGGGCTAGCCAGTAATATTTCCTGGGATGATTTTAGGCTTACTCCCCAGATCTATAGTTCCAGGTGCAGCCAACAGAAGGTTCTTAGTGGAAAGTCCCTGGGATGTTGACTCATTTCCTCTTTTTTTCCATTAGGGTCTAGATTTTCTGACTTTTAGCGTGCACAACCAGGAATACTTACTTAATTTAGCATTTGTGAGCCTAGGCAAAATGCCAGGAATTTAGTTTATCAGTGGGTGGGGTGGGCAGATGGTGGCATGGCTTTGGGCATTTGCCAGCGGTTGGCAATTTCATTTGTTTATTTTTCTTTAACTGTGCACTCTGCCTACACATGGCATTATGATAATGGAGGCAAATACCCATGAATAGTGATGAAGGAGATCAGCTTCTAAGAAGATCTCCATTATGGTGGAAGGGTGTTAAACTCACAGCCTACAGTCATCTGCGTGGACTCTATGCAGCCTATTAACCCCGTTCAACAATGTAAGTTTGGTTAAAGTATCAAACTCCTGCTCAGGAAAAATTTCCCTTCAAGGGTAGTATGAAGGATTTATGTTTAAGTCAGTGGGATTTAAGCACAGGCTTGTTTCCTGAAGTAGGACTTTAATAAATTTCATTCTTTTCAGCTAAGCCTCAGCATTGCCATCTATTCTTCAGAGAGAAAATGCAGCCAGAAATCAAACATTTTAACTGGGATTAGCTCTTACACCCAGAGTCACTGGGTTTCCAAGAAGAATGTGATTGCATTTGGAAATGGCCAAAAATAGGGGGGGGTGTCATGGTTTAGCTCCCGACAGCATCTCAGCACCATGCAGCCACTCACTGACTGCCCCCCGGTGGGATGGGGGAGAGAATCAGAAGGGTAAGAGTAAGAAAACTCGTCAGTTCAGATAAAGAGAGTTTAATAGCTGAAGCAAAACAGTAATAGTAATAACAATAACAACAATAATAATATAATGAGAGGGAGGAGCAAAAGTTGTGCGTGCAAGCAAAACAAAACAAGGAATTCATTCACTCCTTCCCATGGGCAGGCAGGTGTTCAGCTGTCTCCAGGAAAGCAGGGCTCCATCACACGCACTGGTTACTCAGGAAGACAAAGACGCTTCCTTCTTCTTCCCCCAGGTTTCTATGCTGAGTGTGACATCATCTGGTGTGGGATATCCTTTTGGTCAGTTTTGGATCACCTGTCCTGGCTGTGCCCCCTCCCCTCCCGGCAGAGCATGGGAAGCTGAAGAATTCCTTGACTAGTATAGGCACTACTTAGGGACATTTAACCGCTACTTAACAACAACTAAAACCTCACTGGTGCCATGGGCACTATTCTCATACCAAATCCACAACACACTACACCAGCTACAGTGAAGAAAATTAACTCTATCCCAGCCAAAACACGCACAGGGGGAAAGGGTCCTGTTTCCAGGGTGGTAGCTGGAACAAATGCTGACAGTGTGGTCACCAGTGGATAAAGAAGACTTGCTGTCCTCTTGTGAAGGTTTGCCAAACACATACTTCAAGGTAAGAGCAGAGGTACTGTATAGTAAAGAATATACGTCTAATTAATACGTTCCTGAAATAAAGACTAGACGACTTGTAGACTGGGCACAATATGCAAAGAAAAGTGTCATTCAGTGTCAGTAAAGATCATGCAGTTGGGCCTAAAAGGCAGTATCTGTAAATCAGGAAATACCATCTGTATCACACACTCCCTGTTATTACATTGTCTGAAATTGCCCCAGTGCTTGCAAGCTTACGACACTCCAGGAGACCAGGTGCATACAGCAGCACTTCAGGGGTCCCACATTGCCCACAGCATGGTGTGCCAGTTTCCTGGGACGCAAAAAGCTGCAGTTGATGCTCATTAGAATGCCACAAATGCTTTTACCAGGGCCCTAAGTAAGTAGTTAGCCGTTTCTGCGTACCTTTTTAGGATAACACTTCCTTGCGTAAAGTTGATTACTAGAAAAACTTGCAAGGGATAAGCTTCATCCCAGCCTTGAAAGGGCAGACTTTTGTGAGCATTACTATCATACATGACAGCCTGCATTTGAGTCTCAGAAACTTCAGGTGGCTTTTTTCTGAGCATTGCAGGTGCTCTGATCATAATTCCTGTAATACTCCAGCTTATAAACACTCAGAACAGTACATAACCAATGCTGTCTGGTGTAGTTGAACCTTGTATTTGCCTCATGATAGTCAATATTCATCCTATTTTATGGGCCAAGCTTTCTGGTAAAGTTATACCTCTCATTACAAACTCTGTTGAAGTGAATCCTGTGATGCACCATGTCATACAGTCAGGTGATGCTATTTTGCATCACTAGAGATGTTGTACAACCACAATGCCCAGCCCAGCCCTAAGACACCAAGGTGCCTGCTCTAGAGCTCATGAGGAAATTTGCCATAGGAAGGAAAAACAATTTAGCTAACTGACTTAAAGTGAAACCTCTTGAGTCATTTCAACAACTCAAAATACTTGGTTTTTTTTCCCCAGAAGATTATATGTAAATATAATTTTCCTGTGGAAAACAACAGCTTTATGGGGACATAATTTTCTGTTGGGAAGGCATTGCAGTGAGGGATCCCTGATCAGCTCTAATAATTTAAGCACCGTAGCATTATGGAGTATTAGCATCGACTCTGGCAAACAAACAGATGTGTCCTTTGCTCCTTTATTTTACCTGCAGTGCCCT
Source organism: Phalacrocorax carbo (assembly GCF_963921805.1). Taxonomy (NCBI): domain Eukaryota; kingdom Metazoa; phylum Chordata; class Aves; order Suliformes; family Phalacrocoracidae; genus Phalacrocorax; species Phalacrocorax carbo. Next base: position 59,994,873 of record NC_087515.1, on the reverse strand, counting down.
CCTTTCCTTTTCTTTGCTTCCCATGCATTGGCCCTAAAACGCTGACTAGACAAACAGAACATCTAACCTCACCCATCTAGTAATTTTTCAGCTAATTACTTTGTGCTCCCAACCCCCAAGTAATTTTCATGTAAACATGTTTCAGGAAATATGTTTAACTGTGGATAATTCCCATGCCACTCTCAAGTTCAGGCAGGTGTTTTGCTTGTTTTTGTACAGGTTCTTATTCTCTATCATTAGCCTTTGGAAGTTATTATTTTTAACTGCTTTGATCTATTCACTAACTTCAAACTAGCCTAGGTAAAAGTTGACTCCTGTATGTTTTCATTGATTGATTTTCATGTTATATTAATATTCCTAAACACAGCTTAGCTTCATTCAGCTTTTCATCTGTGCTCAAATAAATGAGATTTCTGCCACAAGTAGGACCCACAGACCTTGCTTTCCCACAAGAAGAAATACAGATCATCACATGGCAAGAGCTGTCAGGTAAAATCCCAGCCTACATCTCACTAGGGATGCACATACTCTATAGTGATCTGCATGAGAGTTCCTGTGGCTCTGCAGGATGCTCAGCTGCAGCAGGTCATGCTGCGGAGGTCCAGGTGTTTCAGAACACCGACGATGCCCAAAGCTACAGCTCCGCTCCAAATGCCAACCTTCGGCTTGTGCAGGGGCAGGGGGAATGAGCTCAGGTGAAGCAAATTTATGTCCTGAAATCTTCATTCTTGCCTCCAACTTCTACCTTTCCAATCTCTCACCTCCAGCTGTGACTAAGCTTGACTTACCTTTAAAATAGGTGATGTTGCTTGATAATTATATTGATGTATGTAGTTATCATTTGAATATTCTTCAGCAGCTGCAGAGGTCATGCTCCTGTTTTCTCATAAGTAGTTCAAAGAATTGCACATTCCTAGAGGAAAGGCAGGGCCTCTTGGTGTACATGTCTTATGAAGAAGAGTAGGTAAATATGCTGCCTAAAAATATGAGATTTCAGAGACCAAATCACATGACAAAATAGACTACAGGGAAGAGTTTTTGAGGTTTCCAGTGAACATCAAGTCTTCTCTCTCTGCATGCTCAAAGCTGAGATGACATGTCAGACCTCTTCTAAATTAATTAGAATTTTGTGTTTGATCTACCCTTAAGTCCCTTTAAAAACAGGGGAAAAAAAAATGTTTCTTTAAAACTGCTGAAGGGAAGGTGTCAAGCTAAAATATTGATAAGTTTTATTGTATTTAGTGAAGAACACGGAGAAAGGATGTAAAATCACTGAGGGAAATAATCATGCCTTTCATCTCTACACCTGGTCGGGTCAGGTATACATGAACCTGTATCAATGCCATTATGCTCCTCTTCCTGAAATGAGCTAGGTGGCGGGCTTTTTTTTGTTGTTGTTTGTGAAAGAGGAACAAAGGAGAATTTTAGGATAGATTTCTCCATCATAACTGATATTAGTAACATCTATGTTGGCCCCCAGTGGGAGGGATTTAATCCATTAAATCCTTTGTAGAAGTCCTGTTGGCTTCAGCTGGTTGAGCAGCAGAGACACTGCAAGTTTCCAAGACTCAGCTGTCAAATACAGTGCTTAGAAAGCTATGATTTAGCATTTCCTCTCTAGGGTTTCCCGGTAGAGAGTCTAAATGCAGAGTGTGTCTTAGGGAACCCACATTCTCCCTGGGGAGATAAAACAAACACGCCCAAAAGTCAGGAAAGAATCTGTTCTCATAATATTTCCAGCTTGCCTTAAAACCAGCTGGGATTTCCATGCTGTGAAACTTGGATCCATATGAGAACAACTGTATACTACTCTGACCCTAATTTTACTTTCAAGCCTTAGAGTTTTGTCCACCTCAGGGAATAATGCAAAATGGAATCAGGATGGACCTGGAGGAATAAACATATTTGTGCAACACATTTGGCTTCATGGTTAGGCTTTCTTGCTGCTAAACTCAGTCAGCAAGTCATTCATGGCTTTCATGGGAATTTTTGCCTCTTAGGGCAAAGATAAATAGACGTAAATATTTCTTCCTTCCCAGAAACAGAAGTTATGTGGGCATGATTTGACTTGACAGTAAAAACAGCGCTGACCTGGCTGTGCCACCAGGGTCTAATGGGCTAAAGCTTTCACTCACTAAGCTGCCACGCTAGCTTGGCTTTCCCTTTCCAGCGTTGTGAAGAGAATACTACGCTCCTCCTAACTCCTCACACCAGCCTGGTCGATGTGCCCTTCGTATGAACATAGTAGACCTCAAGGTAGGGCATATTTTGTTATTGCTGTCTTTAGGTTAGTTCAAAGATGGAGGCATTTACCTTGCCTTCGCTTTCTGTGTCTTTGTGCTTTATACAGTGTATGTCGGGGTGTTCTGACTTTCTTGCTACAGGGTGCAGGAAGGCCTTTTCCAGGTAAGCATAATAGCTGCCTTTTCAAGGCATAATAGAATGTATTGCTCACGCTGTTTTTTACTACAGGAGCAGTAGCAATAATGTTACTGTAGCTATGATGATTGACATATATGAGAGGGTACTTTACTGAGTGCTTGGAAGTTTTCCTGTGCCTTCTATCTACCTCATGCAAAAGAATCTTTTCCTGCAATGCTTACTTCTGTTTGTTAGTAACCGTAGAGAAAATGTCCAAATAAATATATCTGTAGCTAGGATTTTAGTTTACTCCCTTCCCTAGGCTTCTGAAACTAACTAGGGCTTAACTAATCATTAAAGGATCCCTTTATGTTCTCCCGAACTTGTAGATCTGCAAGCAGAGTGGAAACAGACCTGGCTCAGTGTAATCTGTAATATTACTTACTTTTATTATCTCTCTTTTTCCCTTGAAATCTAGTTCCCTAGGGCTTACAAATCTGGGCAAATCGGCTGATGATATTTTTCAATTATTTGTTAATGGAAAAGGGTGCAAACTGTCTCCGGTAACTGAATAAGTTTTAAAATAAGTCTTCTATGACATGCAAAGCCCTGCTTTGTCTTCACAAAATTAGCTTGTTCTGGTAAATAGGCTGTGCTTAAAAACACAGAGAATTTCTTTTTTAAAGTGTGTTTTATTAGTATTATAGTGTAGTGTTGTATGGTCAGAGCAGCAGAGAGTTGCTTGAATTTACTCCAGATGTTTAAAAACCCCCAAACTGATTTTTGGCAGATGATTGGAAATAAAATATAGACCGAGACAACTAAGAACTTTTGAAAATGCAACTCTATGTTCTCGTCAAGGTGCAAAGGCTCATTGAAGTTATTTGGTGCAGTAGAGGAAAAATTGTGCCCCTTTTGAGAGTAGTTTCTATAAACGAGCTCAACTGTAGTACCAGCCACTAGAAAATCCCACATGGGAGACAGACGATGGCAATTCAGAAACACTCTGATCAGACACCGCACTTTGTTATGGAAGGAAATAAATCACATGTCATACAGAGCCATAAGAAACTGATCTTCCCAGCTCCCACTGCCAGCTAGTCTCTTTGATTTAAATGAGCTGTGTTGCATACATTACTGTTAGAATATTATTTTGATAAAAACAGAACAAAAGTAGAAGGTTTAGACTGAAGTTTAAAACAAGACAGTTGTATAGGATGCTAGAAATCTGGAACACTATTTATTCCATCTTTTACTGATATTTTTTAAAATTTTATGAAACCTATAGAGCACCTTGTGCCATGCACTTCTGGGACTGAGTCTATCACTAGTTTCCAAGTTTCCAATCTTCACTTGAGGCTCTGACAGATGCCTTGCAGTGAATCAGCCTGCTTCCCCCCATACCTCCCCACCAACTGTCCACTGCATCTTTCTACTGGAGGTTATCTTCTTTGCCGCCAAGTTGCCACACAACTTAAGTGCTTGTGCCTGGGCCGTTCCAGTGCACACAAATAAATAAGGCTTGAGCTAGGGCTGAGACGTCCTAATTTAAACCATTTTATCTATACTCATCAGTGGATGGTAGCCACTCTCGTGCAATAAAGATGATTTCTCTTCTTCGGTCTCTCACAGTGATAGCTGTGTTTGGATGAAGCAAGCAGGAGCCTGAAGCTTCTTTCTTTGCCGACTGAATGGGTACAGAAGTCAGATGCGGTGCGAGCTTCACCATGGTCCCTAGCAAACAAAGTTAGATCATGATTCAAAAACATGCTTAGTTATGTTCTCTGCTTTGAGCACCTGAGTAGTGCTCAGGTGCTCAAAATGAACCTGCATGGTTATGCCAGGCATCTTAAGTGTGCTACTGAAGCAGCAGCACGGCTGTTGCTGCAGCCAGATGGGAGCTCTGGGCCTTTCTCTGCTATTGATTTTTGAATGACTGTGCGCAAATGAGTCAGTATTTATCACTTTCTCTATTCTCTGAGACTCAGTTATTTGTGAACTTCCTTGAGATCCTCGGATGAAAGTCTGTGCAAGAACAAATCAAAATACAGTATCATGATGTAATTCAGTGAAAGGAGAATGTTTCTTCTGCTTAGCTTTGCCTAATAAGGTCAACATTATATTTTTTCCTTTCCTTTTCAAACCAGACTTCCCTTAATGTCAGCGAGGCCTCAAAGTGCCTTTTGCAAATAAGGCTTTTGAAATACCCTTTAGTAACAAAAACAAAGTTGCTGTTCTGCTAAAAGGATTGGTTTCAGCAGATGCTCCTCATGTTTGTAACATCATGATAAAACAGATGAACAAGACTCCTTTTTCTCCTCCACTAAAATACATGTGACATTGTGATATACATGAGTAGTCTTCCTTCTCCGCTAGTATACATGTGATACAGATGTCCATCTCAACTTGTTGCATGAGAATTTGGCTGCTCAGTTTCCACTGCATAAGGAATTCCGTGTATTTTTTTGGCAGCACAGATTTTGATCTATGACAACACTGCTGAAGCATTTTGGGAGAAAAAAATGGATAAAAGCCGTTATCTTTCTATTTAAACTTGGACTACATTCTGTCTCACATCAAATGACAGAGTTAATTGTATTTCACAGGATGGCTGAGCCCAGTATGACAAAATGACCTTTGAGAAAGAACTTAATATAGACAAATGGCCAAAGGTCATGACAAACATCTAATTTTTATTATCTGCTTTATCAAAAAGCAAATTCTCCTTCTGATTCTTCTCGTTTCTTTCTCTGTATAATGATTTTTTCCACACATTTCCAGAAATACGGGATGAAACTCAGATGGCTGTCTTGCTCACTCCTTATATACATGAGTCTCATATGTATGCGTGGTGTCTTTCTGGGGACTAACTTTTACATTATCTCATTCCTTGCGATCTGGGGACAAACGGTGGCAAGTGGGAGACACGGAAGTTTAAGCTGCCAAAAAGTAGGCACTGCAGACTAATTGCCCAGGTACCCTACAGGTATTATTACTTGCCTCTGCAGTATCTGTGGTTTTATTCACACTCTTTGCTTTCCTGCTCTTTGACATGTTGGGCTTGCCAGCCCCTTTTCCTAGAGTTTCTCTGTTCCTCTATCACTCTGTCCCCAGCAGTCAGAATACCCTCATACCGCAGGTGCCACCCCCTTGAGCCTTCAGTTCCTTCTCTAAAACACACGGATGTTGCAAGGCCAGTTCCAGCCTCGGTGTACTGCAAACTAAAACTAAACAACCCTGCCTTCCTCCTTGCACACCTCCACCCTCAGGAAAACATGATTTCTCCGCTACAGTGCCTGGCAGGTGCTTGCAGTTTGGTGGTTATCTGGTTAGAAGACAAGCTCTTTGAGGCACAGGTTAACCTTAGGCTATTGTCTGTATCAGCCCAAGTACACCACCAGCACATAGCTCTGAGTAATAAACCACACACCAGCCCACAAAAATCAAGAACTGTTAGGCTGTTAAAATCTTTCCAAACTGCAGGTTTCAAAGGTAAATTGCTTAAGGAATTGTGAGTCATATTGAAGGAAGAGGAATAAGTCACATTTAAAGGGTTATTAACGTGTATGGAGAAAATATTTTTAAAATTACAATAAGTTCATCTGGCCCCTCAAAGCTGAGTACAGATTGAATATATATTGCTTGTCCTGACTGACTCACTGCAATACTTTGGCTGCCTCAAGTTCTTTCTTTTTCCTTCCCATGAGTGTGTAAATAGCCAGATACTTGGACAAATAAAAACAGATCAATCCTCTGCAGACTTCTGGATAAGCTGAACATACCAAGACTGTTCAAGAACTGACTGGTTAGAGATGCTGTCACTTACATAAACCTCATAAAAAAGATCTGCCAAGTCACTGCTGAAGCCACCAAGAAGACTGAGGTAATTATTGCCACCTCCTGTTTTAAGCAAACTCTGTAGCACAGTTAAAACCACAAAAGCAATACATGATTTGCAAAATGAAAGCAAAAATCTCAATAGATCTGGAAGCTTTTAATATCAGCTATTAGCCAGGTATCGGAAGACTAAGGAGTTAAATGGGGAAGATAAATAGGTGTGAAATCTGTAAAGGGTGGCTGCTAGTTAATCAATGATAGCTAAAGAGGCATGTTTCCCAAAAGATTCGGAGGATCCATTTAGCTCAGATGATAAACTCCTAATAAGCTGGTTATATCTCTATAACTACCTTTTGAAGTGCAGAATGCTGAATCTAATTTTATTTGTATCGAAGTCAGTGAGAGATTTTCACTGATTTCCCGTACAAAATATTTTTCTCTGTTAACAGAAGTACCCTTACTTCAGCATTTGAAAAACAGAGATGTACACAATGTCACAAATTGTGACAGCAAATGTTACAGTCCATACTTACAAATTTGACTAAGTTTCAGCAGATTTGTCAAAGAACAAGACCAACATGGGATATCTGAGGTTAGTGCCAATTGTGGCATAGTTCATTTAAAAAGATCCAAATAAGACCATTGGTCTTTAAAAATAGTATCTGTTTAGGATTTTAACAAAGGCCTGTATGCCCTGAAGACACTACACAGAAGTTGCCATAAACCATGGATGTGCTATCTCAAAATTGCCTGTATAAATACAAGAACACTGCATGTTTTAAGAGACTATGGGAAAATTTAATACAGTGAAGGATGTATCTAGGGGAAAATTCATCCAAGTCCTGATCTTATTTCTATTAGATCGGCCATTTAAATATGTCAACAAGAAGTCATTCAAACATTCTAAATATCCTAAAGACCTCATTCCGTCATTTATAAGCAAATCCTCTGAAGCATGATTTTAAAAGGTAAAAAAAGTAAAGAACTTGTGATGGCAAAAAAGAAATATCTGCTGCCATAAAACATATGGATAAATGAAATGCAAAATCCTACTAGTTCCATGAAAGCATTTCTGTACATTTTTTTACAGAGATCTGTGAAAAATAGCCCCAAACTGCAGCCATTAGAGACTTTGTTTTACTTGGCAGAGGAAGACAGTATTACTCAAATACAGAAACTTTTTCTTGGTTTTGGGCTTGGGTTTTGTTTTGTTCTGTTTTTTCATTGTTGTCATTGTGGTGCCTCTATGTTTTTTGTTCCTGCAGCTACAATGTTTGGAAGAGCTACCTGTTGTAAATGACATTCATGGAAATACATATGGAATCAGAAAGAGCTGAGAATGCACTACCTGTTTTTATTTCCGAGATATTTTGTGTAGAAAAAGGAATACTGACAGGGCTCACTTGAGCCCTACCAATTTTGTAAACATTCTCAAATGCAGTGCTAAGAATTGTTTACACGAGTTGTGCCAGCTGCTTAATGGTTATAGACTACCTTTCTTCACACTGAAGTAGCAGGGAGGGAAGGAGACACACAGAGGAGCAACTTGCAATTAGGAGCAACATAACTGATCATCCAAAGACCATCTGGAAAATTTGCTTGCTGATGAAGGTTTCAGGGTATTTAACATTTAACGCTGAACACTACACTATGATTACAGAATCTATGGACTTAGGGGCAAACTATCGGGCAGCAGTAGTTTCTGCTTGGCCTTCTGCATTACTTGAAACCATGAACCTACATTTGCAGGATTAGTTCTCCACCTGAAGTTAGCTAAATGCATTGATCAACTATGTTTTGCATTAGAGAGGTTTTCCTTAAGAAGACATCAAAGTATCTGTTATTTATGGGGTTGAATCCTCTTAAATCACATATTAATGACATTACTGAGGTTTGTGCTTTCTGGCTTACTATGGCATAGTCAACTAAGAGAAGCTCATCTTTGGAGTTTTAATAAAAGCAAATATTCAGTGATTTATCAGGAAGTGGAAGTATTTTTTCACATATATGATTTTGGCAGCCAGTCACAAGTGACGTTATCCAGGGCTCCGTTTAAAAACTGTTCTGTTTAATAACTTTATCGGTCATCTGGATAAGGGGATTGAGTGGACCCTCAGTAAGTTTGCAGGTGACACCAAGTTGCTCTGCAGAGGGATCTGGACAGGCTGGATTTATGGGCTGAGGTCAACTGTATGGGGTTCAGCAAGGCCGAGTGCTGGGTCCTGCACTTTGGTCACAACAACCCCATGCAACGCTACAGGCTTGCGGAAGGGTGGCTGGAAAGGTGCCCAGTGGAGAAGGACCTGGGGGTGCTGGTTGACAGCCGGCTGAACATGAGCCAGCAGTGTGCCCAGGTGGCCAAGAAGGCCAACAGTGTCCTGGCTTGTGTCAGGAATAGTGTGGGCAGCAGGAGTAGGGGAGTGATGGTGCCCCTGTACTCGGCACTGGTAAGGCCGCACCTCGAATACGGTGTTCAGTTTTGGGCCGCTCAGTACAAGAAGGACATTGAGGTGCTGGAGCATGTCCAGAGAAGGGCAACGAAGCTGGTGAAGGGTCTGGAGCACAAGTCTTATGAGGCAACTGGGGTTGTTTAGTCTCGAGAAGAGGAGGCTGAGGGGAGACCTTCTTCGCCTCTACAACTACCTGAAAGATGTCAAGTTGTATCAGGGGACGTTAATATTGGATATTAGGAAAACCTTCTTCATTGAAAGGGTTGTCAAGCATTGGAACAGGCTGCCAAGGGAAGTGATTGAGTCACCATGCCTGGAGGTGTTTAAAAGACATGGAGATGTGGTGTTTAGGGACGTGGCTTAGTGGTGGACTTGGCAGTGTTAGGTTAGTGGCTGGACTTGATGATCTTAAAGATCCTTTCTAACCTAAATGATTCTATGATTTTTTCCCTTAAATGAGTCATCTCAGCTTAGCCCACAGCATTAAGGTTTGTTTCCACAAACTACTTAAATGCAAGTGTAACTTTAAACATATGACTAGTGGTACGGTTTCAAAAATATGCCCATTGCACATGCCCCTCAATTTACAAATGTTGAAAGACCTTGTTGAATCAGCAGCTTCAGCAAATTTGGCAAACCTGCAGTGCTGTGGATCACATTTAGTTGCTTTTTTTTTTTTAAAGCATAGATCTTCAAAACAAGAAAACCAGTGGGAAATATCCATGATTCAACTGACAGTAAACAGAGGACGTAGTGACAATAGTCAAAGGTACAGTACTGTGAAACCATGCCTGTTAGTAGATAATTACACACAAAGATAGAAAAAGACTCATGCCTCACCAGACAAGTAGTCCATTTCTAAATCTATTTTGTTCAAACACATACCAGCAGCCTTAACTACAGATTGAGTTACCAAACATATAGTAGTGCAATAAAACCCAAGCAACTGATTGCAATAAAGCTAGAATTTTGTCAAAAGACAGTAAAATATTGCTATATAAAAGAATTTTCCAGTACAGTAACACTGAGTGAAAAGGGAGTTGTGAAGCCTTTGGGATATATATTTTATTTTTATCATTGAATTTGGCTCCTTTCAGAACATAAACAAAGGGTGCACAGTGCTCCCTGGCTCTCCCCTGCCTCTTCAGGAAAAAAGGTTTCTGTTGATCGCTTTCATGTGCAGTGTATATCTTCATCTTTTTCATTAAGCAGAGGTTTGCGCTTTGACACAAAGACTGCAGAAGAAATTGCCAGGGATCCAGAGGAGGTAGGCTTAATATAAACCTGCTGTTGTCAGTAAATGAAGAATCTCATTCACTTTAGGCTTTTATAGGGCAAATCCTGACCATGCTAAGCATCAGTGAATGGAGAAGCTGCTTCTGGTCTCCAGAGCCAGAATTCACCCCAGAAAGCCGCTGGGAATCCCACATGGAAGTATGCCCTTTCCACTTCCAGTGTTAAAATCCTGTAGCGTCATTTTCCATCATGGTTAAAACTATCCCTGATTTGGTCCCATGGGACCTGAAGGTGCTCAGCTTTGAGAAGTCTGCCCACCGTTTCCATTTGCAGCTGTTGGGAGCAAAACAAACAATGCAAAGGCATAGAGAAATCCCAGTTTCTCTTTCTTCCTGAACCAGTTTGAGCAAAACCTCCTTGGGCCTCCTTTGAAACCATCAGCAAATGTCCCAGATAGAGCTGTAAATTGAGAAGAAGTATTTCAAAATCACTGGAAGGACTTAAGTGAACAAATCTTGCTGATTTTTGATCAGATCTTCCTCGCTGATGGAAGGTTTGCATGTAAGTCAGTGGAGGAGGAATTCATCCCACTCTCTTTCCAACAGAATACATTTGCCCTGTGGTGATGTCTCCATGTGACTACAGAAAGGGAGAGGAACCACTAGGCAAAGCTGAGCTTGAGTGAGATCAGTCTTTCTCTTGGTCTCGTTTTGAATGCTGCTACTCAGATGCTCACACAGGACTTGATATTAAAATGAGCACCTCCCAGGGTCTGGGCCAATTCACCTCTGTTTTGTCAAAAAGATAAGTAATTTTGGGAAAACTCAAGCAGAGGTCCTTACAAATGATTTGTCGATATTTAGCAGGGCTGTGGTGCTTTGGCAAGGCTGTGTAGGGTTTTGCCATGACCCTGATCCAAACGCTGCTGCTGCCAACTCGCTCAGCACACCGTACCTTTTGTGCCTTGCTCTGTTGGAACTTTTGGTCTTTATGTCCTCCCATGACCATGAAAATAACTTTAAAATCAAGGAACAAATGCCAAAAACATATAGTGTTGTAAACTAAACCAAAACCACAATAAAAAAAGTAGGCCCCAAACTAATAAGTTGCAAATACAGCTCTGCCTGTGTGGGAGGGATGGATAATTGAGGGCTGAATGAGGGTTTTGAACTCGCGAAGGATCCTTGCAGTGCTGTTTCTCTTTCAAGGAGCATGTGAGAGGTGCCAGCCTTCCAACGAAACACTAAATATTTAAAAACAACAACCCCACTCATCTGGTGGCTGGATTTGAAAGAACAAACATCAGTCCATTGTCTGGCTTCTGCCGTCATCTTGTACACACAGAAAGCCAAAGACTCCAAATAATTTTGTGGCCTCAGGCATCAACAATAAACAATGTATATTTGATGTGTTGGCCTAATTTCTGTCCACTGAATCTGCTGTCTTAAAGCTATTGCCATGCTTTTTTTTTTTTTTATGTTCACATCTTTATATGCCCTGTGATCTTTCTTTGTACCTTTCTCAAGTCTTACAGTTTCTTGTTTAGGATACTGTTACTGAGGAATAGGTGACCAAAGTGCTTGTTTATACTAAAAGATGACTGCAGACTTAATTCTTGCAGGAATTTGCAATTCCAGTCTGGTGAACTCCTTGCCTGTTGCTACACTTTCTAATTACATTATCAAATTTTGGGGGAAAAGTCCTGAAAGCAGGCGAAAGGAAACATAATTTTCCTTGCAGTGGAGACAAAGAATACTTACTGAATGTGGTTTCCAAAGTTTTTTGCCAGGCTTCTGCTATGAAAATGGTTGTCCAGAAGGGAGGCTGCAAACCTATTTTTGAAGATCAGTATGTTTCAAGAAGGACTATTGTACTTCAGATAATTGCTTTACTCTTTCTCATATGATTTATAAGGTCTTCCAACACTTGTGGTACCAACATTTGTTTGTGACTTTTATTGCTCTCGGAACAGTCACTGATTCAAATGGCAGACCTACTCTTTGGTCTCTGCAAAGCTGTATTTTCAGAGAATTAAATGACCCCTTTTCCCTCTCCATTCCTCTGAGTTCCTCTCCCCAGGGCTTCACTTTGCATCCCAGGCTCAACAGAACCAATGAGTCAAGTCTTTGCAGGAGCAAGAGTAATATACGGTCTAAGGAAGTGTTATACATAACGTAGTGATTTATTAAAGGAAAAAGCTTGTGATGAATGTACAGGAAATATTTCAATGCTACTCCTCGATGAAGGAATGACAGGTATAAACTTTTCAGCAATGATGATAAAAAAGCTGTAACGTACAAAGCAAACTGCGGAGTGTGATTTATCATTTAGTTTTCAGTGTTTTATAATAGCATTACTTTGCCAGTACCAACAGCACTTGCTGCAAGGGCAAGTGCCATAGAGCTGAGGCATTTGCTTTCTCCTCAGATTACATAGGCAACACGTGAGGAGAGCTGGCCACATAAAGGGTATAAGCCACGAAATCTAAAAACCTTTGAAGGAACTAGCTGAGCCAGTCCACTAAGAAACACTGCTAGGGCTAGACTGGGGCGGTGAAACCTATAGCTAGAAACGGCCCTGGGAAGCAAACCGAAATCCTGTGGGGCAGAGGTGGGAGCTGAACTGAGATGCCCCACAGCCTGGGTGAGGCTGCGGCTCACCCAGCTGGTGGATGGGGCCCCAGTGTTTTCACCCAACTGGTTTGATCAGACTGACTCTGAATATGCCTATTAATTCAGGATCCCCACGTGCCACAGGGAAGTGAACGAAGTTAGCACGTGAATCCAGAAAAGGCCTTGGTCAAGAGATAGTCATTGCTCTGTAGAGCTTGGCCAAGCCTGGACCGAGGGCCTGGGCAGGTGCGTGCCAAGACAGCTGCGGCAGTAGTTAAACAGTTGTGTTTTAAGATATGATTGCTCTCCCTCCTACCCCAGCCCTGCTCCTTCCAGCAGCCCCTCTCCCCCAGGTCCAACCTCTGCAGGGGAGCATCTGGATGGCTGGACTCTTAGCAGCTGCAGGAGTGTTGTTTGGACTTGGAACCCAAAGGTACACTTAAATCCCCTAAATATGAAAATATCTAAGCACATACTTCCCACTGAATTTAACAGAATTACTCTCATGTTTAAATTTACAGCACTTCAGGATCAGAGTCTTTCTTAGTCTTGCATGAGCTGGCTGTAACAGAGCAAGGCTTTGAACCTCTTTCTTTTGAAATTGAGTTGGGCTGTCTTAACCACAAGACCACAGGTATTTTGTGAGACTGTTCATTAATGTTTACAGCATGCTTTAAGATCTGAAGGTTTGAGAATGCTGTAGAAGATACTACAACAGCAGCTTGCTTTCCAGCTTTCTAGAGAAACTGTTGCTAAAGTTAATGGGGTCTTTGATTCCTGATTAGGTTCATTTACTTGGCTGCAGTAACCGGTTGTGATACTGCTGCCAATTCTACTTATAACATTTAAATACATGACAACAAGTGAAAAAAAAAATCAACCCTTCTGTTCAGACTTTAGGTATTATTTTTAAAGATAAGCAAATATTCAAATATTTATTTCCTATTACTCTCTTCACCTACCAAAGATTAACTTCTGCTTGCAAATAAAGCTCTAGCAGATAGAGTTAATGCACCTCTTACATTTCAGAGTCTGCAGATGAATTTAGGCTATTAAGAAAAATGGCTGAATTAAAATACTTGCATCTCTAACATACTTTAAGAAGAAGCAAGAGGAAGACTGTGAAAGAGAGCAAGAAGTTCTGCCTTCTTTTTAAGGTCATATAGCTTTTCAAAAAGCCTGTTTCTAGATCACTCTTCCACTGCTGTGTGTGCACAGAGACCCAGATTTGGCCTGGCTTTAAATCCCTTTGTCTGTGGTTTCCTGATGTCTGAAGACTGAAGTAAGAAGGGGAGGAAGATTTAGAGTGATTTAGGCAGAACACAGGCTTCTTGACTCAGGGTCTTTAAATACAATATACAGAGGACTATCAGCATGTTCTGTGCAGGAATAGCTTTGGTTTTCCATCAGTCAATTTGTATCTCTTAGACCTTACTTTGAGCAAGTTTCCAGACAAACGGGGGAAAGGGTGTGCTGGCACCACCTCTGATGTACGAGAGATGGTCTTCCCTGCTTTGGCCCACAGGTACCCCTTCAGCCGGAGGAGGAGTTTTCCACCATCTACATGTGGCTTCAGGGGTGGTGGGGACATTCTGTCTGCTCCAGCGACCCTTCTCCTCCACACCACCTGCCATTGCAGCCGCTCTCCTCACGCTTCCTCAGCCCGGAGCAGCGTGGTGCTCAAAGGGAGCCGAATGGTACCTCTGCCTCCTTCTCTGCTCTTGCACCGGGGGCTCGGCTGTGCCGTGTCTGCTTCCCTTGCTGGGGGTACAGCACCATGCCAAGCATCAGGCAGGATTGGGTCTGAGTTGACTTCTGTGTGCCTTCTTTGACAAATGGCTGCTGGACAAACACCCGCAGCAGATGGGGCAGATGCTGCTCCTGCTGATTTCACAACATGCTTTCCTTGCTCTACCAGCATAAGCTTCTTTTTGCTAGCATTAAACTCCCAGCAGTTGATTTCCATTTGGGAACATAATTCTTCTGAATCAAGTAAAACTGACTGATGGGGCGCATTCAAGACAAATCTTTCTTCTTGTGTGCCATTTGGGTGGGGAAATGAGGACCAGGTAAAATTGTCTCCCTATTTCTGTATACAGAAATGTTGCCGTTTGACTTTAAGTTTCTCTTTAAGCATTAACATTGGTAAGTTTTGTAATTTTACACAAATCACTTCCGTGCTTTGTTTACCTGAGAGTCAGATAGCTTCCTAGCCAGGTAAAGGGACCTGAAGTAGGCCAAAATAAATTTATTATCCAATTTCTATTAATTATAAAATATATTTATGATATATATTTTGCAAAATAGGTTTGCGATCCTCTTCTAAAATATGCTACCTCAGCACAAGATTGGGGTGGAGGAAATTATTTCTGTGCAGGGATTTGAGATTTACTTAATTAAATCGCCTTGTGGATTAAAAATGTAAATATGTGGCAATTTAATGCCTATTTCTGCATTCTTGAATGAAAAAAATTACTCAGTAAAGTTTAGAGACTTTTTCTTTGAGCAGAAACTTCAGGAAAAGACCTTTCTACTTACTGCTTAGCTCAGTTCAGCACTGTATCATCAGTGTACATATATACACACATATATTTACATGTAGACATATGCACCTATGGCAGCAGGCAGTGGCAACTTTCACCTAACTAGGAACTTTGTGTAGGTTGTTTTAAACCTGAATGGAAGAAAACAGGAACAATCCAAGCACAGGATCCAATACAGCTCTATCCTTAGGAAATAAGTAGTGCAGGAGCCTTATAATGGAAAAAAAAATCTACAAGAAGTCTGATAGAGTCATTGATATATGTAGGTCTTCCTAACTTAACTTTGATTACTGATAAACCGGCCATAACCATAACCTTCTTTACATAATATGTGTTGTACTATGGCCAACTGTAGACATGCATAAAACTAAATGAATTTAGCAAAATCATTAGAACCACTCCGCATCTGTCTCTTCATCTAACCGTTCATTTCTTACTCCTTTGTACTTAGAAACATTGCAGGGCTTAGAAATTTTTCCATTAACTGGAATTAGCAGTTTATTTTTGTTTCTGCAGGTATTTCAGTTATTTAGAAAGGAAAGAATACACTGGCTAAAGAAAAATAGGGTATTTCTCACCAGTGTGAGATTATAAACTTTTGAGTGGTGAGGAGAAGGAAATTTGGAGATTAAATTATTTGGTCCAGGTCACCAAGAGAACCAGTGCAAACACTGGGGCCAGAATTCATGACTTTCTGGTGCTTCCTTTTCTCGGCAACCAGTATTTCATTTAAGGTGAGACTTTATATCTAGTTGGTCTGATCTGGAATGACTCTTTTTGTTTTACTGAAAAAATAATTGCTTTATCAAAATCATTCTGAATCCATGAGAATATTACATCAAATGACAGTACACCTTGGTCAGTAGGTTCTCTCGAGGGCACAGGGAAGGCATGGCCAGGGCATTGTTTCTCCAAAGTGATCAAGCCAGGAAGATCCCCAGGCTATCCTCCTTCCCCATCCAGCTGAAAAGACTCACTTAGAATACACTGTATTCAAAAAAGGACTAGTCAGAGCTATTTATCTCAACAGGCTACACCAAGATCTCCCACCCTGTCATCCATAAAAGAGATCCATCACTAACAATTCCAGTATCAAGGCAAGAAGGAGGATGTTGATTCTGGTGCAACAGTTTCCCATTAGTGTGAATTTTTTTAATTACATGCTTATAGAACCAAACCCAGTTCCGAACCTGACTCACTCTGACTCAGTTAATTTTCTTGTTGCAATTTCCAAATGAACTTTAAATACTCACTGACCTTTCTGGGAAGCTCTATATTCTAGTTAGGTAGGGTAAAATTCTCTTGCTATTGTGCAAAATGTCTTAGTGACTTCTGTGGACCATGTGTGTAGGTAAGGTAATGCTTCGAAAGTCATATGTAAATCCTAATTTTTTGTAGTAGTAGACAGTGGTAGTAATGGACAATCGTTCCACTCGAAGATAGAAATTGCAATATGCTGACCCCTCTAAAAAAATTGATTCGGTAAGAAAAATAACTTTTGGGGGCCCTGAGCAGACAACACATTTTTGAACTTGGTATGTGACCTTTGGCTAAACACTTGTTTATTCACCCCTCTAAAGACGAGTAACAGCCATTACCTCTCTTTGAGAAAGGGGCTTAAGGCTCAAGCCTGCGCCCCGCAGGCAGGGAGCTCTGCAGCTGTGCAGAGCTGCTGCTGTCTGTGCAAGCCTGCACCACCCGAAGGGACCTGCTGCGGAGCTCTGGTGTCTGGCAGTAAGCCTGGCAAGGGGCAGACTGAGATGCAGCGGTCAGGGGACACGAGCAGCTGCACGTACAGCCATGTGATGTAAAGTGATAACCTGGTCCAAACTCTCTAAACTCTGAACTGCCCAATGAATTTTGTTGTGTTCTCTCTGTACCAGCTGGGTTTTGTGCTATCACCCATCGTCTGTCCCCCTGATGCCAGCTTAAAGTTTGAACACAATCCTTGTACGCTTTGACTACTTTGTCAGAAATGTGATCATCTACTTACGACACGTGACTCAGATCCAAGCTGGTGACCTGGGAGAGCACACAGGTTTAGGACTGAAAACAATGGCCTAAGAGGCAAGGTGAGCCAGACTGTGTTTAGACAAATGGTAAGTCCAGTGTAAAGCCAGACTAGAGACAACACAGCTGCTGAAGTGATGCCAAGCCTTTGCAATGATTCAAATACACCTTTTTTTTTTTTTTTAAGGATAAGTTATAAAGAATGTTATAAGGAATCACCTGCCCTCCTGCTGACCAGCTGCCAGGATAGAAACCTGTAGGTGACAAACACAAGGTAGCCAACTTGGCAGGGGTACCGCTGGGGGTTTATGACTGTTTCGTAAGTCTTTGCTGAGGGGTGATAGGAGAGTGCTCGGTGCTGCGTTCGTGACTGTGGAACCATGATCCTGGTCGATGCCGAGCTGTGTGTTGCCAGACTGCCCCTGCAAACTAACCTGATGTCCCTTTGAAAACCTGGTCGGCAAGGGGGAATAAAAAGAAAGGAAACAAAGAAAGCGGGGAATCAGCAAACAATTGCTGAATCAGCAAAACCTCCTTCTTGAATCAAATAACTCCTATTGCTGAAAAATTACAACAAATGAAAAAATGTGTGCTTCTGGAGAGCTGGTAGTCTGGTCCTTGCCACAGCAACAAAATCCACACAAGGCTGCAAGCAGGGAAAGGGATCTCGCATCTTTCCTCATACTCCATACTGGCACCAAACATAAACTCACCCACAGAGAAACTGAAGACCTGCAAAGGGGCAGTGTTATTTTTTGATTTGGCATTACTGGATATCAGACAGAGCTGCTTTTAAAAAATTTCTTTTGGCAATGAGTATTTTTTTAACAAAAACACCTTGTTCTTCAAACAGAACTTCTAACTGCATCATGCCAATTGACTAGTAGTTAATCTAATCTCAAATGAAGATGAGATTGAGATGACACAATCATGCGGAAAAAACAACTCAAAAGAACACTTGCAATTTGGGCTGGGAGAGAGTAGCTCAGGTAAGGAACTTGGCTATGAATCCCTTTGAGAAACTGGAGACATGCCGCCTTCCCCTGGCAGCCCCATTTTGTTTGTCCAGAGCAGGCTGTAAAGCAGCTGGTGTTGGGGGACATAATGTAATAAAAGAACAGAGTGTCACTGCAATATCATCCTGCTTAAAAAAAAAAAAAAAAAGATTTGTCATTTTGCAAATTACAAAACATACTATCAATGAATAATGGATTTATCAGGTTGGCACTCTGCTAGCAAGTGACCAGATCTGCATGCCTTACTCACAAAACACGGTGCTCATCTTATCCAAACCAGACACAGGGACTGGCCCAAGACCCGTGACAGAGAAGGATGACAGCAGATGAATGCTCCAAACACCAACAGCGAGAGACATTTGCTTTCCTGCCTGCAACGTGGGGAAGCATCTGTGTAGTTAAGACAGAAGCACTGTTACATTAACCCTTGTGAAACCATTAGCAGGGCATGTAGCAAGGCCCGTCTGTTTACTCAGGCCTCTGCGAGGGCTGAGAGCCTGTTTAGTTTTGTTGCTTTTTAAGTGTGAATGACACATGATTCAATGGGCAATTGACAAACTTTTGGCTGTTGCACCAATATTAAAGTTGTGATGAACTGCATTCTAATCTTTAAAACAGGCAGAGAGGTTAACTAACAGGCTTCATATTTCACAAACCAAAAACCAAATAGATAAATTAACTGTAATGAATTGACCTTATAATCAAGAAATAAAAGTACACCTTTTTTTTTTTTTTTTTTACTACTACTTCCCAACACTAGAACTTGTGAAGTGTCACTTCTTGACCCCCGTGGCAGGGGCCTGCAGCAGCGCCTGCTCCCGCCCGCCTGCAGGGAGGCAGCTGCTTGTGCCGCGGTGGGAAAGCTGGGCACTGCACAGCTGGGCGCTGCACAGCCATGCAGAGAACTGACAGCCCCTGTCCCAGGGAGCCTGCACAAGTACACGACCAGGGATAACAGATGGATGGAGATGGGAGCTGATGAAATCAGTGGGATACCGGACAGTCTGAAATCCCAGCTGCTTACCCACGCTCTAATATTGCCAAGTTAAAATTTCACAGTCAGAATATCACAGCAGAGCTCACTCTGCTCTTTCTCACTGAGGAAGAGGAGCAGCAAGACCTTCGTGCGTGTTACAAAAGGGCTTTGCGCTGCAATTTGTTGCTGAGCCAGATCTCCTAAGCAATAAAAATACCCAGTTTCTCTCCTGGTTTCTCCATGTCCCTTTGCTGCTTTGCTGAAGGAAAAGTAATTGTAGGTTGAGTTACACGTTCGGTAGCAAGGAATGGTGGAGGTCAGTATGCTGGGCACACAGTTTTGGAGGTCAGTGCTCAAACCTCTGAGGAGAGGCTGAGAGTCACTAGGGGCTTACTTGGGCTTCAGGAGGTAGCCGACACATTTCCTCTGAGGAAAGCGAGCCTGAGGCACACCGCATGGCTTAATGTAGCTCCCAAGCGAGAGCACCAAAACAGAAGTAATCTGTTATGTTGAAACATCCACCATGTGAAAGACTCCACACCTTTTAAGTGCAGGGTTCAGAAATAAAAAACCCAAGTGCCAATATTGGGAAAATCGCAGTTGAAGGCAAACTGCAGTTGCTGCTAAAATTGCTACGGGTCCGTGACTCACACAGAGCCGCCACTGAAGCTGGGTGAAGAGCCCGGCTGCCACTCCACCCTGTGGGCAGGTCGCCACTCCTGGGGCAGGATGCTGGGTGGCTCCCGAATCGTCGCCTTTCTGCCTGCCAGTCTGCCCCTGTGCACGTTGCGGTGAGGGGAAACGTCCCAGTCGTCCACCGCTCCTTCCCTTTCCTCACCATGGCATCACCAGACACAGCCGCCTTGGCAGTGGGCCTCCCTTCCTTGCATACGTGGAAATATTGAGCCTCCAAAATGTGTTCGGTTAAAAACAAAATCGCATTAATCACTGTGTACAAGTTAAGCAATGTTAATATGACAGCAGAGATGATGAGAGCCGTAGCAATTCCTGGTTCTAGTAATAATTACAGTTTCTGTTCACCTGCTCTCTGCCTGGATTCTCTAAATCTTCCAGGCTGGTCTTCCCACTTAGAAGAGCTAAAACTGCACCTTGCTTTGAAGAAAAGTGAGATTTTTGTCACCACATGGTCCCAAGAGCAATGGCTTTCAGACATGACACGCTTGAGGGATCTCATGGCATGGTCTCAACTACCGCCCTGCTTCGGAGCGCCCTTTCCTAGAATCATAGAATGATTTTTGCACAGATTTCTACCCAACGAAGTCAAAGCAGGATGAGGCTTATAAAGAGTAATGAAATTTAAAGTGTTAGGCGAATTTTATTTAATGGTTTTGGGGCTTTCTTACTTCAGTCGGGGGCGGGTGTGTGTGTGCAGAGTGTGAAGGGTAAGACGAGTTTAAAAGCGTTGTCCCCAGACGGCTTCTTCTCCCCTTCCCCTTCCCCTTCCCCTTCCCCTTCCCCTTCCCGGGAGGCGCCGCGGGGACCCCGGGAAGTTTCTCTCGTCACTTTTCCAAGCACAGGGCCGGGACAGGCCGGCCGCGGCCCTCACGGCCGGTTCCGCCCCGCGGAACCGCTGGGCCCGTCCCGTCCCGTCCCGCCCGGGGCGAGCACCTGGGGGCGGAGCGGCGGCGGGGCGGGCCCGCTGGCGGGAGGAGCCAGGCCGAGGAGGGGGCGGCCCGGAGCGGCCCTGCTGGGATGGGAGCCTGAGGAGGGGACGAGTCCGCCCGCGGAGGAGCGCGGCTGCCGTCTCCCGCCGGGGCCGGTGCTGGTGCCGGCGGGGCTGAGCCCGCCATGGAGCCGGTGAGCAGGTGGAGCCCGAAGCAAGTGGTGGACTGGACTAAGGGTAAGGAGGGCGCCGGCCCGGCCGGGTTTGCTCCGCGGGAACTTCCCGGTGCCGGGCTCGGCGGGGACCCACCGCCCGGCGGGGTAGCTCTGACCGCCGTGGCTTCCCTCCCCGAAGCCGGGTTACCCCGGCGGGGCGACCGCACGGCGGCGGGGGCGAGCGGGGCCGCCGCCGGGCGCCTTGGCGGGGGCGGCGGTGGCGGTGCCAGCCCCGGCCCCGGCCGAGCCCCGGGACCCCCCCGGGCTGCCGCTCGGGAGGCGGCCGCTTCCCGCTCCCTCCTTACCTGCTGGTGCACTCGTGCCTGCTTCGCCCTGTGGGTTTGAGGGGGTGGCGGGTTTTTTGGACGTGGGGAAGGGGGGAGGTGAGCTGTGCAGCGGGCGGTGTGAGAGTGGCCGGCTCGGGGTACGTGTATTTGCAGTGGGGTCTCCCCAGGGCTCGGCCTCCTCCTTCTGCCGTCGTGGTGGCCAGCCGGCTGACATGGAGGTACTGACTGTTCTCCTTCAGGCAGATGTAATAAGTGAACTTCCAGTTTTTGAAGCGAAAGCCGCTCGCTGGTCGAAAAAACTTCAGTTTTGTAAGTGAAGCAAAAGCTTGGTAAACTAGCTCAAGTAAGCAAGAACTCTTAATCCTGCCTAACGGCGATGGGATTAAAACGCCGGGCTCCCGCTCGGCGAGTTGAGCTGCGGCCCCTCGGTCCACCCGTCCGTCCCTCCCGCCCCTCACCTCTGGCGGCTGTGCTCGCTTCTCCCCCGCGCCCGCCCGGCGACGCTCCCTACCCCGAGGTCTGCGGGCGGTGCTGGCGCAGCCGCGGGAAGCCTCGGCCGGGCCGCGGTGTGAGGGAGGCGTTGGGACCCCCGCCCCGGGAGCTGCCCCCCGCCGGCCCGGGGCGCCTCTGCGGCGGTGGGAGGCTCCGGGTTTTCCTTCGGAGGCAAGCCGAAGCTTAGTTTTGTCGAACGAGCCGGGACTAGGTGAGCGCTTTGCGAATGCCCGTTGGGACGTAGCTGTCGCGGTTCCCGCTCGGCGCGGGATGCATCAAGGGGAAGAGCTCGGAGTTAGGTGAGGCGTCTGTGACTTACGAAACGTACTTCTCTTTTCCGGTAGGGCTACGTTTTTAGCGTGATCCCCCCCCCCCCCCCCGTTATTCCGTAAAGTGTTTTCACAGGCTTTGCTGGAGTTGATGTGACATTAGGAACGCTTTCAGAGGTGCAAGTTGCCCGGGATTAGGAGCGGCATTTACTTACAGCAGCCATTACTCCTCTGTCTCAGGACCATAATGCTGATTAGACTGCGTGCCTGTGGTCAGCGCTTGGCAGTAGTTCGGCTCACGACTGAGGCACATTTGGAAAGCCAGGCTCGTGTTTTCATCCAGGGCGAGATGGATACTCCCAGCCCTCCTGAGCGTGAACATGTGCGGGAAGGGGCCGGTGCCAGCGAGGGACCGTCCAAGCAGCCTTTGTGAGAAGAGGATTCCGCACAAACGTGCTGTGAAGTTATGCGTTAACGTATAAATAACTTCCACAGAGAGATCTCCTTTTTTTCTGATTGGTATTGGTTTAAACAGGAGCGCATTGTTCCAATGAAATAAGCCTTTTGCTTTGGCATGTGGAATATGTGTATAATGCTTTTCCTTCATTGTGTGTTTTTTTTTTTTTTTTTTTTCCTCTTGGGCGCTGAGAGTTTGCTACCTTGCCAGATTAAAGAGTAAACCTGCTAATAATTTTAAAAAGCTTTATTATACTTAAGCATGCTTGGCTTGCTTTCTTGCATAATTTATTTTATTCGCAAGTTCCTTGAACAGGTAACTCTTCAGCTGGACCCTCAATTAGTGTTATGCAGAATAATTTGAGGGTTGGCCGTAGTTTGGAGGTGGATCTTCTGACTAATGCAAACACGTGTCCTTTGAAATGCAAAGGAATAAATTAAAGACTGCTGGTGACTTTTGTTTCTGCTGTTGTTTTTTAGTTCCTAGGTAAGCTCTTGACCTCTTTGGCGTATGGCATCATTTCATGTTGCATGACAAAACTGTAATAAAGAAATAAGATGTGGAGAATTTTTCTTTATGGTTACGCTTTCATCTCTGCACATTAAAATTGACACTTTAATAGCTAGCTAACAGCCCTATTAGCCCAATGTTTCATAGTGTTTTTTTTTTTTACTCTGAAATGGTTATTTACTCTGTAGTTCACAACCACTGGACTTTGGCCAAAGACCAATATTCTATATGCTACCGTATGAATATTATATTTAATTCTCAAGGTTAGTTTTATAAAACAAGTGATTGGAGGGGAGCTTACGCCATTTGTTTTCTTACGCGTGCTGTCCAGGAAGGGTGATACAACGGTCTTCACTGACCTGGTCAAGCTCTGGGAGAAAGTATTTGGCTGGTGATATCCGCTGCCTGTAGTTAGTGCTGTGGAGATGTACTGTAGAAGAATAACATCAATAACTGTGGTGGGGGATGCCAGCTTTCAGTGGGAGATTGGTTTTGCAGATAATGATGCATGCTTATTGTACAATGATAAAAAGATCTTGGGAAAATATGGAGAGTAGCGGCAATAAGTGGTCTGATTTAGTCTGTTTTAATGCTCAATGTAAAACTGAGAATATTTCTCCAGGAACTTTTTTTTTCCAAATCTTTTTAAAAACAAACATGTATAAATTGAAGTTTTTTTTTTTAAAAATAACTTTTCTAAACCAAAAAAAGCATGGAAACTTCCTGCTGTTCCATGAAACAAACCTTCAAAAGCAAAGTCCAAAAGTAAGCTGTATGACTGCTGCTGGACAGTTAGCTTATAGGATCTTGATGAACTTGCCTTTTTTTTTTTTTAAAGTAGCTTTTGAACTAACTTTTTAAACAAGATAACTCTTATCCTGAAGAGTTTTGTTGTGACTTTGAGCTGTTCACTCCTAGGTAAATACTGCAAATAGCATTTATCTAGAATTTCACATAGAACCTATCAAGAATTAGCAAGCTGAACATGAACATTTTTAGGTTTTTGTAGTCAGGTTTGGAATAAAAAGCACTGTGTTCATTGTTACCACCAGCAGCCGATGCAAAACGCAGTTGCTTGTCTTCTCTTGCTAATTCAGATTAAAATGCTGCTGTTTTTTGTGAACAAGTGTGTTGTTTTTTCTGGCAGAGAGCACTGTACTGACAGTAGCAGGCTATGTAGCTAATAAGAGATGGTCCAGTTAAACTGAGCTGCTGAGGAAGAGTTGCGCTTTTGCTCACTTGCAATTTTCTGTGTAGGTGAAGCACTTCTCAAGCTTTGACCAAGGATGTGATAACTTTTCAGCTACAACATCGGTGTTTGAAAACTATCTGATATTTTTTATAAGCACCTCCTCGATTTCTGTCTGGAAGAAGTGATGATGTAGGTATAGTTTGTTTCTCTTAGAGCGTGACACTAATTCAAAAAGCATTTAGGGGCTGTGTTCAGCAATGGAAAGGTACTCCTTCGTCTAGGCTGCTGTGTTGATTTGACTTGTGGCTGGGCTGACATGGAACTTATGCTCTTTGATACAGCCTGCACTGTGTTCCTGACTGTACTGAGATGATGTGTGTTTGTTTTTCTTTTTCACTTTTTTTTTTGGTTGATCCTTGTTGGGGTATAAACTAACATCTGGATGATGTTGAGGTTGACCTGTGGTCTTGCTCTTGTGTAGCCTTGCTCCGGTGCTTACAGGCTTCAAGTCCTCACCTGTATATCTCAGCACTCTGTTGTGTGCCCATGAGACTGAGTTCCCCTAGAGCTCCTCAAGAGGGATTCCTGGAGTTATTCAGGTTATTGTGGGACAGGTGTATGGCCGTGGATGCTGTAGCACATGTGCAGTAAGCTGCTGGTATTTGTTTGTGGGCTTGCAGTTCTTTGGGCTATCCTGGGTTCAGAAACAAGCAAGAACCATTTAGTTCTACAGGGCTATGCACATGGAGAAAACTCCAGCAAAAAAGTGCTATGATTTTACTGGCGTAGCATCAGTTTGAAGGAGAGAGACTGATCTGATCATGTGGAGAAACTCTCTGGTCCCAGAAGCCCCTGGGTACTGAAAAAAACACAGCTAAGGTCATTCCTCAAAAGATGCGAGAGGAAGGAAAGCTGCGTTTGGGATAGGGCCTTCTGTGTGAGAAATGTCACTGTCTTCCTAGAGTACCGTTGCTGTGCCTCCTCTTTGTTTGCTGTAGCCTCTTCCCCCTGCCCCCAGGCCTCACATACTTATGTGAGTTGTGACTTCAAGCCAGATTTTACACGGTAAAGACGGTTTGACGTGCTTGTGGTTAGAAGCCTCTGTTGTTGTGAGGCTCCATTACAATTTGGCCTTTGTCACAGTAGCTGTAGGCTCAGCTAGCTGGGGATCACACGTCTGCTTTGGTCTCTTCACTGCACTCCAGGTTTGGTTATTCCCTTCCTCAGTGGTTAACGGATATCACTTATTCCTGTGCCTGTTATATCATTAAATACTCCGATTTCCTTTCCTGGTAAAGCTTTTGGGCCGTTATATTTATTTATAGGTATGCCTGGGAGAAGAGGGAGAAATATGCTAATTTATTAATAGTTAGCAATTAATCGTGAGGGCCTGGTGTTCTTTTTTTAGGGCTATCTTGCTTACCCAGGGAGATTTCAACAAGGTCAGTCATATTCACTGGGTGTGCACCATAACTGGATTTTAGAAATGATTGCGGGTAATGCATAGCACTGGGGTTTTTGTTAGTTTTCTTTTTTTTTAGCCATCCTTTTCTTTTTTAGGTACTCACAAGTGAATGCTGTTGTGTTCAAATTGTTCGGGAAAATCTAACACTAAGAACCCCTGGTATTTTTTTAAGACAGTGTTTTGACTTCACTGAGGAAGAGTAGAGAGCTGCCCATAACAGGCTGCAGAAGAATCTCTTTCCTCTGGTTACTTGGTTACTTAAACACTTTATGTATAGTGTATTTGTTAAATAGATCAGAAGATGACATTGAATAACTGCTTTTTGCAGATTTGTGCTGAAATTCTTAATATAGCTGGCCCATAGTGTTTTACTAGTAAAAGCTGAATATACTAAATAAATCTACTTATGTTTATTTGTGGGTTGAAACAAAGTAAAAAGTTGCACAATGACTTTGTATTACTGCAGTGTTAAAATTATTCATTCATTGTAGTTAAGATCAGTGAATGTGTATGAAAAAAACCAAAACAACCAACCAAAGTTGGCCTCTGTGTTCATGTGTTTAGATCATGTTTTGATGGTTTTTTGCTGCGTTGCACTTTCTTGAGATTCTTGTGGGTTCTGAGAGTTTTTTATTCCCCTCCCCCAATCTTTTTGTGTTCAGTCAGCTCTGTTTATTTGCCATAAAGTTGCTGTTCAGACTGTTTTAACCAAACATCAGAAAGTCTAAAAGTTCAATGCTGTCAGCATAATGTCTGGAAAAGCAACATTTAAAATGCTAAATCACAATGGGCATTAGTAGAAAGTCGACTAACTTCTGTAGAGGAATGTAGTGAAACTCTGACAATGAGTTCTAGGTGTACGGGGTGTATTCAGGTGGTACCTGAACATAGGTAGTAGTGTTAAGAGTGAAGATGCATGCTCAGTATTAACCAACTAGAGGTGTAAAGTGGTAGGCTTATTAGGAGAATTTTCTTGTAACTGTTCAACAGAAGGTGCAGAGATTGACCAGTGGGTCAGTTGCTTTTTTTCCTTCTTTATTTAAAACTTTTTCTTGAGGGACAGGAAGTCATTTCTCTGTTGGAGACTTCTGTAGGAAAAGCCTCATTTTTGATGAAATGTTGTGTTTGTGTCAGATTTTCATAACTCTTGTTACATGTTCGTTCCTTGCACTTCTGCCTGCAACTCCACGTTTTCAGCATGTAAATCCCCTTTGCCAAGGATCGTGCCTTTCTCTGTCCACTGTCTATCACACTGCAAAAGCTAAGGGAAGACAAAGTATAGGGCACTGGATAAAATGCATGTTGAAATTTGTCATGATGTTTTATTTTCTTAAGTAAAAGACTCTGACAAAAGGCTGCTATCTAACACATGCTGCTAGATGAGTTGCAGTTATGAGTGATGCATGCATACATCCTGTCAGCAAGTATTCAAAAGCATGCAGGTTTTTTTGGGTGGTGTTTGTTCTTTCCTTTTTATTTCTTAAATCTAAACTTTTGGATTGCCTTGTTTAAGTCACAGTCTAACAGAAGAGCTCCTTCCACATGTGAAACAGACCAGTGACAGTTAGGGATTGCAGAAGAGGTGGCGAGACTGCTCAGGTTTCAGTTTGCTGCATCACATTAGGACAAGATTTCCACTTACAGGGAAGCTTCACACAGAAGGTAGGTTAATGAATAAGTCTGAACAGTGCCTCTCTGAATTAAGTGGAAAAAGTTTATTACCGTTGTGTTTTTTTCTATAAAAGTGATGATATTGGTCTTAATTTGCACCTTTCATTTTCCTAACAAGGTCAGGCAGTCAGGTCTCACCACCCTAGGGGGTTGGTGTTTCTGCAGTGTCTCCTCACTCTATCCTCCATATACCCCAAAATACAAGTCCTGTCAAAAGGAGGAGGTAGTGAGGTATTGACATTTTCAAGGCTAGCTTGGGGAAAGGAAAGGTGGACAGAAGTTAACGAAGCTGGGGCTTCTATAGCAACCTTTCACATCTTTATGGTAGTTCTTCAGGACCTAACTTCTTCAGGTTGTGGGGTTGCTTACAGACTTTAGTGTGTTGGTCCACAGGGCTGCAGTAAGAGAAAGGAAATTGAAATAAAAATTCTGTTTGACTGTGTATCTCTGTCTGATGTTAGGCGAAATATACAGTCCTTTTGTTATTTGGGCTCTCATTACTGGAGTGAGATGACTTTGGAGTCTGAGGCTATCATTCTGATCCCTGGGCCACGCTTCCTTTGCACGAGGAAGTTACCTGTGGGTTTCCATATGCCTGTCCCCATCTTTTCAGAGTATAAGCAATAACGTTTCACAGCTCGGAGGATCTGTGGGAGGTGCACTGAATCAGCCTGATCTGTTTCACTGGCTTTAAACATTCATTACCTATTAAAATAGATATTTATGGTATTATGAAATGTAGCTAATTTTCATCAAACATCACATATGCTGGACAAAACCAAGCATTTGTGTTTGATTTGGCGAGATCAAATCACTGACCTCTAACTTTGGTCTACAGGCATGCATTCAGTATCTGGCTGAATTATGTTATCATATTGCATCAGTGCAGAGTTCATGTAGTTTCTTGTTTGGGCTACTCTGATAGCCTTTTACATTAAGACAGTTCTTTGTCACTGTAATGACAAAAACCTTTATTTTTTTGGACTGTTTCTTATACTAGTAGTTATGTGTAGGTAAGCAAAGCGTCTGGTGTGTTGTTGCAATCAAAGCTCTGTGGCATAAATGTGATCTTATCTTGCTCCTTGATCAAAGGAAGGAGCTCCATTTAAAACTTAATTGGTGCTCATCAAGGGCTAAGGCTTCTGCTAAAGCAAGTGTTGGTACACGATTCTAGGCTAATGATCCTGATATCTGTCTTGTGTGTGCAAAAAGAATGTTGCTTAGGTTGCCATCCTTTTATCATTAATATCTTTCCTTATCTCACAGAGTCTTCTATGACTGGAATGAAGTGTGCTGGGTGAACGCTTTATGAAAGGCTCTGCAACATACCCATTTTGTCATTAAATAAAAGATACCTTGTCTGGTGCAGATCCCCTCCTAGCTAGAATAGAAGGGAATCTCTCATGGTATTGCCTCCTTTGGATATATTACGAGTCTACTGGGCCAGTGAGGCAGACTGGTTAAGGGTTTCTCTTGGGCTTCCTAGCTTTTGTACTGTGTAAACGACCCTTACCTAATAAGAGAGAATTTCTGCCTTCGGTTGTGATATTACTGCTACTGCCCATTCCAAAGATGCTTTGTGCTGAGCTGCAGGTCTTGGCAGCACTTTTTTCTTCCTCCCGAGCTAGCATTGTGAAAGAGCAGTGTCCTTGCTGGGATGGCCAAAAGGCTACCCTTTGACAGGTAGACATGTAAATAGAAGAACGAAGATCTATCAAACTGTTTTATCGGGACAGCAATATCGTAACTTCAGTGCTTTGAAAATTTAATTTTGAGTTGGCTGCTATCCCAGTGCTGCAGGAGGCAGAACGCTGTACCTGAGCAGGTATCCCAGCACTGCACTGCTGAGAAGAGGTGTGCGTGGCTGTGGGGGTGGGGAGGGAGAAGAGAACAATAGGGATGAAGACTTTCTGCCCACCCTTCCTCCTGTGTAGGACTTCCCCTGAGGAAGGAGGGCTGTAAGAACAAGTTCAGACATGCCTGAAGAATGCGGACTGAAAAAGATGTGCAGGGACTAGAGGATGGAGCTGTGCCCGGAGAGTATTGTAGAGAAAAAGTGGAAACCTAGTGAAGTGCAGATACCTGCTCTGACATGAGTGATGGTGGTTTTTTTTTCTTCTGCTTTTCTTTCCCCATCCTAAATAGATCTAGTGGTGATTTGTATTCACTGCTTTACTTGCCCATTCTTTGCAAGGTGCAGGATTCTTGCTGTTTGTATTCTGTTAGCTTCACCAAACAGAATTTTAGAAGGATTATGGCAAAACATAAAACTTAGTAATTGTTGGCATTCCTAATGCAAGCTGTAATGGAAACTTTGGATGAAAGATGAGAGAAAAGATAAATATGCTATAAATTCTGTGTGCTTGTAATTTTTTTCCTGTAAAATTTATAGTATTCCATGTAGTATTTGGACTTAGGCTGTACTTACCAGAGAATGTAATGTTATGCCTCTTGTGAAACATAGTCCCTGTGTAAACATAAAAGCACTGTATATATTTCCTTGTATTTAAAAAAAGAAATCCTTCATCTTTCCTCTAACTATACATACTTCACACTATTTCAGACAATAACACTGGATAAATAAAATCCATATGTGATCAAAACAAGAACTTGGAAATCAAGCCTGCCAATAACATTTTTATTTCTTGCTGGTTTTAGTTGTATCTCACAATAACACATGTTAGACATCACTGCATTTAAAAAAAAAAAGTTAAGAACACATTTTGCCCTCAGTTATGATTAGGATTTAACGGTAATTTTGGAGGAACATGTAGTATTGGCATTTGATTGAGAATGAGATTCATCACTTATTCAGGAGGGTGGGTGTGGGATTGAGCAGTGCTGAAGCTGGAGCATTAAAATGGACTGAGATGGATGCTGTGCTTCTACAGCAAGTACTTGCTGGCAGTGGGGGCTCCCAGTGGTGGGGGCTCTATTTTTATGGTTGCTTTTATGATAGTTTCATGCTTCTTAAATGTTTTGCTGCCTGCTTACTACTTTGTTAGAGTATATGTACCAGACTGATGCTGGCTGGTAGGATTCTGGCAAGTTGTGGTACTTTTAGTCAAATTTTAAAAGTATCAAGAGAAGATGACTGGAGCAGACCCTTAAGAAACAAAGTCTCTGGAGGCTGATGAAGTGTTCTTTTGGTGTCTTATGCAATTCTTATCTTGATTTAACTGTAACTCATTATTGCAGTGTCCCTGGTGCTTCACAGTCTTTGTTTTTTTCAGCTCTCCTCTCAGAAGGAATTTGCTGTTATTTTCATTTTAAAGATAGGGAGCTAACATTGTGAGGAATTTGGGGTGTGCCTACCTTACACAGTGCAGGTCCAACTCACCTGAAGTAAGTTATCTATGCAGTAGAAACATCATTAGCATTATTGTCTTGTATATTTTCATCCCCTAATGCAGTTATAGTGCTTATAAACTCCTGAAATGTCTGTTTGGGCTACTTCAAGTGTCCATTTATGACTCTGCGTTATGGAGCATATGGTAAAAGTGATTTGCCTCTGGTCATACAGTGGGCAGCATTCAAATCAGGATTAAGACGTGATTAATATAGAAGTCTGTACTCCTGCTATAGTCACTGGAGCCTAGAGAGTGACTTGGCAGATCTTGTGCTCGGTGTCTGTTTCAGTGTGATTCGATTCACGCTCTGGGCTCTACTGAGTACTGAGTAGGTCTCAGAGTACCCTGAGTGTTCAAGCAGGTCAGCCTCCATCCAGGTCTGTCCCGTGATGTCTGCAGCAGAGGAAGAAAACTTGCAGGCCCTGGTTCAATGTTGCAGTTATAGGATCCCTCTTTCTCCGTTGGTCACCTGAGAACTGCTGGGGTGCAGGAAGTCATAACAACAAATGAGGGGCGTGCTCGTTTAAACATTATGTGTATGCTTGCTTAAGAAAATAGAGTACGGCTGCATTTAGGGCTGTTGGAATACTACTAGTCTATAGGCATCTGATGTACAAAAGAGTTGTTGAAGGTGATCAGTGTGATCTGTATGTGGGAGAGCTGTAATTGTATCTCGTGCTAATCAGCATCTGATGAAAAATTTGGTGTACTTTAACACAGAGTTCTTAAAATATTGCATCTGAGAGTAATAACGGATGCAAGTGTGACAATAACTGACATCTTCTGTCCCTTCTACTTTGTCTTGCTCCAGTGCAGTGTCTTTAATTGCTGGGCTACCTTATAAAGTTATGTAGAAAGGTGAGCAGCACCACATTTTGCTGCATGAAAAGGGAGACTCTAACAACTGTAACTGAATTAGGAGTAGCTGGTACTTCTTAGATCTTTGTGTTGTGGTATAATTAGAAACATTGGAGCACTTGCAACAGTGCCTTGCACTGGAGCAAGACAAAGTAGAAGGGACAGATGATGTCTGTTATTGTCACACTTGCATCCGTTATTACTCTCAGATGCAATATTTTAAGAATTCTGTGTTAAAATATACTATATTTTTCATGTGCGGTATAATTAGAAATACTTGGAACTCTTGGTGCTACTTCGGATTCTTTTTACAGCAGAAACCCTCCTATCTTACGGTGCTAGCCATGATGGGAAACTGGTTGGAAAATGATGTTTTCCATTGATGTTGCTAGAACCAAACCTTTAGTGAAGTAGCTAGTCTTGAATATTTTGGGAAGCTGTTTAATATTTTGTCATTTTAGACCACATCACAGTGCCTATGTTCCAAGCTAGTGAGCATCTTTGGCATATAAAATTTTCTCTTGAAACAGGGCAGTTGACAATTGGACACCGAGATGTGTTGCTAGTGGTACTATGGCAACTGTATGTCAGTTTCTACTGTAGTAAGATTAGTCCTGGCTTCTCAGGGCAGTATATCTGGAGAGGAATTCCAGCTCCCAGTAGAGTCAGTCCCATGCTAGGCATGTCTGAAGACTTTTGTTGAGCTGTTATTCACAGAACTATCCGTTTTCCAGATTGTCAGCTTGTATGTACACTTACAGTTTTGCTCAAATTACATGGGTGCTTTGCTGCAGAACACTGAAATGACGGTGTGGTTTCTAACACATGTGTAATTGAGCATAGTGCATGTAATTTTATTGTCCAGTATCATCCTCAATTTTCCAAGGGTTAAGAGTGTGTTGAAATGATATTTGGAAACTTAGTTATTTCTTGTGGCTTTACTGAAATATATTTTGCTCTTTAACATTCCTCCCTGTCATTGGGTGTTCCTAAAAATCTGTTACCTTTTGAAAACTAGTTTTCTATTAAGATTTAAACTATTTTCATTTTGCCTGCAGCATGCCCCTAGCAGCTTTGTTAGCCATATATGTGAGGGTCCTCCCTAGAGATGCTTCTGGCACCTCAGAATAATGCACTATCTGGAAGCTGTACCAATAAAGTTGTATTCTTTAACAGATCTTTCCAAACAAAACCCAATTTAGCTGAAATGCTGTGAGAAAGAGGCAAGTAGCCATCAATCAAATTGACTGACTTCCCTACAAATACGTGATGGTGCTTTGCTGTGCATTAAAAGTATGAGGAAGACCTGATACTTTTAAGAGCTTCAGCAGAGTGTCAGAAATATCTTGTCAACACTGTACTAAAAGGGTGTAATATCTGCTCACACTCTTGCTTCTTCATAATCACAACAAATACTGTATGAGGATGTCAGACGGAGTGGCTGAGATAGATACAGGGCTCTTTCCTGCCCTCCTCTGGTCCACTTTACATCTGGGAAGGAGGTAGGGCTCCTGGTCAGGTTGGTGGTATTTTGGACTTGTATGTGATTCAGAGTCCTCAATCAGCTTTGCCACTGTTGATCTTAGATGCCTTTGGCTTTCTTACAGTTGGGGTGTTGCACCTGAACTCTGAGGTCTCTTCTATTTTAGGAAGTAGCGTCATCACTACACACCTAACTAGGGCTGTAAGACGATGTGGAATAATGAAAATGTGTCAGGCAGCTAATTGTTTGAGGCAATTGCTTTAGATGTTTAAAGCAATTATAAAAATATGGGGAAGCTGAGAGATTTGGTGGACTTGCTCTGTTGATAAATATTGGTTTTTGACATAGTCTGTTCAAAGGAATCTGAGATGCTTCAGTGATATGCCTATTATATTGGGTGCCTCAAGGCAGGTCTCTCCTGTCACTGGTGCAATGTTATCAGCGTGTTTTGCTACTGCAAAGCTTTGGTGTGGGGTGGTTTTTTGTGGCTTTTTTTTTGTCTGGCTAGGTGTGCTAACTGTATCAGTCTTTCCTTCCTCCCTGTCTGCTGCCACCTTTATTGCTTCAAACGTATGCTGGCTGCTTTGGCTCTCAGATCTTTTTGGCCTAGCTTTGCCTTGCACATCTTTACTCACCTGTTGTTGGGAACCCAATGGCTCCTTTACCTGGACACCTTTAAGCTTTCTGATCCTTTTAGCATTGCTGTGAAGCTCTCCTCAAAGCTGTCAGCTGTGATAGCATTAGCCTTTCCAGCCCTTTGCAGGTGAGAGCTGATAGCTAGTGCAGTGAAATCATTGCCTGTCCAACAGGGTGGAGTTTCATTCCTTGTCTTATGTTCCTTTCTCTGTTTCATGCTCCCTTTAGACAGGGTTTGGGATTTTTATTCTTTGGTCTTGAGGCTCTGTGTGTGTCCTGGCTCATGGAAGGGACTCAATGTGTTATACAGAATAATGCAAACAATAACTTTTAGGAAGCTAGAATTCCTGATGTAAATGTTATGGGGATTTTTAAAATGAAGTAATGTGTGCAACCAAGTAATGACAGCATCTGCTAGGAGAATCCAGTAGTGACTCCTGGGGATCTGTCCGTGATGTTAAGAGGTATGCACCATCAGCATTTTTCTGTTAATGTCATTCAGCTTCCTATGACATATTAATGTGATTAGCAGGTGTCGACAACTGGTGATTCTCGTGTGCCTGTACTTATGCCTCCCTGGTGATGGTGAGATTGGAAGGTGCTAGTCATAAATGTTTCATAACAGTGTAGGAGGTTGTCATCTAAAAGGCTGGCTATCTGGCAACCACATCAGCTGTTGCCTTAAAGCAAACTGCTCCCTGACTAGCTCATGGGTGTAACAGCAATCACAGTGTTCGCAAGGGTGCACACACAAAGGAGAGGCAGATGTGAGTAATGGACCTTGCTGCAATCAGCCAAAACAGTTCCACATGGTGGTGTGAGAAGACAGCCAAACCAAATTAAAGGGATCACCCTATTTCTTCTTGGGATCCAAGAGGCAGGCAGTTTTGCAATGTTCCCTCTTGTTTCCACTGTGGGAACAGGCATCAGAGTGTTAATTACCAGAGTTCAAGAAAAGGAGCTCTTGTGACTAATGAACTACTCCTTCAACCACAAAAACCTTGAAACTTTTAAAAGGCAAGCTCTTAATTGCATGTTTGAGATGAAGGCCCTAGGGTGGGGGGTTGTTGTGCCATATTAACCACATAAAGTTATCAGGCACACAGGCTTCGTGAGCTAGAGACACAAACAAGTAATGTAGAGTGTTCTGTTACTGCTTTGAGAAAATGAAATGACTTTGTGCTTGATCTGTTGGAGGATAGTATTTATTTTTAGTGCCAGCAAAGGTGTGGGTTTTTTTACACTTGATAAGAAGTATAAAAATTAATCTACTGCAAAGATGTTGACCTATTTTCCCCATGGGAGGGGCCTAACCTATTAAAGTTGACAAGCTGTGGAGGCAGCCACCTTAGGAAGTATGCTTCAAAGGGGACAGTGCTTTTGTGTTGCTTGTAGTCAGTATGTAATTACTGTGATTAATACTAATATTGCATGTGATTGAATTCTGTGCTCATACTTGCTTCCGTTTTATTCTTTTGGAAGAGTATTTATCCATGCTGTTGTGAAGAAGCTTTTAGCAACAGTAAACCAGATGGGCAGGGGCTTGGTGGTGGGGTATATGGGCTGATGGCAGTCCAGCTCTGGATAAAGTGGCCAGAAGTTTTTATTTTTGTCTCCAAGTGGAACAGGTTGGTTGTTTTTTTTTAAGCTGGATTGTTGCTTTGCCAGGGAGTCTGGCTATGCAGTCATCTCTAAAGGTGTATTTTGCTGAACGTTTCAGTATGGAGATGGAGAGTGTGGCTGGGTGGTGGTCTGACCTGTCCTCTCTGTCCCAAAGCTCCCCAGGCCTGGCCAGTTCCCCCTCTAGGAAGAGGGTGTGAGCTGCTGCTGTCAGCTCTCCTCTGGAGGTAAATGCATGTTTTTACTTTCTCTGGCTCTCGTTCCAGTATCTTTCAGCAGGATTAGTGCGTGTGTGTGAGAGGGGGAACCAGCAGTTGGCATATAGTGTCTGCGGACCAGAAGATTGATGACAGTTTTATACCTATTAGAATTGAAAACACTGGGAGTAAAAGAAATACCTGTCTTATTTCACGTGAGCAGGATGGGATGTCTAGAGAGAGTAACTTACGGTTAAGAAGGCCTCTATGTTAACGCATTTATTATATGTCCATGATGCTCTTTGGTGGATTGCTAGCTTTTGAGATACTGCTACTTCTGTTAATTTGAAATAAACACTAAGTAGGAAAATAATGCAAAAAAATTTGTGTGCTTACTGTAGCTGAAGCAGTGTGACTGTTTAAAGGTCAGTTAAATGATCTCTGGGTGAATTTCTCAAATGAAAATTTTCAGTAGTAATTTCTCCTCATCTTTCCCTCTTGTGGCTGTATTTCCCTTTATTCCTGGTATTTTCCAGTTATGTGATCTTCTTTCCCAGGTGGTATTTTGTCACATTGGTCTTGGATAGGAGCAGCCTCACTGTCTCCTGGCTGTTTTATAACAGTTTTCAGAGGATTTTGGACTTTTTTCCTCAGTAAAGAAGGTGCTTATAGAAGTAACAAAGAGCAGCGAATGTTTTCATGAATTGTATTAGTCCTTGGGTGGGGAGCCCTCGTTCTTTTCCGGCTAATGGTAAGCAGAAGACTTGGGCCAGGTAGCCTCTGTGGTGACGGTTTGGAAATGAGTTGGTACTTCACAGCTTTCTGCTAACAGGTCTCCATTACTTGTGCAGAGGGCACCGCTGGAGTTGGTGGGTGTTTTGGTAGCTTTGGTGGAGAGCACGTGGGGGTGGTGCCATCCTCTCAGTAGCAGCCTTGGTTTGGGGATGTGAAGCCAAGTCCACATAAAGAGTGAGTATCTGTGAGACACACTGTTTCTTTGTTGCTGTTTCAGTAACTTCTAAAAATCACTATTGCCTTTAATTTAGAAGAGAAACCCTCCTTTCCTTTCCCCTCCCCACCCCTTACCTTCCCCAACTGTTCCCCGCTGTCTGTAAGACCTAATGATTAACTTGGGTGTAAATAAGGTCACTACACTGCCTGTAAGTGAAGAACAAAGATGAACAGTAATCAAACAGGCTTCCATAAATCACTGTCTTCAAAGTCTATTGCCACATAGTTAACAAATAGGAGTACTCTCAGGGGTGGAAGAGGGTCAACCTGGTTGCATGTTCTCCTCTTACGAAGTAGCACACCGAAGTATTACTTCTGAATTTATGTTTCCAAATACATCCTTGGGCACAGTGAGCAATTCCTCATGATTTGGAAGTTTGAAAATTCGATCACTAGCTGGAGATTGCTACACAGTACTAACCATGCGGCAGATCAACTTGCAGAAGTCCAAGCTGGGGAAGTGAGCTCTAGCTTGAAGATGGTACTTGATCCCTTTAGGTAGCTTGGAAATAAGGCTCTGTCATACTCAAGATAAAGTATGCGTCCAGGAGAGAGGCTGCTCAGGCAGATTTAATTGGTCAGAACAAAGAACTGTATTTGAATAAAAGTTATGATATTTCTGGATCGAATGTAGAATCTTTTTATTAGTGGGCAAACTGCTGCTTCTAAGTTTCCATGACTTTTGGTTTCACACAGTCAGATGTACGAAGGGCATTCTGCCTATCAGATAGCCCTTTTACAAAAATGATACAACTTTTAAAAATGGGAAGGGGGTGTGTGTGTAAATTTCAATTTTTTTTTTTACGGCATTTTGTAACCTTTTACATGTTTTGAATTAATGGGTCCAAGTCCATTCTGTGATTAAGGTAATTATAAACTCCTTTGACAGATCAGGAGAAGAGAGCATATAATATCTCAGCTTAGCTCTGGAAAGCTACGTTGAAGAGAAGTATGTTAGAATAAAGTGGCTAGGCTTCTTCCAAATCTGTGTTTCAAGGACCAGCGAAGCTTTGAGGATTTTACAGTGCTCATGAAATACAGCTTGGTTGTTCTTTCTACCCTATTCTTCAAGTATAATGTTAGTTACAGAGCTACGTAATGCACTCAGTTTCACATGAAAACTTGCATTTACTACTTCTCGTTATTTCTACTCTTCATACTGATTTGCAAAAAACCACTGAAGTTTGTCATAGCTGGTAGTGTCCAACAAGCATCCAACAGGATGCTTGATTTTTTTTTTTTAAAAGAAATCTTAATGCTACTTGAAAGGTACATAGAGGACCAGTAAGTAGAAGACAAATTAAAAAAAAAATGTCTAGGTAACCCTAGAAATAGAAATTGGGGAGGGGAGCATATTGGATTTAAAAAATAGGTGCAAAATTGATTGCACTCACTGTTTAGGACAGTATTTGCATCTGCTTTTTCTAACCTGTTTTTTCACCTGTTTCAGAGACTTCTGGATTGAATTCATTCTTTGTGATTAACTACTGTATTAAGTGCAGTCATCCCTTTCCTGCTCTTGCAGTTTCTTTTGCCTCTCTCCATAACTCTGGCTAGGACATTACAGTGAAGGGTTTTGTCTGTATGATTTTCTTGTTAACAGGTATCTCTTGTTAGTGTCCAACTCAATAGCCATATCCTTCTGATAATGTACTTGGGGTAGCTAAGGCAGGGTCTACATCCAGGAAACTGCAATATGCTCTGAATTGTCAACATAAGTGTACAGGAAGTATCTGGGGTTTGTTTGTTTACTTATAAAAAGAGCAACCAAGATGGGTGAGAAAAAGCAACTGGATTTGCTGTGTGAAGCAGGAACACGAACCTGTCATAGCGATGCAGATGTTAATAGGTGATATTTTGATCTCTGCTCTTAATACAGCAGCAGAACTGTAGGTTATTTTTGGTTCTTGAAGTAATGTTACAGGTTCAGGATCAGGGCCTTGCTGTACAAGACTGCATGCGATCTCCCACATACAAACACGTACACACGTAGTGTGCTCCCCAAGGACTAAATTGTGTCAGACATTAAGAATGCAAATCATTTATGGGATTTTCATCCCTTCATGCATCTGTTTTGCAAATATAGAGCTCAAAGCCTTAAGGGAAGATTGTCCACTTAATCATCTTAGAGTAGGACTGTTAAATGATTAGTTTATTACTTTCACAAATGTTAACTATTTAGCCTTATTTAAAATCCAATTTAGAGAATCCTTCCCCTTGGTTACTGTACGGCTATAGACGTGGCTGATGTGAAGTTTGATATAACTGAAATGGGGAGTGGTTGTGTTTGGGATGAGGGAGAAATAAGGTCCACAAGGTGGATCAGCCACTGGGTTAACAGAAACTTTCTCCATGAGTGGCTTGTCAGTTTTTGCTTCTTGTAAGGGTTGCCTTTCTCTACCAGTTCCTGTCCTCACGGCTGTTGAATTTGTGCTTAACCAAGATGAGCATGGGAATGCTGATTTTTTTTTGAGTTGATTATTGATTAATTTGTTCTGTATGAAAGCCAAACCTAATGAAAAAAGTTAACATATAAAGAAAAAGATTTTTTTTCTAAAACAAGCTTTGAAAGTAACATCGTTCTCTTTCAAAAAAAAAAAGCTGATAGCGTCACAGAAAAAACTCAGTATGAGGAAAAATTGACTGTGCGTAACAAATCAGTGATGCCATGTAGACAAAGAGAATTGTTAAATGCATGAGAATAATGAACTGAAGCATTATTTTGAAGTGTCAGTAGGCAAAAGATAATATAGGTGGAAATGCAGGTGGCTGTATTTTATTGAGGTGAACTCTGTGAAGCAGAAACATTTCCTCATTCAGACAGCTTTGAATTTTTGACATGTTAAAGTTTTATCTTGTGATGATGATGATGTAAACTGTGTGTTACTGTGAATGCATTAACATTACAATGGAAATTACAAGAGGTTAAGGGGAGTGGCTCATTAAATTGTCCAGGAGTGCTCCCATGTCTGGTGCTGTTGTGAAAATTTGTAAAACGTGGATGTGAATTATTTTATAGCACTAACGAAGTTTAGTGAGCAAGAAAAGTACAGTGATAGGGAGCTGCTTCTTGGTAAGTTTAAGTTAGTATGGCTGCTTCTTGGAAAACTGGAGCAAGGAGATGTGAGGGATGGGGGAACCTGCCAAAGGACATAACCCTCAGTAAGAAATGAAATGTTGCTTCACTTTAAAGCAATATCATACAAAATGACTGGTGGTAGTAACATCTGGGTCCCAGAAGACCAGCCTGACCAGTAACCTGGAACGCTGGTGTGACCCAGCGTAGCCAGTTTTGAACACTTCAGCAGTAAATGCACTTGCTGTGTCTTGAATATTTTTTTTTAATCTGGGGATATGGCGAGAGCAGTGTCATGCAGGAGGGACTCTACTGTTGTTATGTCAAATACTGACAGTGCAGAGACTTTCTCCATCTGTGTCCCACCTTCTTCACCTTCTCCCTCTTCCCCTTCCCCACAAATACCTAGAGGGGCAAATAGATTTGTCCGCTATACCTTCTAGCTGTACAACCCTCCATCCCACACCACACCGTATTAATCACTGTCCTCTGTTTTGTGGCACTCTCTACCTCTTTTCCAACATCCCATCAGTCATTAAAGTGCCTTCTTATTAATTAAGTCCATGGTGCTACATACAATCTCTCTGGTTCCTCCTGTATGTCACCTATACAATACATCTCCCAAAGCCTCCGCCTTGCATGGTGTCACTTACTGCTGGGCTGTGCACTAGTGTCTCAGATGGTGTATGTTGGTCCACAACACAGAGCTTGTCCAGCCTGCTGTTTGCAGCATTTCTCTAGTGCACTGGTGTGCCTCCCGGAGGATGCTCGGACACAGCCAGAGACCCTCACCACCTCTAGTTTGACTCTGACCACTTTTGCTATGGATAGGACCTGGAATGTTTTCTGGCAAGGGGGTGGTAGTATGGTGCAGGTGAGAAAGAGGAGGATCAGGGATGTTAGAGAAAGGAGTGGGATGGATGATGGGAAGAACAAGACTAGAGAGGTGGTCTTCAGCCATGCAACATGACCTACAGTGTCCTAATTCCATAATTTTCACAGCTTCCAGAGTTTTTGCCTCTGGGGACTTCAATGATTCCATATTCCTGCTATGGTTTAAGCTACAATATCTAGTTCACTAGAACAATAAAATGAAATTAAATTGTTTCAATTAAAAAAAAAATCTAGTTCCTGTAATCTTGTGGATGTCTC
Organism: Phalacrocorax carbo; assembly: GCF_963921805.1. Lineage (NCBI taxonomy): Eukaryota > Metazoa > Chordata > Aves > Suliformes > Phalacrocoracidae > Phalacrocorax > Phalacrocorax carbo. Next base: position 59,954,267 of record NC_087515.1, on the reverse strand, counting down.
CACAGCTAGCATTGAGGCTGTTTTGGGTTCAGTGATAATATACTTCCATAAGTGAAATGGTAAAGTGTTTTAAAGGTTTGTTTTGAGTTATTGTTCTCCTGTAAAAAGTGTGTGTTACAATAGTTGTATAAAAAAGAAATAGCCCAACAAATTTAGCGTGGTTGTGTGAGTTGGAAAAATCTGGGAAATGTATTTCTCTGTGGTTGCACTGATTTAGTGAAAACATCTGTATCTGTTAGTAGCAGAAATAAGATTTTTGGTTTTTTTTCAGGCTTCTCTTTGGGGCTGTTAATGGGTGTGAGGAAATTGCCTCTCTGTAATGAGGGTCTGCAGCCAGTCCAGTGAGGAGCAGCATGGTGGGGGTCTCACAAGGTGTCTGGCAGATGAGCTCTACTGGGCATAGTTGTACCACTTTCTGCTGCTTATCCTCCACCCACCTGTAACTTTCTGCCCTCCTCCTCTGCAGTAGCTCCATAGCAAAGCTGGTGGACCAGTTGTGTCCTCCTACATCTCTTCCTAGTTAAGAGCCCATTGCACTAGCTGAAGCTGCTGCTGACGTTGAGCTTATAAAGGTCCTATTGCAATGGTTGAGGCACAGGCATCCATGAAGCTTGCCTTCTCCTGTCAAGATGTTGATGTTAAGTGGCTGGGACAAATCAGTCTCGGGTGGTGTGGGGGAGCTTTACCTCATTTTTGGATAAAAGTGAGTTGGCAGGAACCAACTATGCACCTTTGTGCCATCTGGGATCCAATGAAGTAAATGTTCTGAGGTCATGTTGTCCTCCTGCCTGTGGCCTCCTTACTGAGAGTCAGGGTGTTGGACCAGCCTGAAGATGAAATGGCAATTGGTCTCCTACCTCAGTTCTTGTTGCCACCTAGCTGCAGAAGAGACAAATGCTGTGGTATGCCCATGGGTGGTTCACTTCTGAGTTAGCCGCCTCATATACTTTGTACAGGAAAGGGCATGTGGTGAAGTGGATTGGTTCCCTGCAAAGCCTAACACTGTATGGAGGGAGGGACAAAGGTCTTGTTTGCAGGTTCTTCTCAGCTGCAGCTTTCAGTGGCCAGATACCACTCTGCTTTCATTCCTGCCAAAACCCTACTGTGCCTAGGCAAAGCTGTAATTTGTGTCAATGGAATGAACAACTGATTTTTCAGTGAGAGAGAAAAACAGACCTACCTTGACCCCAGAAGTTGCAAATTCCTGTTTGAGTATAATTTAAAACATATTGGCCAGCATGTTTTAAAGTGTACTTAGTATGAAGGAAAAGCCCTATTGGGGTGAGAAAAATGAATGCTGGAATAATTTGGTTTTCTCCACTTTTTACTTCTGAATTTACCACTTGCTTTTGTTCCCTGCTGGAGAAAGACTTAGTGGTTCTTTGAGCCCATATGCATTGGGGAAAAAACTTCAGAGCATCCAAGATGAGTGAGATTTTCAAGCCCAGGGCGGAACAGTGTCCCCACATTTAAACTTTGGCAAATGTTTCATTGTTAGAGTTCTGACACAGTATGTGAGGACAATGCTTTGTCACTAATAGCCTGAAGGACACATGTATTTATCCTGATGTATGTGGAACAGTTCCACACTCATTGCTTGAGTGGAATTAATGAAGCCACTCCACGCTGGGGTAATAAAGTAACGAACTTCTGTTGGTGCCTTGTTTAAGCAACACCTTTGATTAATCATGGATGTCAGTTGCAGTTGTCAAAAAAGGAGAATTTTCTAGGGTGTAGGAAGGAGCTGGCAGTATTTTTAGACCTTTTAAATCCTGTTGCATCTATCTCTTATCACAGCCATTTAGTTGTCTTTCTTGCCTCCCGTAATACATACATGTGACTTTAAAGTCATGTTGAGTGATTATTTTTACCATGCTAAAAGCTCTGTATTTGCTAACACTGTCAGTCATGTCTTTACCAGCAAAATGGTTTTCTTAGGTTGTGACAAACACTAGGGTATGTTCACTGGACATGTGATGGCTGTCAAAAGAGTTTGAATGGATTAGTTCAAGAACAATTTTTTTTATTAACAATTAACTGTGAAGTTTTCTGCTGTTGCAGTAGTCTACTACAGTATGCAGTGCTGAGCTCTGTGGGTTTTAACATAATTTTTCTGGGGGGGGGTGTAAATTGATTGCTAGATATAATGGTAAAAACATAGGGTGAAAAAGAATAATGAGATCTGGGTCATACTTGCTGGCAGTGCTTCTGTGTCAGTGGAGAGGCGTTCTAAATCCATTTAATTATAGCTATTTTAAATGCAACCAACAGAAAAATAGGCACACCTTTGCATGTATTAGCATATTGGGCAAAGAGGTGTTTTCTTGTTTCAGTTTGGAGTTTATAGTAGTTCTTAGGTGCTACTTGAGCACCTAATGTTGATTAAATACAAGTGCCTCGTTACAGCTACGATATACTGCTGTTCTATTTGGTTTGTGATGCCTTGCTCATGCTGCAGTACACCCAGGGGATGAAGGTGAGTTGTGTTTTGCCACAAGTAGGATATCGCTTTTACTGTGAAGTTGGAGAGGATGTTGTCAGCAGTGTCCCTGAAGACATCTTGTGATATTGGCTAGGAAGCTATTTGGGCCAGTCTGCCAAGGGCAGGTGTGTTCTCTATTTTAATGTTTTGCATGCATTTGCTGATTGTTGGCTTTCATCGCACGTTCTGTTGAAACTTAGAGTGCCAGGTCTTCCTGCAGAGAACATATGGATATTCTCTGCTTCAATCTCATTTATTTCGTTTGCCAAACAAAATCTGTTAAAGTACAGAAAGACTGCTTTTGCCAAGCGTAGCTGATTAGTGAGTGATGTAGCTAATTCTTAAAAAAGAGAAAACCAAAGCATGAGTGTTGTATTGTGTGAAGCTACTTCATTATGTGGAACTTAATCCTTGATGCAGACAGAGAATGTATACCAAAGTCAGCAGGAAAAAACTATGTGCATCAGTTTTCTTTTCATCCTTCATCTTTCTCTGGTCAGCAGTCCTGTTCTGGTGGTGGCTGGGTTTAGCAAAGAGTTACCGCTGCAGTGCTATCAGCAACATATCATGCTGCTGGGTGTTTGAGGTCATGAATATGAGCCCTTGTTTGTGGTTCCTATTATTCCTTCTTTGGGAATTTTCCCAAGATGAGTATTTGGGGTGGCAACATGGAGTCTGGCTGCCTGGGGCTGATGGTAAGTCCTGAATGAGGGTGTCTCTCATCTCTTCCCTCTTCCTTCCAGGTGAGTCAAAATTTCCACCCTAGAAGCCAAACAATACTTAATGGCCTAATATTCAGAGGTGGGGTCAATTGTCTTCTCTCAGGGAAGTGGGTGACATTAGTGACCACGACGGCAGCAAAGCCCTGCTAGGTTATGGCCTAGTAGGTGCAGCAGGGACCCACAGCTGTACACAGATGTCCAGTCCAGCTCTGCTGGTGAGAAACTGGACTGCATGTGTATTCTGACCCACCTGCCCTCACATCAGTGGGAATATAATACCATAGATTTATTTTTTTGTTTGTTTCCTATTATACTCTACTCTTTCATGCATAGAGGGAATGCCCTGTCAGATTGAAAAGGCTTTATTTTTTGTCTCTCTGTGGTTGTAGCATAGTGATCTATTTTTCAGTGTAGTAAAGTATGATTACCCTATGTATTCATGCTTGTATCCGTTTTATAAAGAGAGATTTTTCTGGTTAAACGTGTACATCATTGTGCTGTGTGGTGTTTTTTTTTTTTAAAAAAACATGGCATGCCAGCACAACTCAATTTTCAACCTCTATAGCATTATATTTTAATTTTGCCTTTAATTTGAAGATTTAAAGCTATGTCATAATAAGAAACCCCCTATGAAAAAATAGTGGAAATAGGTTTTTCTTTCCCCACCTCAATTTTTTTCGTGAGTTTCCTGAAAAAGAGCTATTGCAAAGAAAGAAAACTCAACTTCGGTTTTAGCTGAATGGCTTTTGGAATTAAATACCATTAACTTCATTTATTATAGAATTGCTTTTATCTCAGTTTATTGTATGATACTATTCACTCATGTCAAATATATTTTTGCAGTCCTGATGCAAGTTCAGTTGTTGTCAACTGAAGGTACAATTTCTAAATTAATTCACTCTTGCAATTTCCCACTCACTGTTAATATCTCAAGCTGGATTACAACCCACAAGAGCAGCTGTGTGATCTATTTCCTACTGTTACTAGGGTCTATTTTTGCTGTGTGGCTTTTAAATTTTTTCTTTTTACCAGTCTGTAAAAGCTTTGTTTATATCTTTGGCTTAAATTTGATATCACGATTCAGTATTAGTGTTTAGCCATTTCTTCCATTCCCCCCCATCCCCCGCCTTCTATTTCTCTATATAGGAGTGTTTTATTTTTGGGAAAATCTTGTCACTATTACAGTAAATACTAACACCAATAGTAGCATTCACTAGCGAAGAGATAACAATTTTCTTAAGTCTTAGGATAAAAGTAGTGAAAAGGAAGTACCATCTACATTTTCGTGCTGTGAATGGCACAGCTGTGGAAGTCCTGTGTCCTGTGCCATCTAGCTCAGTGCCCCATCCTGAATGTTTGCCAAAAAGGGATCTGTTAAGGATTGCAGGAAAGGTGACATATTATGTGTTTCCTTCTGGAGACTTTCCCAAGCCTTCAATCATTTCTGTTCGAGTCTTTCAGAGTCAGACATGACTACTGTGGCATTTTCTTTCATGAACCTGTTCACCTTCCCTTGAACCCATATGGATGTTGAACATTCACTGCATACTGCTGTGTCAAGAATCACTGTTACTGCTTGTTGGGACCTGTTACATGCTAACTTCATTGGCTCTCCCTAATTCCTGTATTGGAAGAGACAATGTATAATCAATGCTCTGCTTTTCCACGCCACTTCTGGCTTTATAGGCCTTTATCATGTCCTCTTCCTCCCTACAATCTGTTCTTCTGTAAAGACTCCACTCTTCTATATTCCATGTCTGCTTAGTTTTCTGAAAATATTCTGTGGGGGAAATCTGAGTGGGTTTTTCTGGCTTTTGTAGAGAGAGGTCTTGCTTTGCAAACCTGCTGGAGTTTTTGGAAGGGTCCAGCAAGTGTGTGGACATAAGGTATTTTGACTCTTCCTTGACATACTTCATGGTTTACCCTGTGAAGTGTTGAAGCTATAGTTGTCACCAAATTTACAGTCTGGAGCATGATAATAGTTACTGCTGGAATGGTCTCAATCAATGGCTTTGTAAGGAGGACTGGTAAAAAGTATAGCACAGTGGAAGACCTGTCAATCTGAGATGGCATCTATATGGAGTGACTAGAGGTTAAACACGGTCTCCATAGCCCATCTGGTCAGAATGGCTTACAACCCAAATTTAGCCACAAGTTATTACAAGGCAGAGTTTTCAGTTTTGCATTCAAAAGAAGCTAAGGGATTTGTGGGTGGATTTGAAGGGAATGAATGGATTTATTCTGAGGTAGAGTGAACGCATGTGTGTGTAGTCTGTTTTTCCAGGCTAAATATGTTAGTTGGAAATACTGAAAATAGAGGCATGTTGCAAAAGGCTTTCTGTGCAACTGTCAGTCAGAGGGGACAGTGAAGCACTCATCAAATTTGAAGGCTTTGCCTTTTCCCTCTGTCCTGCTGTGACATTCATGAGAGCTGCCCTCTGCATCTCTGCTGGCAGGCAGAGGCCAGAAATTTGTCTGGTTCCATCCCTGTATGAAAGGGGAGGGAGGAATAGACAAAAACTTCTGTACCATTCTGGCTGTTCTAGGTGATGCCTGTCCTCAGCAAAGCTAGACCTAATGCCTGGTGAGGCAACAGGCTGTCCCTGCTTGGTTAGGATGCAGATGATTAAACAGAAATGTGGAAGGGTTGCTTATAATTGACTACGTGACGTTTATGCAGGAGACACTTTGTGATGCTGATAATAAGCAGCTCTTGCTCTTCAGTTCTGTGGTTTTGTGGCTTTTTGTGGTGTTTTTGTGTTGTTTTTTTTTTTTGAGGTGATTGATACTTCAGATGATGGCAGTGTTATGAGTGATTGCGAAACTACTTGGATATAAAATATTGGACAATGAAGCTTTTTTTACCTTTGTACACCAGACAATAATTCAAACATCTCTTGAGGGCTTTTATTTTCCCTTGGCAAACTAAGGCCTTGAGCTGTTTTCTGGCCCCTATAAGTGGCTCACACCAATTGATAACTTCTGTTTTGAAAACTTATGGATAGATAATGGTAAAACAATCATGATAGCTAAAAAACAATCATACATATGGGTCCTACAAAGTCAGTTCTTACCTAGGCTCAAATTATTACTGAATTAAGTCTCCACTGACTGCTCTAGGTGTATTTTTTTACCATCCTTTTAAAGGACCTTGAATTCCTTTGTTAAAGGCATGCCTGGCTCTGTCTGTAATATTGCAGGAGGAGAATGGCAACTGTGGTGGTACAGTTGAACAACCTTCCCACACTTTCACAGAATCACAGAATGGCAGGTGTTGGAAGGGACATCTGGAGATCATCTTGTCCAACCCCCCCCACCGCTTGAGCAGGCACACCCAGAGCAGGGGGTACAGGAACGTGTCCAGGTGGGTTTTGAATGTCTCCAGGGAAGGAGACTCCACAACCTCTCTGGGCAGCCTGTGCCACTGCTCTGTCACCCTCACAGGAAAGTTATTCTCATATTTAAGTGGAATTTCCTGTGATCCAACTTGTGCCCATTGCCCCTTGTCCTGTCATTGGGCACCACTGAAAAGAGTCTGGCCCCATCCTCTTGACACCCTTCAGATATTTATAAGTATTGATAAGATCCCCCCATAGTCTTCTCTTCTCCAGGCTGAACAAACCCAGGTCTTTCAGCCATTCCTTGTGAGAGAGATGTGGCAGTCCCCTGGTCATCTTGGTAGCTCTCTACTGGAGTCCCTCCAGTAGCTCCCTGTCTTTCTTGAACTGGGGAGCCCACAACTGGACACAGTACTCCAGCTGTGGCCTCACCAGGATGGAGTAGAGGGGAGGATAATCTCCCTCGACCTGCTGGCCACACTCCTTTTAATGCACCCCAGGACACCGTTGGCCACGTGGCCACAAGGGCACAGTGCTGGCTCAGGGTCACCTTGCTGTCCACCAGCACTCCCAGGTCCTGCTCAACAGAGCCACTTTCCAGCAGGTCAATCCCCAACCTGTACTGGTGTGTGGGGTTGTTCCTCCCCAGGTACAGGACCTAACACTTGCTTTTGTTCGATCCAGAACTACTGTTTCTTTTTTCACTCTGGGAAGAATTAAGCAAACACTTGAATTTATGTAAAAGAAATCTAAGAAAATGCTTCAAAGTAAACCCAAATACTAATAATGGTCCTTTTTAAAAAGGTACTTAAAACCTTAGGGGTTTCTAACAGTGAACAGCAGTTTCATCTCTATTGTACCCTGTGACAACACCTTGGTCTGTAGCTTTAATCACTAACTTCCCTGGAAAAGTAACATTTTGTTATTCATTTGTATTAATGTAGCACTTCTGAATGTCTGCTATGGAACCCAGACTCCCTTTCCCTCTTGTATAAGGCCGAATAAAAACAGAGTTTCTTTCTTTCTTTCTCCAAAGTGCTTACAACTGAATTTTTAACTATTATATCAGTTTTCATTCCAAAAGTTATTGTCTCCAGCCATTCCCATTTGAAGACAAGTCTATTCAAATTCTAGATTAATTTTACTTCTCAAAATTAAAAAATAATTTTTTTCCAAGAGTTTTTAAAATTCATTTTCTCTAGGTGAAAATTGCCAATGTAGAGCTCCTTTAGATAGCTGTCTCTTCATTTTTAGGAATTGTTAATAAAACTTATCAGAGTTTCCATGTTTTTGTTGTTTATATAGATTTTTAGTGTATGTTGCTATTAATCAGCTGTTACTAATGGAAAACAACTGGTATCTTTAAATCTACCCTAAAAGAAAACTGCGTTTGTTTTCCTTGTCCTTGAACTTTTCAGTTTGTTCCTTTACACCCTGTACCTGTCCTGCTGAGCTGATTCAGCTTTTCATGGCTGTCTTGCAGCCCTTTTTCCTTAATATCATTTGCCTTCTCAGATGCTGGTTTACCTGCTTATGAAGTAGCTTTTTTGTCTTTCTAGTGTTGGTTTGCTGCCTTGCTTCCCTTCTGGTTTTTTTTTCTTTCTTTTTATTAATTTATTCTAGTCCTGGAAATGGGTGGAGGAAATGGAGGAAGCTATCACAATAACAACTAAAAAGTGATGTGGAATATAAATGATAGTATAATGGCATGTACCATGGGTATATCAAAGATTATCCTAGAACTGATGATCTTTCAAAGCTTGGGAGAATGGTTGAAGTTGATGTGTGCAAGGAGTCTTTGGAGACTAAAAGTAGCAACTGAAGAGACCCTGAAGGGGAGATCAGAATAAGAGTGACTTTCTTAGGTGGAAAGGTCAGATTCTTACAACATTTGAATGTGTGTTTCTTAAGGTGATGAGGCAAAAAAGACTTCAGCAGTCCCACCTGGGCAGCTATCCAAGGTCCAAAAGAGCTGCCTGACAGGCTGAGGGTTGTAGGTGAACCTTGGTGTTACCCTGAAAGACCAGGTGCTGCCAGTTTGTTAGTCACCCAACAGAGAAGAGAGGAGTTACATGTTTATAATAATAAGGCTGTATTTCCTTGAGACAGTAAGCAGTGATCCCCATGGGGGTGCTGTGTGAAGGAGATGGTCCTGTACTTACAAGTTCTTCCTCTGTTCAAGTGGCTTGTACTCCTCCTGCTTCCTCCTGTCAGCTTTGGCATTTTATGAGCTGTCCTGAGAGTATGTTCAAGTTCCTGAACAACAGAAAATGATCCCTGTCACCCTCCAGTTTCCCCTCCCTGTTCTTTCCTCAGTTCCTTGCCCCGTCTATCTCCCCTTCTCCACCCCACCATGTTGGAGTCTATAGACTCTGCAGTCTCACAAGAGAAGAGTGGGGAAGAATGGGATGGTGGGAAGAAAGATGAGGTGGTGAGTCAGCTGATTTTGGAGCTGTGGCCATAATATGTTAGTTAATTATTTTTATTGCTTTATGGTAGGTAATTTATTTGGCACAAAAGTTGAGCAAAAAGTATGAAACTACTTAATGACTTAACTTATAAAGCACACGTCTCTAGTACTTTGGGAGTCAGATATGTCATTCCTGAATGGCTGACATCTATCAACGTGTTAATTCTCTCTGAATAGTAAACTGATAGTTATAGCTTAGGCCCAAGCCTCCCCCTTAAGCCTCTCGAAGTAGGTTTTTTCTTCTTTTCCCCTCAATTCTTATTCAAAAGAACTTTCTTAATCTTGGAAACAGACTGAGATTGGTATCAGTGCAGATCTGTATGTGTGAGCCCTGTCCTAATGTTTTTGCATGAATGCAAGGTATTGAATGTCTTCTGGGCCTCTCTGCGCAGTGATGGTTATTTTAGACAGAAAAGTCTAGACAGTTCTTAGGATCTATGGCACATCTCTACACCTGCCAAAATTTGGGAGGGAGTTTTGTTCAAGTTACACTGCAGTTCCTCATAATGGTTTTCACAATATGAGTAAGACTTGCTAGACTAGTTCTGTTCCTTTCCCTCCCTCCCCCAAAAAATCACTGCTACTCTTGTTGTAAAACTTGGGTAACGTTTTGCAATTGCTGTTTCTGTTTCCATCTTCCCTCTCATTCCCTAACAAATAGGTAAGGAGGAAGGATGTTATCTTCTGTGCATGGTTTTGCTATATGTGCAAGGAATAATATAAAGATTTCTCACATTCAATTGAGAAAAATGCTTTTAAAAACCCACTTAGAGCATAAAATGAATAGATTAAACTTCAGAAGGGCTCTTCAGTAGGTAAGGGATGTAAATATACATATCTTTTCCAATGTCAGTCTTAATTGTATTTTTTTGGAAATAGAGAAAACTATTTTCTTGCTTGAACCTACTAATTTTGCACTGTTGAAAATGACCTGGCATGTAAGGAAGCATCTTCCTGAGTTATGTATACTGCTTTTTGTTGTTTTTAATTCATCTAAGTTTCTAAAAATATGCAGACTTTGCTAACGGGCGATACCAAGTCTATGTGAGGCTCTGAAGTTCACAAAGAAAATACATGTCAAGAACTGAGATGTTTGGAAGAAGGAAAATGTGAGCAGTTCATTTAGATTATCAGTGGCATTTGAATGCTGCCTTTTTAAGCTTTACTTAAATATTTAGTTTATTTTATTGAACTGATGTATGAGTGCTTTTTTCCTCCTTTCTCATTTCCTTCTTGGAGAAATGGGATTTTTTTTGTTTTGCATATGATTAAACATTTCATTCATACGAAGAAAAAATTAAACAATAGGCTATAAATGTGGTTGCAGTCTCAATTAAAATGTTCAAGATTTTTCCATATGTTTCTTAGTAAAAATAACATGACCAATGTTAGTAAGCTCATCTTAAACCATTAGTGAATGCTTGCCGTGAGTGTGTGGGTCTCGCTTCCTGCTTTGCATAGTTTTGGTCACTTAATCTTAAATACATTTCTAGCTGAGCCGCTGTGCCTCTGTGACTGTTTTGAATTAACATTTGTGTGATTTCATAGTATTTTATTTTGTAAAATATAGTCTTATGGTGTGATTGTAGAAGTATTGTTTTTAAGGACTCTTACTAAAATATAACTTGAACAGCTACCTCTAAAACATAACAGACCTTCAAGAACAGGCGAGCATGAATTAAGGAAAGCACAGGTAAGCTGAAAGCCATAACTGTATTTCTTGGGGGGATATACACACATTTGAGTGTCATGTTTTAGCATACAATGAAGATCTAGAAAGTTGAGTCAACAGACAAAGAGAGTAGGGAAAAGCAACACTGCATCCAAAAAAACTTTAAAAATAAAAACTTCATTGCATGCTGAATGAAGTGTTTTATTTTAGGTGTTTGTGTAATTTGTAATGGAAACTACAGGCTTACAATGGCAAATGATGGGAAAAGTGGTCTGCAAGACAGCGTTAAAAATCGGGAATGCTAAATATGTGCACTGTATGTCAGCCTCAGTTGAGAATTTAGTTTGAAAAAATAAATTGTTTAACAATGAAGGCCAGATCTTTTTATTATTTTTCCTGGGAAAAGAGTTTGTGTAGCCTAAGGGAGAATTTGGTGCCTGTGGGAAAGAGAACACTGGGCTCAATTTTCAAAATTTATGTGGCCTTGCCAAGACAGATGGGAGGAAACAAGAGTGCACCCCAAACAACTGTAGCCCTGGGAGACTCTGCTCATCTTGCATGCGGGTTTTCCCATTCATAATTATGCTTAAAAAAATCAAGCTGTGCACACTAGTAGCTCTGCACGTGGAAGAGTCAAGCTTGTTCAGCCAGATTTTGATGTACTGCAATAATTAAGCTTGCCCGAGTCGTGTAAAGGGGTGACTGTTAAGTGCCAGGGTGTCTGTCCTTATTAATTTCTGAGCGAGTGTTACAAAAGCAAGTGATGTGTGTTAAGTAAGCCTGTGCCTTTGAGAGTCTATAATCTACAGATCTGCTGTGACCAGACACTGCAAGGCAGCAGTGACTGCTCGTGCTGCTGTTAGGAAATGAGTCTGTTTCATGTGACTCCTAGAACCCCCCTTGTGATTTGTCTCGAATGTTTTCTTGGCAGTAGAGTGTGCTGGGAGTGCTTGTTTTCCTGGTCACTACTGCGGCTCCGTGAGTGGAACCGAGTGCTGGTCTTCTGGCTCTCGTTTCCTTGTAGCTCAGGATGCTGGACGTGTTTCTCATCTCCAGCATTCGACATCCTGTCTATCTCAATGGCTTCCTTTTGAGCCAGCGTTGCGGATAAACATCCTTTACACAGCTAAAGGTTCGCTTTTTAAAAAAGTGAATGGTCAAACAATGTAGCTATTGTGGATGCTACAAAGTAGATGTCAAATGTGTTATCTGAATTTTTGCTAGTGTCAACTATTTTCAGTGAATGTGGTCTATTTCTACCAAACAGATCTCACTGGATCTGTTCCTTTTGCTCTAGCTGATGTGTTGAAGTGGAGCAGGGCAATAGGAGTACTGCACCGCCTTTAGAATAACCCATCCATCCAATTTTTCCCCCCAGATTGTTGCTGTTTGCAGGATCTTTAAGAACAGAAGAAATGAGCAGAATACACAAGAAAACAGGATTAACACATGAAGTTTAGTTAAATAAAACAAAATGAAAACCAGAAATCCTTTCTGTAATCACTGGGGGAAAGATATTGTAAAGAACAGGATCATAGAATTGCAATTTAAAGTGAGGATTTTGGGGATATTGCTGGGACAAAAGACTCTAAGCTGTTTTAAAAATACTTCATAGATACAAAAGTGAATTAGATTTCTTATTGGTGTGTGCCATTAATCCTTAGCAAGGGGAAGGATTGGCTGATTCAGGAAGCTGCAGTGTCTCATAAATCAAGGGAATAATGAGACTTGTGCCAAACATCATTTTGATTGCTTTGCCTTTGATTGTTCCATTTTCCTCTCATTATCACTCAGCCCTTTTATATATGAGTGGATGGGGAACTGCGGTTTTTTGTACTTTTGTTTGTTAGCTTGTTTAACTAGGCTTTGGGCAAGATCTCTGTTCTTGCCTTGCCTTGTTCGATTTATCTTTTGTTGGTCATTTATTATTTTTTTTTGTTGTTGCTTTGGTTGCCCTTCAGGGTTTTGGGTTACCATGATAGCTGAGTCTATGCACGCCCCCTGTTAGCTTTGCCTATGCAGACACCAGAGGAACATTCTTACCTGCTGATCTTGACCCACAAGGAACAGGTGGGTCGTGCGCGGATTTAGGTGACCCAAAGATTGGTATAACCTGTGTGTTCTGTTTCTATGGCCGTGTGGTACCGCTTCAGTCACACTGCAAATTTCTTTCATAATTTGGCATCGCCTATTAAATGAATATGCAATTTGTGCATTTCACATAGTTTATTGTTTGTTTTTTTTTAACTGGGAGGAAGGGGAAGAAAAGACAGAAATCTGTAATCTCATCATCTCTCTCTTTTTTTTGTGTTTTGGTAGGCCTGGACGATTGCCTGCAGCAGTATGTCCATAAATTTGAACGGGAGAAGATAAATGGTGAGCAGCTGTTACAGATTTCTCACCAGGACCTTGAAGACTTGGGTATCTCACGGATTGGACACCAGGAACTCGTTCTAGAGGCTGTGGATCTCCTGTGTGCGCTGGTTAGTGAAGTGGTGAACAGCCACGCAAAGCATTTCTTAAAGTACTTTTTTGGGTGATTAACTAAGGCGAGTCTGATAAAACCAGAATACCTGTGTCTCTTGCTTTCTGTTACACATCACGGTAAAAGCAAACAGTAAGAATTTGTTTAATTCTCACAAGCTTGGTGCTGTTGGCTCCTTAACCTTTCCTGATAAGAGGCAGCATTAATTCAGTTGCACTTCTAAAGAAAGAAGTTGTCCGAGTAGCATTGTTAGATCTTGTGGCTCCTCTTAGTGAAACAGTGTGATTAAAATTGCTATTGAGTAGAGTCAATTTGCCATAGAAGACATACTGTTGAGGTGCTGATTGTTCCTCACATTGGTTGAAATGGGTTTAGGGCAATTCTGTAGTCTGCATACAAAGTGAAGAAAATGTTCTTGAAGTGAGGTATGTTTTGCTAATTCAGTTAGTCGAGTTCAACTCATTGGATTCAGAATGTGTAAGCAGTTCTTCTGCCTTACTCCTGATATAACTGTGCAGATACTTTGTAAACAAACACACTCTGAAAGGATAAATACACTTCTGATTGGTTTGCTAGTGCAGGCTTTATTTAAAAGCCATAGTTTGGACACAGTCTTGAAGACGTGTTTGTAACACAGCGAATAACCATATATTCCTCTGGTGTTTACACCAGGGAGAAGAGTGGGAATGGCTGCCCGATGATTCCTCGGCCAGCACTGGCCCGCCTTCCCTTCATTAGGCAAGACTGGCAGCACTGAGCGTGCTTGTCTTAAAATGAGGAGTCTTTATTGCCTGTGTGACACGTGCTTTATCTGCTGCAGAGGGGTGCTAGAGGGATCATTCCTACTCCATAACCAGGAACAAATTGGATAGCCTGTACTGGAAGAAGTATGTTTAATGAAATCACTTCATACAATCTGAAATGCTTCTCAGAGTTGCTCTTATATTTGAAAAATGTTTTATTTCCTCTTCAGTATTTGATCTATAAAAATTATTTAACATTTAACTTGAAAATCTAGTAGAACGTAATTAGCCTGAAATGCAGTTCATTTTGTGGGAAGGGGTAATCTGTAGGGCAAGTGAAGGAGTCTGGTGAGTTAGTAAATGTACTGTGTGCTGTATACAGTCCTGACTGAAGTAATGGATGTGGCAGCCCCCAAAAGCACTTTTTTCTTCTTACTTCTTAAAATATTAGAATAAAATGAACAAAGCTGGACAACTGCCAAAACCTAAAGCTGTGTTTTATCTCCTACAATTTCCTTCTAATTTCCTTTGTAGACAAAAGTTTTGACCTCAGATTCATTTCTGGAAATCCTTTGTGAAATGCATCTCAAGTTAATGCGTTAGACAGAGTTCACATATTGCAGCTGAATGTCCTTCTTCCCTTTTAAGAGGTAGAGGAAGAAGTCCCGTGTTTTAGGTCTGCCCTTTGTCACCTTCCTGATGCCCCTTCCCTTGAGTTTTTGAGATTTTTTTTGTATAAAATCATCATTGATTTTGTTCCCGAGGGGATGGTGTGTGTTAAGTTCTAGTGACAGCCAATTGTTTTTAATTTTGCTGTCTTTTTGTGTGAAGGAGTAAGTTTCCCTATTCCACCTGTACTAATTCCTTGAAAGTGGGCCTGTGCCTTGATATCATTTAGTAGATAAGGTGGTTTTTTTTGTGTATGGTGCATTTCTTTAACTTTTGGGGCCTTGAAATAAAAAGTAAATGCACTGTGTTAGGGATTTCTCCCCCCCCCCCCCCCCCCCCCCAGCATCATTTAGCTCATACTGTGGAAATGTAGCATTGGCTGGGCCAGCCTTAGGTCTGGCTTTGAAAGTTGTCCTTCTCGGGTGTGGTGGGGAAGGGCTGAGAGGGGGTTTGGTGGTTTCTCAGTCCTGGAATTCTCAGGAAGAATTTCCCTTTTTTTGTCTAGTTTTGCCTTGGCAGTTTTCCAGCTGAGCTTTCCTTCAGATCGGTGCTTTGGTTCCCTTGAACCACAAGAGCACATGCAGCTTTCATGGCAGTGAAGCAGCTGTCTTTGGAACATCTTTCTCCTCCAGTAACTCTTTTCAAGCATTGACCATACAGATACTTTTTTCCCGCCTCAGCAGATCAGTTGTAAAACTACAGTGTGAAGTTAGTCCTTTCCTTGAGAAAGGACACCCAATACGCCTCTCTCAGATTTTTAGAGGCATAGAGCCCTCTTTGGCAGCTACACTGCCAAGCTGAAAATATATCTGCAAGTTATGGTGTTTGCTGCAGTAAGTGAACTCTAGAACCAGTGTAGCTGAAAGAGAAATGAATGCATCTTTCTCCACTGCTTTGGTGATGAGGCAGAGTTTCCTCATCTCCTCATAGCAGTGGCCAGATGTGAACAAAGCTGCAGCTGAAGGGGCAGCAGGAGAGACCGTGGACAGGGATAAAAAGTGAAGGTTCCCTGTGAGCACACGCTTCTGTTGTTTTTGAACTGGTCCAATAGACTTTTTTGAACAGGTGTTGAAAGCTTATTTAAGGAATTTAGAGGACTTATCAAAGAAACTGAATTCTCCAGAGGGGAAAAAAACATCAACTTGAGTGAGTACCCCCATCTTTTTGTCAGTGACAATATTTGCTTGGGGGATAAAAAGGGGTGGGAGGAAGACATTTCTTAGTTGACTGAAGTATTTGGGGAAGGGGGGAACATACATACATAAATATGCTTTTTAAACTCATGCATAACCACAAACGCAGGGCCAGGGATCCAGAAAATAAGTTTTCTCAGCCAAATAATTGGGACGAAAAGCATCTAGAGTGGTGGTGAAAACTGAGTACTTACTCATCAGGGAATGATGAGTAGACTTGCCTGTTTGGGCTTAATAAATATAAAACAATGCAAGCATTAACAGGAAACGGTATGCAAATATCTTCACTTTTAATGAGCTCTTTGGATTAGATTTCTGAATCTTTACACTGTATGTTGGGAGGTTTTTGGAAGCAAAAAAGCAGCTGTTTTTTCTTGAGGTGTAGAATGAAGAGATACTAGTTTTAAGCCATCTTAGAAAAAAAATCTGAACAAAAAAACCTCCAGCTGCCCCCCCATCCCACAAAACCAAAAGAACAAAAAGAACATAGTCTTTCAGCGTTGTCCTTCGATAATTTCACTGGTAGTAATGTTCTGCCAGCACATTTACAGTGCAACAAAATATAACATCATAACATAGACCATGCATACATGATACATGAAGTCTTATTCTTTGTGGCTAATGTTTGTCAGAAGTACCACATCTATGCACCACCTCATAAGATTTCAGTTTTCTAAAGGTTTCAACTTAAATTTAGTGCTGTTCGTTAGGAAATTTGGGACTCCAAATGATTCTTTAGGATGCATTTTTTTGTTAAAAGGAAGGGAGCAAGAATGGGTGACTCTGGCAGTACCTTGTGTTAACTCTAGTGTTTCTGTAGGTATGCAGTAATTGGCTTTTGAGCAGGCATTCAGTCTGTTTTTGTTCATACTCCCTGCTGCTCCCTACCCCCACCCCCCCACGCCCCCCCAGCTGGTTTTCAGTTGGATCAGCCAGCAGATCCAGCTCATCACACTGTGGCACCTGAACTTGGCTGTGAAGGGGAAGGCAATGCTGCCCCTGGGCAGTAGCAGAGCTCTGGATCAGCTGAAGTCAGCTCTGACAACTGCTGTGGTCTTTTGACTTTGGTTAGCCACACCTTTTATTTTATGTTGGCTGCCTGACCTTGAGCAATTATTTGGTCAGTGTACTTTTTCTCATTAAATGTAATGGAGTTTGGAAAGAGCATGCTCTTGTGCGCATGTGCGTTCTCGTGCACGTGTGCGTGCTGTCGCTCACTCCAGCCCTGCGTGTGACTCCCCAGGTTAATGAGTAGCAACCTGGGAATGTTTGACATAAGGTGCTCTTGACCGCTGGCTTCAGCCTATGTTTTAATGAAAGCAGCTTTGATGTTTTAAATGGGGAGTGATAGGAAAATGTAATGTGTTCTTTGGTTCAAGAGCAACATCTCAAACCTTTTGGTTGCTTAAATAATAATCTGTTAAATGTCGTAGCCTCAGTCGTGTAGAAATATTTCAAAAAACCCTGCTAATCTTTACACTTCAACTGTGTGTTGCTGCGAAGGCTTTGTGCTGCCGTGCTATCAACATTCCTATCTGTCCTGAATTGGGGCTATAGCTCCATGACAAGTTAAATTAATCGAAGTCACCTGCTGCCTCCACCCCCTCCTGGCCCCTGGTTAGTGAGCTTTTGTGCTTGTACTCACCTGACCCTGAGGTGAGCTACTTCAGGGAGCTAAACCAGCTGAGAGCACACTACAGTAAGAGAGTGAGTAAATTTTGGGGTTTTTTTTTGAATGGTTTGGTTCCCCAAACCAGCCCTCCCAACAGACTGGACAATGCAAGTGAAAGAGCAGGAAAATATCAGAAATATGTGGTTATGTGTGAGGTGGTCAGGATAGTGACAACTTGGATAGAAACACTGCTATATCTGGTGAAGGGGTATAATGTTTTCTGTGTATTAAAGAAAACAGGTGAGGAGACTGGTTTGCCCCTGCAGTAGAGGTAGTTTTTGTTGTGATGACCCTTTGTTTTGGGGAAGTTCGTCCCTCATGGCTGATCTGTAGTTGGAGAATTGGGTTGCTTGTACTGAAGAGCTGTGTGCTCCCTGTTGTGCTGGATAGGCATAGTGCTTAGCCAGGACTTTTCCTAGAGCACAAACTGCTGTGTTAGATATCTCAGGTGGCCTCTGTAGAGCCTCTGGGGGAAGTTTTAGGAAGGCTTAATGCAGTGACTAGAGAGCTTGGCTGTGATGTGCTCTTGACAGGCTGTTGAGGACACCCAACAGTTGTAAGCTGGAGCCCCTATATCTCCAGAAGCAACAGCTGTGTTGCTGAAGTTCACCTCAAAATGGAGAACTACTTGAGGGAATTATTCAAAAAATAGCTGAAATTTACAGGTCATACTGGACTGACTTGCTGTGAAAATAAAGTGAAAGAGGTGTGGTAAGGAGTATGTGAATGTTTTGGGGCCAAAGCCAAAATCTGACCTGGTATATCAACATGTGTGCTCTTAAATGCGGGGGCCATCTTTAATTGCAGACACCTTCAGGTGGTAGGCACAATTTCTGCACCTGAATGACAGAAAGACCTGGAGATACTTAAATATATGAAGTCTCTCTTGAGTTCTGACCAGAGTGATTAGGTGGTTATACCACTGTACAGAAAAAATCTTTTGTATTTTCTGCCCCTTTATGGAAGGAGGGGGGATGAGCATCCTCTAATTCCCCTGTTGAAGGGGCAGATTTCTGGCACATGGCGACTTTCAAATTCTTGGGGTCACAGGAACTTACCCCACATCCAGACTGGTTGGTGAAAACATATTACTCCAAAAATAGACTAATAATGCAGTGTTCTATGAGGAGGAGAAAACTAACTGCAAGAAACACATCTAATGGTGTTCTTAGTTGGGTTTTATTTGTTTTGGTGGAACTTTTTTTGTTAAAAGGTGATAAGGTCACACATGACAGTGTGCAAGTACTTTAACATTGTTTAGTAATCCAAATCTTTCCCTCTCTGTGATCTTGGAAAATTTGAGGATATCCTTTGCTGTTGCAACAGTGGCATTTTTTTAAAATTGGATATATCCTCTCAACCCCTACTCCTGGCTGCACTTTAAGGGTACTTCCTTGCCAAGAGCCCTTAGGGGGAGGAGGGAGGCACTTGTGTAACTTAGACCCACTGGGATCTTATCCATAGGAGGTGGTAGGTATTTTAAAGGTAGCTGAGTAGCTGAAACCTCTGGAGGTTACACTGGAGGGTTTATGTGGGGCAAAGGTTCTGTTTCATCTTCTGTAAATTAGTTAATCTAAGATATTCCAGCCTGTTTTCTGGATGCTTGACCGTGGAGGAAATGGAGCCACAAGCCAGCAGTGTGCCCTGGCAGCAAAGAAGCCAGGAGCATCCTGGGCTGCATTAATGGAGCATGGCCAGGAGAGGGAGGGAGGTGATTGTTGCCCTTTACTCATCACTCATTAGACTACATATGCCCCTGATCCAAAGTATGGGAAAGATGTGGACAAACCAGAACAAGCTCTCTGGAGGGTTACCAGGGCTGGAGTACTCACCCGTGAGGAGAGACTGAGGGATTGGGACTTCCTCAGCTGGTGGAAGAGACATCTTCAGAGAGACCTAACAGCAGATCCACAGCACCTACTGTGGGGGGAACACAGTTGGCAGGGTGACGGAGCTGGGCTGTTCACGGTGGTACATGGCGGAAGGGTGAGGGACTCTGGGCAGAAGCTGAAACTAGTGTTTCAGGCTAGGTATAAGGAAACATTTTCTCACCCTAAGGCCAGTCACGTGGTGGATCAGGTTGCCCAGAAAGGTTGTGCAGTCTCTGTCCTTGGAGGTTTTCAAGACCTGATGGATAAAGCCCCAGATAAGCTGGTTTGAGCTCACAGCTGAGCCTGCTGTGAGCAGGAGGTAGGACTGAGAGCTGCCCTCCAGCCTGGGTGATGCTGTGATCCTGAGCAGATGTACTGGGAACTCCTGGAAACTTGGAACTGAATGAAGTTAAGATTTGCTTTGGTTGCTTTAATTTTTTTGAGGGGGAGAGAAGAAAGAGTAGATAGCATAGCTGACTAAACTATTGAACTTGGGAGATTGGTAGCAAGAATCTGTAGCAGCAAAAGATTTGAGAAAGGCAGGGTTTCTTTTTAATGTTTTGGGGTTGGTTGGTTGGTTTGTTTTTAAATTAAGAAAAGTAGGAATTTTCACTCTCAAAGAGCTAAACATTGCCTGGGCCTTAACTTTCAGAAGATACCCACAGAGGTTTTGCAAGGCGGGATAACTCAAAACCAAAGATACTCAGCAACATATTGTTACATAATTCACACATTTACACACTGACAGCAAAAAGAAGAAAATCTTGATTACAAAATCGAGTTGCCTTTGAACAGATAGTATAGCATTTCTGACATGCTTGGAATGAGATGATTGATGTATTGCTTAAAACAAGTGAGTTTTAATCTTGCAGAGCGTGGTTTAGTTGTATTTGAATTTATAAAGTTGAAGTTGCAGGCAGAACTTACAGATTTTTTTTTTAGGTTTCAAAAATTTTTGTAAAGATGCTGTTGAATGAAAAATATGATGTCTAAGAATGGTTTTAGTTACTATGTATAGTGTTAATGCAGTCCTCAAACTTGCAAATAGTTGCACTGCTGTAATCAAGGAGCACAGTTACTGAAAACTTGTGATCCAAATATTTATTCCAGCTTTTGACTGTGAAATTACATTTGCTTCCTGTTGATGGTTTTTATCTCTTGCCAGAATAAATTTATCTTTAGTTGTGAATGAAACATTACTTCGGTGTTTATGTACCACAGTATGGAAAACACTTCAAGAAAAAACGACATTTGCTTTCCTTTAACAAAAAGAAAACCAACACAATTCCGTTACTCCAATTACATTTTAAAGGTAAATGACATCTGATAGGATGTTGGGACTTTATTCTGATTGGGAAGTGTCCTCAAATCTCATTAATGTCAGAAACTGAGGGTGTTTGGTGCCCACAAGGGTGTTCTTTAGTAGCTGTAGTGTAGAGCAAATCTTAGAAGGCATTTTTGCAAAAAAACCAGAACTGGGTAAATCCTGAGCCCTTTCATCCTGTATGAGTTATTTGTTATACCGTAAGTTACTAAGAAGATTATCAAGTTTAATAATATTCCTTGCAGAACTATGGCCTTGAAACTGACAACATGAAGAACCTGGTTCTCAAACTGCGAGCATCATCCAACAATCTGCAAAATTACATCAGCAGCCGTAGGAAAAGTTCAAATTATGATGGAAATACCTCTCGCAAGCCCCCCAATGAATTCCTTACTTCTGTGGTAGAGCTTATTGGTGCTGCTAAAGCCTTGCTTGCATGGTTGGACAGGTAAGAATAAAATGTTTATCTTTTAATTTACTGCTATAACGAATTGGTTCTCTTTGTAGGGTAATTTCTAGATGCTTGGGTATGAAGATCATCTTGACCTCATTCACACCTTTTTTGATATTGCCAGAAGGCTTCTAGTAGACAAATTTAATCTAGGGTATCTACTCTTGCACTTCCACTCTTGCTAAAACCAGTGAAACTGTTAACATTGTGTCCAAACTGGTATTTATAAAAGTAGGAGTCTTTCCGTTCAGGTCAGTTTCTCATATATGTGACTACTTTTTCTCCTCTTCCCACCTTCTAAATTACTTGTCATTAGCAGGTCCCTTTCTAAAAGAATTCTTAAAGTTCTGCTGAAATTGTGGCCTTAGCTCTGCAAATTGAAAACTGAGCAGCGGGACAGAGTCTCCTTTTGCCTGTTTTGGTTTTTGTGGTGTGTTTTTTTTTTTTTTTAAAATTCTTTTGCCAGGAAAAAAAAAGCCAGAGTTGTTTTGTGACAGCTGCAGCGGAAGCAAACAGGCAACAGAGCCGGTCCGGTGCTGGCAGGGATTCTGTCCGTGATAACAGATGAACGTAAATTCTCAAGCCCCTTGCCAGCTTTCCTGAGGAGGAAGGTTAGGAGGAGAGCTGCATTGGGACCAGCAGCAAGGAGTGCTTTTATCCTCCAATATCCCTGCTCTCCAGCAAGCAGTTCATTCTGTGTCCAGGCAGTTATGTTAACAGCTTGTGCCTCTCACCTGGTCGTCTCCTCTCACCCTGTTGCCAGCAGCTTTCCCTAAACTACTTCTGCAGCTCACCATCAGCAAGATGTCTGGCATGTCTGTTTCCGAACTTGCTGGGGTTGCTTTTCAACCCCTCTTCTAGCTCTTCCAGCTGTCTGGAAGGTCTAAGGTGAGACTCTATAGGGTCTAAAGCTGCCCTACCTATAATGATCCTCCTTTAAGATTGACTTTCACTGCACCTCTGTGTGTAGAATGTGAAAATTCATTTTTTATTTTTAGAGGTTTTTTGTTTTATCTCCAGTCTGAGTTTAGTAATCGAAGACATGGAAGTTAGAAATCTACGCATGGGCAAACCCGAGGGTGTGATGTTTACAACACAGTCGAGCATGCATCTGAGAGAACTGTAGTTTGAAAAATTGTCTGTTTCTTCTGGTTTTGTGCTCTGAACTTGCTTACTCTAGGGCTAGACATCCACCCTTTTTGGTGCAAGGACAGCAGGACTCTGCAGTCAGGAATACTTACATTGTAAAACTGTATCCTCACGCTCCTCGCTGATAAGGTAGGATGGGAGAATACTGGTGCCTTTGATCTAAGGGGTATTTTCTCTTGTTGCAGGACCCCATTTACAGGTATTGCTGACTTTTCATCAATGAAGAACAGAATCATTCAGCTCTGCTTGGATCTCACTACTACTGTTCAGAAGGTCAGCTGATTTCTTTTCCTCTTTGCTTTCCAAAAGGGAAGGAATTAGGGGTGTTTGGGGAAGTAATGCGCTTGTGTGCAGAGTGCTAATTGGAAGGCAGATCTGGAAATGAAAGCTTACTTAAAACTTTGAAGGTCCGTGATGGTTGGTTTTAGTTGTATATTTTTTCTGAGTTGGTTCTGTCCCCCTCAATCTTAATTTCCAATGTTACTAATGCTGGCTCTATCTTAAGTGACTGTGGTTTAAAGGCTCCTTGTATTTCTCTTCAGCCTTAATGAAAAGAGGGTTAGTTTTAAAAATAGTTGGTCTGCATTTGCTTTAGCCATCAGGTGGGAAATACTGCATGTAGTGGAAGGAGCTGCCACCTTTACAATACAAATCCTACTAGTTAGGCTGCTTCTGCCAGTGGTGTGAGACCACAGTGTTCTGTTTCAAAACTTTCCATTTGTCAGCTGTGTGACGAGCGCTCGTATTGGTAATAGCTAAAAGGACATATAGCAACTGTGGCAACCTTGGCAAATGATATCACTGAATAACACAAACGACTGCTCTCTGAATAGTACCGCCTGTCTTCAAAACTTCGCTGCTTTGGCTGCGAAGCACTGTGTGCGCGCTGCAGTGCCTGCCAAACTTGCTCGTAGCTGTTAGTCTGTGGCCGTACGTTGTTTGAACTCTGAAGGACCATGCTTTGTGACATGAGTAATTCTCTACCCATTTTGAGGGGATGATGTCAAAGGACAGAAAAATCCTGAGATTTGCAAAGCTATGATGACACCCAATTGTATCAGTTGGGTCACTGTGAAAGGATAGTGTCTATATATTGTAAGTTCAAAGGTGCACAGGTTTGGCTTGCTGCTGAATGTCCTTCTTGTCTGGGCACTGCATGTGCAACTGCAGAAAGTCAGTGATTTACAGCTACAGATTTGCAGATTGTGAAGTAGAACAGTAAGCGTTTCTAGAAGCAGATGGTGTTCACCCAAGAGTGCTACAGGAACTGAGATATGAGATTGCTGAACTGTATTAATAAAACTACTAAAAATGGTGCCTAATCTGTCAGTTAAATCAGCCTTTGATGGCAGGGGAATGGAAGCTGGTGAATACAACCCTAGCCATGTAAAAAGCATCAGAGTACTTCTCTGCCAATTTGATACAAGCTATAATAAAGAATGGGACTGGCACATATGAGAAAAAAACATTAATGGGGGAAGAATCAACGCTACGTTGTACTGGGACACTGCAGATACATTAGAACAGTCTGAAGGAGTCCACTGATGTGGAAAAAGAGAGATACAATTGAAAGATCTATAACTAAGATTTTTAGATTCAAAAGTACTTCTTATTAGGGAATAGAGTGTAGGAATAAAAGGTCAGTTCTTATAGTGGACCAGAGACCAGTGTGGCTCTTGTGGAGCCAGTGCCACTCTGCATAATCATAAACAGTATGTAAAAGTGGGTGAATAATAAAGCAAGGTAGGAATGCAGTAAGATTCTAGTTGACTTTAATGACAGCTATATAAATACAAGGGGCAGATTTTATTCCACTGTTTCTTAGAGTTTTATGGTAAACTTTAAGGTTAAATAATCAGTGCCAATGAAGAGGAGCAGAAGGACTTAGCCATATTGAGCAACTAGGCTGCATGATGATAGGTGACATTAATTTTTAATTCACGCAGATGTATTTAGCAGAGAAAAGTTAATCCTGATGCACAACGATGGATTTGTAGTAGTGTCTTGAAGCTTTTGACAGAATGTAGAAACTGTGACCTCGGTCCTTGGTGGTCATTACAGCAGCAAACAGGGTGTTAAGATTTTCTGTGAAAACAGAAGAGAACATAGCTAAGCTGTTTTATATATCCCTGGTGTGTCTGTCTCTGGAGGACTGTTTTGTTTTGGGTGGGTGATTTTTTTTCTTTTTTAATTTCTGTATTTAAAAGCACAGAACAGAGGTAGGAATGAACAGAAGTGTTGAGGATGATCAGAAATATCAAACTGCTTCAATTTGCAGCCCCTGGACGCATCTCTCTGGTATCGTATGGTAGTTATGCAGGTTGAGATATCAAGAGCAAATATCTCGGAATTTAAGCTTGTTTAAATGCTTGGGGTTTGGGGGTTTTCTCCTTATAAATATTGTAAAAGTGTTTCATTATTTACTTGCTCTTTTTAAACTTTTTAATCTGAGACTCTAGTACCATTCTCTAGTTCAGCCCTTCTTGCAGAAAACAATGACAACTTCTGTAGTTTGTTACATGAACTTGCTTCAGTTTGAAGACTATTGTACCTGGGCTGTGTAAATAATACTTTGTGTGCAGTTCTCTGGCCCTCCGGAGTGTCATCGATAGCATATTTTTAAAAAGGTAACTTCTCATTCTATCTTTAACAGTATGTTTTAGATCCACTTTGCTGCCTGGGACAGAAGAGCACCTGGGTCGGGGTTTATCAGTGTAAGGCAAGCTTGTGTACCCAGCTTTCTGAGAGTCTAGTTTTATTGTGTAGGGTTCTGCTTTTCTGGAAGAGTCTGCTGCTGTAATTGAATCTCATGTTCTCTTAGTTTTCAAGGTTTATTATTGCTTTCTACCAGGGCCAGAAAATAGCTGTTTAACAGTACATTTGAGTCCTACTGGGTGAAACTAATCTGATTAATACCTGCAGCATGAATAACTCTCTCTCAGTTTGAGGTTAAAGTGGCAGTTTCTCAAAGTTCTCAGAGATTATGTGTTTACATGTTTATTGGTTAATGTAGGGTTTTGTTCCTGTTTTTGTTTTTAGGACTGCACTGTGGCTGACATGGAAGATAAAGTTCAGACCGTAGTAAGTACACGTTTCTGTTGAAACTGAGCTGCATGCACTTATTTCGGTGGCTTCTATGCTGACTGTACTGACAGCAGCTTTCCAATCCCACACGTAGAAGCGTATCATGCAAGTAAACATTGTTACGGGCCATTTTCTGAATGCTCTTTACTGTAGAGGAAATCAATGAAATTTGAACAGATGGGAAGTGTGTATAATAGCATGGAGTTAAGTATTCCTTAAAGTTTAATTGCACAGCTATTTTTTTCAAGAGAATTGAGACCTCAGATTTTCAAGGGAGGAGTATTGCTGTAGAATGATAGTAGGCTAAATAAGTCAATTATGCCTGTGATGTGCATTTAGTGCCTTAATAAGCAGAGAGTGTGCCTTATTAAGCTGCTTCATGTAAAAAGAACTGCCCTGCCACAGAACTGAAGTTCTGTCTCTGGTTCTACTTGAGCCTGAGTTTTAGGGTTGTTTGAAAAGCAGCCTTGTGACCAAACAAGGAGCGTAATGGAATGCTTTTTATATTTTGTAACAGTTAATCATAGCTTCCTGCTTTTGACATGAACCAGGCTGTGCTCTTTGATAAGGTCTTCCGCTAGCTCATAGATGCTTAGGAATTTAGGAGTACAATAACTAAAAATAATTTTGTCCATAAATAATGAGACCACGTAAAAGGGAGGTTTTTTTGCATCTTTCTTTTTCCATTTGTGCACACCCACTATGGAAGTAGATATTGTTGTTTGGAGTTCCCTTGTTTGAGCAGTTCCTCGCATTCACACTTAAGCATTGTTTTGATTTATTTTATTGCTGCTCTATAAATCTGATGCAAAACAAAACAAAAACCGTTGGAACTATTGTTTCCAGGGACCATTGTAATCCAAACCAATGTCTTCCTATGACACAGCTCCTCCTGTCCTGAAATTATATATGTCTACATTGACTAAAGTATTCAAACCCCTTGCGAAAGGTGGCTTACCCTGCTGGTTCCCAAACTGTGTGTTACTGTTGTACTCTGTACTAATCCTCCCTCCCCTCTCCTTTCAGCTATTGTAACCTACTTTGAGTTTCATCATTGCTTCAATTAATATCAAGACTCAAAAGGCACCGTGCAGCATTAATGAAATTTGTGAGTCGGGAGGGTACAGATTTTTGGACTATGATTTTTTTCCCCCCAATTAATTAGCCATTCTGCTAGTTAAAAGTTCTACCAGACAAGCCGTTCTGCCTCTGACTTTACTGACACACATGCAAGGTCAGAATTCGCCTTTAGTTATAATGTTGGCTTAGGATCAGTTATGGTGTGGTCAAAAGGAAATATGAACCTTGCCTGTGTAAGCATTCCAGAAGAGGTCACTTCAGAGGCACAGTGGAGAGAAGTAATGCTGAAATGGTAAAGTGCTAAATGTCCTACTGTTTAGCTTTGTGCAGATAAGTCAGTGGCCAGCACCTCACTTTTTCTGACACGTGACCAACATTATTCTCGTAGTGGAAGTAAAGACCAATGTGAAAAATTGTCAACTCTTCCCACAAAGAATCATCAAAGTGTTTCAATATTTTATTTTTGGTTAAAGCAAACAAACCCCAAACCCATTTTTTGGGCTATATTTTGTGTCTTTATTTTTTTAAACAGAGGATGCATTGCCATCTATTAGTGATGATGAGGTGGCACTAATGGAAACAGGTTGTTTGTACTAGTTTACAGTAAGAAGATGAACGTGCTGTAGAATAGATCTGTACAAATAAATCTTCTATTTTGGTGATTCATAACTACACATTATTAGTGGACCAAGGTTTAGAACTCATTTCCTTTCTGTTTTTGAAAACTGGACGAGGAAGAAGCCAGGAAAGAGATTTTGTAACTGTTTTTTGTATGTTCTCGTTGCAGGCCAAGACGTTAAATGGCATTTGCGATAAAGCAATCCGATCAACTACAGATCCATTGATGAGTCAGTGTGCGTGTCTGGAGGAGGTTCATTTAACGAACATTAAACCTGGAGAAGGCCTGGTAAGAACTGATTCTGGAGTGTCCTGATGTCCCCAGTGTTTAACAGGTAGTCTTGTGAGCCATGGCATGTGTGTATATAGCAAGATATTTCAAAACAAGTAATATCCTATGGGGAACACAAAGAGGCATGGGGAGGAACTCTGAAGGTTAATTGTCAGGCAGTGTGCTGGAGTGACTGCCAGAGATGGGTATGCATGTTAATACATTGATCCCTAATATAACTTCCGATGGTAAACTACTGCAGATTTGCGTCTTAACCAGCATATTGGGGAATCTACAGATGCTGTGAAATCAATTGTTTTGTTTTTGCACGTTACCTTAACCAGATGTCTGTCTAGGTGGGGCTGGGGGAGGGAAAAGGTGGTAAGAAATGATTGTGTTTTGAAAGATGGGTTTTTATGTGTGCTTAAATCAAGATCGAGAAAAATATGAGGGTTTTTGAGTTCTGCTGTTAGCATGTTAGCAGGAATATGAGAAGTCTTTTTAAATGTTCAGTGGCTGTGCAATGTTACAGAATGCAGTTTGTTCACTAGATGCTACTTATGAGAAACTGAAGTTGAAATCTTGGTGGATTTTCTGGCTGGGGAACAGACATGTTAGAATGGGTTGGAGGAAATTTAAATTCCTAAGTGCGTTTGTATTCCCCACTCCGGCGCCGAAGGCAGAAGAGATGAACGCTTATAGAGGAAGCTTTACAGTCTTACCGTGCTATATAGCTTTACCTAGGCCACTGGATTTGACTGAATCGGTCGTGCATTCTTGAAACTATGGGGACCTCTTTGTTAATGCACAAGCTACAACGAAGCAGAGTCAGCCATGCTTGGACTAAGTAAGAAATGAAAGGGGTAGGTGCACACAATTGGATACCAACAGGCAAACTGGGAAGGGAATTGGCTGGGGAGGAAGGGGCAAAAAAAATCTTATATTTTCCTTTGTAATTCTAAGCAAGTGTAGTAATTTCAGGCAGATAAGGTGCCTACGACTCCTGAATAACATGCAGTTCTATACAGCTCAGTGTGAGTGCTTCTAACAACAGATGTAGGTAGGAAAGGTAGAGATGTATTTGTTCATAAATGATGAAAACTATGTACTGGTCACCTCTTGTGGGGAAGTCTATGCAATTATTAGTTAATAGCCTGTTGGTGATTTTTAATTTCATGTTCATATGTTTAACAACCACTTAATCTGAGTTTGTCCCTGCATTCATACTCAGCATTAACATATACAGCCACAAACACTTAGTTATGCTAGAGCTTTAATCGCTTATGTCAGCAGTCTGTTTATTGACTTTCCAAGA
This sequence comes from Phalacrocorax carbo, assembly GCF_963921805.1. Classification (NCBI taxonomy): domain Eukaryota; kingdom Metazoa; phylum Chordata; class Aves; order Suliformes; family Phalacrocoracidae; genus Phalacrocorax; species Phalacrocorax carbo. The sequence goes on along the minus strand of NC_087515.1, from coordinate 59,925,658 downwards.
GAAATTATAAAAGAACATGTAAGCAATATTTGTAGCCCACCTGTGTAAGTGTGCTTTGTATAGAACGAGCTGGTGGTCATCCAGTAAAACCTCTAACTCTCTAGGCAGACCGGACAGGTAAGGAAATAATTTTGTTCAAGGCCAAAGACTGACAAGGCAGCAGAACTAGCAGTGTTTGGTATCACCAACCAGGCAGTGTTTCTAAATTGAATTCCATATATTAGCTGTTTTAAGCTGGTTTAAATATTATAATTAATTACAGCAAAAGTGATCTGTGAAGAGGTTTAGAATGTTGTAATATTGGACCACACACTTTTCTAGGGAAAATATGTGAATTTTAAAGTGTTTTTAATAATATTTTGAGTCTGTTGCCAGTAGTTGTTTAATCAGATAAGGTCTGTGGGTTTTTTTGCCTTTAAACTTGTTTTTCATTTTCTATTTACATTTAGGGAATGTACATCAAATCAACTTATGATGGATTGCATGTAATTACTGGAACTACAGAAAATGTAAGTGAAGTAAATGTAGATTAACTCAGGCTATCTGACAGTAGCTTTGATTGAATTGGTTTGACTTTTTTTACTACTTTTTCCTGTTTTACATATGACTTTCATGATATTACTGCCTTATGTATCATGTGATGCATCATTTGTTTATCCACAATTTGTAAATATTTTGTCTGCATGTTTCACTGTTAGTCTAATTAAGCCAGTTTCTGCAAGTACTTGAGTTAGTTCAAATGGTTGGCATTAAAATAAACGCTTTAATAAGTTACTGTATCTGCTGTTCTGAGTGCTTATGGTATCTTGCTTAACAAAGTCTTGAATGTATTTGCTCTCTGCTGGCAAAGGCCATCTTGCCTAATGGGAACATTTATGTGGTAGTGTACTAAACTCAGTAAAGAGCAATGAAATCAATGAGCTGTCCAGTGACAAAATTACTTTGCAGACTATGAAAGAGTAAGACTTCAAGAGCGGTCTGCTGGAAAGAAATGGTCAGCATGATAGGCAACTATTTTTTTGTTGCAGATAGTTGCTTGTTTTATTCTTGCGCTGTGAGTTCTCTATAGCTGAGACTTTATTGAAGGCTTCTGGGCAGTTGTTGCAGTGGACCTCTGGCCAGCAGGTGAGGCTGGCGGGTGATGCTGTGGTGTTGTCAGACATGCTGCTGCTGTACAGGAGCAGTGGCTGAAAGAAAAGAGCGGAGGAACTTGGCCTTTGCAGTGATGCCTTTTTGTGTGTGTGTGTGTACTCGACAAGTCCAGGGGCCATGGAGGAGTAGGTGGAAATCTGTGCTTGCAGTTCAGAATGAAAACTGAAAACTTTTATAGCTTTTTTTGCTATTGCCTTGGCATAACTCTATAGGATCTGCAACAGAGACCAAGTCCACTTTGACAGCAATTTCAGCATCCGATAAATGTGAAAGAATGTAATGTTGACTGCTGGCAAGCTGCCTGTGCATATAGATCTCATTCTGGAGGCCAGGAGTGGGGCTGTATCGCTTCTATATATTTGAGCGTTGACCTAAATGTCTGCTTTTCTATGAACACTAGTTCTTCCTCCAGGGAAGCTCGCTCTTTCTTTTGGAACAGCAAAGCTTGACAAGTGACTGAGATATCTGTAAACAACTGGTGTCTTTCTGGTGGTGTGGAATCATTTAGATGACCCAGGCTGGGTCTTAGCTCAATTTTCTTGCTTTGTTTGGAATGGTATTTTAGTAGCTATCCCCAGAAGCCAGTGTGTTGGAATGCAGTGGAACTGCACCCCAAAATTAACAGTACTGTACATTGGAAGGACTGGGAAGGTCCATACACTTGATACCAGTCAGCCAAGAGGATTCCTGAATTGTGCCATTCTACTTGTGATTTCTTGCGTCACGTTGGCCTAGATCTAAACCTTGCTCTTTCCTCTGTTCTCACAATGGGATTGCAGTGTCTGCTGTGCTAGCTGGCCCTTGCTGTAGGCGCCTTCTGTGCGAGGGTCCCCCGCCCTCCCCCTAACGTGCTGTTGATCGCCCAAAGGACAGCTTGAAACAAGCTTTGTTTTTCACAAACTTGACTTTGGCCCAGCATTTTTCATGATCTTGGTTGACTCGTATATATGCATCCTTCCACGGAGGCATTTCCTCTCAGAGGAAGTGAGAAGACAATGAAGAAATGGGGTTACTCATGATAGCTGGAGCCTCCCACAAATTCCCCCATATTTCTTCCCTTGTTGCACTGTTTATTCCTACAGTTCCTTCTGATAAAAGTTACTTGAGCTCTGAAGGCAGGATCACGAGGAGAAGGGAGTCCTTAATCCAAGTGCTTAGTTCTGAAGTCACTAGGAAGAGCTGGCCTGCTGCCAGGTGGTTACTCATAGGGTGGGGGGAATGTGAGGAGAAGTCGTCCTGTGACTGGGGTACACTATACCAAGGTAGTATGCCTGTGTGCTTTAGGTGTTGTCAAGGCTGGTCAGAGTTGGTGTGTTACAGCAATGAGACCATTTTTAGTAAATGTTAACAGTAGCTGGTGTGTGGCACCAGCTGTAGATAAATCTAAATAAATATTGACGCATTGAGCTGTTCCTCGCTAATGGTTCCTAGGGCTTGGTTTTTATTCCAAGACAATTGTATCTTAAGATGTATTATTATTAGATAGGTGTCGTGGTTCAGCCCCAGTCGGCCACTAAACTCCATGTAGCTGCTTGCTCACTCCCCCACCCCTGTGGGATGGGAGAGAGAATCAGAAGAGCAAAAGCAAAAAAAAACAACTTGTGGGCTGAGGTAAAAACAGTTTAATAATCAAAATAAAAAAATTATGATTATTATAATAATAACACCAATGCTGCTGGTCCCCGAGCTGCGATTGCTGCCTCCCTCCCCCGGCCAGCCCCTCCCAGGTAACATGCTGGTCATGATGTTACATGATATGGAATATCCCTTTGGCCAGTTTGAATCAGCTCTCTTAGCTGTGCCCCCTCCCCTCCCGGCTTCTTGTGCACCTGGCAGAGCATGGGAAGCTAGAAATGTGCTTGACTAGTGTAAGCGCTACCCAGCAACAACTAAAACATTGGTGTGTTATCAACATTATTTTCATACTAAGTCCAAAACACAGCACTATGCCAGCTGCAGTGAAGAAAATTAACTCTATCCCAGCTAAAACCATGACAATAAGTATTTAAAAATATGTCTGTGCACACTTGATGTGTGCATAGACAGGTATTTTTCATCTGTTGACCTTGATCTTGAAATTACCAGTCAGGTAATTTCCCATTAAAGTTGGTAGCTCTTATTTACGTTAGGAAGCAAAACAGGAAAGTGCAGTGGATCTATTTTGTGGGTTGGAGAGTATTTGGTCCTTTTCTCTGTACATTCAAAATCATTATGTATTTTTTATTACTAATCAGTATACATTTATTTGAAAGCTAAGGTTAACATATTGCTGTGTTAGGACAGAAGTCTTCTCTTCAGTCCCCTCCCTCTGCTGTCTGAAACTACCGTACAAACTGGAGGGAAAAGGATGGTTGGGACTGTCCCATGACTTAAGTACAATTTGGCCCATGATAGATGTAGGCTATGCCTTCTCCCTTTCCTTGTAGTTCCCCCAGTATGAAAAATAACTCATAAGTTGAATTTATTTGCATATCTCAAGTAGTTAACATGTAATGTGTGATCTAGCAGTGCGAAAACTTTCAGCAGCGCTCTTTGTTATAGGTACAACCTTTGACTTAGCTTGGTGGGGGTTGTTATGGGAGGGAAGAAAACCTGCTGAAGCACATACCTCTCTGTTTTTCGCTTTATAGTCCCCTGCTGATCGATCTCAGAAGATTCATGCTGGTGATGAAGTGATCCAGGTGAATCGGCAAACTGTGGTTAGTAACAAACATCCTTACCAACCTTCCCGTATACTTGCTCTGCAAAGCTCGCTCCCTAAAAGTTCTGAATGGGTGGGTTTAGGAGGTGGTTCTGGTGTTTTCCTGTTAAAATCTTCAAGGCTTTTTAACATATTGCTTTCAATACAAGTTTTATTCATTGCAGTATTTTGATAAATGTGCAATATTTCATGTTTAAATGCTATATGCATCATGTTAAAATACTTCATGTTGTCTTTAAGGCTGTTGCAACAATGCATTGTTACAATCTATTGAAATGCAGGTAAAAACAGCTTTAACAAAAAAACCCAAGCATTTGTCAAATTGTTTTCATCTGGGAACTTAGATAAAATTATTGCACTTTTGCTTAGCACAGGTCAACAATGCCTTTCAATGTGAGAAAGAAACATGGCAAAAGTAGTTCACTGTGAATCCCTGTGTTACTCAATTTGAGCACATCCATACATTCTTCTAGGACTGGAGCTGAGGCATAAAGAGCATTGCTTGATATCTCAGTGTTTAATTTACAGCTGTCGTGGTTCAGCCTCAGTAGAGAACTTTCTTTGAAAGAAAGCAAAGAACAACCTTACGAAAAAAGGAGCTTTCCAATTCTTTTTCTTCATTCTGGCTTTTTTGGATCTCTTTTCTCTCTTCAGGGTCATGTTAAAACAGACAGTTTGACGTGGGTTTAGGTTTTTATTTTGTTTGCTTTCAGAAAAGCAATACTAAATAGAAGATGTCTTTATTATCTTCCAGGTTGGATGGCAACTGAAAAATCTGGTGGCAAAGTTGCGAGAGAATCCTGCTGGAGTTAGGCTGCTGCTTAAGAAACGTCCTAGCGGCTCTTTCCATTTCACACCTGCTCCGCTAAAGAACTTGCGCTGGAAACCACCCTTGGTGCAGGTGAGAGGCTGCTAGCTCAACTGTAATGCCAGGATGGGAATGCCTTTGTTGCAGCTTTGAAAAAGGGAAATACCAGAAATGCTCCCAGGTACTCGTGCTTAAGTATAGGTCAAGGAAAGTTAGGTGAAATGGCTGTCCTTCTGGTTCCTAGATAAAAGGGAAAATATTCTTGCCTTTCTCTCTTCCCCTCCCCCTTCTTCTTCCCCCCAGATAACGTCCTCTTGCTACAAAGGGGGCTAGGTGTGTTTGAGCATTTTAATCAGTCTGTGTGCCACTGGGAGAACTTATCTGAGGCGAAATTACTGAAACCGCTGATACGTATGGAATTCATCAGCACGGAGTAATAAATGCTTCCTCTGTTTAGCAGAGTAATATTTTTTTGCTGAAACAACCAAGATTATTCTGTCTTTGTCCTCTTTTTAGTCTGGTGAAGGGTGGGAAAGAGTGAGTGTTTTTCAAGAAGTTATTTAAACTACTTGTTTAAATAATGTTTGGTTGTTGGGGAGTTCACAGATTGGGTAATAAGCAGACAGCAAAAGTGATATTAATAAATCTTAAATAACCATTTTGAGGAATGGCGTGTTGTATTAGAAAGCTTAAGGGCTCAATGCTTACAGGAGGAAATAACTTAATTGAATCTAAACTGATTACCTGAAATGAAGAAAACCAGGGAGAGTTCCCATTCCTACTCCTTTTCTGACACAGGTCTCCCTACAGCTGTGAGGATAATTTATCAACTTGTGAAATGCCAGTGGCTATTGCAAGTGTCGATGCTGGCAGATTTCCCTCAAACTGGGTAGTCATGTTGATGCACACTTGACTCCTTTCTCATCATTCCTTTCACCAATGCCTGTGCCTGGCTTTTGTGGCGTTGTCTGTCATTTAATCAGAGCCAAAGGGGGGAAAAACACCACCCTGTGAGTTTTCCATGGTTACCCAGAGCAAGGACTGTGTTACTGGTGTGAAGAGCTGAAGTGGGCTGGGATATAGGCTGTGACAAGCAGCATTTCTGTGGGCAAATGAGTGATTGGAGAAGCCTGTTGACAGTTCTGGGCTCCAATGTACTGACTGGTAGAAGGCAGATGCTTATGGAGGGGTGCAAGTGTTGCAGAACGTATCTGTTTCTACAAATTGCATTCTTGTAATGGATCTAAAAATAAAAGAAGGGGGTTGTATCTTTTGCTTTTTCTGACTATGGAATTTGCAGGAAAAATAGAACTGGAAAGAGCAAAATATTCTTAAGCAATGTATTACCTGTGATAGGATTTCTGTAGGAGGGACTGCAAAGCTAGCCAAAACTGGGGGTGGAGGAAAATGTAAATGCTAAGTTTTAAATGTGTTTATTAAGCATAGAAATAATAGTTCACGGGGGGATGAAATGGTACTTTTGAATTATCTTTTTGTGAACGATAAATCAATGCTCAGATGTTTGATAGCTGTCTAACATTTCAGACCAGTCCTCCGCCAACTTCAACACAGTCGCCAGAAAGCACCATGGATACCTCACTGAAAAAAGAGAAGCCAGCCATTTTGGATCTGTACATACCACCTCCACCAGCTGTTCCATATTCTCCTCGGTATGCAAATAAACATGCAGTACTGAACAAAAAACTCTATTACACTTGTTTCTGAGCTGGCTTGCTATTAGAGCTCTATGAAGACTAGCTTGAAGAAACTGCCGATCTCACAGACTTTATTCTAGTTGCTTAAATGCATAGGTTTTCTTAAGCTTATGCTTAAATGCAGAAACTACCAGGATTGTAATAGATTTTATTATCGGAACATTATTGTCTGCCGCATAGATCAGAGTTGTTCCCAAAACATGAACAGATGTCATCCCTGGTTTTGTTGTGGGGTTATGTTTTTTTATTTTGTTTAAATTTGACTACACATAACAAAAAGTCATTTTTGCCTGTAACTTTTCCCATTTTTTTTTAGCAAGTTGAGTAACTGTTGTTGGAGTTAGGGTAGAAGGGAACTTGTTTTAAATTGTTAAACTTAAATTTTTAAACTTGCAAGTTGTATAAAACAGGAATGTTCTTGCTGAAGAGAAGGGAGAGTCAATTCATTCAACTTTAATTTTTTTAAACTGTGCTGTAAGCTATAAAAGTGCAAACCTGTGTATACAGAAGGCAGGGGGTGGGGTGGGTGTATGGTATGGCTAGCTTTCGTTTGTTTTCAAGTCCATGTTGACTCATGCCAGAACCCTGCCAGCTGACCTGGGAAGGTGATGGACAAAAGAGTTTTCGGGCAAGGCATGCTTCCTGACCTGCCCTGACATTTACTTGTAGATAGCCCAGCACAGAAACTCTGACCTTTTCCTGCAGGACTCAATGGGAGGAGAGCTTCCCTCCTGTCATGTAAGGCCTGATACAGAGACAGAGAGAGGTTGTATTACTGCAGTCTTTGGGGCAGTACTGCCCCAGGGGACAGGGTTTCTCCCAGGCAGGGTCTCTTTACTGGCATTGGACCCACCTTGACCTGCTCTGTCCCTGTTTTTCATGTTATGTGTGCTCAGTTCTTAATAAAGTCAAACCTCTTGGCATAAAAACGAGTGTAAGGATTTAGCAGCTGATTTCAGAGTGCCTTGGTCTTTTCTTTAAATTGCTGTGTTTCAAGTACATTGGTGAATTGTGTGCATGTGCTCAGTTTATCTTAGAGAGTCACAAAATTATATCTAGCCTCAGATGCCTTTAGACCTGAATCCTTGTTGACAAGGAAGGAAGTAACAATGTGGGCTGTAAAGCTTGTCTTGGATGATATGTGGAAAGAGGAAGGCTTCTTGACTTTGACTTTTAAAGAAAGCAAATGTGCAAAGCAGTGGCAGCCAGGAAGAGGAGAAAGGGCAGTTCTTTTGCCTTATGTTTGGCTATTTAATTTCACCTCTACGTGCTTTGCTCTCCCCTTGAACTGTGGTGCATTTGTATGGTCATTTCATTTCCCCCCCCCCCCCCCTTGTCATCCTGTTCTCTTCCCTTGCTGGCATGGATTTACTCTGGTCCACACTGGGGAGGCAGAGAGCAGTGCCTAGTTTCCCTCCCCACTGCACAGTCTCCACATGGTGGTGTTGTAGGAGAGCTCTCTGTGTATACATGGTTGTGATGTAATGCTTCTGGTTGTGGTGTAACACACCTGTGCAATTTTCAGTCCCTCAGTCTCCATAACTAGCTCCCTCCCATTCACTGAGCTCTAGCATTGTTCTTGATGGAGAGCTGGAAAATGTGGTGCGTGCTGGTGAAGGGGCTGTTGTGAATACTGGGATAGGAATGTGCGTAGACAGCGGCGTATTTTTATTCCTGACTTGGCTGATGGTTGCTTCAAGCAATAAGATTGTAGCATGTACAGTGAAGAGGGAAGAAAAACTGTGCAAACCTTAACTTGGAGGGTAGCTTTTCTTCCAAAAGTACTCACAAGGACTGCTGCTAAAAATGGCTGTTCCTGCCCTTTGGAATGAGGGGTTGCTCTGGGAAGGGAGTTCCTGCAGAAAATGCTCAAAATCATATGTATATACACTATGAATTTATTACTGAAACTTTCAAGGGGGGCTCACTTTTGGACAGAGAAAGTGATGAATACTCAGTGGCAGCTATTGGGATCTTATAATGACTGAAAAGCGTAGTCCCTCAGATGGAGGTGATAGATGTTGCTATTACACAGAGATGGATAAAGCAATGTATGCACTCCTCCGTCACAACTGTGCACTGAATAGGCAGTGAATTGGGAGCATTGATACTTTCAGGGCAGAAAGGTCTAATTTCTCAAAAGCTTTTTCAGGGGTGGTACCTCTAAACTTCTCTATGTGTTAAATTACTGGCTCATTAAAAGTGAATTATCGTGAGGGGGGTAGTTATCTTTTCTTCTTGGTAAATATGTTTATAATGAAGTCTTCTATCACCTGACTTGGTCTTTTTTTTAGCTTGTTTGCAGCACAATGCTACTTGTCAGGAGCATGACTGGGTGCTAAGAAGTATCTTTCAAACCTACTCATGTCTGTAGTGTGAAACTCTTTCAAGCTACTAACTGAAGTGAAATGTCCTTTCAGAGATGAAAAGGGGAGTTTTGTATATGGAGGAGGCAACAAACCCAGTCAGCCGCTACCTGGGTCCAAGGGCGCTGAGTCTCCTAATTCTTTTTTGGATCAAGAGAGCCGAAGGAGAAGGTTTACTATTGCTGATTCGGATCAGTTGCCTGGGTACCCCAAGGAAACAAATATCTTACCAGCCAAGATGAGGGAAAAAACACAGTCCTATGGTGAGTTCATTCCTCTTTTGTTATTGGAATAATTTGTGTTAGAAAACTGCTCATTAGACTTAAGGGCAGTCTGTGCAAATTGTGCACGTGAATGAAATCCCACATCTGAAATAATTTCACTTCAATGCTGTTACTTATTTCTAATGAATGTCATTCAGCTGGGCTCTGCTGCTATGGTTGGCCATTTCCATGTGTGTTTTGGTTATAACTTTTGGATGCTATATCCACTGCTGCTGTAAACGAGCAAGAGTGTGGCTGTTTAATCTCAGCACATTGCTTTCTTATATTTCACCAGTGGAAGTATCTTGAAATATTTTTTCTGCAATTTTAACTTCTTACTGCTGTACGTCTCCCTTTGCTTAATTGTGAAAGTATCAATTTAAAAATTGTTTTCCTAAACTTAATTCCTCATAACTTTCTATGTTGCCTTTAGGAAAACCTCGTCCTTTATCAATGCCTGCTGATGGGAGCTGGATAGCAGCTGCAGAACCCTTCTCTAGGCCACGAGCACCAGGGAGAAAAGGCAAGGTTTTAGGTCACATCCCTTTCTCTTCCCTTCTCCAAAATTTCCTTGGGGTCAGCTGGATGGAAGTGTTTAAATTAGGAATGGAGGATTAATATTTGCATATTGCTGAACTGATCCAAGATGACAATTGTTGATTTGAGCAGGAATGCCAGGTGGTAGTTGTGAAATTTGTGAGGCTATTCAGTGCTGGGGCTCAAACTTTTGTTGTCCTATCTTAGAATTCTTGGGAGAGTTAAAAGTAGGCTAGAATGACTAGGGCAGATCTGTACTTGTCTCCTTATAGCACAGGTTTACCATTGTGTTCTTGCACACACCCCTTTCCCTTTCTTCTGCATTTAATATTGATCATAAAACTGCTTTTTTGAGAAACCTTTCTGTTTGTTTAGCTGACTGTGGAGGCTGTTGTAGAAGGAAGCTTGTTCTCAAAATTAAAAGGTAGGGCCTTCTAGGAGTTGCTTTTTGCTGCAACTGCTGTTAGAAAACAACATATTCTGCAGATGTCACAGGATGGGACAGAGACAAAAACTGATAGTGTTGGGTGTTAGGTTGGGTGGCTTTTTTTCCTTCCCCCACTGCCCTTCTCTCCCTCCCCCACTTCTGTATCTGAAAGGCTGAGTCCTGTTAAGAGTCGGAAAGAAGGAAGGATGACTATTTAGTTTATTCTTGAAATGAGTTATGAAAGCTAATGTGTAATTCTAGGGAAGATAGAAGCTGAAGTCTTATTTTAATGCAAAAATAGAAGCTGATAACAAGAAGCATCAATCCGGAGGGATATTAGAAACAAGCTAAGTAACAAGTCTAACAGAACGATCACCAGGTGGCAGGGCTGGTTTTAGTGTGTACGGTTTTCTGTTTGGTTTTGCTTTTGGTTTTGTTTTGGCTTTTCTTAACACTTGAAATGTACTTAAGTGCTGCAGGCTTGTAGGCAAGCTGTATTGGGTCAGAACATAGGCCTATCTAGGCCCACCAGGATGTCTTTAGCAGCAGCTGCCATGGTCGGATATCTAGGGAAGAGTAAAAACACAGAAAGCATCACAAATCAGTGGTCAGAAACAGGGAAGTGCTTATATCTTCACCTGCAAAATTAATTTCTGTTGTCCAGAGTAGTAATTTAGCTTTTAAGTTAGTCATGAGTTACATTCAGATAAACACGGATTCAACTCTAGTCTATCAGCATCTTGAATGTCACTTTCTTGTAAAGTTTGTTAGGTCTCGCTCATAATAATGATTTGCATGAAGGTCATCTGTACTAGCAGTTTTGGTGTGTGTGGATTTGGAATTTAACAGTCAAACGGTATCCTCTGTGTGTGATTTTTTTTTTTGTACTTTGTTGCTTAAAGAAATATTAAAGATGCAAAAAGCCATACATCTATTGACAGCTGCTTATGTCCTGGCGTACTGTGAAAGGTAACCAAAATCTAGGTAATTTGAGATGTAACCAGAATATTTTTATAAAAATAGAAAATGTTAATGGAGGGTTTTGAAGTCAGCAGTAATTGGTTTTCCTCCTCCTGTTTGTACAGGTGAAGATGTCCTCTGCAGGTACTTCAGTAATGAAAGGATACCCCCAATCATTGAAGAAAGCCCCTCCACACAACACCCCCTCTCAAGGCCAGTGTCTGACAAGCAGTTAGTGAGGGGAACGGATTATATTCGAGGCAGTAGGTGTTTTATGAATACAGACCTCCACAACAGTGCAACAATTCCTTTTCAAGAGGAAGGTGCTAAAAAATCCTCTGTTACATCGTCCACAAAGTCTTCCTCCGCAGAACCCTCGCTGCTGGTCAGTTGGATCACGAGACTGAAATTGTTGACTCATTGACTGTTGTTCACAGGACTGTTACCAAGTGCCTTTGCTCATCGGTCAGACTTCCCTACTTGTCAGCTTAACTGATGCATAGTGACTAATGCGGTGTTCTTTTCCCAGAGAATCTTACATTTTTGCCTTTTTGTGATTTTTTTTTTTTTTTTAATGGATCAGAGGGTTTCATAGTGCAAGGAGGGAAGAAAGATAAAGATCAAGTTCCTCTTCCTGGCCAAAAGCTGATGGCATTTATTCTCCTGGAAATGAATAAAATTTCCATGATGCAGAGGCCACACATGACCTGAAATATGCATAATGACTCAGACAAAATAATTGCATTGCCGTAAAGTCCAGTGGAACTTCAGTTGTCTGAATGCTCAGTGGCTGGTGTGACTGGCTGGGTGTCAGAGTACGTAGAGCTCAGCAAAAGTTGTGTTACTCTTCCTGACCAGGAAAGATAAGCAGGGAAATAGCAGTTTCATGCAAGTTAGTGATGCTGTTGCAAGTACTGCATGAGATGAACCTTGTGAGGAAGAAGCAGTAGTGTTGCCGTTCTTTCTCTGATATCCAGAGATCTTGGGAAGTTGGACTACTTTAATTATAAATCAATCCAACCTGAAATGTAATCCATTTTATTGAAATCACAGTACAAATAAAGAGCACTGAACAACTGCAGTGCTCATCTGTAAAGACAGATGGTTTGCTACAACATGCCAAGGAAATGCATGTGTAGAGGTGGTAAAATATATATTTTTTTCCTTAATTGTTTAAGAATGATTTGCTGTTAACCAAAGTAAGCTTTTAAAGACAGTCCTGTTGGACTTACAAGAACTTTTATAGTGGTTCAGTTCTTGAATGATGTGTTGTTTTACAAAAAAATGCGTGCTATGATACATTACAACTGTAAGTCATCTTGCTATTTTCTATATAGCTCAAATTTTTTTCCCTCCAGAATTTTAAAGCAGCATTGGGTATTTTGGGAGGAAAATAAAACTTGTTTAACAAAAGAAGAGGATATTAAAGAGGTATTGTTTAAAACTGAATGTACATAAGATTGTTAGTATGCAAACAGTTGTTTAAAGTAATTTAAATGTTAAATATAGTTGTATATATTTTTTACACTTAAACAGATACAGTTTGTACCTTCCTGTCTGCGGTACTGGGCACAGATTAGTTAAAAGAAAGTCTTCTGTATTCCCTGCTAATTATAAGACTAACTATTTTCGTAGATGATACATTGCCAACAGCCTTTATTCCTTTGGTCTTGCTGAAAAGAAGTTGTATTTAATGATTTGTGGGGAAGGAGGGAGGTAAAACGCTAGTTTGCACTTTGGATTGGGGCAGGAATCGTATGTGATAACATGGGTGTTAAAAACATACCATAATTCTGGCTGTGAAGATGTGACCATTCTGCTGCAACAAGCTTATGAAGTTGTGCTACAGCCCTGCAGAGACAGGGTGTTAAATTCAGTTCTCAATTACGTTTGATTGTGACTCACTGGTGATTTGGGTGGGGGCTAGTTTGGACCTTTCTGATCAAAGCAGGTTATAATGTCTGTCTTGTGCTGCTCTTCTCCAGATGGCAGTCTGTACTAGAGACGTGGCCAAACACAGCTGTGGCGCAGTTGAACCCTAGACCAGTTTGGTCCGGCCTCTGAGAAGAGGGTTGAAACGACCATGTTGTGGGCACTGTGGTGTAGTATAGTCCAGCCACAAATTGACTGAACTGTTTTCAATTAAATCGCAGTTACTGAACTAGATTAAAGTCAGATATGTTGTCTACACAAGATTTTAAAATGGAACTTTTGCTCATTTTTTTTGATGTCCTGTTTTCTGTGGTTTGAAAACAAATGGAGAAGCATCATGTATATCGATGTGGAAGAAACTATGTATGTGCTTGGTTTCTTTGGGTTGCACCTGGGCACACTTTTAAGACACTGAAAAGTTTGCATCCTTTTGTTTGATTAGGTTTTCCTGAAGTTTGATCTAAGAGTAGTGAAATAAGCTTGCCTTATTTTAGCAGGCAGCTATAAAACACTGCAGCTTTGAAGAAAGAGGAATTTTTTTGTTTGCCATGTGGAATTTTTTTCAATATCTGCCTTGTTGCATAAATACAAGCTAATCTACTTCCTCCCCCCAACCAATAAAAAAACCCAAAAGACAAAAAGCCAAACAAACCTAACCAACCAATGTCCTCTCCATGTTCATCCTCTCCATGCTCCAGTGTCCTAACCGTGCTGAGTCAAGGTACTGAATTTGGCCTTTTGTCAGTCCATCATAAGGATATCCAGTAGTTGATTTTCCAGGAAAAGAGTTGCCTGGCTCTTATGAATAGGGGAAACAGAGGTAGTTTTCTGGAGATTACCAGGAGTGGTATTGCAGTTTCTCAGAATCACAGCATGGTTGATGTTGGAAGGGATGTCTGGAGGTCATTTTGTCCAATCCCCCCTGCTCAAGTAGGGCCATCTAAAGCTGGTTGGCTAGGACTATGTCCAGACAGCTTTTGAATATCTCCAGGGAGGGAAATTCCACAATCTGCCTGGGCAGCCTGTGCCAGTGCCTGGTTACCCTAACGGTAAAAAAAGTGTTTCCTGATGCTCAGAGGGAACCTCCTGTGTTTCAGGTTGTGCCCATTGCCCCTTGTCCTCTCTCTGGGCACCACTGAGAAGAGTCAGGCTTCGTCTTCTTTGCACCCTCCTTTCAGGTATTTATACATAATGATAAGATCCCCCCGAGCCTTTTCTCCAGACTGAACAGCGCCAGCTCTCTCAGCCTTTCCTCATAGGAGAGATGCTGCAGTCCCTTCATCAACTTGGTGTCTCTTTGTTGGACTCTCTCCAGTGTGTCCAGGACTCTCTTCTACAGGGGAGCCCAGAACTGGACACAGTACCCCAGGTATGGCCCCATGAGTGCTGAGCAGAGGGAAGGGATGACCTCTCTCAACCTCCTGGCAATATTTTGTCTAATGCAGCTAAATTTCCACTGTAAATTATCCAAGATCATTGAAAACACATTCATGCATGGTTTCTCAATCAAAAAGGCAAATATTGGGGTGGTTTTTTGCCCTTCATGAGCTTTATCCATCATTTGCAGACAACCTCAAGTTGGGTGGGAGCGTTAATTTGCTGGAAGGTGGGAAGGCTCTGCAGAGGGATCTGGACAGGCTGGATTGATGGGCTGAGGTCAATTGTATGGGGTTCAGCAAGGCTGAGCACTGGGTCCTGCACTTTGGTCACAACCACCCCATGCAACGCTACAGGCTTGGGGAAGGGTGGCTGGAAAGGTGCCCAGTGGAGAAGGACCTGGGGGTGCTGGTTGACAGCTGGCTGAATGTGAGCCAGCAGTGTGCCCAGGTGGCCAAGAAGGTCAACAGCATCCTGGCTTGTATCCGGAATAGTGTGGCCAGCAGGAGCAGGGAAGTGATGGTGCCCCTGTTCTTGGCACTGGTGAGGCCGCACCTTGAACATGGTGTTCAGTTTTGGGCCCCTCAGTACAAGAGGGACATGGAGTTGCTGGATTGTGTCCAGAGAAGGGCAACGAAGCTGGTGAAGGGTCTGGAGCACAAGTCTTATGAGGAGCATCTGAGGGAATTGGTGTTTAGCCTGGAGAAGAGGAGGCTGAGGGGAGACCTTATCGCTCTTTATAACCACCTGAAAGGAGGTTGTAGGGAGGTGGGTGTTGGTCTCTTCTCCTAGGTAATAAGCAATAGGACGAGAAGAAATGGTGTCAAGTTGCATCAGAAGAGGTTTAGAATAGGTATTAGGAAAACTTTCTTCACTGAAAGGGTTGTCAAGCACTGGAACAGGCTGCCCAGGGAGGTGGTGGAGTCACCATCCCTGGAGGTATTTAGAAGGCACGGAGATGTGGCACTTAGCGACGTGGTTCAGTGGTGGATGTGGCAGTGTTAGGTAAATCGTTGGACTCAGTGACCTTAAAGGTCTGTTCCAACCTAAGTGATACTGTGATTGTTGATGGACTTTTGGCCATTGGAGTATATATACACAGAATAAATAAAGCAGAATACGACACCTGTTTTTATTGCAAAAGTCACATTCTTGCTACTGTGAATTTACAGTGTGCTCAAGTAAATTACTTTGACTTCTTGATACTCTTGTCTGCAAGTATTGCTTACTGCTCACTATGCTGCAAACCTTTTTATGCAATGTATGGTATGTAGGAGTCTTTCTCTGAGAAGCTGACACTTTATTGGCCTCAACAGAGGGTTTTTTTTCCTCTTTGATTATCAGATGGAAAAGCTCCAATAGCTGTTCTCAGTAGTAATAGGCTATTTTGTGTTGCAGTATGAATTGTAGATATTGGTTGCATGTGCTGTTACCCCACCCCTCTACCTCTCACAACTTGTTAATGCAGTGACTTCATATATGGGAACAAGCAGTTTAACGTGGTGACCTAAAATGAAGCCATATCTCTGTTTTTGAAACACAAGGAGATAAGTGCACTTGAAAGACTCGACTTTCTAATATCTATAAACTAGAGATTTTTCCTTCTTATGCTGGTGACATTGATTACTGAAAAGCAAATGCATTAAGAAAACTGAAAAGAACAATAAAATAGCTGTATCTTCAAGCACTTGAAAAGATGAACAAAACACCGCATACCTTTTTCCTTTGCCTGTATAGCTCTCTAACATATGTAACTTGACCTTCTTCCAAATGTCTGCATCTTTTTAAAGACCTGATCAGAGCTTGCGACACAGGGGTAGTTAAGATATTGGCTGCAAGGATCTCCTTTAATATAAATTTTTATCAGCTGTTGTTGGGCTTTATGGTTATGCACTCATCATTCACTCTAGAAATCTGGATTTGAAGTGAAAGTGAGTTTTAATTGACCCATTCTTTCCCTTTTCCTGAGAGGAAGAAAGCAAAAGAAGGGGATATCTATGGGACACACATGTTGATAAATTACGTCAAGTTCAGGGGAAGTAACACAGTCCTCCTTGCTCCATGCAGGAAGAGAACGGAGGTCTGAACAATGTGAGGAAGCCTGTAAGGCTGTAGTCACTTGCAGCCCAGGTGATTTGAGGGAGGACCACTGCTCCATAGCTCTCCTCTGATCAGGATTATTCTTAACCAATATGGCCAACCCTAGCAGAAGGAGCCTCACTTAAATCTTCAACGACTTTCTGGCAGCTGCTTTGCCTATGTGCATGTCACACCAAAGCTTCTCTCCTCTATCCTATGGAGCTCTTGCTATGTAGAGTGTTTCTGTGTGGCTCTGAGAGGTGACCACAAGGCAAGGGTGTTTCTTGGCCCAGGTATGCAGAAATAATGTCCAAATGACTTCTTTACCAGTGAAGGAAGCATGTAGCACTTAGTTCCTTTCCTTTATATTTGTTACAGAACATTATTAATTCTAGAAAGTTCTTTCCAAGACAACTGATGGAATAAATGGGGGAGTCGGGCTCTGATCTGGAGAGGGGCTCAGTGTTGTGTAGAGAACAAGTGTGCTGTTACCACTGGATGATAATGCAATTGGTTGAATAAGCCACTACAGATGTGTAGCGGCAGCTAATAAAGTTCTACATTTGGTTTCAAAGAAACATTGAAGTCCCTTACTGCATGAGCACCAAATGAGAGGGGAAATACAAGTACCAGTGTAGGAAGAGAAAGCGAAGTTGCAAGGAACTACTAGAAAGCAGATCTTTAAGAGCAGCTTTTACACTGTTCTATGAAAAGCACTTGGACTTCAGATGGTTTGCTTCGCTATGTGACCTCTCTTCCCTAGCAAAGAATAGAGATTAAACCCCCCATCTTTCTCTGTCTGTGTACAACATGCAATATTAACCAGCTGATGTTTAGCAAATAGCAACAGGGCTCTCATTCACTGCTATTGTTACCATTTGGGAGAAATGCTGTTTAAAATGCAGGAAAGACCCATAGCAGAGCACGTCACAATATTCCTGAGTGTGGTTATTTTTCTTCTTTACAGTCACAGCTCCTGTTACAAGTTCTAGTGTATGAAGAAGTGTTAAAAAGTCAACTTTTTCAGATGGTTCATTTTGCATTTTAATTGGATTCAGAGAGGGTTAAATCTGTCCTGTGTTTGTGGAATCATTTCTCCTACGCACCTCTTCTGTTCTTCTTCTTTGTACTGTTTTAACCAAAAACCAAGGGGAAATACCTGAGAAGTCTGAACTCCCAAAGACTAGTGCATTTTCTTTGTCCAAGAGGTTAAATTTGAAAGATGTTGATCACTTAACTTCTTACCGTGTGTAGTGAATATAGAGGGTTCTCTCTAGTTTGGGGGGAAAAAAAAAAAGACCCACAGATCTAGGGATAAATCACAGGCAATATCTTTCTGGCTTAACCTGAGAAAAATGTACAAAACAAGTTAGAAACTGCTGTTATGCAGAAACTTGGCTCATCTCTTGGTATTGAAGGTACGTGTATTTGTTACAACAAAAACGACGCCTAGGGTAACTTCCCTAATGTGTGCAACATATGTATCCACATGTCCCACCGTGGTACGGTACTCCACAATGCTCTGAATGCTCTGTCACGGTGGCAAAACAACACAGTTAATTGGAAAAGATGGTAAACCCCACAAAAATGAAAAAGAATATTTCATGCTCTTGCATATATGTTTAGTGAGGTTTCAGGAATGTGCATTTCAGAAATACTAAGCAGGCATCTATTTTAGTCTGTAGAGTATTTGCAAGCCAATACTTTGGGTGTTCCCTTACATAATCATTGCAAGAAAATCCTATTCTAGATGGTAATGGGCAAGAGGAAATAAGATATAAAAATGAATAGTAATGACTTGTAGAGACAGAGTTCAGGGCAATTCTTCAAGCCATGTGTTTCCTCTAATGTTAAGGATAATGAAATTAATCAGTGTTTGACTTCTGGATGACCAACAGAGGTGGACATAGTAATGTGAGTATTATACTAACTTTATACTAATTAATGAACTGATAACCTTTTCCTCCTCCTAAGCAGGGCTGGTTTTAAAAACAACATACTCCATAAGCTGGGTGCTCATTGAACAGAAAGGGGAGGGGAGGGAGAATCTAAAACTTAGCCAAACCAGGAAGCAGATGGTGAAGACCAGCTTTATAGTTGGAGAGGATAAAGAATTTTCTTTTTTGGACAAAATTATTTTTGTAATCTGATGTCCTCTTTTTATTACATTGCCAACAGGCAGTCTTCACAAACTGCCCTATACCTGCAGCCTCATCCTGAATAGACCAAGTTAAACCCCTCATTGAGCTTTAACTTGGACCTTCATGATAAATTCAGCTCAAATCTTTTCTTGCAGGTTTTACTTCTTCAGGAGCTTTTCTGCATTCATCAGTCAATTTTGGAGTCTCTTACGTGTGTCCTGGGCAGCAAGACTCTTGTGTGCATGCATTCTGAGAACTGCCTTTGCCAGCAGGGTTGGTATCTTGGAGGAGGCTGGGTGCTGGCTTGTGCTTGGGGTTTCTGCACTTATCTAAGTTCTTCTTCCCCCCCGGCTTCCACTGTACATCCTAGTGCACCATCTCAGAGTGTGAGTTAGAAATGCTTGTGCCCAATTGGAAAGAAGCGTTGGGTCCTTGGAGTATGCTGATTTTGTCCTGCTGTACAACTGTGGCTTCTTTCTTCTCTTTAGTCTGAGGTTTCCTTTGCACATGCTGTGCTTATGGAGCATGTGTTCTTTGTGGCCATCACATAGAAATGCTTTTGTCATCTTGTAGGCTGTAAGGTTTTCTAATAGACAAGAGCTCATGAGAAAGCCATCAGCTTAAACTAAAATGTGAAAAGAGCACTCCAGAAAGACTCAGTTTGGAGAACGAAGAAAGAGGGGCCGGGCAAAGCTGAATGTACGGGTCTGTGTTGTGTTGAACACCCGTTCAGCAGTATAGCAGTAACTCCACAGAGAAAACAACCCACACAAGTGCTACACGACCATTTGTTTCTACCGCTACATTTGTGCGGTGCTGGAATATGAAACAAGGGCAGTCACTCAAAGTAGTTATATATAGTTCCATGCACACCGCTTGAGCTGTAAGATGCATGACAAAAGCAGTCAAGAGCTGCTGTCAATATATAATTTCACCAAATTCTTCTGCCTACGCTGCTGCATCAGTTAAAAATAGTAACCCCTCTTTATCCTGTGGCCTGCACAATGCAAACCCAGCTCTCTGGCAAGTGCGTAACCATCAGTTTTGCCTTTTATGATAGTTGGTAACTGCTGGTGAGTTGTGTCATTCCCACAGGGTCTCACACAGTGGTTCAAAAGCATAGTTAGTTTGGGTTACTCTGGACTCTGTCCAGAAGTGGAGAGTCAAATTTAAAAACAATATTGCTGGGCCAATACCATTTAGAGTTGGGATTTTTTTAAACATACTAAATAAGAAATAGGCAGGAGTTGTTTGTTGC
Organism: Phalacrocorax carbo; assembly: GCF_963921805.1. Lineage (NCBI taxonomy): Eukaryota > Metazoa > Chordata > Aves > Suliformes > Phalacrocoracidae > Phalacrocorax > Phalacrocorax carbo. The sequence continues at coordinate 59,905,942 of NC_087515.1, read as the reverse complement.
ACATACTTTCCCAATAGGAAATAAAATGAGGATTACATATTTGATGGAGGGGAAAAGACCCAGACCTTTGGGTGTTCTCCAGTTCCTGCCAGCGGGAGAAACGTGTTTGTTTTAGAATGACATAGAATAGATGTAAACATTTCTTTTTAAACCTCCCTGTGTGGCCACCTCAGTTGTTCAGGATGATGTAAGCCACTGACTTGCCCCCTTATGTGGTTATGGAGTTAATCTAATATATTTTTGGCAGAGAAGGCAAAGATATCTTTTTCTTAGGTGATTATGTGATTAGTAACTGGGTATGGAGACAGAGGAATTAACTATAAAACAAATGCTGGACAGTGCTGGTTTGCAGGGAGAATCCTTGGAGTCAGTTTGTGATTGCAATTTTTGTTTCCCGGGCTCTGGTGAGGATGAATGCTCACCACACAGTCTGGCAGCGAGACAGCAGCCAAAGAATCAGAGGACAACCAAGTCCAATTCACAGTGACACTTTGAGCAAAGCGGGTTAGTTACTTGGGGGGGGGGTTTGGGTGGTGTGGTGTTTTTTCCTGTAGGTGTAGCCCTCCTTCAGTACAGATGGGCCAGAGTAGGGACTGTTAGAACTCACCTGTGAGGCAAACCCAATGAGCTCCCGGTGAAGCAGTGGGCTGTGCTTGCTGCTCGTACTCAGCTGCGCCACGTTTTGATGTACTCTGGCAGTGCCTTTGCAGGTAATGAGCTTCAGACCCTTGTGACTTTCACTTAAAGGCTTTTTTGTTTGGGAAATATTTACTGAGAGCCATAGAAAATGCCACAGTCTAAACTGATACATGTGTTTAATGGCTTTTCCAAGTAAATGCATGCTTTTCAGTGCTACTTATTACTGTCTTCCCCTCTTCCATCCCCACAGTGCAAATGCTTCTAATGAAATCCTCACAGTGAAAATGTTAATAATGTCAAGTAGTCACTTATGGGCCATAGAGTTCCATCTGTAAACTGTAAAAATATCAAGCAAACAACAACAAAAACAAGCCAAAAGGAAACCCTTTTTTCCTACAGTAACTTGATGAATAATAATGAAACTAAGGATTTTCACCCTGGTGAAATTATAAATCTTCAGTTATTTTGTTTTATTACACAGTGTAGTCGGAAGTGAGGGTGGTAGTTCAGGTATCGTGGGCTCTTGTAAAGCAGCTGTGGTGTTTCAAGTTCTGTGGAGAGAAATTTAACAAAGGTTTTCTTAAGCATAATGTGGCTCTATCTGAGGCTGTTTTCCCCAAGCCCATAGAATGTCCCACTGAACATGCAGAAGCCTTAATACCTTCTGGCACAGCTCTTGACCATTCGTTTCTGGTGGGAAGTTGGTGTATATGTTGCTGTAACTAAGTAGGATGAGAACAAAATCACTGATCTTCAAAATGAATTACATCCTTTTCTCTGCTTCCTTCTTCCTCTCTGACCTTCTCCTCCCTACATTAAGGCCAATGGACTTTCCAGGAATTTGTTGCCCAAACAAATATCTATAAAGCTTTTAATATTTATAGCATAATCTGATTTGTTTTGTTGTCTGAGATAGCTTTGGCCAGAGCTTTCCAGTAAAAATAGCGCTGCCAGCAAGACAGTATTTCCAAGCTCTTTATGCACATAAGAATTCCTCTCTGCTTAGTAAGCTATTGGCTTAGACTTTGAAGCTGCTTAGACCACCCCAAGCAGCCCTTGGTCCTTTAGCTTCAAACACATTGGCTTCTTATCACTGGAGGGAAATAAAGGTCTGCTTTATCTCCTTGCTCTGAGTTTTGTAACTGTGGATTTGTGGGTCCTGTTGGGGAGGTGGGTGCGGACCTACTGCACAGGCATCCTGCCCTTTCCTGCCTGCCCTCCTCCTGCTGTCTGTGCATTTGCTTGGCAGGATGGAGGGATGAGAAGGTGTGGAGGAGTCCATCAGCTAAAAGAGCAGTCCCTTTTTCCTTCTCCTGCTCAGGAGCTGAGCCAATGGGCCTCTGGTTCAGCTCTCAAAATACAAATCTAGAAAGCTTTTGGCTGCAGAAGAGATGGGTAAAATTGTTCAGGTATTTTTTTAGACATAATAAAGACAGGAGGTACAAACGTTTAGGAATTCAGGGTTGAGTTCAACTAGTTTTCTGGTCAGAAGGCTTGCCTGGGATGCTGCTCATGTGGCTGGACATTAACCCTTGAAGCAGCAGGCCAAAGGTGAGTTCTGTGCCCCCCTCCCCTGCTGTTATGCAGGGGCTGCTCTGTGGGGTTTTTTTCAGGAATGGATTGGTTTTTTACTAACAACATCCACATTGACAGCTTGCTCCTGCCCTGTGGTCAAGCAGGGGATTTCCTTCCTTGCCCAGTGTGGCTTTTTCATGAGCTGGGAGTCAGGAGACACTCTCTCTCCCCATTAGCAGGGAGAGAGGGGAGAGGCTGGTGTGGTATGCTGGGTCATACACCTGGTCTGTGTCAGCTCTGCGGTGTCCTGCAGTGAATAACCTGCACTTGATTGCTGTGACTGTGGTCCCAAGGAGCTGTAGGTCAGAACTAGCTTATGAGTATACTTGAAGTGCAAATGAATCTCAGACTAGAAAACTAAAAACCAGATGGAAAGGCTAATATGATAAGTTACATGAGGAGCTGTTCTTTCATTCAGAGTCTGTTTTCCTGTGGATGTGTGGGGACAGCTTGGAGGGATAATGTGTCCCACAGCACGGTGTTAATGCATAGGTAATGTGAGGGAACCATTATTTAAACAGCAAAAAAGATTTGGCAGTGTATGAGCTCCTCATATGGCATGGGCATGGTTCACCTAGCACTGCACAGAAAGCCCTTTATTAAAGCAAAGTGGGCAAGTAAGCTGGGGGTGTCTGAGAGACTGCGAAGCAAGGTGCTGAGGCAGACACTGGGGGGTGCTCATGCATGGGTGAGCCTGGCCACAAGAAATGCATCTGGCTTGCTCTTGACTGGAGTTTGCTGTTGTGCTTGAGATGGATGTGGTCTCTATGTGGGGAATAAGGCCCCTATCTGGATGTGGAAGAGGCTCAGGTTTCAGTATCATGACTCATTTTCCCAGTGGTTGACCAACGAGGGGGAATGTGATGGGAAGCCATAATGAGAATTATTCCTGTTGCTATCAAGAAATGGTGGGGAAGGAAAAAACCATCACCAGAAACTTGAAGTTCAGAAAACCTGAACCACCCTGGAATCCAAAGCACATGGCATCTCTGGCAGCTCGCTCCTGCAAGTGTGGATTTTTTTGAAATCTAGTTTCCAATGAAGTGTTTGTCATGTTTTCAAAATGCAAATCATCTCGGGTACCCTTTGGTCTCACACAGTGCTTGCTGCTCATGTAGCTGGCTGTGATAGGAGACATCTTGGCGAGGGTGGGTGAGTCTGGCAGTGTTAATTCACAGCAGGAGCTGCAAGGCAAGGGTTGCGCTAGCCTGACTAGTTTGGTACAAGCTCTTTGGGTTGGGTGTACATAACATGTCTTCATCTTAAAATGAAGGGAAAGTCAGTTATTAAAAAAAACCCCCAAACACTAAACCATTAAAAACTAGTAAAGAAGAGATGCTGCCAAAGCATGATTCTCTGCTTTCAGTACTCTCACCTACCTTGCACCCCTAAGACAAAATCCCATGTGATGCCCTAATGGAAAGGGGCACACTTAGGTGACACCAAAGGCTTCCTTCTGTTGATCAAAGGACCATGCCAAGCAACATTTCTGTTATTTTTCTCTGTCTTGAGCAACTTCCTGTGTTGACCAATCCATTCAATATGTTGCTGCCTTCCCCCTTTGCGTAGGCAAGGCGGCCTGTGGTGGCGTGGGTGCTGCACGCGCGCTTGGGCAAAAGCTGTGCGTTCCTCTAGGTGGCTCCAGTTTGGCTGCCCTTGCGGAGCACCCTGCGCGGTTTCTGCATTGTCATGCCTGTGCACCTGTTTGATGTGCTTGTGCTGCTTTTGTTGTCTAGGCTAAAAAAGCATTTCTCCTGCTAAGTAAACAGGGCCCTTCTGTCCAAGACAGTTCTAGGTGTGATTCTTCTTTTTATTTTTGTGTAAAATCTTTTTGGTTTATTAGAGCCATTCCTGATTTATGGCTGCAGGGATGAAATGAAAATAGAAGCTTTCTGACGAAGAGGATTCAAGTGAACATTCGAACAAATGAAAAAAGGCCAAGGAAATTAAAGAAGTAAAAACAGGCTCTGTTTCTTCATCTTTGAGTGCTGCTAAACCAAAAATACACCAAGTAAATATGTACGCATTTTGCATTTGTGTGTTTTTTTTGCTCTCAGCCTACTGTCTGGAAACTCTTAATATTCTTCTTCTACAAGTTTCTAGTCAATGAGAATATCTTGAACTTTCAAAATATAGCTGCAGGTAATTTGGGGACATTTACAGTCAATCTGCTGCTTATTGTGCCGCTGTATCTGGGAGGATAGACTGCTTGCAACAGCTGGCTTTTCCGTTCCTTCCCAGCCCTCCCACTCTAAAACCAATGCACATCACATCAGGTTGCTTTCAAAATGATGAGCTCATCACTAGATCCTCTTTTCACTGCCCTGTTTGGTTGAGCTTTTGAGAACAATATAAAACTGATTTTTAACGGCTGGAGATATTGCGGTATATAAGCACAGGTAGCTGTAACTATTAATAGGTTTGAGAACAGGATCCATTGTAAGGTAACAGATACACTGCTGCATTTTAGATGAAAATTTGTTCTTCAAATAGAAATTGTGTTGGTATGTACTTGGACTGTTAATTACATGTTTGATTCAGAAATGCACAAAGCAGCATTTGTGTGCAACTTCAGTAAAGTTCGCGTGGAAAAGCTGAATCATCCAAGCCATCTGAATGATGCGCGCTCTTCGGTGGTTGTTTTCTTCAGCAGGCAGCTGGTGATCTCTCTTCCTGTATTTAGGGCGGGGGGGGGGGGGGGTGGTTGAAGGGGGAGAAAAGGAAGACGGGAAGGACTCTCTGTGGGGGGCAGCCCTCTTGGTTCATATGTGCAAACTTTACGATTTTCCTGAGAGAACTCTAGATTTGTGGTAAGTTAAAGCAATATTCAGAGGATTGAAGAGGCAATATATACTACAACGAGGTCATAAAGTGTTTTTGTTTTAAAGTAATAGTGCTTTATACACTTTTCAGGCATGATTTGCTTAGTGTAATTTATGTTTCCAGCAGTGCGTCATGGGGAGGACATGGGAGTTGTGCTAGGGCTGGGGATCCTTCAAACTGGGTGGCTTCTGTGTCTCCTGCTCCCCTCTTGAAATCAGGAGGTGAACTGTGAGGTTTGGTGCCTCTCCATGCAGAAAATGGTAACTCAATTTACCTCTTGTGCTGCCTATATTGTAAACTTAATACTTAATTTACATGTTTACCTAGGTAAACTCAACAGTAGTGAATGCCTCTTTAATGCTTGAAAAACTCCCAGCTCAAGAGTGGGACACAGGTGACAGGGTTTGGGGGGAGCCATGGTTCTGCAGACCCACCCCCACCTCCCCCACACTCCCTGCAGCTATGTCGTCTTTAGTTTTCCACATATAGGATCTATCTAGTTTTCTGTGGGATATTTTGTTTACATTGACTTTGGCAAACAAGGTAACTTTTTTATGCTCTATCACTTTATTACAGTCTGTCTTATCTATTTAGATTTTAAGTGTTTTTTGCTTTTTTTTCCTTTTTGTAGCAAGCCATTATCTTAGAGTTGTAACTTCCTGAGCACGCTGGCTTGGTGATTTAATTGGCCTCGGCACTTTCATACTAGTAATAATACAGTTCAAAAGGCCTAAATAGCAGCAGCAAGAACCTTGGTATGGAACAGAAAAAGCAGTGCAAACAAGCTGTGCTCAGAGATCGTCTTGTTGGCTTGACTTTTTTTCTTTTATTTTTTCTTCTTCTCCAAAAGCTGAAGAGGGACACAACCAGGAGGCATTCAAATTTTCTTTTGTGTCTATACCAACCTCTGTGACAATGTCAGTATGAATAATAACTTGCCTGGGAAATGATGGTAAACAGCTTGTATTTCTAACTAACATAACAGAAAAAAGGATTGGGCATCTTCTCTGAGGCAGGTTCTTCAAGAGTGTCTCTGACTGTGCTGGGGGGCACTTCCATTCCTTTTGGTAAATGCTATTTTAGGGCTGGTGGTGCCAGTGACATAACCTGAAGTACTCACCCCAGTAGGTATTTCTAATGAGGGGCCAACAGCCCCCTTAAGGCTCTTTGCTTAGAAAGCTTGGCATTTGAGGAAATATTAAATAAAATTATGTCTTTAGAAGAGGTGACTGAATTGGTGTCATAAGAACAAGCATGATAAAGATTTATGTAAGACATTTATAGGGCAGATTTTTATAGGACAAGAGATAATAGGCTTAAATTACTACGTGGAGCTCAAAGTTGGTAGAAAAATCTGAAGTCAAGGAGAGTTAAGCACTGGTTTAGGCAGCTGAAGGAAGCTGTGGAACCTCCATTATTTTATGTCTTCAAGAACAGGTTAGGCAGCCTCTGTCAGGAATAGCCCAGGTATAATTGATCCTGCTGTGAGGAACAGACTTTATGATCTCTGTCTCTTTCCTTATGAAATTGAAGAGATGTGAGCAGGCCCTATATAATTGCATCCGGGTAGAGTTCATCAAGCACTTTCAAGTTGTTCTGGATAAAAGCGACCATATGCACTTCAAATCACTGTAACCATAGTAAGTTTTGAGGTTTGAAGGAGCCGGAGGCAACAGAGTGGATGCACGAAAATATTCGGTTCAGTGGAAAAAACAATCAGTACAGTGGAAATCAATACTTTTGCAAATTTGTAGTTGTCTAGAATAAAATCATCATCTTCTGCAATAACCATTGTCATTCCTTCAGTCAAAGCACTTTCAGAACATTGGAAAAACAGTTATTTAATTTTAAGACCTACCAGTTTTTTTTCCCTTAACAAAAGGAAAGCACTAGGGGTGGCTCAACACTTCTGAGTCTTCAAGGGAGAGCCTGCTGATAGCTCTGAAAGACATTTTAGTCTTTGAAAACTAAAACAACAGTTCTACAGAAACTACTCTTCTATATTCCTTCCTTTGATATGATAGAGTTGAAAGATGTTCCCCCACCCCGTTCCTATTGTAATCCTTAATTTTTAAAAAGGAAAATAACTCGTGGACAGGCAGGGTAGCTCAGTTCTAATGGAGCTAACTTTTTCCTTGTTAAAATAAGTTGTGAAACAAAAAAGTACCTACCCTCACTTTCTTTCAACCAATGGGTGGCCCAGGGATGAGAGCTTTGTGGGGTGACACAGTGATAGCATTGCACTGAGAAATTAATTTCCTACACAGTGCAAGCCATCGGTGGCCAGAATCTCCAGAAAGCAGCACCAGATGCCCTGAATATTTTGGCACACAAGTCTGTAGAAAGCTCCAAAGAGGAGGAAGTGAAAGAACGGTGGCAAGTCTCTTGCAAGCAATTTTAGAGATGTGGGACTTCATTTGCACATGAGTACGACAGCTCTCGTCAGCAAAAAGTGTGGTGGAAAGTGGGATAGACTGTGTCTTTTTTACCACTCAAAGGACTGAGCCATCTGATTTTCCGTGTCATCACTGAACGCTGTCTGGTCGCCTGTCTTTCTCTTTTCTATGGACCATTCATTCTTTCCATAAGTAGTACATATGCTTCTTCAGACCTGTCACTGTTACCCTCACTGTGGTTCAATGCACGTGTGAAGGCAGTAGTTATTTTAGGAAGCAATAGCTGAGTCTGTGCATCAGATTCCAAGATGTGTTCTTGGGCAAGTTTTCAGATAATCCATTTATATGCAGTTAAAGCACTTTGAAGATGTAAAGTGCCATGTTACTGATAAATACTGATTAGTCATGCAAATAAATGGAAATATTTTAATTAGGGCAATTTTAACATGACTCGTACTGTGGAAAAGAGCCTATATAAACATATTAAATAGGCAATTTATTAGTGTGAACAACCTGTGATTAAGGGCGTTTTGTTTTAATTCTGGGGGGGAAATGGGGGGAATAATATACATAGCAAAGTAGCAATGCAAGAGAATAATAATCTGATAAACCAAAAACCAGTAACTAATAACCTCTGTTTTTCAAGGAATGCAGAAAGCTACAAATGAGATATTTGTGTGTCTCGATCTCTGCTGGGAGCCGCTCTACAACCTGGAGCAGGTTGGCAATGCTTGGGTATGTACTGCCTCTAATGTGGCAGCTTGGCCAGCTGGTTGCTGTTTGAATCTGCCTACATGTCCTAGGGTGTTATAGTAGTTTTGTTCTAGGATTTAGAACCACTTTTCTGCCATGACCCTTCTTTCTTGCAGAGTCTTTTTTTTGGGGGTGATCTGCCAGCGCCCTGACTAGGAGCACAGCAAGTGGTGGAAGTGTTTGCCACAAGGCCTTCTGCTGTTACATAGCAGATGCGTGTCAAATGTTGCTAGGTCACTTGATATCTACTTCATAGTCACTTCTGCATGTGTATACAATTAAATATAAGGTGAATAGAAATGGAGGGCCAGGATCAAGGTGTTGTGTTGCACTATAAATGTTCAGGAAGGCTTCGGAGAGTTAGAGCCAGGTCTTCCACATTCTTGCATGTGGTTGCACCGTACGCTTTTTCTTCCCTTGGAAAGCAGGATCAGGTACCTCTGTGATGGGGAATGGAGCAGGATATCAGACTACTACTATTGATATGTGTTTGTTTATCACCTTTGGCAGTATATGTGGGCAATGTAAGTGATGAATGTTTGATAGACTATGGGAATACATTCATGACATTAAAAACGAAAAGACAAGGTATAGTGCCAGGGCTTGTTTATAGTGGGGTGTGCTGGAGTTCAATTAACCTCCAATTAAAAATCAGGAGAAGCAACACTTTACCTAATGGTAAACACGATGTAGTGCCTCAATTTACCGTCAGCCAGTTAGTCACAACACCCACAATCTATCTAATTTATGAATAAAATGCAGAGGCTTAATGTAAAGTGATTTTCCCAGTCTGGCTTCCTAGTTTCAGTGGAATTTGCCTGAGCTTTATATGAGTGCATTTACATGTGTGTATGTCTGTGGGTATACCTATATATACACCCATGTATTTTTGAATCCTGCCCCAATTTAAACTATTCTTTTGTAATATTTATCAGAGGTGGATTTGCAGGACTTGTCAGCTCTGAATTTGAGTCACTTTCACTTTTGCTACAACCCTCCCCAAAGAGTTATAAAGACTTATAAACTATAGTCAAGGCACATGAGTCTGCCTATTGCTGCATTTCCCATTCACCACAGTAAGTCTCCTTACCTAGAAAGGGGGCAAAACCAGGCTCAAGTGAAAGCTTTAATGATGCAGCTCATGTGTAACTTGCAACTTGTATGAGTGGTATTTCTCTTGCTTTTGTTTATTTTTCTTTAAACTGAGAATATACAACAATACATTTTCAGGATCATTGAGGTTGTGATGCCTACTTGAGTAGGTATTTAAATTTTTTTATGGCTATCTACACGAAGTTCTGTGCAAAACATCTTGCTAATCATTCCTTTTTTCTTTCTTGTGCAAGGGTTACACTACAAGTGCAGCTGTGTCCTTCTCTGCCTTTAAAGAGGGGTCAAATTGACATTTAGAGTTGTGCTTTGAAAAAACTGCTGTGACTTCATGACCTTTCTAAAACTGGTGTTCTTTGTGTTTTAAATAGGGACTTTCACTTGAAGGAATTCACAACAGATTTTCCTCTCAATCCTTCACGCTTAGATCCTGGCTTCATTCCAGATTGTAGAAACTAGATTTGTAATTGCCTTATTTACAAGGTAGGGTTTCCCCCTGCCTTATTTGCTTAATTTGACAGATTGTAGACTATCAGGCGCCGCTTAACCTTTCTTAAAAAAATGTTTCATTTACATTCCTTTTGTCTTAAAGATCCATCTATTCTCTGGAGAAATCCTCATCAGAATGAATAGAAAAAGTGGATTATTCTGGATTAAATTTGTAATAGCAGAGACTGTGTCAAATTGTGGGTTTACTAGAATGAGAGAAACTAGGTTAAAGTTGTGCTCAGTTTTATTAGCAGAGAATTTGACATAAAATTCCCGTTTTATTTTTCCTATGAATTTGCAGATTTGGATAAAATATGGATAAAACAGTGGTCTGAATTTCCATTCCAAGCTTAAAACAAGTCTCAAACATGGTAAATATTTCAAGGAACAAAACCCTCACCCCAGATGGCTTCTGGCTTAAGACTGTGGGTTATTTATTTATATATTTTTACCATCGGTCTCTGACTCTTTGCTATCTGAATGGCACTAAGAGTCTGAAGCACAGCTCGGAAGGAGACGCAGCCAGCACAGGGAGACTTGTCAGGAGGACTTCTGCATTCAGAACATTCTCAAGCCTTTCTCTCCCAGACAGGCAGTCATGTGCCCTTCTGCCTCCTTGCTGCCTGAAACAGCTCCTCGTCAGTACCCTCCTCTTCCCAGGACCCTACCAGCAGGTCCTGGGCCCAGCAATTTCTTTAGGAAGAGATGGTGGGTGAGAGGGTGTAGTCCTAGTTCGGTTTGGGACCAATGAGCTATCAGACAGTTTGTGAGTGAGCTGGTTGTCTTCCTGGTGTCTGTGGTTTTCCACTGGACTCCTCCCACTGCAGGAACGTGCTGCAGCAGTGCCAGGTCCTCCCCGTGGAGGTGGAGGAGGAACGTCTCTGTTAGGGACTTGACCATGGCTGGATGAGCCAGTGTGTCTGTCTGATTATCTTGTTGTGCCAGGAGCACTGCGTGTTGCTGAAGATCCCTGAGGAGGATTGTAGATTAGAGCAGAGGAGGATACCCTGCACCAAAGCATGCTTGATGTCTGCAGACATTCACGAATGCACTGTTGTACGAGGTGAAAGCAGGCGCAGTGGTACGAGCACTGGACCTCATGCCTTCTCACTCCTCCAGGACTGGCACCAAGTGACTTCCCAGCATTAGCGCCCTGAGGCATTTGTGCCTGTGGCACTGGTCAGAAGGTCTGTGGCTGAGAAAGGTCTTTCTCTTGGATGCAATACTCTTTGGTGCTTGCACGCTGGAGCCTCCTCACCCTGCCCCCTTCACACAGCATGAAAGGACATTAAAGGTACAGCTGGAGAGATCTGGTGCTTTTCTGTGAACTGCAGCATCTTGTGTTGGTAACCCTGGCAGACCCCACATCAGTCTGTGCTGGTTTTGGCCAAGATGAGAACTTCTGTGTGAGTGCGCAGTGACTACCAAAATGTGTGTTATTTATACAGTGTATTCTCATATCACTTTCTATAGATTTATTTCAAAAGCATCCATGCAAAAGGCTGGCCCTCATCTGGAATATCTGACAATGTTTTTTTTGCTGTATTATTTAACATTTTTTTTCAAATATCACTGCATGAGCAGGTGGTGCTTGCAGTCCGACTGATTGGGTAGTCAAGCTTTTATCTGTATGACTGCTATAGGAGAGCACAACAGTAACTGTTCAGCTAGCTGGGCTACTGAGGAGCGGTCAGTGATGACAAGTGCTGGTTGGACTTTCTGGTCTGCTCAGCCACTTCTTTTGTTTTACCTCAAATAAGTTGGGAGAAGATTCTGACTCATACAAATTGACTTCTTGTCTGTAACAATGTGACAAGTGTCTTGTATATGACAGCCTGGTGTGCAAGTCCTTTGGAAGCTGTTTGCTTCCGTGGTTTCCTGTTTGTTATTTGTGGCATTTGCCTGGCTTAGCTGTGGGGGTGTGCCTCTGTTCCCTGATAAACTTTTGCAGTGGGAGAAAGATGGTTTATTGTCTTCTGTGGATGAATGCAGGCATTCATACAAAGCACAGACTGCCCAGTCATGCACATAAATAAAAATCCATTCAAGATAATGATGATGAAAAAGGAACATAAGTTGAATAGATCATCTTCTTTAAATTGAGATAATAGTGAGGTCTGCAGAATCTACTTAATTTAGGCTCTGGTCCTGCAAGCATTTACCAGTGTGTGAATACATTTATGTAGCACTGTTGACTTCCAGAGGACCGCTCAAGTTTATAAGATTAGTCTAAAGGCTATGGAATATCCAGGGTCGCTTTGTTAGATCTCCTCTCTTTTACTGTGTTAGCATCTTCAGGCTGTGGCCATATATATTTTGTATTTCATAGGAAGGGGAAGGCTATCCCAGAGGTAACTGTTAACTGGGAACTTGCAAGTTGTGAGCGCAGGTCCCAGGCTGCTGCAGCCTGCCTGCTCTCTTGAGTCTTGGAAGTAGGAAAAGGAAGGTCGTGGTAAAGAAAGTAATGTTTAACACCCATATTTCAAAGTCTTTAAGGGTGAATGCTTTCAAAACTATGAGGCAATCAAGAACTAGCCATGGGTTTTTATATTTCCTATTTGGGGTCAACAGAGTGACATTTGCTAGTGCATGTAGCTTATTGCAAGGTTTGGATGTGAAACTTCTTATAAAGAAGTGTATATAAACCTTTGGATTTTCCATCAGGAAGAAAACTTAAAATGACTTTATTTGGCCTCATCCACAAGTTAAAACAACCAAAGACAAAGGACTTTGGAGCTAAATGACTGTTTAAAACCACTCTGGAGACAAGATCGAAATTATATATTTTTTTTTCCGCCCCCAAGGAAGAGATTTAAGGCATGTATATGTTAAATATGATGGCAACAAACACTGATAGCCATTTCTAACAATTATTTCCTTTTTGATACATTGAAGAGTAGTAAGCTGCGGTCTCTCCACAGACACTGAGCAGGAGAACGATACCCATTCCTGCACCATTGTTGTTGTTGAACTAACTGAAATGTGAAAGTCCAGATGTTTCTTTAGGGGATAGTTTCATGCTTTATCATGTACATGTGTATTATCAGAATTTACGTTTGAATTTCTTCCATGCCAGTGAAAAATAATGTATAGCTGAGTCATAATGGAAACCTGGATACAATGAATAACAAAGGAAGAACTTGAAGTGAAAGAATGAGAACAGGAAGTCTAATCTTCAGCTTTTCTATATATATACGAAACAGTATGTTCTTACCCTTGAGGTGTTTTCTAAATACATTTAAAATGTGTTTTGTAGGCACATATTTTCAATGTGTTGTCATGATGAGAAACACATGTAGACTCTGAAAAATTATGTGAAGCATGCAAAGCCCTTGCCCATGCACATAAGTAAAAGCTATGCACAGTGTATATGTGTGTAAATATTTAGCTGGAGGAACAGCCACATGAGAAGTACTTCAGAACAATTCCCATGTCAGGAAGCCACAAATTATAGGTCTGAAATTTACCACGCTGGCATGTCTACATAAATAAAACGAACTGGAAAGATAGGAGGGAGGAAAAATGCATTTACAAATAGTATTAGATTAGAGAAGAGGAAAAATGCTAAACCCTTCTCTTGGCTCTAATCAGAAGGCAGGAAGATTATTACAGGCAGGAGCTTGCAGACTTCAGCTAAACAACTTCCCAGCTCTGAGTCTGAGTCTTGATTTTTATTTACGTGTATGCATACAATCAAGACTGTACACATAATCATTATTTTGACAGAGACCAAGAGGAGGCGTGGCTGGATTTGGTTTTCCCCTTTCCAGGAACATTGCCATCATCTTACTCTCTCTTTATCTTTGCCAGGTCTTTGGGATGGGATGATGTCATCTTCTTTATCTACCTAGTATCTACCATGATGAGGCCTTGATCCTGACAAAGGGTGTTGGCTGTTTCATGAATGTTAAATTGGAAGCAGCCATAGGAAAACCTGAATTTCTATTGCAGATGGCAACACTTCAGCTAGGGTAAATACAACTGATACTTGTAAAACCACCGAGACAACTGCTAGTTGTCATAAGGCCTTATACAGGCATTGGTACGTCAGTCCTCTTCCAGTCCTCCCACCCTTAGCCTGCGTGGGAGCAAACTCCCAGTGCTTCTCTCAGCACTCAGTTGTCACACTCGCAACTCAAATTCAGCTGCAGCCAGGCTGCTGGAGGCTTGGAAAAAGTAGCTGCCTGGAACAATTGATTGCTTGTCAGATCCAGGTTTTCAGATCCAGGAAGGACAGCAGGTAAAATACAATCCTTTGAACTGAAGAGAGTAGGAAAAGGGGGTGTCACTAGGTTTGAAGAAAGAAAACAAAGTAATTGTATATGTTTGGAGTCGTCTTTTCCTTCTGTCTCTCCGAAGAGAATGGCTGAGCAGAGGTGCAATTGTCTCTGATGTGGAGCATCCCCATGTGGTAGAGCAAGTTCGGCGTTCACCTCATCTCCCAGTTGGGTCTGGGAGGTCAGTAGCATGACTGGCGAGAATGTAGCGAGGATTGCTGTTCCTCCTCATGCAGACTTCTTGGGGCTTTGTCTGCGTCCTCTGCTTCACCGCCTTGGAAGTGTGTAAGGGAAGAGGAGAAGGAAAAGCATTATGTAAGTTGGGGAAGATCCCTTATTATCTAGCAATGTCTGAAACTTTCATATGAGGGGTGGGGGCTAGAGGAAGCAAACATTTTTTTAAGACAGTGTGTTGTGAAACTAGAATTGAACACAGCTTCAGCTCTGTCACCTGCTTTCTCTGGAAAAGAAATACGAGGAGTTTACTCTGTAAGTGCCTGGAAGCAGAAGGCTCAGTGTAGGGAACTCTCTTGCTCAAGAAGAAGGATAGGTAGGTTTAGAAAGTTTAGTTCTATCCTTAGGCTCCGCTGTCAGAGATCGTGCAGCGGATGTTGCATATAACCCCAAGGAAAATGACTGTCAAGAATGTGTCGGTGTTAACGTTGTTACGCAGAAGCTCCTGGGAACTGGAGTGCTGGTAGCTCCTAGACCAGAGGCGCTTCAGCGAAAGGGTACCTCCTGCTCTCGCATTGAGACCTGACTTCTATGTCACTGTAGTGATGGCATTGTCATCAGCTTTATTACTTTAGAATTGTAAGAGTTCTGTTAGCAATTAGTAGTCTTTGTATCTTTTTAATTCCTCTGGTAGAAAGGTTAACTGCTGCTATTATGAGGTAGATTGGTCTTGACTGGTGTCTAATAACAAATACTTGCTTTGGGTGGTACCTGGGGACTGCAGTCCCCACAGCTGAGGAGCTGAAGTTCCCTATATCTTTTAGTGGATCTATGTCTGCTCTACACAATACTTCCACCTGAGGGGATAACAGCCATTGCTTCCCTTGGATGATTTAGGGAACTGAGACAGAGGTAAGCCAAGTTTGCTCAGCACTGCAAAGCAAATGTGGGAATGGAAGCCCCTTGAATTGTAAACTAGTGCTCTTCTACAGCTGGACTGTCTTCCCTGTTGTCAATCTCTTAACTATTCAGTGGCTGTGGATCATTCAGTAGTACATGGTGGTGGTCACTACCAGTTATTCAGTCTCTGCTTGATGGGGGCTCCTGTGCCTGTAGAGAATTCGTCTGAACTGTATTTAATGAAGAACACGAAAAACTTAAGTGTGTAAACTAGTACTGAGAAAAACATCTGGTTGGATATTTCTCTGTCCAGAATGAGTTTTGATTTTTCTGTTAAGATTTTTTAGTACCACTTTGATCTGTTTGGAGTGGATTATAACATGCACAGTTCCCCTTACTGGAGAAGGGGGAAGGAAATGGTTTAAGCTGTGGTACTGAAAAGTTGTGTAAAGAGAGGCTCAAGATTTTGCAGTGGTTTGCAGCGGTCCCACTGCCCGCTCCATTAGTGCATGTATCCAGCATGGGCTCTTTGGGGACAAGATACGTATGATTTCTTCTATACCTTGTATAACAGTAATCTCTAACATTTTACACATCTGAGTGCTGTTCCAGCATAACCAGCTTCTGCTGTGCTTTGATTACATGGAGCTGATGGTGTCATGCACAGAAACTAGATCTCTTATTAGACTCTCCTTATCTTATCTCAGAGCATAAGAGGTCTAAGGGAGCCTCCCACTGAAGCCCGAGCTTTCCAAAGGGCGAGCCCTGCATGCAAACATAGGTCCCTGCTTCCCTCTCTGCTGGAGGAGGTCACTCCACCAGCTGTCACATTCTGCTCTTTAAACCAGTGCTTCATCCAGCCGTAGCACAATGGCTGGACCAGGAAGTGTGCTGCTGACATAAATCTTTTATGGTTCAATGAGTAGTTAATAGTTAAATGCTCTGTGGCTCGTGGAAGCTGGGTCATAAGCTGGTTCAAAATTTTTTGTTTTGGGGTGGTGGTGTTGAGGCTATAGAGAAACCTTGAACTGCTGCAGTTGAGTTTCTGGCAGACAGCCTATGGGATAGAAAGGCTTTTATAAATACACTGCTGTACAAGTGTGTGCTTAATGTGTACATGCATATGTAGTATTTGTTAAACAAGTAGCTTTGCATAGCAGGAGGGGCAACCAGCTGTTCTGCATATGGCTGGGGCATGGTGGCGCTTGCAGCAGAGCCCAGTCTCTGCATTCTCCTGCCAGCTGCTACCAGCCCCAGACCATGGCAGGAGCAGCACCCTGCTGCCTACTGCAGCCTCCCTGGCTCCCTGCGGTTGTGCTGAGGCTGCAAAGGGAGCAGGGCCCCAAGCCCTGGCTTTGGGGCAAAGTTATTGTTTTATTAATATTTCAGCTCAGGATTTCTGATAAAGTGAACATCAGCACATAATCTATAGGGATTTTCCTCCTGAGGGCAAAAGCTCTCAATTATGAAGATTGTATAGTAGGAAGCACTTATTGAGAAGAAAGAAAACATTTGGATAAAATTTTAATTCCAGATGTCAGTAACAAAAAAAGGGGGTTAGGAGGAATGCCAAAGCAAGCATTGCATCTCTCATCTTCATTAGGTTAAGTCAAGTGTAGGTCTATTATTGTCGATACCATAAATGACTCCTTCCTGAAATTATTAACAAGGCAATGCATGAGGTAAGAATTTTCAAGTGAGCCTGAGCAATGCGCAGCAGCCTGATATAAGACATAAGAACCACTTTTCACTAGGAATCACAGTGACTTCAAATTCAGTGTCAGTGTGGTAGTTAAGAAACAAAATAAGGTAACTTTAAAAAGTGGACCTAGGTGATATGTGAATTTGTGTTGAGAGGAAAGTGAGGAGCAGCTGAAAGGATATACTGTTTGAAATGGCATCGGGACTGTTTAAATGTGCTGTTATTAGAAACTAAGAGTAAATGTTTATCACCTGTCAAGGGAGATTTAAAAAGTACCAATAATAAAACAAAAAAGATAGTATGTGTAAACAGAGAATTACAAGAGTCTATTAGAAATAAAAAAGACATTTTTCAAAAAATGGAAGTAACATCCAATAAAGCAAAATGGAAAAGGCTGTAAGTTCTGGTAAATAGTTGTTAGTCTTTTTGGTTTCATTGCTAAAGTCAAAAGTGGGGGACTTATGCCCAAAATCCTTTCAGATCATTAGAACCAGAAACCAGAGGAAGATTTTGATAGTGTTTGCATTGTAAAATAATGGGAAAAGATGACAAGACCATAAACAGTGTTAATGTACTTGCACTTGTACTAAATGTTTCTGGTGGAGAGCATTTTGTGTGAAAGAAATCTAAGGAACTGTCTCAAACTGAAATACTACAAGGATATCTTTTAAAACAAATAAGTAAAAAAGTCTGAGAGATCTTCAGGCCTTGGCAGTGTTCATGCAGAATTCTAAAGCAACTGGGACAAGGAAATGCTAAATTGTATAGTATGTCCTGTAATTTATTAGCTGCATTAGTTACAGGGTACCGAAGGAATAGGAAGTGGCAAATTAATAACCAGATGGATTCACATGTATCAAGGGGGAGTAATCCTAAGTTTGTGGTTTTTTGGGGTAAAGATGACATTCTTCACAAACCCAGAGTTCTTTGGATTTGTGAACCAACCCTAACCGAAGGTGCATCCAGCTGATAGAGGCTGTGGTGCTGTAGGTGCGTTAATTGAGATCAGGAGTGCACTTCTGAAGCAAATCTGATTATCCCCACTTACCTTGATGTGGTTCACATGATAGACTGTTCTTACATTATATGAAATGAGTATCCTTCAAAAAAAACTTAATCAGATGTGCTCCAGGGATGCACTGCTGATCCGTCCATGACATTAGACTATGGCTATTCCTTGGCACCACCCATTTTACTCTACAAATTCGTTGTTGTGGGGCTATTGTAATACTTTGCCATGTATATATCAGTGCAGTGGACTGGGATGGCAGGTCTCGATAATTTGGAATGGCAGGGCTTTTGCCAAAGGCTTGTGACAGCTAGGCAGCTACATGTCTTTTGTGGGTTAACAGCTAATTAAAAGATGGGAAGTAAAGGTCAAAACCAAGGTACGCAAAAGGGGAGCTAGAGTTTCAGTACGTTGAGGCTCCTCAGCTTGAAAAAGAGGATTGAGAGGTAATATGATAAAAGTCTGCCAGTTATGACCAGCAGAGATAGATGGTTACAGGGTGGTAGTGAATACCCACTTTTTAATAGGAAAACTAAAATGCACCATTTATTAAAAAAACCTAATTTACTGTCAGGTTTGTAGGGGTTTTTTGTTTGGTTAGGGGTTTTTGGTTTAGAAATACTTTTTTACACACCACACATTAAATTGTGGGAGTTGGTGTGGGTTTTGTTTTGCTGAGTGTATAAATTCGTTCAAAAAGCAAGGAGAAATGTTTATGGAAGGAGAGGTTAAGAGCTATTACATACAAGGAAGATTTGCACAGCTTCATTCAGGGTGCACCCAGTCCATGAAAGGGCAGAAGTCCCCATGGAGGCCTCACTTTCCATTGTCTCAGTTCCCGTGCTCTCTATCTTGGTATCTGCTGTTGGCCACTGTTAGAGACAGGGTTTGGGATTACCTTTGACCCACTTCAGATCATTTAATAAAAATTCCACTTTTATTTCCTTTTCAAACCTGGCATGCAAATAATTTAGAAAAAATAAGTGATAAATTTTCTTCAGCAGTGGTGGGGTGGAGGAGTTCTGAGCCCTGCTAGAAGTGTTGGAGGATAGTGTGTGGCAATACCACTGAGTCACTCTGGCTGTGGGGGTGGAGAGCAGTGGAAGGGCTTTTCATCTGCTTCATTTCCAGTGGCCTGAACCTTGCTACTTTCAGGGGAGCTTGCCCAAAGACTGGTCAGTTCCAGTATAAAAGGAAAATGAATTTCTGTTTATGGTGATGAGCTTGAAAGTTAGAGTTGAGGATGCTGTAGATAACATTCTCTTTTTAATCAAGGAATATTTGGAAGACTTTTCTGAGAGCTGTTTAAGCAATTGTTCCCTTACAACAAAGCAGAAACCAGTGGGGTATACATCGTGTGCCTGCACGGGAACTTTTCAGTGCTTTTGCACAAAATTGCTGTCATTAGCAATGTAGAAGTGTTGGTAGAGGAGTCAGACAAGTTTTTAGGGTTTTCTTTGTTTCTGTTTAATCACAGTACAATCTAGTGCTAACATTTTCACATTCCTCATCTGTATAACGGACTTGACACTGAGCTTGTCTTCCTCAAGATGTTCCAAGATATTCAGACTTAAGTCTTTATGAAGATGAAGTGCCCTTTTGAGGCACATGTGAACCTAGAAGAAAAATGACTTGGGGGAAAAAAACCAGCGAGTCCCAATTACATTTCTTGAAGCTTAGTGTTTAGGCACTAGCATAGGAGCCTATTCAAAATAGAGAGATTTTAACCACTAGACCACAATGACTCAAATGTTTACTAAGATGTATCGCAAAATGCTTTTATTCCCTTCTCTCACCTTATTTTGACTGACTGTTGATGATGAAAAATGCAAATAAGCTGGGCAGAAAGAGTGACTGAAAAGCATCCTTCACCCTCCTCATCCTGGTAGGTTTGGTGCTGTACCGAGGTGAATGCTGTGGGGGAGGAAGAGAAAGAGGAAGTAGCAATTGCGGGCGCCTTGCAACCTCAGCAGAAAATTCTGATGAGAAATGACAAACATGCAGCTGATGATGGTGCTCTTCCTGGTGATATGTGAAAAAAATAATTTTTTTTGGAAGACTTTAAAGCACTTAATTATTTTAATTTTCAAGAAATAGACTAGCTTTTTTCCTTTTCAACTTTTGTTTTTACAAAATGACCCTGTGCTTGGAATAGAAACTGTTGAACAAGAATGCAAGAAATATTTATGTATTTTGTTGGTTAATTTTTCCTATTAAACAATTTTTTTTTCTTCAAGAAAAACATTATATCCAGCAATTCCTCTTTTCTAATTTTTTTTTAATATGAAATACTCGTATAAAGGTCTCATTCCTTTTTCTGTTTGTGAAAAACCATTGTTTAAAAACTTTAATTTTGGATGATTTTGCAGAACAGCTGAAATGTATGAATGAAGGAAAAGGATGTGTTGGCTCAGTGAGAGAAGAATACACACTTTTTCAAGGTGTATAGTCTCAGTTCATTACCGTATCTCTAACAGTGATACTTTTGTGGCTGCATTTTAGCAGATTTTTTTAAAAAATATATGCAAATACACAGGTTCTAAACTTTGTATTTGTATTCATCCATATCCTGCTCTTTGAAAAAATATACATCTTTCTACTTCTAGGAAGACTTTTAAATATCTTCACTACATGTTTGTGAATGATCTTCTAGTCAGAGGTAGGTTTGGATCCATCAGGGAATGACAGGCTCATTGCACCACCCAGGTTGGAGGTGGTGCTCAGGAGGTCTCTGTCCAACCTCCTGCTCATGACAGGCTCAGCTGTGAGCTCAGACCAGCTTGTTCAGGTCTTTATCCAGCCAGGTCTTGAAAGCTTCCAAGGACAACTGCACAACCTCTCTGGGTGACTGGTCACACTGTCCTCATGGGGAAAGAGATTTTCATTATATCCAGTCTGAAGCTCTCCTGTTTCAACTTCTGCCTGTTGTCTCTCATCCTCTTGGCATGCCCTTTTGGGAAGAGCCCATCTCCACCATCTTGCTGACCCCCTCATAGGTGGTGGAGGACTACTGTTAGATGGCCCCTGAAGCTCTCTCTTACTCAGGCTGGAAACGTTCCAGTCCCTCAGCTTCCTCTTGCAGGGACAAGAGTTCCAGTTACAGCCATCTTGGTGTCCCCTGCTGAGTTTGTCACTGTTTAACACTGTCTGTCTTATATTGGGGAGTGGGGTGGTGTGGTGTCCCAGACTGGGCACAGAACTTAGATGTGATTCAAAACAAGCAAAGAGGGATTATTATGTCCCTTGATCTGGCCATACTCCCATCAATATAGCCCAGGATGCTGCTGGCCTTCTTGCAAGTCCACCACACTCCCAGCATATCTGGAACACCCGATTTCTGTCACAGGCTAACTGATGAAATTGTCTACAGGAATATTTACAATGGGAAGCTGTTGCGAGCTCTCTGGCAGGTCAATGCATTTTGAATGAATACAGCTGCAACAAGTGTCAATATGATGGGAACTGCTGAAGGTTTTTATCAAAGATGAAAGGAAAGCAGTGGCATAAGGTTGTGCAAGAAATTACTTCGAAGGAAAGAGTGGGATTTAGGGTTCTGGACATATGTTAAACTCCCTGATTAGTATAGTGCTGCAATAAAACCGATGTCTAATGTTTAACTTTAGCAAGCATTTGTTTTCAAGGCATTTAAGCAATTTTCTGGTCATGTTAAAGATGTTATATTTTTCTTTTCTGATAATGCTGTCGTTATAAAAGTAGCTAATATACTACCCTCCTGTGAAACATTTAATTTGGGAACTCCAAAGATTTTAGAGGTATTAATTAGCAAATTTTCATAACATTCCTCCAATGTAGGTAACTACTCTGTACCTCCTCTAAAAGTGCGGAGGTAAAGCTGTGGAAGTGGTCAGTTCAAAGTCAAGTGGTGAGTCAGTGCCAGAGTTGGGGCTGGAGCCTCTGAGTGCTCATTTCCTGCTCAAAGGCTGACAGTCTCTTGTCATCTGTCAGCATTTTATTCTCAGTGTCTCACACTGGGATTTAGCCAAGTAGTAGAGATAAACATACAGCTGATTCCCTCTCCTTTGATTTTGCAAATAATGCTCCCACAAGGCTGACCTGATCTGAGGGAGAGAGAAATACAAAACTGAAATTATGTGTATAAAACCCCACCATTCTCTCAACACTGGGATGTTCACGGGCTGGTTAGTGCTCTCAGTTTCAAATCTACTTCATCGTGTGTAACAAGTTAAAATAGAAAAGAAACTTCACAGAGGAAGCTGGAACATCTTTACTGCTTAGAAGAAAAACTTTATGGTAGTGGGAGCTGGTACCTTTCAATCATAAATGTTAAGTGCCAGCAGCAACTGTTTTGCATGTAACAGATGAGTATGGCAAAGATGAATCATATTGGTTGATAAAGACTCATCTCATCCCACTTGTGGTCTCCACAGCCTGTGGCAGAAATCATGCAACCAATAGGGTTTGTTGGTAAGAGATATATGATTTGCTTTCATATGTGGCTTTCCCATACCTTTTGGTACGTTTATCAGCTACTTAGCTGAATAGGCAAAGGAAGGCTCAAATAATATCTTACTTTCTTCTCTGGTAAGAAACAAACACTCACAGAGCATTTTTGAATAAAAAAAGACACAATGTCTAACGGGATTCCATTGGAAATAAGCTGTGAATTGGGTCACTTATTTTCTTCTGATTCCTGTAACAACTGCTGCTTGGCTCAAGGAGAAAACACAGATGTTACATCTTGAATTTTTAATCAGACAGATGTGTTTTCTCCTGCGCAATACCCAAATCTAATGGACTTGAAATCTGCTGTAGGAACACAGCGAAAAAGTAGTTTAACCTGCCTGCTTTCACCAAGCCTTACTCTTCTCATCTCTGTGAGCTGCCCTTGTGTTCCTGGTACATATGATTTTGTTTATTCTTCCTCACAGGGAGCTTGCCAGATAAATAGGGATTGGGAATTCCTAAATTTATGTGGTGGTCCCAACTCTCCCCCCTCCCAAGATTTTTTGTGTCATTGTAGCCATGTTGGCAGGCTGTCGAGGACTTGGAAGTCCCTTCAGAAATTTCTCTCCTGCTTCAGCCTCCCCCACCGCCCAGATGGAAGCCTAGTGATTTCCATGGCAAGTATTTGCACAACTTTATGCATAATTTTTTAACTATTTGCATCACTCATCCTACTGAAATTTCTATTCCCGTGATGTGCAGCTTCTACCCCAAAAGTTAGTGAAGTTCTTTTTCTCTTTGTCCAACCCATAGCTAAGGTGATGTCTGTAACCAGACTCAGCTCACTGCAGCAATGAGTTCCAAATACTGTGCTCAGACACACTTCCTTCTGTCCATTTTGTTTATCACCTTTAATTATTTGCTCCTTCCCTTTTTGTTTTATATGACTGAGAGTTGTGTTTCCCTATATAGATCATAATTTAAAATATTTATCTTGAATCCCTTATCAGTTATGCCACACTACAAAACATTGTTTGTATTAAAATCCATCTTCCTACAAGAGCTTTTTTTCTGGCAATTCCTGATTGTTCTTTTCACGCTTTGCTATTTAGTCTTCCAGAATTCTTTCTGTTGTTTGTCAGTGATGGTTATTTTACATAATATTCCACACAAAACTGCCGTTGATTTAAACAAAAGCATTCTTAAACCCATTATATCGTTCACCATTCTCTTCCTCATTTGTCTGAACACTTTGTTCTGTTTTGACCACAGCTGAACATGAAGCAGAAGCTGCCTTTGAACATGTTGTATACCTCCTCTGTTAAGTTTGTTTGCAGCTGAGTCTTTTCCACTTCAAATGTTATTAATGGAAATTTAACAACAAAGGTGCATATACTTACCTTTGTCTTCCTGTGTATCTTCAAATTATACGTTGGAGAGAAGTCTTTACAGACATCACCTTAGCTATGGGTTGGGAAAGTGGAAAATGGCCCTGTTGGTAAAGCATGGGGGAAAGAAGGCAACATAAAATAAGTTTATTGGTATATTCTGAAGGATGTACGAGTGCTTCTGAACACTGATGCTAAGTACCATATGTATGCAATACAAGTATCAGTCACTGAAATGTGATGCATTGAGTTACATAATCAATAGGTAACAAATAAATGGAAAAAAAAAAAGTGTGCAGCCATAAGGGAAACTTTCCTCAGATTCATCTGTTTGAAGGTGATCTTTGTCTTGGAAATGGTTGAGGATGTGGCTGTTCTCCCTTGCCTACAGTGATACCAGCTCTAAGGTGGATGGTCTATGAGTGTATCATACTGGCATGTCCCCCTCCCACAAAATTTTCATCTTCATATCTTCCTCTGGGTGCACTGAGGTACTTAAAACAATATATGTTGCTCAGTGTGAACAAGGCTTTCAAGTTACTCCCCATAGACTGATATGAGTCATCCATTTTCTATGTTCTTATGCTTCTGCCAAGACTACTAGAAAGCCTTATAATTATAACAGCTGGCATTTGTGGCATCAGCAAGGCCCAAATTAAATGTCTTCTTGGTGTCCTACAGGTGGCACTGTAATTTCAGTGTCATGAATAGTAAAGCATTCAGATCTCTGGATGTCGTCTTTACCTGCCTTTGGACCCTGGAATTTCCGTGCCACAGTGGAGTGAGATCTGAGGAAACACAGGAGAATCCCTAGACAGCAGCAACCTTCCATCCTGCTTTGAAGGAACTCGTCTGTAATATTCCACTGAGTCAAAAAAGCAAAAACTCACTTCAAAGTATGCAGTGATCTACCTTATTTTTTAGCAATGCCTATCACTTTGAAGAAGGTTGAGATTTGAGTGTACGGTCTGCCTTTTCTAGGCTAATATGATATGTGAAATAAGTACAGAGTTGTGCAGAGAAAGCAATACAAATTATTTAGATATTTGTGCTATAGTTAGGTGTTTATTCATTCTTGAAGTCCATATACCTGTGGGTGAAACTGTTGAATACACAAGCCAAAAAAGAGTACCCGAATCTACAAGGCCCTGATTTTTATTTTTCCTTGTTTTCCAAGCCTAGTGAAGCTGTAACTTACATAAGCATCTGTCCCATATTTTGAACAGGGCTATTAATTTTGTCTTGCCATTGCACCAGGTAGTAAAAAATGGGAAATGGAGATTGTTTATTTGAAACTATTAGGCCTGTGTGCTTGCTCTTCTGTAGACCTTGCTGGCAGCCCTATTCCTACTTTGATGGTATTTCCTGGGACACACCTTGCAGGTGACCCAGAAAAACCAAACTGGTAGTGCTTCATGTCCCAACCTTCCTTTTGTCCCGAGGGCTCCCTGGCCTCGGCGTGGCTCGGCTTGTGCTGCCCTGAGCTCTCCAGCACCTCGGGGTGCAGGGTTGGACCCTGGAGGGACCCCAGAAGACCGAGGCTGAAGGGGTGCTCTGGGGAATGGGTTAGAAAGAGGGACTGTGCTGAGGCTTGGGTAGTGTGATTTGTTATGGGGCACCTATAATATGCTTTCTCCTGTCTCCCACAATGTACTCAGAGCCTCTTCTCAGAAGTATTTGATAACACAGTGTTTAAATTAATTTCCTTTTGTGAAACAAAAAATTTTAAAACTAGCTGTCTGGGAATAGTTCTATTATTTTTTGGTCCAGTCCCCTACTCCATTTCCACCTAGTGTGGTTCTAGTATTAATAGTTCTGGCAGGCATGGCTTTTAGCACTCGCTTTGATGCCTGGCTTTGCATAGTCATGACTTGTAAAAGAGACACCAGCTTCCTCTTGGGCAATATCAGCATTGCAACCAATTTCTGTAAGAGTTTCCTCTCTGCTTTGCGAGGTGTGGGAGTTGACGGGCCAAGTGTGGCTGTAAGAATTCCTTGCTGGTAAGGTTTCTGGCTTATTTCTTTCCTCTTAAGTGGCAAACATTAGTTGTTTCTGTCTAACGACATCTACTTTCTTTCTTTTTCTTTTCTTTTTTTTTTTAAATGATTTGGCTGGTTAGAAATGACGCTTACTTGGTACAATAAAGGAAGTTCACACTGGCATGTAATTGCCCCTTTTTTAAGGGCTTTGTAAAAGTTCTTATGCTTCCTTCCCCCTCCTCCCCCTTTGGTTAAAAAATGCAAATGGATTACTTAAAAATAATGAAAATATTCGAAATAATGAGGTTTGTTTGTGGAGTGAGGACAAGTGGCAGCATGTATATGAATATTCCTATTTTGGACAAGTTTCAGTTATCTTTTAAGATGCATCAAAGGACAGAGTGACAGTCTGGTCATGACTGTTTCAAGTAAATTGGATACTTGAGAAGGCAAATGTGCAATATGGAAAAGGAAGCAATTCCTTTATTGGATTGTAGGTTCCTAGAGAAAAATGTGAACATCTAGTATCAGGTAAAGGGTATTTAAGGTGCAATATGAGGGTAGAATGTAATGTGCTGTGGTGACAGCACTGAGCAAATCGATTTCTGTTTTGATGTGAAAAGAATTTTAGAACACATTAATTTTGATGGTTTTTTCATAGACACGAAATTTTGTGAGTAAAGACACAGCAAAAGCACTATGTGAATGGGCTTGAACACCCATACCATGAACAAAAGGACAGCTGGAATTAAAATCTCCTATCCTTTGCACTGAAACAGAAAACCCAAAACACTGACTGCATCCTGGGACTTGAGTTTTCCTCAACAAAATGTGCCTCTAGTGAAAGCTGAGATTAACAGCTTGTTTAATCATTCACTTACCTACTTGCTTCCAACAAGTCCTTTCTGGTTGTAGGGTAATATGTAACTTTTCTGGGGTCCATTATATTAATTGGAGTTCTTGGAAGGTTTATCATTCTTGCTCAGGAACTGCAGTTCAGTTCAATAGGATTGTCCTGTCTGACAGTTATGCCAACATTTAATGATTTGTGACAATTCATAAAGGAGAGAGAAACCACTTGTCAATTTCTCATGAAATGCCCTTTCTGTACCTTCTGCCTGTGCCTCCTCTGGGAAGGAGAGAGTCCCATCATGCCCCTTTCTGTTCGTGGACGCTGGTGACACAGCGGCACATGATTTTGTCAGTCCTGCAGCATGGTAGAGACTGTGTGCCTCATGTCAGGGATGTTGAAGCTCTCTCCTTTCAAAAGCTGCATTACTTTGACTTTGCCCAGCATGCTGCGTCACTGCTGCCGCTGAGAGCGGTCTGCTCCTTGAAGCAGAGAGAGTGGGTCCTCACACGCTGTGTTCCAACACCTGCTTGCTTTTGGAAAGTCATGGTTTCATAGGTGGGAAAGGTGAAAGGGCACATTAAAATGTATACTGTCTGCAAAAGTGTGCTTTGTAACAGCATCTGCACCTCAGTAAGAATCAGGAAGACGGAAAGCTTTGTTTCACTCCGTAAATGGCAAAAGCCATTAATGCCAGGCTATTAATGTTCAGATGAATTTTTTTTGTGCAAGCTGCTTGCTACTTGTCCCTACGCATACTGGGAGATATGATTTCTTGCGGGGCTGTCTCGTGGCCAGAAAGCAGCATTTGCATCTCGCTTGGTTTTTTTGGGGGTGTGTTTTCCTGAGTGGGTGCAGCAGCTGAGTGCTGTAAGTTCAGCACAGCATGCTCTCCATCAGTGTCTGTGCGGTCCCTCTGAGGTGGCTGGGGCAGGCGTTGAGCTGGTATGGGCTGAAGACCTTCCACAGTTGTTAAGATAGTGTCTGTTTTGTCCTTGTTAATTCCAGATGTTTCCCTTTGCCCCTCAAATCCATCCCTTCCACACCCCCACACGATCTAGCTAAACTAACAGTGACTTGCTTGTGGGTGAATAGGATGAGGACTGGTTTGGATAAAGATGCAGAAGTAGCACACTGTACAGACAACAGTAATGTGAACTCACTTGATTAAATGGTACAGATGTGCAACCTGCTGCTAATCAGGTTGTCCTGTGGAGGTCCTAGCAGATTCTCAGTTGGTGTTGGATCGTGAGGTAGGAGCAGTAACCCAGAGAGGGCTGTCACTAAATGGCATGTTGAATAGCTTCACTACTTTGTGCACAGAACTGTCTTCAAGGGATCACTCAGCCACCTGCTAACACACCTAGTACTATTTATGGGCCAATGTAACTAGTAGTATTTATGAGCCTGGAGAAAGTGTCCTGTCTGATGCACCACTTATTACTAATGAAATCATGCTGAGTGTGGTTAGACAATCACTGAATAGGGAGATGGGTGCTGAGGTAATGTTGCATGTGAAACTATACTTATTATGCCTTTCTGCATCTCAATTTTCCCTCTTAGCTGAAGCAGAGCCACTTTTGTCTTTTAAGGATTTTTCTGAAAAGGAATACATGCAGTTAATGGCGTAGCTCATCAAAGTGTGTATGGTGTGCACTATATTTATGCCTTAGTGACATACATTTCTAAAAATATTTCCCTTCTGCAACATCCTCTACCCTCTAATTGTTCACTTCTCTTTCCTATCATCAAGTTACAGGCTGGCTGCCCTCCAGTGTCTCCCTCTTTTGCTTTTGCTATGGGGCATCACTGGCATAGATCCCACGAATAGACTGAATTATTCTGCCACAATGAGTGTGTCTATCCTCCTTAGCTCTATCCCCTGCTTCTGGCCTAGCTGAGTCATGCTTTCTCTGTGCATATACTTTCTGTTGTCCCCATGTTCTTGTCTCTTACCTCTCCAAACAGGTCTTGCTGACTGCTTCCAACAGGGGTGAGGGGGGAAATCAACAAAGTGACATGGCCTTGCTTCACCTGTTACTTCTCGAACTGCTTCTTTTCTTACAGATAAGGCTTCCTCATCTGGGCAGAGCTCATCTTCCTTTGACTTCCTTACCTTGCTTTTCCCAAGAACCTCCTCTAGTCTTTCTCTGTTTCCTCAGCTAGTGTGTTTTCATTTTGTCTGTTAAATACAAACAATGAACAAAAATCTCTGTTCTGCCATCATTTTATCCTGGCACTTACCTTTGACTTTGTAAGGTTTTAAGAAGAGGTTTTCAGATAATCTGTGATTCTGCCTGTTAATGGTTCTCTACCTCTTTTCTGAGACACACTTACAAATTGCTTTTTAAAAGGTCCTGGTACACTCCAAAATACTGTCTATGGTCTACTAAAAGATACTGTTCCTGATCAGTTTTTTCCTCTGCACCTTATGCCTGAGTAATTTTATTCACAAACATCAGTGTGGCTTCTCCCCCTATGAAGGGCAGATACATTCCTGTAACATAGAGTTGGGGTTTTTTTTTGACCAAATGTAGAGTTTGGCCTGTGTCTCTGATATGACATGGCTCAGCCTTTAGTTGGACCCAGCCTGATAAACTTCTGTCCCTCCTAAATCATCCTTGCTCATTACTGACAACGAAATCATGTTCCAAGTGCCTTCTCCAATTCTCTGTGTACTCATTTCCAAGCTATGTTTAAATTTTGCACACACTTTCAAATGTCTTCATTCTCCATACATAGAAATAAACTGTCACCCAAGTTGTCATTATCTCATATCACATTTACTGAAATCTACTATTCTCTGGCCTTGACAAAAGAAATTTAACCACTTCATATGAATTTAGAAGCCAACTGCAAGGATAACTTTCTTGCTCTGGCTTCTTTGTTGAATCATAGAATCATTAAGGTTGAAAAGAAGTCTAAGATCATCAAGTCCACCTGTGCACCCAGCACCACCATGCCTCCTAACCATGTCCTGGAGTGCCACAACTACATGGTTTTTTAACACCTCCAGGGATGGTGACTCCACCCCACCACCTCTCTGGGCAGCCTGTTCCAGTGCTTGACCACTCCATCAGTAAAGAAATTTTTCCTAATACCCAATCTAAACCTCCCCAGATGCAGCTTGAGGCCATTTCCTCTTGTTCTATTGCTAGTAACTTGGGAGAAGAGACCAACACCCACCTCGCTACAATCTCCTTTCAGGTTCTTCTCCAGGCTAAACAACACCAGTTGTCTCAGCTGGTCCTCATAAGACCTGTGCTCCAGACCCTTCACCAGCTTCGTTGCCCTTCTCTGGACACAATCCAGCAACTCCATGTCCCTCTTGTACTGAGGGGCCCAAAACTGAACACCGTGTTCAAGGTGCGGCCTCACCAGTGCCAAGAACAGGGGCACCATCACTTCCCTGCTCCTGCTGGCCACACTATTCCTGATACAAGCCAGGATGCTGTTGGCCACCTGGGCACACTGCTGGCTCATGTTCAGCCAGCTGTCAACCAGCACCCCCAGGTCCTTCTCCACTGGGCACCTTTCCAGCCACCCTTCCCCAAGCCTGTAGCGTTGCATGGGGTTGTTGTGACCAAAGTGCAGGACCCAGTGCTCAGCCTTGCTGAAGCCCATACAATTGACCTCAGCCCATCAATCCAGCCTGTCCAGATCCCTCTGCAGAGCCTTCCCACCTTCCAGCAAATTAACGCTCCCACCCAACTTGAGGTTGTCTGCAAATGATGGATAAAGCTCATGAAGGGCAAAAAACCACCCCAATATTTGCCTTTTTGATTGAGAAACCATGCATGAATGTGTTTTCAATGATCTTGGATAATTTACAGTGGAAATTTGGCTGCATTAGACAAAATATTGCCAGGAGGTTGAGAGAGGTGATCCCTCTCAACCAAAGTACAGGAGCCAGCACTTGGCCTTGTTAAACCTAATACAATTGGTTAGGTCCCTCTGCAGAGCCTTCCTACCCTCAAGCAGATCAACATTCCCACCCAGTTTGGTGTCATCTGCAAACTTGTTGAGGGTGCACTCAAACCCCTCATCCAGATTGTTGATAAAGTTATTAAACACAACCGGCCCCAAAACTGAGCCCTGGGGAACCCTGCTCCTGACCAGCCACCAATTGGATTTAGCCCCATTCACCACAACTCTCTGGGCTTGGCCATCCAGCCAGATTTTTATCCACTGAAGAGTATACCCATCCAAGACATGAGCTGCCAGTTCCTCTAGAAGGATGCTGTGGGAGACAGTGTCAAAGGCTTTGCTAAATTCCAGGTAAACAACATCCATGGCCTTTCCCTCATCCACTAGGCAGGTCACCCTGTCATAGGAGATCAGGTTGGTCAGGCAGGACCTGCCTTTCATGAAGCCATGCTGGCTGGGCCTGATCCTCTGGTTGTCCTGCACATGCCTGGTGAGCTCACTCAAGATGAACAGCTCCATAACCTTCCCCGGTACCGAGGTCAGGCTGACAGGTCTGTAGTTCTTTGGATCTTCTTTCTGGCCCTTCTTGTAGATGGGTGTCACATTGACAAGCCTCTAGTCATCTGGGACATCTGATTATTATGCTGATAAATGATGGAGAGTGGCTTGGTGAGGTCCTCTGCCAGTTCCCTCAGTTCTCTCAGGTGGATCCCATCCGGCCCCATAGATTTGTGAGTGTCCAGGTGGTGCAGCAGTAGATCATAAACTGCTTCCTCCTGGGGTATGAGGGGTTTGTTCTGCAATCAGAATCTCCCAGCCTACCTATTTACTCTTCTGGGCAGCATCAAACATACTGGACCTTAACTCTCATTTTGAACTCCCTTGGATCACTCTCTTAGTTTTACAAACATTTGAAAACATATCTGATTATTTTTCAAAGTCACTTGTTACAACAGCAACATAAATCCTGACCATGTCTGTTCTCAGGCATGCTGAGACCCAACATGGGATCCCGATGACTCTTGTCTCACTGTTGTCTTGGACTCCTCCTGATTCCTGTCTGCAACCTCCTGTCGTACCCTGTCTTAAACTGGAAGCTGCCAGGAGCAGAATTACCTTCTCTTTTCTTCCATGTTCCTACAGTACCTATAGTCCCTCATAATTGAAATAAACATGCTGCAATCCCTATTGTTAATAATTCAGAAAAGTTTCTTCAACAATATTTTGGGTGGTAATACTGTAAATAATTTTACATAATTCCTTGCTTTGTTACATTTTGTAGCTGCTTTGTTGTCCTTGTTCCTTCTTGCTAGGTCTCAGGAGAACTCATGGTCTTATTCTTTGGTCCATCCAAGTCTATAAACTTATTCCAGGAACAACTTCTGGGTACAAGCACCAGCTGAATCATATTCATCGTGCTTTTCTCTTAATCTAAAGCAAATGCAGCTGCTCAGCAATTCAGTTTAGCTGAAATTTCTTTCATAGTGTGTCTCAGCCGGCACACAGTAACTTGCTCGTGTGTCTGAGCTTTCTGTAGCTCTCTAGTGCAGTCTTTAAATTATTTGTGTGGATCTCACAAAGTGCAAGGAGAATGGGGATGATGCCAAATAGTGATATTTTCTCAGAAAGCAAAAGTGTGAAGATGTTTGTATTAAGTACGAAGCAGCATTTCCCAAATTTATTGTTGAACATATCTTCAATTAAGAACAAAATAGGGAATTGGGAGAGGAGGGAAGGTGGGGTGGAATAAGAAACCAGAAATTTTTATGATGAAGATGATGATGTACTAGCAATTTAGTGCACTGGAGGGGTTCTTTTCAGGTATGATTTTTGTCTTGTGCTTCTATTTGGAGTCTTGTGAGTTGCGCCCAAGTGCACTACCAACACACTTAAAGCACTTTTCCTCCTGCTGAGATGAAGTTTGAAGCTATACTCTAAAGTGTTGCATAGTACATGCCATTGCAGGGCTAAACAAATCTTCCAGCAGTTTTTAGTCTTCTGGATGCGCTATCTGTGCCCAGCATAAACTGCGTTTCCAGTAAAGATGCGTCGTGTAGATAGAGTCCTAGAAGCACAGTGAATCACAGCAGCTTGACCCTGGTCTTGGGTTCCTGCAACAATAGAGGAGACGTCTTCATCTTGTTTTGGTTAATTACTGAGTCTGTAGGACTTTGTCCAGTTCCTTCACTCTGATAATTTCTGATGAGACCTACTTTCAGATGATAGTTGCATTCTAGCCTGTTTGTCTCCTGATGGAAACCTTTGAGCTTTAGACAGCTATTCAGCATGCTTAACTACTTTGCTCCTACTTTTGGCCCATAACATTGCTTTATACTATGTCACGTTATGTTATGTTTGGGCCCTATATTGCTGCCTGCAGATGTGCAAGGACATTGGGTGCTCAGTTAAAGTTTGTATATTTTCTCCACTGCTGCTTCCCCCTTCTTTCACTTTTAATGAAGTGACACAGTAGGAACATATTGGTTGCATATGCAACACATTAGGAAATGTGCTGAAAACTTGACTGGCATCTGGTTTGAACAGCTGTTCGACCTTCTGACCTGACTTACAAAGCCCTGTGGAGTTTCAGCCTTGGCTACCTTGAATTCAACATTTCAGCATTCTTTTATCCTAATATTTGTGGTTAGCTCACTTTCTTCTGCTAATAATTGGGGCTGAAATTCTGGAGTAGCAGACATCAAAAACAAACAAACCAACCAACAAACAAACTTTTTGAGAGTGAGTCCTCTGGAGTAGTTTGATTTTCTTATTTGGAGTAGCTTGGGTATTTCTTCCTTATTGATATCAACAAATCACAGAGGGTCAAAAGTTTGTCCACTTGATGAGAAGTGGGTTTCTTGTGCCAACCTCCTTGCGAATTTGAGTGCATTTTATATTATTGCTCAATTGTATGTAAGTTATAAAATTGAAATTTAAAGCCTAGAATAGAAATTTGAAAAATAAATGTTTTAAAATCAGGACCTAATGAACTTCGGACATGATATTTTGGCTTGCTTCCAGTTTATGTTTTTGTCATGCTATGTTTTGCTATAGGTTTCAGCAAAAGGAAAGATTAATGAAAAATAGGAAATAATATTGTGAGACAATACAACCAAAATTAATTATTTGTGTCTATTTAGCCGTTTAGTTGTTAGACTGTTTATCTAGTTTGAGGTTTTGGATAAAACCAGTTCCCTTCATTTTTTTTCAGGATAAGAAGGCAAGACTTTTCATTCAAAGCTGTATATTTTTTAACAAACCTTGTTATATTTTCTCCTTTAAAATTTCTGGGTTTTGGGCAGAAAGAAAAAAATCTTTTTTTGTTTTAAAATGAAAACACTGTTTTCACTGAGATTCTCTGTGGAAGAGAAGTACAAAGGAGAACTAATGATATCTTGAAGAGAAATCTACTCTGGTCATGATTATGGTGTTAACCTCTTAGTGAATAAAATTCACATTAGCTGATGGGATTTAAGATTGTCCTATTGGCACGTTAAAGTCATTGAAGTGTGATGATTATCTTGTTCACATTTTGACTTTCTTTAAGATATTTCTTCATCACTGAAAGAACGAGGGTGGAATGGACAGTAACAGCTCTTGCCCAGAAAGTCGAAGTGCTGACTGGTATTGGGTAGGACTTTTGTATTCAGATGTTTCTCTCAGAGCTCTGTGTGCTCACTGAGGTATTTCTGGTCATGCCCGTGTGTCTGACAAGCACCATCATCCATCGTGAGGCAGTAATTCAGCTGTGTTCTGCCAGTGATGTTCCTAAAGGAGATGTATCCATTTTTTTTGATGATATTTCAATCTTTCCAATCCATGACTTCAAAAAGACAGGAGTATTACAACCGCATGCTCAACAATGCTTGCAAAACAGATGTGCTAAATTGTAACATCTGTTCAGAAGGCATGAGAAGCTATATAGCTGCCAACAAAAACAGGATGTGTCGTGGCACTTACTTGAGTAAAGCCTGAGAGATCAGCTAGGATGACAAATACACCGTTCCTTCCCTGTGTCAGAAAAAGTGTGTGTTGAAAGTTGTGTCATGGGGGAGTTGGTTTTAACTGAGACAATTTAAATTATGGGTGTTTCAAATCCTTACGCTAGCCTCAGACTCTTCAGCTGATATAAGCTATAGCTCTGTTGCAGTGGGAAATACCAAGCGTAGGGTTGCTTTTCTCTAAGCATTACTGTATGGTAATTATTTGTATGACCATGGGGGTCTTGTTGCCAAATGGCACAAAGCATGAGAGGGAAAACTGAAGTAACAATTCAAAATAATTTACTCTAGATGACCATAAAAGTAGATACTGAGGCTGCAATTACTGAGACCTATAGCCTGCCATTAAAACAGTTGATAACACTAATTTTATTTTGTCCTTATTAACAATTTTTTATCACCGGAAAGTCTAAAAGTTATTTTCTCTATTTGCTTTTCTTATGTAAAACTTGTAAGATATTTTTACAAGAAGTAAGTTGAAAAATGGAGGTACTCTATATTGGAATCAGCTCATTTAAATATAAAAGGACATAAACAGCTGGGGACTAGTTTAGAAGAAAAACAGAGAAGAGAGAGAATCTTTCCTTAGAAGAAAAAGAAGAGAGACAGGCAGAGGATTAACTTTGTATAAAGCGTTGGAAGAGCCATAACATGGTGGAATTTAAGGGGAAATGTTTGGTGAAATATGACTCATGACATAAAAAAAATCCAGATCTTCTGAGAAAACCTGGAAATTGTTCCTGTGAAAGAACAAGTTCCGTTTTTAATTTTCTCTAAATAGTTTCACCATTTCTCTTTTAGAAAAACTCTCACCGCTTTCCTTTCAGATTTCACTACAATGAGGGCAACCCCAGGGAAAAGGAGTAAGGAAAAGTGTTAATTTCCATAAGATTTAAGAAGGAAGTGTCTGATGTAGTCAGAGCTGCATTTGCAGCAATAGCAAATAGTAATCTTTTATGATTTATTTCCACGTGCAGATGTTCTGGCAAAGGCTGTAGTGTTTAAGAAGCAAGAATCATAGTAAATCCTGACTGCCCAGAGGCACTGATGGATGCAGAAAAGTATTGAAGCCATATTTTGCAACCTGTAAAGTTTTATTTCATCTCACAGGGCCAACCAGCTTGTGATGTTACCCATCCTGGACAAGACTCCCTTTTCATGCTGGTGGGAGGCTATCTTCTAACAGATATTTCTTACTGTGCTCTTTCTGTGTGGTGTAGCAGGCTGTCTTC
Source organism: Phalacrocorax carbo (assembly GCF_963921805.1). Taxonomy (NCBI): domain Eukaryota; kingdom Metazoa; phylum Chordata; class Aves; order Suliformes; family Phalacrocoracidae; genus Phalacrocorax; species Phalacrocorax carbo. The sequence continues at coordinate 59,870,293 of NC_087515.1, read as the reverse complement.
TCTTGCTCATTGCAAACATAAATTAAAGATGGCTGGTAGCAATTTGGACAGATAATGAGAATTAATGTCTCCAGACCTTTTCTGTCTCTGAGACAGGAGCAGTGAACTTTGTTTTGGTTTTTCCTGCTCCTCTCCCAAATGGGGTCAGAAGCTGTCTTTCTGAATTTCTTGCAGGTGAGGGGATTGAATAGTTTTAAATGCATTTGAAAATAAGGTTATAACCAATGGCATTATAATGTGACAAATACAGTTGTTTGCTGCTAGGCCTGTGCTAAGAAACCTTTTGGCTTTTCAAAGGGTAATTTTTGTTTAACAAGCCTAAGTTTATCCAACACAAGGTTTTTTTAGGTGTTGTGGTTTTTTGGAGAATGCATATTCAAATTACAGTCTGATCGTAATCCCTCTTTATCAAGTGACCTGGAAGAATAATTATTTCAAACGGGGCTCTGAGCAATGACAAGCCTTTGAACAGATTAAACAGGAGATAGCAAATGCAGTAGCCCTTGGGCCAGTCTAGGCAGGACAAGATGTAGAACATATGCTTTACACCGGAGCTGGGGAGAATAGCCCTACCTGGAGCCTCTGGCAGAAAGCGCCAGGGGAGACCTGAGGTCGACCCCTGGGGTTTTGGAGTTGTGGATACAGAGGGTCTGAAGCCCGCTATACTCCAATTGAAAAAGAGATATTGGCAGCATATGAAGGGGTTCGAGCTGCTTCAGAAGTGGCTGGTACAGAAGCACAGTTGCTCCTGGCACCCCAACTGCTGGTGCTGGGCTGGATGTTCAAAGGAAAGGTCACCTCTACACACTGTGCAACTGATGCTACGTGGAGTAAATGGGTTGCACTGATCACCCAACGGGCTCAAATAGGAAACCCCAGTCACCCAGGAATCTTGGAAGTGATCATGGACTGGCCAGAAGGCAAAGATTTTTGATTATCACCAGAGGAGGAGGTGACATGTGCTGAAGAAGCCCCACTGTATAACACACTGCCAGAAAAGGAGAAGCAGTATGCCCTGTTCACTTATGGGTCCTGTCGCCTTGTGGGAAAACACTAGAGATGGAAGGCTGCTGTATGGAGTCCTACACGACAAGTAGCAGAAACTGCTGAAGGAGAAGGTGAATCGAGCCAGTTTGCAGAAGTAAAGGCCATCCAGCTGGCCTTAGACATCGCTGAACGGGAAAAGTGGCCACTGCTCTATCTCTATACTGACTCACGGATGGTGGCAAATGCCTTGTGGGGCTGGTTACAGCAGTGGAAGCAAAACAACTGGCAGCGCAGAGGCAAACCCATCTGGGATGCCGCATTGTGGCAAAATATTGCTGCCCGGGTAGAGAACCTGGCTGTAAAGGTATGGTGTGTGGATGCTCACATCCCCAAGAGTCGGGCCACTGAAGAACATCGAAACAACCAGCAGGTAGATCAGGCTGCCAAGATTGAAGTGACTGAGGTGGATCTGGACTGGCAACATAAGGGTGAACTATTTCTAGCTCAGTGGGCCCATGACACCTCAGGCCATCAAGGGAGAGATGCAACATACAGGTGGGCTTGTGATCGAGGGGTGGACTTGACCATGGACGCTATTGCACAGGCTATCCATGAATGTGAAACGTGCGCTGCAATCAAACAAGTGAAGTGGGTAAAGCCTCTGTGGTATGGGGGACAATGGCTGAAATATAAATATGGGGAGGCCTGGCAAATTGGCTATATCACACTCCCACAAACCCGCCAAGGCAAGCGCCATGTGCTTACAATGGTGGAAACAACCACCGGCTGGCCGGAAACATATCCCGTGCCACATGCCACTGCCCGGAATACCATCTTGGGTCTCGAAAAACAAGTCCTGCGGCAACTTGGCACCCCAGAGAGAACAGAGTCAGACAACAGGGCTCACTTCCAAAATAGCCTCACAGACGGCTGGGTCAAAGAGCATGGCATTGAGTGGGTGTATCACATCCCCTATCACACACCAGCCTCCGGGAAAATTGAATGGTACAATGAACTGTTAAAACCTACACTGGGAGCAATGCGGGGTAGAACATTTAAACACTGGGATACACATTTAGCAAAAGCCACCTGGTTAGTCAATACGAGGGGATCTACCAATTGAGCTGGCCTTGCCCAGTCACATACTGTGGAAAGGGGATAGAGTCCCTGTAGTGCATGTAAAAATATATACCGGGGAAGACAGTCTGGGTTATTCCTGCCTCAGGCAAAGACAAACCCATTCATGGGATTGCTTTTGCTCGAGGACCTGGGCTCACTTGGTTGGTGATGCGGAAGGATGGAGAAATCCAATGTGTGTCTCAAGGGGATTTGATTCCAGGCAAAAACAGCCAATGAACTGAGTGGCATAATGCAAACTGCTATATAATATTGTATGTTATCTCTTCTGTGGTTGCTATATGCCATATCAATGATATTATAGTACAAATCTCCCAGTCCATGGAAGATGAACTCTGATGAAACAAGCAAAGTGCAGCAGTGATGGAACGATGACTGACGTGGTATGCAGCAACCCAACACCACACACACCATCTCTCCTGCCCTGAAAGACTGATGCGACAGATGGAGCCTGGAGTCATGGACTGGGTGAACTCAATGGACATTTTTATGGGTATTTTAGAAGGAAGGACCATAAACTAAGGGAATGATGTCTGTGTATTATGTCAAAGAATGGGGGGGGGGGGGGGGCGTAGTGGTTGGTAAGGTTGTATTGGATGGTACATGACCTGGGCGTGGTATAAATGGGATGGAATAAGGGGTGGAGAATGTGCTGTTTTTGGCTGAGAAAGAGTTAATTCTCATCACTGTAGTGCCTGTAGTAGTCAGGGACCTTTCCAGCTTCCCATGCTCTGCCACGTGGGCAGGAGGCCGGGAGGGGCGGGGCCACAGCCAGGACAGCTGACCCCGACTGGCCAATGGGATGTTCATTCCATACCATGTGATGCCACGGCCAGTACATTAATGGGGGCAGTTGGTGCGCGGGGGTGCAGCTGTGGCTTGGGGACTGGCAGTGTTGGGTTGGTGGGCAGCGAGCAGCTGCGTCACGTGCAGTTTGTTTTGGTTGTTCATTCCCCTCCCCCGGGTTTTGCACCTCTCTCATTGCTTTCCTTTCCATTGCATTATTGTTGCTGTTGTTGTTATTGTTTTATTTTAATTATTAAACTGTTCTTATCTCAACCCATGAGCTTTACCCTTCTGATTCTCTCCCCCATCCTGCCAGAGGGGGAGTGAGCGAGCGGTTGTGTGGACCTGAGTTGCCGGCTAAACCACAGCAGTGGTCAAAGCTGAAGGTATACTCTGGCAATTATGACTTATGATTATACTTTAATAGGCTGGTTGTTTCCGATGCTAATGGTGAATCTGTAGTTTCATCTGCAGTTGGAAACACGAAGTCATGGGTACCAGGGTGGGTGGGACATAACTGGGGTGGGATGGTCCATGAGCTTTTGTGAAAAGCACCTTCATGTCTGTTGTCATTGCCCCGTGGCACAGCACCAGCTTAATATCTGACTTTCTCGGTGTCCCAGTAAATGAGAGAAAATCTACAGATCAAGAAACTCCTTGTACAAGTAAGATAGTTGATTTAGATAGCTAATTAATCAGTAAAGTAACTGACTAGATCTGATTAATTAGTAGTTAACGGTAAGGTTCTGTCAGATTAAATTGATCTCTAGTAACCCAAAGGACAGCTATGAGCTTAAAATCACTGTGATTATTTTCCCCCTGCATTGTTGCAAGAACCCCAGTTAGAGGTAATCTGATAATTTAGGACTATTATATAAGGCTGTCTCCTTGACACAGGACAGTGCTCCAAGCGCTGCTATGATTTAGGGCAACGGTATTCCTAATGCCTGCTAAGTGAGACATGTGATTAAGTAATCATTGATTTTTTTAGGGAAATGTTTGTAGCGCTATCCCTAGTTTCATAGTGCCTGCCAACTCATTGCCCACTGAAGTGCAGATTGTTGCAGGCAGCCAAATAAACAGAGAGCGAGCAGAGAGGCTAAAGCTGGTGACCAGTGTGGGAAATGTAAATGGAAGGCAAAAAACTTATTTTCCAGGTTGTCTTATAGCCCTGCCTTGGTGTTTGGTAAAGTGGAATTTTTTTTTTGAGTAGTCTGTGTCAACGCCATCTGAACAGGAATTGAGCTGCGCACATTTTGGGTGCTTCTGCAACACAAATAGTTTGAGTCATGTTACATATCTCAAATATTTTGCTCAGAAGCAGGAAGGCATATGCCCACTCTGGATGTCATCTGAGGGATGCCTGGAAGGCATGACTGGCAGGCTTATACCAGGATCATTGCAGATCGACATGCTCACTGTAGCTCATAACTGGTAAGAGACAGCAACAGGCCTTGTGGATTTTGACTTCCGCAAGGGGAATATTACTCATTAATTAAGATTTCTTTTTGCAATTAAAATCATTGGAACCTCAGTGTTTTTTCCCCCCTTTTCCACCCTTAACATTGCCTTTCATCTTTAACAAAGGGATTTCAATTTATTTCAGAAGAGATGACGTAGTCGAATGGAAATGATTGCAAGATATTTCTGATAAGTCACTTGCTGTGTTTCCACATTTGTTGCATCAGCTATTACTCATGTACCTACTTGTTTATTACTCTTCTTGAAAGAGCAGTGAAATGGGACTAATAAAGCTATACAAACTGATATTGATAGTTCAGTTGTTGAATCAAAATACAAAACCCTCAAAAACTTGAATTAGAAATCTTTTATCTGAAACAACTTTTGACATACTGTATTCAATTCAGACTGAAATTGAATTAGTTGTTTCAGGCACTTCTAAATAAAGGCAGAGAGATGTAGGTGTGGTTTACAAACTCATAATGTAAATCCATCCCTTTTGTTTTTATCCAGTAGATCCATTACATTTTATCCTCCAGGAAGTGAGAGATTCAAGTTTGTTTTCTCCTTTATAAAGCCATTTGAAGTGGGAGAGGTTTCACCGGGCCTTGTTTTATTTTCTCTTTTGTTTGTTCTGCTTGCAATTTTAGTGAATTGAACATCCATCGCAGTAGGCTGCAATCATAGTGCCCATTTTCCATGTGGGTGACTTAATCTGTAGGCTGGAGGATTTCCCTCTCTTTCTATTCCTAGTTCTCATCTGGTTGCAAATGGACAGGTTTAGGAAGAGGGCTGGAATCCCACATCCTCACCTTGGTGCTTAAGGTACACCTTTGGGGGCGAGACCCCACTTCAAATTCAATGTCCACCTAAGTCAGGACAAGGATTCACACATGGATGTCCCCAGTCTGTAATATAGCACCTTGAGTGCTATGAAATGAAGTGGTATGGGCCAAGCCTTCTGCTGCAGCTGTTCCAGTTAGGAATCAAGACACCCTTCTGGTGGTATGAACTCAAGTGTTGTCTCCTACTAAACTCTTGCTGGCTTGCCAAGCTCCTGAGCTCAGGTGTAGCTTTCATGGGCTGGGATGATCTTCTGCCAGCGAAACCACCAGCCCTGAACATGCTTCTGGGATGCCATGTTGTGACCACCTACCATTGCACAGAGGGCATGTGTGCGGCAGAGCTCAGGAGGGGATGCTAACTGCAGCCTGTGGGAAGGCAATATCTGGTGGTGGCTATGGTTCCCAGAGACAGCCCCTGCAGGACCATCCAATAAGGTTGGTATAGACTAGCTCTAGTTGATTGTCTGTATTTATCCAGCTTCTTCTCCTAATTCACCTGTCTGTTTAAAAAGGATAGATGGTATTCCCACAGTGCACCTGCAAAAAACTGGAACAAAACTCTTATTTTACTCTAGTGCAGAGATAAACATGTTATGCCCTTCTGAAATGTTTTGCAACAGTTGGGTGCTCTTGAGTAGACATAAAAAACCTAGTGCTCTTTCACCGTGTGACTAATCTTGCTCAGGTTGGGTTTACTTAGGAGAAATAAACTGGGGTTATGTGTATGAGAATTATTTCTGTAGTGAATGTGTGATTTTCTTAATGTCTTTTTTACACAGGGAATAATGAATTATACTCTTAACTAGAATGAGACAGAAGTCAATGCTGCTTTTGAAAATCGGATGCTGACTCAAAGATTGGTTATCCAGTTTCTGAAAACCAAACAAAAGCTTGAATTAAAGTCGCTGAGAAGGTTCTGTTGAAATCCATTTCAACTCCTTTGGCACAAAGCATGCAGGCAGAAATGTTTCCTCGCTGGTTAACTAACACTCTCCTCTTGCTCCTGGAACTGTGCAGTTCATGTAATTATACCCCACTCTCCCCAAACACAGAGCACACATAAAATGAAGAAATGGCAGGAAAAAGGCCATGTGTCACAATAATTACTATAATTTTGTCTGTTATTCCCTTGCTTTCTCTCTTGGTATTTGAGGCTCGATGCTAATTTCGTTGTATAACTAAAGGTGTTTCCTCTGCTTGTTTATAGTAGCTATGATTTCTAAACATCCTTGAAATTATTTGCCATACCATCTCTCCTCATCATGATATTACTTCAATTTGAGCCGCTTATAGAAAGTGATTCTTTCTATTTTTGAACAGAAACAGTTGGGAGCCAGAAAAGTATGTATTTGTTTGCCTTTCTATTTTTGGTTTGAAATTGCTGGAAGCCAGTAGGTGGGTTTTTATTTTCTGTTTTAAGATTTTATTTTCAAACTAAAACAAATATTACATATGAGCAATGGCATATATCTTAAATTACTCTTTCTTGTAACAGGAAAAAGTTCTTGTTAGAAATTCTTCTGAAGTGTGGCTCTATTTCTGGAAATCCTTTCTTGCTCACTTCAGCAGAGTCTTTTATCCTCTCCCATTTCACTCAATGATTCTTTCATATGCAGAGGGGTGAGTTTTATAGGAACTTTGCTGGCACTGAGAAATTGGTATGTTTTCCTTCATCTTATACACTGCACCGATTTTTTGTCATCTACCATCATTCAACCAGCCAAAGGAAAATCATGTAGAGAGTTGACTATTGGATGTGTATACCAAATGAAATCACCTGAACTGTCACCTAAATGGGTAACACTAGTGCCTACTGTTGGACTCCACAGATTTTTTCTCTCCAGAATAGAAATTACAACTCATTATATAACAGGTAGTCCAGTATGAGATCTCACCCCATTCAGGAGAAACAGCAGATTACCTAATTAGAGTTCCCAGAAAACACTGGGAATTACTTAGCCAAAGCAGGAGTAAAAATCTTATCGATTTCTTTAAAAGTAAAACCCAAAATGAACAAAAAAACTCCAATCCCAATCCACCCTCAGTTTTACTTATTTATTCTCTATGGATTTCCTTAAAAATAACCAAAACAAAACAAAAAACACCCACAAAAAAACCCAAACAAACAAAAAACCCCAAAATAACCCAAACCAAACAAACCCCAAAACCCAACCAAACAAAAAACAACCTCCCAACCACATCCATGAGCTTTATTCTGTTTATTTCATAGAAAAGCTTGGATAGCTTTGAGTTAGTGTTGACTTCTAAATCAGTAAAATCAGTTCACATAACACAGCATTGTCTTTGGAAAATGTTTTTTTTTTTGAGTGGGAGGGTGGTGTGGGGAGGGTAAAGTTGGCAGATCAAAGCATATTAAAACAGTTTTTTTACTCTACTGCCAAGACTTATGTTATATGAAAATATGATACAGAACTTAAGTAAACAAACTTTATTTTTTTACAGCTTTCCCACTAAGCTTTGAAACCATTCATGGAAGCTGATGGCAATACTCTCGTAAGTATAATTGAAGTTATGCCAGAGTTACTGATCAGCTGAAGAGGTCATATGTTGGATTTGTGTCCTTGTAATCATAGAAGACTGTGGACAACATCAATATCCAAACAAGATCTTGCTTATGGGCCAGGCCAAGTGGTGAGACTGCCTCAGGCTGCCCAAGTTCTGCTCTAAGGATGAAATGACATGTATTGCATGGGCCTGATGCCAGGGGTGCCCTCACTTCCAAGTGCTACCCCTCAATGTATGAGAAAGCAGTAACTTAGGCTAGATATGCTCAGCAAGGGCTTTTCTTAGCCACACATCTGGCTAGCCATTGAGAAGCTTAAGGAAATTACAGTTCTCTAGAAGATGGACTACTGATCGTAGCTGCCTTTGGTGCTTTCTCAGACTCATGCATTGTGAGTCGAACTTCGTGAGACATGAAGTCTGGTTTTCAGTATTAGCCCATGCCCTTGCTTTTGCTTGTAGAACAAATTTTTTCTTTCTTCTGAAACAGTCTCATACACCTATTTCATCCCATTTTTTCCCCTGCAGATTTTGCAGGCTGCAAGCCCCTCAGTCTCTAGCCAGAAGTATCCCCTGGGGCAATCCTCGACTGTTCCCAGCAGCTCTCCAGAGGGATGCTGCCCACCTGAGTTTGGTTGCCAGAGATGATTGCTCAAGGCCACCCATTTGGAAGGGAGGCTGGAAACATGTAGCTCCCATGCTATATATTTGCAAATCCTTGCTGTCAGGCAAGGTCAAGGTAAGGGGAGCCACAAGGGTGTGGGCTGGAGGAAGCTCTAGCAGCTTCTAATGATTATGATCAGCTGCCCCTGACCCAGGGTGCCTGGAGCCTTTGATGCAGCTCCCTCTGTTTAGGGAGGGTCAGGCATCCTTTGACTCATGCTCAGAAGGGACCCAAGGGCCCAGCCCAGAGCATAGCCAACAGACCCAGCAGTTTGTGCAGCAGGGTATGAAGAAGGACCAAAGTAAGGGGGCCTCAGCTGAAACTGTACTGCTGTAGCAGCCTTAGAAATGGTGGTAACAAGGCAGTTTCCCCAATAGATGTGGGAGCAGCCGTGCCTGTTAGGGCAGAGGCTTCCATACAGATTGAACTTCAGATGGCAAATGAAGCTTTCCAAGTCCTAGACTGCAGGAAGTGTCTGAGTCCTCTCTGAGGCCAGGAGAGATGGCCTTTTGCCCTGCAAGAGGTGTGTTGTCTTGGAGGAGCTGTGCTGGCAAGTGGAGGAGATACAGGAGGAAATGAGTAGGCTGCACAGCATCAGAGGAAATGAAAGGGAAGGAGATAGTGTCTTCTCTGAGACACAGCAGCTTGAAAAGCCTGAGTCCCCACCTGCAATGGAGAAGCTGGCAGTGTCTAGCCTTCTGTAGTAAGCAAAACCTCTGGAGAAGGGGAAGGATGGAAGTTGATGACTTCTAGTATCAAGAGGAAGGCTCCTGCCCCACCTAAGAACTTGCAACTGTAAAGTAGATTGACTGCCCTCAAAATTGAAGATGAGCCAGATTTGCCTAAGGAACTGGTTCACCTAACTGTAAACCATGCAAGGCTACTGGGAAGAAATGGTGAGTCATTGCAAATGGTGACTCCCTGCTGTGGAGGACAGAGGCACCTGTGTGTAGGCCCAACCAACCATCTAGAGAGGTTTTCTGCCTGCTAGGGGCCTGGATCCAGGATATCGTGGAGGGACTGCCAAAGCTTGTCCAGCCCTCTGACTTCTACCCCCTGCTGTTATGCCATGTGAGCACAAATGATACTGCCAGGGGAAACCAGTATATGCTGGGGCCACCCAACTGGAAAGCAGCTTTGCCAAAAAGGGCCTGGGAGTCTTGCTGGACATCAAGTGGAACATGAGCCAGCAATGTGCCCTTGCTACAAAGAAGGCAAATGGTATCCTTGGCTGTGTTAGACAAAACATTGCCAGCAGGTCAAGTGAGGTGATTATTCCCCTTTATTCAGTGCTGGTGAGACCACACCTGGAGTGCTGTGTCCAGTTCTGGGCTTCTCAGTACAAGAGAGACATGGATGTACTGGAGAAAGTCCAATGAAAGACCACAAGGATGAATAGGGGACTGGAGCATCTAACCTATGAGAAAAGAGTAAGTGAGCTGGGACTGTTTATCTTGGAGAACAGGCTCAGGGGGATCTTATTAATGCATCTAAGTGCCTGAATGGGGGGTGCAAAAATGGCAGAGCCAGTGTCTTTTCAGTGGTGCCCAGTGACAGGACTGGAAGCAATGGCACAAAGTGAAACACAGGAGCTTCCCCCTGAGCATCAGGAAGCACTTTTTTTTTTTACTGTGAAGGTAACTGAGCACTGGCACAGGCTGCCCAGAGAGGTTGTGGAGTCTCCATCCTTAGAGATATTAAAAAGCTGTCTGGACATGGTCCCAGACAACCAGCTGTAGGTGTCCTTGCTTGAGTGGGGGAGCTGGACTAGATGACCTCCAGAAGTCCCTTCCAAGCTCAACCATACTGTGATTCTGTGGAAAAATAGGAATTCTAAATTGTGAGAAGTGTCTCACTGAAGTTGTCACTTGTACGTTTTGCTCATCAGTGGAGCCTGCCTGGTACAGAAGTGGCTGTGAACAATGCTCAGTTGTACAGCTCCCTTTGCAACCGGCTCGTGAGTTGTTTCCCAAGTGGAGAATTAATAGGTAGCAAGCTTGATGCCTGTATTGTCCTGCAGGATCACTATCAGAGTTCAGCCCTCAGGTCTCAGTAAACTGATGAGTAAATCAAAACCTACCCTGTATTGCCAGCCTTGCACATAAATGGCGACACCCCTAAAGCTGCAAACAACTGTAACATTTTGTGTTTATTTCAGAACTTTTTGAGGATTATTGCTCTTGGATTCTCCGTGGAAGCAACAAGAGCTAGATATAGATCCGATTTTTTAAGTTTGTTTTTCAGTTGAACCTGGGGTAATGAAATAAATAATTTGCCATCAGGAAATTGAGTGTTATAGAGAAACATCCACCATTGTCAGAAGCATAGTAATATCATGACATTTGGTTCTGTTTCAGATTGTTCCAGTGACTATGTCTTGTAGTTACAGTACCTTCACAACTGAAACTGCCGTTACGCCCCTGGTCGTTACCATTGGTTTCACTGGTAATAACTCGGCCTTCCACAGTTTTCTCTTTGTTCTGCACTGGTGTTAATGTCTCCTATTAGGAGCAACACTTAAAAATATCTCTAAATCAGTGTTCACCCAGCTTCACTGAAATGACAGACTCTTGACTCTCATAAGCCAGTTTTCAGAGGAGGAAGCTTTAATTTACTTCTTGGGGAAAGGTTTGCCACTTGAGACTTGCTAATGTGTTGTATTCTCATGGAAAACTGAACCCGAACCCTGCTGGTGAAGCATTTTAAGAATTTTGTGGTAGATTCATTTATATAAATGTTTTCTATTGGTTTAAGATGAATATAGTTTTACTGAAAAGTGTTTATTTCATAAAATATCTGACTCCAAACACGGGTGCTTTGGAGAAAGTGGTTGCTTTTGTTTGTTCATAAATCAACAAAATTTGGGAAGGCAATTTTGTGAATAACACCAGATTTAATTGCTGCAGTCTGGGATTAGATGTTTCTCTTGTGCAGAGCAAAACGGGTATTTTTTTTAATAAGATGATGCTGGGCTTTTGAACAGCACTAAAAACGTTTAAAAGATTCTGAATTCCATGTTTAAGATTAATTTGTTGAAAATTACTTCAGCTTTCAGGAAATCTGGGAAAGAAAACTAGAACTCTATCTTAATTCACAAAATCTCACTCAGCAATGATTTTATTACAGATTTATCACAGATTTTATTCAGGCAAACTAAACACAGTGTTGGCTGGGGAAACTGCCCTTCCTTCCCACATTAAGTTCCCAATTCCCCCCACAAAATAAGAAGAGATGGGGATCCATCACCCCTGTTGCTTGCAGCAGGATACCATCATTGCCACTAAATAAAAAATGCACATCTGTAAATCTTTTTTGCTACCCCGAGCTCTTACTAGGTAATTGGGTGGGGTTTTTTTTCCCCCTCAGTCTGTATATAAAGCGGGCTCTGACAGAAGATTTACTTAATAGGGATATTAACCCTTTCTTGACAGATGAGCCATAGACCATGTTATTTTGCTTTAGATCATGAATAAGGTTAGTGGAAAGATCTGCTTCTTCCTTGGTTGTTTACAGAGAGCCACATCCTGTCTCAGTATTGCTCTTCTTGTTGTACAACTTCATATTGGTTAAAGATGAAATGACCCCACAGTAGTATCATGGCAAGAATGTGATGTTGCCCCACTACATGGTTTTTGTGCAAGGAAAGCTGATTCATATTTGCTTTTCTTACTACCACTTTGGGTAGCTCTAAAGGAAAGTAACTAGTGTGACTGTATGACCCATTGATTCACTGAGGCCACATATTATTTCCATGTGTCCTAAATAGTGCATTATTTTCTTTGGAATGATGGGTGGCCTGTATAGGATAGGGAAATAGCAGAGCCTCCAATACAGCTGATGTGTTTTCTCATTGCTTTTCTTTGTCTGTTGTCATGGAGAATAGTCTGAGAGAGCGAGAGAAGCAGTGGTAGGATTTAAAAAAAAAAAAAAGGGAAAAAAAAAAAAGAATATGTGATGATTAAGCAGGAGTCTGGGATTATTCATTCCTGGTAAAGCCTCCCACAAGCGTGTTGTTCAGGTCATCTCAAATAGGCACCAGATAAGCACAGATAAGCACACCACTGTGATATGTGGTTCTGTGCTCTGATACATGCTGCATCACTGGTTAGAGAAAGTTCTAGCTCTTGTAAACACTGGTGTCAGTGGTCTCTTCTGTTGCTGTTTCCAGATGGTGTAGCTTTACTTACCTTTAATTTGCCTGTGAGAGGAGCCATCAAATCCTTCAAAAATAATATGAAATGGGGTTTTGTTTTCCTGAAAAGCTGCCTGGCTAGGCAGAGGGGCTGAATTAGTTATGTTTGTAGCATAGCTCTGCAGTGGATCAGGTAGCTACCAGCTTTGCATAGCAACGTTGTGGCCAAGCATGTTAAATCATACGTCACCTTATCCAGCATTTGTCATCCAGAGGCTTCAGAACCTTCCTGAAAGTAGAAAAAGGGTGAATGTTCTTGTTCCCATGCCAGAGGTGGAGATGTTGAGGCAAAGAGAAGTCAAGTGCTTTGTCCACAACTGCACGACCAATCAGCCTGTCTGGGGAGAATTTACTTCAAAAGCCAGACTTTACATTTCTAATGACCTCTTTTTCAGTCCATGGTCTTCTGTTTTAGTTTCACTTTCTATGTGTTTATGTGGAATGAAATATATAGACTGCAAATAAGTAAATATAATTCAGTTGTGTTATTTTTGCAGTGGCTAAAACTCTCATATATGGCATGGCAAACTTCTGGCATATTTATGTTTTATGGTGTGGATAATCTGACAGGTTTGTGTGAATATTTTTTTAAATGAAATTTTACAAAACTCTTGCATAGGGGGAAATACATTCTCTTTACTAAATAAAAAAAGGGGGAGTGGAAAAATAAATTTTTTTCTTTTTTCAGGATTGCTTATAATGAGCCAAAGGACAACAAAACACCTGGCATGTATTTTTAATCTCCCCATGTTTGTAAATCCCCCTCGTGGATTGTAATGAAGCATTAAAATGCTGGAGTTCTAACTTATATTTTTTAACTTCTGAACAGAGAATACAATTCAGGCAAACACGTAGCAAAGTAGAAGCTGCCCGTGGGTGTGAAACAGGAAACACTAGTAGATAGATACATGTATAACAGAGTTATATTTGCTCTTGCTCAACTAGATATACATCAATTTTAATTAACACATTTTACGCTTCAGCTACTACCGTCCCTTCAGCAGCGAGTGCGTTGTGTGTTTCCATCCTGCATATACCACCAGCATCACCACCACGTCCTTCTCTAGCTTCCCCCTCCCCTTTCTACACAAATGTTGCAACACAATCTGAAATTTCCTCTTTTCTTTCCTTCCTGCATTTCTTACAGGTTCCCTTGCGTCAGAAGACAAAAAAGAAAAGTCAAGGTAATGAGAGATTGTTTTTTCTTTTCTCTTCTGGGCTCCTTTTTTGTTATTTTCTTAGTGTGTCTTATTCCTGGGGAGCGTGGGGATTTTATACTGCTACTCAGCTTGTGGAAGGCTGCTTTTTAACTCTACCGATTCTTGCACTGATTCTGAGAAAAATGACAACGGGCTGTTCCTTTGGACTAAATCCTTGTGGTATGTTAATTGAATCAAAGCTGGAAATCAGTGAGGTAGAATCAGCTGCATGCACGTACATGTACACACACACACACACACACACACACACACACACACAAGCGGTTTTCAGGTACTTGGCATAATAGTTTTCTCTAGCTGACTTAAATAGATGTATTCTTCTTAGTGCAGCTGTGTGAAGGGAAATGCATGCTTCTCTTAAAAGGATCAAAGGATATATTTTTAATCTACAAAAACTTGTGTATGGTTATCTTAGCAGTAATTAGAGTCTGCATTATCTATAGCTTACTATTTTGTTTCTGCACATCAGAATGCCTTTTAAATGAACGTGCGTTACTGTCATAGCCATTATAAAACTGAATCACTTCTAAGTATATTTTAAAATATGCTTGGATGACTCGCTGAGATTGCTCGGTAAGGCTGATATCTTTAATTGGCAGCATCTTCTTTCCTGGTAATGCACTTTTAAACAGGCAGAACACTGTATTTTTAATGGCACAGGGTTCTTTACAATGAGCCGACGGAGGATATCGTGTAAAGAGCTGGGGCAAGCTGATTGCCAAGGATGGCTTTACAAAAAGAAGGAAAAAGGAGCTTTCATTGGCAACAAATGGAAGAAGTTCTGGTGTGTGTTGAAGGAGTCATCACTGTATTGGTACAGCAGTCAGTTGGTGAGTACAGCGTCCACCCAGCTCTGGGTGCCGGGCAAGCAGCATCTGCTGGGACCAAGAGAAGGGGAGCTTCTCTTTAAATTTAGATTTAAATGCACCCTGGAGATGTACAAATGACCGGGTTTATTTCTCAGCCCTGACATTTCTTGTAATCTGGGAAGTGTCTATATGAATGTGAAACATGCAGAAAACTATGAATTTTGCAGACACTCACTATCAAGACTCAAAACAGGGATGCTACTTCACTTCTATTTTGTTTAATTTTCAGAAGCCCCTCTCCTCCTTCTCTCTCCATCCCCTTCCACACTGAGATTAATCTGTTTAGTTGTTTGCCTTTTTGTTTGTTTAAAACCACCCCCCCCTTTTTTTTTCTTTCTTTTTATACCAGTTGGCACTGGTAGGGTTGCAGGTATGAGCACTGTCTGTTGGTGACGTTTTTACTCCTGGTCTTGCTGATGTCTCATCCAGAGCATTGTAATTAAAGGTTCTCAAATTCTGCTGATTTTTAACTTCCTGCTCTGATGAGTTGATGCTAAAAGTAAAACCTGCAGGAGGACACAATGTTTTGAATTCAAGGTCCAGCTTTCTGTTCAGAGGATGAGCTCCTCAGGACAGCCAGTGTAGATAGCATTTCTTTTCCCGCTGATCCAGCCCAAATAAGCCTACTCCACTTACAGTGTGAGTGGAAAATAGTTTGAGGCAAAGAACAGCAGGCCCTGAATTTCTGTAATCAGCTGAAGAACTAGGAATTAAAAACTGAAAAAGGGAGCAGTGGGTAGAAGACAGTGAGAAATCCAGAGTAACCCTTTTAATGAAAGGTTATGGCTGAGTGCAAAGCAGTGAGTCCTAGGGAACAGCTGGCTTTACTCCAGGCTGTTTGCTACAGCTTGGCTTGACTGGGCAGAGGTGGTGTCTTGCCCATCCTAGAAGATTCAGACATAATTATTCTCTTCACTTTGCTCTCTTGCACTGCTACCTCTAAAAATCTCCTATCTGTAGTATCAAGTAGTTTGATTTAGCTTTCTTTCAAGTCAAATACATGTGTGAGACAAAGAGAAAGAAAGAAAAGAAACTGGAAAAGTAGAGGGGGGAAAAAAAAGGCTTTGTTTTTTCAATGCTTGCAATATTTCTGCTTGAAAGACATGGCCTGGCACATATTCTCATCAGTGGCATTAATACCCTGCAAAACCTTATTAACATTGACTATTCAAATTCACTGTTGTACTTCTGGCCGAGCAGAGTTAAGAAAGGTGAGCTGGCTGGCTGATATATAGTAGGGAGGAAATAAAACAAGGCAAGACCAGGCAAATTTTGCATTCTGGGAAGAGAAGGGTGGTAGTGGAGAGGAGCAAAGTCATCCATTTGCTTTACTTATTGTGGCCTGGCTAAATTCCCCTCTTGGGATCCAGAGAAGCCATGGTCACACTCATCCCAGTGCTACTAGACAGCGTTCGCCATTTGGCCGTACTCATCCTTTCGGTTCATGCCCGCTCTGCTGTCACTGATGCCCCAAAATGAACAAGGCTGAAGAATGGGTGGCAGCCTCATTCCGTTCTATTTCATATACTCTAAAGAGCTGACATGGCTTCAAAATACTGTTGGCTTATGTGAGCCCTGACTTCTCACCTATCACAGTTCTTCTTGCAAAGACGCTAGCTGGTAGCACCTCTTTGCTTTCAACATTTGCTGACTTTTGCACAATATTTTACATTAAAAACCTGAGATTTCTTTGGGCAACTTAAAGTGCAACCTCTGCATGATTGTAGATTCAGGCAACATTTGCAGAATGGCAGTAATTAGAGGGTATGGGAAGGAGAGGAGGTGTCCTTTGCTAAGATCTGCTTACTTAAATTGATGAGACCAGAGCCATGCTTAAAGTCAGATATGAGATGAATTAGACCTGTTGTGTTTTCACAGATATTTTCACCTCTAGACTGATGAAGCAGAAATAGCAGTGACATATTCACTGGCTTGCTTGGTATTTCTTCTTACTTCTGTATTTGGCCTAGCTTCAATACTGCCTGTACTTCCAATGCATTCAGTGAAGTTAATCCTTGGTCCCAACAGGCCATCCAAGATGACAACCTTAAGTTCATAGTTGTGTTGAAAAAGGAGGAGTCCAGCTCCCTACATGTCTGAAGCTTCCTGTGACAGGCCCTTTTCAAGGCTGAAGTGAAAGGTGGTGGTGGAAGAGCAGGGCTGAGGTCGAAGGAACCGGGGCACGCTGGCTGCCTGTAGCTCTGCCCGACCAGTTTCATTCTTGTGAGAAATGAGCGTGTTTTGTGCGCGGCTGTGTGGAAACCACAGTCAACCAGACACTGACAACTGTAGCATAGCAACAGGGTGCTAGACCTAACCTTTTTTTTTTCTAATGGAGATGGAGAATATAGGGAGTGGGTGGAATTTGTACGTGAACTTGCATTGTCCTAGATTTGGGTAGGTAACCTCAGCTGACATCGTGTTCTCGGTGAAGTCTGTCTTTAGGCGCCTCCAAAGCTCTGGATGTTTCTGTCATTCTGATTTACTTTGCCTTCAGGCCAAGGTTCTGGGTCTTGTATGTGAGGCAGATTGGGGGAGGAGATATAGGACACTTGTGACACTTGCAGACAGTAGTTCCTTCAATTTAACATAAAATACGTTGCAAAAGCCACAGCTCAAAAGAGAAATAATAAAATGCTGAGAAGGGTCAGCAACAGCAGATCAGACACCCTAAGAACCAAGCTTCTACTTCACTGACAGCAAACCAGAGCACACAGGCAAATCTAAATTAGCTTTCGACCAGCTAGCTGAAGTACTGGGCCTGGCGAAGTTAGGGCTCCAGTGGTCTCAGCAGGCTTGGGTAGACTGCCCTGAAACCTCTTCCCACGTATGCTTGCTCTTTCTATAAAACATGGATATCACATAAGGCAGGTAAACTTTTGTTTGCAGCATGGATGTGCCCCCACCTGGAAAGGGGAAGCTGTTTTGGACTAGGAAGAAACAGAGAAGGGTTGGTTTTGCAATGGAAACCAACACAGGAAATATCAGAAAATTCATGTGAGCAGTCAGACTTTCTGGGGGCATTCAGGAACACCGGACTCCTGGGACAACTGCTTCTTGTTAATGTTTGGTTCTCTCTTTTGAGTACTGCTCTCTGGTAGGCAGCTGCCTTGAAGACAAATGTTTAAAGAGGACAGTATGTAATCCTGCCTGCCCCGTCAGCAGTTTTAGTTCTCATACTGAAACGCTCGAGGGAATCAGTACCTCTGCATATGAAGAGGGATGGAGGGGGAAGATCGTCACATTTAATCCCAGGCGCCTGCCTCCTTGTGGTTGTTGAGGCTGTGTTGGATAGTGTTGGCTGGAAAGGGACAGAGGGCTAAACGTCTCTGTCTTGTGGGCCTTTAGGATAGCTCGGCTGGTTTTCCAAATAGAGTTGAAATACAGTTTTGCAGGATGTTAATGATGGTTGTCATGGGGATTCAGCTGAAAAGAAATATAAATATAAAATCAAAAGGTTGCAGACTGTGATCTACTCACTATTTATCTTTAGGGTTCTTTCCCTGTTCACTGCATTTAAATTGGTCCGCACTCCAACACCTTTGCCAGGAGCTGCAGACTTTTAAAACAGAAACCTTTCACCTTTGAGTTATAGATGCTGCTTACATGAATGACAACAAGTCACAGATGTCGTTTACTTGTGCTGAGGGCTTCGGGGACCTCTGGTCAAATACGTTACATAAATTTTTCACAGTTCTGTAGGTTGCCTCACTGGTGTAGTTGGCAGAGAGAAAAAAAGACTAAAGAGGCTTGAGGACTGAACTGCGCCTGGGTCTTCTGGGGGCAGCGCTGAAACACTGTGATGAAACTATCGGGAATACCCTGAATTGCAGATAGGAGCTGTTCCACGATAACTAGATATTTTCACTTTACAGTGCTATTTTTTAAAATCTTTCTGCATCATTACATTCACTTTAACTATTGAAAAAGGACTATTAAATAATTTACTAAATCTCCTAAAGCCACAAAATTTAGGCAATGTATTGAGACAAGCTAAGACAGACATTAGCCTCTTTCATTGGATTCATGCATTATGTTTCATAAATATGTTTGAATTTTTTCTTTAGTGAAAAGCTTTTTCTGTGAAAAAGTGGTTACTCTCATTTTTGCCCTAAGCATTTGCAGAGATTGTTATTATTGAAATGATTTTCCTACAGTTGGGCATAGGAATAAGCACAGATAACCTGCATAAAAACCACAAGAGATAACAGCTTATTCTTTTAAACATCCTGATTAAATAGGAAACAGGTCAAGGTTCTTTTAATCTGACTTTTTTTAGGGCTATATTACAGCACTGCAATAAAATCTGAAGGAAGTTTGAGTGAAATATGTGAGTTTAATAATAACATGTTTAAAGTCACATTAAAAGTAGCATTTCAGAGGAAAGACAATGTTTAGGACTTCTATACACTTTTAATGTTTTAAAATGTCATTTTTATCCCATGAATGACCAAGAAGGTGCCTTCCACTTGTTCTGTTCCTAGTGTTTGTTTGGAATTCTGTTTGCTGACTGTAATAACGTTCATAAGCTTTTACTGTTAAGTTTTGTTTTCCTTTGTTTTCTTCCTTTTTTTTCTGGTAATTATGGAACTACATACCCATCAAACCCCTGTTTTCTCTTACATAGATGTCACATTTGAGACTTGTACCATTAGTGCATTTCAAAAAAAGAAAAAAAAGGAAGGAAATGTGGTTCTTAAAATTCACACCATTATCCTCCTTCCTTTCACGCATACATAAAATGAAACGTTAACCTTTTCTTATAAATGAGCAAATGCGAAATCACTGACAGAATTCATATAAAACTTGACTGCAATGAACATAATCTTTTACCAACTGGAACATGCCAAATACTGCATAAGAACATTGCATAAGAAGTCTGGAGATTTCTCTGTTGTAAAACTGGTAAACATAAATTACTGAATCAAAGCCTACAGACCTATTTCTGTTAGCAATTTAGAGAGTATTCCTCTATTTTAGACACTCATTGGATATGTCAGTGGTTCAAGTCCAAGTTCTATCTCTGCACGGGTGGAAGCACCCCAGGTGAGTGTTCCCACACTGCCTTACAGGTTCCTGATAATTCAGTAGCCCAACAGAATATCTGAATGATCAAATATTTGTATAAAGTAGAACGGAATTGACAGCAGAGACAGTGACTTATCTAATGGCATTGCATGGACTTAATTTCCTCATGAGTGTCTGTGCAGCACATGAGCAATTGGCAGGATGCAGTCTAGTCCAGTGGCTACTGCACCAATAGATGAAACTGGCTGAGCTGTGATTGCAGTCGTAACATGTCAGGTGAACCCCCCTGCCCCAAACCCTAGCCACCCACTCACCTACCTGATGGTTTACCTATCTCAGGCCACGGATTCATTAGTGTGTGGGTGAGAAGGTACCTGGTTATATTCTTTTTTACAGAGTCTTTATTTCTTTTTTTTTTTTTTTAAATCTGGGATTATTGATTGATGCTGCAGAGAAATATCTGGCATTATATAAGTTTTGCATCCAGCAAATAATGGCTTTGATACCCCATGAACTGCTTTTTTTGAAGTTGGTCCCTGGTGTTCTTAAATTGGTCTTTGGAACCAAACAGGAATTTCAGCAAGAGCTGCACCTGTTCTAGTAAGCAACCACTCTTTCTGGCACAGAAACACAGGATAGTACATTGTCTATCTTTAGTGCAATGCACCCCATGGATAAAGCTCCTCCTTTGCTCACACCCTACTCATTCGCTCATCCCTATATACTTAGTGTACTATGGATCTGGGATGGAAATACTAGCTCAAGTCTAACTGATTGAAATATTAAAAAAACCCCACCTTTTAAAAAATCTTGTAATTTTTTCTTTTGTTAATTGTTATTTTGTGTCAGTGAGTTTAGTCTCACTAAATTCCAACCTGTGGAATGGAAACAAAAGCTCCCTAAGCCAAGCTCTAAACAAGTTTGACAGGTACAAATATAATCAGAGAAAGTTAAAAACCCACAACTGCAAATAAGCACTTTTCTGTACAAATGCAGCCACGTTGCAAAAGCCAGCCCAGATATTTCTTCTGTACTGAAAGAAAATAACAAAAAAACCCCAACCCCTTCTACCACTTTTTTTTTTTTTGCCCTCGAGCAAGCAAAACCATTTACTGTTGAAGATGCAAAATATAAACCTCTCATATGGATATTTAATACATGTAAACTGTAGGAATGATGGTTATGCTGTGGTTTATTGTATACCAAAGAACAGATACACAGAGGTGCGGGGAAGCCACCCACTGAAAAATCCATTCTGTATCCTTCAGTTCTCAGAGATTCATACTTCCAAGCATTAAAACTCAGACTTGTCTCGATGAACATCTTTTTATAGTCTCTTCATATGCATGCATAATGTGACTTGAGATACTGTCAGTCATCTTCATTTATCCTCTGACTTTGTAATTGCTGTGTATATTTTACCTGCTTTAACTCAGTGTACATTTTCAGAATTTTAATGTGCCCAGGGATAAGGGCTGGGAGCAGCAAAAAAGTGATTCAGGAATGAACACTTTCTGTATTTTGGGAAGTACAGTTTTTCCTGACAATAGGTGTTACAGACTTTTGTCTACATTATCATTCCTCTTAGGAGGAGTCCTAGACTTATTGCGGCTGATGGGGTGAATGTAGATAGATGTAGTGAAGGAAGATGTTTCAGCTGCAGGCAGCAAGAACCGGGATTTGAGGCTAACAGGTAGCTTCAGTTTTACTGGAGCCATGCTCTGACACAGAGTCGAGCTGACCCAGAGCAGAGGTGCCAATGTTCAGTAAATGCTCTCCTGTCCAGAAAGGGGTGATTGCATATAAACAGTGTGCTGTAAACGTCTGCCTGGCTTTTGCTACCTCCTGTACAATGCCTGCAGGTTTCTGGGGGGGACTGACAGCTGGCTGGCCAGAGCCATCTGAGGCTGGTTTGCAGCATTTAACTACAGAGCTCAGCTGCGTGGGGCCACCCCCTTGCACTGTTTCACCTCCTGGGGAGGGAGCAGCCCATATTGCCTCTGCCTTGCTCACACAGAGGTTACCCTTCACATGGGTGGCCCTACAAAACAGTCCATGTTACAGTTACCCAGGGGAGACCGTCCTCCATCTCTGTCTAGGATAATTTCTTGCTACTTTTGAACGCCCATTGCTATAGACATGTATTTTTCAAATATACATAGATCATTGTGTGAGGTGCTGTTACGCATCTGTGTAACATGCATATGTGCTGTATAACGGAACAAATGCTCCTTTGAGACTGTATGTAACATCCAGACATGAACGGATGATATAACCCTTATTTGTTCTCTCCTATGTCATCTATCTCTTTTGAGAGGCTTATGTTTTTAGAGCTAAGGTTCAGTAGTTTCTTTTTCTGTGATCTATGGACAAAGCTTATCTGGTCTCTTTGTCAAAAGAAGTTGTGTGATCACTGATGGCTGTAAAGGAATCGGGATCCTCCGCCTTCCCGCTGCTTCTAGTCCTGGTTTGATCCAAACCTAAATTTTGCCCTTGACAATTTCAGACTCTGGACTAGAGTTATGACTTACCTATGCATCTTATCTAAGGGTGCTCTGATACAAATGCTACAAGGTGAGGAAGAGGGTGAAATCTACCTCAGCACTATTGTAGGAGTTGAGGATCCTTCCTTTTTCAGATACTTTGGTATTTGGAAATGTGCAACAAACCCTACGCTCACATTCTGCCACTTGCAGAGATAGGAGTAGTGGTGTTCTAGCATCTAGGACTTGCACCAAGAGTAGCTGGTATAGGAATATTTCGTGTTCCCAAATATCAGCCAAAACTTCGGGTGTTAATCTGTCCCCATGGTGATAAGCATATATTTTCATACTATAAAAAGCTGTCAAAACCAAGCACTTGCATGTTAAATATCATTGAGCATTGGAGTCTGGTAGTTTACCAATTGGTTGATGTGGTGATTTTTAAATTTCTTTTTTGTTGCAGGCTGAAAAAGCAGAAGGGTTCATCAGACTTCCAGACTTCAGTGTGGACCGAGCAACTGAATGCAAAAAAAAGCAGTAAGTTTATCTCTTGCCCCCAGTTTTGCAGGATTTTTACAACATAGCAAGGTATTGAATCTCAGTAGTGCCTGACAATGAAGCTGTGGGGAGCTCTTCTGTGTTGTGCAAATAATGAGATATTAATTGAGCTACTGAAAGAAAACCATATTGCAAAAATATTTTTGAAAACTCTGCCAGATGTGCTCTGTTAAAACTACAAATAAAAAAGTAGATCAGAATGCCAAATGCTTCCCCCTCCTTCTCTCTGATCACTGATTCTGAAGACATCGTATTCTATCTTAGATACCTTCTCTTAGGTGGGAAGGTCAACAGAGGTGCAAGTAATCCTCCTTCCCTCCAAGTTGGGACTATTCTTTAGGCTGCTGTGGTGCAACTTTGTTTAACCGGGTACAAGTTTCAAAATATTCTCTTCAAACTCCATATGCAGCACTGACTTCCAGCTGCTTCTGAGTACACTTCAAAGGTTTGGAGGTGTGCTGCTGCTGTTCAAAGTTATAAAACTCAGCATGGTTTTTATTTTGTCCCTCAAGAGAAAGCCTTCATTCTCCTGTTTGGGTCTCATGCTGACATTAGCTGTAGGTCTTCTTGAGATTAACTATGGGCTTGACTCCTCCAAACAACGGGGACAGCTGTTTTGAATATGGGGAGCTCCACTTTGTTTTCTCAGAGGACAGGTTGAGTCACATAGTACAGGACCATGAGAAAATGTTGCCCCTCACTTCTGCAGCTGTTGGCTGTCAGTGACTGGGAGGAAAACACGTGCTCATTACTTATTTAGGATGGAGTAAGTTAGGAGAACTGTGAGGATTGACTGGGGCTGCTGGGGCCCAGTCAAATAGCGTGTGCTTCCATGGGACAGTCAGGCACCTAATGAGGAACAAAAGAGGAAAGTCACATAGTCTCAGGTTCGTGACAATATTTTAGGAAAAAAGAAACCCCTCTGAAAAATCTTACTGATGGCTATTCAACTAAAGCACAGTCTGGGGCTGAGACCAACACGTTAAATATTGGCATGTCAAGGGACTCCATTTTGTTTGTTTCAAACCTGTCATCTAGTTGCCCCTTTGGGACCTCCTAAAACTTGGCTTGGAAAAGACAGTGAAGAGTCAGTCCCTACCCACCCGCCATGTGCTGCTTGTGATTTTATTGTTGTAGATCTCCCTTTTCTCAAACATCAGTTTTCCATGCTGTGGGGTCTTAGCCTTCCATCACTTATGGAAGCTGTTCTGTACCTTGGGTCACTGCTGCTACTTTCTCTGAACCTCTTCCAGGTTTACTATGCTTTTCTGAGCTGAGGGAAGCAAAGCTGCACAGTGTTCGAGATGTGGGCACATGAGTGAATTATGTAATGGCATAATGAAGGTCTTTGTTTTATTCTTCATTCCTTCCTTTTTAGTTCCTGTAGTTTATACCCCCTGAGTAATGTGTGGCCTAGGAAATGAGACAAAAATAGACTAGAATTTTAGGAAAGAGCTATATGAATGGATAAACTGATCTGGATTAATATAGTGGAGTGAATAAATATTTTAAACGATTCATTTAGCTATTTTTTTCCTTTTCTTATGTAAACTAGTTTTCTTCATATCTCTTCGATTTTTCTTTTCTTAAAGTGCTATTAAGATCAGCCACCCACAGATCAAGACATTTTATTTTGCGGCAGAAAATGTTCTGGAAATGAACACGTAAGTAGGAGCAACTGGCCATGTTTCATCCTGTCTTGCACCTGAGAACACCCTTTAAGAGTTCATTCCCTCCCTGTCAAGTGGGTTTTGACAAAGTTATTTGGGGAATTACTGAGTCTGTTTTGTTTTCTGATCATTGTATAGAAGGAAAATACTGTTATTTGTTCACTAATGCCAGCTGAAATCAGAATCACATTATTAGCCTGATTTTGATACTAATCTTCCTGACATTTGCTGGTATAAATCCCTTTCCATTAGAGAGGCATAAAGATTTCATAAAAAGTTCATCACCTTGGGAGAAGCGAGGGAAGAAAGGAAAGACAGGGAAAAGCTTAATACAGTTTTGTCCCAGAAGTGATCTAGGACTAAAATACAATATTGTCTGCTTTCGGAATAGCATGTTAGTTAGCAAGGAGGGTTAAAGGAATAGAAAGGGTTGTTTCTTTAATGTAAGTAAGCATTTACTTCACCGCCAAACTATGTTGCAGTTAAACAATCCTCATGACAGATCAAAAATTTTCTTTCCACAGATGTCCATAAGAACAATAATGTATTAATACAGTTTTTAATGCAAGAAGTAAAAATGGATATGAAACTGCCATTTTAGAAACCAGTGTGATATCAGAAATAGATATTACTTGCTACTGATCCTGCTTTGGCTGATTTAGATACATCTCATATCTTCTTTGTCTTTTTTACTACAGATTGCAGTCCATTCCCAATGCTATTACATTAAATGGCCAAATACCGGATAAAAAGCAGTACAATTTAAATGGGAAGAGAGCTCCTATGATAGTCAGGTCATTCTTTAATTGTGGTTCTGCTTTGTGAGATGTGCTCACCTTTGTGAGATTCTTCATAGGGCATTGAGTGTCCTTTCCCTCTATGAACAGAAGACCTCATACATATTTACCACAAAAGAAAAGAATAGAGGTTGAGAGAACATGTGTGACCTTCCAAAAGGGCTATAGATACAGAAATGTATGATACTACAGCAGTGTACATATATGTATATTCATAAATCTGTACTCTATAGATGCATACAAGTAAATATTGATGGAAAGAACATGTTGCCCTTTTAACTTGGAGCAGCACAGAGCATACTGGTAGGGAGATAACTATCCATTTCTGTATCACTGTGTTTCCTACTAGAGCTCCTGAACAGAATGAGAAGTTCTAGAGGCAGATGGGCTGAGGATGACTGAGAATGAGGGACTGCCGGACAGTAATATTTCTGTAGAGAGAGTAACCCTCATTGAGAGAGAAGAGAGGGAAGAATGTAGGGAGAAGGAAAAGGAAAATTAGAGCTAATGGAGAACATTAATGAGTGCTAGCAGCCAGTTTGGAGCGCAGCTAGAAATTCTCTGTGTCTTAGTGACCCTTCTGACATGTTTAGACTCATGTGAGTGAGTGATTGAAATCTGTGCATGTGTCACAGCTCTTATGCCCCCAGAACAATTTTCTTCAAACTCTGCTTCTCCAATAAATGTCATTTTGGCTTAAAGCTAGGTAGCCTAGTGTTAGGGCAGCTTGCACTATACTCCACTAATACTAATTCCTCACTGTTGTAACTGATGATGTTTTCTTTGGCAAAGTATAAAATACATGCATTTAATACATAAAGAACATGCATACTCACGCATATGTCAAAACAGACTAAAAGCCATCTGCTCTCTTGGCTTCCGTCCCGCAAATACATATGCATGTGAGTGGTTCCACTGAGCTCACTGGGGCATTCGCGTGTGTCGAGTTACTGTTGTGCATAAATGCTTGATGGATCATGACCTTTTGTAATTCTTCATGCATATATATCTATTAAATCAACAGTGGATTTATTAATACAGTCATTTGCTTCATTAATTTAGCATGCATTTGCCATTGTCATGTACACAGGAAAAGTAAATGCGTGCTGGCTAGCCTTCAACCTGGCCTGTTGCACATGGTTATTAGTGATCTGTCTGACCTTGTGGTTAATGAAGCCCTGTGTTTTTTAGCAAACCTTTTATTTTGTTTAGATTTTTTTATTTAAAAAATCATTCAATTATGATTCCAAGCTGTTAGAACAAAGTCAATAATCCACTCTTACAGAAATCACACTTTGTTTTCTTGAACTGTTACGTAGCTCTATTGTTCATACTGCAGTCTAAAAATCCAGATACTTTGACACTGATCTTACTAGCAAATTTCCCATTGCTTCAGCAAAATCAAGATTAGACACAATGTTTTTTCAGCATTATGAATCTTAATTCCTGCCCTTCGTACATTCCTTATTCAGGCCTTGAGTTTTAATCTGAAAGGCTTGAGATATTTTAGTTGTTAGTTTCTTAAGACCTGGATAGATCTGAATGACCAACAGGCAAACACAATATACAAAAATTATATCCAGAGATTGTTTCTAGCACTAGAAAAATGGAGCCACCTAGAAAGAGAAATGAAAAAAACCCTGTTAATAGCCTAAAGCAACACAGGAAGTGACACTTACTAAAACCAAAAGTATATAGGGTGTTAAATAAAGCCGTATGTAATGGTCAGAAAGTCTAGTTTAAATGGCTTAGATTCTTAGATTGTGCTATGATAGCTTTGACCAGGGCAGCTGACATCATCTTCAATGGCTCCCATGCCTTTTGCGTCATCTCAGGTGAAAGACGACATCCTAACAGCAGGACCAGGCCACTGACACTGTGTTATACAGCACACACACTTTTCCTTTAGCTTCCACAAATGCAATTCCTTGGTCATCAGTAGTGCTTTCTTCAGGATCAGGGAAAGAAGTCCCAGGCAACTATTCCTGCTCATCATGGGGAATATTAGTATTCAGGTAACCGGTGACTTTCTAGAGGATGTTTTAAGAAATAGAAGGAAACTTTGACATTTAGTATTCAGGTTAATGAAAATAGATGTAGCAACTTAGAAAACATCTGAAAGGGGCAAAACTGTGTCCGAACAGCATGTCCAAACAGTGTCCCTAACTCTATATTCCCTCTTTTTCTAACACAGGTGGCTAAGCAAGCTGGGGATGGCTGTAGACCCGCAGGCACCCAATGGGAAGAATGAGGAAGGTATGCTCCTAATAGTAGTTTCAGTGTATTAACTACATCATGTTCTTCACAGTTTTTGCTTGGCCAATTTTTGTCAGCTCTTTTCTTTCTTTTCAATTGGCAACTTGGGTCTGTCTACTGACTGAGCTCAGAGAAACCACTCTGACACAGCACAGAGTAACCACAGAAAAAGAAAAAATGGTGAGAAACAGTGCTACTGAGAGACACTCAGTGATCTTGCGAGGTGTGTAAGTGCTTTATGGAGTTTGCTGGCTTCCTAAGCCTACCAAGTGTGAAGAGAAACAGCTGTGCTACTCTGGGTTTTGAGTTGGGAAGGTATATTACAGGGGTTGTGCTATGGCCCAGGAGCTCACTGGCTTAGGAACGTCATGTGCAATGTAGTTCTGTCCCTACTGTCTCCTCTGTTTCTGGGGGTTTCAACAACAGCAGCGTTGGGGGGGTGGTGGTGGTGTACTGAGGCCTACAATTTCCAAGCCCAATAGTTCATTGTGGTAAAGTTCCTCAGCAATTTATTGTTTTAATTTGCACACTGACCAAACACAACTTTTTGGTGCGAGGATACCTGCACTTCAATCACAAATCTGGGTAGAGGACAAAGCAAGTCACCTGTCAGAGCCCTTGGAAAAGCTGCTGGTGAGGACATGCGTGATGGGAGCTGGATTAGAATGAGAAGCACTGTGGGTAGTATTATGTTAGCAAACCAGAGATGGACTCTGACCTGAGGAGTATGTATCTTCTTCTGGGCTTTTGACCCTGCATTTTTATAGTACTGGTACCCAGTGCCTTTTATTTAGAACTGCTCATGTTGTGAAGGAGCTGGCGTTGTGAAGAAGAAACTGGTAACTGTAGTAGTATGAACACGTAGGTGATGCAGCCATTTTGTCTAAGCTCTGAAATGTTCCTCTCTTCCTCCTTTCTGTTGTTTCCCAGAATAAGGTTGTGGTTTATGTCCAGACTTTGGACATGTAATGCCATTATTAATTGTTCTGATCTGGCTCTGTTTATACTTTGGCTCCATTTATACTCTGCCATTAAAACCAGCTTTGGGCTGGTAAACATAAATACCACTGATTCCTGGAGATTCAGCAAGTCTCATCAATTTCTTTGCTTTCAGTTCATGGTTGCTCTTTATTTCTTGGCAGCAGACTTGTTAATTTCCATACTCCCAAATTCTTCCAAAATGCCTGTGTCCTCTTTGAACCCAATTTTGGGTCAAAACAGTCTGAGATAATTAGGATAAAGGGCTACATTGAGTATTAGGCTGCGTAGCAAGCACTGTATGTACTGCATTGTACTCAGGGAGGAAGTGTCCAAACATGTTTGTTGTCCATGCTTTCACAAAGGAGGAGTTTGGTGGAAGGTGAGGATGGTCAAAATTCTACACATGAAAACAAATTTTTTTCTTTTAAAGACTCAAAAAATGTAGTATTGGTTGTGTTAGCTGAGTCAAGAATTCTAAAACAATTCAAAATGAGTCAGCCCACTAATCTTAATTAAAAATGATGGAAAGATACAAAATAATCCACTCAATAACCTCTGTAGCCGGTTATCTAATTATCCTGCAGTAAAAATAACATAGCCAAGATTTTGAAGCTGGTGGCCCATTTCCCCTTCAGAAAAAGGCACTCTGATTCTGGTGTCAAACACCTCCTCATCCTTCCACGTGTGTTTTGTCACAGGTGCTCCAGCAGCTGCCTTGAGCATGGGTTCAGCACTCCACCAACGGGCCTGGGTGGACGTGCCCTTGCAGAGGCATTGCTACGTTTCAGAAAAACGCTGTCATTACTCACAGTCACTTCTGTTCCTGCTGACCTGGTTCTCCCTGCTGTATCACACACTATAATTCTTCAGGAGGGTCTTGGCTCTTGTTATGGCATTCCTTGTGTATTCATGTACTTTCTAGGCATTTTAACATCCCCCAAACCTCATTTGCCTATTTAGAGTATCAGAAACAGCTGTTGACTCTTCTTCAGTTCTTCAGTGTGCCTAAAAGGGGAGCTGTAGAAACAGTAAGCTCTTTATTAAGAGTTATTCAAGAAGACATTAATAGATCCTTAGGATTTCATATAGGTCTTACTGCAGCCAGTCCCAGTCCTTTATGCTAAGATGTGCCAACACGTATTTCCACTAAACAGAATAGCAGCTAAGCTATTATAAACAGTAGTTCTGCAAACAGTATGGGGAGAAAAAGTAATGAATCTCTTTAAGCTTCACTTCGTTAACATCTTGGAAACCTCTCTATCATGTATAAAATTCTTCTGTCTTAAAATTTTGTTCCCCTCACACTGTGCTTATTAAACCCCCCAAATGACATGCACAAAAAGAAAGTGGGCAGGTGTTAGTTTAGTTAAAGGTGAAATAATCACAGGTGGTTTCCCAGAGACCGTGCTAACACACTGCTTTTTAGTGGTGTGAACCCATGAAGTCCAGCTCTTACAGAATACTGCCAGAACATAAACCAACCCTCGCCTGCTTGGGGAGAGAACTGGAGTGTTGCTTCCACCGGAGAGACCCAGCTGCTCTTCAACAGCACAGGCTGCTGCATGCAACCGGCGGAGGGAGAGGCAGTGCAGAGTGCCAGCTCCTGTGGAGTCCACAGGAGTGACCTCTGCTCTTGTGACATTTGGCACTCACTCGTGTTGTCCTCATTAAGCTCCAACTACATCTTTGCAACCTTTCACATCCCCAGCTCAGTCGGGTGGGGGTGAGCGCTGTCACCCTTCACACATGGTGTGGGGCAGGATGCAAGCACTCACTCCTATAAAGGTTGATGTGAAAGGCTGATGTGTGCTGGGAGATTTTGCAGAGGGAAGTGATCTTGTCCAGTGGTTACAGCCAGGCCCTGGGAATAGGAACCAGCACCTTACTGCCTCCCCTTTTCTGTGTCTGACTTTATCACTGATTATCACTTCTTTTAATGCAGTTTAAAAAAAAAAAAAAATCTGAGAAAATGCTTTCACCTGCTACGCAGGTAGTTGAAAGAAATAACATGACTGTTTCTCCGCTACAAGTCAAGAGATACTGTGATTCTATCAGCTTGATTTTTATTTAAAAAGAAAGATGAGTGGAGTATATAGTCCTAGAGTAGTGTTTACTTTCAGTACCAGCTCTGCACATGTACTGCCATGCTGCATGGTGTGCCTGTGTGAGTTACTGTGTGGTGACAGAAGACTCTCATGAGGCTGCTCTATGGTTTCTGAAGTACCATGTGAGCAATCCGTTTTCTCCAAAATTGCAGTCAAAACACCAATGCCTGTTGCTAGCTCCAGGGAAACTAACTGGTTACAGAGATTAAGGGACAGCATCTACTACTTGCAACAGGACTCCCTAATTTATGCCACAAATGAGGCAGCCTTTCTTTTAAAGACTGCAAAGGGAGGAAAAACCCTCCCTCACCCCAAACCTATTTGTGAAGCTATCTAAAGCAATGCCACGTAGTGTTTCCTGCCATAGAAAATTAGCAATTTTTTTTACTTAAAAAAAAAAGGTTGCTATGAAGTAGTGTAGCATTACCACAGGTAGGTTAATTTTTACTGTAGGAGACACAGACTTGTTACAACGTGGTCCTCAGTCCAGAACATTCTACTTGGTGATCTTTGGTTACCACAGTGCTGCGAGGAAATGAGTGTTGGTCTAATGCTTTCTTTTTTTGTTCATTTTCCATGTCTGCCTTAGAATGCTACAGTGAAAGTGAACATGATGATCCAGAAATAACAGACACACCACCTCCCCCCTACACAGTCCAACCACCACCTCCTCCTTCGGTAAGTTTTACAGTAATTAGCTTGCTTCTAGTTGCTAGCCAGTTGGAACAAAACTTTCTTGAGGTGGTGGACCTTTGAGGAATAACCTAAAACAGTGGCTGGAAGCGTTCACCCTCTGTGCCTGTGAAATGAGGATGCACTGACTGCTCCTGCCCCATCAGAGAGGGTGCAGTTATTGCAGCCTGCACTGCTGGGAGCCTTGCACCGTAAAGAACAGCTCCCTCAGATGGAGGTATATTTATCTTGCTGGAGAAAGGAAGGTGTCACTCTACCTTGTACACACGCTGTGTCATTTCTTTACAAGGTTTTTACCACACTGCCATAACCTAGTTTTTCATGCTATACTTTTTTTTTTAAAAATAATTCCCAAACCTTCTTTCCTTTTGTGACCCTGGTAGCACCATCCAACGGATTTATATTTATTTATTTGAGTGAGCTGTTCTTTAGACTGCTGAATTTGAAGCTGCTTTTGTGGCAGTGAAGAGAAGTGAAGGGAAAGAGGCTTCTTCTTACAGTGATAAAACCTGTTCTTTTCCTCTACCTCTGAAAAATAGACTATGAAAAAAGAAAATAATAATCCTCCCAAAATCTATAATATTCTTCTCTCTTGCTGTAGAGTATTTGTCCAGAATATTCCTTCCTGCCTCACTTCATTTCATAAATTAGAATAAGCACTATGCACCCTTATGTATCTAATCGAAGTGACTCGCCTAATTATTAGCTGCTCATCGCCCTATTAACCTTGTTTCTATATTGTTGCTTTTCCCAGTGATCTCATCTCCCCTTACATGGGCTTTAAGATATGAGGCTTACTTAACTCTATGTTTAGAAATGAATAATCTGGTATGGGGTGGTAATGCAGGTGAAATAAAGAATCCTGAGTTCAAGCCTTCCCCTTCTGCAGCTGAAAGTTAACACCGAGGGTTAGGCAGTAATATACTTAGCACTAAATCATCTCATTGCATCTCAAAGAAGGGAAGCATCTTCTGCCTCATTGGTGTGGTTCCTGTATGGCATGCTGAAATGACATCCAGTAGCTGGGGTGGGCACAGAGGCAGCAAAGCAAGAATAATTTTGAAAAATATAGATGAGCTGGAGAAGCTTGTGTGGTCACAAGCAAAAATAAAAGGAGATGTCATGCGCAGGGTTGTCTGTCTGCACGTCTTTAATTAGCTCGCGTAAAGCTGGGAGTGTATGTCACACTGTCACCCACTTGCCCCCTTCTGTTTCAGTCAGATAAGTCCGTCTTCACTTCCTCTCCTGAAACAGTTGTGTAACGTTAATCACTGTGAAACAATCCACCTGGCACTCAGGGGGTGTGTGGTGTTCACTGCTGTGTAAAACGTGATTTTTTAATTGCCTGTATTAACTGGAAGTTAAATGTGGCTGAGTGGCTATAAATATCAGAGAAAATAGAACCTTAGCAATATGTCTCCATGAGTTATTCTGGACTGAGGGCTGATAATGAAGCGTCTTGAATTTTATACCTCAGTGGCTTGCCTTTAAGAGGCTGTAGATGTCTTTTCCGTCTGCTCACCTCTGAATGAATGCCTGCATTTTTCCAGATGATGACATTTAAACAGGTGCTGTTTTTTAATTTTCTGGTTTTCTGGCTTCCTGCTGCTTGTCAGTCTGTTGCTGCAGAGGCAATCTCCGGTTGTCGTCTTTCCATGTGCTCTTCTTGTGTGCTGACCTCCATGTTTCAGCAGGGGACGTGTGCAAGGCAGGCAATGGTGCATATGCTGAGAGGTCCTACTTCCTCAGACTTCCCCTAAAAGGTTCTTCCCTCCTGCCTCTGCCTGCCTCAGCTGATTTCCCTTCTCCTTATCCTCATCTTAAAATCCCTACCCTTATGGACAAAGGTTAGCATCTCCTGAGCAAAGTTGTCCCCTTTTCACCCCAGGAGTGGCTACTAAAATAAGCTCCAGCTGCCGTGTGTCTGCCCTACGCTCAGCTTGCTCGTGTGGTGGATAGGGAGCAGTAAGGTACCAAGGGAGCTGTGCTTGACTGAAGTCAGTTGTCTTTTATATACCCAATTTAATGCCCCTTCCCCTTCTGGACAAGTACTGGAGCAAGAAAACCACTGGAAGTATTGGGAAAGCACAGCTTTCACTGGGAAGTCAGATCTAGGAGTGGAGGTCTTGGCTGTCTCAGGGAAGGCTGGTTAAGCATTGCTTGCTGCCTGTTCATTCACTGCGGAGTTTTTGAATCAAGATATGAGGTCCTAAACATATGATGAATTTGGGTTGATACTCTGTGGGTACACAACTTGTGGAAGGCCTGACTGAATCTTTTCAGATTGCTACTGGAAGAGGCACTCATCCTGGAAACCCAGCCCAGCATCAAGAATGCCAAAAGCATCATCTGGGGTTCATTTCTGTTGGTCTTTTTTTTTTTTAACCTTTTTTTAAAGTTGCACTTCTTCCTCCTGAGTACCAATGGGATTCTGCAAAATAGGAATTAGGAGCTATGGACATTTTGGAAAATCAAACCAATGCTGTCTTAAGCAGAAAGGTCTCCAAACTTCTTGAGATCAACTCCAGACTGAAAACTATTACTCTGCAATCTAATAGCCACCCAGGTGCAAGCTCTGTTATGTGTTAAAGCAGCAACTATTTTGCTGTACTTCTGGCACAAAGTCTTCACTTGCTGTTCTGTTCTCTGCTAACCCAAACCACTTTGAAACCTGAAAAAGAGAAAAGTAGTGATCATGAACTTTCTGTGTTTATGCATGCTTTTGGGTACTGTGGAAGAAAAAAGCCAGTGAGGAACAAGTAAATTTTAACATCTGTAGGACAAAAGTTAAACTGACCATCTGCATTAATTTCTCCACATGTGAATGGATTTACAGTTCAAAAACCAGCAGCTATATTGAGACAATAGATTACAGCAGTCCCAAAAGTGCAGTTGAGGTGTTCCATGGTGATAATTTTTCTCTAGGAAATGCCTAGAGACTCATTGATCTCCAGTGGAATTCTTATGATCTGCTGGCTCAAGCATCTACTTTTTAAAATGTCCCCAAATGGAGATTTATTATTATATGGATGATTGCAAAACTTCCAAAGGAACCACTTGAGTAAGTTAGGTAAACATTTGTTATGCCAAAGGAAAAAAAAAAACAAAACCACAATATGTATTTAGAGAAGGAGAAACACATTCTGGCAGTCATCTTTTTTCTCACCCACTTTTTTTATTTCACACACAATGAGAATGAAATAAAAAATATATTCCACTCAGTGAGGCACAATTTTCATTTCAGTGACACTTTCTTTTGCATGGACAAGTGCCAGAAAAATAGAGTTGAGACCTAACATCTTCCTTTCCTGTCTTTGAACAATTGGAATTAGACCCTCCACACTATGTGAGCAAAAGCTTTTACTGTGCGGTTGTTCTGCTTGGCTGTACAAAAGCTTCAACAATTTCTCTTTGCAATAGGAGCTCTTAGATGAAATGCTTCAGGTCATTTGTGTTCCCAAGGGTGTTTTTATCACTCATACATGTAGCTTATGACAGCATCTCCTTGTCCTTTGCTTTAGGGTGCATTTGTGAAGGTTTACTTTTTAAAACAAAAATGCACCTGAAATACAATGTTGTACTTCTTGTAATAGGAATATAAATTAAGTCTGGCCCCGCAGTGTTTGGGGCCATCTCAGAGGAATGGCTTTGAAAATTTACAAAAGTGAAGGAAGCGCTACAAACAAATGGTGACCCACAATCCAATATTGGTCCTCTTCATTTTCTGAATGGATTAGTAGCTACATGATACAGCTAGATCAGAAGCACAGGAAGGCAAATCTACTTTGCTTTTTGTAATGTAAAAAGGAAGTAGTATACACTACAGCAACACTGAATTGCAGAACTTTATATGTCATAATCCAAAAAATTGTCACTCTTGGTTTGGTTTATATGAATGCATCTTATTTCTAGTTTACCAGGTTATTAATAAGTGTTCCAGGCTAGTCCCTTTATTATGTTTTCAGCTTGTCTGGGTTTCCCTAGCAACACCTCAGTAATTTTCAGTACTTCCAGTTTAGTTATCATCTGTTTTAATCCTTACACAGATCTATTCTACATATGTATTGAGAACATAAACTTGCCAGAATTATGGTCCATCAAGTCTGGTACCCTGATTCTGGCGTTGGCCAGTAGCAGATATGCAGAATGAGTAAATTTCTGCAGTAGCAGATACAAGAAATCTGGCTTTCATATCGTGATGATCTCATCATCACTTCTGATAGTTTCTGCGAAGAGTTTCACTGTAAGGCTTTGTCTCCCCTTGTCTTCCATTACTTTGTTTATTACTGTCAATTAATCTTCTTCTGGGTATTTGTATGTATATTTGTGTGTTTATGTATGTATTACTTGCATTGATGGCTCTCTCAGCTCATCTTTTCAGTGGTGTTTGGTGGCTAAGAAGCAGACTTGTGCTAGTTCTTGTGTGAGTTGCTTCTGGTGACCAGATAATTGTACAACTCCATCACTGTAAATGCCTACTGTAGACAAAGACCTAGCCATCTACTTGCTTGTCTGGGAAGCTAAATACTTTTCAAAACTTGGTTCTTTCTCTAAGCCTTTCTTTAATTGTATTTTTGCATCTATCATACCCACATTCATTCAACTCCTAGCTTCTAATGATGATGGTCAGATGTCTCTGAGACCTCTCTGGTTGTATGCGCTCTTGTTGAAGCTGGGTGACAAGAAGAGCATGGAGGGCCCTGGGATGTCTTAATGATTTCTGATGTGTTTCTAGTGATGTTTGGGTCCCTTTCCAGATTCATGTGCTGAAGGATGAATCTTAGCAGGTGAATGAGCAGCACAAATCTACCATTTCCCTTTTCCTGCCCTCTGCTCCAAGGCTGTCTGTTTTTTCTTTCCACCATTAACTTGCCATCATATTATCTGTCAGCCTTCTTGTCTTGGTGAATGATTAGTCCCTTGAATGGACCAGGTAAAATGACTTTATGTGCTGAGAAGGCCAAGGTACTTCAGTGCTTGGGCCCATTTCTGTCTATCCATGGTTATGGCATTGGTGGATTTATTGAATGCTTCAAGACACTTTCATGTTCAATGTCTGATTCAGAGTTTCTCTTCTCCACTCTTGATTAGACCAATAAAGGAAAGACCAAGTAAAGAGTGAACATGAGTGTGAGACCTAGCATGGAAGGCTACATTCAACACAATATTTTTCCTTGGTCTTTTGTTTCTAGGCATTGTCAGGTTTTTATCTCTTTTACCTCTGGCTTACTTTCTGAAGCTACAGTTCTGTAGGAGATTGGCTGCCATACTTCAGGCTTGTTTGGATGGCTAATTAATCAGATTGCATGAATTTGTGATCAGTTAGCTTTTCAGCTGCATATTTATAATGTGTACATTATTATTTCTAGGAACAGGAATAACTTGGAAATAATTTTGCTTTTTTTCTCTCCCCCCTGTTTGTTTCTGGAAAGCAGGACCAGCAGAAGTCTTCTTTCACCTCAACTCAGTCAAGTGAAGCATCTTGTTCTCTCTCCTCTCCTGAAAGCACTTTTACCTCCCAAGAGTCATCTTCCTCCTTGACGTCCAAAGTGGTTTATTCTGAGAGGCAGTCCTGGCTTGACCTAGTTAATAGCTCTGCCACAGAAGAGGGTGATCAGCCTTTAACTTTCTGCGTACAGATTCACTCTGATGAGCCGCCAGAAGTAGACTGTGGGGAAGTGGCAGAAAGCCAGGAGATCCAGCTTTCCAAACCTGGTGGTGGATCCCAAAACTCTTTTTTAGGTCTGGATGCACACTGTCTAGCTGTGCCAGATGCAACAGGACAGAGATCACTAGCCAAAGGTGAGCTAATGAGAGAGGAGATTTTTGTCTGCAGATTTTTGTCTGTGGGAGTTCAGGGGTTTTCCTCAACTTCCTTTCCCCTTCCTTCCTTTCTGTCCTTCACTGAAGAGTTTTCCAGCGAGACACAGTTTATAACAAATATTTGGTTTATTGCACATTAAATGTATAACCTAGTATCTAATTGGTAAGTACCTTTAAAGCTTTTGTAAAATTTTACCTATATGTTAAGATCATAACGTCTATATAAAATCCTAACACAGACATATTTTAATTAGCTTTCTTTATTTCAATACAGCTGTATTTTATTAGTTAGAATTGAATCAAAATTTTCAGAAAGTG
The DNA here is from genome assembly GCF_963921805.1 of Phalacrocorax carbo. NCBI lineage: Eukaryota > Metazoa > Chordata > Aves > Suliformes > Phalacrocoracidae > Phalacrocorax > Phalacrocorax carbo. The sequence goes on along the minus strand of NC_087515.1, from coordinate 59,832,897 downwards.
TGTCACAAAACTGACACCCTGAGCAAAATGACATACGTAGGAAGTGGTGAACATGGGGTTAGGTCAATCAATTTAAAAAATAAAAGCAATTGCGTTTACTTCCAATATGTATTCCCTCTATGCTTCATTGTAACCAAGGGAAAACAGCTGTGGTCCTGAATCAGAAAGTCCATTAAGACTGGATTTTGTTTAAGCAAATGGGTATCTGCAAAGGCACCCTCCTACCAAAATGTACTGTTAAATTAAAAAGGTGGCACAGTTCCAGATTTTGGTCACTGTAACTGTCATAAATCTCCTACCATAGTGAGGCAATGTGTCTTGCCTTTTGAGCAAAGCTGCTTCTTCCTGCATTAAAAGCAGTTGAAGCATAAGAGGCATTTCTTGCATACAATATGCTGAAATGAGAAGATACTCAGCATGCTGCCTAGAGAGGTAATACGTGATGTTCTTGGGCATCACCTCTACCCATGATTTGAAATCCTTGTAAAGATTTGAAGCATTCAGCTTCATTATCCATCTTCTAGGCTGCTCTGCTAGAGACTTCTGTAGCAATGAAGGTTAGTAAGAATTTAAACCAAGAATGAGCACATGTATTTTTTCAAAGTGGTGGAAAGAGTGGATATTTTGAGAGAGTTCCTGTGGAATTTAATTCCCATAAGGCTGGGGCTGGCAGAAATGGGGTCCCTAATTAAAATGTCACAAAGATGTAGTAAATGCATTGCCTTTTGTAGTTTGACCTTCTAGGTTAAATTTGACCAAGTAATGCCTTTGGGAAACATTATTAGGTACATTCAGGTGGACTGTTAGAACGTAGGCCATATACAGCATGGTGTCTTACAGATCCCTTGGAGCAAGATTCAGTGATTGCTCTTCAGAAATCTATACTTTTGCTTAGAATATGTTATTCTGGTATTGTCAGCAGTTGTGCAATAACACATAAGTTAACGCTTTCCATCATAATGTTAAGGGTGATGAATACTTTTATGGATGGTCATAGAATTAACGCAACACATTCATAATAATTTAAAGGACAGTTTGATACACTTAGTAATACTCACCAATAAAAATTGGATTAAAATGTAAATCAAAGCACATTTTTATATATTCCTGCTATTTCCAAGGTGGTTTAATTTTCCCAAAAATATTCCTGGGTAAATAATGAATTCTTCCATTGCTCACTGCTTAGCTGGTGGCCCACCCTGATCACAGAACACTTCCATTCTAACCACACTGGTGATCACTGATGGAATTCCAGAAATAGATCCTTTCAATAAGACAGTCACTATGGAAACTGTATAACCTCACTAGTTACTGTCTACATCATAACTCATTGTTGAGCAAGTAAGACATACATCATACCTGCATTTTTCTTTCCTTTATCAGTCTGCTTAGTATTGGGATGGGATGGAGAGTATTGGAGTGTGGGGTTGTCCTCCCCGCCCTTGCAATGAACACTGAAAAAACAAATGAAATAATTTGCAAGGAGATTAGTTAAGCTACTTCAGTTTGAGAATGAGGTGGAAAAAGATATTATTGTAAAATAACAATTCAGTTCCAAATGAAAGTTTTCAATTCTGGTACTGTGGCTTATCCCCCCAAAATTTCCTCCTCCAGCTACTTGAAAAGGATGTGCACAAATACTGTGAGATTAATTCACATTCAAATGTGAGATGAATGGGTAAAAGCTAGCTGCAAACGCTCATGATTTACAATAACCAGTAAGAACACCTTTGTTATCTGATGCGGAACAAGAATGAAAACCTCAGTGAAGTTCATATTATTTGCTTTACAACCTTTCTGAATAGTGCATTTCTGACACCTCGTCATGTTTCAGAGTAATGAGACTGCGTCCAGGAGGAGACAGGTCCATCTTGCATTGGCATCTCTCCTGAAAGCGTAGGTCCCCTGTGCGTAAAGCCAGCCCTGCTGTTATCAGAATGGCTATGTGGTCTTTGAACCCACTCCCCACAGAGCCTTCATGTGTGTCCATGCTCTTTCATTCTCCTTGTGAGGACTGAGAAAACCTGTCACATGCTCTCCTTTGTGGCCACATTCTGCTTAGTAAAACTGCATGGGGAATTTTTGGTTGTAGATGATAGAAGCCTAGAGCTGAGGTGAAAGTTTTAAAGAACTGAAGAGCACTTTTGTTGGCAAAAGGCAGAAACAGAGGCCAATGTACGAAAAGCTGGTATCTAGAAGGAAGAGAGAGTAGCTGTGGCTTTGTGGGAAGAGCTTATCATGAAAATACGTAGTGAGGAAACCTCAGCAATGAGTTAAACAATGAAAGAAAAGTTTCTCAGATATAAATGGATGAATTGCTGTAAAAGAAACTACAGATTCAACTAAATGGTCATGGATTATTTTTTTCAATTAAAATTTAATGAAATCTGCTAAGCAACTCTAAGTGTCTGGTGCAAGGAGCTGTACCATATGGCATTTTTAATGACCTTTCCAACCACCTTTAGAGGTGTTATGACCGTTCTCAGCACCAGGGAGATGTTACATACCGGAGGGTAATACAAAGGTACAAAAAAGGAGAGTTTAACAGTTTTCTCTTTTGAAAGGAAATCACCGTTAGTTTTCCATTTACTTGGCATGACTATTTAATGCTTCCATGTTGCAACTTGCTTCATGCACAATGACAGAGGATTCAAAGCTGCCTGTGACACAAAGAAACTGAAAGGTAAACAAGAAACGGCTGAGAGTACAAACAACTATCTGACTACGTGCTCCATATCCAGAAGCTGGCCTTGCCCTGTCTGGGGTGGCTAGACACACTCTGCAGCCAAACTCCATCCTTTGTATTTCTTCTGGCAACTGCTGGAACAAAATTATCTGACTATGACCCACCACCGTCATCAAAAACTATGGTAACAAAAGGAAGCTGCAGAAACTGAGAGTTACTGTAAGAACACAGGAATGTGTGTTTTGTATTTATCTAGGGATCTTCTACTGTAGCAATAACATCCTTCTTCCTTGCATTTTCTGTTTTTTATGATCATATGAAGTTAACACGTCTTGGCAAGGAATTCTTATGGTACCACTTCTGGTTTGTTTATTTTACCTTGGCTCACAGTAACTGGTAGAAGATCTGGTGTGTGCTGATATTTTGAAAAACCTGGAAAGCTTTTCACACACCACTTGAATTCTATCTGGGTTCATTTTGTGGGAAGGAGTTGGTTAAATAGGAGCTGGATGCAGTCAATTCTTTCTTTTCTCAGAACTGACATCCTCTTCCCCTCTGGAGTCTGTCTGTGCCAGTAATAGCCAGAACAGATCCTCTGGTGTGCTCTGGCCCCTCTGTTCCTTCTGCAAAAGTTACAGAAAATGGGTAGATTGTGACTGAGACTAGTCAAGAAGTATGCCTATGGTGAGAACAACTGCATAGAAAAACAACCGTGTTTGAATGGTTATTTTGCTACTCATCGAAAAGGCTTTAGAAATCACTGTGAAAGCTATGGTGTTACAGTTTTCTGACCTCTCTGAAAAAGACATACTTATTTGTGTTGTTTCCAGTTCAGTCACAGTTTGTTAAAGTGGCATCCCTCACGGCTGAGTCCGCTATACTGTTATAGTCAAGAGCATCTAACTGTCGGTGGTAACATATTTTTCCTGTTATTTTCTCCCACTGTATCCTACCTTTAGTTCTGCATTTGCCAGTGAGGAGTTTGCCTAAGCTATGCCCTCCTAATTCAAATATTTCCCGTCATTTCTGTTCTGTGGAAAATGTGATTCCTCGAGGTGTCATCATATTCCTATTGAAAAGTCTACTTACCAGTACGGAGAATGGATGGGTGTGCATAGGTAGGTAGGTAAGGGCAGAAGTGGTTTGTGATTTTTTTCCTCTCCTCTCCCCAGCCAGGGTCTCTATGTTGTCGCACTGGCATCAGAGATTTTGGCAGAATCAGAAATAAGGTTGTTGGCACAGCCACAAGAAGCTCATAAGAGTAGCAAAGACAGGAGGAAGAAGCAGATTTTCTTCCTGGGATTAATACACAGTTGGAGAGCTCTGAGATCTCAGTTAGAGAATGGGAGAACAAGTATTTACATTTCAGCTTAGACATAGTAAAATATGTTCTGTCTGAGGTGGTTTTCAATGCAAAATGCTCTTTCTACCAAACATTGCCAATTTCTATATCTTTAGTCTGGGAAAAAATCAGCTTGATTTTTCACAGCTGCTTTTTGAAAAGTTCTGGATAATTTCACTTTTGAGGCTTAAAGAGCATTAAAGTTGAGATTTCAGGCAGGCTCCTGTATTGCTGCTGCAAGGTGGGGAGTCTCAATACCTTAATGTCTCCCACCTGTGGCAAGTTGGCCGACGGGATGGCGGAAGCTGAAAATTGAGAAGGTGAAGAGTTGGCGTGTTGAACCTCTGGCAGCTTGCTCTTGTCTATATCTCCTGTTAGTTAGAGGGAAATTCCAGATAAGTGGCATCAAGCCACAAAATTCTGTTTTAGTTCTGAAACAGAATTTGTCAGAAGTTCTGACTTGCCTGAAATGCTACTTTATTTTCCTCACCCCAACCTAGAAGGCTTCTTTCTCTTGAATGTTAAAATATCTCAACGCAGGACTTCTCTTTTCCTCAGGTCAGCACTGGTTCTTTTCCACTTTTCCCACTGGAGTCTAACAAAGTTAGAAGAGTTATACAATGCTAAGGAATTTTTGCAGAAGTGCTATGAAGCTTTAGCAACTGTGAGGCTTGTGAACGAAGGGCATGGTGCAGGAGCCCAGGAAGACTGATCCTTCCAGTGGCATCACTCAACAGAATTGGTTAGAGTTAATACTGCCAAGGGAAGGGAAAAGTGCACAATGCACATGTTCCCCTGTGTGCATGTGCACGCTCATAAATGCACACAGTATGTAATAGTCTTCCACTGTTGCTGTTTGTTCCTTACCACTAATCCTTCAGTAGGTCCTGAGAGAAAATTATTGTATTTTATCTTTAAAATACGATGAGATAAAAAAGTGATGTAGTAGCATTTCAGTTTCCTAGCTTGCATGCTGGAGGCAGAAAGTGCTTAGCTTGAAGAGTACTGGTGGAAGAGATAACTTGTGATATTATATTTTGAAGTGATTTTGAATGTGCCTGATGTTAGCTGTGTGACCCGGCTGGAAAGACTCACTTCAGAGGAGTGCTAGTGGGGCCCAACCTGTCCATGTCATTAAAAATTTTTACCAGCGGAATATATCCATCATTATAAACCTCCTGAGGTTAACAAAGCTTGGAGTAGGGGTGGTACATTTATCTCTGGGAGGCTGACGCAGACAATCTGTTTGTTCTTGCACCAGTGCTTTTAGCATAAATTTTTACTTTGTGATGCAAAGCAAATATTTTGTAACAGTTCAGTACTATGGTCTAGACAGCCCATGTTTCATTGGAGAAATCCAAGTCACTGAAGCCTAAATACAGAACTGGTGAATGCCTCTGCTTCTGTTAGACTCTTGCTCGTCTGCAGGTCAGCGCTCTGACTCCAGGTGCAAGGGAATTAAGCAATAGCAAGTTCTGGGGAAATGTGCTGTGAATATTTGAACCTGGACAAAAAGTCCAGTCCGTGCACAAGGCTTGAGCTGGGTTGCTTTATCTCTATTACCCAACCTCAGTGGATGTATTGTGGGGAAAACAAGAAAGCAAACTATAGGTAGTATTTTCTTCATTTACTTTTGTGGCATGAAGAGGCTTGTGAAGTACTATAATGCACCATTGTTTGAGTATGTTTTCTTCTCACAGATCATTTTATTGGTCTTGTTAATTGATTGCTAGAAATAATGTCTTTCCTCTTCTTCATTACCTCTCCCCCTTTCAGATTTACAGCATAAATCTAGTGTGTTCAGTGGCAGCTCCAAGCCTGCAAAATATGGACTTTTGCTTTCTGAGCTTGGCTCAGGGGAACTCAGGATATTGAAGGTAAAAATACAGATAGGTACCAGACAGCCTGGCCTCAAATTATAGAGGTTTATTGGCAGACATATTCTTTGTCAACAGCAACGCTATTTGCTTCTATACAAAAGCACAATATTAAGATAATGCTTTGTTGTTTTTAACTGTTGTGGAAGAAGTTCACTGCTCATCAGTGTAAACAAAGATGGAGACAAAAGTACTATATGACTCATGCCTGGCGCTGCACCGCCTCTAGGTTCCACTCACCCTTGTTTTCCAACTGTTTCCTGAAATCCCATGTAGCCACTTACACTGTCACTCCCTTTACCCACCCAGTCTGAAGAATCCGGCACATTCCTTTCCCTCTGAAATTACCTGACCCTGATCAATCCTTTAGGGGGTGGAAGAATAAGAAATAGGAGAGGAGTTTAAGGCTGCAGTCTTGAAAGAATGCAGGAGCTGAGTGCGTGTTGCTGGTCAAGTGCATAATCGGGGAACTTTTTGCTGTGCTTTTCTGACTTTGGCTGCATCTTTTTCTGCACTGATGTTCTCCTTACCTTCACCCACAAGTGAACGGAAGATATCAGAATACTCAGTGTGAAAGAAGAGTGTTCAGTGAGGGTGTTTTCTCGTGCTTGCTGGTCTGCAAACTTTTTAGGACACCGAGGAGCATCATGAGTTAGCCTCAAAAAATATCTGGAGCAGGGATCTCATTTCCCCCATGGCTTAACTACTTTTTAAAGCTGCTGGACAGGATCAATGCAATTTTTTTTCTTCTTATATAGTCTTTCTTGGGTATCTGATAAAGGTCAATTTATTTCTCAAAGTGATACTGTGCACAGTCCTGCTGTGTGATGTCTACAGTAGAGCTGAACCAGACCTGTGCAGGAGCTGGCTAATGAAACAAACAGCTGCTTCATCCCAAGAAAGTAGGCAGGAAGCTAGTTATAATTACGAGCCTCATGGCATGAGCCAACAGTTTTCAGGAAATACTACTGCCGTGTATTATGCCTTATGCTTGCATTTTTTTCTATTTCCTGCAGCTTGTTAAATATACAACAGCTCTCCGCTTCCTCCCCCAGCACTGTACCAATGTTGACAGCTATATTTAGTTCTTGTCAAGTTACAGCAGGCTTTTTATAATCACAAAGTAGTGAAAAAAAGGCCAGCAATACAGTGAGGGCAAATATTTGTAGCATATAATAAACCTTTTTTTGTAACCTAAATATTTAGAAAGAACAGGGGTGTAGGAGGATGCTGTACTTTTTAAAACGTGGAAAAGATAAGGAGCAGTCTCCTGGACAAGTCTCTTTGCTGTGGCATGAGTGAGCAAAAGGATTTCTTCCTTTTATTCAGAAAACGGTTGCTGACTGAGGATGATTTAGAGAAGTCAATCGTTAACTTTTAATTAAAAGAAAAATTGCCCAGCCAATTCAACTGGCATGTGGGAGGACTGCAGTTGAGAAGGACCACCACCGCCATACCCAGTGAAATAAAAATGAATGTTACCCCAGTGGATCTTGAGGGACTCATTAGCACTCTGAAAACACCAATAATGTTGAGATTTTCCTTTAGCAAACACTGAAGCAGAAAAGCTTGCAATGTGGACTGAGGGACAAGAAATGAGTTGTGCGGTCTGTTGCTGAAAGTGGCCTTCTGCCAAAGTGCCCCTCTATATGCCTGGTACATTTTTAGTTTCTGACTGTTCATTTTTAAGTCAGTTTATTCTGAAAAAATGTCTTTGCTTCAATTTTTATCTTATTGTATGCTATTTCATTCTCAGCTCTTCACTAGCTTTTTCTTTCATGTCCTCTCTGTCATGGAAGATGGTGTTGCTGCTTGGGAGCCATCAGAATAAGTAAGGTGGAGATGATCAAGGCTGTGTTATGAGGCGCCACAAGCAAATTCTGTGCTGCAATCTGTGAACAGCAGGAGTTAAACGTCAGGTGCCCCAAGGGTTTCTACTCTAATCTGTTTTCTAGGGACCTTCTTTTGGGGCCTCTGAAATGTTCCTATGTTTGATTTTGTTGCTCAATGTTTTTAAACTCTAGTTTCAATAATTATCAAACATGGTGATGAATTGGTACACCAAATAGAATTTGACCTGTGAGTTGCCAGGTGGACACATAATTCACTGTGTGCAGCATATAGGGAAAAAGTCAATGGGTGTAGATGTTATCAAAGCTGTTTTCATTCAAAAGCAGCATTAATGACAGTTGTTTAAAGTCTGTGATATGTTTGGAGCATTAAAATAACACTCTATCAGTGGAAATACGTGCTTGTATCTGTTCAGATCATGACCCGATTCTTAAAAATATTTGAGTTTGGTAGAGTGCCTTGCTTATATGCATTATTACCCTATAAATTACCCTAAAAATTGCCCTTGGTTTTAACTCTTCTACTGTTACTTTTTGACTTGGCTAAGTGCCTTTCTGATGGCCGAACTTAACACCTCTGCTATCTGCTGGCATATTCATGTTCTCATACCCAATTTATTTTTTTCTTTGCAGATCAGGAAAACTGTGATGATGATGAGATGGAGCGACTTTACAAGTCATTAGAACAAGCAAGCCTGTCTCCCATTGGTGATCGTCGGCTGTCAACGAAGAAGGAGCTTAGGAAGTCATTTATCAAACGCAGCAAAAACCCCTCCATTAATGAGAAACTCCACAAAATTCGAATGCTGAACAGCACGTTAAAGGTGAGGTTGCAGAGCGAGCCAAGGAAAAGCCTGAGAGAAAGAAACAGTTTGGATGAAAAAAGAAGCAAGCCTAGACTTCAGCCAAACTCTAATTACATATTTACTTAAAGCCCCAGAGAATTTGGTTAAGTTTCTGAAATTGTTTTCTACTTCATTCTGAATACTGATCTGTGTTATGTTGTTAAATTTGAACTGGAAACAGAGGCAATAGTTCAGAAGGGACTCTTCTTGCAGAAGTTCCAGCCCATTTGGAAAATTTAATAAAGCAAGCACCTCTTAGTTAGCTGGAAAACTTGCAAGCTTGGCTGAATGCACTAAACAGGGGACCCTTAAAAAAGGAAGAGCAGACAAAGTACGTTGATGATAAAGGACATGAAAATGACCCTGAGCCAAAAAAAGTTTTCCTTATGTGATTGTTGGAGAATGTACAGGATGTGCCAAAGCTATTGTAAAGACCTCCTGTAACTAAAATATTTTTAATAACAAAAGCATCCTGCTTTTATGTTGGAAACATATCATGAACTGGACGGGTGGAGGGGTTCAGGGGACGTTCCATGAAAGGGCCAGTAAATCTGTCTGGAATATGGGGATTTATGGGGCTGTTTACTCGCCAGCATTAAGTGTCATGGGATTTCAAAGCCTGCTTCTGAATTGTACTGAGGGAAACAGAAAGCTTAACCGTAACATTTAAATTGTAAGGAGAAGAAAGAATAACGGCAAACCTGGGGCTTCTTTATGTTCCTTTTTGTATGCATTAGAAGCAGGAACTGAGTGTCTTCTTTCAAGTCTGTGTATTTGGCTTCAAGCATTGTATGCTGGAGAAATGCATGAAAAACTTCTCCTATTAGCACAATCATTGATTTGATTGTTAGTTGCAACAGGAGGCTTGGCTTTGGCACCCTGGCCTGTGTTAAACTTCCTGAATATACAGTTGAAAAAGCGACTAGGAATATAGATATTTTCCCTGTTGTAGGGCTTCCAGGCTCTGTATGAGACCTGGTGAAGTCTCTCCTCAGTATCAGTCTTCAGTGACATGGTACTGACTATAGCAGTGTTCATCTGCACCAGCAATAAAGTGAGCCCATTACATAACAGAAAGTTAGTTTAAAAAGTATGCCTACTTTATGCAACAGGAAACTAAATATAGAAACAAACTGCAAAGTTTTCCCCAATAGGAGCCTCCCTAATAAATCTAAGAACAAGTTAGTACAAAATGGAGTTGTATCTTGCAGGACAATCAAATTCATTAGAGCTGAATGGAAACCTAGGAGCCTACTGCCAGCCATGAGCAAGGACAGCTTTGCATTGATTTAGTGTGGGAGTATTACATAAGTTGTGATTAGTAGCGTTTATAACCTTAGGCTTGTCTAACACTTGTATTTAATATGGAAAAAACATTTTTGGGGTGTTTGTAATGTATAAAATGTGTTGATTTTTTTTGCTTTCTTCAAACTAAGAAATTGGAGTATTGACAAGACAAATATAGCACAGACATTTTCTCACAGACACAGAGTTCTATACACAGCAGTGTTTAAGTTAGCCTGTCTGAAAGGCAAATGCCATATCCTTTGCATCAGTGAGATAATGTGCTTTTAAAGTAAATTTTCTTAACATATAATATGAGACATGAGATAATTGGAAATGATCTATTGGAAATCTAAAAATCAGAAAAGTTTTTAATCTGATCCATATTAACTCTGCTTCAATTAAAACCCTATTAGTTTGGGACAAGTGATTTATGCAAGGTTCAGTGCAATTTTAATTTTGGACTTTTGACTCCACATCTTAAACAACAGATTAATGTTGCTGCCACAATATATCATTAACAAAACATGCTTTGGATAGTTTGGAAGAGAGGGAAGCTGTGTGTAAATGCATCACGGGCTCAGTGAATGTGGGAAATAGATTTAGCACTGCAGAAAAATTCCATGGCATACCTTTTTGCCACCAATTTTGTCCACTGGAAATACTCTTCTCTCCCTTCTACCTCCCCATCTCCTGTTCTTTTAGACTAACTGCACATATCCCTGCATCGATGCCACAAGCCCTTTTACAAGGGCTGGCACTGAGTCTTGAGGGTAGATCCTGTGTAAACCAAGAGTTGAATAAGCTTTTGTGTTTCAAAAGTGGCTCAGGCATCACAGGGATTAGTATAGTTGATAGTTCATTAAAGGAGTAGTGGGATACGGATGTGTGAGCATACTACTGCTGCTATCAAAAAATGTTGTGAATGCGTGGGAGCATTTTCAAGGTGTTTTCAAGCCTAGCACGGGGTGTCCTCAGGTGTGATGAAACCGGTGGCAGTAGAAGACAGTGAGAACTCTTCCATTGCTTTCACACACAGACTGAGGGGATGGATCTAGGCAAAAGCACTAAAGGTTTGTTAGTGCAGCATGGTGCCCCTGTTAACTGTAGCTGCTAACTGGGGCTTCTCTATCCTGTGATCTACTGCATGAATAGGCAAATAGGGCTGAAAAAGCAAAGTGGTTTGTTGTGTCAGAAAATGTGAGGACATCAGTAAATATAAATACCTGAAAGGAGGATGTAAAGAAGACAGAGCCAGGCTCTTTTCAGTAGTGCCCAGTGGCAGGACCAGAGGCAGTGGGCACCAACTGAAACACAGGAGGTTCCCTCTGAACATCAAGAAACACTCTTCTGCTGTGAGGGTGACTGAGCACTGGCACAGGTTGGTCAGAGAGTCTGTGGATTCTCTCTCCAAGGCAGCCTGTTGTAGGTGTCCTTGCTTCAGGAAGGGGGTTGGACCAGATGACTTCTGAAGTCCCTTCCAACTTCAACCATTCTGTGATTCTGTGACACAAAGGGTCTCAGTCTCCCTATATCACTGACTGTTCATGTCTTATGATTGAACCAGGGTGCCTGCAATATACTGTCTGAGCTGCTCTTTCCTAAAAGTAGAGACTAGATTTGTTAGTAGGAGCTGGTGGTAAATACATTAGCAGCCACACATGCTCTAGCCACCCATAAACTCTACAGCCAGTGCACAGATTATGTCCAAAATTACTTTCTGTTTAGCTCCCAGAGAAGAGAAATTTATAATGTGGCCAGGGAATAAGTATTTTTTGAGAAAGTTGGAATTGGTGTGAACTACAGAAATAAATGCTGTTGTGTCTGGTTTCATGCAAGTACTAACTTGTTGTGAGACAGCATATCAATGTCTAATTTTCACATGAATACTCTCTCATGACGTTTTGCTAAGAATCCTATAAAATAAAAAATCTACATGAAATCATAGTCTTGCCTTCAACTGGGACAAATTTCTCCTGTGGGCTTAACTTTGATGATCTAAATTCTGAAAATGGGAACAAGTTGCCAGAAGGATGGATAATTGGCCTTCTCCTTGTGCGAGGGTTCTCTAATGTTCCCAGTGTTTTTGTTATGGACAATGAGCTTGGCAGTTTCTGTTGGAAATAACCGCTTGTTCTCTTCCTAGTGTAAGGAACATGACCTGGCTACAATTAACCAGTTGCTAGAGGACCCAAAGTTGACGGCGATGAAGTACAGAGAGTGGAGGAACACAAACATCATGCTGGTCCAAGATATCTATCAGCAGCAGGAGGCCCAGGATGTGTCCATAGAGAACAGCGAGGAGCAAGAGATGACTCCACAACCTATTGCTGAAAGTGCTATCTGAGGCCATGGTTCGATGGTTCACAGCAAGATTTTTCCCCATGGGTCTTCAAGTACAGGCACTTTAAACCGCTGCATTTTGTGGTTTGTTTTTTGCAAGTGTTCTTTGGAAGGAAGACAACCCCTTCTCCAAAGCTTTATTTCCTCTTGCAAAACTTATTTCGTGTCAAAAGGGCGAATCCCCCAAATTAAAAATGCATGCTTGAGCCTGGGCTGCATACCTAAGAAGGCTATTCTATGAAGCAGCAAAGAAATGTTTTTTTATCTCGGGAGAAGTAAACGAAATATTTCCGACTCCTGGAAGTCACAGTGCTGTATAATATGAACTGTATAAATGTGAGGTCCTTGGGATTGTTTTAACCATGTAACTTACTGTTAAAGGAAGCTGCAACAATGCCAACAGGATGTAGTCTACTGTCTACCTTTTTACCCTTTAAGGTGACCTGATGTATGCGTTTTCAGTTCTACATTCGTTCACTTTCACTGCTCTACCTGTTTAAACTGAAACAAACAGAATAGCAATTATGCGTGAGTTTATATTACAAACAGTTGTCAGGCACTCAGTTTGTGCTCTACCTGATATTTTATGAGTTTCAAATTTATTTATGGACCAGATCAAGGTACTGTCTTTCTACATGAAGAAGAGAAAGTTCTCTAAGTGTTTGCTAACATGTAATCTACTCTTCAGTGAGGCAGCTAATGCTTCGACAAGTTTCAAGTTTTCTTATGGACTTGGCAGAATTCCTTGGAAGATTATTTTCTTCTTTCTTAATTTTGACAATTGTGAATATGTAAGGTACAAGTTAATCCCAGATTCCTACCTAAGAAAGTGATCAGGTTCACAAGGCAGAAGCTAAATAATTAAATTCCTGATGTGGACCTGAAAGTGTAAAACATAGCTGCAAATATTTTTGTAAATATATGTCGTTTTATGGCTTATATGAATGTGACTATGTACTGTATATATGTTTTATTTATATATTTATATATGCTGAATTTCCTAATGTAGATAGGCACGCATGGACCAGACCCACCCAGATGAGTGCTTATAGGTTGACTTGAAACGCCTCTTTGTTTTTTGTTCCATTATGAATCACAGTAATGGCTCTACAACTGAGACTACCCTGGGACATCTGCTGTAACTTTTTCTTCTGTCTTTCTAGCTTTGAGTTTTTGATGAAGAAAATCTGTACAGCTTAGGACAGGAAAATAATTTTTCTAGAAAGCTTCAGGATTTCCCTTTGGGCAAACAAAAATAAGTATGTTAAGAGGTTTTGCTGCAGGATCATAACTTTTTGGCTTCATTGTCCTCAGTACAAGGTTTGGGTTTCTTACCTTCCCATCTTTTGCATGTGCACAAATATGAGGAACTTTGCAGAGTGCTGAATTTTGAAAAGCAAGAATTAGCTCACTGTTCTTCAAGTAATGCCACTACAGGAACTGTGGCAATCTGTACTTCTGTTGGCTATTTCTTAAAGATATTCTTTGTCATTATTTTTCAGCACAGTTTGTCTTTTAAAGCAAAATACACTATATGGATGCAGCCACATTCACCTGTCTTTATACATTATATGTTTTATCATAGCTTGACTGAGAAAACAAAATTTAGTAGTGTTAGTGGGAATATGTGAAATCTTTTCCACCTGTGTAGTGATAGGTCTGACTGTTGATACTGCATTTTTAACACTCAGCAGCTTTTCTTTTAAAATAGAGACATGAAATGATGTCACAATGCATCAAAAATGGCAGTTAAGGCTGTGCTGAGCGTGAGAACTGAGGAGCAGATAGTAAGCTACAAGAAAGGGGAAACAGAAGGGAGAATGTAGGCTCCTTTGATATGGACTTTAGTGGGAGAGGCTCAGGGGAAATGGGGCCTGATAGAATGCAGAGGCAGGGCTATACTTGGGATAGCATCACTGCCTCAGGTGTAAGAGGGCTTAGGAGTGTGAGGATAAGGGCTGATATTGGGTCAGAACTTAATAACTGGAGCTAGTCTGCTGGTGGGGAACAAATGTTAGCTGAGACCTGCAAGTGGGTGACAATGACTTAATGGGGAAGCAGACACAAAACCCAGGCTGGTTAAAAAGCTATTGTTTCAGGAAATTGTCATATGAGCAGTGATTTTATCACTTCACTAATTCTAACTAGAAGTTGATAGAAACTAAGCAAGCTCAATACCTGTTGCAATTTGGTTTAGAATAATCACTTCCTAAAAATCGAGCCCGTTTTAAGTTTTTTTTTTTAATCTTTCACCATTCCTAGAGGACCCTCTGTCCAGTGGACATCTGTGACTGTCCCATTCTTGAATGAAATTCTTCAAAGCAGGTGCATAAGTGGGACAGGGACAGCCCCTGAATTTGACATCATGTCAATTAACCACCTAACACACACTGAAAGTTAGGAGTGTAGGGATTAATCTGCTTGGTCCATTTCAGTTTTAACTACTTGGCTCTAAATGATTGATAAATAATGGAGGTCAAATTGAATGTACACTTCAGATTTTCTCTTGCAGGTACAGACCATTCAGTTTCTCATGAAACAAAGCATGTAATCATCATTTTTCTTCAAAAGCGTCTTCACTTAGATCTTAAAAACAAGCATGAGCTTAAGTGGCCTGTCAAATCGAGCCAGACTAGTCAGTGCCTTGCAGCTCTGAGCAAAGTCCTAGTCAACTCCATTTGCTGAAGTAGATTTGCTCTGTGAAAAGCAAAATGCTATGAGGTCTGCACACTCTCTGTTGGTTCTTTTCACACTGTACTTGTATAAGCATATACAAAGCAGGTTTCCCAAATACAGACAAACATCCTCGAACTGCTCAAACTCTGCAATTGGTTTCAATGAGATTAAATAGCCTAAACTAGCTTTAAATTTACTTTTTCAGATTGTCAGTAGATACATACTGTTGAATTAATAAGATTTTGAAAATTAAGAACAGAAAATTCTTGAACAAGTTACTTTAATGCAGTTGTTATTTTAACAAATTTCTGTGTGTTCAATAAAACAAATGTATGAGTTTATGCAAGTGCGGTGCAGGGAGTCTACCCCTATTCTCTTCAGCTACTATTTAGAACCAAAACAAATGCTAAGTGTGGGAAACGTGAAGCAAAATTTGTAGTAAAACAAATATTTAATTTTAATTAACAAAAGTTTAATGAGGACAGTTTTGACCTGGTGCTGGATTCATCACAAGGGGCTGTGCAGCAACATGAAAGCCGCAGTCGGAGAAAGAAGTGTGCACAAGCTGACAGCTGCAACTAGTGGATGCATCAGGGAGCCACCTCAGCAGGAGAAACTTGGGCAACTCTGTGATCTGCTCAGTGATACTTAGGATAAACAGTATCTGTTGGTCTGAATTTGGAAGGCCTGCATTATTGGCTCATAGCGTAGGGTAACCGTGCATCCCTACTGAATGTCCAGAAGTCTTTAACCATCATGGACTTGTTTTATGTTCTTTTGCAGGAGAAAGTGTGTGTGCATGGATGTGTGGACATGCACAATCATGCCTTTGTCAGTAAAGCCTTTTGGTATTGGTGCAGTAAGCCCAGCTACGCAGCTTTTGGAGTAGCTAATGACAATATCTAATTTCAGCTGTTTCTGCAGCCTGTCTCTGGTGTTTTTTTCTGGAAATCGACTCTCTCTGTTCTGGTGGTGTAGATCTCACAGGCTACCAGAATGAGATGGGATCACATTTCCTTTCCTAAGATGGGAGAGATTTCATGTGGGACCTGTGAATCCTTTCTGCATCTAATTCTGATGATTTACTCAATACTGGGTTTCACCTGAAACAGGAATGAACAGGAACAAATAATGTGCTACAACTTTTTTCCAAATAATTTTCTTTTTGGAGGAAACCTTCATATTGAAAGAAAAGGCTGTTTTGGGGTAGCCAAGGAAGGAGGGGAAGAAAAGAGGTGGTATTTGATTTAAAACTATGTAGAATTTCAGAATTTAAAATTATTTCTAACTAGAAAAAACTATGGGCATGCTACATCTGTAAGTTTACACATCTGTTACAGATCTAACTTGTTTTTTTTTAACTCTTGAAGTAGCAAGGGAGTCCATGTAAACACACTTCTATATGAGTAACTCCATGTACTGTAGTTGAAGTTTGGGGTTTGGGCATTTTTTCTTGTGTTGCTTGTTTGGTGGTACAAAAATGACCAATTGCAATGAGGGCCTGGGCTTACTTATTTATATGAGATGTGTCTTTCTTTTAACAGGAAGCCAAAGTGGTTTTCTTGTAGTAGTAGAGCAAAGTGGTATTTCCTGTTTTCTGTGGGGCATTTCAAAGCAGCAGACATTTTAAGATGTCAGTCAGCATTTCCTTGATGACTTGAAGATTTATCCCATTTTGGCCTGCTTCAAGCTGCCACATTCTTCCATTTTTAAGAATTCATTTCATTATTAACTAAAAAAAATTGAGGTGAAAAAAGGAAAAGGAAAAACAAAACAGAACAGAACAGCTCAGAGCTAAGATCAGGCTCAAATTCTTGTCTCTGTGCCTAAGGGTAACGGGAGCTAAACTTGCCAAAAGCTAGGCATTTCAACACTGAAAAAAAAGATTGTCAGGTGTTGAGGAGAGTATTACACTCCTTGAAATTTGCTACGGGAGGAGTTCCAAGACCTGTCTGCTCTGTAAAAATGAATATTTTTCTAATTTATTTCCTCCTGGTAAAAATCCAAAGGGAGTGGTTTATAAGCTGGCAGAAAGTTAAAATGATATATGCATGTAATTTATTAATAGTTCATCAATGTTGATGTATTACCTTGAAATGATTGACTTTAGATGACTCAGCCTTTAATGCAGCAAATCCATTTCTTTGAGAAACTATTGTAGCTATCACTGTGTCTGAGGCTTATGTACCCCACCTGGCCCACATGCAGTTCATTTTGAGAATGTAGACATATGGCATTTCTATAGGGTAAATAGCTTACGTCATCAAACCATAGCTTAGGAGCCATGTGAACTCTCACACTCCCTGTGTCCTAGATGCCTTAGGAGCTACCCAAATTATTCTGACTTCTGAAGTTTCTTATGGAAGTTTTACTTTCTCCCACCTAAAACTAAAGAAAAGAGGATATGAAAACATGTCTCCCACTCTTGACAAACTGGCACTAGTCTAGCAAAGATTCAGGTAAGTTACCTTATTTAGGAACATTTAGCAAAATACTCACCTGGTTAAATGCCATATGTGCATACTAATAGCAGTGCTCTTGTTCAAAGCTCTCAGTTCTGAGGACTGGCCCAAAGGAGGAATGGAGGTGTCTATTCCATTACCCTCTCTATAGACAGGGGAAGGCACGCATAGAGGAGTATTTGTAAGGATAACTGTTAGGCAGGGCCAGGGCCTGCAGCACCATGAAGGTATATGGAATCCCAATTCGGTATTTTATTTGCTAAGCCTATATTTTCTTCCACTGGCTTCAAACTCAAAGCACAATGTTTGCACCCAGCACTGCCTTTTTACTGCTTGTTGCCCACACATGTGATTTGATTTTAATGGAATGATACACACATCTTGCAGAATGAGAACCTTATGTTTGCACTTGTCAATTAAACACTGAAATGTGAGAATATTTTGCTCAGCCTTTTTTTTACTTTTCACTGCGGATTTTTCAGTTTACTGCTATACAATAAAATAAGGATTTGCTGGGTCTTTAAACAAGTGATTTCCCCTTGGGACTAATATTACTATTGAGTTGAATAATCTGGAACCAGGAAGGAAATGAATGATTTGATTAAGGAGGGCCTTCCACTAGTTGGCAATGTGATTTTTGAAACTGCTGTTAAATTAGTTAATTCTCTTTAACCGGGTGCTGTAGCCACCCTTAAGAAAGGATGGTCTCTTCTGACAGGCGTGGGACGTTGTTGGATTTTTTTATTTTTTTAGCTCACAGAGCAACTTGTTGCAATTAAAAGAGGATTGGGATCTTTGTCAAAAGAGTTTCAGTTTAGCCAGACAGGCCAGCCAAGTAGCAGCACAGTGAAGGTGTATTTCCTAAGAAATTAGCTTGTGTAAGGGCTTATCTGCCCTGAAGGAAGAATGTCTCTGTCCCCCTCTGTTCCCCCAATCTCCTACATGCTCCCACTGTTTGCCTCGGGCTAATCTGCTCGTGATTTGGCAACTCTGTCAGCTCAACCTAATCAGGCAGCAAGGAACAGATGCAGCAAGCTGGATAGTCGTCTACTGCAATGGTGAATAAAATTGGCTCAAGGAGAGGTTCAGTGCCTGCCAGAGCCCTCACAAGGGAGACAGCTGGGTTGTGTAGGCAGAAGAAGGAAGAAGAACCGTGTAAGCAGGAGAGAAGAGGAGGACCTCTTCCTTTTAGGAGCAGAGCATTACTTTCACTCAGCTTTCTGCAAAGCTATAGCTTCACTTTCACCAAGATTTCCCTTTTCCCCCTGCAACACATGGTTGTGAAGACAACCTGAGAGAACAGTTTTCATGTGGGGTTTACTGTGATCTCAGCCTGTGCTCTTGCTTTCCATGCTTCATGCATGGCCAAACATTTTGTTTCTAGGCCTGAAAGCCAAACTCTACAAAAAACAATGCTATATTTCCTTAGGATGCTTCCTGGCATGCCTGCTGCAGGGATGCTGGTGCAGCCATGAGAGAGGCAGTGATTGGGCTGGAGCACCTTATATGTACCCGTTTACACTAGCTATGAAACTGCACCTCTCTGGCTTGGACCACCTCTTATTTTTCCTCTGGCTTTTGATTTACACCCTCCTGTGGTAGTAGTACTGGGTCCAAAGTTTTATAAGAATAGAAGTGAGTTGCTCAGCATGATTTGGACATTTGTCTTTTGTCTGCTTAGAAAGAACACTGGGCTTCACTGGGCTTCCAGACAGTCCCTATGAGCTTGGGGTC
This sequence comes from Phalacrocorax carbo, assembly GCF_963921805.1. Classification (NCBI taxonomy): domain Eukaryota; kingdom Metazoa; phylum Chordata; class Aves; order Suliformes; family Phalacrocoracidae; genus Phalacrocorax; species Phalacrocorax carbo. The sequence continues at coordinate 59,813,798 of NC_087515.1, read as the reverse complement.
AGTATGTTCACTGGCAACACAGAGGGCAACGGCGCTATTCCTGACATCTGACCCTATTTCATTACTTCACCTTTTGGAAAAGCTCAGTCATCATTCTTCTGACATTGTCATAGGCTGTTTCTTATTGCTGGAAGAAAGTACCTGCTGTCACGGGGAAAGTTCCCGTATAATCTTCCTGTGCTCAAGAAATGACCTTGGTGTCACTAGGGGATGTTTAGAATTGTCTGACAGAAGCCTTGGTAGTGCATGGGATGCTGTGCATGCTGACAAACTGCTTTACTACTTAGATGAGGAAACGTGTATCTTTCCTCTTTACACTTCTGGTCAGAGTGGTGTCAGTCTCCAGCAGACACACAAGTTCTCCTTGTATTGCCGGTGGGAAACCGCAGCTTCTTGCGAACAGGTCTCAGCAAGTTTTTCTGATGGGAAGAAAACTGATGCCTTAGCGCAGCCTGCTGGCTGTTAGCGAGACAGCAAGCGAGGGAATTACAGGTTTGCATGCAAGAGGGGCGGTAATAGTGTTACTGCTGTAGGCATGATGGTCTCAGTCTACATCTGAGAAAGTTTTACTGTGAGGTGAGAGCATTTGCTGCAGGTGGAAAAATGGAGATGCTGTCTGGCACACTGGGCCTCTCCAGACCTGAAGCAGAAGCAGTAAACTGAAACCAAGTACAGTCTGAGGAAAAAGATGCTTTGTGAGGAAAAGCAAATTAATACCTCAGGGGCCAAGGCAGGTGCTAGGAAAGGAGGGGCAGTAGATCTTGGGGGGGAAGGGGTAATTATTACCTGCGGGAAAATGAGGGGCATGAGATCAGTGGAAGTCTACAACTTGCCTTACAACTGATGTCTCAGAGGGGATGATTTTTAGTATCTGGTTCTTTAACATCCATGAACCTCAGCCAGTAACTTGTTAAAGCTGTTTTGCAGACCACTCTAAAAGACAAAGGTTGATACACTGGAGGTTGGTTTGTGGAAAATGCTCTCATCCTGGTGTTAAGGACCATGGAATGTTTCTGTCCCTCATGAAACATCTGTGCAAGTCTGGTAAAACCTGAAAGCCACCATCATGGTGTGGCATAGGAAGACAGCTGAAAATTCAGAGGCTTCTCTAATGTCCTCAGTCCTTGCAATGGCAGCCATGTCCTGGTAATCTATGGGCCTATCTTGTGCTCTTGTGGCCCTGTTGCTGAAGAAGAAAGCATGTTCTTGAGGTGTGTTTTCTTAAATCTTATTTTTGTTACAGACAGTAAATTCAGTTCACCTTGGCTAGCCCTTAAGTTAATAAATTACAGCAACAGTGAAGATGACCCTGGTGGTGGTATCTGTTCCTGTGTAATTTGAAAATTTCACTCTACAAATGCCAGGACGAGTCTCAAATAGGATTTCATACTGCTGTAAAACATGCACAACACCTTTCCAGCCTGATGTGGTATTTCATCATGAACATAATTTGTTGTCTGTGAAATAATTTATTCTGCCCCTCTTGCTGACGATAAGTTGAGGCAATTTGGGTGGCTGCATCTTATGTGCTGTTTCTGAAATGTGTTTTCTAACACACAAAAAAGGATGAATTATGGTGCTGATACTGGTTGGAAGAAGCAGGTGAGAGTCTCAGGACAGAGGCAGTATATGTCTTGAAAAGAGGATGTGGGAACCTCATTCATTAAACAAAGGAAGGAAATCTGTCCCATGAAGAATCAGAGGAATGATGAAGGCAGATTTTGTGTGATAGCACTGTTCATACAAAAATCTGAGTGCAAAGTAATCCCGGGAACAAAGTCCAGATGCAGGGAGGTGTTGGCTCGTTTGGGAGCGTGGCTGCTCTGAGTGATCGCAGGGCAACCTGGTTGGGCCATACGCCAGGCAGACACAGGTGCTGGGCCAGAGGAATGAGAGACAATGTGGCCAGGCCTTTCCTCTGGACATTAGCACCCATGCTAGCTGTTCTCTGGCATGATGCTGATTTGTGGATCCAGGCCTAGCTTAGATCACCTGGTCTAGTTCTGCAATTCTACTTCTGCCTGAGAACATCTGCAGCATGGTGTAGGACAGCAGTGGCTGAATGCCTGGTTTATTGGCCTCGTCCTGTGAAAGTCCTGGACTGCAGTTGTGTCTAAGACTGGCCAGGGTTTCTTGTTCATATTTCAGTGTTGGACCAATTGCTTTTGCTGATAAAGATTAGTCTAAAGTTAAGGTAAGCTTTTGTGTCAGAGAAAGTGTGAGTTAGTATTGGGTGTCGGAGAGGTCATGGAGGTAAGTGAGCACCTCATCATGCACCTATATTGCTTTGTTTCTAGCAGTGGCTCTGGTGTGTGACAAGGGGATGCTCATGACTGAATTTAGGCTTAGACTGTGTCACGGTTCAGGACAGAAATAATTTAGGATCTTTATTATTAGGTCCTTCATGAACAAATGGGATTAATTTAAGATAGGAGATCCAGGGGTAGACAGAAACTTGTCTCTAGGGTTGCATTCAGTTTGGCATAGTGAGAGCTGAAGGGACAGATTATTTTCCAGGTAGCAGAAAATGCTCAGAGGATATTTTAGGATTAGCAAAGGCTGTTGCCTTTCTTTTAATTTTGATTTGGGGTTGGGTGGCATTCTCAGGTTAGGGTGTCAACTAATGTTTGGGCTAGGGTTAGGCCATGTGCTGACATTTGCTTGTTAGTCTCTGCCCACCCTAGACCTGTTCTACCTGTGCCCTGTTTGTCACTTTTGTCTGGAATAGCCTTTAATGTAACTTGATGTCTCTTTCTAAACCCAGCACTGCTGCAGGCTCATCAGTCCTTAATTAGATGAGTGTTATCCCTAAGTAGACAGAGGCTGAATACTGTTTCAAAGACCATAAATATTCCCCTAAAATTTTATCTCAGTTCTAGAGGGCAGTTTTGTGCCTTGACAAAGGCGGAGGCAGAGGGCAGAAATCCTGGATCAGCTCTGACAAAGTCACACTTTGACTGTGCAAGAAAAAGGGTTGCATAATTGTTCTATTTAGTGTACGTGAGGACTGGCAAAAAGAACACAGTGGCTCAAGTGAAACCAAACTTGCACAGCCTTGGATAGGGATGTCTGGCTTGTGTCTCTTCAGGTGACCTCAGCTGCTTCCTGCTAAATTCAGGGACTTTGACTCCTTTCTGCGGACAAATCTTCACCTGTAGATGTTGAGATACTGAAAACTGCTATATTTGGTAAGTTCACATTGTCAGAATGAATTTTAGAGTTTCTAGGGGATCTTTCCTTAAATGCACTGAGCTAGGAGGTGGGATTGGGTTGGGTCTGGTGCAGGCAGAGAGGCAGAGAAGCCTAGCAGACACTCAAGGATTTGAAAACATGGAGCCATTGAGAGGTAGTTCATAGGTGGGGTTGCCATGAAAGGACTGCCCATGGATTTACACCTTCCTGTTAGGAACTCTCCTGTAGAAAAGTTTGGCAGTGTAAAATAATAAAAAATATATTTGGATATTTTAGAACCACAGAAGGAGACACCAGTGCAGGCTTTTCACTATTTATGTTCCACAGCCATTCCGTGCTCTGAGTTTGGCCCTCCTGCCATGCTCCTTAAGTGATGCCGGGTGTTTCTTTGGGCAGCAAAGAAACCTGCCTGCATGAAAAGAAGTGATTTATGACATGGCACTGTGTGCTCAGGCAAGTTAGAAGTAGCAGTGTAACATAATGTGTTGATTTCACCCCAGAAGACTGAGTCTGGTATACTCTGAATAATAATAAATTTCCTGCCTGTAATTTTGTTGTGCAGAGGAAATGTGTACGGGTGGGAAAAATAATTTAAGGTGTACAATGTTGGGTGTATGTTTGAAGGACCAAAGTACAATTTCCAGTCACAGATAACACATGTGATTTTGATTAAATCGCTCCTACCCAGTCACTCAGTCCCCTGTTTGTAACTTGGTAATGAGAAGTGTCTACTGCAGAGGGCTGTAAATCCAGCAGTGCTACTCCACTGATTAAATAGAGAATGACATAGAGTTGCCAATACAGACTGTGACAATCAATGGTAACATGCTGACTCTTTCAGATCTTGAGGACTGATGATTCATATGTGGGTTGCTGCTGGCAATATAGAATCATAGAATGGTTTGGGTTGGAAGGGACCTTTAAAGGTCATCTAGTCCAACTCCCCTGCAGTGAGCACGGACATCTTCAACTAGATCAGGTTGCTCAGAGCCCCGTCCAACATAACCTTGAATATTTCCAGGAATGGGGCATCTACCACCTCTCTGGGCAACCAGTTCCAGTGTTTCACCACCCTCACTGTAAAAAATTTCTTCTTTATATCTAGTCTAAACCTACCTTCTTTTAGTTTAAAACCATTATTCCTTGTCCCACCACAACAGTGCCTGCTAAAAAGTTTGTCCACATCTTTCTTATAGGCTCCCTTTAAATACTGAAAGGCCACAATAAGGTCTCCTCACAGCCTTCTCTTCTCCAGGCTGAACAATTCCAACTCTCTCAGACTTTCTTCATAGGAGAGGTGTGGCCCTCTTCTGGACTTGCTCCCACAGGTCCATGTCTTTTCTCTGAAGGGCTGCTCTCAATCTGTTCACTCCCAGCCTGTATTGGCACTGGGGGTTGCCCTGACCCAGGTGCAGGACCCTGCACTTGGCCTTGTGGAACCTCATGAGGTTCACATGAGCCCACATCTCAAGCTTGTCCAGATCCCTCTGGATGGCATGTCAACCACACCACTCAGCTTGGTATCACCTGCAAACTTGCTGAGGGTGCACTCGATCCCACTGTCTGTGTCATTGATGATGCTATTAAACAGTACTGGTCCCAGTACAGACCCCTGAGGTACACCACTCATCACTGATCTCCATCTGGACATTGAGCCGTTGACCGCTATCCTCGGGATGTGACCATCCAACCAATTCCTCATCCACTGAACAGTCCACCCATCAAATCCATAGCTCTCCAATTTATAGGGAAGGATGTTGTGGGGGGCCATGTCAAAGGCTGTACAGAAGAAGTCCGGAAAGACAACATCTGTAACTCTTCCCTTGTCCACTGATGGAGTCACTCCATCACAGAAGGCCACTAGGTTGGTCAGGCAGAACCTGCCCTTGGTGAAGCCATGCTGGCTGTCTCAAACCACCTGCTTGTCCTCCATGTGCTTTAGCATCTCTTCTAGGAAGATCTGTTCCATGATCTTCCCCAGCACAGAGGCGAGGCTGACAGGACAGTAGTTCCCCAGGTCCTCCTTTCTACCCTTTTTAAAGATGGGCACAATGTTTCCCTTCTTCCAGTCCCCAGGGACTTCGCCTGACTGCCATGACGTTTCAAATAGCATGGAGAGAGGTTTGGCAACTACATCAGCCAATTCCCTATATACTTTCAGGAGGCTCTGTGTAAGGGAAGAGGAAAGTTGAAGAGATTTCCTGCTTAAGTGTTCCCTCTGAAAAAGGGTGCTGCATCCTGGAGTTGACATTACCCACTGCAGAGTTAGACCTCATAAGCCCACTTCTTCTTGTGTGACTTTGTCTCTCCTGAAAGCCAGAATACAGCCATGTGCAACTGCAGATGATTTTGCAGAAGAAATACGCAGCTGAGCTGGCTTTGAGCTGGGTTGTGCCAGTTCACTCAGCTAAAGAGGGAGGGGAGAGCTCAGCTGGCACCACGTGGAATGGGGCTCAACAGCCCAACTCCCTGTCTTTTTGCTTTATTGTTATTAAAGTCAAGGCAGCATGAGGAAGCTTACCTATGCTAGAGGTGTCTGCCTCTCATTTTGAATAATGGGAGGTTGCTTTAGAAATCCACATCAGGGCCTTCCACGTCTCCAAACTGACTGAAAAAGATAGGGCACTGATGGCAGATTGTGTCACTGAGCAAGCCAGTCTTGACTAAATCTTGCCAATTAACGCAAATTTCTCATCAGGGTTCAGGTACTGAGGAAAAGCTCTGGAAATCAACTAAAATGTGCTAGCTGCAGTGGTCAAAATACTACTTTGGTGGCCTCAGGTGAGTGTCTGCCCCAGCGTGGGTTGCCTGCAGCCATGGTCCCTTGGGGGTGTCCCTGTCCTATTATTCAATGGGGTTTTTTTTGACCAAAAAAGGTTTCAGTAGAGGGTCAGTGTTTTGGTAAATTAACATGAAAAAAGATTAGTTACGATTTTCCAAAGACCATTCAATAATTTTTGCAGTGACTGACTTGTGGGTTATTTGATTTTCTCAGAACTATGGTTTTTAAGGTTATGCTGAGTTCTCTTGGGAGCCTTTTCCTACAAATAAACTGAAAGATCTCCTTTCAATTTTTGCTTTGTTTCAAACTTTTATCTGCATCATATAGGATCAAATTCATTACTCTTGTGGCAGGACTGAAAACTGATTGGAAAATACATCATATAGGGATTATCAATACTGAAATCTTCAAACCAGTAGGTAAGAACAACACTTTACCTTCCCCTGGTGTCCAGTTTCTAATCTGACTATCTGCTGTTTCTCTTGTACTTTTTAACATTTTCTCCTGATTAGTGCTTCCATGTATTACATTGTAGCAAACAGACTGAAGGCAAAACTACTTGTATTTTCATATATTTTGGCTGAATTTTTACCAGGCACAGGATCATATTCTTCCCCTTCGCCTTCCCCTCCATCCGTCGTCCCCCCCCATATTTCTAACAATTAATGTTTTCTTTCAAATTTTTTGAAGAAGCAATATATTTTTGAATAAGGTGCAATTTAGTGCAGGATAATCCAAATTCTTTCTCATTGCTTAACAAGTCTGTAAATGTACATATTCAACCTCTGTTTTTGGATGTTTGCTTAGTTTAGTCAATAATGCAGAGATGATACAGGCTGTTCAAATTCAATTATTTTTTGGTATTCCTTCATTGGATTATTTCCTTGTATCTGATGTTCTAGAGAATCATAAGACAAAAAAACAGGGAAAGGGAGGGCCCAAGGCATGCACTGTTCACATGCAAATGATGCATCACTTGGGTGCTTCTGCACATCTGTTTAGTGTCACAGCCTCTTTCTGTAAATATCTATTTTATTTTTCTCTTGTAGTGCTGTTAGTATGTGACATCAGAAGAAAGTGTTCTTCCCAGTTCCCTGGATGATGAGTCAGAGGGATAAACACAACCTGGTGGATCCGAATGTGTTAGGGGTCTGATGATGAGGGCAGTCAAACCCTCTTGCTCTGAAAGATTTACAAAGAAGGTTGCTTCTGTATATCATGATGCAATTAGATAAAAGCAGAGAATGGTGGCACCATAACACTGACTAACACAAAAGTTATTACACAATGTTTAAGAGAACTTTTTTTCCCCAAGAGAGGATCAGACCAAATCTAAGCATCAGCTTATGATGAATCAGAATTTCATGCACTGACATTAATTCTTGGTAATGGAGAAAATGAGTATCATCACTAGATGAACTCTGAACAGGAGGCATCCCACTGGTGTTGCTAATAACTATAACCTCCTTCTGTGCTGATGGTCTTGGGTTTAATGCAGTTCATTACAGAACAACACAATACTAATTTTTTTAAAGTATTTGATGGAGCATTTATGTTGCCTTTTTATATTGCCATCATTATTTCTGTCATTTGGAATCTGAATACGGGATAATTGTAAGAAAGCTTGTCTTCTCTCCTAAGAAAGCGTGGCAGAGAAACTTGATGTTAATTATATAAAAATAGGAGGAGTAGCAGAAGAATTACACATTTGCAGTCACACTACCTATGTTTCTGTCTATTGGTTGTGCTGAAGCAGAATCATAGAATTATTTAGGTTGGAAAAGATCTTTAAGATTATCAAGTCCAACCATTAACCTAACACTGCCGAGTCCACAACTAAACCACTGCACGTCTCCATGTCCTTTAAATACCCCCAGGGAGGATGACTCAACCACTTCCCTGGGCAGCCTGTTCCAATGCCTGACCACTCTTTCAGTAAAGAAATTTTCCCTAATATCTGATCTAAACTTCCCCTGATGCAGCTTGAGGCCATTTCCTCTTGTTCTATTGCTTGTTACTCTGGAAAAGAGACCAACAGCCACCTCACTAGAACCTCCTTTCAGGTAGCTGTAGAGAGTGATAAGGTCTCCCCCCAGCCTTCTTTTGTCCAGACCAAACAACCCCAGTTCCCTCAGTCACTCCTCATAAGACTTGTTCTCTGGACCCTTCACCAGCCAGAAGTTTTAAATTTGAATGTGGATAGCTAACAAAGTATTTTAAAAAACAATTTATTTATTTTATCACTATTTAATTTTCTCAAGACAGTTTTTGGGAATTTGAAGAGTTTACTTCAATTTCATGTTCAAACTTATGCTTGCTCATTATTATTTTGGCTTTTGGTGATTGAGCTTGGTAAGGGAGACTCATTTGAACCTTGTATGTCTTAATACAGGCAGATACAAAATCATTGATCTAGAAACAAAAAACCTGTTGAAATAGAGTAACTGTGACTTATTTGCAGATAAAAGCAAACAATTAAATGGGTAGGAGCTCCTGGTATGATGCTGATAAAGTGAATAAAACCCTTGGAGAATATAACCCCTGGATGAACACACCCCTGATGTATTTTTCAGGAAGATTTTTAGGGAAGGAAAGCAGCTAGTGTAGGAATGCATTTCTGAAATGTTATGCATGTGTCTGAAACTTTGGGTACTGTTCTCATTTCCACACCAACACAGACGCTGGTATTAGCAGGCTAGTTGTCAGTAAGTGATACATAATGAATGGAAATTTGAAAACCATGCGTTATAGGAAGAAAATTAAGAAGTGCAAATTGTTTCATTTAATGTAGTCAGAGAAGTAGAAAGATTTTGTAATGATCTGTTTTTTCCTAATGAGGCTGAACCTCATCCTGGTTCAGATGAGGCTCCCAGTGATAAATGCTCTGAACTGCCCTGGAAGAGCCTGCCTCTCTGCCTTGAATTTACTCAAGGGAAAGTTGGGAGAATAAACTCACTAGATCAAAGTTACCCCTCTAAGAAGCATCTCTTACAGACCCAATATCCAAGGAAGTGGCTTCTAATAGCAGGGAGTCCTTAAGCTCTCAGAAAGGGCACTCTAATAGGTAGGAAGTGAAGCAATGGCCAATTCAGGTAGCGCCCCTGTGCAAAATGTATGTAACAGATGCATGTTTTGGACAGAATTATCATGACAATATAATGGGATTTCTGTCCTTTAAACTAATTGAATCAAGAATACCCTCCCTCCCCACTTTTCTTAAAAAAAACTTACCTCATGCTGTGGGCTCATTTGGACTTAGTAAAAGACTAGCAGAATGGTTTTGTAGAAAGTCTGAATGGAAGGTTATGGCATTTGGTTTGGGCCTTTAAATCACTGGATTGGTGAGTTTGCCTGTAAAGGATGAGCAAAACATGATCTGAAAAAATCATTGGAGCGTTTTGGTTTAAAAGTAATAATACAGGTCACTAGTAGCAGTAGATTTTAGGTAACCATGGCAAAACTTCAGAAAATCTCTTACAGGCCCTGAACAAACATACATCAACAATAATATACAATTTAGAAGTGAGTGAGCAAAAGACCCCAAACAGAACAGTATAAGTAAATTTATTATGCAGGAAAATTCAGTGAAATCAGGATTACCTATACTGGAGAAAAACCGAAGGCAACTTTTAAATGTTACAGTGGTGGTTATCACCACAGGCTGTTTTACTAAGGTTTCCCCTTCCCACTCCTCCATCCCTTTCCCTTTAACATTACTGCCTCTGCTTTGTAGTTGCTGTATTACCTCCTGTCTGGTGTAAGCTCAGTGATCATACTGCTGCTCCTTCCCCAACACAGCAGCAATCTTCTGTTCTTTGTGTAATGCTTTTATTTCCAGCCCTATTCCTTTTTAGAAATGATTGTTCTAGTTAAATGTGTAGCTCCTATTAACGCATTTGATGCCTGTTGCTGGGCTTTTTGCAGAGATATCAATGATAGTCTAAAGAGAAGCACCACTTTTTCCCTCTAAGTTTATGATGAAAAGAACAGTGAAATAAAATGTTATCTACAAAGTATTATGAAGCAAAAACCACTGTGTGTTCAATAATTTTTACAGGCTTTAACACACCTTTCTTCAAGCTCAAGGTGTTTTGTTTTGTTGCAACAAATAGCAGCATATTCATCTGTGAATCTGTGGGTATGTGCAAATTTACATGTACTCTAGAAAAGGCTGCTGGATTAGAGGTGATTAATTGGAGTAATAAACAATAAATGTCTGTCTTTCACCTTTAGCCATACTACTTTTATATTTCTCACTAATGTAGCACTTAGGAATTTAGCCTGATGTTACAAATGACTCCAAAACTTTCACTGAATTATCCAACACAGAGAAAAAATATCTTCTGTTTCTTCAGTTAATGCCAAAGGTGAATTTAGTGCAGTGGAATTAACCTGATGCTACACTAAAAACTGAATACAGGTTTGTGTATAGTTATTGTGCTGATCCTTACTGTAAATATTAACAGAGAGAGCAGGAGTATGGAATGGTTGCAAAGATCCTCCTCCAAAGAAAACACTAGGTCCTGCCCTTAACAAAATGAGTCATTTTACTGTGGGACTTTGGGAGGCTGCAGATGGCTCTGCATACCAGAGGTCATCTGTGTCTTGCTGGGGAGTTGTGCAGTGCCTGTGCAGCTTCCCTTGGATCATAAACAGAATTTATCACTGCTTCCTCTCCAGGCAGTAGATAGTGCATCAGGGAAGATGTAAAATCACATAGTGGGGTTTCATCTCTTCCAAATCAAGAAAATCATTGAAAGGCTGAAATCTGGATATACTGAATTGCCAGTGCTGCCCCAAGTGGCATTGCGGTTCAGGCCATGCTCCACAGTTCAGGGCCAGGGGGCTGACCTATTGTGGCTGCCCACTACACACAAATGTGCCCTTGGGAGCTGAACCTTCTGTGGTTTCTTTCATGTTACCTCCCCATCCTGTCTTGACACCAAAACATGGTTTTCTATCTGGATGTTCACTTACTTTCTAGCCAGGTGGTGTCTATGAAACAAACGGAACTCAGGGATTGATGTGCTTCTGCCTCACCCTTTTTCTCTCTGCAGGATCCTCTTGCGTTGTGTCATTAGGCTAGTTCCTGATGTCAGCTGATGTGCTCATTGCAGACAATGGTTCTTCTCCAGGGTCTTATGCAGGCTGGAGAATGGCTGAGAGCAGTGAGTTCAGCAGCTGCTGGCTTGCTTCGTCTCACTTATATTCACAGAGAAATGTGGGTGCAGAATGGACATAAAGCAAGGTGATTTATATAGAGCATTTATTTGCTTTCTTCTATATGCAAAACCTCACTGAGGCCCTGTGTGCTGTACTATGCAATCACAGGATCATAGAAATGGTGTTTTGAAGGGATCTCTGGATATAGTCGGTTACTTCTCTGGTATTGGTGATGTTCCTACAAATGATGCAGTGTCTGACTGACAGCGATCATAGGTCAGTTTGGTTTTTTTGCTACAGACTTAGCTTCTTTGATTACTCCTGTTACATGTTAGCAATATGACAAAATATTCAGACCTAGAGTAAACATAGCATGACAAACTGGAAGGCTGCCAGGGTCCAATGTATAACTAGGAAATAAAAAACATGGTGGAAAATGAAAAGATGTGTCAATCCTTCACATGACAGTTCATTACAGAGGAGCTTAGGAGAGTTTCTATGTTGCATCATCCATAGAGGAGAAGCCTGAAGAGGCATCTCAGAATGAAGTGTCAGCTGAAGTGGCTTAGAAGAAATCAGATTTTCCAATATGATCAAATAGTGAGGGCCAGATGTTATTCACTCAAGGGTTCTAAAAGAACTCAGGTATGAAATTGCTGAGCTACTGTTTTGTATTATGCACTTTAAAACTGACTTTAGAGCTATAATAATATATGGCAGTCGGGAACCTCCTCTTTTTTTTTTTACAAAAAAGAAGAGCCTGAGGAAAGGGGAACTACTAACCGGTAGTTCTGATTTTTCACTAAGTCAGGTAGGTAGAAGAGCAGAATGGATAGACAGGTGGCAAGTATGACAGAACGAAGAACTGACCCGGCCTTTCAGAAGTCATTGGAGGAGCTGATGAGCATATGGAAAAAAGTGATCCAGCTGAGATACAGTGTGCATCAGTCCTGGAAAACCTGTTAGATGCAGTACCTCACCAAAGGCCTTTACATAAACTAAAAGTATAATGATATAAAGGAAAAAACTAATGAACTAATGAAAACTTGTGAACTAATAACTGAATGAAAGTCAAGAAACAAACAGTAGTAAGTGGAAGGGAGGTTTCCAGTGATGTCCCAGAAACTTTATGTCCCATTTTGTCATACGTTTCATGTAAGAGTGAAGTAACATTTATAAAAACACAGTTACTTAAGATAGTCAAAGCTAGGCCAGATATGACAAAGAGCTCATGGTATCGGGTGTCTGGGGGATCAAACCATGGATGGCATGCAAAGTTGATATATTCAAAATAATGTGTGCATATGGAGAAAAAAATCCCAACCGCATATGTACAACAGTGGGTAGTAAATTAGTTGTTACTGATCAGGCAAAAGATCTTAAGAGTCCTTGTGCGTAATCCCCTGAAAACATCCATGTAGTGCTCAAGAGTGTTCAAAATGGCAATGGGCATGCTAGGGAAGAAACAACTGAGGAGTTATACAATAAAATCTGTAAAATCATGACCAGCATGAAGAAGAGAATAAAAATAGTCATTATTCTTTACTGAATAGTCATATTCATATCACCTTGCTCAAATGTTGTACTGAATGTCCGTTATTCACTTCTTTTTTTTCCCCAGATATAAGACATAGCTATGCCCAAATAAAATATCTGGCAGAACTTTAAAAATCAACAAAACAAGACTATTTCAGCACAACTCAACCTTGGGACCCCTTGCTAGAGGACGTTTTAGGTAACAACCTCTATCAATTTGTAGAATAAGGAATTTGTGCAGTCACTCCATAAAGAAAAATTCACCAAAGTCTTTTAAAAATTATGAGTACTTGTACAACAATAGAGAAAATGTGCCTGCTAGCATTGTCAGACAATAAGACCCACTGGGACAAAACAGCTTGCATTTAAGCTAGTAAATTCTTTTAGCCTCTAAATTGTATAGGAGCATGCAGGACAGCAGGGAGCCAGGCAGCAGTGCCAAGCTCTACCCTGCCTCTGGGTTTAGTGGTACAAGCAAGCTTGTTCCAGTGCCTCGGCATGTGCCCACACTGTTTAATTTCATAGGAAAGAGTCTGGGAAACCTCCATCTGCCAGAACCTGGGAAGGAAAAGTTTCTGCTCACCCGGTCTTTCTGCTGCTGGAGACAGGCTCCCGTGCTGGCTGGCTCCTGGCGCTGAGCCCCTACAGTGAGTTCTCAGCACAGGAGGGACGTGTGCGGTTTGGATCAAACCCGATTTCTGCCCATATGCTTTTAATTTTTTTTTTTTAAATAATGAACTATTGGGATTTCCCCTTTTTAAAATAAAAAATGCAACATATTCTTTAAAGCAGACAGGTAATTCATCTGAGAACCTTCAAGGAAGTTGTGTTGGTATCGTTTGATTGCATGGCATTTTATTAAAGCTAAGCTATTAATATGTGGCATTATGTGCTAATCAACGTGTATTTGAATACAGTACGTTGCACATATAAAAGAAACACAAACATTTTTATTAAAGGTTTACAGTGCAGATACAGAAGTTGTGTAGTAATTTGCTACTTACTGCAAAGCATTACGAACAAACATTCAAGCTTTCTGGAAAAAAACCAAGACACTTAACTTATTTTTGCTAATGCTCTGCTAATAAAATTTGATTCCTCATATCCTTAGACCATCAAGGCTACAACAACTTTACGACTGCTAAAAATACTTGCAGTCAGGTTGCTCAATTAATTATTGGACTGTAGAAACTGAAAATACCTTTAAAAATATTAAGCTGTCTGTTGGCAAGTCATAGTAATTTGCCAGTGAGCTTCATTCCATGCTAAGTACAGAAGAACTAATGGTTTCAATTCATTATGTAAATTCTGGAAAACTGATGAACTTTTGACTAGTCATGAAACTATGATTTTAAGTTTATTTAAACGTGTTTCTGATCCATCAGTTAACACTTTTCAAACAGTCATTCAACGTATTTCAATTTTGTGAGGTTGGTGTATACAGGCATGGCAGACTACTCAGAACCTGTCAGATAGTAGTAACCTACAATGATAATCCATTTGCATTTCTGGTGCATTCTATGTTGTTCTTGATATCTAACAAATATTGCTGTGTAGTGCAAAACAATATGTCATATTCTTCTGAGTTCCTACCTTATGCTGTTTAAAAATTAGATGCAAAACCTCTTTGAATGGTGACGACTCTGGTTTAAACTTTAATGATGACTATGAGGATATCCTGCTAAATTAATACAAAATTAAATATTAAATCCCTATGACAGCACAGTGGAATTTTCAACAGAAATGGAAAAAAAATTAAGGCACTTCTGCTGTATCTAGCTTCATATTCTGCTGATATATCGGGCTACATATTTAGCTGCAACACAGTGATGAAACTCAAATATTACTTTAATTTTCAACTTGCAAGGATTTGGCCTTCAATCTTTATTACACAGTCCATGGCAAAACAATTTCACATTAAAAGCATATTGTTACATAGATTTTAACAATGAAAATAAGGAATACATTTTGGCTGTAGAAATTAAAAAAAAACCAACACAAACCACCAAAAACCCAAAACCAACCCTGTTCCATAGAGTTGCATTTCTGAATACACCTAAATTCATCAATGTACATTTTCCCCTGGTTAACTACCGATGATTTATTTACAAAGCAAGTACCAAACAATGGCTAGAAAATACCATTGCACCACAAATTATCTACATGGATATTTCTATTTTTCATACTAGAAAACAGCTAAGGTGGCATTTACTTCAGTACAATGTTTCTTTCATAAATGTCAACGTGTTTTAGCAGGTAATACAAAATGGAGATGCAGACTGTGTTACGTTAGAAGAGCAAACATATTATGGGTTTGGTTAAGAAAAACCAGATGTCTAGAAAAATGTAAATTATTATTATCTTTTTTTCTTTTTTTTTTTTTTTTGTTAGAAAAGGTCTAATGCATTAACTGCTCCAAGCACTTCACATAGGGACTGTCAATGACTTACAAATTCAAAATGTTGCTGACAGGGCAGCGGAAATTTGAGAAATTACTTGAAAGAGAAGTCATATTCAGCCTGTGCTAGCTCCGACAGGCTTATAGCTAGATTTCTGTTCACATAGGAATTTATGTTAATAGAGTCTATGCTGTTTTGGGGCTCATTTGGCAATCAGTAACAACATGGAATACTTTCATTTACTCATCTCTTTTAGAAGAAGTGATAGCTCATTGTGTTGATTTTAAAGTCTGTTTTTTATGTGTGAAACAGAAGCAGAAGGTGAAGCTTGGAGATTTGTTTTTCCTTAAGTGAGCACTGAAAGAAATATTTTCCCTTTGAAACTGTGGAACATGCAATCCTTGTAAGAGAAAACCTCTTGAACTGCAAATGCGTTGCTCTAGATGATCTTGTGAGACATCAGCACACAAAAAACCTGCACAGAAAACACCTCTACAAATAAATTTTAAGAGTAAATCAAGTACCCAACAGTTATTACAACTTCATTTCCCATTATTTCCCATCATTAAAAGCTCACCTTCATTTTTCAAACTGGAGTTGTCTAGCCTTTGAATTTTTGATTCCAACCTGTTTAACACTACTGTAACTTGTCAAGAGCATGTCAGATCGCTACAGGTACAGTAGCTTTGTTTTAGACTAATGTATGTATTCCTGGTAAACGTGACTGTTTTGAACATTGGAGCCTGGCAAGCTCCCGTATCTCTCGGCTCTGCTTGCTGTTAAGTTTCATGCTTCTGTTATGCGCAATGTAGAAGTGCTGCAGAAGCAATTTTTGACCGACTGGAAAAGCGGGCACTTTCCTCTGTGGTATTTTTTTGAGGGAAAGCGTATCCTACACATTCCCATAGCATACTGCCCAGACACACCGTGGCGCTGGTGTGCAATTGCTCTGAGAGCTATGCGGCAGGAGACCCTGTCACGGCAGAGGAGTAGTTTCAGCTTCTTGAAGTTCCAACTGAAAGGAAAGAAATTGCAAATACAATGAACAATTGCTTGATTTCTTCCCACCCACAAGTTTATGTGTGTGTTTGTATGTGTCGTTTATTTTTTTTTAAGAGGAATTTACTGCTCATTTGCAGCTACTGTCCTGCTGTATGAAGCTAAACAGGTAGCCCAGAGAATAAGACAAGACTATGCCTTTGCCATAAAGCAACAAGGGCAAAGCAAACGATCACAGAAAAAGTTTCATGTCTGACCTTCAAAGACAAAAAAACATTAGGAGCTCTGGAATTTGAATTAGAAGTAGAATATATTTAATACCATGCCAGTTGTTCTCTTTCTAGAGGAGATCTCTCTATGAATTTCATGATTAGAGAAGGATTTCACTCCCTCCCTGCACTCTTTTTGTGGCAATTGCAGGGGAGTTAATATTTTAGATGAAACATTCTGTGCTCATGTCAGTACATTGGCTAAGTTTTGGATTTGGAGTTAAAGTCTAGTTTAAATTCTGTGTCAGATTGACTTATATCAGCAAACAAACCCAACAACTTCTCAGCCCTGTGTGTCCACAGTATCCGTGTTAAGTCCTATTTGCATACAGGCACAATGGCACTACAGATGTTTTCATCAAGAAGATCTGCCTACTGCACAGCACGTCCTGAAAGTCTGCAACCCTTTTTACTGCCCAGCAAATGTTGTTCTGCAGCAGTAGAACCTGTTGAAAACAGCGTGGGAGACACCGCAAATAAAGGGTTTATGGTATGGAAAGTAGAGTGACAGATGAAGCCTGACTGAGACAAGAGAGGGGATGTGCTCCTGTAAAAGTAATGAGACAGGGGTAAGGATTTTGAGGCAGGGAGAAGGAAAGTGTGTTTTGTAACTGCATTGCTTTCCAAGCATGTTCAGCAGAGTGGAGGCTGTTAGGACTTCAGAACTAGAGATAAATTTCTCCAAGGCCACAACATAACTGAAATGCTTGTTCAATTTGACATGCTGTATTTAGGGATCTTCTTTATTCTGTATTGGGAATACATCTCCTCAGCTCCTTTTGGCCAGAAACTGACCTGATCCTAAATGTGAATGTCCCTCTCTTTTGGAGAAGTCTAGATCCAGAAATGAATTTTGAAGTCAATATTCACTTATCTTTACGAATTAGATAAAACAGAAGCATTTCTTTTGTATTTTTTTAACCAATGAACTTTTTCTAATTTATTAAGGAAAAAATGTAAATGCTTTGTTCCCTGTTTATTCTAATTCACAGTTTAAGGAATGCCGCAAATACAGGCAACCTTAGAAGACACCTAAGCAGTTCTGGTCCTCATAGAATAGTTGATTCTTGATTCCTCTCATGAAACAGTCTGACAAACACATTCTGTTTTCTCTGTTACCTAGAAGATTCACAAAGGGCCATGTCAGTGCAAATCAGCTACAAAAGAAAGCCCAGTTTTAGGGATTGATTGAATTTAGACAAGATTTTCATAGATGTCATTATCTTGCTAGGAATGGGCTTCGTAAGAAATCAATTCTTTATAATTACTATTGAAATACAGTATTATTTACAAAGGAGATATGTCCATTTTCTAAGAATACACAGAAAGGCCATTCTCTATTAATACAGGCAGATGTGAATCTGATGAGGTTTGGAATTACAGAATCTGCCCAGCTTTTGTCATGTTTCTGCACAGGACTCACCAGCATTCCTCATATTTGTTTGCAATCTGTCATATAGCACCAGGAAAATTAAAATGTAAGGAAGTACTTTCTTCATTTGTTTAATCAAAGTTAATCTAGCTTTCAATTTTCCTTGTTTCAACTTAAAAGTAGTTTTTTCTTTAATCTAATATCCTTTTTATTTCTACACGTGGCTGCCCATCCAAGCAATAAGGGCAAAGCTTTCAGTGCTGAGCATGAACACCAGAGCTTCTGTTTACTGAACATATCTAAGGTCTAATTTTCAGCATATGAGGAGGATTTGCAGCTTCCATTATGGCACTTAGACACTTCAGTGGTTAAGGAGAAAGCATCAGAAGCTAAAAATAGAAAAAATAGTTACATAGGATGACTAAACAGTACTAACAATGTGCCTGTACATAATTTGCTTAGTTGCTTGGATACACTCAGGTGAGACTGCTATAAAAACTTAAATGGATCACAAAGAAACAACCCACTGAAACAAATTAAATTTCTCAGATTTCTATAATTATTAATGCTCCATTTTCCTAAGGATTTAGGATTTTTTTTTTGTTATTAACAGATAGATATTAACAAAAATAAAAGGTATTTGGATAACAGTTTTCAGAAAAAAAGAATTATCAATGAATTTTAAATATAAAAAAAATATTCAAACTTTTTTAACCTCAGAGATAAATTAAAGCAGAGACCCTCCGTGCACCTGAAGTAAAAGCTATTTCAAAATACTCGTCAAGATGTTTGTTATGAATCAGGTTAATGTCAATGATGTCAAAAAACCTCAGCCATTTGCAAAAGCTATTATTTGATCCTTTATTACCATTTCCTACCAATATTGGGTCATACAGATTAAAGTTCAAAGTAAGCAGTTTTGTTTTGCAAGCAATTTTTCCAGGATTCCATCACTCCTACTCTTACTTTAACTTTGCATGCAAAGGCACTTAAAAGATTGCATATGTCTCCCTGGAAAGTACTGGGAGCCAAGCCTTTAAGCTCACTTTGGAAAAAATGTAACCTATGCTTTTTACTGCAGAGGTTGGTTGAGTGTAACACAGGCTACATCCCCCACAGCCACGAAACATTTCAGTATTACAGCTCTTCCAGTTGTTGCATGCCTGATCAGCCACTGCCTTTTCTCCCTTAGAAATGTGTTGCTTCACTGAGCATGTGCCATTTCTATAAAGGCTCACACCATCAGTGTTATGAATCCGACGCCACTCTGTGCATTTGAAAGGAGCTGCATTTCTGGAGGAGTTTTGGCCTTGTTTGGCTCTTCCACTTTTTGTAAATGCTGATAAAACAATAATCAAATGCTTCATCTAGATCTTGTTAGTAATGCCAAACAGCCACAGAGTAGGCCAAAGGCCAGTATCTTAACTCAGAATAATATGAATATTTATGATGTTTCCTGGTACTGCTTTTGCACTGAGAAAACACGGTTGTTCCTTCCACCAGTGAATGCTTATTTTTAAGAGTGTGAGCTGCTGAGTGATTGAGTGCTTGCAGTTCACATTAACTTTAGCAGGAGTAAAGAATGCTCACTTGGCAAAAAAGCAACCCGTAGAACATCTGTTTCTTTGAAAATGATGTGAATTGTGCTGAGTATTATAGAGTCTTGAAATTAGAATGCATACCAAATGCTCTCCAAGGCCTTGTCTGTACAAGAAAGAACTTGTCAGTATGCTTAGATCAATACAGATACACTAGCTAGACTTTCCTGTTCAGAAAGCACCTACCTGTAAAAAGACTGCCCTGTCAATAGAATTTACAAAAGCTCACTGTCTGACCAGTGGTTTGTTTGAGTTTTCTTTTTTCTTTCTTTTTTCCTTTCTTTTTTCTCTTCTGAGAGCAAAAGCTGCATTCACCCTAGGGCTTTCTCTGTTTAAAAAAGTAATGATGATTTTTTAAAAAATTAAATGTTAAACTTGTAATTAATTAATCCCAAAGAACCTTTTTGGTTTAGATTAGTCCTACAACCTTGTCTCTCATTCTGATTGTAGCAGACAACAAAAATGCTGTCTCTTACAGAAATGTTTGCTGGAGAAAAAAAATAAATCAAGTTTAATATTCAGATTTGAACATGGCTTGGTGAGAATGTATTCTATAGACATTGTGGAGAGTGAGAAAGACTGCGCCCGTAGCTGGTGTGCTGTACTCCAGGGAGTGCAGCAGCGAGAAGGCTCAGGTCAGCATCCAGCGAACAGATCTGGCAGAAATAAACCAGTGGTGGCAGGAGCAGCTGCCAAAGCAAGGACTGCAGGGATGGTGGTGCAGGAAGTTAAATTGAGCCCATTTACGGCCACTTCAAATTCTTTCAAGTACCAGACCATCCGAAGAGACCTACCCACCCATCTGTGAAGACATGAGCTTCCAAGTTTGTCTTCTTCTCCCCAGCCCTGGGGAAAACTGGTAGCTATTTGCTAGGAAGAGCTACCAAAGTAGTCAAAGCTGGGTAGTCAAACAAGTTCTTACAGCTCTGCATACACCTCTTCTGTTCCACGCACAGCGGCTCTTTGCTTCAGTTTCCTTCCTTACTTCCTCATCCCTGATGGTCCCCTTTCTCCTCTGCACTCTTTCTCTCAACTCCCTTTCCCTTCAGCGTCTTTCCCTTCACTTCTTTCCACATGTGCTTTACCTCTTCTTAACTAATTTAATCACTGTTCCCTGAATGGAAGAAAAATTCCTAACCAACAAAGAACCCAACTATGAGACTAGCTTCCTCCTTACTGCCACTATAAAGCTCGCTTCATTTGCCTGGTCCATCCCTGCCTCAGCTGGCTCTCTCCCATGTTGGGGTTGGTTGGAAGATCTTTGTGGGAAGGATCATCTTGTATTCTGTGTTTGCTCAATGCCCAGGGAAACAGACTTTATTTCACTCAGCCTCTGAGCAGTACCACATTAATCGTTGTTAAGGGTAGGAGTTCAGAAAGCTACAGCTTTCCTAAAAATAATATAAAGATATAGAAAATGTGTGCATACACACTGCACAGTAAAAAGTTGGAATTGTACTAGCTATTGCTACAATCCTTTTGCAGACACATGCACAAAATTGACTCCACTGAGGCTTACAAATGCATTATTAACAGCTGAATCTGTCTAATAAAATTTCGCTACTCCTAGTAAATATGACGTGTATATACATACATACATATATGTATGCATCTATGCCAAGTTTGGCAGTTCTGCTCCGCCACCAAAGTTTGTGTAAGACTGAGCAGGTGCTGACTGATTTCACAGGCCACAGTTTGGCATGTGTGAATCAGACGCTGGTGAGTGGCAACACAAACTGCAGATGCTTAATAAAGCTTCTCCCGTTAGCCTGCTCCCTCCTCTTTTCTGGCGCGATTACTATTTTGTCTGTTTGGAGATGGTAATGTTCTGATCTGGGATTTCTGGCAGCAGCTGAGTGGCAGCTATGCAACTGCTTTCACGAGAAGCCATTGACTTGTGCACCTCGAGGAGGCAGCTAGCTTGTGGCTGAAGTGGCAGCAGTGAGAAACTGGCGCAGGAGCAACCGAAGTGTATTGCTGAAAAGTGATATGGCAAGGAATGAACAAGGTCTTTTGTTCTTCTTTTAACGAATTACAGAGATGGCTCAAACTTTTTCTAGTGCTTATGATGCACTTGAGTTACTTTCATGAATGTAATATGATTTGCTTTCATGTTTTGCTTGACGTTCACTGAGGGACGGGGATTGGAAATTCTCAGGACTAATAACAGGAATATGGATGTTGAACACATAACAAAGAGCTTCTTTGCAAAAGCTAAGTAAAAATAGCCTGAATTAAAAAAAAAAACCAAACAGAAAACCCCAAAAAACCCCAAACTATTTCTCTTGGTATCTGCTGTGCCATAAAATCCCTACTTCTCAAAGGTGTTTTCTACATGAAAAAGGTATATTTTTAGTATACCTTAAATGGCAAAATGGCACAATACCCTTTAACATTTATGTATATATTTTCATATATATAATCTCTCAAAACCCACCTTAGCCAACACAGGTAATTATCTGATACAAGAACTGCATGTAGACAAGCCTTTGTCTACTTCTTGCATGTCTGCCAGGACAAACAAGGCCAGGTAGGCCTTCTTTGTACATCAATCAAAAATGTACAAGCACTTTTCTTCTCTTTTTTTATCCACTGTTGCAATGGGAGAAGAAGAGATCTATATTCTGTCCCGCTCCTGTCTCCATCAGCAGACAAGGAGTATGAATAGCGAAATCTGTGATTAATCTCCAACGAGTTCTATAGCAGTCACCTGTGGTAAACATCCTGCAAATGATACACTGTTTTGTGTGCTTTGTGTTTGCATGCACGCTGGACCTGGTCATGCAAAGTACCTTTGAAAGCCCTCAGCTTCTGAGCATCAACTAGAGGAGAGAACAACTAGCACCATGCAGGGCTGGGGTCTCTGTGTATGCATACACCAGTTTCAGATATAACCTTGAAGGTG
Source organism: Phalacrocorax carbo (assembly GCF_963921805.1). Lineage (NCBI taxonomy): Eukaryota > Metazoa > Chordata > Aves > Suliformes > Phalacrocoracidae > Phalacrocorax > Phalacrocorax carbo. The sequence continues at coordinate 59,791,583 of NC_087515.1, read as the reverse complement.
TTTAGACCTTCAAATAGCTACAAATCAGTATAAACTGTAACTTCAGAATACATGTCATCTCCAAGCGGGAGGCCTGGATCCCGAGATGACATCTCCACTGCTAGTCATACCTGATGGTTAGTCCTGTCCACAGTGTTGGCAGTGGAAGCATGGTCACGAGTGTTTTGTCGGACTCGGGTGGAGTTTTGCTGCTCAATGGTTGAGGAAGTGGGGATGCAGAACTCTCTGAAACACCTTTTGAAATTCTCATCTAGAAATGCATAAAGGACTGGGTTAAGGCAGCTATTTGTATACCCTAGAGCAATACAGAAGTGCCAGGAGACAGTCTGGAAAGTAGTTTCTGGGATGTTGACCAGGGCTTTAACGATGACATATATGTGGATGGGAGTCCAGCAGACAATAAACACCGCCACCACTACAAGAACCATCCTCGTGATTCTCCGCAGGTTCCTGTCCTTTTCTTTGGAGCCAGATAACATGCGAACACTCTTCAGACGTAAAATCATCAGCCCATAGCATACGGTAATTATCAGGACTGGCATAATGAAGGCAAAGATGAACACACAGATTTTCAGGAGGTTCTCCCAGTACCAGGCAGGGTGGGAGAATGTAAGTGTGCAGTCAATAGAGCCTGCAGAGAAAGGAAAACAGTAGAGAAGAACAAGCGAGTCAGTTTTGCATTTGCTTTTCTTTAAACCTTTTTTATTAAACATCATAGGCAAATATACGAAGATTTACTAAGTCAACAGGTAAAATGAAGCAATCTGTGATCTGTCATTGGCACAAACATTGACAGGACACAATGCTGCAAAACAGCTGTGAAGTGTGAGTTAGAAAAACAAAACTGAAGTCATGTGTTCTCTTTTGCATTTTATTGCTTGTATTGCAATATTGGAATTCCATGAATTGCAACATGGAATTGCATGTATATTGGACAAGAAAAAGAGTTGAATTGTCATAAAAGCTTAAACTTTGACTAATTTTCACTTTCAATATAAAACCTGGTGAAAAGAAGATGGTTTAACAACCTTATCTGCTGAGACTTTGGGCATGACAGGGCAATAAGAAGAGAATGAGAAGACACTTGGTAACTACACAGTGGAGGGTTTGGATTTATGTTGAGATGCTCTCACTTCATGAACGTCTTTGAGCACCAGTGATCCAGAACACAATCTCTGCCCTGTATCACATCCTGCCAGACTAGGTGCAACATATTTATGACTACCAACCTCAGTGGGCATATCCTGGGTAAAGCACAGGCTTCTGTGTTGTAGGACAGTGCATAACTGCCCCACAGCAGAAGGCAGGAAGACACAGATGCTTTTCCAAACGCTACAGTAACTGTGTGGGCCAACAAGACTCGCACGGACCCACAGAAGGAGCTGGAGCTGCCTGTTGTAAAAGACAGATCATGTGCAGTGCTGTGTCCACTCAACTACAGCCAGAGGCAAAATTGTTGAAGGGGTCCCTTTGCACTGACACCTGCTTTATACAGGTTGGAGGTCAGAAGTTAATTCAACGCTTCTACAATAAAGTGAAACAGTGCAGAAAGGAGTTTAAACATGAAATACTCAATTTAGGAATGAAAGCCAGACTTACCATGCCTGTATTTAGTAGTTGCCATGAACATAACTGGCAGGCCAATGGCAGAAGAAAGAATCCAGTTGCAGACATTGACAATTTTGGCATTTCTGGGGGTACGGAAATCAAGGGCCTTAACTGGGTGGCAAACAGCTACGTAGCGATCCACACTCATGGTGCAGAGTGTAAAGATACTGGTGAACATATTGTAGTAGTCTATGGATATAACAATCTTACAAAGGATGGTACCAAATGGCCATGTTCCCATCAAGTAATTCACACTCTGGAATGGCAGAGTACTTGTTGCTAGGGCATCTGCCAATGCAAGATTGAAAATATAGATATTGGTGGCAGTCTTCATTTTCGTGTACCTAGAAAAAAAAATCAGCAAAGCATGTGAATGACCAAAACTGATGTTAAACAAAATTGAGTCCTGCGCACCATCTATAAGAAACTTCTGTGGAATAATGTGCTAGATACTGTCAAAGATCATCTTTTCTGCTTTTTACCAAATTAACTTGCTATGGTTTATCTACAATAATGTCTGCAGTTCAGTGAGGCATTAGCTAAAGGGTGTAAGAAAGAAAAGCTAATTTAACACAAATGTTCCTGGCCATGGTACCCTGCTGTCCTGATTGCTGCCAAGGTTGCTGGGCACCGTGGCTGCTTGGCTTTCGGGTGCTCAGATGGCTTGTTCTTTTGGTAAAACTTCCTTCTGCTTCTGCAAACTAATAAGTACAGCGTTTGATCCAACATTTTACCATTTATAGAGTGATTTTCAAGAGTAATAGCCCATTTGAAAAGATCTTTCAGGCAACCTGCTGGGGAAAACAAAGTGTAAAATTCTGTATTTAATGCTTTTTTTTTTTCTCTCCGGCTTTGACCTCTTCAGAACATTGAGCCAGCTGCAAAAAAACCCATGACAAAGCTGTGTAGGGAACATACATTTGGAACCTTTTTGGTAAGGTCTAGAGCAATGCAAACTTTTTGATGAATGTACCTAGATAGCTTTTATGATGAACATCTGAAAAAGTTTGTACGGCTTTGTTCTCTTATTTTCTAGCACTCTGCATGAGGAGCCACTAACAACCCTAATCTCAATTTAGGTTTTTTTTTAAAAAAGATTTTCAGGTAGACCTAAGCTCGCTTTTGACTGCTTTCTTGAGAAAGCATGATCTGAGTATGATACTTCCAAGTTTTAAATAAACTGTATATTCTGAAAGTACCGTAAAAACTTTTCTTACAGGAGCACTCCATTTAGCCAACAAGACTGTAATACTAACTTAGGAAGAGGTAGATGCTGCAAGCATCCTTGCGCCTCCGTGTTGGGAGTTATTTAGAAAAAATGTACAGGATTGAAGTGTGGGAGAGAGACACAATAAGCTGCAGCTCTAAAAACAGTTCGGAGGGAGGAGAAAATATTTTCTGGGCAGTTTGCTGGAGAATCTTGCAGAAGAGAATGAAAATAGCAACATTTTAATAATGACTTTACTGTTACCCAGAATGAAAACGTTGTACTAAGTCCTCTTTTTGCCGTGTCCCCCGATGTTTATGAAAAATGCATGTCCTGCATAGGTCTGACAACAGATCCAGGACTAGCCAAGGTCGTGTCCAGAGAGCTAACCTGGAGGTTTGATTGCGTGTGAGCAGACATATCTAGCTTGCTCCAGTCTGATCTGCTCAGGCAGCAACAGCAGCAGAGGGGTAGTGGCTCTCAGTTCTGCACAGACAATGAAAGGCGATGAGGATCCTGTGTCTTCACCCAGGCTGCTGATCCCTGCTCAGCCCTGAGGTGATTGCCCTGTCTTTATCGCTGGACAAGAGAGGATGCTTAGGTATGCTGCTCAGTGCTGCTGCCATCACATGTGATGCTGGCAAAGTTCCGTCTGGAGAGCACATCATCAGATGATAATGATAATGCAGGGTTTTTTTTTTTTTATCAGTAATTAAAGCCATTCTTATGATTTAAAGGAAATGTTTGATACAGCTAAAAAATGTCAACTGATATGTGACTCTCAGGTTAGCATGCCAGAAGATGGGCAGTGACAAGCTCTAAATAAATGGAATAAATTTTCTTCACTGGGACCGGCACGGGCCTTATCCCACTTATGTGCTACACATTTTTCAAGTTTGCTATCTTGCTTTCATTGTCAGTTTAAACTCAAAAGTTCTTGGACTTATTTTGTTTAATGGGCTCTATAGCCTATTAATGATGGATTTTTGTTTGATGTACTCTGTAATCTTTATATTTCTAATCATGCTGTTCTTATAAAGAAAGGAGGGAGAGCTTTTGTGGTGATAAAGTATTTACCTCCACAATTGCCTAATCAACAAAAGCTTACTGAAATCCACAATATTCTTTTCAGTCAATTCTATGGGATTTGGGTGTTTCTCTGTACTGAATATTTCAAGATTTTATAAAGGGCTTATTTCTGAAAGGTACATTTTGTTAAAAATGTATTTTTCCAAATAAGTAGATTATCAGTGTCCCCAGGAATTTTTTTTTGGTATGAACAAATAAATACTGAAGCAATTGATTAAAAGTCATTTTAACAGCATGAAAAGTAACAGTCCCTCAAAATGGAGCTCTTCAAAGCCTTGATCTTATCTGTTATGCTATCTTTTGCTAAGTCCACCTATTTGAAGAAGCAGCACAAACATTCAAACATTTCCATCATCCAGACATACATGTGTATGTGATGAGACTTCTATACTTCAGAGGGACTGGATTTTATATGTAATTAAAGTCATAGGATATTGGTATGACTTAAAATACCAAAAGTATTGTGTTTATAAATGCCATCTTTTAACAGATACTGTTTTCACACTTTCATTCAAGTCAACTAGAGAATCTAAAAATGAACAGATGCGTAAAGAGTGAGTCTTAAATGCAAACCCATGAAAATCTGAATGCTGGTATTTAGATTACATTGAAATTTCAGCATCTAAAACACTAAGTATATTCAATTTTGCATGACAACGAGCAAGGTCACAAGTGAAGAGAGAAGTTGGCTTGGGCAACATCACTTTTATTTTTACAAATCTGCAATGAAAGACTAATAGAGCAACATGCTGATTCAATTTTTTGGTGAATATTTAGCTCAATACTGCTCTTGATACATAATCAAATTAATTATGCTCATTATAATAATGACACCCACTAGTATGCCCTTTCTATCTTTTCAGTGTGGGTTTTGTATCATAAAATATCTGTGGTTTTGAAGCATGTTTTTGTTGGTAATAGTAGATGATAGATGATATTTACCACACTAAGAATATACTTCATATCTGTCTAATTCTGTAGGGAAAACTCAGCCTTGCCTTTATCTTCATTCCAGCAATGCTTTGAAATATACTTGAAGTTTGAAGATCTGAGCTGTAGAGGTCCACTCAACTGGGATTTGCTTGGAATAAGAAAATGCAATAGAGAAAAGCATGAGAATCCTACTCGGATAGTCACTAGGCTCCTAGCGTTCAATAAATAGAAAGCCTTGAAATGACCTCTTCAACGGGCAGTCCATGGGCCACTTGTAGTTTGCAAAGCAAATAAAAGGTTTACCAAACTAACCTAGAGAGACCCCCCAGCTCCACTGCACAAAGTGTAACAGCATCTTGAGCAGGAGCCACGAGCACCTCCCCCTTTCACCTCACAGTCATGCGCCAAAAGACGTGAGTAAGCTTGTGCCCCTCTCTCTGCAAGAAGTGTCACAGCTCTGTTTCTGGCCCGCCCCCTCCGATGGTTTAGTCTTTACCTTATCACCTCCAAAAATTTTTGAAGATTCTTTTCTGATAAGCCTCCATGGCTCAAAAGTAAAGAACAAATAACATGAAGACCATATCTTTTCTTAAAAAATAATGAAAATTTTAGTTCCCATCACACTTTATCTAAGCCTAATAGACACAGTTAGTATACTGCCACTTGATCCTTGTTCCTACCTCTTCTTGGACAAGCCATTTACATTCATCTGGACTGTTGAAATATACCCTGCTCCAGACCCTTCAGCCCTTCTGTACCAGATCAGTTTTATAACGTCCTTGTGCCACTATGCTGGTGCAAAGAAGCCAGAGAGAGGGTCCATGTTTAGCTCAATGAATATAGTAATGCATACCATTACAAATTAATTTGGAAACTGCTCCTATCTGACTAACAACAGTGAGGAGAAAAGCAGAAACAGTCTTTGCACTTTGGAAATGGGCTGGCCAATGATAGACTGGTAATAACCACTTTCAGCGACACAAAGGCATGCAAGCTTTTGTCCTCAGAATGCTAATTTGGAGACAAAGACTGCTTCAACTGATCTGTGTTTAAGTTCAATGCAAAATATATGAAAAAACCAGCTTAATTACAGGAGGTTCTTTGCAGAAAGCAGTCATTCATGAAGATGGTTTGGCTTTGGGAAAGAAACAACAGCCAGCAGTTAGGTCTTGCATACAGACAACCTGACATATCTCTTGTTGATGCTTGAGGAGATCAGGTTAGTGTTTCAAATTCATGTTCTTCTTGCATAAATGACTTGTTATACAAATGAAGAATCATTACATGCATACATTAGATTAGCTGAGGTCTCCTTGGGTGGGAAGATTAAAACATGTGAATTATGCCTGGTTGAACAAATTTAAATGAACATTTATTTCCATGGCTGTTCTGGTGCATCTTGTGTATGCAGGTCAAAACTGGTAGGAAAGAGGGATTTTTTTGTGTGCTTTCCTGAGATATCAGGCACTTTCCATTTTTGTTGAGCCCTCGAAGTGTTGACAAAGGTCATGTCATATTCAGGATGGTCCAGAAAAACCCTCAAAAATTTCTTCTCTCTGCCAATCCAGTTAGTATGTTTGACTCTGAAATGAAGTCTCTCAGCTAGGCCATATTCTGGAAAGTACCTCTGAGCTAAAAGTTCTCAAATGATGGACTTAACTGATAGCTATCCTATCTTATTGTACTTTTCCTTTCTTTGCATGGTAGTGGGTTTCTATAGAGTGAAAGACCTGTATTGTATCTCAATCACAGTTGTGACCTGTGCTGTGGCAGACTGCTACCTATTAAAGTTTTAAAGTCATATACATTCTGGATAAGCCTAACCTGCCTGTCTGGGAGCACAGGCTTTAATCAGCTTTAAGATTCAGTCTTTGATTTTTCTGTTCATGGCTACTTCAGAATGCTTATGCCTTAAGCCATTAAGTTCAAGCTCTGGGTACAAGCACCATAAATTTGTGTACAATCCTTACATGTTATTGGGTGGTCAGGCCACCCAGACCGAGTTGCCATACTGTGGTTAACAACCTACTCATCCTTTTGATTTATGTTCTTCTGAAGAGATCATATACAAGGATCTAATTTAAAAATAATAAGCCCTCAGGGAAAACAACCAAACAACAAATTGAAAAAACCCTCCAGCAGGTACATCATTATATCAGAAGATGTTCACACTTAGCTACAACGAAATTGTGCAATTTGCAGCACATTCACTTACTTCCAGCACTAATCCTGAGTTTGGGGGTAAAACCTGAACTGGGGAAAAGAACAAGATTTTACTGCCTTTGAGAAAGACAGAGGCAGTGGTTGTCTCCTCCTGCTAAAGCCTTGCATCTTGACTCCCAGCACAGTGCTACCTGGTCACTGGTGTGACCGTGACGGTGGTTTAGTTACAGAGATTAAAAAAACATACGAATATCAAGCATCACTTTAGGTGTCAAGGCATGACATAGTAAGGGAGTGTACTATATCCAAAATAGCACGGCCTAGTTATTTAGCATACTAGGTCGGGAACACAGCAAGGCCTTCACATACATTATGCTGGAGCAGCCTTCCCCTCCCTTTGTCACACACTGGCAAGGGGATGTCCATTTCCTGAAGGAATCTGAGCGTGTGTGCAGAATCTGGATCTGAACATCCAGCAGATAACTGCTGGACTGTAGTTGCTTCAGCTGCTACCTCTTTTCTCCCTAATACTTTGTTTTCCAACTGCCCAGTTCCTTTTTTACTTTGTTCTCTTTCATTACACAAATGAAATTAAGCCAGAATTTCACCAAAGTTTACTTCCCTTGGATTATCTTGCTAGCATCTTTGACTTCCCAGCTTGTCCTTTCCTTGCACCGGGGCAGCATCACGGCGCGTGCAGATCCACCAGTATTTGCCTGCAGGACCCAGGCAGGAGAAGCAAGCAGACCACACCACTTCTCATGGAGGAGCACCAGCTCAGGGCCATTTCTCCTGTACTCAGAAGCAATTAACGACTTCTCTCAGACCTCAGCTTTGGGAGAGAAAGAACTAAACGAAAGCCTTTTAGGCAGAGGCAACTTTCTTCAGACCCTGGTGTCCATCTTTGTGGGAATGATGTGGCGCTAAGAGAGTTGGGAGGGCATCTGACTCATCCTGTTTTCAATTAATTACAATATGGTATTGGGCTTTGGGCTAAAATTCACTAGTTGCTTTCTCTAGGGCTCTTCCTGCTTTTTTTCCTACCGAAAAGCATCATAAAGAGGCCCTCTTTCTGCTTTTTAGTTTGAATCAGTGAACTTAGTCCCTCCCTAGGGAAAACAAAACAAGCTCTTTCTTTGGGAAAAATAGCTATTTTTGGGACGAAGGCTGGTCCTTTCCCTGATGCCTGAGAGGATTAACGAGCAAGGTTTCTTCGGACACAACACACAAACCCCACAGTCATCGTAACAGGTAACCATTTTATTATTTTGCTCCTATTATTTTCATGCCTTTTTAAATTACATGTATATGCAAAATATCCTGGCAGAAATCTGTACGAAATAAAGCTGATGCGATGCATTCTTTCTATTTTCCAAAAAGGGAGGGGAACCAGCCAAGAACAGGTTTTTATAGATTCATATTAACTTGCCACACAAACATTTAAGACATTGCAATGTCTTATAACTCCTATTACCCTTGTTTCTTTTTCTTTTCCCAGGCACCGTAAAAAGCTACTTAATGATGAAAACCAAATGACAGTAATATGTATGCTCCAATGCCCAGTCATCTGCTGGTACACTTCCTTCCCTTCCAGCTTAGTTAAATGGGGAAAAAATTATTTGCCAATTACTCCAGGACTTAATCTGGCCTGTGTGTTAAACCACCTTTAGCTGAGTCTCTGGTTGCCTGGTGGAGGCATATATGGGTCTCCAGTAAAGGTTGCTGCTTTCGCAGAGTTGTGTAACACACCTCTGAAATAAATCAATGGTACTAAAAAGGCTAACTCCAATACGTTGCCATTATCCAGCAGCACATGCTTATTGCTGAAGTTTTTGCTTTGCTAGGAAGATATGGAAAGGAAAACTGCCGGTGTCTTCAACTTAACTGTCTCCCCTCTGCCTTCAGGGAAGCATGATGAGAGTAAAACCACTGACTACATCTATGATAACTGTGGTGACATTTTTCTAGCGGGGACAAGTTAACAGCTATTTTTTCCAGTTTCCAAGGCACTGGTTCCCTCCCCCTGAGTTGTAGACTGATCGCCTCAGGTGAGAGCTGTACATGAAACATCCCCTGCTCAGCAGGGCAGCTGGCAGGGAAGCCTTTGAAGACAGTTTTACTGCTAGTAGATGTGAGATCCTTAAAGGTGTGATGGGGAACAGCAGTGGTAATCCTCCCCGGTCCAAGGGTATCAGGGAGGTAGCATGGGGCTCGAGGCAATGCCACTGACTGTACAGATCAAAGCACTGCTAAGTATACAAGGTATGGCCTCTCACATACACGAGATCGCAATCTTCTAGTGAAGATGTTGAGTGTGATCTGGCAAGGAGTGACAGAGGTGACACAAAGGGACTGGAGAGAGAATAAATGTGGAGGAAGACTTGCCTGTGACAGGGGGAAAGGGGACAGCAGGAGAGGGTGGGGGCAGGCATCAAAGAAAGAAGGAGCACGATTATGTCTTTTGAGAAGACCCAATCAAAAGTACTGGGAATCATGGATGTAGTCTCCATGTGACAAGGATGAGATTGCGCCTGAAACTGGGGTTCTGAGGGAGGTACTGAGACCATCACCTTACGAGCAGGATTTAGGTAACTGGCTTCTTGGATGATTTTTCTGTAGAGGCAGCACATCCCAGGGCTGGAGGTTAGCACTGTGCGAGGGGAAAATAGGAAAAGATAAAAAACTGCTGCTCCCTGTTCTCCCTAAGAAAGAGACTTCTCTCAGCTGGGATTGTTCCACACACCACAACGAGGAGGAGTTGCTCCATTTTACACAAACGTTTTTGTTTTGAAGTTTTATTCGTGATCTGAGCTACAAGATCTTATAGCTGATAATTGAACACTTCTCAGTAAGAAGGTGGAAAAAATATGCTATTTCATGTCTTTCACAGTTATTTGATCAGCTATGGTCTTCCATCTCTACCTTTTTTCATCATGTAAATTCAAAGGGAAATACAAATAAAACTGAGAAGTGCTTAACATTAAACGCATGAATGAGAATGCTTCTTTACACAGGTGGGCTAAGCTGTGGAACTCCTTGCTACTGAATACCATTAAAAGTCATCTTCCAAAAGGGAGCAGGGGCTTTGAAAGATAATGATACCATTCCCCCTATATATATGATACCATAAGCCCAAACTTCACGGTATAAACCAAAGAAGACACAGATGACTATAAAAAGAACTTCATTTGAGATCAGCCTAACTACAGCAATTTAGAAAATAGTTGCTTTCAGGTTTTTAAAAAATATAAGTTATAAGGAGTGGATTTGTATTTTGAAGAGAATCGTCAAGGATTAAAAACTTGTTTTCACTTGGAAACATAGTGAAAATAAATAATTTTTGAAAATGTCTATCAGTCAGGGTCTCCACAACATCCATCTTAGAACACCTAAGCATAAAAATAATCATCTTGGAATCTTTAAAAACGTTTTAGAATTCTGAAATTTTACTTCAAAAAATATTTGTTTCAAAGTAGCTTTGTTCAGAAGTGGTAATATTTGCAACCTTTTATATCCAACCTGATTTTTGATTCTGATTTTTTTGGGGCTGCTGCATGTTAGAAGTGCCCATAAAAAGCTATTGGATGAATGCAGATTCAAACTCAGCTCAGAAAGCCTCTTTGCAATCTAAGAGACTGCTAGAAGGATTCTCACATAGTGATGCCCCTTTTTCTTGCACTCTTTGACTAAACGCCAGCTGCTACGGCTGGAAAAAAGGATAGTAAGGTAGACTATGATTCTAAGACATTTGGGCTTACGTCAGGTTATGGTCGAAATTTTTGTAAATACGTCACCTTTTGGTCTAGAAAAATTATATAGCTTGGCAATAATTACATAACGTAAACAATACGCTCTTACAATATTTTCTAATTTTACTGAAGCCATGAAAAGTCAGTACAATTTGACTTATTTTTATAAGGAAATTAAAAAAAAAATAACCAGGAAGTGTTTAACATTATTTTTCATGGGAGTCATTACCAGAATGATACTCCAGGAAAAATACAGTGGGATCAAAGCAGCTTTTCCAAGAGAGATTGAGTAAAAGGGGGTGTTTTCTGCCCAGAAGTCCCTGGTGGTAGCCGCTAGCAGAGCCGGGGTGGGAGGTGTCTGCCCTCCTGGGGCAGGCGTGCTATCCTGTGAGCGAGAGCCAGACACAAGGTGGCACAGGGTCTGGAGATGAGTGTGGGGCTGCAGAGCTCTCACTCATCCCGCAGCGCCTCTGCTCCCTCAGGGAGATGGGGGTTATCCTCAGGTTGCAGGCTAACGTATTTTTGGACAAATTTTGACCATGTCAGTATCAATATAATAAAAAAAATAAAAGAGTGAATACAAAGGTATACATGCTGTTTTATCTGTCTGCTTCCCTTGATCTTGGGAGAGGGAGGGGAGCTGCTTGCTAGTCAAACAATTACCCCCTGGCAGAGGCTGGCAAACTTCTATCACAGGGACAGCTGCCTTTCTGTAATGCAGGATGCTGAGGGTCACCCCCTCGCTATGCTGCTCATTTAATTCAGGTTCTGTTGGGCTGTTCCTGCCCAACCTGACTCCCTCAGTACTGTCCCCAGATCTTCTCTGACTTGTGCTGGTGTGCAGTATCAACTCAGAATTGACACGACTGGTTGAGGCCACTGTGGTTTTAGTTAACAGCTCTTAGCAATGGGGTAGAACCTCTTTTTGCAGACAGTGGAACAGGCAGGACACACGTTCGCCCATGCAATGCCGTCCACATGCAGAGAAGTTCATGTGGCTGTTGACAGGAAAGAAAAGAATTAATTTTATGCATTTCTTGGTTTCTAAGTTCCCTGATCTATGCCGCTATAAGAGATGCTGAAGGCCGCCTTTGACACTGCATCCATAAGTCCATGTCACTTTGCAAAGAAGAACCTCTACTTTTTAGAAAAACTTGCTTCACTTCAGGCACTTTCAAGCTTGTGATAATTTTCAGCTTATTTCTCTAAACAGGCTCTCTCCACTTTATGTGTTATGAGCTCTTTCCAAACCCCTCACTTTTTCCTTTCTGTGCACATGTGTGAGAATATTTATTCCTCTGGTGATATCAATTCTTTCTACAATTGAAAATTCACCCCAAATTCCATTCTACTTGGTAAAACAGTTTTCCTGAAGTGTGAGTGAGCCAAGCTGAAGTAACAAGAGCTTTCAGTACTGCACAGCCTTTCCAGATTAGATGATGTTTCAGTCACAGCTCTTTTTTGCAAAACACTATTAAGAGGCTGTTTTGAGAAACATAGAAAGAAATCTCTTCCTTTTGGAGAGGACTTTTTTCCCTGTTTTAATTTTTTTTTTTAACAGAGTAATCATTTACTCTAAGAAAACAAGACATTTCCTTCCTCCTGTGAAGGATCATGGAGAACCTGAGGCCCCTTTGTTTATAGGTGTCAAAATTAAGAGCAAAGCAACTAAGGAATCACTCTTGACTTGAGTGTCTTTAGTGGCTGTTGGTGGAACTACACTCCTCTTAAACCACTTGGCATCGTGGAGGACTGGGGCCCCCAGGAGCTATTCCTCCCTTCCAGACCAGCAATGCTAAAGATTTTCATCTATGATCTATTACAGCTTTCTAGCATATTGCCTTAATTACAGGGTATATTCTTCTTCCCATTCTAATGTGTGACTAATATCCCACTGACTTGATGAGAAAGCTGGAAAAGCCTATAGATTGCTGTGTAAATTAATTCAATGCCACGCGGTACTAATTGTACACGGTCTAGTACTCTGCAGCAGCTAGAAGTAGCACTTGCTGTTGACCTAGCCGTAACAACACTGTGTTCATATTAGTAATTTACACTTATACAAAGCACATGAGGAAAACAGATAATAAAATTTATCTGCAAATTTTTCAGATTACAGGACATTCATGGCTGGCAGTAAAACCTCACTATTACTGCTGTCACTCAGAAGGCATTCTTTTGTATTTGACAAAGGAAACAGCTCAGTGTTAGTAACATGGGGTTCTGCCTCACACACTACAGATATAGCATGTAAATATTAATTCAAGGATGAAAGTATTCAGTTGAACAGGAACCATTTAGGAGAATAAGAAGGGTGGATGAGAGTGCATTAATTATAAAGTAACATGTATATAAATTGGAAATCCATGGACCTGCTTTGCATGAAAAGCTTAATTTTTGTATCGATAATGACAATACATTTCTAACTCCTTGTTGGACGTGTTTGCTTTCTGACCCTTGTTTGCCCCAGCTGGGATAACAGGGCGGCATTGTGGACTGACGGTGACAGTTCTGCATGAGGCAAGCATCTGCACGGCTCTGGCTCCAAACCCACAGGTCTGCTTCATGCAGAAAAATTGTAAGAGCAATAATGTTTACAAGAACAATATAATAATTATTAAAAATATTTCTAAAGAAGCCAAGCATGAGATATTAGCATGCAGCATGCTGAATATGAAGTCACTGTTGCTTTCATTGGGGCTGGACTCTGAAAGGTGAGTAGGGACAGAGTTTCAAATGTCTAAGCATCTACCTCCCACCTCCTAGTATTTTCAAGGCAAACTAGGTACCAGTATAATTTTAAAATCTTATTTCCAGTAGTCTCAATTCTTCTCAAAACTAATACTAATTTCAAAGTTTTGTTCTTCCTGAGCAGACATGGTGTGAAAGGTAAATAAAGAAAGGTAGCTTCATATGATGCCAAATCCAAACCAGTGAAAGGTTTGCCTCCTATGTGTAGCTGGAGCCAAGGATACATGAGTATGAGCACATACACTCACCATTTCAAATAGCCACATTATATGATTGGGAATACTGTCCCTATTGCTCTCCAGATATACTAAACCTATGGAGAAGCACAGAAATGAAACGTATTTTTATGTTGCTTAAACTGCAGATCCTATTCCACCATTAACATGTAAATTCTTTTTCATCCCAGATTGGTAAACAGCTGCATGCTATTAACTGGGAAGGAACTCTGTCATACGAAAAGCTGCTCTTGCACAGGACACCTGGGTTTGGTCCTGCCTTTGCCGTAGAACTCCTGGATGGTTTTGGAGGAGCCATTTATTTGTGTTTTCCTCTGTAAAATGAAAACCCATTTTTGCTTTCTCCTATTGCTTCTGGCTTCTGTTTTTAAGCTGTAACCTCAGGGAAAGATGCTTTCTTTAGATGGAAATCTAAGTGCAAGTGCCTCATTCAATTTGGCTTTGTGGTGCAAGTGTAATTCAATTAATTAATGTAAGAAATATGAACCTAGTATGGGTTACGCCTAGTATAAATATATAATTCCAGGGACAACCTGTGGCATATTCCTCTGCTGACAGCTATCCTGGCTCTGTCACATTGTGCATCTGCTTTTTCTCCCAGAGGAATGCATTCAACACTGCTCAGCTGACTGCAGCCATGCTTCTGCTCAGAAGCCTTTCTGCAGCTGTGTCTTTACACATATAGCTTAAGTCTCGGACTGACCACAACCACAGGGCAGAAGAGAATCTCCCCAGCTCTGTGCATTTAAAATGCAGTCTCTATAGTTAAAACCACTAGGTTTCTGAACTACTATCGTTTGAACCACTGATGTGCATTACTCATGTTCCCATTAGGTCTATGAGCTGCACAGGCTTTGCAGTGACATCCCCAACACATGCCGAAGGAATCACCCTCTGCCCTGCTCCAGCCCCCTACCTGGACCGCTATCATCACCCCGGTTTTTTACACCTAGTGCTGTCAACACTGCACCCACCATGAAGCCACCGCGGTGCTGCTGGCCTTGCAAGCGATGCTGGGTGCCAGCCTCTGCTCCTGCCTGCTGGCTCCTTGCGGCCACGGCACCCATGCCTGGCGGCTGCTCCCCCCGACTCCTTGGGAAACGTAGCGTTCAAAGGGGAAAGGGATGCCTTCTCTAGACCTGGGGAAACTGGAAGTGCTGGGGTTGCCCTGGCAGGGAGAGAGCGCGCCCCAGAGACACCCCCGCGGCAGCGCCCGCTGGGCTCTGCAGGGCTCAGCGGATGCTTCATTTGGAAACGACGAGCAGCCACGGAGGAAGGGCAGCTCAGTGAGCCCCGTCCCGTCCCGCCGCCCCGCTCCCGCTCCCGCTCCCGCTCCCGCTCCCGCTCCCGGGAGGTGGCAGTGTTCCCCCGCGGAAGCCGCCCGACCCGCTCCCAGGCGGGCAAAGCAGCCCGTTTCTTCTCGCTCTCACCCACTTTGCGCCGATTTACGGGTGTGGGATTTCTCCTGCGTGAAAGACACGCTTGTGAGTGACCCGTAAAAGCCCGGGTGGGTGGCGGGGCGGGAAAGTTGCAAAGTGCTGCAGCACAGCCGGGATCACCGGTGGCGGCCGCGATCCTGGCGTATTTATCCACGTGTATATGCACGTACGTGTAGAGAGAGAGATGTATATGCATATAAGCACATCTATCACGACTTGAGGCAGAGGATTTATAAGCCCGGGCAGCGAGAAGCGTTTAGCCGCGATGCCATTTACATTTTGCCGGTGCTTTCGGGAGAGGCGGGGGGAGAGACGCGTGGATGTGTGCCGGGTGTCCGTGTGCGAGCCGGTACCCGCACAGGCTCGCAGGCAGTGGCTAAAGTCTGTTTAAATCCTCCGTCCTCAGCGCACAGGTGCGGGATTCGGGCCTCGTTGGCCAGAGCAGCTCGCAGAGGCGCTGCGGCGCGGAGGGGCCGTAGAGCATCCCCGGACCCGCGGCGGTTTCTGACGGACCGCCCGGCCCGGCCCGTCCTCACGGCTCCACCGCAAGTTTCCCGTCCCCGATCACCCGCTCCGGCGCTTTCTCAAAAGCCTCCCTCCCTTCCCCGCGGCGGCAGGAGCCCCTCCGCACCCCGCAGGGCGGCCCGTTGCGCGCTGCCTGCCGGAGCGGGGCCGCAGCATCCCCAGCCGGGACGCCGGCCCGCAGCCCGGTTCCCCGCCGTCCGCCCCGACGGCAGCGGCCGGGGGCTGCGGGGCCGGGCAGGGCGGGGCGTGGCGGGGCAGGGCGGCACTCACCTGACGATGACATACATGACCAAGAAGTTGCCGAAGAGCCCCACGACGCAGACCACGGAGTAGAGGGCCATGATGGCGACGGCCGTGACCATGGAGGGGCCGCCGCCCGCGGGCGCGCAGGGCCCGCCGCCGCCCGCGCTGCCGTTGGCGCCGCCGCAGGGCTCGGAGCGGTTCCAGCCCGCCGCCGCCGCCGCCGCCACAGCCGAGGCGTTGCCCCAGGGGCCCGGCGGCGCGGCCGCGCAGGGCGGCGCGGAGGGGCGGCAGGCGGCGGAGGCGTTGGCGGCGAAGGGGACGTCCAGGGCGCCGGCGAGGAGCGGCGCGGAGCCGTTGCCCAGCAGGTAGGCGACGGCCATGGCGCGCAGCGGCCTCAGCGCGGCCGGCGGCTCTCCGCGCCCGACGGACGCCCGGCGCGGTGCTGTCGCGGTGCGCGCGGTGCTGTCGCGGTGCGCGCTGTGCTGTCGCGGTGCGCGGTGCCCGGGAGGCGGCAGCGCCCGCCCCGACGGCGCGCCCCGCCGCTGGGTGCGGGCACATGTGTGCGGCGGGCGGGCGGGCGGGGCGGGGCGGGGCGGGGGGAGGAGGGGCCTGCGGCGGCGGGAGCGGCAGAGGGCCGTGGGGGGGCGGGGCTCCCCCGCCCGGCTCCCGCCCGCCCCGGCGGAGGCACCGGCAGCCCCCCGCGCGGCCGCCCCCCCCCGGCGAGCGGAGCCCCCGCCGGGGCGCACCTGGCGCGGAGCGGGGTCTGCCCGCGCCGTCGCACCGCTGGGGGGCCGAGGGGGCGGGGGGCGCGGCAGCAGGCTTCCCTTCCCCTGCTTGAAAGCAAAGAGCTCAAAATATTCCCTTCCCGAGCGCTGCAGGCGTCGGTGGCGAGCATTAGAGAAAGTACCGGGGGAGACTGACTTCCCGGGCTAAGGAGCGCGGCAAGGAGGAGGTCAATGCGCGACTGATTAACGTAATGAGGCAGGGATCTTAACAAAGCGATGCCCTCTATGATTCTAGAGCTTGGGGAAGAGAGAGCGGAGCCAAGTAACAAAATGTGGTGAGCTGGGGGAGGTGACTGTGAACAGAATTGTGCTTTGGAAATGGCTCGGATCTCACGGATCCTCAGGACTTTCAGAGGACTTTGTGTTCTAGAGCTCCTAGGATGCTCTCCCTTGGCCAGCGGTGAGATTGTTATCGGACGGATGCGATATCACAGATTGAGAAGACATCAAAACTGTTCTCTGTATTGCACATGCGTTTTACCTGGTGCTTGACTTGCACACCGCTTATTTGCATCAGCGCACTTCCGTGATCAGTTTGTTCCAAATGAGCACAGAGGTGCATCTCCAGGACTGCCTGCTGGATGGCCGATCATTAATTACTAGGACCTAGCTTTTTTCCTGCCTTATCTATGAAATCAGAGGGGATCCTTGGTAAGGTAGAAAAAATACCCCCTAGTGCGCAGGAAGAAGTTAGAGTGGCAGTGGTTGCTCCTTCTGCCTCATCATGGACACAGGCTTAGTGTATCTGCTCACCATGTGCAGAGCACCTCCTGCTACTTCAAGAGTGGTAATGGCAGAAATGGAGAAGCAGCAGCAAGCTGCACCCTGACGGAAAGATGCAAAACCCCAGGCATTTTAGTCTGAGGAGTTCATGTGCTTCCATGCCACAAGCAATGGGAGCTGGAGCCGATTAAATCAGGGAACAGTAGCAGAGGTAGACTACATGCTCTTCCAGAGTATCTCTGATCATTAGTTAGTGGGGAGGAAGAAAAGGGAAAGGGAGAGGGGTGTCACTGGATGTTAGAGAGGGACAATAGATCTGGGTAACTCGTATCCCTTTTTTCAAGTTATATGCTGTCAAGTCTCATCAGGCATGTAGTGGAATGGAGGAAGAAGATCAAGTAAGCTGTTAATGGGCCCTTTTTGTGGATAGCATGTATTGCTTCATGTCCAGAGAGAGTATTTTCAGCATCCTTTGTTGACAGGAGAAAGCCATTTGGCATCATATTCAGAAAAAGAGCTTTAGAATCGGAGTTACATTGTTGCTGGAAAAAAATTATGGACAAGGGGAAATGAAAGCAAGAACTCTGAGATTTCACATGGTCAAAGTCACTGCCTCTTTATCCCCTTCTGAAGTACAGCATGTTTAGTCATACACAGAATGGGAGCAACAAGGCCTTAAAACAGGGCCATTCTCAAAGACTTTTATCTCTGGGCACGTGCACAGTGTGCAGGAGCCTTTCTCTGTGCTTGCCCTTTGTTCCACCAAAGCCATCAGAAGAGTTTAATGTGAGCCTGGACAATTGGTATTTAGCGCTTTGAGTACACCTCTGCCTGGCTGTGGAAGGGATGAGGAAGATGGGAAATGAAAATCAAGGCCGCTAGGAGATCCACTCTGTATCTTGTGTCATAGCCAAATTTGTATCATTTTTTCTGTCAGAAGGACCTTTGGTGTATTAAAAATAAGAGTCTTAAAAAAGCCTTAAAAATAGATGCCCAGGCAAATCTAGTGTTGTAGACAAGTCTTTATTACTAAAGACAGAGGAATTGTTATACCTGATTAAATCAACCTTTTGGCAGGTGCAGATGAAAACTCCGGCTGCAGAGAGGACTGGCAAAAAGCCCTGGGGATTGAGCTTGTTTAAGATAGGCCTCATTAAGCAAAATTTCATGGTAGGGGAATGATAGTTAAATGCACCTCTTTGTGAAGTTATTACCAATGTTATTCCTCAAGGCCATAGGCAATATGAAATATATCTTTACAATAATGTTCTCAGATGGTGAAGGACATTTTAGGTATAATAATGCATGAGACCCTTTCTTCAAATAATTTCGGTGTACTCAATATTCTGCTGAAAAGGTGTTTGTGAAGTTGCAGACCAGTAATTCCCTCCTGTGGGTAGTAGTGTAGTGCATGTAGAAAAGGGAAATACATAGCTTTAAGACATGTACATTTTAAATGGATGCCTCGACATCAGGTTGGGGTCAGAATTGCAACCTCCATCTCAAATCAGATTTTTGCTTGTCTCTTTTCCGCCAAAGCGCTAGCAATAGGAAAGTGTCTGGGGCTGTAACTAGAAATGGATGGGCTGAAGGCTTGAGAAAGACTCAACACTTGCAGAGAATTTTAGGATGAAAATAGTTTGTCAAAGATAAACTATTGTAGTGGTCACTCTGGTGCAGTTTTATATATATATATAAGAACATACAAAAATAGCAAAACCAGAGTTTCATATAGCACATTCACTTCCACAGCCTCTCCATGAGTCCTAAACTAAATGGAAACCATGTGCCTTGCTTACAGTCTAGTTAAGAAAGAGCACTGAGAGGTGGGTTGTTGTGGCTTGGCACTTTGTAAAGATGGCCTGTGTACTAGTAGCGTGGTGGTGTGACCTGTTTCTTCTAGAAAGAAGGGGTCTAGAAAGGGCACGAAGGGTCCTAGAAGCAGGCTGTTCTCTCTGGTGGTGGAAGTATTCCCTCTCCTTGCAGTGTGTTACCTAAGAGCCTGTGCTACATCCATGTATCCTGAGCAGAGTGAGGAGCAGAAGTTACACACGAGAGGGGAAGAAGGGCACTATCTCAGTAATCCCAGAGCCATTTGCATCATTGCCTTACTGTTCTGAAGTCCTCCAAAGACACATCCTGCTTTCTCCCCTCAAGGACATCCTCAAGGTGATAGAGTGATAATATTTTGGTAGCAGCATTGTGAAGGATGTTTTAAATCACATATATGATACTAGAAGGCTGTACGACCTGGTCTCAGCTTTGGCTGGGGTCTAGGCAGAGCCCAGCTCACCATGCAATGTAAGGAATGTGTGGCACAGAAAATGCTATTTAAGAATTTAGAGGCAAGTCTGTTAATTATTATTAATATTTCAGTGGCCAGAAGGGCTGACTGTGAACACATGGACTGAGATCTTATCTAAGGTAGCTCAGACAAATTCTCTATGTCTTGTTTCTTCTTTAAGTTTTTAAGATTTACCCCAAATCACACTGAGATCAGCATGTCTCTGTCTCCTTAGTGCCAGTGCAATGTTTCAATGTTTTATCCAAAACTTGTCTTTCTTCCCTGAAGTAAACAAAACAGCCATTGGTCAATGTATAAGGATTTTAAGTATGATTTTTATATAATGATGCTACATAATCCTGGAACTTAGGCTACAGAATTCATATGATGACAAATATGTGTAATCTAGAACCATAGATTTTAACATTTTTTGGATATAACTTCAGGATTTGTAAAAATAATTAGTATTGACCTGTGCCCTTTTGAAAATTATGCTCCTAATCTTCATAGACAATGAAAATAGTTGGGTGGATTTTGGTGGCAGGGGCCCAAGAGCTGGTCAGACGAAGAAGAGATTAGGGTAAATGGTGGTAGCTGATGAGAAGAAATGCAGAGCTCAGGGTACAGAGCAGTTGGTAGGAGGTAGGCAGTAGTGAAGGAAAGATCCAGGACATGAGAGGCTTGGCTAGGACTGTGGTGTGCCTTCCTAACAGGGAGATGGACAGGTGCTAATGGAGTCAAAGACAAAACCAGCTCAGTTTAGGTGTCTAGTACAAGCCAGTGTCAGAGAGGTTAGATGCGAGGTAGATCACTGGTCTGAGGTAGCAGAGCTTTTCCTTCCCTCTTACAGGTGTTTAGCTGTGAGGGAACCAGATGCTGACCTGGGGAAATGAAGGTTGTCCTGACTTCTGGCATAAAATCTGTGTGCGCATCATTAAAGCAGTATGTTTAGAGTTGGCTAGTTTGTGCTCTATAGTAGCCATGTGAGGAGTGATTTTTGGAAATGAAGGACACCAGTGCCAGTAGCTCAAATGGCCTGGAGGGCTGCTGTGGATTCTGGGGTGCTAGGATTATATGACGTGCTTGCTACAGTTTGGGTCCTTAAAATTAATTGAATGCTTTAACAAATTTGACACTAACATTTTTGCCTTGTTTTCTAACATATGGATAATAATAAAGTATTAATAACTCATATACAAGGCTGGTCTCCAGTCAATTATCTTTATGGAAAGTAGAAGTTTCTGTGTTCAGCTTTTTCCTTCTTCACATTGAATGAGCAGTCTCAGTCATTTGCATTACTTTTGTATTAGTGACCCAGGTCACCTGTGTTTCCTTGCTAAGTTGTGACAGTAACTCTGCAAATAAGGGTAATCTGCAGTGTGGCCAATACTAAATGCATTAGTTGAAAATAAGTACTTTGACTTCTAGGATCTCTGAGTTCTTCTGAACTTGTGGAAAATAAAATGTATCTTCAACATTTAATAAATGTAGCTATGAGTGATAGCTTTTGTGTTTGTGTAACAAGTCTGAAGGGCATCATGGTTTGGGAATATAGACTTGGACTCCCTAATATGGCAAGGCTACTAGGCAAATTCATTAGTGTTAAGGATGGTATTAACAGAAGTATCCCTGAAGAAACTAATAGATTTGCATTTGCTGAGTCGAAGCTACATATTGAATGAGAAGAATGAAAGGTGTTCTGAAAAACTATCACTGTACTGAAAGAGGTCTAGAGGAAGTTAGTATGTGATATAATTAAACACTGTAGTAACGGGAACACTTAAGTTCATAGAATCTTATGTTTTCTAACTCTTGAATATTTTGACTCTGCAAGTTTAATTCATGGTCATTGGTTAGGCTTTCCAAATCCAGTAGCTCAATGGAGGGGAGGCTGCTGCAGCTCTGTGCCCTCAGGTCCAACCACTAGCAAGGCTGGGCTTGTAGTCATGCATGCAAACACCTGTATAGAACCCATACCTGTGCGCACAGCTGCCTACACAGACCAGCATAGACACACACTCAGCACTTACAGACGCACAAACGGCACCAACGGCCTCATCCTGTTCCCCTCTCTGGCTGACCCATGGTGCTGGGTGTCATGCCTGGCCATGGGGCTGAGGCTCCCCTGTGACAGCCTGGGGACAGTCTAGGGAGGGATCTCATTTCTCTAATGGCATTATTGGGGTTCTCCCACCTGCCCTTGTGTCCCGGTGCTCCTTCCCATGTGGGGAGATGGATCTTTGACGGGCTGATGGCTTCTGTGGTGGCCCCTGGAGTAGCCAGGGCCGAGCATTATTTAGGTTCCCCTGCCTGCTGCTCTCTGTGCTCCTTGCATACGTGCAGACATGTATCACATAACTTAAGAGTCATCTTTGGCAATCTCAGTACTAAATACTGATTTCTCTGATATGCCAGAAAGACAGCATTAGACATATGCAAAGGATGCACCTGTTGGAGAAATACTGTCCGCAAAGAGACTGAGTCTTCTGGCCAGCTGCAGATGGTCATGTAAGGAAAAACGTTTCTGTGGTGATACAATTAGCTTTTGCTGAAGGGAGGACATTCAAATAGGCAATATAAAATAAAATCTACATACTTTTAGGAAATCCTCAGAATGCACTAGTAAAGTACTTGTTATGGGCCTCACAGGTTCCAGAAGGCATTTTGAAATAAACAGAAGACTCTAGGAAGCAATCATAAATTGTCCTGTAACAAATATATCTTCTAAATCACAGTTTAATGCCGTTTTGGTAGCATTGAAAATGGAGCATTGCGTGACACTAAGCAATTGACACCCATTATTTTTTTTCATGAAATTAAATAAAACACTGTTGCAGAATAAAGAGATGAATTTGATTTATTGGAGTGGAAGAACACTAGTGAAATCGCTGCAGAGCAGTTATGGTGATGCCTAGCTTTTTTATTTCTCGATGTGATTTTATTTTGAGAAATAAAATATTTTTAAAATTAAACGGAGAAGGAAAATGTTGATAATGTTTTTGAGAATTTTCCAATGTCTTTTCTGGTTAATTTTAGAAATGGTTAAAAGCTACAGAATTTAAAATCTGACAAGATCTACTTATTTTCAAATGAGGAAATAGTCTCAATTTGCTCCTGTGTGAAGTGTGAGTTTATGATTCTTTCCATAAATCCAACTCTGAGATCTTGTTGCCTGACATGTTTATCAAACTTAACATGTCATTGCTTCTATCTGCTTACATTTCTGAAACCTTTTCCTGGGCATCCTTTCTGGATCTTTTTTAGGACTGCATTATTTATTCCATCCTTCAAACTCATGTCCTGTTCCCTTCCCAGTCCGTTCTTGTTTCTCATTTCCTCTGCAGCACTTGCAAGAAGCGATAAGAAAGAGGTACATTTGATGTACCGTGGGGAAATCTGTCCATTATAACTCTACTGATATAATTGCCATCATTCATGTTCCCATATGAATACTCTTAATTTGAAATAATGGAAAGTTTTAAATATATTGATAGTTTTACTCCTAATTATTCTTACACATAAAAATGGCAAAGCTAATGCATAACTTGGTCAACAACAGCTGTCCAATTAATCATCTTTGTGGCCCTTTGCTTGTCTGTCTCCAGTATGTCCATGTCTCTTTTGTACTGGTGAGCACAGAACTGGACCCAGACGTGCCTCACCCATGCTGAGCAGAGGGCAAGGATCACCTGCCTCAGCATGCTGGCAATGCTTTTCCTAATGCAGTCCAGGAGTCTATGGGCCTCCTTTGCTGCGCGGAGACACTGCAGGCTCATGGTCAACTTGCTGTTTGCTAGGATCCCCTGGGCCTGTTCTTCCAAGCTGCTTTCCAGCCACTCAGCCCCCAGCTTGTACTGGTGCAAGGGGTTATTCCTCCCCAGGGGCAGGACTTGGCATTTCCCTTTGCTGAACTTCATGAGATTCCATATTGACCCATTTCTCCAGCCTGCTGGGCTCCCTCCAAATGGCAGCACAACCCTCTGGTGTATCAGCCACTCCTCCCAGTTTTGTATCATCTGCAGACTTCTTGAGAGTGCTCTCTGCCCCATTTTCCAGGCTATTAATGAAGTTGTAAACCGGCACTGGCTCCCTTATTGATCCCTGAGGTACACTACTAATGACTGACTGGTATCCAGCTGGAATTTATGCGGCTGGTCACAACCCTTTGAGATCAGCCACTCAGCCAGTCTACCGCACTGTCTGCTTATCTAGTCCGTATGTCATTAGTTTGTGAGGATCTTATGGGAGGCAGTGTTGAGAACCTTGATAGAGAGAATACAAACAAAACCCACTACTATCCTCTCATCAACCAGGCTAGTCAGTTCACTGTAAAAGGCTATGAGGTTGATCAAGCATGACTTTCTCACTGTAACAATCTATGCTGACTAGTCCTTATCACCTTCTTTTCCTTGAGGTGTCTGGCGATGTTTTTCAGAAAGATTTGCTCCATCACCTTCCCAGGGAGCGAGCTGAGGCTGACCAGCTTGTCATCACCCAGAGCCTCCTTCTTGCACTTCCTGAAGGCAGGAATGACATTTGCTTTCCTTGATCCTCCAGAATCTCCCTTGATCACTGCAGTCTTTCCAAGATAATCCAGAATGACCTCACAGCGACACCAGCCAGCTACCTCAGTACTCCTGGGTGCATCCCATCAGGGCTCATGGACTTGTATATGTCCAGTTTGTTTAAACATTCCCTAACCTGATCCTCCTCCACCAAGGGTAAGTCTTGTGTCGGGCTTTCTCCAGGGGCTCAGGCCTGCGATTACTGAAGGGCAGTTTTATCTGTAAAAGCTGAGTGAAGAATGCATTGAATATCTTGATCGTTTCTTTGTCCTTTGTGAACAGATCTTCTACCCAATTAAGATACTAGCTTTTCCAATAATCCTGACCCATAAGTTCTCAGCTGGCTCCTCATCCATCCCTAGGCATAGTCTGCATTCCTGTTGCTCTCTCCCCTCCTTGCTTCCCCAGCCCATAGCCATCCATTGCAGCTCTCCGGTCATGTGAGTTATACCACCTTTTCCCTGTGATCCCAATGAGATCTTAGCCCTGCAATAGCATGCAGGCCTATGTTTCCTCCTGTGTTCTCCCCATGCCATATGCGTCACTGTACAGGCACTTCACAGAGACATCCAGTCATGTGGGTTTTTCAGAAGAGGTGTTAGATCTTCCTGCACCATGCTGTCATGTAGGTGCTTGTAGTTTGTGTGCTTACTTTTGGGGGAGGCCCCCTTCTGCCCTGTTTTGTTAATTATGTCCTGTTCACATCATCCTGCTCACTGCGCACAGTCCACCACTTCCTCACTTGATTGTTGATCATCCGCTCCCTCCCCATCATTCCTAGTTCAAAGGTCTCACAGGCTGGCCAGCCTGTGGGTCTGTCATAGAAACATAGAATCATTAAAGTTGGAAAAGACCTCTAGGATCAAGTCCAACTGTCAACCCAACACCACCATGCCTCCTAAACCATGCTCTGAAGTGCCACATCTACATGGTTTCTGAACACCCCCAGGGATGGTGACTCCACCACCTCTCTGGGCAGCCTGTTCCAACGACTGACCACTCCTTCAGTAAAGAAGTTTTTCCTAATATCCAATCTAAACCTCCCCTGATGCAACTTGAGGCCATTTCTTCTTGTTCTATCAGTAGTGACTTGGGAGAAGACACCAACACCCACCTCGCTACAGCCTCCTTTCAGGTAGTTGTAGAGAACAAGAAGGTCTCCCCTCAGCCTCCTCTTTTCCAGACTAAACAACCCCAGTTCCCTCAGCAGCTCCTCATAAGACTTGTTCTCCAGACACTTCACCACCTTCGTTGCCCTTCTCTGGACACAATCCAGCTACTCCATGTCCCTCTTGTAGTTGGGGACCCAAAAACAAACACTGTATTTGAGGTGCGGCCTCACCAGTGCCGAGTACAGGGGAACAATCACTTCCCGGCTCCGGCTGGCCACACTATTCCTGGTACAAGCCAGGATGCTGTTGGCCTTGTTGTCCACCTGGGCACACTGCTGGCTCATGTTCAGCTGGCTGTCAACCAGCAGCCCCCAGTCCTTTTTCGGTGGGCACCTTTCCAGCCACTCCTCCGCAAGCCTGTAGCGTTGCATTGCATGGGGTTGTTGTGACCCAAGTGCAGGACCCAGCACTTGGCCTTTTAAACCTCACACAGTTGACCTTTGCCCATCGGTCCAGCCTGTCCAGATTCCTCTGCAGAGCCTTCCTACCCTCAAGTGGATCGACACACCTGCCCTGTTTGGTGTCGTCTGGAGATTGCTGAAGGCACACTCAATCCCCTCACCCAGATCATTGAGAAAGATATTAAACAAGACTGGCCCCAATGCTGAGTGCTGGGGAACACCGCTCGTGACCAGCCACCAACTGGATTTATTTCCGTTCACCACAACTTAAACGGGCTTGGTCACCAAGCCAGTTTTTTACCCAGCAAAGACTGCCTGTCTAAGCCATGAACCTCCACCTTCTCTAGGAGGGTGCTGTGGAAGACAGTGTCAAAGGCTTTGCTAAAGTCCAGGTAGGCAACATCCACAGCCTTTCCCTCATCCACTATAGCGGGTGACCTGGTCATAGAAGGAGATCAGGTTGGTCAGGCAGGACCTGCCTTTCATGAAGCCATGCTGGCTGAGCCTGATCCCCTGGTTGTCCTGCACATGCCTGGTGAGCGCACTGAAGATGAACGTCTCCATAACCTCCCCCGGTACCAAGGTCAGGCTGACAGGTCTGTAGTTCCCCAGATCCTCCTTCCTGCCCTTCTTGTAGATGGGTGTCACATTGGCAAGCCTCCAGTTGTTTGGGACCTCCCCTGTTAACCAGGACTGCTGATAAATGATGGAGAGTGGCTTGGCAAGAACCTCTGCCAGCTCCCTCAGTACTCTTGGTTGGATCCCATCTGGCCCCATAGACTTGTGAGTGTCCAGGTGGCTCAGCACGTCATAAACTGCTTCCTTCTGCATTATGGGGGTTTGTTCTGCGATCCGACCCTTATAACTGGTCTGACTATTAAAGACTGAGGCAAAGAAGGGATTAAGTACCTCAACCTTCTCCTCATCCTCAGTGGCAATGTTCCCCTCTGCATCCAACAGAGGATGGAGATTCTCCTTTACTCTCTTTTTGTTAATATATTTGTAAAAACATTTTTTGTTACCTCTTACAACAGTGGCCAGACTGAGTTCTAGCTGGGCTTTTGCCTTTCTAACTTTTCTCTCTGCATGACCTAATGACATTCTTGTACTCTTCTTGAGTTTCCTGCCCCTTCTTCTAAAAGTGGTAAACTCTCCTTTTTTTCCCCCCCGAGTCCCAGCAAAAGCTCCCTGTTCAGCCAGGCCAGTCATCTTCCCTGCCAGTTTGTCTTGCAGCACATGGGGACAGCCTGCTCCTGCGCCTTTAAGACTTCCTTCTCGAAGCATGCATAGCCTTCCCAGACTCTTTTGCCCCTCAGGGCTTCCTCCCAAGGGACTGTCCCAACCAGTGTCCTGAACAGGCCAAAGTCTGCCCTCCTGAAGTCCATGGTAGTGGTTTTGCTGACCCCTCTTCTTATTTCACCAAGAATTGAGAACTCTATCATTTCATGGTTGCTAAGCTCAAGACGGCCTCCAACTGCCACATGTCCCACCAGTGCTTCTCTCTTTGCCCCACTGCAGATGGATTGCATCTCTTCCTAGTAGTTCTTGATCCTCAAAGGGGGTCCCATAGTTGGATCATCCACAGAGCCATGCAGTCACTCATGTTTGGTATGCTTCAGGTCTCCCCTGGTTCCTGTGGTGCAGGGAACAAAATTGTAGAAAGCTAATAAAAAT
The DNA here is from genome assembly GCF_963921805.1 of Phalacrocorax carbo. NCBI lineage: Eukaryota > Metazoa > Chordata > Aves > Suliformes > Phalacrocoracidae > Phalacrocorax > Phalacrocorax carbo. The sequence goes on along the minus strand of NC_087515.1, from coordinate 59,764,036 downwards.
ACAATATGAGCTGCACCTTCCTGCCTTTCTAAAATTTCACAGTTAGAGAAAAGAAAAATAGGATGCCAAGTCTGAATAATTGTCTTCCCTAATGGTAATATCCATATCGGAATATGCATCTCAGTTTTTTGAAGTTTAGGTGGAGCACATATGGCAGCTTGCTCTCAAGGCAAAATCATGATCTTCAGCCCTCAGGAAAGCCAGCTGTAAGCTTCTAAGGTTGGAAAATTGAAAATGTTTGGATCCTGGCTACTGGAAAGATAGAGAGAGAGGAGACAGGATTTGATTTAAACAGCTGATTAACTTACCCCTGGGGCAGGTGCCCTGTACCGCTAAGCATATTTCTCTTTGTTGACACCTCTTTTAGTCAGATTTAGTCAGATTCTCAGACTTGTCTTTTGGCATGCAACAGTGCAGTTGTTCTTTATATAAAAAGAGGGGTGAAAGTCCAAAAAGCACAAGGAGTAATAAGCACTGACTTCAAGTTCAGTTGCTCATACATCTCTTCATAGAGAATTTTCAATGTCTAACTTCTCAGAACGGGCCTGTCTTGGGAAATTACTCCTCCCTGTGCTGGCCAAGATTAAAGTATCTGTTATTCCAATCTGAAGTTTATGCAACTTAACGAAAAATATATGCTAAGTTACTTTTAAAAGCCCCCTACTGAAAACAGCTTAACCACAAGAACTGAAAGCATCATGTTAAAATTAAATCTGCAAGTTCCTGCTGGTTAGCAAAGGTTTTTTCCTTTTTTTCAGTGGCAGGAACTGTTGCCTTCTTAAGTTGTAATAGCAATATTTTGTTAAATTTCAAGACGACGATTTAAAATCTAATGACTGGCAAGGCTTTGGCAAATCTTCTTTCCCTTTTTCATAGTGACATCCTGGTGTTATATGTATTGCACAAGTCACGCTGCACAGAAGAGGATTGCTGCTTCTTTGTGTTATGATGTTCATACTTTGTTGCTTTTCGCTGCTGTTTGCTCACAAGGGGTGAATACACTAAGACAAGATGAAAGTGCTGAGGAAAGTGTGCAACTGAAGCCGATGGATGGCAGCGCAGTGTCAGCAGCTTGCCTGCATCAGAGATATGTATGCTTTTTCTTCTGGGAGGTTCATTTGCAGATGAGATGTACTTTAAGGGTTGGTTAGATATAAATATTAGGTGTTCAGCACACTAGGGGATCATCCTGGTAATGTTTCCCATAAAAGGATACATTGGTTTTTATGAGCATTCAATGGAATTTAATTCTGTGTTCTTCTGGAAGGACCTCAGAATGTTTTTAGTGAGCTTTGTTTAGGTTAGTGAATTACTCCTTCTTGTCTTCAGTCCCTTTAGATACTCCCTTAATTTCAATGCAGTTACTTAGGAGTTGTAATTTGCCTTAAGTGAACTCAAATAACATCCTGTCATGGACAAAAATATCAAATATCATTTGGATCTTGGTCAGCAGGATGTCAGCACAGTTTAAGCTCTGAGGTTCAAAATTATGAGCCTGTCAGTTGTTCCTTAATCCTGGAGAAATCTGAGATCCATAGACATTGTTAAAGTTGCTCAGAAACTTCTTGCTTATGGTTAGATGAACTTCACCCTCCACAAAAGGAGAGCGAGGATTATTTTGCTAAGGGTATGTGCCTTTGGGAGATTTTTGGGCTTTTGGGAGATTTCTGGTCCTGCTGCAAAGATTGTTTGTGTATTTTGTGTTAAGTGATAATTTATTTTTAGGGGAAGAGAAGGTCTTTATGATCTAATTATTAGATTATAGATTTATGTGCTTGCTTTCCTCTTCTTCATCTACTGAATCTTGAATTTTCTCCTATTGATCAGACAAGTTCTAGAGGAATAGCGACTGCTTTCCAGATGTTTTCACAGGGTAAAGGAAGGATCTGAACCCATGTCTGTTCATTGTTCTGAATTGCTAACTGTTGTCTAAAATCAATCTCTTTCAGCTTTATATTCAAAGACAAAACTGTCTTTTCTTGGCAGGGGTTGAGAGAAGGATCAAGTAAGTGGAGGGTGATACCTTTTGTTATCTCTGAGGCACCGAGAAGGGCAGGGTGTCAGACTCACCTTTGTCCTTGCTGTGTCATGTCAGCTAACGCAAGGGTCACATCCTTGGCAGGCAGTTTGATGGATGACATTCAGAGGTGCTTAAACCTGTTTGTTTGGTGCACAGGGAAGCAAGAACTCTGGACTCTGTGTTCTCAATTTGACAGCTAAACCAGCTGGTTGGCTAAGGACATAGTAGTCAATGCTGTGGTAGTTAAATTGGTGATTTAGAGTTTTATGTATGTGTGCATTTTGCCTGTCAAGCAATCTTTTTGAATTTGAATACGTCCTAAAGACAGTATTTTAAATTTAAATCTTAATCAAGGAGTTATGATCTCTTTTTCTTAGCACCACTGGAAAAGTTAAGAACACGTTTTCCAGAGTTTTGTGGGGAGATATTACTTGTGTTTTTCAGATAATTATTGATTTTTTAAACACTATAGTGATTCTTTGTACTGAGATAGCTTCTAATATAAGAAGCCAGCGGTGATAGCAAATGATCTTTATATATATATTCACACACCCCAGCTTTTTATTTTGATACTGACAGAAATATGCTTGCTGTTAATGTAAAACATAAAAATAAACTTCCTAGAAGAAGCTTCTGCCATTCAGAAAACCTGAAGGAATAATAGTGTTTCAGAGTCCTCCACTGGGGAACCCTGAATACTTCATGAAGTTGGTGGAAGATTTCAAAGGACTAATAAAAAATTATATTAGATAGACTGTAAATAACTATGAAGAGAAGCAGGGAAGAGATTATTTATTTGGCTCGGATTATGGACCTTAAATCCTATAAAAATATTTTCTAATAAATGTGAAGTTTCATAACAAAGAGTAAATGTTTTATTTTAGGATTTTTTTTCTATTATTTTTGTTTCTTTTTCAGACCAAGTTGAATAAAATATATTGAATGGGGATAAAGAGAGAAAGCCATTGGTATGTCCTACAAACACCCTGCTTGCTCCCCCATGAAAGCATAAGACAGAGCTGAGACACCACTGGATTGAGGCAGAATAAAAACTGAGCACACCTCCTCACAGCCTTTATCTCTCTATTCTTCCACATGCAGAGGAAGCAGACTTCACCACCATATCCATAGTAACTTAAGGGAAATAATTTTAGAAGCTAATATAAATCATGAAAGCACTGTCCTCACAACAGTTTTTGCAAAAGGCACCAGTAACAAACCCAACTGGGAGCAATTACCTACAGGCACGCCATGGGCTTTTCTTTTCAAATCTTTCCACAGTAACCGATATTGTAAGGTGAATTAATCTCTCTTTTGTCTTCCCAGTAATTATCAATTAGTGTGAAAGAAGGCACTCTCTTTGCCAGCTCATGACAGTAATTGTTGTTTCCCGCTTGATTTGTCTCCTATTGCAATGTATACTCAAAATACTCCTTGAAACATTTTTGTGCAGTCTTCTTGTGGGCAGCGTGCCTTGCTGTCATGGTTTTAGCTGGGATAGAGTTAATTTTCTTCACTGCAGCTGGCACAGTGCTGTGCTTCGGACTTAGTATGAATGTAATGTTGATAACACACCGATGTTTTAGTTGTTGCTGGGTAGCGCTTACACTAGTCAAGCACATTTCTAGCTTCCCGTGCTCTGCCAGGTGCACAAGAAGCCGGGAGGGGAGGGGGCACAGCTAAGAGAGCTGATTCAAACTGGCCAAAGGGATATTCCACATCATGTAACGTCATGCCCAGTATGTTACCTGGGAGGACCTGACCAGGGGAGGGAGGCAGCAATCGCAGCTCGGGGACAGGCAGCATTGGTCAGCAGGTGGTGAGCGGTCGTATTGTTTGTGGTTTTGTTTTTTTTTTTTCCTTTTTCCCTTTTCCTTTGTTTTATATTATCATGATCATTCTCCCTAGTAACAAGCGATAGGATGAGAGGAAATGGCCTCAAGCTGCGCCAGGGGAAGTTTAGGTTGGATATTAGGAAAAACTTATTTACCGAAATGGTTGTCAAATGTTGGAACAGGCTGCCCAGGGAGGTGGTTGAGTCTCCATCCCTGGAAGTATTTAAAAGAAAGGTAGACGTGGTGCTTGAGAATATGGTTTAGTGGTGGACTTGGCACTGATAGGTTAGCAGTTCGACTCGATGATCTTAAGGGTCTTTTCCAACCTTAACCATTCTATGATTCTATGATTATCATAATAATTATTACCATTATTACTTTAATTATTAAACTGTTCTTATCTCAACCCACCGGTTTGTTTTCTTTTTTTTGCTTTTGCTCTTCCAATTTTCTCTCCCATCCCACTGGGGTGGGGGGAGTAAGCGAGCGGCTGCGTGGTGTTTAGTTGCCGACTGGGGCTGAACCATGACAGCTTCTTTCAGAACTGGTCTGGAAGACTGCCTGTTTTCTGTAACAGAGCACTACGCTTTAAAGCTTGCACTTAACAGATGTAGACCAGAAGGCAGAAGGAGGGCTAAAGACTAAGCAAAGACATAAAGAACAGAAAAGGAAGAGACATGCTGGGAAACCTTGAATTCCATAAAGAGTCTAATGTCAAACTCTGGCTTCTCATACACGTCAGATGCAGCCATAGAAACCTCTGCGAATAATGAGGGATGCTGAACCTCATTTTGGTCACTGGGTGGTGGGAACAATCACTTTGAGATACATCAATGGTCAAGTCATCAAAGGTCAAGTCATCGGTTTAGCCACAAAGGGTCAGTTTGACCAAAAGGTTTAGATCCACAACCACCAGATCACAAACCTTTCTAAAATGTAAAGTTCCACACTTCTCTTTGGCTGCCATTTATCACTAGATGCTAAATATTTTATCCTTACAGAGTTCTTTGGATTGAGAACTAGTACTAAGGCTCACCTCGGGAAGGAAAGCTCCTTAGCTGCTGAATCGGGAATTATCATTGTCCCTTTGCTCCAGCTAAGTAAATGGTTAGTTATCCAAAGCAAAGTGGAACAGCTTCCAAAAAGAAAGAGCTTTCACGTCATGTTTTCTCCTCATCTGCCCTGAACTATCATCTACTGTTTAGGCACTCTGCTGAAAATTGTCCTTAACTCCTTTTGATATCATGAGAGAGATGAGCTGAGGCCTTCTAGCTCCTGGGCAGGTGTCCTTTGTCCTTGAAGTGCTGGTTAGGATGTATGAGGGAGAAAGTATCACGGCAGGAGCAGTGATTTATGAAATGACATGGAGATGGGCACCCAACAGTGGAAGAAGTCGTGGCTGTGATTTCAAGCTGGAGGGAGGTATCTCCCTGAAATGTAGATTAAGGGAACTTAAGTCCCAGGCAGAACTGCTGATTTTGGTGCTCAAACTCCCTTTAACATTTGCAAATGCTTGCTGTAAAGAAACCCTTAGATTTTAACTCAACCCACTCAATCCTCTATAGATGACTGTTGCCAGATAATCACATGTCTAAATAGACTACCTTAGCAGAATGCTGATGGAGTGTCCTGAGCTTCAGTTTAGATTTATGACAGAAAACACAACACTTCTCTTTCTGAGCGCCTTACTTGCATTCATCCTTGTCATATCTTTGCCAAATGTTCAGGATTGCATCCTACAAGTATTGTGTCTCTACATAATGCACCAAAGAAAGGCACTTAGACTTCTCCGCTTGCCTCAGAAAGCAGAACTGTCTTGGGATGATCCTTCTTTCACCTGTGACTTGTCAGTTCATGGGCTGAGGAAAGAGGTGAACTTTTGTAGCCTTGTTCCCACACTAATCCGTTTTGAATGATGAACCCAGTGAAAGGAGACATTGCAGGAAGAAAAAGAATTTTCCTGATCGATTTTTGCAGGAGAGGTATACCTCCTCAGCTTATTTCTTTGAAGCAAGTACAAGAGACACTTACGAACAGGTAGTAATCTTTCTAGTGCCACATGGCATAGCATTTCAGTGGAACATGAAGATGTATTATTGCATTCAGAGTGCCATAAGGTAGTTGTGTTGTGAATGCGTACAGGCATGCATAGACTCTGCTCAGTGAATTATTAAGCCTCTTTATCAAATGCATAACAGAGTCAGCAAACTATACAACTTGCCTGAGTCATAGTTTCACATTTGTATAGAAGACGTAATAGTACTACTTATATCAGGATGAAAGGTTGTAAGAATGTCCTGTATTTATTTACATATTTTTAAGTGACATAGAAACTAAAATTTGAAAGAAACATTTGTTTCTGATTTCTCTGGGTTTTGTTCTATATTCCTTCCTTTTCTATTTTCTCTTTATTTATGTAGCTTGCAGTTACTAAAAAGTGAGCATAGAAGATGATTCACTTCCAAATAAAACACAATACTATAAAGAAAACAACTTCAAGTGAGGCTTTTACACTTGTCTCCATAATAAGCACTTGTAATTTTTCATAAATTAGTGATTGCAAAAGTTAATTTGAAGTAGGAGATGACATGTAGGAAGATGACCTTTAGTTTGTCACTGAAATTCTGGATGCTAACAGCCACTAGCAATAAAAAGGTGTCCTGTTGAGGTACACTGACATTTGAAGTGAAAGAAAAAAAATAGCCTTTTTTCCCCCACTTGGATTGTAGAAATGATCGTTTATGGAAAGTTCCATGATTTCAGCTGTGTTAGAAAAACTTTTATCTCTTTGATTTCTCTCTCTGATTTCTCTCTCCTATGAAATATCTGTAGTCTATTAAGTTGGGATCTCTTGTAACCTCTGAAGTGTGACTTTGATGTTGTCTTTGCCTGAAAGAATTAACAGAGTGAAGAAGCATGTGCATTTTTGCCTGAGGTAAATGGGAGCACATATGGGGAGTGCAATGGAAAGTTGTGTGATGGATGACTAAAAACATGGATGCCGCAGCTGCATAATTTTTTTTTGTTTTCGAGTGTTTTTATGTATGTGAGGTGCTTGAAATGATAGGATAGTAATATCTGTGTTAGCCTTATTCTTGTCTGTTTTGGGTATGCTACCCAAAGTATCACATTCAAATTACAAAACTGTTCCTTTTGTGGATGCTACTATCTTTATGTACCATAAAGCACTTAATCAGAAAAAAAAACTATGAGACTAATTTGGCTTTGATATTACCAGAGTAAGGAAGATATAATTCTGCAGAAATCAGTGGAGCTGCACAGGGCAACAGGAACTTGAGGAAAGACTTGGTGTCAGTTATCATTACCTGGGGGAACAGATTCTCTCTGGTATATTGGTTTACTTAGACTGTAAGTTCTGGGGGGAAAAGTCTTCCTATTGCTCTAAATAACTGTGTGGAGCACCAGGGCAGAGAGTCATGGCAAATAAGGTCGCTAGAGCCTTGGTCCCATGGAGCGGGGCTGCCAAGGGGAAAGGAAACAGCAACAATAAGCCTTTCACCTACCTGGCGATGCCTGGGGCTGCACAACCTCCCCCTGCAGCTGTGTCAGGGCCCATTTTGGGAGATTGTACAATAGCCATATTTGATGGTACAGCTACCATGCAGTAATAGCAAATGTTTCAGGAGGTGGAGCAGAGAAGCAATGGATGGCACTTTTTGGCAGAATTGTTACTGCACCAGTACTTCAGGAGGAGGTTGGGGCACTTGTATGTCTGCTGTCCTAATAGGAGAGCAAAATGAATTCCTGACTTACGTGTTCATTAATGATTCAGTAGATCTGATGCAAAAGGAAGCCTCAGCCTTCTAGAATAAACTGCTACTGATTTCCTTTGTTTTATTTCAAAGAAATATGCTACCATTTCTCACTTCCTGTTGAAGTGTTTATATACTGTCAGATAATTTCTTGGTTCTCTTTTGGAAGCCAGTACATTTTACTGAGGAGCTGAAGCATCCATTACATCTTTTATGTATCTCAGAAGGGTATTATGAAAGTTCAATTAACATTTGAGAAGTGTTCTGCAATCCTCAGATGCCATGCACAGTGGAAGCACACAAAATGGTCATTACCCATTGAATGCGTAATTTTTCATGTGTATATACCTTTAATCAAGTTACTGCTGGGTAGAAGTGTTCTTTTCTTGGCTAGAAGGCCACTTGAACTGGTGCAGTGGTACTGGCCAAATGTAGCATTAGGAGGTGTGAGACTTTTTGCTCATGGAAATCGCTCACAGTTGAAGGGAGAGTGACAAACCATTGTTCAAGACTTTATTTTTATGAAAATCTTAACAATTCTCAGTCCCACAACTTATAAAAGCCTATGAAGTCAGTGAGCAAATAGACACAAAGGAAAGGAAGTCTAGAAGGCAGGAGCCATGATCCTGCCACTGTGAAGGTTTCACCTGCCATGCATGACTGTCTTTGCAGTCCCCGCACCACTTCTAAGGTCAAGTAGCATAAGCATAGTAATTAGAACATGAATTTAGAGTTCCAATCATCATTGTAAGTTTGCCCTTTGATATGGCAGACTGTGGGAGAATGGATTGCCAAAATCTTGAAGTTTCATTAGTCCTGGAATGAATCATTTGCACAGAAGAAAGGCTGAAGTCAGTCTGCCCTCTTTGAATGAATAAAGGCTTTTTATATACAAGTATGGTGAAGCTGGTTTCAAAGCACCCAGTGATTCATGCTTTCCAATAGCCCACTTGATCAGTTAGGTGGCCCTCTCGAAATGCAAGCACCCAGGAGAGCATTGTACCATCAAATGCTATTTGGGGTTAGACCATAAGCACAAAATAAAATGTAAGCAAATGCATACAGTCCTTCAGCTGTAATACAGATGGAGGATCTGGCTCTAATAAATAACTCAGCAAGCCAATGAGCTTATTTTTCCCTTCCAGGTCCTGCTAGGAAAGTTTTCCTTTGTGCTTGAGGATTATAAGAGTGCAGCAACTTCCAGTGTTGCTTTTCTTATGGCACCTGCTGTTATTCCAGCCTAGCCATAATGAGATTTCTTTCCTGCCAGGAACTGAAGAAAGAGTCCCGGCTCTGCAGGATGTACGAGAGAGAGAGGACAGAGCTGGTGTGGGAAGTACACTGAATGGTGTGCGAGCAGGATTTCTCCCTCCTGAGGAATCTTCTGTCTCTCTGCTGACTGTGTCCACGCTGGACTATGCTGGACCTCAAAATCCCTTACACAGGTGCCTCTGCTACTAACAGGCTTTAGTTTAGAGTAAAAAAAATATTTTAGAGAAAAAAAAAGGGATAAGCTAACTTACTCTGTTAAGTGCCCAAATGTAATTAAAGTGAATTTAGACTTCAGTTTCATTAATTTACATGTAGGGTTTGGGTTTTCGCTTACATAACTTGCCCAGGAGAACATGTCATGTCTTATATTACCCTGGAAGGAGCTGAAATAATTTCTGTTGACTAAAACCATGAGTTGTTTTCAGACCGAGGCAACAGAAGTTTGACTTAAGTTTATATATTTCTTTCCTTCCATGGCACTGTAAGACAAGAAGGATCAGCTTTTTTGCTCTATTGGGTATAAATAGGGGTAGGTTTGCAGGAGTCAGTGGACTTGTGCCTTTTCAAGACAGCAGGTACTATATTCTCTTGAATTCATTCTGCTTAGTTTTCCTTGTCAGTTTGTGGCATAATAGAGTACTAACTTCTTCCTTTGGGATAGACTCTGATGCCTGTTGTCACAGCCCTGGAGAGGAGGAAACGGGTGCAGGTGAGCTGCAACAACTGAGTGGGGCTGGTTTGAGTCTGTGAGCTGCTTTGAGATCTGTGTGGATCTGAGAAAGGAGTGGGGGAGAAAACATCAGTTGACCTGATGTAACTTGGTGATAAAAGGAGTTGTTTGCTATTCCTTGCTTCTGCTTCCAGACACCAGTGCATGCACAAAGGTACTGAGCCCTGAACTGGGGCTGGGCACGCTCCCTGTCTGGTTCCTTACCAGACAGCTCCTTGCTGCTGATCTGTCAGCATGCATTCAGATCCCAAGTGGTGCCCTCGCTTCATTGGGTGCCCACTGTACCACCTGCCTCTTCTGGCAGGTACACTTGGGAGGTGCCAGGGCTGATTCCTGTCTTGGTATGTATTGCTGTACATTTTCCTCATTGTTTTTTTTTTTTTTTCTGTGGTTTTTTATAAGCAACACTAGCGAATAAACCAAAGTATATTAATCACTGTATCTGTCATCAGATATCAGTAGATGATATGAGTGTCTTCTCACCATAAATATCTTGCTATTTTTAACTACTGATTTGAACATTTGGTGGTGGCATGGAGAAATATGAGTAGAGTAGCTTTATGCACTCTTTTTTAAGAGTGGAAGGCTGATTTTTTCCCAATGTGCTATTAGAACAACCCAATATCTCATTTTTAAAGGATTTGTTCATTCCATCTAATAGTATTTGTGTGGCAGAGGGGATGAGGCATCATTACCAGACATTTCCAGTCATCTAAGGAAATAGATTTATGCCCTGCAGGCTGGAAGCCATTAACTTAAAAAAATTAGAGTTTTCTTGTAATCCCAGAACAGTGTTTAAGGATGTATAGGCATGGGTATTATCAATGTTCAGTTTATGTGACGTTCTTTAATATAAAGATGGATCTATATTTCTGTTTTGGCCTTAACTGCCCACTCCTACAAAGACCACCAAACTTGTGAGGTTTGTTTCTAGCATTAAGAGCAGAAGGAAGGGGAAAGAAGGGAAAAGAAAGGAGAAGGTGGCTTACCTGTGGTGGGACATATTATGTATACAGCATGTGACTTCCTACAAAGGAAGTCCTCCAGATAGACAAAAACATCAACTCCTTTGCCTCCCTCCGAAATCTCTCTCTGGAAGGACACTGTAAAAGGAGTCAGGAGTCTATATTCCAGATTGAAATTGGGGGCACCAAAAAATAAGCGACCCATTCTGATATAACTAATATATGTCCCAATCAGCTCCACAAATGGAGAACTCAAGCTGCCTTCTCTATCTGGCCATAATGCTACTTTCATTTAGAACGCCTTCTCTTTATGTCCAAGAAATAATTGGGTGTAATTCACAAGTCCACCAGCTAAAAAGTAATTCAGTTTTAAATTTTCTGATAGTGCAAATTTCAATGATTTACTTTTAATTGCATCTTTTTCTGTCTCCTTCTAAAATTACTCTTTCCTGTATAAGTTTCTCAAGCCCATCCAGAATCCCTTTCTGAGACACACAAAGTAGAAATTCAGTCTCTCAGAGTTCACAGTTTTAAAAATTTACTTTCGTTCCAATTATATATCAAACCTGACATTTTAAGTTTTCCCAAGAAAGAATTTCCAGAAAAAATAATTTCACACAGAGCAAAGTTTTACTGTCCAAGGATTTTTTTTCTGTCTATGTATTATTCTTATTAGTCTCATCTGCTCTAATTGTAATTTTAAAATTAAAAGTTGCAATCAAAATCAGTTTGCACCACAGTCATGGCACTGTGTGTAATGTTTTATCATTCCCAGAACCTCCAGTTCACATATCAAGATCTTTTGTCTGTTTCTATCACTCCATCTCTATAAGGTTCACTGTCTTGAGCCTGTGCATGGAATGGTCTCACTCCACACCATCGTATTTCTCAGTGTTGGAGTCCCTGTGGTTTCTCACATTATGTTCAAAGGATTGGAATTACATTAAGAAATTAAATGAAAAATATCTTCAAGTTTCTGACCTTCTCCAGAGCAGGTCCCAGAGCATTCCTTCTCCTCTGGCTTTTAGACCATTATTACGTCCTCTGTGTCCCAAGACAGCAGAATATTTAAGTGTTCATTAAGAGTTATCTGCATAAAAGCTTTGTGAAATGTGGGCTGCTGAACTTGAATTAGAGGGCTCAGTCCTGAACTGTTGTAGCCTGTTGCTGTACGCTTCTACGGGAGAACTTATCTTGGGCCGCATATCTCCGGGACACAGGGCTCTACCCACCCTGGGGACAGTGATGCACAGACACCAGTATGATGGATACAAAATGTCCGTTTATTTAACTGCGTCACATGCTTATATAGCTCTTGCGGTTCCTGTTCCTGCCACTCCTATGGGGAGGAGTCTATCTTTCCGTCACAGCCCGTGATCTTCCGGTCGCCGATCCCTGTCTATTCCCCTACAGTAGCCTTTCTCAGTGGCCTGCCCAGGATGGGGTGAAGTTCTGTTACTTGAACATAGACATCTATTGCCATTAAAGATATCCTATAATAGTGTTGCCCCGGCCTCCTGTTGTGTCTTCAGGAAGTCCTGTATCATTGCAGCCACACAGTGTCTTTAAATAGTACAAGAATCCTGATCTTACAGTTTATTTAAAGTGAATCATATCAGCAGTTCCACTGAATTCAGTGTTAACCTACTTCAGCAGAACTCTGACAGTCGAAGGATCAAGGCTGTGTTTACTTGGGAAAGGCAGAATACCATTTATGGTTCAGAAAACCACACACAGGGTAAGAATATAAGTATGCTAGCCTGAATCCTGACTCTCATAGTGATCAATAGCAGGGTTGTCTGGAACAGAATAGTAGGAGGACAAGCACGTAGCAGTGCTTCCTCAGATTTTGTTCTGATTTCCACAGGTTTTCACGTGGTGATTTCCCAAGACAGGGAGGATATCTTTGCACTTGCTAAGAAATCACTTTTTTTTTTTCTTGGAATTCATCCCATCCCCTTTGAACCTATGTAATCTCGTACCATCCAAGGCATTCAGTAGTACGTGATTTAACAATCCATGATGTGAGAAATATGTTCTTTTGTTAATATTGAACCTGGTACCTGCTAGTTCCTACTGAGATGTTCCAAAAAGAAATTGTAAACAACTGGTCTCCAATCATTGTTGCAATGCCAGCTATGAATCCTTAGATTTCTTATTCCTTGACCACCTTTTTTTTGTTTTCTCCCTATGTGGAAGGGGTTTTATTATAAATATGGTAATAATGAGCTATAATAATCCAGCAGGACCTGTCAGTGAGCTTTCCCTTGGCTCCCATTTGTAACCCTGTACTTTTTTTCACAGACAACTAAGTATGGTATGTGGTATTTTCTACTGTCTGAGGACAGCCTACACCTATCTTTTTTTGTTACTTTTTCATCAGAAATCCAGTCAGCTGTAAATAATGACAGAAATGAATTGTGGGCATTTTGTATTTAGCCCTCTTGTCTGAAATACATTAACACTCATCTGTATTTAATGTATTATTTCCAAATGTCAGTGTCTCTTCCACTACCAAATGCATCATGACTGCTTGTAGGCAATACAATTAAGGATGAAGTTCAATGATTTTCCAAGATATAATACTATAATGTTAAGTTTACAGATGTTTTCTACAATGATTCATGTTTCTTCTGGTATGATATTCTGATTTTTTTGGCCACTGTTTGCCAGCCACTATGTAAGCATTCTTAACAGTGACTTGCTGACCTGTAATTGGTTTTCTGATTGATCTGATGTGATGCCATTGTCAAATTTGAACTTAAATAGTGGTTATTGGAACGATGCCAGCGTTTGACTTCTCTGTTTTGGCTCTGGTTCACACGAGACTAACAGCATTTTTTTGTCAAGTCTGTAGCAGCTGGAAAAAGCTTTTTCCAGTGCCGCACGGCAGCACTACAGGGCATTCTTCTTGTAATTAATGAAACAGAGAAGAATCCTTCACTATTCACTGATTCAGTGCCAGTTATGACTTTACAAACCTCTGCGTATAACTGGGCAGCACTGCAGTTGCAAAAATTATGTATTTGCTTGCATAATTTTAGCTTTAGAAGTGCTCAGACTCAACTGTTGAGGCAGGAAAAAGCTCACACCTTTCAGGCTGATTCCTAGGTCTCAGGCTGGACTGCTGCCAAGTGAGGCCTGCAGGATGGAGGAGTTTCCCGAGTGCTGGCATGCAAACAAGCACCCCAAACAGCCAGTTTGCCTCAGCATACTTTGCACATGCATCTAGTACTATCTTTGAGAATAGTTTCTGGAGTGAAAATACATTTCTCCTGTTCATAATTTATGCAGTCAGAGAGGTAGTTATGTTCTTTTGCTAAAGCTGAACCTACTTTTTGCTCAGCATTGTCCTTTACCATGTCAAAGCTGAATGAATTTACTAGGCATGTCCTCAACTGCTTTCCATTAAGAAAACTAATGGGACAAGGCATGCAAAGCCAGAGAGCCTTGGGGTTATAAAAATTATTTTTGGAAAAGAAAACAATGCACAAAAATGGAAAAGCAAGCTCTTCTTTTTTCTAAGGAAAAAAAAATAATGCTTCCTTTTTTCCTTTTCCTTTTTCTTTGACCCTGCCTCACAGCTTGAGGAAAAGTGGCTTAGGACTGCTAGCCTTACCTCATTTGATTTCTCCTCAGGAAGAAAGTGCTGTTTACTGCATGAGCAAAAACCCAGTGATGGATTAATTTTTGGTGTTATTTGAATTGCTCCCATGTTTGGAGGAAAAAATTGAATCTGTAGACATGCTTTATGAATGTTAAGAAAGCTGTGACCTTAGGATATGAATTCCTGATTTGCAGTTCAACCAGAGAGGTATCCATGCATTCACCTCCTATTTAAATACGTGCTTTAGGTTAATTAAAGTCAGGGCTGGATCTAAAAAGAAAAAAAATTCACAGTTTCTTCAGGTAGTTGTATTATTTATGCATTTAAACCAATCCTTCTAGCAGTCCTAGCTGTAGCAGTTACTGCCAGATAAGATAGGAAATAATACATGACGATCCCTAGGGAGAGAATAAAACATAAGTAGCAGTGTAGCATATATGAGTAACTGTTTCAAGTGGTTTATGTCAGCATAGCTTTAGTTAAGTTGAAAACTAGATGACTGGAATACTGACATGAGAAAAAGAGGTGAGTTAAGGGTTTCAACCAGCAAGAAAGTCAGTAGAACTACCTTGACTGTAAAGGATGCAGCGGACATATATTTTATCTTATTTTGCTAAAATGGTATACAGTCATTTTATGTACATTAAGATTTTTTCTCTTAGTGATTAATAAAAGAATAGTCTTTTGCCAAGGAGGTGCTCCTCCGGCACTGAATTCGTATACATGCTGAGTTTCCTGCATGCTCCAGAAACCTCCTTGAAACTTTCCTCTGATCTTAGGCAAAATTTTGTACCTTAACAAGTTACCTTTAAATATGGCTCTGCCTTCTGACTTTTAATAGCTTTTTCTTTTAATCTCATATTTATTTTTTCTTTCGATGCAATGATACATTCAGTCACCAATGATAGGCATTTAAAATACTGTTCAATGCATCATCAAGTAGCTAGAAACAACTGTAGCAAAAATATTCCATTGGAGCCTGTAATTGCATTAGCCCTTCTTTCTCCCAAATCTGATAGCTACAGGTTGTGGTTATTACTTAGTGCCTGAAGTTTATCCAGGTAGTCTTCCAGCTTTTAGAGGAAAGGAACATTTTTTTTTTAATACACCTCTATCACTCAATCATTGCAGGAACCTGAATCATCAGAGTAATTGATATAAAATAATTTTTTGCACTCAATATGGTGAGATTCTGTTTTCAGCCTTCCCGGACCTGTTGGCTTGAAGTCACACACAGGGCAGAAACCGTAAGGGAGGAGGTTTGATTTCATTCCAAAGGTGCTATTTCATATTTTATGGATTTATTTTATATTGTAATAGCTGAGCTCCTTTTTAAGTGTAAAACCTATGAGCAGCTTAGTAGTCAAAGTGTAAACCTGACCTGTGAGGCATATTCTGGAGCTGAGGCAATATAATGGGCCATTGCCCTGCCTGATACTTCGGGGACTTGTGTCACAGGCAAGACAGGACTGAACACTGCCTGTCCTTGGGGACAGCTAACCCCTGCCTAGGGAGATCATGGGATCTTCAGCACTGGAGAGTTTTGAAAAAGCTGGAGAGTGGCCCACCCGTCATTCATCAACAACTAATCCCGATTAGGGAAGCATAGATTAGATGATCTTCCATTTTAGTTTAATATTTTTTTGCTCTATTCAGTCATTCTAACTATTTTCCTTAATTTCTCCTTTAAATTTGTTTAAAAACAGAGGTGAAAGTACGGTGTCTGGATAGCTTTTGTCTCAAATTCTTAATTATCACGTGGGATGTCTAAAGGTTTTGTTCCATGAAGTCAAAAGCACATGATTAAGAGAACAGTGGGAAGGAAAAGAAAAAGGAGAAGACTCAATAAGTAGACTTTTACTGATGACAGTCAGTCCTTCCAAAGATTTCAGTCCACGGTTTCTTTGAGAGCAAGATGGACCTGCTTCTGGTGTCAGGGGAACGAGTTGCCATGTGGGCAAAAATTTGAAAAGAGTTAAACTGAACAGTGTGACACCTGCAATCTGCTCACGGGTACATGAAAGACAAGTACTGATAGCGTGCCCCGTGCTTTATGAATTTTTAAACAAGGAGCTTACAATATATGTCATATGTCTGACAGCAGTTAAACAAGCATAATAAATGAATCAATAAATAGGCCCAGTTTTGCATTTCTTCTGATCAAGTAATTCCCTTGATGGCCAAATTGCTCTCTGCTGACTAGCTGAACTGTATGTAGGTATCGACCACTAATAGATTCTTTGAAAGCTAGTTAGGAATATATTCAGGTTTCCATGGACTTCGATTTTCTTTTTTTAAAAAAATAATTGTACAGGGAGAGTGAGATACTGAATTTTGGGTAGATGCAGAGAAAGGTGATGTTTGTGACAAGCAGGAAGTAAGTGTTCAACATTTACCGATTCTTTAACGTAGCATAAATTAAAGAACAAAAGAAAGTTATTCTGTGTTTAATTTCTGTAAAACATCTGTACATTCAGTTTTGTTTGGTGATCGTGACATACTGAAAATGGGAAAAGGGAGACTTCCAAACCACTATAGCTAGTTGCTGTGTATAATATTGGATGGAGATATATGCATTACGGAAATGTTAGGTTATGGTAAGATCTGTGAAAGAAATGTAGACATCTGAAGACTTAATGGTGGACTTTGGCACTGACTTAAAGTTCATTTCAGCTATCCCCACTGACAGTTACATGAGAATATTAAATAAAACAACTAACATCCTGTTGCCACCCATGAGCTGCTAGCAGCTTTTCCCTCAGCTGAAGCACTCTACCAGACAGTGTGACATTTCCATTTTACTGCAAAATAAAGGAAGTCCATATGTCATTGAAGGTGTTCCTCTGCCTGCCTAGATTGAGGGGTTTGATCTTTTCAGAGCATGCTGCCCAGGTTGCAGGTGATATCGCAGTCACCATTGCTTTCTTTCCAAGCAGGTGTCCCCTTGCTAAGCAAGAGCTCCTTGGTTACAACACGTACGCAGAGTTCTGCATCACCTGCCATCACTTAACATTTCCCCCTGAAAAAAGGAATTCTTATTTTCCTTCTCCAAGGACTGTGCTTTTGTCTTAGGAAAATATTGTCAGGCTCTTCTGTTACAGTTGTGGTGGTGTTTGTAAAAGAGTTGAGGGTAGTTGTGAAAGAAGGCAAAATAAAAGGTCTGATCTTTAGCTATATGTTTAGGATGTTAACCTGGGAACTAGCTTGAGGCTTCCATTTCAACCGTCACTTGGGTGTTTATGTTAAGCAGCCATTAGGCTAGAATACACAAATGGTCTATAAACCAGGGGTGGGAACACAGGACTCCTCACTTTAGTCTGAATGCTCAAACTTTTAAGCTACCAAGCCACATGCTTGCTAATATTCCATCTTGGCTGCCAATTAATCATTAATATTCTTTTCCTAGAGGTTATATTCACTGAGCAGTTTACAAAAAATAGCAAATCAGATAAAAAGGCAAGAGCTGCCTTCCACAATAATAAAAGAACATACATTAAAAAAGAGCCAGACTTGTCAATACTATCTAGATAAGATCACTTTCAAAGTGAGAACTTATACCATACAATGAGGTTTTCTTATTGAGGTGCTATGAGAGGAACATAATTACTACCCAAGTAACTATAGATAAGCTGATATCTGTAATAGATTAAACTGAATCAGAACTTCAGACTGTCTGAAATAATACAGTATTATGTACAGTATTGTACTGTAGGCCATGCAAAGAATATTTCCTAACCTTACTCTATATTAACTGTGTGTTAACTGTAGGAAGTATGTTAATACTGCTGGAACTGATGAAATGCTTTCTCTTAACCTGTGGTCTAATAACCTCAGAAAAGACTATGTTTAAGATACACTACCAACACAAGTTGAGCAATAGTTGCTGATCATATATAAAACCCATAGATAAATAGATTGATTGAGATCTGTGTGGAGTGAGAAATGGATAGACAGAGAAGTAGGCTTACTTCACGGAATTCTAAGGCTAGAATGAACCTTGGAAATGTATTTAGTTCATCCCCAGCCCCAAGACAGAACTAAACATGCAAAATATACTTCTGACAAATGTTTGTCCATGCTTTTCTAAAATGTCCAGTGATGGGACAGACCATGTAGAAGGCTCACAATAGAGCAGAGGGTAGATGTAGGTATTTCTAATATTCCAGTCTTCAAACAGATCCACTGTTTTATTTCTCCAGAAGAAGAGTTTTCTATTTTAAATAGCTCTGCAGAATAGGAGAACAGGTGAAATTCCCCATAATCAACCATCTTGTTTGAGCAGCTATAAATAATTAAAAAAGATGACCTGGGTATAGAGTAAGATTAATTCCAACTTTCTCTAGTTTCAGAGAAAACAAACTGAACCACTCCCACTGATATACGTTATGGATCTACATTTCAGGTAAGGTGAAATGGTGCATGAGAAATGGAAGGCTACCGAAATTTACTGAAGATGCAGAACTAGGCCTAGCACAAAAGAAAAAAACAGAAGCAGAATATCACACAGAGGATTTTGGTTGACACTGAAGGTTCTAGTACTAGAAATAAGTTACAATTTAATTATACAAAATAGTGTCATGAATTTAGGGACTAATAAAGTGGGTTTCTATGACAAGCTTGGAATTCATCAGTTGGAAATTACAGAGGAAGAGAAAGACCCAGCTATACTGCTTGGTCGTGGAGTGACTATGAATTGAAAATGTCCTGCATTAAAAGAACCAAACTGCTGTTCCAAAAAGTCTCAGATTAAGTATTAGCAGTACAGATGGAAAATGTTCAGTCCTTTTAAAAAGCACTATGGAATTGCTCTGGAATACCAAGTTCAAATCTGCTGCCCCCTGTTCAGGAAAGAAGACCTCACAAGTCCGTGCTGAAAAGGACTGCTAGGGTGAGGAGGAGGGGAAGAGAAAACAGTATGAGAAGACATTATGAGAGGTTGACTCATTTAAACTGGCAAAAGGCAAGCTGTGAGAGGGTAATATTACTCTCTGAAAATGCATGGAGGGGGCAAACTGCTGAAGGGGAAATAACTAGGTTAAAGTAAATGCTAGCAAAGCTAGTGGGCATGAATTAACTATTAATTAGCTCAATACTGGGAGGAGGTTTCCGCTCTGAACAACAAGGCTCTGGAAACATTTTCTGAGACCAGTAAAGGGTCTGAAATGCTTACTAGTGTCAGGATTGGATCTCCACCAGTTTGTGAAAGGGATGTGTGGTATAACAGCCGGTGCTACAGGAGATTGAAACTGATGGCTGGAAAAAGTCTGTATCTGCTGTATATTCTTAGGAGGATCTAAGTATTTTGCCAGGAATAATGTTTCATTTGGTTCTGGAGAATCCAGGCCAAAGCTCTAGCTAACTGCAAATTTATTTGTGGAGTAGGTGTAAGCAAGATGTTGCAGAGCAAAGCTGGAGGGAGCACACCTGGGCTCAGCCTTAGCTGCTCCTGCCCTTAGAAAGGGACATAGGGAGGAAAAAGGTCATAGAAACACAGAGGAGAAGAGAGACAGGGAGGGGATGGAGGCAAAGTCTAGGTCAGCAGGGCTTCAAAAGCACAAGTGTGATGCCAACTCCCTCCTTCCCATCAGCTCTGTCCCTCTCCCTCACCAGCAGCCAGCCTGACTTTACAGGATCCTGGCATGGGCAAAGGAGGTATTCAAGCTATGACCATTGGTTGCTCCCCTGTGGCTTTAGGGAACTCCTCATATCCCTTCTGCTGAGCCACCCCTTCCCAATTGTAAACAGTTGCTGTCAGAGTCAGATGACCATGCCCACCCAGCTGGCCCAGAGAAAACTTGTCGTGATGACTTGGTGCCTCCAGGAAGCCTCCCATGCCATTTTCTCTTCTCCATGGGCCATATGAAGTCCTGAAGGCACATTACCACCTCTCAAGTACTGCCAAAATAATATTAGATTGAATATCCTAAAATTACCACTCCCTACCTTGCTTCCCTTCGTCCCTATAATGTGGCTTTCAGATATGAGGAAAAGCTGTGTGGCTCTGATAGGACTGAAATCTGTTCCTTTTAGCAGATGTCTAATCATGGTAGATGCTGGTTCTTGTTCAAGTTAAACTGCGATCCAGATTTCCTGATATGCCACATCTCTAAATTAGATATTGTCTTACATTTCTCAGGGGTGAAATAAAGTTGTTTTCAGAATAAAACTGTCAAAAAAGTAAGCTTTATTAGCAGTAACAAAAAAGAAAAGCAAACTGTCTTGAGTATATGCAAGACATAAAACTCCATGAATGTACATAAAAGGACAGTTTTTATGCAATGGCAGCCCTAGATCAAGAAACTGAAACAAATAAGTGATATACATACAGAAAACAAATCAATGCACGTCAGGATGCTTGGTAGTAAGACAACATTAATTTTATCTTGTGTAAACCGGCACGATTGAAGAAAGCAAAATATTTGAGAAATGCTGGTAAATGCTGAAAATAATGTAGAATAGGAAGATACTTTGTGTAGCTTAAGATATTTTGTGTAGTTTTACTATGTAGTATTTTTTTTTTTTTTTGGCAAAGGCCCATCTCAGTTTGCATCAACTTCCATCGCTAAATAAGATAACTATGAATAGATTCAAATTCTTTTGATTCATCCACAGGCATGAGTTCAGTATGAAAGGATATCTCAACATTTTAAGTTGAAATATGTTTAAATATCTTTTCAGGCTATTACAATTAATTAATCTCAAACCAGAAGTGACAAATTAAGAGAATGTAGTACTAGATAGGTGAATCTAAACATTGTAAGGCATAAGAACATGTGTTTGAGTGAGCTAAGAACTGTAATATTCCCTTTCAGAATCTTTCCAAACTCTCACCTTATTTAAAGGCTGCAATCTTGCTCACTAAATAGCTCAGATATTGCCTCTACTTTTGCATCATTCATCAGTAAAATGACTTCCTTTGGAAGAAATCTTGACTTTCCTCATAGTGACATTATGCAAAGCCTACAAGATTGCATTTGGGTAATTTTAATGTTTATTGATCTAAATTAATTTACACTGTACTAATTTTTAAATCTCAAACTGTTTTATCTCCTCGCTCCCATGGCGGCCTTACTATAAGAGAATATTAAGGCAAAAAATGTTGGTAGGAATCTGGGGGACATGGTGGGAAAAGACTGGGTTTGTAACCTGAAGCTTATTTTGTGGACACGTTCTCCCAATTTGCAAAGAGAGGTTTTAGCGCTGGGTTCAAGTCAGGGAAGATGAAAACTGTAAGCTGCAATGGAAGGCCAAAGTGTGTTTATACCTTGTGGTGGGGTGCCACCTGAGAGGACTCATCACATTTGCTTTAAACTAGCCTGCTTGGGTACAGGAGCACTGCAGCCATGGGAGCAGCACAGGGCAATTCTGTACTGTGCTGTTCCTGTGTTATCTCTGGCCTTGGACAACAGCCTTGGGTTCTCCCAGTGGCCTTCCCAGCAGCATTCCCATGCCAGAGTGTGAAGATGGCTTAGAACCCAAAGGGGTTTTCTTATCATTGGGTTACAGTAGAGACATACATCTTACCCCCAGAAATTATTTGCACCGGCAGAAAAAAAAAGACAGCTGAGAGACACGCTGGTCTTTTTGCTTTTGAGTTTCATATGAAGCTGGTGCTTAGGAACTTAATGTAAGCCTTTACTTGATTCCTTTCAAAAAGTATTATCTTTTGTTAGTGCTTCTTCCTACCTTCGATACTTTTCATTCCCTTCTAAAGGGAATCCCAAAGCCCATTGAAATCCATTGCAGGATTTCCACTAGCCTGTGTGGATTTTTGGACCAGATTCTAGGATGTAGTTTGTCTTCATCTGCGCTGCAAATGCTGAGGCGTAAGTTATGCCATGCCTCAAGCTGACCCACATTCTATTCAAATCAAATTTTCTCAAAGTGGATAAATGACAACATTTTGCTAAGTAGTTTAAAGGATCTGAATTCATTTTACAAACAATGAATTTAGCACAAATAGAAGCAACTCTGAGTGTGTTCCACTTTTCTCTTGAATTCTCTTGAGTCTGTGCTAGTAACAGTGCCCTCTTCCAGCTTTTTAGCAACCTGATTATGCCCAACATGTGCTACCTTACCATCATATAACTTACTCCACCAACATTTGGTTCATTGTGAGCTACAAAGTTTGTAGTGTTAGATCCCCAGCTGTCATAAATCAGCATCCTCAGGTGACACTTGTTGCAAAATACAGCCTTATGCCAACTGTCAGGGTAGTATCTATGAAAAATCCATTAATGCTGTTGCCAAGTGGCTCAGTAAGATTGGTACTGCTATTGCTAGTAACAGATCATGGGCCCTACACTAATTTTGCAACTTGAGAAACAATATTTTTATGGTTACAAATGCTTCAAATAGGTGTGTGGATCAGAGGCAGATCTACTTTTGATTCATTGGCCTCTCAGGAGGAAACACTGAAAAACACTTTGACTTCCTGTGTGGCACAGAAAAATATCTTCGGTGTAAAGGCAGATTTATCAGTGAGGGAAGGCAATGGTTGTCAGGGGATAAATTCATTGGTACTGAAGATCTTGACTAGACCTCAGATTATGTGGCTCTGGTGACTCTGATTGAGGGGTCTCAGCTGAGTGATGGAGCTGACTGTGGGAAACGGGACAAGCCACATGATGAAAAGCAGTAACAGACCATTAATTTTTTAACAATATAGTTCCATAAATATGCTTTTTGTTGTAGGAAATGGTCTATGCCTAAGGTGGCTGTCTAGAAAATGGAGTAGTTTAAAGAAAAATGTTGTCTCATAATTAAGGAGAGCAGTCAAAACCACTTGGCAAACAAACACACAAAGTACTTAGTGCCAGAAATATTTATGCATTATTCCTAAGGAAAAAAGAATAATGCTGAGTGTACTTGAGAGTCTAGCACAAGTTGCCACACAAGTATTCTGAGGCAGAAGGAGTGGGATGTAAAGAGCTCATGAATTGGGCTCTGAAATTGTATTTTCCTGTCATTAAGAAAAATGGAATAAATGTGCCTCTCACTTTTGGTCAATCTGATCCATTCTAAAGCAAAGATATTTTAAAGTATTTTATTAGTTTCTTGGTCTCATTTCTAGCATGGCTAATCATCTCCATTGCCCTTGAACTCCACCACCACAAGAAGTATACTTGCTGGGATTTCCTGCCACTCATTGTTTTGCTAGAAAGCCATCTGAGGAATGGAGGAATGGAGGCAAAGAAGCAACTACAGATTAGTATTTCCTTGATTACCTTATCTACTGCTTCTTGTATGCTGAATAAAAATTTCTTGCTGATTCCTACCCTTTTGAATATGATTTTTCTATTACATTTTTCCTTCTTCTTCCTTCTAGCTTTGCCCTCTAGCTAAAAAATATCCAAAATTGAACTGAGGGTGACTAGTCTGACAGGCTGAAGATAAAGACTGAGCAACTGGATGGGCTGCAAGTCTCCTGAAAGGAGCATCAGGGCAAGCCAGCCAGGAGTTTCTTAGCAATAGGGGTGTGATGTCAGGTTTTAGACCCAGCTTGTTGAGATGCCAGCTGCTCCCAGAGTGCTTCAGACACAGAGAGGCAAGCTGAGAAGGGGCACTTCAGTTTCCTCTTTTGCCATTTATCTCCCTTTCTCCTTTTGTTTTGTTTGAAGAAGAAAGAGCAAGCAGAGCAACAGAGGTGAGATCTATATGGCCTTACACCCATCGTCTCCTTTGCTAAGGAGGGAGACTTTCAGCCAACAAATTACCTTCCAAGGTGTTTTTCCTCATGTAAAAAACAGAGAGGAGGACAGGGGAAGAAAAGGAACTGCTTGTCTTTTTCTCACCTACTACTGATGCAATGTTTGCTTACTTAAACTGTTTGCCAAGCAAAAATAGATACCTGACAACCAAGCTGAAGCATGATCTACTCTGAAGGCCGTGGCAGTGGAAGCCACTATCTTCTCCCCATGGAGAGAGGCTGGACGTGGCTGGGCTGCCAGGGTGAGGCTGGCTGCCATGGGGAGCACCAGCCTGGGGCAGGGGTGCCCAGCAGGCCTGCCACCCCGCAGGCAGGCTCCTGCCGCCCCGGCAGCCTCGCCCCAGCCAGGGTACCAGGGTCTGGGGAAGTGGGGCGGCCCCGTGGGGCTCCCAGCCCTGCAGCTGCCATTTCAGACCCAACAGGTGGCAATTGAAGCCCGGCCTCCGTGCCTCTGCCTCCATGGAGCACCTGCGCAGGAGCCTCTGTCTTCCAAAATCTTCCAAACCCAGCAAAGCTGGCGCTTAAAATTCAGATTCCTCTCAACAAGCTGCTGCCTTCCAGGTTTCAGACCATTTTCTGAGACTGATACAGTACTCTGCTCCATGTCAGAAGTCTGAAATAAAAGAAAGCAACTGCAAACTATGTCTAAAGCCACGATCTCTTCTCAGTGACATTACCTGAAGTCACACTGAAGTCCTCAGGCCTTTGAAGGTTTTAGCCTGATGCAGGATTTGCCCATCTTGTCCTAATTTCATTTCTATATTTGTTTCAGACGTATGAGAAAATAAAGTCTCAGAAACCGAAAGGGGGGTGGGAGGGTGGAGAACAGTACTGTTGGTGAAGCTGTAGAGTTCACTCATTGCCATGGAAACATGCACATCCTAGCAACAGCTTATTGATAGCAAGATGACATAGAAAGACAAGAGCCGATGCCTTTGACTCATGGGAAAACAAGCTATCCTGCATTTCTACTTCTTTACCTCCTTTTCTTTTCCAAAAGTGCATAGTGTTTTAACATAAAAATCCCCAATAAACTTTTTTTTCTTAATTGTTTGTGCTTTTGTGCTGAAATGTTACTTGCTAAGAAAAGTTGATACAAATGAAGTATTATCATTGTTGGCTATCTGGCTAGAAAAATTATTAAAAAGCAGCAAAGAAACCCAATGACATTAAACTATTTTTTATTTTTTTTTCCTTTAGACATTTAGCAAGATGTTTTTGAACTAACTGAAAACATCTAGAAGGTCAACGCAGCATTTTCTGTCCATCTCTGCACTTCCCAGAGCGTTTCCTGTAGCTGACATCGCTAAGGTGTTGCTCAGTAGGATGCAGGGTGCACTTGGTTGCGGTGCGGTCTGTGTTCCTCGTGATGGTCAGGGAGTGTGTCTACCTGTGCTGGGAAGTATCAAAAAACTTATTCTATTTGCGTGCTCTTGGGTTAGGGTGGCTAGAGCAGCACTCAGGTGCTTTTGCTGAGAAAGTGCCTTTCCTTCATTTTTCTGACATACAGTGGTACAAGAAGCTTCTCCTGGGCGAAGGTAGGGTGCCACAGCAGTCACGGTGTGTGAAAGGAGATATCCCTGAGAGCAAGGGTTGGACTGCTGTTAGTACTATTAAGTACAATAGCATTGTGGAGTCCCAGTCGTAAAGCAGAATTTAAATGTGACTTGTTCCATGCAGACACAGAAGGTCTTTTTCCCTAGGAGTTTAGGATCAGTTTGTTTGCCAATATGATTATTCATTGGTAGGAAGAATACTCAACAATTCCTTTATTGATTTTTTTCTTTTGTGTGTTGTGTATAGTTGTTGGAAATGTTTCTGTCAAAATAGGTATTCCAATAACCATTTTGGAAAAACAGGAAATGTATGATGTTGCTTTGTTCATGGCATCACTACAGTGTAACTATTTAAGAGCTTTGCTGAACTGGATCCATATAAAGGACTCCCTGAACATTACATTTATTGTGAGAAGAACACTGAATCATAATATTCCCACAGCTAATAGAAACCACTTTTCAGAAATGTGACCCTTTATCTGTACATGAATTAAAAATGGAGCTAATGAAATATCCCAGTAGAAATCAGAGATGTTTACAGACTTTGTAAACCCTGCTTATTTACCTACCTTTTTTTGATAACAAAAATAATTTAGACTTTCTGAATTTTTTGTTTCATTAGGAGTATTTTTCCCTTTGGAGACAAGGACTGCTTGGCTGATCAGCAAGGCAGTTTGATGTTCTGGTACTACCATTGCATTAGGCTTACAATAAATGAGGTAAGTAGTGCTGCGGAGACATTGGAGGAACAATTAGAAATGTCTGAAGGAGAGGAAGAATACAATAAGAATGCCATCAAAATAACTGGAGATTTTCGTGCCTGCTGTTCAGGTGCAAGATTTCTATAGGGAGAGAGAAGAAGCATCTAGAAAATGATTATGACAATTAAGGCAGGACTTTGATGGATTTTAGGATCCCGTACTATGATCACCATTTTCACTGTAATGCCAACAGCACTTTAACTTGATACCTTCTGTTCTGACCTGGATGTCCCTTCAGTGCCAGCACTGCTGTGTTGCTGCGTTTCCAGAGCAGCACCTACATGAGTTACAAGGCAGAGGACTCTGGCCAACAACTTGCTTGCTTCCCAACAGTAAGCAATAAACCAGAAGTAAACCTGAGAGCAGGAACTAGACTTGCCAGTCTCTTCCCAGTTGGCACAGACTTTTGCATGGTCTTTCTGGGCCACCTAGCTATGATTTCACCTCTGGGTTTGTGAAGAGTGGAAGGCATAGGTGTGGGGATTACCCTAAAAGACTGTGGTGCAGCCTCCTCCATTTCCTCAGTGACTGCAAGGCAAAGCAATGTGCACTGTGAATGGTGAACCAGGGTCTGCTGTGACCTTGACTTACTCATTTGTGCATTTGAAATTCTTTTTCCATTCCCTGTTTCTGGATGAAGTCTTCTTAGAGTTAGGGGCAAGGGATCAAATGGTAAAACAAACTCTTCTGTCAAGATTGGGAAGGGGGGATCAATTTGGGTGACAGTGTGTCACCGGGTAGCTTAGGTGAAAATGCATTTTCCCTCCACCGAGGGACTTTTGGAGTCCACAGTTTTGGAAAGACACATGTTTTGGAAAAGAGCAAGCAGGCAGGAAACAGCTGCAAATTTTGCTGCGCTCTCTCTCTCCAAAGAAGGATCAGGAAACTGTTCTACATGTTGAAACTCATCATTTCTCCCTCTTTATTAAAGAATAATATGCAAAAGTTACAATTCAGGCTTTTCAAGAAATGTCATCAACAGTTTTACCTTTCTGGCAGGAGCTGGGGTAATATTAACTTTTCTGATAGAAATATTTTATTAATTCCAGTAATTCACATTAATTCAGGGCCTGTGGTACACATCTAATGCTTCTGCTATCCTGATTTCTCTTGATTGACTTCTTGACTGATGCGTTGATGGATGTAGGAAAATGCCCTGTTCCTTTTTTTCAGTTGAAGGTGTGTTACCTGTTCATAGCTGATTGATTAGTCAACATTAGCACCTAGGAATGCCTTTATTTTCATCACTTCAAGCAAATATGTCTACAGCTGGAGACATAATTATATGCATTACTGAATCACATTTTTGCTATTCTTTAATTATATTTTGACAGAAAAGAAATGTCAAGGGAGTAGCACTTGCTTTTTAGCTCTGAAACATTTATATCTGTGGTACACATTTCTCTGCTTTGTCACGCTATCCTTTCAAATCTTACTTTTGCTGCCTTGTAGTTGGTGTCTTGCCATTGTTTCATGATTTAATGCTAAGATTTTATACAAAGGTTTAGGAAAAAGCACCTACAGATTGTCTTCTCTGAAGCTATAGGCCATCTTCATTCAGTTGCAAAACTATGCAATCCAGTGGAGCTTTGATGATTTTTACCAATTGCAAATCTGGTCAGTCTCTCTAAGGTTTCACTCCTGGCACATGCTTCTCTCTGTCAAAGGCCAGTGGAGTCTCTATTCTGTGTGACAGAAGTAAGAGGCATTAATAAGGGTTACACATGACTTCAGGATTAGTGTAAGCATTTTGATTCTATTTTTCTGGTATTTACTCTGATATGCATCAAACAACTGGGAGGAAAAGACAAAAACTGGAAATGCCAAAAGTTTATTCTGTCTTTCCGCTATGTAAGAGGTAAAATTTCTGTCTGTTTGGGCTACTTCCCTATACAACAGCCAAGGACCAATCTCGTCTGAAAGCATTTGTACACATCTGAAACATAAAGTAAAATTTTGTCTGGATTTGTACCAATTTGTTAATGAAGGTAGAGTTTGTCCCATCATCAGTAATCTTCTCCATGTTCAAAGATGACTTTCCAAGAGAAAAGCTCACTCTTCAAAAACATGCAAAGCCAATTAAAAGAACGTAGCTGTAAGGGGATATGGGACAAACTGTCATTGAGTTTATGGCAATAAACCCCAGCTCAGAGGTTGTCACCGTATCCCAATCGCTAGAATTTACTAGCGGGTTTCTTAAGTAATGTATGGCATTTTTATATCTACGCTGTACTGAGGAGCTAATGAGAAGGGCACTGTGCACCATGCTGTTTTCTTGAGGTGTTACATTACTTGTAATTGAGAATACTCCAAGGGAACCTTATACTGTCCGTAAGTGATGCTGATGATTTGGGTGTCACATTTCCCATAAAGTTATTACTGAGCCAGAGCTCTGATAAGATGTTAGGAGCCACTGTATTGCTTTGAGGAATTGTCATACAAGGCATAAATGAGGAAGAAACTTCAGAATCCTGCTGTTTATTGTCCTTGAAGGTGCTGCTGTACTTTTTAGAAGCAACCAGGCATTCTGCTGAGATTTCTACATGCATAACCATGCCTTTTTAACTTAATATCAGCCTGCAATTCCGGACAGCCTCTGAATTGCTGCTAATCCTTCCTTTCTGATTTCTCCTCTTTCTACCATACTATTTGGGGCTGCACTTCAGAAATGTCTTGTATTTACCCTACCACCTCTAGTGCTACAGGGGCTTAAGATAATGAAATCTGCAATACAGAAAAGGCGCACAAAACAGAACCCTCTTTCCCCTGGTGTTACCACCTCAGCTGTGCAGGGTTCAATGTTGTCCAAAAGTTAGTTCCCTCAATCCCACTGTTCTCCACCTCCTTCGAGAGGAGGCACGCTGGGCCTGTGAGCAACCTCAGAGGAGTTGTGAGATGGAAGGAAGAGGGAACAGGAAGGTTCAAGGACACAGGGGAAGCTTTTGCCTTCCAAGAAGATACACAAAAAGTGGAGCATGTGAAGAAATGGTTACAGAGGAGTTCTGGCATGGAAAAAGAGGACAGTGGTAAACAGGAATGGGGAGAGCTTGTGTGTGGCCATGTGGAAAATGGAATGTGGGACTACACAGATGAAGGTGAGCTGATATGGAGGAGGGTGAAGAGGGGAACCCCCTGTATGAGTCAGAAACAGAGGGAGAGATCTTCTAGGGCTGGGACACAAGTGACATCTGACTATTGTGGTTCCAGGATAGCATGAAAGCTAGCTGATTATAATCAAGTTTCCAAGTGAATTCTTCTGAACACTGAGTTTTAAATCCACTTACCTCAAGTATTCAAGGATGTGTGTCTAAATTTTCTTTCTACGAGCAAATTATGCTGTTCAAAGTCAGTTGCTTTTTACCTTAACAGGAAGAGAACATGCAAGGAATGGGAAAACACAGGAAGTCAATTAGCATAAAAATCTGAGCAAATACTTGGTGAGTTTATGATAATTTTTCTGCTGCGGTTCTTGAGTAAAAACTTTTCTATGCTTGCCAGGGACTATTAAAAAAATAGAAAGAAAACTCAGATTTATTTTTCATGTCTTTGGGACATCTGAGAAAATGCAGTGGATTAGTTTATTGGTATTTATTTCATGCCAAATATGTATTTAATTTTAATTAGATGAGAAATAGATTTTCTGATGTGGCATTGTATATGATTTAGGTTATCATAATGCTTTTATTCTAAATTGCCTTTTAGACCTCTGTAGATTTGAAGTCTGAAATTTCTTTTATGAGTTAACCCTTTTTTCTGATAAACCGTTTAAACCAATGAGGTGATTAACAATTTGTAGTGGGAAGAAAAACATTCAAACACTGTTGAATATGAGACCGTGGACTGAAGATGGAAAGGAAGGCTTGTATTAAGTTTGTTTCAGTGTGAATTTCTAAGTCATTTTGAGTAAGGGATCAGAATTTAATGTGCAACTGAAATATACTCTTGCACTTAACACAGACTTGCAGGTGGGGTGTCACTGTCCTTGCCCCATGTCCATGCAAATGCACTTGAAGAGCTTGTTATCTCTTGGGCTTTGCTAAGTATGCATCTGAGACCATGGGAAGAAAAGTAGATATGAATAAAATTACTTATAGAGATTAAGACTTGATCTAACCCACACAGCCTTGATATTGTATTTTTTTCATACATGTATGTATGTAAGTATGCTTGTATGTGTGTGTGAAGGGTGTATGCCTGTTACAGCTTATGTAACTCAGGGGGATCATTTTTCAACTCCAGTCATTTAATATTTTCTGTATATTGTTAAACCTCCAACCCCCAAAGAGGACTCAAGCATCCAAATAGCTTAAACTTGATTTTTCCCAAGATTTGAAATTGAAAGTGATGTGCAAATTAGATTCCACCTAGAGAATCAGAATCATTAAGGCTGGAAAAGACCTCTAGGATCATCAAGTCCAACCATCAACCCAACACCACCATGCCTCCTAAAACACATCCTGAAGTGCCACTTCTACACATTTTTCAAATGCCTCCAGGGATGGTGACTCCACCACCTCTCTGGGCAGCCTGTTCCAACGACTGACCACTCCTTCAGTAAAGAAGTTTTTCCTAATATCCAATCTAAACCTCCCCTAATGCAACTTGAGGCCATTTCTTCTTGTTCTATCAGTAGTGACTGGGAGAAGACACCAACACCCACCTCACTACAACCTCCTTTCAGGTAGTTGTAGAGAACAAGAAGGTCTCCCCTCAGCCTCCTCTTTTCCAGACTAAACAACCCCAGTTCCCTCAGCAGCTCCTCATAAGACTTGTTCTCCAGACACTTCACCACCTTCGTTGCCCTTCTCTGGACACAATCCAGCTACTCCATGTCCCTCTTGTAGTGAGGGGCCCAAAACTGAACACAATATTCAAGGTGTGGCCTCACCAGTGCCAAGTACAGGGGCACGATCACTTCCCTCCTCCTGCTGGCCACACTATTCCTGGTACAAGCCCGGACGCTGTTGGCCTTGTTGTCCGCCTGGGCACACTGCTGGCTCATGTTCAGCTGGCTGTCAACCAGCAGCCCCCAGTCCTTTTTCGGTGGGCACCTTTCCAGCCACTCCTCCCCAAGCCTGTAGCGTTGCATGGGGTTGTTGTGACCCAAGTGCAGGACCCAGCACTTGGCCTTTTTAAACCTCATACAGTTGACCTTTGCCCATCGGTCCAGCCTGTCCAGATCCCTCTGCAGAGCCTTCCTACCCTCAAGCACAACACTCCCACCCAATCTGATGTCACCTGCAAACTTACTGAGGGTGCACTCGATCCCCTCACCCAGATGCAGATTTCACTATAGGGTAAGAAGGTTGGGGAGGGCATTTTTCTTGATTCAGATGCATAAGCTCAAATTCAGTATATTCCTCTGTAATAATGAGCCTTTGGATCTGTGGTTTTGGTTTGGTTCATTATGGAAAGGAACCAAGGAGGAAATAGCAGTTCAAATCCCAATAGGGATTTCTTCCTCACTGTTTCTCCATGCCTAGTCCATCATTCTGCAGCTATTAAAGAGTGAGATTAATCCAAAGGCATTGCAATCCTGAAAAAGGAAGCACAGGGTTTTAATGCTTCATAGATAAAGGAGAAACTAAAACACGACATGAAAAGCATAATGCACAATACAGAAATTTATAGAAATTTTATAGAGTTTTATAGAAAGAACTAAATTTGATTTCACATTTTTATTTTTCACTTCTTGGGGCATCTTATGTTCCAGGCAAGCAAGGGGTTTTTTCTCTACAAAATCTTCATGACAACTTAATCTCTCCTGAGTCCTGTGAATTTCATACTAGGGATTTCTGTTTATTTGAATTTAAGCTTGCACTTTATGCAGCTGGCCAGAGATGGTGCTGAGTGCTCAGATACTGTGGAATGAAATGCAGTGGGAACTTGAACAGAAGAGATTTGGGGCCTTAATGATAGCTACACTCAGCTGCCATGAGTTATGACTTTGAGTGAATTTATAATTACAGTAAAGCACCCTAGTTGTAATATTTACCCAAACAACAACGAATAAAAATTATTTTAGAAAATGAGAAAAGGACTGGGAAGCTTTATGTTGTGGTTTACCCCAGCCAGCAATTAAGCACCACGCAGCTCTTGCTCACTCCCCTCTGGTAGGATGGGGGAGAGAACTGGAAGAGTAAAAGCCAGAAAACTCATGGGTTGAGATAAAGACAGTTTAACAGGCAAAGCAAAAGCCATGCATGCGAGCAAAGCAAAACAAGGAATTCATTCACTCCTTCCAATCAGGAAGCAGGTGTTCAGCCATCTCCAGGAAAGCAGGGCTCCATCATGAGTAATGGTTACTTGAGAAGACAAAACACCATCACTACGAACATCCCACACTTCCATCTTCTTGCCCCAGCTTTATATGCTGAGCATGATGTCATATGGTCAGTTGGAGTCAGTTGTCCCAGCCATGTCCCCTCCCAGCTTCTTGTGCACCCCTAGCCCAATCGCTGGTGGGGTGGGGTGAGAAGCAGAAAACTCTCTGACTCTGTGTAAGCCCTGCTCAGCAGTAATGAAAACATTCTGTATTATCAGCACTGATTTCAGCACAAATCCAAAACGCAGCCCCATACTAGCTACTATGAAGAAAATTAACTCTCTTCCAGCCAAAACCAGCACATTCTAACACTGGGAAGAAGATTTGTTTGGTATATTTGCTGATATTTTATTGCTCTGTGAAATAAAGGTAATCTGGAGGTGAATTCATCTTGCCTTCATCAGAAAGGTAGTGGAAATTGAAATAACCTTGATTTACTAGTAGCACCTGTGGGTTTCAGCTAATTTTTACTGTCTTTTCTTAATTGGTCTCTCATTTCATACCTGTCTTTTATTTTATGGAAGTCTATGCAATATTGTGGCACTCAGGGCATATGAGGAGTTGCAACATTAGTGGAGGTCAAGCTCTGCAAACCTTTCCTTTGTTATGAATTCTTATCCAAAACCAACCCTATTGTAGTCAGGGCCAGGGCTCACTGGGGTAAGGACACCTGAGGCTTTCTGAGACGAGGCTGGAAAGTTAGCCTGCTTTGCACTATTCTTCAGCTCCTTCTTACCTGTGGCTTTTATGCTCTGATAATGTGTTTTCTGATCCAAGTAAATGTCACCTGAACATCAATACAAAGAACAGACAAAACAAGTTGAAAATTCCCTTTCACAACCTGATTTTTTCCCAGTTTTTATTCCATGTTTGCTGCTGCTAGGAGCTGGATCAAGCCCTTGTGATGCTCAACCTGTGGTATTGATCTCATTCATTATTAACAGGGACATGCTCCCTGGATGCAGCTGGAGGGCGTTCCAATAGATTGAGAGGGCTTCCCCCCACTGAGCTCTTCATCGGCACTTCTGGATGGCTTCAGGATGTCCTTCCTGCAGGGGCAGGTGTGTAAACCTGGAGCAATGGTAGGTCCTCGTCCCCTGACTGACCAGGCAAGGAAGCTGTCTGTGTGGGCCAAGATGCCTTATGGCCTATGTCAAAGCCAGCTTGCCATGGAAACCAGCACACAGGGAGAATGTTGTGTATTTGAGTTTAGTCCTGACAGAGCCTTGGCTTGCTGCTCATTCCCATGGTGTAGATATCACCTAAGCAGAATTTATGAGGCTGTAGCAACCCCATTCTGTTCCACATCCTCACATTTCTTTTTGTGTCTGTCATGCCCTTACTTGAATCCCTTTTGACCTTATTTACCAGACTACAGGAGTAACAGGGTTTTTTTTTTTTTTCATTAAAAATGTTAATTATGCTCCTAGATTTATACCTAACAGATTGTCTGGAGCCATGCTTTCTTCCTCAGTTTACCTTCCTTTCTCTGTAGAGAGAAGGATCTCCCCATCGGCAGAGCTTTGCAGATTTGTGTTGTTTCTTTCTCATTCAAGAATGCATCAAAGTTCATCCCTTCCCCTGTCCTGCCATCCCATGGCTTGGGCTGCTGTGCTTCCGGAATGATGCTCCCTCATCAAGTGTTCAGGAACATCTAATACTTTGACTCTTGGACCATGAGGGCAGTTTTTCCTAACCAAAGGATGTGGACTGCCACTGAGTCACAGAGTCAGCCAGGATGGTCAGGAGATGGTGGGAATTTTTGCAGTCAGAAATCAATGTAATTTTTGCTCTCTCTCACCTCCAGGATATTTTCACTCGAGGAATTTGGTCAGTTTTCTGGTATTTATGGCAGCTATTACAGAATGGGATGGGTATCTGGAGTAGCATTTCTTAGGAGGTCACTGCCTGTATAGGTAATGGCCATATCAGTAGCAACTGTGCTGACCTCAGCTATCACAGCTGATATGGCAATGAGGGGCTTCTCTCCCATGCCAACAAAACTTTCAGGGGATTGTTACAATGAAAGATGCTCGCTGAGTTTTCCTACTGGGCACTATTTCCTTCACTATGGGAGTCTTGGTGGAGGGGATATTCTGAACCTGATATGTTCGTGTATGTGCTCGGGAATAGGAGGGACAGAAGCATTGATTCAGGAAGTCCTAAAAGGTACAATATGCTTTTTATGAACTCATTGAGCAGATAGTTCTGTTACTAATACAT
The DNA here is from genome assembly GCF_963921805.1 of Phalacrocorax carbo. NCBI lineage: Eukaryota > Metazoa > Chordata > Aves > Suliformes > Phalacrocoracidae > Phalacrocorax > Phalacrocorax carbo. The sequence goes on along the minus strand of NC_087515.1, from coordinate 59,729,260 downwards.
GACATACATTTTGAATGAGGGAAAGCCTCTTCCACATCCATGTTGCTTTTGGGAAAATGACAATTTTAGACCTTTGTAGGCCAACAAAAGGGAGCAATTCTTCTACCAACACCTTGCCTATGCATATTATTTGTTGAAAATGCAGAAATGAAAGAAAAATAAGGACTATCCTAACTCAAAGACCCTCATGAGGGGGACCTTAAATTGGGAAATATTAGATCTACTCACAGTCTTTTGAAGATAAACAGGGAAGAGCAATCTTTAAGTATTTCAGTCCTGAATCTTTTACTTCACCTCAGAAAATGAATCGTAATTGGGCAGATGAGTGGAGCAACATGATAATAAAGTTCCTGATCTGACCACACTCTTTCTGTCGCGTATTTTGTCCTACACAAAAAATACACACAAATAACAAGTTAGTGGGGGGGAATTATGATCTGAAGGGTTATGTTTTGTGAGTACAACATGCAAGGCTCTTTAATACTAATGAATAACCCAAATAATTTCTTTCTTTGCCGAATATACCTTGACACCTTTTAAATCCAAGTTTGCATTCCTTAACAGGCATAATACTGGGCACCAGATAAATAATGCATGAATCAGTCATGTTATTTAGACATGTGTGAGATAGATTAGGATATAGAGGGAAAATAAGTATGAGTTAATATATTCAGTGCTCAATTGCATTCAAATCATAGCTGAAAAGACCTTCCAGCTGTCTTAAAGTATGAATTACAAGCCTGCTCTGAGAGTTTCTGGAGTAGGTGTCCCTATAATTCACTGTTTTCAATGTCTTAGAGATGTTGGAATATGCTGCAGACAGTGTAATAGTGGTCTGTCTTACCTGTCTCTCTGAAGCTCTGTAAAAATTTCATTACCGTACTGAAATTTTTGTGCTGAGCTGGTGAGCAGACCTGCTGTTTGTTTGTTGATAAAAATGTCACTTGTCAAATCTTCTTTGATGTGTGTTTGCTCCGTTGCTTATCCTGCTGATTGCGACTCTGGCCTTTTGTCAGTGGAGAGCATTTTTGTCCATGATCTTTGACACTTGGGACACTTTCCTGTATAGCTGTCATCAGCATAATTAATTTGTGTGCTTTTTTTTTTAAATCTGGGAATATATCCTTTTCCCTTGACTAAATTTGAGAATGGGAAGGAAATCATGTGGATTAGATTCCTAGTTTGAAACTTGGGCTCAGCTCCTGCCACTGCCCTCCTCCATGCCCAAGGTGTATTTTGGATGTGGGTTTTCTTATACACATAACTCTAGCCTGCTGCAGTGCAAAATAAATTAAATCAGTTTGTCAGAAGGCACCAGCCAGGGCTCTTGGTTGGCCATAGCTTTTCTTCCTCTCTGTGGGGTCTGAAGAGTGCTGGCAGAACCATGACATGCCTGTACCTGTGAGACCACACGGTATACCTACAGGAGTCCTCCAGTTCACATGGATTTTCCCAAAAGGCATTGAAAGGCATGCAGGAGAGTAAAATTGTCATGCTGACTACAGATCCGATGCAGACACACAAGGCTACCCAGTTTTGTATTACTGGGAAAAGTATTCAGGACTGAGGTGCATAGGACAAATTGTTTAGGAGGTTTTTTGGGGGGGCTTTTCCTTTATTTGATAGTGAAAGTCAGTACAGTTTTAGATCACATTACTGGGGGTGATTAAAGCCTATGTGCCATAAGGGAACAGCAGGTTTCTGGGAAGAAGTTTAAAGAAGGAAGCCATGGCACCGATGGACAACATTATCAACTGTGATGAGTAACTGCCCGTGTTTATGCTCGTAGCTCTTGCTAACCAGCTGCATCCCAGAGGAGAGCTAACTCCTGTTTACCACCATGCCAGAGCATCCATATGAGCAGTTAAACTATAATGGTCATGCTGTAATTTCAGGTCCTTGTTTACCACAGGACAATTTGTCTGTGTGTGCCTGAGGGCACCTGTAATAGATCTGGATTTGGTCACTTCCAGAAAAAAACAGATGAAGCAATATAGTTCTTTTTTTAATGGGAACTGGTGGTTTAGACATTGTTTAGACTGACATGTCTGCTTTAAATTTTATTTGGTTAAACCTCTTTTTTCCTGCATTTAGGTAGCTGAAATAAAAATATTACTAAACTCCTTCATTATTATACAACCTCAGGACCTGAAGTTGAAGCAACATTGGCCTCCACAGGTTTTGCTATTCTGCCTCCAAAACAAGACAGTAACAGTTCCTCATGTGGCTTGAAGGATATTTGTCCCAGTGAGATTTGTTTTCACAGCTTTCACATAAGTAGTCCTTTTGAATAAAATTGTTTGGAAAACAGTGTTTCAACCTTGAGGAGAAATAATAACTTTTCGTGCAAAGCAGCATGATGTTTTAAGAACTGTATTAACCACACAGAAGCTGGAAGAAAAAATATGTTTGCATTTAAATTATTTTTTTTCAGGAATAAAATTAAAATACAATTAGTTGTAAAATAAGAAAGAAATTAGAAAAACCATTTTATCTTCTTCCCATGAGCTCGTTCCCAGAAAACTCACTGAACTCTTTCTTATGTTATCTTGTGAAGTCAAAAGATTAAAACAAGAAATGCAATAAAAAGCTGAGTCATTACTGATGAACTAGATAATAACTGTCTGTTTCTCTGTTTTCCATTAGAACTACTGACTTTTTCACCTCTCCCTTTTCAGCACCCTCTTGCACTCCAAAAATACAAGCCACATTTTGTGCAAGATTGTCCAATTGATCAAAATTACCATGCTAAATATAGAACATTTATTCTTAACTAGCACTTATATTTGAAGGTTTCTGCTTCTGGTTCAGTTCTGAAATAAAGCTTGTGTTCTTGACAGCTTCTCTTTTTTTTTTCAGCACTTACAGCTGGTCTAAGAAAGGACGTTATCACTTTTCACAAACTTTGTCAAACTTTAAATATTTAAATTTTTGGGGAAAATCAGATTTTTATGTCTTTGATGCTCTGTATAATAGGCCAAATTCTTTTCTGTTTGAATATTCAAAACTAATCTGAACCTTTTCCTTTTCACTTTTGGATAAATACATTTATTTATTAGCATACCAGTGTATGCTACACTATTAATGCCCATCTTATTGAGACAAGAATCGAGAGAAGGAAAGCCTGAATTTTTGATGCGTACATAAGATTTTTAAAATAAGGAGGGCAAGATGAACAAGGACACACATTATCTACGCTCTGCAGTAAACTTGAAGTCTCATATGTTAGTGCTGCAGTTATAACCAGTTGATTTTTATTTCTCAAGAGCTATTTCTTATCTGGAATATGGTATTTCCTTTCTTAGCTGGCTGGAGGTTCCCTAACCTCACCTAAGCTTGACACCACTGGCACCCCATGCCAGTGATGGTGCCAACCCTGGAGGATGTGATGCCTTGCCATGAAAAACCTCCTGGGAGCAAGGATCTTCCCTCACTGTAGCCCTGCCAGAAAGTTCACGTGAATTCACGGGGCACAAATACACCCCATGGACCCCATTGCTTAGGGCTTATCCACACATCACATTTATCTGTGTGAATCAAGCTGCATGGGTTGCTGTCTCTGTGGGTGAAGATGTAGCTGGGGAAGGTGCAGGATCTCTAGCTGCAGTTGCTATGGAAACACACCCATATTTCACTTACTTGTCCAACTTTTGTTCCTATTTTCAAAAACACAGCTAGTTACATTTTAAGGGAGTAAATGAAAGTAAAAGTTTGGCTAATGGATTATTTCCATGTGGTGTAGGAGGAAAGGAAGTAGCGGTATACCAGCTACCTCACGGGTTCAAATCTAGAGCCTCTGTCTGAGCTAGGAATAGGACATGATGAAATCCAAGAATTTTTTTTTTTTTTAGGAGAAATGATCATATATGAAAATCCAGCAAAATACACTTCTCCAGCTTCACAGAAATCTGTTACCTGCCACAGAATCTTCAGCACTGATTGTTGTTGTTGCTGATGACTTCTACAAAATTTTATTAAAAAAATGTTTTTGCTATTCTAATAAGATTTCTTTATAAATTATATATTCTCATAATTTTTCAGTACATTTTTTTGCTGCATGAACAGTAAGGCATATTGAAATATTCAGGCATATTTCTTCTTTATCACTTTTGCAGCCTCCCTAATTTCTCTAAAATTTCACCTTTTTTCACTCTATTCTTCCCAAAGTAATCTAGTTGTGCTGTGCACTAAAAACCTCTGCTATGTTCTCAGTAAAGCTGTTTCAGCAATGTAATATACCTAAAGACTATATCTCTGATGTATGTATTGTGGGAGGTTTTCAGGTATGGCTCTACATTTCTTTAAAAAGTAAAACAAATCAAAAAAGAGATGCTAATTTTAAGCAGGAGGACCTGGAAGAGACAGAGCAAGCAGTTCATAGAGTTTGAGGTGCCCAAATACCCCATATTTTGAATTATTCAAAACCTATTCTAAGGCATTTTGGTGCCAGAGGAAAGGTGCTGTCAGAAGAGGTGGTGGGGACAGCAATGTTCAGCATAACCACTAAAACCTAATTTCAAAAGCTGAGGAAGAACAAATGTTTTTATATTAGCTGTGTGAGGTAATTTGGGGTGTTTTTCACTACTGTGAGATGCAGATGAACTTCCTTTATCCATTATGGCTACCTGCAAACATTTAACCTGTGTTAAGTCTGCCATGGATTCAGATGGTGTCTTTCTGTGCATGAGAAAAGCTGTGAAATGGAGAGACTGTAGAAAGAAAAATTAGGGCTTGTCAAGCTGATGTAAGAAAGTTCCTGGTAACATTGCAAACAGGTGAAGAAAAATCAAAGAGAACTAGAGAGAGAAATTAAAGAAAATGAGAGGGGAGGGGGAGAACAAAAGTAGCTGGCTGTAGTTGATTCACTGTATGGATGCTTCACTATCACAGTGTAGGTTGACCTTTCAGGGATCAGCTGTATCTGTGTCTACTTCACTGCTTTGCCAAATGGTCGATGCTAAGGCTCCCCTTATGGTTCAAGAGCTTGTTCAGGAGGCCGGGAGCTGTGGCAAATGTGAAAAAGCAAGTGCTGAAGACTGGACAGGGCAGCCAGTGATTTACTGAAACACTGACCACTGCAGGGCCATTGTCTGGAAGATGGGAAATGGGTAAGCTCAAGGGTCTATTAAAGCTCTTGGGTAAATGGTGTAAAAACTCTCTTATCCTGAAAGTGGGGAACCATGGTGGTTTTGTCAGAACTTCAGACTTCTCCTTAAGGGAGGTGTGGACTTCATCGATCGGCTGAAAGGCAAAACCCTAATGATGAAATGGACTGACCTGTCCAGCAGTGAGTCTGTACTGGTGGCCGAGAAGTGGAATTACCAGGTGTCAAATGTAAAGAGCACCCTGATGCAGTTTGTATGTATAAGCCCAGTTTCTGGGACTCTTTCTGCAGCACGTAGTACAGGCATTTCTGCAGGCAGAAGGAAATTGCATATAAGACTTATTCACAGTTTAAATTACTGGGAAGATGAATGAACTCTCATATTTTGTGAAATATTTTCTCTTCAAGTATCAGCCTCAGTAGAATCAGTAAGGTTTGTTATAAGAATTGAATTAACATGAAAATCTGAATATATCACTTGGGTTAGGAAACAATTATGAGAAGCCATTCTATATCATTGTCGCTTATCTATGACTGCACCACAAGAAGGAGCAGAGGGTCTCTGAATCACAAGTGGCTATAATTGGTCTATTTACTTTCATATGAACTTTCAACAAGCAGTCATTTTCTGGCACTGTAAGTTGTCTTGTCTTAAACCCTTAAAAATGACCATATGCAGGAATAGGTCAGCTCATAATAAGAAAATTTAGCAAAAATTTCTGGTGGTGGTGAAATATCCTGTTGTGGAAGAACACATTGGAATTCAGACTAACATTCTCTTTGAGTTTTTCTGCAATTCTGTCCCTGAAATGACTACAGCTAAGCCCTTTCTTTCTCAGCAAATTGATGGTTTTCTTCCGAGAAAATAAGCAAGGCTCAAATGTGTGTCTAGAGAGCTTATCGTACGAGTGAAATGTTTTTTCCAAAGCATAGCAATGCTGGTTTTATTAAGCTTTCAAGTTTTATGTTTTCAAACTTTTCATCTTTGGCTTTACGTGACTCTGAGGTAGATAGCCTGCTGCAAATTATAAGCTGAATTTTGCAGAATATAATAAACATATGTTGCATGTCTGCTGACAAAAGCTTTCTGCAAACACCAGTGAAACACTGCAGCATGTACTGCTCATCAGAAGGGAGTACTGAGCTTCCACCTCTGCTGCTCAGTTACTGGGATAGAACAGCAAGGTTTTTCAAAAGTATGCCGTAGCACTGTATGACTCTGTTCATGCCGAGCAGATTTGCTTGTTAGGGGGAAGATTTGTGCTCTCAGTATGACTATTAAAAGAAGTCCATACCCCCAGAAGATCTGGGAATGTTTTACAGGAAAGAAAGGAGCGCTGTTTCCAGGATCCAGTCCAAATTTCAAAGTACAGAATTCTCATTTGCATGGCTAATGTCTTGTGCTTTCACTTGCATGGTATATCCATTGTATACTGTCAGTAAATTGTATGTATGCATAAGTTGTGCTTGAGGTATTTCTCTGATTAACGAAGAGACCTTGGGACAGTTTGGAGTCTGATTCATTGGCTGTTTAGTTTATGGACTTCATTGGGAGCTGTGCTCACAGGACAGACATAGAACATAATATGTAAATCACTTATGGATCTGTTGGGCCAAGAGGCAGTATGTAAATGTAAGATCATCACAGCTGTTCTCTATATGTAAAGCTTGATTAAACCACTAACATGCACATGGAACCACAGAACTAAAACAATGCCTTTCAAGTTAAGCTGCTTAACTAAGTTATCACTTATTTTGATAGATCTGAAAGGACAAAACATTTTCAGAAGCCTGGTTAGGTAAGTTGTTCCCCAAATTCGATACCTTCTCTGCAGTGTATTGAAAAAAAAATTATTCAGTCAGAATTATTTTCTAAATTTTTTGTTATTAGGTCATTCCCCAAAAATCACTTTTTATCACTTAATATTCATCATCTAAGCTGTGCCGATTAAGTAAGTTATCATGTTATTAATTAAGGACATAAACCATATTTTAATTACTTGGCTTGTTCAAAGACAAAACGAACATATGCATTTATGTTAACATCTCAGAGCTTGCATTCATTTCATACTCTGTAATATTTCCTTCATAGTCACTAACAGGGAAGTCAGTGATTTTGCTAACAAATATTTTTTCTGAAAAATTAACAGATCATCTTAAGCCATATAGATACAGGCAAACACTAGCCCCCATATTCTGTTGTTTATTATATTTCTTTATCTGAAATATAACTCTGTAGTGTAGCATACCGAAATCACTTTTAAAGCTTTCCTTTTAGCAATTCTTAAACATGAAAACAGATGAAAGACTTTTCAGAGCAAAAAAGAAAGAAAGGAATGTGACTAATCAGAGTGATTGAAATGGCGCCTTATTAAACAGCAGTACAGAACAGGTATTTTAATTGTCAATTGTAAATTGAAATGCTGACTATCAAATTATATATATTATACATGTAGGGACAAAAGGGATGTGGAAAGATTTAAGAGAAACTGACAAAAAGCGTTGCTATAGATGTTTCTAGATTAAGGTATGTTGAAAGGTATATGATATTGCATCCCACTGTGATCATAACTCAAGGCCCTCTAACCCTTTAGAAATTCCCTATTCTAGCCTCGTTGCCTCCATCTAGAGGGTTCACTTAAAAAAAAAAGCAGGTCATAATCTGCTTTTAGAGACTCTGACACAGAAGATCCTGCCTCTGAAAAATACTTAGTCCTTGGAAATACTAGGGACTTAATATAAGCAGTCAGTGCAGTGTGTAATAAAAATGTTAATGTGATCCTAGGATGTCTAAATGGGTGAGCAGTGAGGTGATTTTTATATCACCATACAGCAGTGCTGAGAGTGGAATACTGAGTATCACCCTACTGTTGTCAGTATAAAAGACTTGGAAAATTTAGACGGAAGGCAAAAAAAAACCCCTGTGTAGTTCTGAGAGCCAGGGAAAATACCTCTCACAGTAGAGAGCTCTCAGTCTGCTAAGGGTAGCGAATTGCAATTTCTTCCTTGGAGTCCATAAATAATTTCACTAAAAGAAAATATGAGGACCTAAAGGTCACTTACTATAGCCTACAAAGGCACGCTGAACTCATGGCTGGACCTGACCAACCTGAGCAACTCAAGAGCAGAAATGAGAAATCCATTTTTGACTGTGACAATGTTCAGCAACTAAAGCAAACAACCAAGGGGAATGCTAAAGGCATGTTGGTATAAAATACAATTTCTGAGGAAAGCTACTAGATAGCTGGAGAACAACTTTGAGAACAAGAATTAGGATAAGAAAAAAAATGGCTTTAGGGAAATTTAGGATGCATGTTTCCTAGATCATATTGACTTTGAAATATAAACTTCTCAGGCTCTAAGCTAATTATAGAAATATTGTCCTGTGATGCAAACTGATTCATTGGTCATTATAATTTTGTCACTCTAGTTTCTTAACCAACCAAATATTAGTGACTATCGTGTATTTTATTATGAGCAATGTGTAACCCATAAAGCATTTTCCCATTGTGTAGCATCAGTCTGAACTTTACAGAACTCGAGAAAAAAATGCTGTGATTTAAGTAGTAACCTTTGCTATGCTTCCTTCATATGGGAGTCAGTTTGTTAATAACAGAAGCTCATCTGACAATGATGAAAGAACGCTAACTAGCTGAAAAAGTGCTGCAGATCAGTGCTTTTGTTAGATCCATATGGCAGTTAACAATAAACCTCTTATTAGTTTCCCTCTGGTAGTTTTACACAAAGCAATAACATGGACCAAATTAAAAGTCATTTAGGTGTCCATGAAGGGAGAAGATATGATCACTCCTGTTGTATTAAGAAGCTGTAATTTGGGTGTTGTGCAGCCCTGCAAGCATCCCAAGGGTCTCCAGTAAAGGCTGCATGAAGTGAAGAAACTACCCTACAAGTTCCTGGGGTGAGGGTGGTTGTACAGGGAAAGTGCTCTCACATTCCCATGGGTGTAGGTGAGAGAGAGCACCTCCCAACACCACTGGCTATCCTCTCTGTTGCCACCGAGTTCACCGATAGCAGGTTTTATTCCAAGTGTACTCTGAAATCTTAGTACTGAAGATCAAGTGTGGTTCATCACGGGCTCAGTTTCCTGAGAAGTGTAACGGTCCAGCAGGAAGGCTGTAAAATGCCCCACAGAGCGCACAGTCCTAAGAACACAGTGTCAGATGTCACACTAAGCCCAGTTTCAATCCACTGTTTCCCCATTTCTGAGAGTTTTGGCCAGACCTATGACAATAATCCTAGAAGCCAGAGCAACTGATGAGGGTGTTTTGTAGTGTTTTATGTACCTACTACATGCTGAACCAGAGAACTGAGGTTTGTTTTTTTTTTGCTCTAGGAGAGGACAAAAAACCCAGAAATACTGATTACTAGATGGATTAAACATCCCTAGATAACATTCATTTACAAATGATGGCTTTATTCAAAACCAACCTGTTTTGGGAAAGATGTTAAGTGTCTTGCAAATCTTACAGAGTAGAATAGCAACTGGTCTTCTCTCAGCAGGATGACAAGGAATAAAACTGTCAGCGCTTTTCTTAGTTTGCAGCAAAGAGCTTCATTCCTTGATGTCAACAATTTATGAAATGGAAGGAAGGCACTTAATCACTGGCAACGTGTCTATTTATTATGCAGCGTGTAGAAAAACATCTGTGAATATTCTCATCTTTGGATTTGAAAATACCCGTTATAAAGTAAGCTGCATAATTACCTCTTAAGGTGATAAAGTGCTCAAGAACTCATATTCTTCCTGGAAACTGCATCTGAAGAGTCTTCCGTTTTCCAGAAGGCTTTCTTCTGTCTCATAAAATTACTGTATTAGAAGGTCACTTAGCATTTATCAATGGTGTCCTGACATGCTACTTTCAAGACTCATCTATTTGAAGTCTAATGGCCACTGTTATGCAACCTTAATGAAAGTACATAGGTCACTGCAGTAGTAGACATTGAGTGTAATACAATGCAAGTATCATTATACAATATTATTAATATTATGTAAATAAGTAGTATATAGTGCCTTTCAAGTACACTTCAAAGGAAGTTGAAGGAAATCTTAAAAGCTGAAACACTTGAGAAGAAAGTACAATAACATCAGGCAGGAGTTTGAAATATGATACTCTCAAACATACGCAATGCCAGCACCTCGCAAAGGCACTACCAGGTTGTCTAGGTGACATTCTAAAGAAGACCTGGGAGGTAAGAGTTCCATGTCTCAAGGAAGTGTGGTTATTTTTAAGAGACTACTGACTGATTCTAAGAGGATGTTCAGAGAAAACGTATTGAAGAATTTCAATGTGAAATCTCTCCACAAAATAATTCTGTGCAAACTGCAAGGGACAGCATGCCTCTAAGCACTATTTTGTAGGGCATTTTGTCCCCCAAGTGCAATAGAGCTGAAGGTAGTGTCACATTTCAAATTGTATCCACAAGAATCTAATTAATGCCGGATAGTATTTTGACAGCATATGTTTCATCTGGAATATTCAGCAACTATTTTTCCCCAGACCCACTGAAGAGCTGAAGTAAAAAACTGCAATTACGTTTAAGTAACGTTTAACTGCTCTCACCCAGCTACTTCTTTCAGTCAATGCATGATAGCTAAACTAATCATGTGCTGGCTGTTTGCTGTTGACATTTTGCAGTGTTTGAGCAGAAAGTGTTGAAATTCTAAAGCTCAGAAGGGTCGAGATGAACCTCAGCATGTGTTTATGTACTTATAAATTCCAAGAAAACACTTGCAGAAGGAAAACAGAATTGGAAATGTGTTTTAGTGTTTTTCCATAAGGTGGTAGTTAACCCATGGTACTGTTGCTGCCTCAGCAAATGCCTCTTGGGGAATCATAGAGTCACAGAATGATTTGGGTCAGAAAGGACCTTTAAAGATCATCTAGTTCCAATTCCTTGCCATGGGCAGGGGCATCTTTCACTAGATCAGGTTGCTCAAAGCCAACCTGGCCTTGGATGCAATGTTGGAGCACCCACAACTGCTCTAGGCAATCTGTTCCAGTGTGTCATCACCCTCATCATGAAAAATTTCTTCCTTGTATCTAACCTAAATCTATCCTCTTTTAAAGCCATTACCCCTTGTCTTATCACTACAGGCCCTGGTAAAAAGTCTCTCTCCATCTTTCTTATACGCTCCTTTTATGTATTGAAAGGCTGCAATAAGGTGTACCCAAAACCTTCTCTGCTCCAGGCTGAGCAACCCCAAATCCCTCAGCTTTTCTTCATTAGGTGAGATGTTCCAGCCCTCTGATAATTTCTGTGCCGTTCTCTGGACTCAGTTTAACAAGTCTGTGTCTTTCTTGTGCTGGAGGCAAGTCAATAATAATATTAGCAATTAAAACTATTACTGGTTTACAGAACTATACTTTTGCATTATAATTTCAAACACTTTAAAAAATAATGATTTTAACTACCTCAACAGGCAAGTAACTCCTTGAATGCCAGATATTCTCTATACTCATCCTCCCTCCCACTGTCCACAAATCTCATAAACAATGGCATACAAAATGTTTTATAGATTTTTGTTTCCACAATGTTCTGTGGTCCTTAGGCTACTGTATGAAAAACATGATACCAAAGCATAGGCATGCAGAAGCTATCTTGATATTTCAAGTGTGTAATAGCAGCAAATGGAATTGTGCTTGTGACTGAGAAGGGAAAATTCATGGATTCTCTTTCTAATATTCGTGCTTAAATATAATTCGTCAATATTCTGTTAATAAAAATTCCTTGTGTTTACACTAAAATTTTACTAAAATTATTTTTACTATGTCTTTTAGCTTACTCGAAGTGGATTTCTCTATATGCCACCCTTTTGCCACTGAGATTTTCCCATTGTGATATTTCAGTGTGCTTGTTGGTTAAGATCTGGAGTTTTCTTAAAAACAGACTCACCTTATGCTTCAGAAAAAGGGTATATTTGAGAAAGAAGGAGAAATTTTATTAATTACACCTAATATTGTTCCCTAATTTAATTCATCTGCATGGTATATGCCTTCAGTCCTTTTTTTACAAATAGAAACTTTTAAACATCTTTTTAAAGCAGATTTGTTTTTTGAAAAGCGTTGTCTTTGGAGGAGTGAGGGTTGACAGCCTTTGTGACAAATGAACATGTTTTTAACCTGGAATCATCTGAGGATGACAGATCCTGTGCACATAGCTAGTTTTTATTGACAAGTTATACATGTTAGAAGTAGGGCTGACCAGCAGACAGTAGTTCTGTTTTGAAACCTTCAGTGTGTGTTTATTTCAGATTTAGGGGAGAAAGACCTTATTGTTATTTTAATGAAATAAAACTGACAACATGCCAATTTTCATGTTGAAAGGATTGGACTTCTGATCTGACATTAGTCTTATATGAGAAATGGCCATTGACTCTTGCTCCTCAAAGTCTTCCCTGTAAATCATGTATCTAAAGGATAAAAAATCTGCTTCTCAGGAATATCTGAGGTAAAAATGCACTCAAGAAAAAATAAATGTGTTGACTCTGTTTTAAACATTGAAGATTAAATGTTGAAGATTTGCATACTTGAAAACCTAATAATTTTTTTCAGTTTTATCCGTAGACTTAATAATTCTTTTTAGAAATCCTGCTTCTCTTACACTGTTATTCTTATGCTTGCACAGGAACAAAATAACTTGAAATAAGAACCTGTCGACTTGCAAGTATAGTCATATTCTCACTAGAGCCTGAATGGATACATACACTCATTCTTTACTACTGTATAGCTGAAATAATTTTAAACTGCCAACATGTCCTGTATTGCTGGAGTACTGATTTTACTACAGTGACGCATACTGAAAATGTGGAAAAAAAAAGTAAAAAAACCCCTTATGTTGAAAATGCAGACCTATTTAATCAGACATTTACAAGAATAGATTATGTTCTTTTTATTTTTCCTGTTAAAAGCAAGTTCAGAAAAATACCTTCTCTCTTTTTGTTTCCATCTTTCAATGAAAGACTCATTTCCACTGTGAGTCTTCCAGCTAGAGAATGGTGCAGAGCATCAGAATAAAATGGAAGCATCATGATGGTCATGAAACCCTAAAGTCACTGAATCACTCATTTATCATGAGGACTGTTACACCTTAACACAATTACTCAAGAGTTCAGAGTTCATCTTTCAGACAAGAAAAGAAAACCAGGTGTGGAGCAGAGCTGAATTCAGTGCCTAAATCTGTCATATCCATCTCTGAGGCTCTTCTGTCAAGTTCAGTGTAAATGGAAAGGACCAGGTCCTGCGCTGACAGGAGTCAGCAAGAGCTCTGCTGAATGTAAATGTAAGAGCTGCATCACAATAGCTAAGGAAACTGCTTGAGTGTGTTTAAATATCAGTCTGATTTTGGTACAAGGCAGTGAGAAGCATTTGACTTCACCCCAAGCATAATGCTGTGCATAGCTGTGTATTTTTTTCTGAGCGCAGACTGCAACATCTTAATCACCTTACTTTGCTCAAAATGGGCTGTGTTTGCCTTCAAAAAAATCTGCAGACAAATGACATGGGTGTCTGATCTGGAAATTGTGCCCAGACAGCACCCACCCAACGTGTGGCTGCTGTCTGACCAGACCAGCCGTTTTATTAAAAGGACTTCCAGACAGTATATCTCATATTCTTCTCCCGTCGTCCCTACCACTATAGCAAACAAGAACTAAGAAAAAAGGGAATTGGGAGAAGAGAGAAAGGAGGTACTGCAATGACCAGGTACTTCCTCTACACTGTACCTGTGTCTGCAAGCACCTCTGCTCCTGCTGTCTGTAGTGACATCCAGCCTCTGTTCCCTCTTTCCTGAAAAAGCTTCTGGGAAAATTTTCCCTCATATTGCTGCTCATATGCTGGTGGCACTCTGTTTTTGCTGTTAACTAGCTGATACTGTTTTAAAACATATCATCTACATTCTTTCCTAATTTCAGTTTTCTCTGGGCCCTTTGAGGATGCTCCCCAGGGCCATCTCTGTGGTGATACCATAAGGTGGAGCGCACTGTCTCTGCAGATCAGAGTGCCCCAAGTGCTCAGCATGCTGCCTCATAGACACCCAGAAGTCTTTGCTAGTCTGCAGGTGGTCACTGAGTACCTCCTCATGCTTCTCAGCACATCCTAGGATGCCTCCTGCACCTTGCTCTGTGCTCCAGCCAATACTTCGTTGAATGGGGCAGGCTATGCAGTATGATGGTAGACCTACAAGAATGAGGCAGCTGCTTCTTTCCAGTGACCAGCACAAACATCCTGCTTCTGAAGAAAGGTTATTTATAGGAGTCAGAAGTTTGAACTGATACCATGAGCTGCAGGTTTTAAGTAATGAGCAGTCTTTGCCCCTCTCTTCAGGCTGGTTAAGGCTGTACTGGCAGCTGCAATAGGGTACAAGACATGGCTGCCCTGTGATCTGGCTGTCCTGGTGCATGAAGCTTGCTCCACTGCACAAGGCTGCACTGCCAAGTAACACTGCTGTATATTTTCTGTCCATCTTCCAACTTAGGAGTTACTTAGGGCATGGATTCATTTTTTGAAAGGCAACCAAGAGGCTAGCAACCCTTCAGGCAAGTAGTGTCCAATGTAACAAAACAAAACACCCCCCTCCATCCTCCCACCTCCACCAAAAGACCCCAGAACTTTAAGGTTGTTCTCACAGCTGCTGAAGCAGCAATGCCTTGCCTGGGAAGTTACGGCCATATAAAAAAGGCCATCTAAAGAAAGAGGTTTTTCACTTTTCTGCCACTTGGGCTAGCTTCTGGGTACAACATGACACACTTTCTTTGACATTAAGCACTTCCAAATTTATTTTAACAAGCTGTTTTACCAGTGACAACATTGCCTGCTGCTCAGATTTGCTATTCCCAATAAAATGCACAGCAACATCTGAAAACAGAGCAAGATTCGTAACTGTTGCCAATATAACAATTCCACAGGCTTCACTGTAACTCATATGTCTCTTTTTGTTGACACTTCTTCTGTCCCTGGACATGTGCATCAGCAGAAATTTAATGATGGTAGCATCTGCAGATTGACTGAGAACTGGAAGCATTCACTTTTGTGTCCATTATGCTTTCTTTCTCTAAATGATTTCAGCATCATTAGCTGATCATGGCATAAAAACATTCCTATTGCATGAGGCTTTAACAAGATGGAATTTCAGTTTTTCAAGGTCAAAATTTGAGAGATCAGATTAGCTGTTTAGAAAGCATTTTTTAACTCATTTAAATAGTCAGGGGGTGGGGTGGGGGGAGAAGACCAAAAGGAAAATCTGCATATTTCTAAATATATCCTGTAGAAATGTCCTGTGTCCTTCTGTTTTCATGCTTACCTTCCAAATAAATGTTTTAAACTTTCTAAAACAAAGTGGCTTGGAATCACTTGGCCAGTGAATGTTCAGAAAGTTCTCTTATATCTTTAATCATGCTTTTGGTCAGTAAACTCTCTTATATAGGGAGGAGGACTAAACTCTTTGAGTCTTTCTCTGCCTTGTTGTCTGGAGTTGGCAGGCTTGCAGGTAACTGCAAAGATTTGTATGGCTGAGAATATGTTGAGACTCTTTTCTTTCCCCACCTCCACCCCATAGGAAAATGCAGGTTGGTTGAAACCCCAGCCTTTTCAGAGCAGAAATTCTGTTTCCGTGCATTTGAAAAACTTTTGAAATGATGGAAATGTTCCTTCTGAGATGTTAAAAAAGTCAGAACCTCAATTTCAATCTCTCTGAAATAACATATTTTCAAATTTCACAGTTAATATATTCATGTTTAGAGTGAAAAACTGAAATAATAAAAAGAAATCTGAATGCACCCGTTTTGTTCTTTCTGATCTTTGATTAAAACTGGACATTTTTTTTCCTCAATCATATCTTTAAATGCCAGATAATTAAAATATGGGGAAACATGAAACATTTTGCTGTATTTGTTTGCTATATTCTGAAGTTTAGTGAATACTTTCTTTAGTTGAAAATCCCATGAAAAGATAATGGACATTGTTTCTAATCCAGCGTTATGGAAATCCTACTCTGAATCCCTATTATTTTAGGCTACCTGTCCCTTGAAACGGTGCTGAAAGATGCTGGGGATTACAAGTTTTCTTCCGTGTGGAATACTCTTGATCCTAATTTTTGCTGGCCTTTCATGCCCAGAAAATAAGTTAATAAAAAACCCAGTGTCTTCCCCCTTCGCCACCCTTTCAGTGAAATATCTGCTTTAGGCCCAGTCTCTGCAAGTGTTTCTTTATGCAGGGTAGCTCTTTATCTCTTCAGGAATCCTGCAGAAATAGTGCAATTCCTGGTAACTCAGTTGGATTCTCAGCAATAGCAGTTTATTGCAGCACCTGTACCTCACACTGGATTTATGGGCATCCACAGTAGCCATGTGTAGATTTAAAGCCATAAATTAAATGACAGTCCTCAGTGTGAAGGCAAATGGCACTGAATGGCCTTTGTCCATGTCTCTAAACTCTGTTATCTCCCAAACTGGGTGATCACATCAAAATTTCCTTTGAGAAATTGGCCTTGGCCAGTGTTTATGCCTGAAGCAGGTCTAAGAATCACTTGGGTAAGTTCACAGAATCACAGAATGGCAGGGGCTGGAAGGGACCTCTGGAAATCATCATGTCCAACCCCTCGCTTGAGCAGGCACACCCAGAGCAGGGAGCACAGGACCATATCCAGGCAGGTTTTGAATGTCTCCAGGGAGGGTTAAAGATGAAATTTAGCTAGAGCTATAAGCATGTTAAGGGACTAGCAGTTTAACAGCAGAGATGGTGGAGATCCATTGCCCTGGAGTATTCCCTGGCACTAGCTAAGGTGCTGGTGTAGGTGTGGGCACGAGGGTCTTCCCTGAAGCACATGTGAGTGGCCACATGCCTTCCTCTCTCTTAGATGTATCTGTGATTACACTGCTGCAAATGGTGCTAGCCGGCAGTTGCTTTGCTTTTGGATGGAAACTAATTGCAAATGTTTTTCAAATCTTCTTGTGAACAGCACTTGCATGACTGGCGGGTAGCAGGGCTGACTTATAGATGAAAAAGGGAAACTTCAGGTGTTCCATTTTGTTTTCAGTAAAAGCGTATGTCCTGTTCTGCAAAGTTGAGAATGAAGTACTACCTCAAGGGTACATGTAGTCAAATGTTCATCTTAAATACATCATGCCTGGCCCTCCAGTACATGAAAATGTCCATGTTGACCTCTTCCCATCTCTGTCCTCAAGAACCAACTGTACTGGCCCTTGTGTGATAGGATACATATTTCTCCACAGCTCTGCTTGAAACTTTCATGCACACAGAGTACTGATTTA
The DNA here is from genome assembly GCF_963921805.1 of Phalacrocorax carbo. NCBI lineage: Eukaryota > Metazoa > Chordata > Aves > Suliformes > Phalacrocoracidae > Phalacrocorax > Phalacrocorax carbo. The sequence goes on along the minus strand of NC_087515.1, from coordinate 59,711,867 downwards.
TCTGGGGGGAGAAGGGGGAGGTGATTAGTGTGTAGTTTGATGAGTGTGCAACCAGATGCCTTCTGGACACAGAATCATTTGAGGGTGTATGCCATGTGTCATTCACGAGGCAGCCTGAGATGTGATACTTCCTCTTTATGCCTCTAGTTTAGGCCATTGTCCACCTTTGCTATACTTCTTTTGCTGTCTTAGCTGACATTTTGTGGCAATTCTCTCATGATACCTATTTATATTTAAGACTGATTATTCTTATTTTATGGGCATTTCTTCCATTGACCCCAGATGAATAACTTGGCTGGCTTTTACTCTTTCTGTCATTCTGTTATTCATGGCACAGTTTTTCTTGCTGCAGGCTGCTTGGTTATGTGATTAAAGACTAATCATGGTGAACTTAAAGACCCAGCGAGGACTGGAGGAACAATGACACGCAGAAGAACCCTAATAATCTAACCAGTGGAAATGGACAACTCAGCTGCTCCCTAAGACTGTCCAGGGGGTGGCGGAAGATCGTCCCTGGAGTGAAGCCAGTCAAGATGAGTCTGGGGAAGGGCCAAAGCTGGGGAAAGGGATGGATCAAGGTGGATTGGGGAGGGACAGAAGTGGAAAAAAGAAGGAAAAGGGGAAGAAGGGGCCAATGGAGTGTAAAGGTCAGCAGCTTGACTGACAGTGCCCTGTGATTGATGATCAGAGTCTGTCATTTGTTGTACTTAAATCTGATTTCTGCAAACCTTCTGTGTAGTTTCACTCTCTGCTTAGAGTGTGTATGTGTGAATGCTGGCAAACCTTAACCCACACTATTTGGTGAACATGCAAGGTCTGTGTGCCAGCAGCTGGAGTGAACTGCCAACCTCAGGGGCTCGTGGGTGGTGGTGGCAGGAACTGGAGCAGGTCAGGGGCATTGGCAGCTGCTCCTGGATAGATTGGGAAGGCCAACAGCAGCAGTGACCCATATACAATGTGTGCCATATTGCACCAGCAGACTCCAGTCCCAAACATCAGGAGAGAAGGAACAGGACTGGGCCACCTATGAACGTCATGTTTGTCTGAAGACTGTGTGCATGCAGGTGGGTGCTGGGACAGGCAGCACTTTTTCTCTGCATCACCCTGTGTGGCTGGATGGACGTGTAGTGTGAGCACACACATGCAGCCAACAGGAGTGGGTGTGCAGCCTCTCTCCTGGATACACCTAAGGGCAGGGAGCCACAGCAGCCTTGCATTCATGGGGCTGGGACAGGAGGAGTTCCACTGGCTCCCAGTGCCTATCAGGTTCAGCTACCTCTAGCAGAGACAAAGTTTTCCTCTTGCCAAAACCCATGAGCTCTGTAAAGGTTGATGGACTCCTTGCCACTTTAATAAATTACCTTCTGTTTGTCTTCACTCCTAACTCACTTTTACCTGCCGCTCTCTGTGCAGGGGACTCAGTGATTTGTGGCCCTCTTACTGCCCTGCTGAGGTCTCCAATCCTGTCTTTCAAATCGTTATCTAAACTCCCTTATTTTCTGTCTGTTCTTTCTTCTTTCTCGTTTTGAGGAAAACTGATGATGTTAACCACACAAATAAAGAAATACATTTATTAAGGAAAATAAAGAAGATGTAAGCCTCTGCTGAGGCTCCTGAGCTATACCCTGTATCTACAACATTTTCCTGGAACAATCTTATTATAATTATCTATCTGTTATTTTTTTTTTATTTGTTTCAAATTCTGATTCAAATTCCTTAGTATCCCCTAGGTATTGTTGTACTTTTGAACTGAACGCTGCAATGTACGGAAAGACTGCATTAAGTCTTACTTAGAGAGTATTACTTAACTTTTGAACAGCTGGGCTCCTTCCCAGCTGTTCAAAAGCCAAATTCTGGCTCCCCAGGAGCAGTAATGTGTACATTTCATTGTAAATCAATTTAAATAGATTGCCTTTGATAGAATAGCAATGTCTGAAATGGAAAGTTAACATCTAACAAGAATATCTATTGCCTTTAAGGAAAGAGTGAATCCTGGATACACACCAGCCTCGGTGAATGGATTTATTCACAGAAATAGCATGGCATAAAAATGAAAAATACAGGACCCATGACTAAGTGGGGAAAAAAAAAAAGCGATCTGGATATGTTCAGTAGAAGCTTGCCTGTGATGAGACCTTTTTTCATGCTTGACCGTTTAGCCCAAATTCCGTATATTCATAGGGAAATGTAAGATTGTTCAGTGAATTCACTGAAAGATGCAGGGGTCACATGAATTAAGTAAAAAGTGTCGGACTTATGTGTAAAGTTCTCAGTCAGATATCAAAAAAACTTTATTTTTCTGTCTGGGAGCTAAATTGGAGCATTTTGCTCCAGTGATTAATTCCAGTGAGTAGGCACAAAGTTAGTTTCACCAGGCTTGGACTATTAGGTCCTGAAGGGAAGAGACAGAAGGGCTTGAAACCCTGCTGGATCTGTGGGAGATTAGATAATTATAAGACTACGGGGCTGCACACCAGGAATTTAATTGAATGCATCAACTTATCTCAGAGAGAATATTAGGAGTCTATAAGAAGATAACGCCTTTCAGATACACCTGTCAGAATTTCTAGAACAGTAAGATTGCCCCTGGTCATGATTTGCTCTTTATGGAAAAAGGTATATGTATGCTTTCTGCTGACTGTTTAAAGTGGTTTCAACATATCTGCCTTTTCTATCTTAGAAAATTCATCATAAGTGAAGCTATAAAAGTCAGAATCAAAAGCAATTAGCTGAGATACTGCATTTCAGCATGCTCATAAATCACCTCTGTCTGCTTTGCAGGATGTTGATGTTGATGTTGTAGGTCTTTTTTACCTCTTCTGCTTAGACTAACAGACTAACTAGACTAAGATAAGTTTTGTTTATTATTCAGGGGTTGTTATTAATGTATTTTTATATTCCCTGAAAGACTTGTTCCATATGTGATCACATTGAATAATTTGGTCAGAAATGTAAACAGGACAAAAAAAAGAGACAGAAGAGGAAGGTTGAAAATGTGAAGGAAAGGCAAAGGAGGGATTGGAAGGGACACAAAGAGAAAGGGAGAAGGAAAGATAAAACTGAAGAAAAGAAAGAGGTGAAGAAAAAGAACATATTCCTTAGTAAGAGAGAAAGAAAAAGTGGTCCAAGCAGAGTCAGTGGAATGAAATCAGAATGTCCTGGAAAAATACATGGGAAAAGTCTGAAAAGAAATGTAAAGGGACAGAAAATTACCAGATATCTTATTTGAAACAACTTTCATATGACAGATGTAATTGTAAGGTTTTGCACAAATTCAGCTGAGTGACTTCTAAAGCCAAAAAGGCTAGTTTGATAATCTTGATAATCTCTTTAGTATAAATTGCTGGTTTTCCTGAATGAGTTCCTGGTTTAATACCTTTATGGAAAAAAACCAAATATCTTAATTTAAAACGTTTGTAGTACAAGCTCCAACAGAAGTCTGGGCAATTTTTTTCAGAGGTTTTTTACACTTATTTTTAATCTATTTCAGTCTAAATTGATCTAACTTCAACTTTAGCTCAAAGCCCTATCAAGCAGATTGAAGAGCCCTCTGTCAGATTTCTATCCTTGAGGTACTTAGGCTTAGATGAAGTAATTTCTATGATTAGAAAAATGGTTGAAGTTTTCTGAGTCTTGTTATAAGGCATGTTTTAAAACCAATTTCATGACTCCTTGCCCTTGCTTTCATTCTGCGCATTTATTAATGCCCTTCTTCAAATGGACACAGTAGTCTGGTAGCAGGCAGAGGTGACAGCCTCTTGGGGTTTTTACTCAGCACCCCTCAGCTTACACACCTAAAAACAATACTAACCTTTTGGCCAGTGATTTAGGTGCAGCTCAAATGCTGCTGAAGTCAGCACTGGCTCTAGGATTTGGGTGACAACCTTGAGTGACTGTGGCAATGGCCGCAAGGGTGGCTATTGATGGAGCAAGTTGAGGGAGTGGCAGTCCATGTTCATTTACATGTGCACTTGTATACAACGCTCCCTTCCCAAACTCTTTACCTAGACATTCATTTTGAAGTAGCATTGCTTGTCCTAGAAGTGTGGCATACAGACTTTATCCCTGAATAGATGTCTTTTCACTTGGATGTTCCTTTTTGTTAGTGTCAGGCTGACAAGTAATCTACAGCACTGTACTGCACTGATGCTATTCTCTTTGTCAACAAACTTTTGATTTCAGAATCAATTAGTCAAATTAATTTGACCATAACTTTTTTTTTCCATAAGTGTTGCAAATCTTTAACTATTATTTCCCTTTGATTTATTTAGCTGATACGGTTTCAGCCATTCCATTTCTTTTGGTCAGAATTGACTGATACCAGTCTGAAAGATGTACAGTTACTCACTCAGCCTAGCTAGCCTTTACAAGGGATGCTTCAAATGTTGCATATGTCCCGTGCTCTGGATGCTCCAGAAGGTTCAGAGACCTACAGCAGGTGCCTGTTCCTGGCTCAGAAAGCTCACAGGCTGTCACTTCAAAGCTCCTCATAAGGGCTCTCAGGCCCAGTCTTAGTCATCATTGTGTTTGTATCCTACTGAATTACTATTAACTGACTGTCTTTGACTTCTAGTATTTTTGTCAAATGCAGAACAGAAATATGGAATAGTTCCATCTTTCATTTAACTGACAGTTCTATAATTTCTATTTGTTGTGGCCATTAACATTGACAAAATTTATTTTCTTTCTCTCAAACATGAATGTATTTTATTCTCTTTAGCCCCGTTTGCCTTTTGTCTTTTCTCCTTTTTTTTGTGTGTAAATTCACTACAGCTATGAGGCTTGAATAGTTCTAATTTTAATTCCCAGTTAAGTAGATTAAGCAAACTGTTATCCTCTAAAGTCTGCAATATGTTCACATCCTGATAGCCTCACCATCCTCTTTCTTCATTCTGAAATATAGCCTTCATGTAAGTATGTTTTTGCTGCAAAGAAGTGGGGTTTTTTTGTGGTTGGTGGTTTTTTTTTTTTTTTTTTTGTAGCAAGATTATTTTTATAACTCCCTTGTCACGCATTCCCTTTATGGAAGAACCAGAGCCAATCTTTCAGCCGCATTTCATAGGAAAGCAAGGATGGGAAGTTGCTCAGGTTTATGAGATGAACAGCAGAAAAAAAAACCAATGCCCATGAAAATAAAACTATGGATTAAGCATCCCTTTTCACAGCAAAAGCATGAAACAACTTTTAGGACAGAATAAGGAGAAGAAGAAATATGGGACTTTTGTATGGAAACCTCTCTGACAGAGGTGCCCATGTCCTGGGAGGTGAACAAGGGTATGCCATTATTTCCTGGACTCATGATAGCGGTCTTAGGGATGTGCAGCCCTCAGGTGAACATGGGAGATATCCTTGTCCACCCTCCCTTGAAAACACTTGGCTTCACCAAGCCAGGCTTGGTGAAATGGGTGTTTCAAGGTCAGCATGGGAAGGGTGAGGGCAAGTGGGATAAGCTGCACTCCACTCATTGCTGCCAACTTGCTTCCCACCTCCAGGAGGGAAACGTTGCTATGTTGGTTGGTTTTGGCTGCAGGAAGATTTGAAGGCAAGTCTTTTGGAGCACAAAGTGTCTGCTCATTCCCAGTCAGCAGAATAGGGAAAACTGCTCTTACTGGCATAAACAAAGCAAACCTGAAGCTATTCTTAACTTCTGCTGTGAGATACACAGGATAAGATGCACAAGAAACTTGGAGTTTTTCTTCTCTTTCTTTCCAACATCAGCATCAGGGTTTGTTAATGTTTTAAACTATCATTTTATAAAGGAAACTTCTTGATGTTTCAAATAATTTTCTAGTTATTTTATTTGTGGCTTTTGACCAAAAAACCACAAACCAACCCACAAATAAAGAGGTAGACTATAAATGTAGGGCTCCTGCTACCTGATACAGCTTAGCTACAGAGTAAGATTCCCACTAGTGAATCTCACAAGCTATTATAGAAGGTTATTACATGTGAAGATGAAGGAATCAAGTACCTAGTACACAGAGAGTGAAAAGTGCTATATGCCTTGCAGTTAAGAACTACCAGAGCTTAAGCTGTGTAAACTGTTCTTTTATAACAACTTATCATAAAAAAGCATTTAGCATAATTTCTTATTCTCTTTAAAATGGAAAGACCTGTGTGACATTTACAGTGTGCCCAGTCAAACAGCTGTACTATAATGACTCAGGAAGCGAAATAGGGATCTTTTTATTACTTTCTGTCAAGCAAGTCAATTTCAATTTGGGATGGAAATTGGCTGTAATCCACACATGATACTCATACATTTAGTGTTGTAGTAAATAAGTAGGTAGATTTGGCACACAATTTAGGATGCTAGAGAAAGTGATTTCCAGCAGATTTGGTATAAAATCAAATTAATTTAATCTCATCATTCTTGCTGGAGTGCAGAAAAGTCTTCTCTTTTCCTCTGAAACACGAAGTAAGAGTGGATGAGATAAAAATTCCACTGACAGTGAGAAAGAAAGAGCTTTTGGATGAGCAGAACTTTATTATTAGCAGTAGAGTATCTTATCTCAAATGAAGCAATGGGTAGTTTCCGAACGACAATGTACCATTTGTGAGGGGGGGGTAGCATAATCTATCTGGGAGAGGTGACAGAAGGAAAAGTAATTTGGGAAACAATGACATATGGCAAATGATCCCTGGAACACTGAAGGTCCACTCTGCAGGAAACATGAGATGGGCTTATGGACTTTGTCTCTTTCCTCAAAATCCAGAAGGTCTGTTGAGTGATAGACTGAGGTGGACCGACCAGGCCTTCATGTTTGTGTAGCTCTCTTCTCCTGCACAAAGCAGCAGCTAAGTTCTCCCAGAATCAGAAGCACTGGTGCCAGTTAAGTATTTTGTCTTTACGTTTGTCTGCAAAGTGAGATCAATAGAATACAATGAGCAAGCTTCATAACTGAATGCATGTACAGCAAGCAACTTCCAAATATATAACACAGCAAGTGCCCATGGACATTAAAAGACTGACAGAATAGATAGCATAACAGTGTAGATCATCCAGCATTGCTAAATAAGCAAAACATCTTTAAACAACAGTAGCTGTTGGCCGGGGAAAAGCAGTCAGTCAAGGTCTGACAGCTAGAAACACAGCAATCTGTCACTTGATGAGAAGGCCTTGATCACTCGATGAAGCTGATTAGGCAATCATCTGACAAGGTTATAAAAGAGTTTCCTCCTCCTTTAGTAAACCCATGGTCTGGAACAGCAGGAGAACAGCAAAGTTGATGAAGAGGCTGCAGGTAGGCTTCATCTGGCAAAGTGTCTCCAGAGCGGGTGGAAAAGACACAGGCAGAATGGTGACAGGTATAGTTAGCTTCTGTTTTACTATTTACCCTTTACTCTCTCTTGAGGAAAGAATAGCTTTTCAGAAACTCTGTGCAAAACATAATGTATGATGTGCTTTACCTCCTGTGTATCTCTGAGGAGGTAGTCTGTGAATCTGTAGCCCCTTGAGTCTCATACCATGAATTCCCAAGTGCTGGAACTTAGACACCCCATGGGGCTTTGCAGATCAGGCAGAAAGGGCAAGCCACCTGTGCAAGATCAGACACTTCCATGTGGTTATAAGGTCTGACTCCTCTAATTTAAAAAAAAAAAAAAAAGAAAAGAAACAAGGTCTAGCCTCTGAGAAGGTCCCTAGACTTTGAAAACTTTTCACCTTTTCATATGCAGTTCCAGCTGCTGCTTGCCTGCAGTTCAACTCCCACCAATGTCTTCAGTCTCATTAGATAAGGAGGATCCAGAAGGATCTCTGGCTTGGGATTTGGACTCATTTGGCTTTGTTGGGAGGATGTATTTGCTTTTTAATTGGAACGAGTGCTTGGTTCTGGCTCCCTTTCTGACAGTCAGCTGACTATAAATACAGGGCCCCTTTCAGCTGGAAACCAGGATGCATTTCCCTGAAATGAGGGTGGTTGTAGCAGTTTAAATCTTTTTGTGGAAAGTGAATTGTTTCAGCCCAGATTCCACTTCATATTAACAGCATTGAGAGCAAAATCGAAGTTTAGTACAGATCACTAAGAGAGAAGCACTTGTAACTATCCCTGAATAAAACACTGTGCTTAAACCATACCAGTAACTCGGCAGCCTTGAAAGAGCAAAGCCAAAAATACTGCAGCAGCTGTCCTGTTGATCAGCTTGTACTTATTCAAAACTGTGCAGATCTGACATTTAGCACAAAAATAACCATTTCCCAGTTCATTCACAATTACATGAGGGAGTTGGGTAAACTTTGCAATGTGTTCTTGTAAATAAACCTCCTTACCCCTGGAGTGAAGCATTCCTAATAAGTAATTAATTAATTGAATATTAAGTTATATGCCTTGAAAACATTACAGTTTTGCAGGAGCTGACCGTAATCCATATCCTGGCTCATTTCCATGTTTGTCTCATTTGCTGAAGCAAATTCACCATTTTGAATCCAGATCACATTATGTGTTCCAAGATCAGTACCTTTTCTAACCTTAACATGCAATGGAAATTACCTTCTTTACTGCCACACAAAGAAAGATAAGTTGCAGTTTTGAGCAGAGGCACTGAGCAAAAGTTGCAGCATCTTAGGACTGAAATATAGTCTTGTTATTACAAATAGACTTTTCATTAACTTTCCTTTGCCTTACTTTGCACAGGGGTATTTGTCAGTCACCAGCCATCCTTCTTGTTCTTTTTGCTTACTGTTCACAACTTTGCTTCTTGTATACCGCTTCTCTTTTGCAAATCTATTTCACTATTTCATTCTTTATCTCTAACACAATTGTTTTCTGTTACCTATTAGGCTGTAGCGTGTATTCTTCTGTCCTTTTTTTTTTCTGCTCTGTCTTTATTTCTCTTGAAGAACCAAGATGGTGCATAGTTGAAAGGTGAGGGCGGCGCTGCCAAATACAGTGTTTTCCCTTTCATTTATCTGGTCAGAATTCCCTCTTAAATGTTTCTCTCTGCCCTATAAGGATTTTGTACAAGAAAAGTTTAGGCTGTGTGATGATGAAGACTTGAACATGTGCACAGTGACTTCCAAGAGGTGACCAGGAATGTACTTCACTGGTGCTAAAGGAACAGCCCTTTCCTTATCAGTAATGTCTGTCTGCTAAGACTTGTGCACTTCTTCCAATTTTTTCGAAGTCCATGTTAAAAACAGGGAACTGCATGATCTAAGATCTGAGAATTCTGCTCCTTTTTTTTCAGGCCAAAATATGTTTCTGCATGAGGCTGTAAATCTATATCTGACAGCATAACCCGCAGCTGGTTAGTGCAAGTGGGGCAAGTCTCACTGAAGTCAATAGGGCTGTGGTATTCAGCATCCCAGTTTTTATGCACAAATAACTATAAGAACCCTAGTGTTATGTCCAAGCAGTATGACTTTGCTTAATCTTTTCTGTTTCAAAAGATTAAGCCTGTTCCCAGCTCAGCTGAAGTTCAAAACCATTGAGATACTCCTTTTACAACAGCCAAGGACCTGAAGGATACCTTTAACTTTTAGTTCCGGTAACTCAAGGACAATAATCAGCAGTTCCAAAGACTTTGTGTGCATTTTTGTGTGTGTGACAGTGCAGAAAATATTTCTATTCTGTTGATCCCAACACTATCTGCTTACCCAGAAAATAAAATTCAGCCCTCAAATGCATTAAGAAATGATGAAAATACTTTGGATAAAAATGGATAAATGATGGATTCAGAGTACAGTCAGATCAGAGTGTTTACTCTGAAGGGCTATCCTTGTGTCTGAAGTTGATGTTACAATTTGTGTCCAATGTCAGTGCAATATATGCACTGCAATAATATATGAAATAAAAATATATGTGCAACAATATATGACAGATATTCCACTTTGCCCTTTATAAACAGGTAAGCTATAGGCATAGACAACCTGTTCATGATAGGTTCCAGGACGTATACACATTTCTTAGGTTTTTACCTGGAAGACTATGTTTTCTTGTGAAGGATTTGGAAGACTGAAGCATATGTATCACAATGGAAGGCAGCCATATAGAACGAGACAATATGATTAGATGACAGCAAAGATTAGTGTGTAATCAGGCCTGTTCTCCTTACTTACATGAAATATTTGTTTTGTGGAAAGCCACTTTGTTGACATAGTTTTTTCAGTCTTTCCAGACTAAATTGTGTTACCAGGTATTTACCTCTGCTCATCAAAGGCATTTTTCAAAACTAACTTTATTTCCCCTCTGCAAAACTCCTTCTGTCTTACCCTGAGTTAGCCCCTGATCCTGTTGTTAATTTGGAGATGTTTCTTGCTTTGCATTTTCATTTATCCCCCAAATCCATTTCCTTTTGTTTGTTGTTTGCTGGCTGTCTTCGTGCTGTTTCTTCAGTATTTCTGCCTTATTTCCACTTGCTTCACCTTTTTTGTTCTTTCCTGATGATTTCAGTGGCTAGTTCTTGAATCAGTCAAAACCTCTTTTGATATCTACCTAGATACTTCTTTTTCTATTTCTTTGAAATTTCTTGAGCATCTTTACTCTAAAGGAATGCACTTATGGCTCCCAGCTTCCTGCTTACCCCAAATGTATTTCTTTGATGTATCCTTCAGTCTCAGTTCAGCTAAAGCTTTCTACAACAACAGTGTAGAACCTATATGGTGAAATACGGAGTGTGAAGCATGGCAGTCCAGAGGAACCAGAAAACATTAAACTTGGGGTCTGTCTGAAACTGATTTTTCCAGCTTCACATGACGAATTCAGGGCTAGAGAAAGGTAGCACTCATATTATATGGCACAGGACCACGTCCTGAGTCCTTTCTCTGCCTCTGCATAGCAAGTGTGCATTGGCATGTTCTTCAGAGTTATTGCTGAGGTCCAGAATAGCTGTGTGTACATGGACAACATGTCTGCTTGTGCTGAGTGTGCATGGAAGGGTTCCCTTGCATGTGCATTTGCTGACTGTGACCTCTTGATATGTCTTCTTCTGCATGGGATCCAGAGTCTGTGTAAGCCTCAAAAAGCAGCCTTTCTTTAAAGAAAGAAATGATGATGCCTGCAACTATTTCCTACAGAGTGCCATAAGAGTTGAAACATCTCAACACCCTCAGACATATGGTGTGAATTTCAGAGTTGTCCTGTGCAGGGACAGGAGTTGGACTCGATGATCCTTGTGGGTCCCTTCTAACTCAGGATGTTCTATGATTCTATGATCTCCCAGGAAGCAGAAGACCAAGTTAAAATATCTTTCTCCAACAAAGTCAAACACCATTTCTCTTGCACTCAGGACAGCCTATCTGCTGGAATGGATGAGGACAGAATCTGTTTTTCCTTTGAAAGGTCTTCTGGGAACATGACGTGGTTGAGGATAGAGGGAAGAGTGTAAAGGAAGACGGCATCACATTCCTCTGGGAGAGGAGGTTTCTGGGTGTTATTCCCTGCTCTCATTAAAATTTCTGTCTTTTTATACATTGACTGAGAAGAGAAATTCCCTTTGCCTGCCTTTGATGATTAAAAGGCTTGGAGTCTTGGCTTTTGTTTAGGCTTTGCTTTTTACTGTTATGGCTAACTGCATAGGAGTCTTCAATCAGTCGTCATTGTATTAGCTACAGCACCCAAAGGGAGAAATTGCAAGTACTTGAATCTGGTCAGTGAGTGTTTTTGGCACAGGGGTTGCCATAACCTAGCAAGCAGACTAAGCAGGAGACCTGCAGGATTCAGCATTTGCACAACAAAGGCAGAAGACAGAATTGAGCAACAATAGCTAGCCTGAGGCTTGCATGTACTTCATAGGATACCCTTGGTGACAGTCCTCTGTGCGCAGACTGCAGATCTGTGGGACCATGGTGCAGTTTTCTCCTGGCCTGCTTTTTGTGGAAATGAGGCTACAGGAGGGAGAATTATTAGGAAGTGGGATTTTGCCCAAGCACAGGATGAGAGTGCATTCAGGGCATGTATCCAGACCCTGAAGCTGGGAAGCACTCAGTGGTCACAGCTAGAAATGAAGGAGTAAGATAGAGGCCTGCATTCAGTTTAAAAATCCTAATTTTAAATGCAATAGAATATAAATCCCAACTCATTTTGGTACTCAACTTCTCATTATCTAATGGCAGGTGTTTGAAGAGACATCTTGTTCTGGTCTGCTTTGACCCACAGGCCCTGTCTATTTTCTCATGTAGGAGTTCAAAGCTGTTTGTTTGTGCCTGTGATGTTATGCTCCCTGCCTGCTCTGCATTTTCATTTTATAGACCATGCTGTAAATCATCATGCAGTTGGGCAGTTAGTGGAAGCCCTCTCTTCTGGGGCTTTCAATATGCTTAATGTCATAGGCAGTCAAGCAGCTGAGGTTTGGTAGTGTTGTCAGGGATTTTTCTCTCCCATCACAGCAGGGCAGTGGCAAGTTCAAAGGCCCAGTTCAGAGCCTGAGGCTCTTCTGAATAAAAGGCCTCATTAGTCCCACAGCTGATCGCTTTTTTTTATATGACTGTCTGGTCTATAGCGGTCTGGTGAATTCTGTCACTTTCTGTTGGCTTTGCGTGTGGATGTTGGAAACACAAAGGCTTACTGATATTTCCAGATTCAAGGCAAGAGCAATAACCCTTCCATAAACCTGTTTACCATGCTAAAAGGAGCAGTGCATGTTTCCAAGCTATTGGGAAGCCGTGTGCTCTTTTTCTCTGTGGATGTGCAAAATGTTGCTCTGACCCTTACAGGCGGTTTGCTTCTCTTCCCACAAAATATTAGTACATGCCTAACCTTGTCTGCTTACTGTAAAGCTTGTGCTTGGTGTCTTACTGTCATCCCTCTCTCTCCCTGTGAGAAGTGGAAACTTAAACAACTGCAGCTTAGTCCTTGTGCTCTGTTACCCTTAGTAGCCTAGAATATACGCTGTCATTCATAGCACTTCACTTTGCACTTTATTTGTCAGGATACACATACAAACTGCACACTGACACGATTTTGGGAGAAGGAGAAATGGTAAACAAAAGAAATCAAACAGAGCTGCAAAAGCTGTTTTCATTATGTCACTAGCAAAAGTTTATGGGAACAAGGTGAAAGGAAGTGCATAACAGGTTTGTTTCCAAAATCCAATATTATGTTTTGAGCCTTAGAGAAAGAGCAGTCTAGCCTGTCCTTTGGTTGCAGCTGTATCCACAACTATAAACAACTGTTTAAAAATCAATTCCAGGAAAACCTCACATGTTTGGAGAGGGACGAAAAAATGCTCTTTTGCTCTTCTAACTTGCATGGGAGCAAAAATGCACTGCAAACAAGCAAGCAATATATAACACTTCAGCATGTTGATCTGAAAATGTCTGACTTCATGGGGATGCTGTGTCACCCAAAAGAAAGATCTGCTTCCACAAACAAGATAAATCAAAGAAATACAAAACTGAAGATAGGTAACAGAGCATTCTCACTAAGATCTCCAAGTGTCTGAGGGAGATGGATGCTCATAATGTACTATTCTCCACTAAGAATGAAAAAATCAAGGGTCATAAAGAGAGGAAGCAGGTGTTCTGCAATACCAAGGAAAACAAAAGAAACATGTATATAATTTGGCTTCTGAACCAAGTCAGAAAACAGCTCATGGCAATGGTGCATATCAATACTGATGAGAGAACTTCAGAGGATATCTTAAAGATCATAGCTCTTTTTGGAGAGGAAGAAAGGGTGACATTTTGAGGCATGTAATCTAGATTCATTGAGAAACCCATCCCTTTAATGTTTCCTCCTCTTAATAAATAGTATTTATTTATAAATAACATTGGGGCTGTGAGTTTCTGGTGCCTCTTAACTATTTATAAAGGAGAAAAACCATAAGAAAATATGTGTATGATACTCATTTCTGTAAATAACACATTGACAGGTGTAAAGACTGACATAAATTTACACAGGCTTCTATTTTGAGTGTTGTCTTTTAAGTGAAATGAAGTAGGGCAATCATGCATTGTAAACAAGATGAGGTTCCTATCTAACAGGCAATACAATGTGTATGGATTCATTTCTATAAATACTTTTCATAGCTATTTCATCTGGGTTGTTTATAAATTAAACAGATTTTAAATATAGACTCTAGGCTTCAGGTACGCAATGTTCCCTTCTGAAGAGGTTACAGTAAGAGCTCTGGATCTCAAAAAAAGAGAAATTGAAGACCAGCTGAAGTTTCCTATCATAATCCAAGGAGAACTGCTTTTCTCCTGTATTTACTGGTCAACTTAACCTTCACTTCAGGTTGGCACCATACACAGGGACTATGGAAGAAGCCTTCTCTTTTTCAGTATTAGATATCTATCTTTGGATTACCAACAATGAAGACAAACCAGACTCTGGGAGGTTTGTGTTCAAAGGACAAGAGGCACTGGATACAACCTGGGACATAGGATTTTTTCCTTCCTTTACCACGAGAGTGGGATGCTCCATCCTTGGGTCTATTCAAAATGTAACCGTAAAGCATCTTGTGCAGCTGCTTTTCCTAGACCCCTTATAAGCAGGAGGTTGGATTAACTGAGTAAAGGAGGTTCCCTTACAACCTGCATAGGTCTGTAATTCCTAACAAATAGTTAAAATATGAGAAAGTCACAATCATTTCCTGAATCAAGTGGTGGAAATGCTTGTTTGAATAATCTTTAACACCTGAAAACGTCCTCTTCATTAATGTATTAAAACTTTCTTTTGGAAATAGCAAGTCATTAATTGCATTACAGTGTAACTTTATAGTGTAACAGAAGAGTCAATGACAGTTCCTGGTGACAGGGAACAGTAATTAAAACATTTGTTTTTCTGGTTAAACAATCTGAGAGTCACTGTAATGACTCTGACAAAATGTCTGTCTAGCTCTGCATTCTCATGCTGAAAGTGATAAATAACAAGAATATGAGAACAGGACAAGTTCTTGCTGGAGGCTGGGAGGGTATATTGGTGTATTCAGAAGCATTGTCTTAGAAGTTTATTTCTTACGTGTGTTCAGTCACTTTCTGAACTCATGTAAATTTTTAGCATTTGCAGTTTCCTAGGGTTAGAAGCTTAGGGCTTATTGCACATTATGTGAATAATTGCCTCCTTTTGGCTTAGACATGCTTTCTGAAATTTCACTTAATGGCCTCTAGTTTTGGTACTGGAAAACACAGGGAACTATTTACCTTTCCCATAGCATGTATGTTTTGACCGATCTCTGTTCTGTCCTCCTTATCAGTAGTCTTTGTTGCATGCTAAGGTGTTCTAGGCTATTCTTTATATAAATATGCATGTGTATGTGATGTCTTGGGAAAGATGGTGACCACAACTGTAGGGTGGTATTGATGTCTACTCAACAAAAGAAAGGCTGATGTGAGTAAGCAGCGGCCAATACTTGTACACTTGTATTTATTTTCCAAAGCCTGGAAGGACGTATCCCCCAGCCTATGAATCACCTAAACTTACTTAATTGAGAGAGTTCCTCTGTGTTAGTACAATCTACCATCTCTGAGGAATTGCTGAATCCTGCATTGCTGGTTTCACAGTAGTGGTTTTGCTTTACTGCACCAGACAGGCTTCCTGTAAACAGAACAAATGCCGGTTTATCACAGAATTATTAAGGCTAGAAAAGACCTCAACCCAACACCACCATGCCTCCTAAACCATGCTCTGAAGTGCCACATCTACATGTTTTTGAACACCCCCAGGGATGGTGACTCCACCACCTCTCTGGGCAGCCTGTTCCAATGACTGACCACTCCTTCAGTAAAGAAGTTTTTCCTAATATCCAATCTAAACCTCCCCTGATGCAACTTGAGGCCATTTCTTCTTGTTCTATCAGTAGTGACTTGGGAGAAGACACCAACACCCACCTCACTACAACCTCCTTTCAGGTAATTGTAGAGAACAAGAAGGTCTCCCCTCAGCCTCCTCTTTTCCAGACTAAACAACCCCAGTTCCCTCAGCAGCTCCTCATAAGACTTGTTCTCCAGACACTTCACCACCTTCGTTGCCCTTCTCTGGACACAATCCAGCTACTCCATGTCCCTCTTGTAGTTGGGGACCCAAAAACAAACACTGTATTTGAGGTGCGGCCTCACCAGTGCCGAGTACAGGGGCACGATCACTTCCCTACCCCTGCTGGCCACACTATTCCTGATACAAGCCAGGATGCTGTTGGCCTTGTTGTCCACCTGGGCACACTGCTGGCTCATGTTCAGCGGGCTGTCAACCAGCAGCCCCCAGTCCTTTTTCGGTGGGCACCTTTCCAGCCGCTCCTCCGCAAGCCTGTAGCGTTGCATTGCATGGGGTTGTTGTGACCCAAGTGCAGGACCCAGCACTTGGCCTTTTAAACCTCATACAGTTGACCTTTGCCCATCGGTCCAGCCTGTCCAGATCCCTCTGCAGAGCCTTCCTACCCTCAAGTGGATCGACACACCTGCCCTGTTTGGTGTATCTGCAAATTGCTGAAGGCACACTCAATCCCCTCACCCAGATCAGTGACAAAGATACTAAAAAAGACTGGTCCCAATGCTGAGTGCTGGGGAACACCACTTGTGACCAGCCGCCAACTGGGTTTATTTCCATTCACCACAACTTAAACGGGCTTGGTCATCAAGCCAGTTTTTTACCCAGCAGAGTACACCCATCTAAGCCATGAGCCTCCACCTTCTCTAGGAGGGTGCTGTGGAAGACAATGTCAAAGGCTTTGCTAAAGTCCAGGTAGGCAACATCCACAGCCTTTCCCTCATCCACTATAGCAGGTGACCTGGTCATAGAAGGAGATCAGGTTGGTCAGGCAGGACCTGCCTTTCATGAAGCCATGCTGGCTGAGCCTGATCCCCTGGTTGTCCTGCACATGCCTGGTGAGCGCACTGAAGATGAACGTCTCCATAACCTCCCGGTACCAAGGTCAGGCTGACAGGTCTGTAGTTCCCCAGATCCTCCTTCCAGCTCTTCTTGTAGATGGGTGTCACATTGGCAAGCCTCCAGTCTTTGTGATGATTCATGTTATCATGAATTAAATCATCAGAGTGAGAATTTTAAGTGAGTTAGTAAAATCAAAAGTAAACATAAAATGAAGTGTTACTCTGTGCTTACAAAAAAGATGCCTTTCTAGTAATTCTAGTGTCTCCATCAAAGTCTTTGTCTCCTTTCCTCCTCCTTTCCATCTCTTTTTCTTGTCCACTTTCCCCCTCTCTCCCTTCCACCTCCTGTGATGTGCCTTAACTTGTCTATCCCTCCACTCATGCAGTATGTAGTGATCACATCTGGACTAAATCTTGAATCTCTTACCCCCACACCAGTACTGTCTCTTTTATTTGTTACAACAGAGACATTTTATTCTAAACATGGTTGTTTTGCAGCAGCCATAGTTAGGGACTGGGACTTCAGTTAAGATTTTTCTCTTTCTATCCCTGCATGATGAATGTGAGCAGCTAAAACACAATAATGAATTTTGTAAAAAAAGGGCATGCCAAATCTATTGATCCATTAAAGCTTATACTGCAGTAAACAAAAATGTGAAGCAGTATGACTCCTGAAAGGAACAGAAGCTTTCTGAATCTTTTCTTGAAGCTTTTCTTCTTATAGCAAAATATAATTAAGTCTGTAATAGTGGAATACATCGAAAATGTAAATGTGTGCTTTTCTCTGTAGAACATGATTTTTTATTTAGGATAAGATGCCTGATTAAAGAGCATGTCCTTTGCAGACAATGGTGAAATCTGGACTTTTTTTTTTTTTTGTCATTGAGCAAAAAACTGTGATGGTCTTTAGAAGCAAGGGAAATATAATTTCTTTTGCTGGCTCAAGCTCAACCAGGAAGTGCCACAGGAGAAGATGAATGAGGTGAGCAATAATGAGGTACATGGCTGTTTATTTCTAGGTCACTTACTTGAATCTAATCCAGGTCAATACTGCCTGAAATTTCTTGCAAATTGATAGCTGTTTAGTTAAACATGACGTGAATTGGCATTGCCCCTACTACATTATAATTTCTTTATCTTCCTTAATTTTTGAAGCTGAAATGACAGACATTGCACAAATAAAAGCAACTGCTGGTATAAGTTTTGCTGCAGTTGGATAGGTGCCACCATTTTATCACAGAAGTCATTGCCGCAGCAAGATTGACCCTATGGCCAGGTCCTAACATCCCTGCAAGGATGGGGGTTTTTTAATTGTCTGGGTAAACAACTCCTAACTGCAGGATGAGACACCAGTTGACAAAGATCCCTGGCAGCTGCAAATGTATTCTTGGGGTAGGTGCCATCTGGACCACCATTTCATATGAACCCTCTTAGGGGCACAAACCCTGTGAATTCAAAGCTGTGCATCCTGTTTTCATAGCACGAAGCCTAGTTATTCTCAGAGCCATCACTACAACCAGTGTTTTCAAGACTTCAAGGTATCCAGCTGTTCCTTCTACTGAGAGTCTGGGCAGGGTTTCCTTCAAACACTATTTGCATTCATCAAAGGTTACCGAGCTGGTGATGTTTCGAATGAAACTTTGTTTCACTGGAAAAATTTGTGACCAGCTGTTTTCCCCGCAACCTCTGTTTCTAATGCTGCCTGTATGAAGCTCTAATCTCTCTGGAACTGAAGATCCCAGATGATGGATGAATACAAAATAGTGGAACTAATATGGTGCATGCTAATCTTCTTGGCTCAAACACTTTAGTTTTTGATGCATCACTTCTTCTAGCCATCATCTGATAACTGTCTATTTTTGCTAGTTATTTCAATTGTGAGTTCTTTCAGGCATAGATGTCTGCCTCATTTTTCATGCTCAGCACTCTTTAAAACTCTATAAAATAATAATTGCCTTTGTTACTCCCTTCCATGGAAGCCTTGTGTCTAAAAGGAGAGAAGTTTCTGCTCTGGCTTTGTGCTCCAACTCTAGCAACACTCTGTGCCTTTCACTCAGGCACATCTCATTTGCTCAGCCCTTATGTAGATTAGATTACAAGAGAGGTAAGAGAATATTTACAGCAAATAATTAATGTCTAATGTGGAATTTACTTTTTCCTTATCTGATACGGAATAACACTTTTTTAAGGCCTTATTCAGGTGCAATTTAGATTTGTTGAGTCCCTGAGAGTTACAGTTTACTTTCCACTTGGATAGGAGTAGAGTCAATTTGCTGATGCCTTTGTGATAGATTTCTTTCGGTGTACCAAAAATAATAATAAAAAACCCCAAACAACCCAACAGAGGGGATTATCAGTTTAGAAGTGTTCTGCTCAGGTAGTATAGACAGAACAGTGCTGATCCCCTCTGAAGTACATCTAAAATAAAGATCCAGAATCTGACATCTGTTACAGCAGCCCTTCCATGTTGATTTTATTATGTTTGCACATAATTTGCCAAATGTTTGTCCTTTCACAGGGCAAGCTATGTAAGCAAGCTCAGGTACTGGCTTTGTGCTCTTGTTTCTCCATTCACAGGTAATGCATAGTACTGAATCACAATTGATTCCCCAGAGGGAATCTAGGATGACTTAAATGTTTTTAGTACAGGGTTAACAGCAGAAGTCTTAATTATGAAAGAAGCCTGTAATACATTATAAATCTACGCCTTAAAAAAGTGGTTTATATTTTGAAGAATATTTAGGAACTTCAAAAGCTGTGTACACAAAGTCCTGTGGGTCAGGGTTCCAGCTTCTAGAGGAATGTGCCTATATTGGGGACGTCACTGGGCACATAGGCTGGTAAATACAGTTTATCTTCCCCAAGACAGTTCCAGGTCCCTGGAGCCAAACATAATTGAACTTCTAAGAAAGTGATCGCCAACGGTAGACGCTTATGATCTGACAGAGGGTATTACAATGTTACTGCAAATAGAGCATGCAGAGCAGTTTACAATACCCTGCAAGCCCCTTCTTTTCATAAAGAAATGGATCAGGCCATGAAGTGTGGGGGATGTTGGAGGGGTACATGTATCATTGTGAGGGCTCAGCAATGCTGTGAAAGATCTGATCCAAAATTCTTTTTTCCCCACTGACAGAGAACTTGAATAGGAATTTTCATGCTTCAAAAACCAGTAACCTGGCACTGACTGAGAGCAAAAATGCTACAAAGTCCTGTCTTGTGTGCAAGGCTTGCTATTGAGAAGAAACCACTATTCTGGGCAGAGGAGGCCTGGTTTGTCTTCCTTGCCAGATAAGATATACTTTATTGTAACTGCTGGGCTATTTGATCAACTTTATACAAATGAAAGAAGGAGAAAGGAGGGTGATGCCCTAGTTGTGATGAAGAGATCATGACATTCTTCAAGGTCTTGATGTCTTTTTCAGGATAAAAGCTAGCTTAAAAACATGTGTGCTGGCCAGTGACCTGTTAGGGCACATCTCAGTCTCAACCGTGGTATGGCTCGTCCTCACACAGTGAGGACCCTGTGGACTAAGCAACATATATAAGAAGTTGAAGCTGATCAAAGTTCAGAAATTCAGATGTCACTTCTGCTCTGGAGTGACTTCCATAATTTCATTAAAAGATAGATCTTTAAGAATCAAATTGCTGGAAATAAAGAGAGAAGTCAGAAGAGAGCAAACCAAGTGTTTTTAATCTTTTATTTTTCTGGAAACTATAAACTGCAAATTTTTCTAAATGTATATGCATGTCTTAAACAAATATCAGAATATTGTCCTGTGGAGTGCCAGACTAATTCATATGTAGGACAGAAATTTAATAACTTGTTCTCTTCCACCCTCTGTTGGTAATGCAGAATACTGATTTGAACTTGGTGTAAATCTGAACCTGCACGTACATTCAAACATTTATTGTCAACACTAAATTGTGTCCTTCTTATTGATAAACACTTTGTTTAATAGTCCCATTGAAGTGGAGGACTTCACAGTGTAGCTCTGACCAGTGTGCTTCTGAGTAATTCCAGTGAAATACAAGTCAGAAAAATAGATGTATTTAAGAAAAAATATCCTGTCTTCATCCTAATTTTCTGTCCTGGTTTTGGCTGGGATAATGTTAATTTTCCTCCTAGTAGCTGGTACAGTGCTGTGTTTTGGATTTAGTATGAGAATAATTTTGATAATGCGCTGATGTTTTAGTTGTTGCTAAGCAGTGCTTACTCTAGTCAAAGACTTTTCAGCTCCCCATGCTGTGCCAGGTGCACAAGGAGCCGGGAGGGGGCACAGCCAGAACAGCTGACCCAAACTGGACAAAGGGATATTCCACACCGTGTGACATCATGCTCAATATACAAGCTGGGTGGAGTTGTTGAGGGGGCAGCCATCACTGCTTGGGGACAGGCTGGGCATCCATTGACGGGTGGTGAGCAACTGTATCATGTATCACTTGCTTTGTATATTATTATTATTACTACTACTACTTCTATTTTAATATATTGTATTTCAATTATTAAACTCTTCTTATCTCAACCCATTAATTTTCTCACTTTTATTCTTCTGATTCCCTCCCCAGTCCCACCGGGCAGGGAGTGAGCAAGCAGCTGTGTGGTGCTGAGTTGCTGGCTAGGGTTAAACCACGACACTTTCTCATTAACAACTGACCATAATTTACTGTAATATCATATTTTGTTATCTTCCATAAGAAAATGTGTGTATTCTCTAAAGTATAAAGAAGGGCAATTAATAGGTTTTGCAGAAGTATGTTGTTGAAGTCAAAGACAAATGCTTCAAATTATTAGGCCTCAATTCTTTTAACTTAATGAATAAAACATGAAAACAAGATGAGAAAGAATAACTCAATCTGCTGAAAATTGGGTCCTTGAAAACAAAAGGACGCCATAGTGCAATAGGCACTGCTCTTCAAATATGAGTTGTTGCGTTTATTAAACTAGCAATGACATACCAGAGCATAAGGAAGATCCAATTCGCATCATATTAGTAATGGGTGTAGCGCAAGTTATGAATACCTTCCTGCAAAAGAAATGCAGCATTTTTTTTAATGAGTTCCTGAAAATTTATTAACTGCATGTAGCTACTGTGTGCCTTTTCTGTTGCCGCTGCTCTGCTACCCTGAGGCATTCACCTTCACAAGAAAAACAGTAGGGAAACTTCAAACAGCCAGCCCATTATCATTTTCAGGAGAAGCTGTTCCCCATTTCACAGCCAAATCCCGGAGGAAATAGCAGGGAGCTGATGAATATATGGACGCACTGGTGGGATACACAGATGCTCAGGATGGTGAGTGAACACCAAGGAGGGGGAAGGGAGTGAGAGGGGAAAAAAAAGTCTTGTTACTAGGAATAAAAGAGAAAAGAGAGTTACTGTGTGGGAAGGAGACCAAATTTGATTGTGCCTTTTTAATACAGTGAAACTTCATATCTTTTCCTTATGAAAAGAAAGAACAAAACCTCATTCTAGTAATGATTCACAGTGCATTAAAAAGAATATCGGATTATACATCTCCAAGACAGTGAGCAGCTGTGCTCTTGGAATTACTTAGAAGCTGAAAGGTATATCCAAATGGCCCTCTGTACCCGAGTAATGGTGCTATTTGTATTAAACACAATGTTCCATTGATATATGCTATTTAATTTTAGCATAAGTTTTGTACAGTCATGATGAAGAGCCTAGGCATTTGTCTAGAGGAGGAAGAAAGAGCCCTATAGCACGTGAAAAGACAATTGTAGCAATGTGCACATTACAGCTCTAAGAATAATTGATTGTTCTGTTGCTGATAAAGTGGAAGTAGAAATCCTAAAATACTTCCCACTGCAGCAAAAAAAAATAATCTTCTTACCAGAATAGCAATCCTGAAAGATTTTGTTCTGATTGAATTTTTCATCCTCTTCTTTTAGATGAAAGTATTCAGCCATCAGTAGCAACAGTAGAAGGTGTCCCAGTGGAGGTGGGACACCTTGGAGAATACAGTAAGGCCAAGAGATCACATCAAAAGACAGGTGGGGTGGTCAGTGGTGATTTATGGGGATGAGGGACCTTCGGATAACCAGTAGGGAGATGGGACCTAAGGGTATGGAAAGGAAGTCACTAAGCTGTTTTCAGGGAAATTGCAAGGAGTTGGGTGCAGGTTTTGTTCTCATTGCTGCTTTTCCTTGACAGACTGTTACCCACCCTTGGTACCTGCCCAACCTTACCTGTGGTGAGAAGCCCACCATACATTTTTCAGTGTCTGCTAGCCAAGAAGTAAAGCAGGGAAAGAGCCAAGGATGCAGCTGGGTGAGGCTGCCGTTGCCAGGGAGAGGGCAGTGGGGCCAGGGGTGCCCTGGGGCCCAGCTGCCCTTGCTGGGAAGAACAGCATGTGGGAAGGTCCCTGCAGACCTCCAGCCCTCCCTGGGGCAGGAGTCCCTGCAAGCACGCCTCATGCAGGGTGTACAGCAATGATGTCCACTGCTCCCATCGGCCCGCCAGCCTGCTCCCTGCCCCTGGGGCCATCCCAGTGCTTCCTGTGGAGCTGCCCCAGTGCCCAGCCAGCAACTGGCTCTGCATCTGTTGAATTTTCACCCCTTTTTTTTTTTTTTTTTAAGATTGAGTAATCACTGTCCAAACACTACATTGACCAAAATGCCCATTTACAATTTGTCAATCTGGCTGCTGAACTTGATATTTTGCATTGGTTCTTATGGCTCTGACGGGTTCTCAGTGTAAGGACAGATCTGTTTGGTTTCTGGAGATAACATGCTGACTATTATTTCAACCTGTTCAGTGCATCATCTTAATTAATTTAAAGAGCATCAACATTTATTTGCTTTGTCTTGTAAAGCTAGAAGGTATTGTAAACTTTCCAGTTTGCTATTTTGCCCCTCTCAGAGAAGACCAGGAAAGAAACTCCTAAAGAGTTTTACCTTTACATTGACTTTTGTTCCTGCTGCCTATCTGCTGCTCACCATTAGTTTAAGAAAATTAATATAATTTTGCTTGTATGGGATTGATTTTACTCAGGTTCTTCCAATATTTACCAAAATTAGTAGACAACTTCCTGTTTACTTTTCTTTTAAATAGGAGGGAATATCCATCTTTTATAGCCATGGAAAATGAGAACCAGTGAGATTAAATATCCCTGGAGAAGTATATGGCAGGGGAAAAGAGCACTTAAGTTTCCTGTTTTTCACTGTTGTGTTTTTATGTACCAGCACTCCAGCTTGCTTAAATCAGATTTTTCTTATTTTCTGACATGTTAATGCTCTACATAGTCTATGCTATTGAAAATGGAAACACTGTCTTAGGGGTCAAAGTGAAGAGGAAGGGCATAGCTCCACTAACTTTTGAGCTGGGATTTCACTCCCAGAGATTATTAGATTTATAGCTACAATTGCTTTTGAACAGCAGGTAAGCTAAAAAAAGCTCTCTGCTGTGGAGTTGGGAAGCAGGGAGGTAAACAAACTTGGTGAGCTTTGATTAAGGTCTGTGACAATGAACACAATAAACTATGTGAATAGGAGGCTGGTAATATTATTTGATGATATGTTGTCACAAATTCAGTGTTACAGTCTTGAAACAGAGTGCCTGCCCCAAAGGATGCCCAGAATAAGGACAAAAGGAGGTTCCAGTAGTTAAATACAGCTCATCCTTGAAGGAAACAGAGATGACCAGCTGGATTTTGTGAAGAGACTTGAATTACCATTTAGGAAAAGAGCTTACTAAATACGGTTTGGCAGATACTAATGAGTAAAGTAGCTGTGAAGAAAATGTGAATTCTACCCTGAAGGCTGAATTTCCCTGAATTATACAGAATCCAAAAGGTGCTTCTGTAAGTTTCTATAATGAGATTGCAGAACTGAATCTAAATTACAAACTTTTCATTGCATAAGCCAATAATGTACAAGGTACATCAGCAGATTCTAAGGTCTAAGACTCTGTGTTGTTGTATATCGGAAAACCCTTGATTTCTGTGTGTACTGCAAAATGCATGATGAGCACAGTCATGATAGTGTCTTAAAAAGACTTTGCATACAGTTAATGTTATTAACGTCAATAATTTACTGTTCGTACTTACCCAGCTGAATACAAAAGTAAAAGTAATATGAAGGAAAGTTCTTTAAATCTATACAGCTCCATTTTTAAGATTTTATAAGATTATATAAATAATCAAATTAACTGGTGATTGAGTTAAATGGAATGCTTTGTTTGGATTCCTTGTATTCTTCCGCTGTGAAAGTCTGTGAATTTTAATTAGCTTATGATTTTTTTTTTCTTTGATTAAAAGCAGTTATTAGGGTGAGAATTTAATTTTGTGAGCGTCATTTCCATTACTCATTAATAATTACTATAAGAATACTTAAGGTCAGGATAATTATGTTTTTAAGACATTATTTATTGCCTTGATTATATTTTCTTATGGCTAATAAAGAATTTTGTAAGTTAAATTTTTAAACATCTTAATTTCTGTAGCTGAATCTATTGACTAAACAATTTATAGTAGAATTATGTTGGCTACAAATTAAAAAATACCTGGAGGTACTTTTCCACAGCTCAGCTATTTATGACTCCTTTTATTCATTGCAAAAATATTGATCATGAACAGAGAGAAATAGTTTTCTCTATATCAGGTATGAGGCTTATATTATCCCAGTAGTTTCATTTTCATGGTAATTTTCAGTAATTTACAGTCTTTGAATGTCTTTGGGGAAAGGCTAATTTGTAAATATTCAGATTTGGATAAGTTAAGCAGAGCCAAAATTTGCAAATACTGAGCCCTTACTCTCAAAAAAGCCATCTTCTTTCAGATGCCTCAGAATGATAGCACCCAAAATCACCAAGAAAAATAATTTTTTTGCTTTTTCAGAGTTATGAAGATAGGAACTTATTTACCTAACAATGAATAAACTTTTAAAGTTTGAGATTTTTTGGTTTAACCTGAACAAAGAAGAACTTTGTTGGTAGCTGAGACCAAGATCAGTTCCAGGAGTCAGGTGGGTGAATATTGGGAAGACTGTAGATCAGAGGTACTGCCCTACAAATTTACAGGAGCCTCAAATTTTCTGTGTCTGTTTTTAAGTCAGGATTTTTTTTTTTAGAGGAATTAGCTTTTAGAGAGTTATAGATCCTAGGTGTATTAATTCTACCGTCTTTTCCTTTGGGAGAAAAATAACACAATTGGAGCCTTGGAAAAAAATCAAGGAATAACTTTCAGAAGTTTCCGATGGACTTTTCGTGTTACTTCATTTTGCTTGCATAAGCTTCTTATATTGCAGCATGATTTGTGTTACATATTTGTGCTGTAATTGTAAAAATAACATGCAAGTACTACATTTAGCAAACACTAATTCGTGTACATGAATGTTGGGGTTAACACATGAACCTAGTGACTGTGCTAGAAAACTGGTCTGCAGCTTGCACTACCATCATTGCAGTGGGTGACTTCTGTTTTAATATGTATTTATATATATAGCTCTAGTTGTGCAGATGTGAAGGCATAAGTAACTATCAGTGAGATTGCCCTGGAAAAATTATGTAGAAGACTACAGTATGTACTATTGAAAGGCATTTAAAGAATAATGCAATCATCGGACACAGTCAACATGGGTTCACAAAGGGAAATTCTTGTGTAAATAATTTGAAATCCTTCTATGATAAGGTCTCCTGCCTACTGGGTGAAAGGAAGGCGGTGGATGTAGTTTTTCTGGATTTTAGTAAGGCTTTTGATAGTGTCCCTCACAGCATCTTTCTGGACAAGTTGTCCAACCGTGGGATGAGTGGGTTCACAGTGTGCTGAGTGAAGTACCTGCTGAAGAGCAGAGCTCAAAGGGTGGTAGTGAATGAGGCTACAGCTGGCTGGCAACCAGTCACCAGCAGTGTTCCTCAGGGTTCAATTCTAGGGCCAGTTCTGTTGAATATATTTATCAACAATCTGGATGCAGGAGTTGAATGCACCATTAGCAAGTCTGATGATGATACCAAACTGGGAGGTGCTGTTGACTCTCTTGACGGACAACAGGCCTTAGTGAAGGATCTGGATATATTGGAGCACCGGGCAATGATTGATGGAATGAAATTAAACAAGTTGAAATGCTGGATTCTGCACATAGGACGGAGTAATGCCGGGCTCAAGTATAAACTGGGAGAGGAGTGGCTGGGGAGCAGCCCTGCAGAAAGGGATCTGGGGGCTCTGGTCGACAGCAGGCTCAGTATGAGCCAGCCATGTGCCCTGGCAGCCAAGAGGGCAACCCGCATCCTGGGGGGCATCAAACACAGCACAGCCAGCCAGTCAAAAGAGGTGATTATCCCACTGTATTCAGCACTGGTGCGGCCTCACCTCGCGTGCTGTCTGCAGATTTGAGCCCCACAAATTAAGGAAGTGGAGGTCCTCGAATGCATCCAGAGGAGGGCAACAAAGCTGGTGACAGGGCCGGAAGGAATGTCCTATAAGGACTGGCTTAGGCCTTTGGGTTTGTCTGGTATGGAGAAGAGGAGGCTGAGGGGGGACCTCATGGCTCTCCACAGCTTTCTGAGGAAGGGAAGTGGAGAGGGAGGTGCTGAGCTCTTCTCCCTGGTATACACAGCGATAGGACGTGTGGGAGTGGTTCAAAGCTGCACCAGGGGATGTTTAGACCAGTCATTAGGAAGCATTTCTTTGCTCAGAGGGTGGTCAGTGCCCCAAGCCTGTCAGAGTTTAAGAGGCGTTTGGACAATGCCCTTAATGACATGCTTAGCTTTTGTTCAGCCCGGAAGTGGTCAGGGAGTTGGACTAGATGATCGTTGTAGGTCCCTTCCAAAGGAAAATATTCTATTCTATTAAAGGTAAGCAGAAAGGTGTAATACCTGGAATTCAGCTAAATGATCCCACCTTTTTTTGGGGGTGCTTTCATAGCAGCAAGGACTTTGCTTTTATGTCCATCTGGGTTGTTCGATCAAATTTTTAAGAATGGAATCTTAAGATCTATGTAGAAAATTTTATGTATGGAAGTGCAAATGTCCATACTACACAATATGTATAGACGTCATACCTACATTCACAAATTTCATAAAAGAATACAAAAAATTATATTTTTGGTGGCTCATACACAGGGTTATCTGGTTTGCACTGAAATCACAATTACTATTCTGTACAGACAGGCTTTTTACCTTTCTCAGGTGACATGGTTCTCCATAACTTCCATCTTTTTTCTTTTTTTTGAGCTACATTTTTCCTTTTCTTTTCTGTGATGAATCTTCCAGGGGCAAAAGAAAATACATCATCATTTCTTCTTACACTGTTAGAGTGTATTGATCCTTTCTGAAAGACATCACAGGTGGCAGTGCTGGATGTGTTGTCTTTTATTGCTTTCTTACTCCAGCCTTATCTTCAGTCTGTCCTAATAAAATTGTACCAGGTACTTCTGCAGTGATTATTTTACCATATAACAGAGCAAATAATTACAGGCTTTCCTGCAGAATTTACTTTGTAAGGAAATTACTACTACAGCCTGGCCTGCTGCTAGATGAATCAACGTAATAAACTTTATCCACTGTTCTTTTCAGAAATCTTTCTTATTTTAGCTGTCAACAGTTTTTAATCTGAGAATATTTCATAAAAGGTAGATTAAGTGGACACTCTTCACCCTTACTAAATGAATACGGCATAAAGCAGGCCTGGGTTGCAAGCTGGAATTCAGCAGCACCACCCTGAAAACCCAGCTAAAAGGAAGCAATTTTGCAAATAAATGCTTGGTGATTGCAGGTATTGAGTTCACACTCAAAGGTTTCAGTAAGACTTCGATATTGCTTCCACTCTTGGGTGTAATTGCATATTTGGTGTTTTCCATTTTATTCTCTCAGGGGCATGCACCCAAGAGAAACTCTGCTAACCCAATTTTAATACCATCAGAGTGTTTCTTGCTGTAGGAAGCACTGTCTGGTCATTGCAGCGGAGCTGCAGGGGAAGAGCAGGAGAGGAGCTCAAATTCAGCTGTGTTTGGCACTTGCTTTGCTTTGTTTTGCTGCTGACCAAGGAGGCTGACTGCCTCTGTGTCTTCAGACCTCTCCTTTGCAAGGGACCGAAACGCAAAGATCTTTGAGTGCACTGGCGTGGATGCACAACGTACTGCAGTGCTGTACGAAACCTTCAGTCCACCCCAAAACCACAGTGGTGCACCCGGTGAGGATGGGAGCCCTGCCTCTTGGCAGGACTGGCTGGCTAAGGGCCATGGGGATGCCCCAACTCTCCTGCTTATTGCAGAGCTACCTTGGCTCATGCTGCTTGGGGCATTCTGCACTTCATTAAATCTTCACATGATAGGTTACACCTGGAGAGAGTTGAAATAGAGAGTAACACTGGGCAGACTGAGTTTTGCAAAGTAGTTAATATTGCACTATTTGACTGAGTTCAGATACATTGTACATGTAATTAAACTTCCAAGTTATGTTTTATTTGCTTTTTTTGCAAGTCAGCTAAGCCAGAACAAAAATGGAAGGGAAGTGTGATCACCACGAATAATGAAATATTTACATTTTTTCCCCTCAACAAAAATAAATGAAGCATCTACTGCTAATGAAATAGAAAACCACTCTTAGAGCAAATAAAATTAATAAATCGGAAAAAGTTGTGCAATTCTGAAAATTTACACTGTGATAGCAGAAAAATGCCAACAAACTAGAAATGCCCAAATCCATTAACAGCTGTTCAAACATAATATCATGCACAATTTTCTTTCCTTGAGTGTTTAAGTAAATTATTTTAGGTGCCCATGAGACATGGTAGTCATACATGGAACCAGCCTGTGGCACATGGAAAACCTTTAACTGAAAGGTAATCCATCACATAAACTAGAATAAGATTTATATTTATATTGTTTATATTTGATGGTTTTCTAGCCAGTTGCCTTGCTAAGGTGATGCAATGGCACAAGCTAATCACTTTTTGAAATAGTTCTTGAAATGTTTTTTGGATCCATTTCTTCAGCTGGAAGTTTTGCTTTTTGGGAAAGGGACAAAGAATCATAAAATTTATCCAAATGAATCCTACTCATGTGGAACATGGTTCAAAGGACTAGAATCTTAACACTCAAACATATAACTGGATAGATTATGTATGGGGACAAGAAAGAAAATTCAAAATTTCAGAGTGAGATTGCAAAACTGATCACTTTCAAAGGACAGATAGATCCATGAGGAGCCTACTGTTTCCCAATCCTGTTTATCACAAACCTAATGTGAAGGGGAGATTTCTCAAAAAAGAAAAAATAATACAGCTCTCCTGTTTGGTTTTGTGTGTTTTGTTTGTTTGTTTTGTTTTGCTGTTTATGTTGAAATCAGGAACCCAGTTAAGTCTGGATGTAATGGTTGGATCCAGGTACAATGAGGCTGGAAAGAATACTGACTGAACAGAAAAGCACAGTGGAAGACACTTTGCCTGAGAGGTCCACAGTTGCCTGAATAATGCGTGGGCTGAATACTCATGAAAATTAATGTGAATTTCTAATCCAAAACTCCGAACTGTCATTTTAAAAAAATACCTCAAAATGTGCTTCTACAGACCCTTTATAGCCAACGGAGAGCTGCCTTTACTACCTGCTGGTAGCTGATGGTGGGCCTGAGGTTGGTTAGGCCTACTCTGTAGGTCAATCACAGTGTTTTAAAAGAGAAGCACAGGTCTCAGAAGAATACACCAACCTGCATTCACCACAGCAGGGTACAATTTTAGCAAGCTAACTGTCACTGTTCAGGCATACGACAAAAAAACGGAGCCACTTTTGTCATGCGGTGCCGTTCAGTGGGAATTAAAATATCGCTTTTGAGAATGTCAACACTTGTTTAGAGACCATTTGTTATTTTGCAGAACTATGATTACGGGAAGTTACATAAACCCTACTTCTTGAAGACATGCACCCTCATCTGGGTAACAGTTTCTGAAATGTCCATGTCCCAGTAGCTTTTAACAGGGCTTTTTCTCTTAAATAATCCATGTGTTTTTGAAAATAACGACCATATGGTGCCTAAATATAACTGTACAATTTTAAATTTAGCTCTCTGTTTTTAAATGTTTGCCTTCACTCTTTTAAGTCTTGGCTGGGGCTATGTTCTTTAGCTAGAAATTATAGACCCCTAGGATGAGGAGGTTCATCCCCCAGATAACCCCCCCAGGTTCACAGCGATCATTGTGCATTTGTTTGTACTCA
The DNA here is from genome assembly GCF_963921805.1 of Phalacrocorax carbo. Classification (NCBI taxonomy): domain Eukaryota; kingdom Metazoa; phylum Chordata; class Aves; order Suliformes; family Phalacrocoracidae; genus Phalacrocorax; species Phalacrocorax carbo. The sequence continues at coordinate 59,680,935 of NC_087515.1, read as the reverse complement.
GCAGTTTCTGTCGAATAGGTTGAGATCATGGCGTGCTTTTTCCATTTCTATTTAAATGCTTTACTGTGAGTTAATTGGTGAATTAATCTACTCTCCCAGCTCTTACATGTATATTCTCAGTGGCTCTTCCAGTCATTTAAAAAGCCAGGGGCCATGTTGCTGGTAGCCTGCTGTGCAGAAGCAGCATAGAAATGGAGGATGAGAAGGACCTCTGGGTCAGTAGCTCCAGACACCTGCCAACCCCTCCTAAAATTTCCCTAGAAAATTTTCAGTTTATATCATAGAGGCTGGATAGGTTTCCTTGCCCTTATTCCTTCTATTGGGAAGCTGTTACAAAATGTTGTTTGAAAAGTTATGCTTTTAATTGCCAGTTCAAAATTATTTATGACCAGTTGCTCAGCTGCCAATATAGTAAATACACATTTGCAGTTGTATTGATTACTGTTTTAAACCACTTTTTCCCTGTCTGGTTTGTACCTGGACATGTTTCCAGAGTAAATATTTTTTTTTTACTAGACTGAACAAGGTTGTCCTCCAGCTATTCTGTGACTTATTCCTGGGCCTATTGATTGACTATAGACCTGTTCTTGGGATGGATAAGCTATGGTTTTGAATACTTATGGCTGTAGAGGGCTTAGGACTAAAGCTGTCTGGCCAGCTGTGGTGCTGCCTAACTTTTGGGCTATCATGGGAAGATGGGAAGCAGCCACTGCTTTTCTAAAGAGAGAAAGGGACCAGTTGTTTGGACCAAAAAAAAACCCCCCCAAAAACCCCAAAACCCCAAACAAACAAAAAACCAACCAGCAATATATAAAAGAATGGGTTTGAATACTGATTTCTCATAGACATCTGGCGATAGACAGCTACATGGACAGGAGATCACAGGGGTGAATTTCAGGTGCATGCATTCTTCCATTCCTAATTTTCTATTGACTAATGGAGGTATTCCACAGTTTAGCTGGTTAGATCTCAGAATCACATCCTGCTCCCTACTTTCAATGTAGAGGGTTCAGGCATTTAATGCAACCTCGTGAAGTCAATTTTTGGAGGTGGGTATCCCATTTTGCCATTGTATTGAATATTGAAATACATGAATTCCTATTTGGATATTATCTTAGTGTGTGTGGGCCCATGCTAGGTTATTTAATCTATCTTTGGTGAAGGCTAGTCCCACATCCTATTCTCTTTTCATTTGTATCTGAAGAACCTTTTGATGTTTTGTTTCATTTTTTATTTTTCTCTCATTGCTTTCCTATTTCTCATCTACTTGGCATAATTGGTGATCAACAATGTTTATTATTTTTAAATATTTCTGTTACTCTTTTATTTCCCAGAATGTTTCCTCAGGGGACAACCCATTTAGTTCAATCTGCAACCTTGCTTACAGACTGAAAGTGGAAAATGATAAATTAATTTGAACAGAGGCAATGAGGTCAAGCTTTTTGAACTTTATTATTTGATTGTATGTCCCTGCACAACTTGCTCTGTTTCATGAGAAAATTCTCTCTCTCTCTAAACTGGTGATAGAGATATTTGGGAAATAAGGGGAGTCATGGGACGGAATTAATGACTATCCAAAAACTAGCTAAGAATTTGCAAATGCAAAAGACTATACAAAATTACCAAAGGTTATTTCTGTGAGATAATTATGGCTAAAATTTGGTTTGCTTGTAAAAGAATTTGTTCATATACTTGTTGGAATTCTTTCTTAGTGTTCTGTGCCTTACTTTTGATGACATTTCTATGGGATTTTTGTGGTTAATCCTGTTTAGAAAAACCCAGACTAATATCTACCATGGTAGAAAGCACTGCAGCAGTCTCCTGGAAGGCTGCCCCTCCTAATTATGCAGTGTTTATAATTCCGTGATTAAACAAATATCAGTTACAACATAAAGCAGTTTATTCTAGAACTTTTGAAGTTTCTCTTTCTCCTGTAATGTCTGTTTAATACTGTGGATTGAAATGACATTAAGAAAAGGCTTGCATGGAAAACACATACTAGAGCACATGAAAAAGCTTGGAAGAAAGGGTCTGTCACGACTGAGTTACAGGCTTTGTGCATTTATAGGTCAAACAGAATTACCCTGCATTAACACCATGGTTGTTCGGTGCAGGATCCATCTCACGACTGCTTTGAGACCAAGTACAAATTTATGTACCATTCACAAGGCACTGCAGTGAAGGAGAAGTTAATTAAATGGCAATGAGACAGTTGTATGGAAAGATGAGAAAACTTGATTGCTCTTTGTTGCTGGTTATAACATTCAGTTGTCTATCATTGCTTCATGTAATAATCATGAATTTTTATTTCAAAATCATTGATTTTTGAATGACTAAAAAATTCAAAGGATAGTTGAAAATACATATTTCAAAGTAATAAAAATAGCAAACGATTACCGTAAAAATGGACCTCACTGGGTCAGTGCTGCTGATGGAGACAAATGATCTTTTTACTAACAAACTTCAGCAAACCCTGAAACAGATCAGAACAGGAGAATTGACCTGCAGGCAGAAAAAATTTAATTCACTTCCACTACAACTACAGAGTTCCTATTCAGTGTGTAAAGGTTCAGTAGTTGCTCTTCAACAGCACTTTGCAATGGCAAAGCAGTTCCTTTCCTACAGCGATTTAAAACATCATCGTGCATCACCCATGTTCAAGCTGAGAGGCCTCACTTGAACCAAAGAAAATTCAGTGATTCTAACCTGAACGAGAGCATCTGGGTCCGGGCCTAACCCCACCGAGAGAGTAATTCACAGGCATGTCTACTCTCTGGGGGGAAATGAGATGGTTTTCGCTGGTTTGTCTTGTTCTTTTCACCGAGACAACCAGGAACATCCCTGGATGAGACTTTTTACGGCACATGAACATAACGATGCTGCTTCCAGACTGGCGCCAGTGTTCCTGCGTGGCACTGCGTTGTACTGTGGTGGGTACTTTAGCTCAGTCCATTTCTTACTCTGTTTTCTCCATTGGTGCTGATCTTTGTGACACAGTTTGGATGCTCTTCATGTTCATTCCTGGTATTTTTCTGCCTTCTGCAGTCAGCAGTAAAAAGATGAAGAAAACAACAAAAATGACATTATTTTTTAGTCCATATAAAACCTGCAAATTAAATATTTCCTAGAAAAGTAGGAATTTGAGATAAACTAGGTTCACTGTAGAGTCTTAAACTGTACTGGAGACTGAGATCACTCATGCTTAAGATTATTTCAATATAATGATTTTAAGCACCAGAGTACTACACTATCTAATATAATTCTTCAACTAAGATGCATTGTATTTAGATTTATTTGCCACTGATGAGATAAATTGCTTGCTCCTAACATGGCTTTCGCTGTATTAGGGATAATGTGGCTGTTTATTGAGACAGTGCAATGGTGAAAAATATTAGGATCTGTTTCATCATTGCCTAGTCCTCTTTAGAATTTCTGCCTCTGACTAAAATATGGTTGGTATATCTGTACTTGTAAAGACGGACATTAAATGTGAAATATTTGTTTGTGGCTGGTCCCATGTTTTGGTGAAATCCCCTTAACCACTGGATTTTGCAAAGAATTGAGCACTGACACCTCCTCTGGCTTTGGTTCAGAAAGTGCTTGGCTGGAGTGTCAGGAAGTCAGATCTACAGACCAGTTCAATCACTGAGTGAATATTAATGAATTATGTTTTGTGGAGTTCATTTATTCTAGAAATGAATGCACTGGAAGAAATTATTAATGAAGAATCAATGCAAATATAATTAATAGACTATTATCTTACTATTATAAAATAGTGACATATTTTTAAAACAAATATAAAAATATATAACTATGTATTTGACAATCATGTAGGACTGGGCAAAGCCAAGTATGTCCTTGGAGAGTGGGGATTAAAAAGAGACTTTGGAGCAGACAATGGCAGCATTAAATGAGCAATGCACATAGAAAGACAGTAGCAGTCCAGATTGCTCCTGCCCCATGGGAGGGAGTGGTCAGTGACCATTTGGAGAAGGAGATCCCAGAAAAAGCAGCCAAAAACCCTGAGGTAAAAGATGCTGGATTTCAACTATATGTGCTATGAAAAAATATTTCCTTTTGAATTACTTAAGGTTACTGCCTGTTAATCTTATTGGATGTCCTTTGTGCCTTGTGGCATGAAAAACAGTGAATAACCATGGCTTATTTATGCTTTGTCCCCATGTCATTCATGTTTTTATAGCTTTCTGTCATGCCCCCCACCAGTTCTCTGTAGGCTGTAGAAGATCTCTACTCATCTGAGCAGTATCTCTGTTTTTTTCTGAGCTGCAGAAAACGATATATGTAATAATTTATACAGTGGCAAAATGCTGTTTTCCTTTGTTCCTTCCTTAACAAATTCTAACATTTTTTTTTTGCCTAGAGGCACTTCACACAACACTGGCACTTTCAGAGAACAGCCCACATCCTGCAGGATTTCTTTCTATGTGCAACAGCTGATTTGGAGCAATATAACATTGGTTTTTCACAGTTGTGTTTCTTTCAGTTATTGATAATGAATTTATTCTGTCATTGCAGTGCTTATATCAGGAGATCTTTTGATGAATCTTCACAGTCAGCTTTCATTTTCACTACCCTGGACAGTTTTGATATCATCGATAAGCTTTGCCACCTCACTATTCACTTCTAAAACGTCTTTGAATGTGTTGAATGATACCAGTGCTGACACAGAGCTCTTGTTGGACGTGGCCACTGGCTTTTGTGCAGTGTGGAAACTGTTCATGTGCCTGCTTTTGGACCCCTTTCAGCAGAGGTGTAGCGCTACAGTAGTGCCTTCACAGATCCAGCCCGCCTCTGGAGCTGCTGCCAGGAGCTAGAACAGCAGGCATGGCTCGAGGACGCAGGCAAAGTGGAAGTGTCTAATACTTTAAAAAATATACTGTTACTATATGAGACAATTAGTCATGGTTATTTTGTAGGAAAAGCATTAAGGAAATGGTAGTGTGGGCATGGGAAAGGAGCATCGGGAAAGGTAGCAGTGATGTGGGGAAACCTGTTAGCATCTGTGGAAGATTTCAGAAGAGGTTGGTCTAGCTGAACCCCTGAGCTTCCTTCCAGCCTGAATTATCCTATGACCCTGGAGACCTAGCAATGATCTCTTGTCCAGATTTGCCATTTAATCCAAATGCTTCTTCCTCCGGTGACATGCTGACATGAAACAATGCAGGATCTAGCAGAAAGATCCATGGTATAGAGAAGTGGAAAACCTTTTACTTGGCTAAGAAATTCTAAATGTCTCTGTGTTGTGTTGTTGCAAGCTCTCTGCTTGCTTCCTGAGCCCAAGATCAATTTCTAATCTTTTTCTCTTAGCATTAACAGAGACTTTTGTATTAGAGTTAGGTGGTCTGACCTTTCCAAACTGGTTGGGTTTTTTTTAATCAAAATTGTATTCATCTCCCCATGTTCAGCATTTCCAGTTTATTAATCTTTTCTGCTTCTTCTGGAGCCTGGTAGCTCTTTGTTATGCACTTGAGAGCACAAAATACTTGACATGAATACAGTAGTACTCCGGTGGAAATCAACCATTTCAAAAATCACCTCTTAGCATAACTTGATTGCATGCTCCTTTAACTCCCTACTATCAAACCTGCTTAATACCTGTACTTTAATTTTGCTCACATTTTTCTCCTAAATACGTTTCTGCCAAATGTACGCTTGCCATTAAGTTGATAACATATGATGTAATCATTGCTTCTGAGAATCAGTAAGAAAGATTGGCTTCCTGAAAGGGGTTATTATTTCCATATGGTTTGGATACATTAACATATATAGCAAATTAATATAAATTTCAAAGAACCATGGAATATAAATTTCACTGAATTTCACATGGACTTTACTTTTTAAAAATAATTTTATTATTGTTTTATCCTGGCCATTGGGTATTTTGGACCTGAAGCTCATGGCAACATTGAAATAGTTAGATTTGTCCAGATAAAGGCTTATCTAGCTCTATATGCTGGCTTAGTGGCCCACAGCAGGTTCTTAGGGAAGAGCAAAAGACTGGGGCCAGTGTTTCACTAGGTTTCCTAGACATAAAATTCCAGTTTCAAGAGACCTTCAGTTTAAAGGTTGTTGGGTTTGGGGTTTTGGTTTTTTTGTTTGTTTGTTTTGGGGTGGTTTTTTTGAACCAGAGCTGGTATTTATACCTTTAATTTCCCCTACATTTTTCTGTGATACCCTCATCGCAGAAAAAGCATACCCTTTTTGGCATCTGTGCAACCTATGGCAATGTTTTACAGAGCTTACCATCCCATGGTGTGAAAAACTCTCTTGATTGTTTTCAACTGCTTCTTGATCACTGAAGTGGCCCCTAATTCCTGCCCTTGGACTGTGAACAGTCATTTTCTATTTACCTTCTCCAAGCTGTAATTTCATAAGCTTCTGTCAGATTTCTTTCCCTCCTGTTTTCAGTGACTTAGGACTGCTCTAAGTTCATTGTCTTTAATGGAAAAAGGTAGTAATTTTCTTCGGAAGGATGCAGAGGAGTGGCAGACTTCAGATGTAACTTGTACCTTTCCAATATCACAGCAGTCAAGTCAGATCAAACAACGGGTTAAATTCTGTTATTTACAGGCTTGCTGATATCAGGGTCTCTTGTGGGCTATGAGAAACAGTACAGTGGTCATTGCTTTTGTAATCCGCATGTTGATGAATACCATTTCATTTAACAAGTTAATAGTGACATTAGATAAACAATTCCGAGAAACAATGGTTAGTCATTTCTGAGATGTCTGCTGGAATTTCTTTCGAAGCTTTACAGAAATTTTTAAATATATTGAGTGTTTGCACAAGAGTTACCTATGTGTTTGGGTTTAGATAGAAAAATATCATGTAACTAGCAGTATGACTATGTACGTGCACTTTTCAATTTAATGGATTGAATGTGGGCTTCAGTAGATACAGGGTCATCCTCCGGAAAATGCACTTTTGAACCTTTAGTTTGTAAGTTATAGTTAAAATTGGCCTGATTAGAAGTGATAAAAATTTACTTCAGTAAAATGGGCTTTCATTCACTGCTGTAATTAGCAAAAAGTGTTTTGTTGTGAGTATGGCTTTTGATATCAGCTTTCACTTGTGATAACAGTACCAGAGTTGGAAGAGCACACCAAGCAGCCAACTTGCTTCCATCCAGACCAGTACACCACATCTGCGGTACAACACCTCCTACTGAAAAACGGAATGGAAATGTGTTAATTTACTGCTGGTTTGCTTCATACAGCAATCTACTGGCTGGGTAAAACAATAACAACTTAAGAGCACACTAAAGTAAAGAAAATCTTTACAGCCTCATCCTTCCAACAGCTTTGCCTCAGGCAAGGCATATGTCCCCCCAGGAAAGAAAGTGCTGGCAAGGTTCTGCAGTGCCGCTGTGTTTCTCATTTATTATCTTTCCCTCAAAAATTAGTTGTTCTGCAGCTTTTTTGAGCTTTCTCTTTCACACAGATTTTTCAGTCTTCCAGTACCCTGCAACTTATGTAACCAATCCTAATTAATCACCACAGCTTGAATTTCAAATATCAAATTGTCACTATTTGTCCTAAAATATTTATGAGATACCTTGCTGCAGAATGGTAAACCCATTTGTGAAATGCTGTTGGCTGCAGCGATTCTGGAGGCAGTTTTCCAACCCATTTTTCCAATCAGAGAAGAACCCTGAACCACCACAAGAAACAAAAATAACCTGGAAGAAAATGTTGTATGCCCAGGTAGTGCCTACAAACAGATGAGAGGCAATGTTAAGTTAATATATATCTTGCTGTGAGTTATTAACTTAGTTTTACTATAAAAAATCACGGACAGTCTATAAAATTCCACACTGGCAAGGAAAAGAGACAGCAAAAGCACAAATTTAATCACCAGCTAAGTATTTGTTCAATCCCTGTCAAACCAAATGATTTGGCCTGTTTTAATTAGGCACCAAGGGAGTAAGGTTAAATCATTAGCTGGTTTTGGCTCATCACAGTGCTGTTTGAAAATTTGTTTTTAAAGTCTGTGTGCTCTGTGAATAGAGGGAAAATGTTCCACGCATTTTTATGATATATTATTGCTTGGGTTCTGAAATTCAAGGTAATATTTCATATTTATTGTAACAAATGTTGCCACAATGAAGCAGTTATTGAAACTGTAATAGCCAATACAGTTCAGAAGTATTTAAAATTGTTTATATTAACAGATGTTAATGCATATGCTGTTTATTTGAATAAAAAGAAAAACAGTATAACAGTTCTAGTGTTTTATTTATGTTAGTTTTCAAGGTAGTGAATCTGAGGTGGTTATATGTACACACAGACAAACGTACAGATGGTAAATGAGCCATCATGCTTAATTCATTCATAGGTATAACCACTGGGATTCCCTTCTGAGACTGCCTGTACCTCTCTGGCTTTAAACAGAGCCTAGGGTAAGTGACTCCATTGTAGATGTGTCCCTGTAGGTATCTGAGACCCTAGCATCTGTTCAGTGTATTCATTAGTGTCTCTCCTCCCTGAAGATTATTACCTTTGAAAGTTAAAGCTGCCCAACACCTGTGGTTATTTTCCCAATAAGTTCAACTCTTTGTTCTGCACCCCAGAAGGAACTATCCTAATACTAGGATATTTTTCATTCTCCCTGCCCAAGCCAACAATTCCTCAATGCTTCACATTTAATTGGGAATTTTTTTTTAGAGATCTATATATGGTCAGTGAGCTATCTGATCTTGGGACGATCACACCAGTTATGGGTTTCATTACTGGCAAATAATATTTTGTCTAGTACTTTCTGGATACAATTGTAGAGGAATTTTAAATCTAACAGTTTCTTGTTGAGGCATGGCTTTATAATGGTAGATAGGAATGATAGAGTTGTTCCTTAGGAACAAATACCCAAATTCCTGAATAACATCAAGTGCAGAGTGTTTTGATTTTTTTTTTTCTTTTTCATTTGTATTGAAATACCTACTTCGCTGTCTTTCTTGGTAGTTCAAACACTGGTTGCTCTTGCAGCATGATTTTTTTTAATTAATTTGATTAATTTGCTTTGCATATCTGTGTCCAGCTTAGTAGGCCTCTTAATTTATTAGGTGTATCTTCTGAATCCTTGACAAAAGCTACAGTAGTGCTGGTATGTTAGTACTGCCTGAAAATTTCTGTTTTTTTTTATAGTAGGTTAATGTAAATGCTTAACATGGGCCTTCTGGAGTTTTGTTGGGCGAGGTCCCTAGACTATGAGTATTTTCCAGATACTTGCAGCTTCTGCTACAGAGCCCTGTGACTTTTGGTTTTTTCTTCCTCTTTTTTTCCTGATTAGGTCTAACATAACACTCTGCAGTTGGCCATTTTAATAGCTCATTCAGTGAAAATCTATTGATTCCTCTGGAACTTTAAAGGCACAGCCACACATGTAGAAAAGTTGATTATAGTGGTATTAACCTTTCTTTAAAAAGGATTATTCATACTCTGAATGCTTGGTCATGCTGCCCTCTCAGCCTGCCATCCACAGGTTTTTAATATCTAGAAAGCAACATGTCTTTCTCTGTGAGACTTGTAAAGATTAAGATCTCTAAGGACTGTAATATGGGGGAATACCTTAGTTATATCAACTATTGTAAGGACTGGCATTTGAAAGCCACTTCTGTTTAACATAGAATACAATGTTACCAGAAACTGTAGATATTGGTATCCCTTGATTTTTTTTCCTTTCTTTTTTCTGTCCTGTCAGCTATCTCCATAACAACCTGCATTATGGGTGCTGATATTACCTGAGCTGAAGTGCCGTCCTTTGCTCCCTGCACACAGGCCACAGAAGTGGCTGACAGGTTCAGGATGTCTTTACCAGGTCAGTGCAGTGACCAACCTCCCCAAAAAGCCAGCCATCAGTTTCTCAGGAGCTAACATCAAAAGATCCTATCAGAACGGTTTGGTTGTTGTGTTGCTCGTAATTTATAACATCTTCTTGCACCTTCTTCGCAATCTTCCCCATTTCACACCAGAATGATTTTCATACTAATTGAGGCCTCAGTACTCCTGCTATCCATGTGTACCAACTTATTTTAAAACAACCAACCAACCAACCAACCAACCAACCAACCAACCAACCAACCAACCAACCAACCAACCAATCAACCAACCAACCAATCAATCAATCAATCAATCAATCAATCAATCAATCAATCAATCAATCAATCAATCAATCAATCAATCAAACAAACAAACAAACAAACAAACAAACAAACAAACAAACAAACAAACAAACAAACAAACAAACAAAAACAGTTGGAATGCTTACTTCTGAGATGACTGAGACCATCTCATTCAAGAGTGAGACGACAAACTACAGCTACTTGCTTAATTTTTCTAGCCTAAACCTTGTCTCTGTTGTGCTTCTCAGTCTGGTCTCTTTGAATTGCCTGGATGTTACCTTCTAAGTTTTTTGCTTTATGGTTTGACTTGCAAATACATTTTTACTCCCTGAGCAGGTGCATATGCCTGGCTTCTTAATCCCACTGTACAAACAATTTGGGTTTGGCTGTTTCCAACAAGCTCAGACTGTCCCTTGTGAGCAGAGTTTAAGCAGTTAAGTGGTCTGCTAGACCCAGAAATACTTCTTACAGCTATTTCCCCACTTTCTTACTTCCCACAACTTGACCCAAAAATGCTGTCATACCTGTGTATTTACCTATACCTTTTTTTGTTGAAATCTGTCTTTTGTGGTCATCCTTTCTTAGCTTTACCCTCTGTCTTTGATCCTAATGAGAGCTACTAGTCAAGAGCTCTCCACTGCAAAGCTTTCCCCAGAGCAGTGATAACAGAAAGGCTCCTCTCTGGTGCCTTAATTTTTTGAAAAAGAAAAGCCTCACCAAAGGCGAAACAGTGTTGTTCTTTAAAGCCAGAAGTCTTTAACCCCTATTGCAGGTATTAATATTGCTGCCATATCTACATATACCCAGGGACAGGACTACTAGGAAGACAATAGCTTGCTGAGGCACCCACCAATTTGAGTGGGTGCAAGTATTAGCTGGCTCCAGCTGTTTGCAGTGCAGCTGGAAATGGGCTTGAAAACACCCAGTGGGAAAGATTTGTTTTTCCATGGTGGAGGTAGCATCTGTATGTATGGTACTATCCGGATATTACTGTGTGATGTTTACAGAATATGTGTTACTGCTGATTAATAAAAATTCAGTCTCTTGCTTTCAAGTCAATGAAGAATTACCTGAAGATTTATTTTAATGGTCTCTCCTTACTTGGAAGCTGAACAAGGCACAGGAAGAAGTATTTCAAATTCCAAAATTATATACCTAAATCTAAAACTGAATAGGTGTTTTAGATATTAGAAAGACATCAGCATGTAAATACAGCTACTCAAGTCCAATTCAAACTGATTAAATATTATTGGCATCTCTAGGTGGCAGTCCTGTGTTCTTAACTCTTCACTTAACCTTTCACTCCTCTATGAGATACATATGCCTCCTTTTTCTATATTTCTGAGGCAGTAGAAGTGCTAACCAAATGTCTGAGGCAGTTAAGAAGTTGACTCCGTTTCCCACAACTGCTCTGTTTGCAGAAGGAGCAGACGTAGCGAGTGGTGGCGTTAGGTCTCTTGCTTGAAAGAATGCTGTTCCCAACATGCTGGTCCAGGTGACCCCATCGGCTGGATGGCCCCTGCTCATCTTCCCCATGCCACCCTGCCTGTGAACGGCAGTTGTGCTCAAAGCTCACCTTCACTAATGCTGTGGTATATTCATTGTCAAAGTGCATGCTCTTGTGGGTAGGGGTCATCTGTACGTTAATATCCTCTTTGAGGTAAAGTGACTAATTGCTGAAATAAACTGGAAAATAAAAATGACAAGACTAATCTCCTGGAAAAAAATCATTCACAAGTAGTCTATCAGACTGTTGACTCCTACCTATAGTCAGTTCTGTCCTGCTTGTTCACCACTATGCCTGCATTGTGCCAGAGGCTTTTTTCTTTGTTGAACACAAGCAGTCAGGATATCTTCCCTTTCCATTTCTCTCATTGGCAGTCCCAGAGTCTTAAACACTGAGCTTTTGAAAAATGGAGTTTATAAATGTTCATGGGAGGTGAACATTAGAAAAAGGAAACACTTTTTATTTCAGTTTTAAAGCTCTTTATATGACTGCTCTCTTCATTTAGTAATAGTACCTTTATGCTAGCCAGGAGCTATGAAACTATCTGTGGTTTAGTTCAAATAAATATCAAGTATTTATCAGCAATCTTTCTTGTGGTCCTGCACCAGCTGACTTGAAATAAGCTAAGCATTTATTTTTACACAACTCTATTTATATTCCACTTGTCATTTTGATTTTTCTACCTAATAAAATTTTGAAATTTTGAAATTTTGAAACAATGATGCAAGTCCACATGTTATGCGTATGGTCACTTGCAGGCTACTGAGGTTTTAAATTATTATTTCTTCTTGAGAAGAGGGAAGGAAAATTAAGAGAAAGCAATATGATATGTTTGAGGCTGTTTGCTGATTCAGTTCCTCCAGAACCCCTTTGAATATTTTGAGGACAAAGAGAACAACTACAGTATATAGATATTATTTCTTTTTTCAGTGGAAATATGCTACATTTGTCTTTCTTGTTAGAAAATATAAAGAAAAATTCTGGGAGTGTAAGTCTTAAAATATGTGGTACATTTTTAATAAATGCAAAACATGGGCAGCTCTCATGTTTTCTGTGTCTGAAAAAAGGTAGTAAAATTCATGGCATCCTCTGGAGCCTCAAAGGCCAATTGCTCTGCGTGCAACAGAATGCAGATATTATTGTCATTATGACTGTAATAATATTGTTGATGGGAACTTAATGTGAGCCAGGATCAAAGCAGAGTTTTAGCTTGAGAAATATTTTGGCAGGAATTTTAATAATGAAAGTAAAGCAATTACATCTCCAGATGCACTCTCTGTTCTTACCCCTACAACCTGTGGTTTATCTCCCCCTCCTCTTTCACTCACAGTAAATCTCCTTTCTTTGCTTCTACCAGAGTTTAAGATAATTTTTGCTGAATTCTTGTTCATCCTTAGGAGAGAAAAGACTGTCAAAAGTGAATTGTGGCAAGATCTAGGAAGCAAAACCAAAAGCAGCTTGGTGCCAGCTTTTATAAACAACTTTTTTAGCCAACGCTTATTAGCTTTCTCTTCCCCAATATCTTTCTGTGCCAAGGGAGCAAGAAAGTTTTATATAAAGATACAGTAATGCCACTTCTGTGCTATTCAGGAGTATCACTGCATCAGATGAAAAGTCAAGGTGGCCTCTGGGTCTCTTGAGTCTTTGTAGAAGGGAAGATTTCCAAATCTTTAATCTTGCTCCATGTTGTTGGGCCAAATAGCAGAGTTAAAAGGGATTCATCAACAGTGATGAAGCTGAAGCAATGGGAAATGTACTGCAGAAGACATAGCTTGGTATATGTTTTTTTGTGCATACAAGGATACAGTTTAGGGGAGTAACTTATCTATTTTTAATAAATACTTTTCATTCCTTCTCCCACTAACATTTATGAGCACACAGGTGAGTAATAACAACATAAAATCCTGAAGTGTTCTCCCCAGGATGAGTTACCAAGTTCAATTCTTGCTTCCAGTCACTTGCTGCTCAATGGTGTAACTTTACTACTTCTCAGGATCCTTCAAACAGGAAGCAATTCTTTCAAAGCACTGAGGAAATTTGTGGTGAGTTAAATATATAGGGTTATTTTTTCACATTACTCCAAATTCTGCATATGATCTGATTTGTAACATCCGTCACAGGCTGCAGTGTTTGAATGGTGCAATCAATGAAACCCCAAAATAAATAGTTGAAATAATCAATCCTGGAAATAACAAAGACCTTAATCTGCAGCATCCATAGGACTTATTTGCTGACCACAGTTCTTGAACTGGCATCATTTCAGGAAGACAAAAGACAGCTCTTATGACATTTTCAAAGTGTTTGTTAAATAATAAATCCAAATGACAGCCTGCCAGATTTTTAGACTTGACAATGGTTTAATAATAGTATTGTAACATGAATGTCAAAGCAGACGTACGCTGAATGTGCCCATCAGCTTACCACCGTGGCAGGGTGGTGCCTATTTCTGTTAATGAATATTTAGATTTTTGTGAAAAACAAAGTTGGCGTATAAAGCATCTGAGGTTTCAATAGCTTGTGAATAGTCAGGGATCCTGTTCTTTACTGTTTTCAGAGGCTCTGGGACAAAATCCTGGCAGAGTTTCACAATGCCAAATGCATGTATGTCCACAGCAGCGGTGATCCGTATCAGTTTCCTATACTTCTGTCTGCATCCAGCTGACACTTATTATTTCCTCTTCCTTCCCCATTTTTCAGTTCTTCTTCCTGCCTTGTTTATATTCTGGGATGGCAGGACTAGGTAAGCACTGAAATTAAATAGCTAATTTGAGAAGTTATATAATCACTGTGGTTTATTTCTTATTCTGAGAGCAATTAACTCTCAGTACTCCATGGAGGCAACAACATCCTATTGGCTTCTACAGGAATGGCAGTCACGTGTCCATTACTGAGGTGTGACTTCCAGGTGGGGGCTGCCCAGCTGGAGAGCAGCTTTGCAGAAAAGGGCCTGGGAGTCCTGGTGGACACCACGTTGAACATGAGCCAGCAATGTACCATTGTGGGTAATGGTATCCTGGGCTGCCTTAGGAGAATTGCCAGCAGGTCAAGGGAGGTGATACTTCCCCTCTACTCAGCACTGGTGAGGCCTCACCTGGAGTGCTGTGTCCGGTTCTGGTCTCTGCAGTACAAGAGAGACCTGGGCATACTGGAGAGAGTCCAACGAAGGGACACAAAGATGACGAAGGAACTGGAGCACCTCTTGGATGAGGAAAGGCTGAGAGAGCTGGGACTGTTTAGCTTAGAGGAGGGAAGGTGATCTCAAGGTGATCTCATCAATGTATAAAAATACCTGAAGGGATGGTGCAAAGAAGAGGGAGCCACATGCTTTTTCAGTGGTGCCCAGTGGCAGGACCAGAGTCAATCGGCACAACCTGAAGCAGGAGGTTCCCTCTGAATGTCAGGAAACGCTTTTTCACTGTGTGGGTGACTGAGCACTGACACAGGTTGCCCACGGATGTTGTGGCGTCTCCATCCTTGGACATACTCAGAAGTCATCTGGATGCGGTTCTGGGCAACCAGCTGTAGGTGTCCCTACTTGAGCAGTGGGGTTGGACCAGATGACCTTCAAAGGTCCCTTCCAGCTCAGCCATTCTGTGATTCTGTGACTTTCACAGACATTGCGACAGACCCACTATTGCCAGCAAGGAGCCACCTCTGTGACTTTTTTGAAAGATCCTGCACTTACCTACTTGTTTTGCTGAGCAAATCTTGACTATTCCTCCATTTTGAGGTGTGGTAATGGAGAGTATAAGCATTTTTTAAAAGAAGCTATGCTGGTACAACCAGTTTTCCTGCAGTTTTGCTAGAATTTTTTAAAACCTGTAAAAATTGTCATATAATTATGTTCCCAAGGAAGAAAATATGCTAAAAGAATTGGTAAGTTAGCTAACTTTCACAGGTTATGTATATAGAACAGCCAGGTGAAAAATTTGCTGAAGCAGGGACTGTGCTTAGTAATGTAACAAATTTATGACATCAGGACCCAAAATCTACTCTTACACTGGTGAAAATGAAATGTTGAGAAAGAAAATGTTCATGATCCCCATTCTAAAACAGGCGGTCAGCATCATGCTTGCTTTTATTTTGTGTGTACATAGACAAGAATGGGATATAAGATAAGATAATCTATTTTGCTGATGCAGATGATGGTCAGTTCTTAACTCATGGTTGAGCCTCCCTTGCCATTACTGGACGAATGTATGGTGTAGCACCTTGAGATGGCTTTGCCTAATGAAAAACTGTGAGCTGACTAGGTATTTTTCAACATCCTGTGTGTAATGAAGTCATCAACCACTACTGCCAAAGATAAGCAGGATCAGCACAGCTTGGGGCATCTGCAGCTCCTGGAACTCTTATCTGCTGATAAGTAGTAAGTAATTATAAACAAGAAAGCCCTGAGAAATAAAATTAAGTTGTTCATTCATGGAGAAATTTGTCCTTGTACAGCATTTTACTGAAAATTCATATGCAAATTACAATGTATCTGAGCAGCTTTCATACTGTTCCAGAATTTTGCGAGTTGATTGAATATTTTTTAAAGCAGTTATGGTTCTTTAATGTGTTCTTTGGCTTTCCAGAATTTTTTAAAAACCTTGTTGGTTCCATCTCTGTTGCATTTCACAGGACATCTGTACAAGAACAGAAGCCACTTGTTAAGGACCTAAGAGGTGTTTAATTACTTTGGACTTTTATATGCAAGATGTTTGCATTAAAGTGCAAAGTCCTCTGAAGTCCTCAAATGTATAACGTCACTTACTTTACTGTAACTGCCTGTGACTGCACCCATATTTTTATTCCATGTTACTTCTTCGTGCTGAAGGTGCTCTTTGTCTTGCTAATGTAGCTCTTTTTCTTGCTAAACACAACCTTTGGAGCATACACTAATAACCTGAACAGAATAAATCAGGGTTCCTCTCCAGCCTTACAGCTTCTAACACTAGGGTGAAAAATAAAATCCCTACCATAATGTCATCTGGATGTAGTGGAACAGCATGCAGTCAGTCACTAGGTCTGTGCATTAGTCCTGCACATACTCCTTCCTATCTTCTAGTAAATACTTTTCTTAAATGTGAATATTTTGGAGAAACCTCACATGAGAATACTTTCCCGTTTTTAACAAATAATTCACTTGATGGATTTCTGATTCCCACTTTAGATCCTGAGTCCCTCTTTTTCAAATACTCTAATCCAGTAACATATTCTTTACCACCATAGTGTTTAGCCTTCTGAAGTTAATAGGTTTCTTTTCATTATATTCCACTAGGATTTTCATAGATGCCTTAAAAAGGCCTGATAAAGTGTTACAAGGTTGGTTCTTTTTTTCATGACTTTCTAAAAAATGTTTCCTTTGTTTACATAGAAACTTTATGCACCTTATAAAAATAGTTTCTCTCAACAAGGATGACACTTGAAGTAGATATATTTACCTCTTTTCTAAGCATCCTCACTAGTTTGATCAGTGAACTAATTCTTTCTCATTTGAAAAAAATTTTGTTTTCACACTTTTCAAGGGAAGAATGAGAAAGGGAAGCTTCCTTTGAAATCTCAGGTTGGTTCTCAAATTTCAATGTATTCTGAAGCCTTACACATGATTCACATAAGTCAAAGGGGTTAAAACAACAAAAAGGTATTCATATGAAATTAAACTACAGATTTCAAAACAGTCTGTTAAATGTCTGGCCAAAAGCCTCATCACATATAGTATTTTTTTTCTATAAAGTTGTCCATTTGCACCTGTCCTATTTAAAATCATGTATACTTCTATCACAGTAGAAAATAATAAATCATTACTTGGTGGAAAATTTACCTTATAAATGTCAACTTCATATTTCAGCCACATTTGAATTTTATTTTACTTTCTCGAAAATATATTAGGAAAATTCAGGTCTTTACTCAGTTTTAACCTGTGTGCATTTTCTACATGATAAGTAAGTGGAGTGTGGTTTTCAGCAAGGCTATTCAGAGGATGATAACTTACAGAACTAGGCAAAGAAAAAATGGATTTGAAGTGTGGGGGATGCAGAAGAAGAGCTACAACCTCTTTTCATTTTCTGACAAGTGAAGAGATAATTCCAATAGAAATAGTATTTCCTTTATTCAACCTTTTGTCTGTCAAGGCTGACCTGAAATGCAAAGTCACTGTATTCTACATCTCCATATTTGTCCCCTTCTGTAATCTCAGGCTATAGCTGAGCTTTGAAAAAAGTGTGGAAAAAACCAATGCATATTTCCTGTACTGTTTCCTGAATTTTTCTGGTTTTGTTCAATGACAATTTTGATTCCTGTATATGTCAAATGGCCGCTGTTCCTTCCTTGGGTTTCAATCATTGTCTGAAGTGAAAAACATATTTTAAACAATTTTTCTAATTAAAGTATAATGATGTATGGTAAATAATTACAAGAACATAATTTACACTATTATATATTTGGATATATAAGTTATTGTAGCATGATACCAAAATGTGATACTGAAAAAGAAACATCTTAGTTCATTATCTTCATCTAAGTATCTTCATTATTAGGTATTCTACTTTACAAATAAGTTGGGTCTTTCTGGTTTTGTTGCTTCCAGTTCTGCCAGCTCAGACAAGATTCTGAAGGCAAGCAGGACCTGTGTGTGCATCAACAAGAAGTTTTCAGCAAGAGCTACTGAACCAGTGTCAGGAAAACGACACAGCATTTCACAGTGGAATCTAGTTGATTTTCTTTTATGTGCCATTTATGTAGTGGTACTGCAAGATAGTAAAATACAGAAAAAAATACATTATTTTAAATATTAAAATCAGCAGATCAGATACTGACTGCATTCTGTGAGTATGTCTGTGAGTCAAAAAGTATCATGTCCAGTTCTGTACCATAAATGCTTGAAATCTGTATTGTAAAATTTCACCTTTCCTTTTTGTGCCACCACCAGAGTTAATCTAAAAAAAGAAAGAAATGGTGAGTTGTAAATAAAAAAATGAACAGATCTTTTCTGAGCATCCTGCCAGAGTTGCCTTCTGCAAACCAATATATATTGGTTATCACATATTTATATCTAACAAATAACTGTTGCATTAGAAGTACATGACAAATAGAAAAAAAAATTTAAAAATCAAAGAAAAGAATGGTGTGTAAGTTTAATTAAAGCCAGGGGGACTACCTACTTAGGAGGACTGCCAGTACATTTTGAGAAGGAAAAACATTGGCATGAAGAAAGACCTTTCAATCAAGAAAAATAAAATAATAAAAAAAAGAGACAAGGCCAAACTACTTTTTTGCAAGTCATTAGAGCTGTCTTTAAGCTAAAAAATACTTCTGGGTTCTTTGATGCTTCAAGTGATATATAAAATACAATAGTCAGACTAACCCTGCAACTTCGGTTTTTACATTGTCATATAGATTTTTGAACATCAGAAATTAATTATGATGGATATCTTGCCTTCTTAGAATGTGTACATCTTAACAAAGCAAGAGTTTGTAGTCAAAAAGGCTTTGATATTTGAAAATACTTTTAACTGAGAGTCCTGATCATGCTGTGTTGCTGTCAAGACTAGCAGTCTCCCAAGCCCATGAATATATTAGACATTTTGACATTGAATATTCACTTGTGGATATTGAATCAAGAATATGAAGAATAGTAGATAAAAAGTATTTTATATGGTTATCAAAGTCAGAACAGCATAATTCAGCTTCAGTAGCTGTGTTAGAAGTTGACAAACTGAATGTTTTCTCTTCCAGCAACAAAGCATTTGAGAGCAGAGTGAAAGCAGTGCTTTCCAGACCTACCATTAATATTCTCCATTCTTATACCTCCAAGGGATAATGACAACTTCAGTTATTTGTCTGGATCAAAATCAGATGAGTGAAAGCAACTGCAAAGCTTTTATACTAAGGTGGTCTATTAAGGAACACATTCTACTTTCTGTTGCTATGAGAATGTCAGCAAAACTCATGGCATACTGCAAATAAATCTTTTAATCTCTTTCCCCACCCTGTTATCATAAAGCCTGCCATAGCATTTACAAAAAAGAACAAAAGTTTATAGAGGGTAAATAGTAGGTAAAGATATAAGCATATGTAAAATGAGAAATAATTGTTTCTTTCACAGTTTGTGCATAGAGTCTTCTCTTGTGCTTGTATTTTCTCTGCGGCTCGTCTTCCTGTTCCTAATGAGGCTGGGGTTTGTTGTACAAAAAACGGTTTTATGGGTTTTGGACCATCGCTAATAGATTTCAATAAGAAAATACACTATGTTATCTCAAATAGGTTCCCTTTCTTTTTACCTTCTAGAAGTGTGCCTCTACCTTTGTAATATGAAATACCTCCTTGATCCATATCGGAAAAGCTAATTTTTGAGGAAAGCTATGATGGCACTTGTATTTCAGACAAATCCTGACTATTTTTAGTCATTCCAGCTGTTAAGCTTAATGGAAAATCTACTAAATAAAAGCCTCAAAAAATAACAGAATCTTCCTAGATGTATTGGACAAGTGGTGCGTTTGATAAACACAAAAATATTATTTATTTCCTTACTGTTGGAAGTGAATAGGGATTTGTTTTGATCATTGAGGCGTAGTACGGATAGTATTATTAAATTTTATTAATGCAACAGTTTGCATGACAATAACTCTGCAAGTATTAAAAAGCTGCTGTCAACTGCTCTAAAAAAAAAGCTTAAGATTCATTCTCCTGGGAGAAAACAATTGTCTTACCATGCTAGAGGTGGCAGACAAGCAGTTAAAGGCAGTAACCCTGATTACTAGGATCCTCATAGTCCATTTTTTTTCTGACTTGTTTCTTGGGGAAATTTCTAGCTTTCTACGGGGACAAAAATAGTGTTCTCTTTAAGAGCAAACTGCTGATGCTCAGATCAAGAAGTAGATGTTAAAATGACACTTGGAGCAGCAAATGATTTCACAGACTGGATCACTGTCTTTTTAACAAACTGCGTCAGGCTGATCTCCAGTGATTTTATAGACAATAATGGCCAATATTTTAACACTGGCTGAGGTAAATTGAGAAATTTTTTCCAGCTAAATTAAAATCAAGGCGGCATTTTATTGCATTGCTTTTAAGTTTATAACTGTTTCAATTCAAAGACAGAAGATTAATTTTTATGTACGTATTATGTAGAAAGCATGGCCTTTCAAGGAGAGAATACTTTTATGTGAAAGCAATGATCTAGGAACTAGCATTTTCTCATTATTAGAACAGTGACTCAGAAAAAGTTAGAAAAGATTATGGATTTCTTTCTTTTTTAACGTGAGAATTTCAGCCACGACTGGAAGAAAAAGAAAATTTACAGTGTTGATACTTGACAGTGCCTGCATGTATAGTGTAGAGAAAAAGACAAGGACTTAAAGATGGAATAAATTTAGACAAAGGCCTTAGAAAGGGTTCTGGGATGACTCAGCCTCCTGTTTTTGCCAAAAACTTTTAGCGATGTTTTCCCTAAAGCATCCAGAATTGATTGTCTTGTTCCTTATAACCCCATTCTTGCACTAGTAAATTTGACTGTCAGACGTGACGATGAGGCAGACCCTGCCTTTGAGCAGTTAGACAATGCCAGAACGGTCCCTGCAAGGTGAGGCACTCATGGAGGTCCAGCAGGGTGCTCTCAAAAGAGCTTTCCAGCAACCAGATTCAACCTGGCTTTTATAGCCTCATGCTGTTAAATGCCACGCATAATTTTTTTTAAATAATTTTTACCAAAAGCAAATGAAGGAACACCCAGGTGGGAAACCAGTGGCTGTAAAGTGAGGATCAATTAAGGGTTAGTGGGATGTATCCCTACTGTTGGCTCAGGGCCAGTAACCACTGCAACCATTCACCATTTTGTTAATTTGCTGAAATGTTCCTAGCATGTTTGTCATTGCTGAGAAGAGGAAAGATAGACTATAATTAAAGCAGCATCATTTCTATAATATTTCCGTGACTGGCTGTTTCATATGGAAGTCCATTGGGGTCGTTTGTACTTTGAACACTCACTTGAAACTCCTTGTGAGTTTACCTTTCAAAAAGCTGTCTTCATGTTATAAGGCACAAGAGTAAAATATCAAAGGAAACTTAAAGAAAGGAGAAGGGAATCGACTGAACCGTGTTTGACATGGTGTAAGCTAAAGGCTGCCGACATGCATTTGAGACACATGAAAGACATTAGGACAGCTCTGGTGAGATAGTCATGATGCAGCTGCTTTGAACGCATGTATCCCTGGGCAGTGGGGGATCACTGAGGGGCAGATCTGTTAATAAGGATGTCTGGATGGTCCATGATGACATTTGTTCCACTATCTGGCAGAGTTGTATAAGCATCTGTGGAGCTATAAATACCTCAATTGCTTGCTCCAGGATTTGAACTCTGTCATTTCCTACAAAAATTGAGCTGGAAAGCGTTGCTACTGGGTAGCACCTTTTCAAATAACTTTAAATTGGAGACAAAGAGGTAGCAAATCAAGAATAAAAAAGCAGATACTGGAAATATGCATATTATTAAGAGAAAGGGAGACTTTGACAAAATAGAAGGAAATTTGGAAAATAAATGTTCTTGCGAAAAACCCTGAGAGGTCACCTGGCAGGCCTTGTGGCTCTGTGGAGGAATCAATGTCATGTATTTCAATCCTGAGAGAAGTTCCTCTAATCTAGCCTTAGAGGCATCCAGTGCTGGAGCCTTCACAGCTACCCACATGATCTATTCTGATACTTCACAAATCTTTACGATAAAATCACAGTAATTTTCCTGACTGCAATTCATGCTCATTATCTCATGGAGAACAGATTATTCCCTCCTTCTTTGTAAAAACCTTTTATGTTTTTGAATATCAGTACCGTGCCATATTATCCCCCTAAAATTTTCTTCTTTAAGCTAAATAACCTAGGCTGACCAAACTCTCCTCATGTGCACCTATTTCCCCATTACTTTCCTCTTCACTGTCCTAGCTGTGCTATATTTTGGTAAAGCATCCAGTAACTCAGCTGTGAAATTGCAACTGAGACTTTCCAGTGCTGTATAGTGGAGAATTATTTAATTTGTCTTGTGTACACAAGTAAATCTACTTCCTGGAATGAGTTTGCCTTTTTCGCAATGGCATGACATTTTTCACTTCTGTACAGTTTATAATTCATCTTAGTTATCAGATTTTGTTACTTTTTACTACCTAATCTCCATTAACCCACCCTTATTTTGATAGTTTATTACTCCTGCCCAATTTGTAAATTAAATATTCTACAATAACTTTCTCCTTGCTCCTATTGAATCACATATTTCTTCCATGTGCTTTTTTCCCATTTGAATTTTAATTACATTGCCCAGGAAGCCTACTGTACTCTTCATCTCCATGTAATTTACAAGTTTTATATGTATACCTAAATAACTTTTATGTATATATAAAAGTTTATATATATATAACACACACACATATATATGCTCTATTCCTACATCTTGATTTTAGTGAAAGTGCTGAACAAAATTGGGTCCATAATAGAGTCTTCAGAGCCCCATTCAGCATCATTTTGCTTGAAAGAGAACCACTGATTAATATTTTATTTGGTACAATTACTCAGCCACTTTGTCACTCACCTTTCATCTAGGCCATATTTCACTAGACTGCTTGTAAGAATTAAGAATGTCATCTCCAACTGTATTAAAAGTCAAGGTGAATGACAGTTACTGTTTCTTCTGTATTCACAAGGAATGCTACCCCATGACAGAACCAACTTGTTTTGAAGAAAGCTTATTTTTCAGAGATTCATACTAATTGCCACTGATTTGTTTTCTTCTGTATACTCTTTTTTCCTCATTTCATATATGGGCACCATCTTGTCGAGTTCTCTGGTACCTCTATTTGCTCCATGAATTCACACATATGTAATTGCCCTAAGAGTCATTTAAACAATTTTTCAACTACTTATAATGAAATTAATCAATGAAATGTATATTTCTTTCAAATTCTTCCTGAAAAGTTATTTCCCAATTGTACTATAAGACTTTATGCCTTTGACACTGATACTAAACTGCCCTGCTCCACGAAATTGAAACTCGCCTATTAAAGACAGGTAGAAAAATGGTCTAAATGCTTTGGTCCACCATCATCTGTAGTTAGTTTTCCATCCCTGCTGTACAATGGACTAACTTTTTTTTTTTTTTTTTTACTATTAACACACTACGTCTCATTTTCATTATTTTCTTTTGCAGGTCATGGTTCAGCTTTTCTGACTTTCTGTCTATACAATCTACTCGTTTGTACAAGCATTTTATAATCTAACCTGATCCACTTCTTAATACTTCCCATTCTGTAGCTGAGGTCACGGTTCAGCCATGGTGTCCATGCTTTTCTCTGCACTGGGACAGCTTGTACCTGCTGTGTCATTTCCTTGAGGAAATGTCAGCTTTCCTCTAAGACTTTTTCCTCTTAGACTTTTCTCCCATGACATCTTACATACCAAATTTCTAAATTCAATCCTTAAAATAATTGGGTTTATTTTTCTGTTCTCGTTCATTCCCTTCCTCTTAGCCAGGCACTTTTTCAGTCTGTGGTCACTCTTACTGAAGATGTTTCCTGCGCTGACTTTTTCCCCAGCTCGTAAGACTCAAACCCACAAGAAAAGCCCTCCTAGCTGCTTTCTCCATTTTTCTATCAAACAACTATCATGAGTGCATCCCAACAATTAGGCAGACATTCTGGGTCTGCTGTTTGCCTTTTTAATAAATTTTTTAATGTCTAGTCCTGTGCTTTAGATGATTCCTTGAGATATTCAGGAAACAAATCATCCAAATGATGCTTGTGGGCTGTATATAACTCTATCTGAATAGTGTTCTTTCCCCACTTTTTACCATGCAGCAGGTTTAGCTTTTAGCTTTCATTCCTTATATAAAGCATTTGCATCTTTAATATGTGAGAGAATGCCACCTCCTTTATTCATTCCCTAGCCAACCCTTCTTGAACAATCTATTAATATTCCAAAAACTGCCATGTACCCCATCAAGTCTGTGTTATGCCAATTAAATCAGCGTTTTCCTCTGCTTGTTTATTCCCCACGCTCCTTGCAATGTTACACAGACAGCTAGGATGTTTGGCAAATAAATTAGTGCTCTTGAGTGACATATTGCCCCAGTCCAATCCACCAGATGCCATTATTACATAAGATATAATTATACATAGCATGGGAGAATTGCAGCATTGCAGGCATGAAGATAACTTCATAAGGGAGGAAGTGCTGCTGCTGCTATTTTCAGGCTTTGCGATTGTTGTTAGGCTTTTCATGTACTGAAGTTTCTACAGATTGACTTCTCTCTGTTTTCTTGGAAAGGTAGCCCAAGGTGACGAGTCCACCTGAAGTACTGTGGTGATTTGCTGGAATCAAGAATCTAGAGGTTTGCTCCATCCCTTTCCCTTGAAATCACTGAAGAGCCTTCAGCTTATCACTGAACTGCACACAGATGTCCTGTCTCTCTTCCTGAAGTACCTCCCATACTCAAGCTGTTTGTTCTGGTTCAGTTCACCACTCGATTCCTCTTTAGTAACATACTTCAGCTTGTGTTCATGTCCTGTTTACTTCAGTAGGAGTCGAGCATATGCTTAGAGTTAATCAGGTAGCCAGATATCTATCTGAATAAAAAGTGATTGCAGCCTTGTTTCAAAAGTGTGTTATTCTGAGACCTCTCTGGAAATGCTTTAAATTATTCATTTTGTTTTCCAATATTTCTCTGAAAGCTCTTTCTGTGAGGGAAACAGTCTGTTTCATAACCTGCATACAGTGGCCTCTTTTTACTAAAGCTGCACCAAATTTCTAACTATTTACTTGCCAGGCCACAGTGTGCTCAACCACAGTGACCAGAAGCTTGCGATATGCAGAGCACACACACCTGGTGAAGCATGACAGTGCTTCACTCAATAGTATGTACTCATTCTCCCAGACCTTTATTTCTCTCTGGTAATACACAGCTGAATGGTGACTGCTGTCTGTAAGCATAATACCAAGCCACCAGCACAATATACTGCATACGTACCTTACAATTTTGCAGTTTGTATTTTTACATTTTGGTGCTGTTGCTCAGGGTACAGATAGTTAAAGATGACCTGTTTAGATGGTGGGTAAACCACTGAAAATCTGTGTTGATTTGGGAACAACAAAATCCCCAAAAGAGCATACTTGTTCTGAGATTACTCTCCAATAGAAATCAATTTCCATAACAACACGCAGGCAATGTAGATCAAGAGTATATTTTTACCTAAGCTCCAAATGAATCAAATCCCCTAAGTCAAGAGTCTTAACTAGAGCTGTAAATCAACGCAGTTAGGTGAATTTACTAACTTCAATCTCCATGGAATGGCAGATACACAAAATGAAACAACTTTTTTCAAACTTTTGCAATGCTACTTGTTAAGATAGTCTTATGTAAGGGAAAGTTGCTGCAAATAAACTAAATGTTTGTTTATGTAAAAAGCCACAAAATTTCAGCCAGGCTATGTATTGTAAGGCTTGGGGCACAGTTAGGAATTCAGCATTGATTCAGCGGATGTAAAGAAACCAAAGGATATGTCCCCACAACACAAAAGTTATATTATTTTTCTTTTTTCTTTTTTTTTATTTTTTTTTTGTTGCTATGAGACTGATGTACTGTACTACACGATACAGAATTAAAATTCAGCAGTATCCATGCATGTGGAGGCTTTCTAACTGTAACAAGATTTATCTTGGACTAATTAGACACCTGAAAAATGAAACATGCACTATTTGTGAATGTTTCTGAATGAGCTTTTGTCAAGAATTCTCAATGCTGTCCTTTCAGATAGCCACAGTATGGGCCTATGCCGAAACTGTATTGCAAATGTGTTATGGCATAGATTGTTCCTCACTTTGTCCTCAATGACATGTTACTTAGTCAGTGTGAACAGAGTGGTGGTTGAAGAAGTGATAAGGACTTGGTGTTCATTCAAGAGTGGATGACTTCTTTAAGACTACTGTGCAAAGTGACAGGAAGGAACAAAGGGCTGGTCTGTATTTGGAAGCACATCAGAGACTGCTGTCTTTCCATACATGATAGAAAATATCTAATATCATCCACTGAATTTTATTGTATTCAAAGTATTATGTACTGAAGAAACTCCAAGAACATGTTGCACTTTTGCAAATAAGTCATTCTGTACATCAGTTCTTCAGTTTTGAATTTTTTTCTTTTGTGTAGCATATTTGTATGCTTGAAAAACAACTAGATCGACAAAACTTGTTCATAATTAAATGCTCGCATCCTTTTTTTCTGTGCCATTTAATTGTTTTCAGTGTGATTCCAGAACTGCAGCTTGAGATGAAATTTTAAGACAGTGGAGTGAAAGAGAAATAACTGAAGATAGGACACTCCTGGGACAACACTGAATCATAATCAGAATTTTTTTTTCCTAGGTTGAATTTGAATCCTTGAAATAGGAGCAAATATTTTCATTTATAAAAGTGAAAATTTCATCTATATATCAATTTGCCAGTTTTATAGACTATAATTTCATTATCCTTAGGACATGATGGCTGAGAAACTAAGATATGGTCTCAGTTTACTGATTTCACTGCAGCAACTTCCATATCATTTTCCCTGAAAAAGTCCGGGCCAGTATTTGATGTATCACATCAAATGGCTGAATACACAACGCATTGCCTTTAGTTTTTAATGGAACTTCCAACATCAAAAAAAGATAATGACCAGTGTAAGACTGATAAATTGGTACTGTGTGTGCTGAACAAAAATACCACCGTTGTTAAGTCTGTCCCCCACACTCTCTGTGGCATGCATGTAATTGCTGTTCAGACTGACAAGAATGACATCCAAACACTTCTGATTAGACTGCAGAACACATTTTACTTGGCGGCCAGGTTTTTACACTACCCTCTTCCATGGGATTCAGTGGAAGTCTGTATTTCTGTGGTTTTGTGATTCTGGGTTTTTTAGCTGTGGTGTCACAAACAGCAAACTTTGGGTTATACACCTTTACGTGTTTAAAAACATTTAAAATGAAACATACATTATCAAAACAAACAAACAATATTCTCTGTTAGCATGTTGAGAAATTTTCAGTGAATGGCCACATGAAGTTTCCCAGCTTGTGCTCTGCCAAAAAGAGTATAAGCTGCAAGCAGCATTTCTTCTCCCACACAGTGTGTAATTACAGTAGCAGCTACAGATACACATTCATGTACATAGCACGTATTGTGCATTGTAGAAGAATTAAGAATTTCTATGAAGACTTCCGACTTTTTTCTCTGTTGATGTTAAGCTTGTAAGGAATGTGAAAAAACTACTTCTAATTTCTGTTATTTTCATTATAGAATGTTTTCAGTGCTGTTATGTGTAATGCTGCACTGCACAAATATAACACAATAACAAAGATTCATATAGAAAGTTTCCTGGTGGAATACATAATACAAATGCAAAATAAAGAAACATTTTCTGGTTTAATCTTGTTTAAGTGAAGGTAACAAAGAAGTAGAGTTAAGGGGAGAAGTTACATTTCTGGTAAAACAAGAATGTCAGCAAATCTTTGAGAATGTTGGTTCAAGATTGCTGCAAAAATCTAATTCCTGGCTGCAAATTTTAGGGTTTTTTTTGCATGAAACAAAAATATCAGTAAATCTTATGGAAAGAAAAAATATTTTCCTCCTTCCCTACAAGGAGGATTAGCTCAACAAGGAGAATAAATATAAAAGTTACTATAATTTATATTCCTTTTTACCCTATGTTCCTAACTAGGTTCAGCTGGAAAATGTACTTTATTTTTCTGGCAGTTCTGGTATATTTTGATATATACTGACATGTGAAGGAAAGAAGAGCTGAGGAACACTGACAACCCTTTGTAAGAACTCTCAGTCTTGGTCCCTAAGGTTGCAAATTTGTTTTCCAAATTTGTGACACTTTCCACTCCTGTACACACGTACAAAATCACACAGAGGAAGGATCATGTCTGATAAAATTATAACATCCTCTTCCCTTTCCCATTGTCTGTTGCTGTACCACTACAGGTTTTCATCCAGATCCTTCTTTTTTCTCCCATGGTGTCCATGACTGTTTTCCAGCAAATTCCTGCTTTGGCTCACCTGTCTTCAGTTTCCCTTCCCCCAGATCAGCCTGCTTGTATAAGCTGTTTCTGTTCAATTAGCCCAGATTCCTTTGAATTGTGTTTTTGTGGTAAAGAATAAAAATATAGTCATAGGTAGGATGGGATCGTTTAATTTATGGGAGCAATTTAATTAAGGGTTTTGTACTATTTCCAACACCAGCTTGGACCCACCCTGTCAGAATGCAGAAATTAGGAGTATAAATCATGATTTCCACTGTTTAAAGGAGCTTTCAAATTGGGTACTTAAAAAAAGGAGACAAACTCCCTGGTTATATTTTAAACTGCTAGTGTATTTGCAGACAGTGTCGTTGTTTCCAGAAAGCTTTCCTTCTCCCTCATGGAGCTGTCAAAGTCACAATCTATTTTGACTTCAAAGTGCATGCAAGATGCCACATGACCTTGACCTGTTTTTCTGGGAGCTCAGCAAGTGTGTTAGTTATTTATGTCTGTACAAAACACTCATTAAAACTTCCACTCACTTCTCTTATATCTTTTTATCATCTTGTGATACAGTGGACACTGCAAATCCATTTTTTCATCAGTAACTTAGCTCAGGTATCAAAATGTTCCACTTAATCACAGTGATAGTTTGTCTTTGCTGAGTAACGTTACTGCCACATCCTCAGTTTACTTCAATTGGTGAAAAATGATTTGAATCTTATATGTTTGGGTGAGCGCAGAAACAAATTTACAGCTATATATGTGATATATTGAGCGATGAGAAAGTGAAGTGTTATTTGGCTGGAAAGTTAAATGCACACATTTAAGAGTGAGACAATATCATAGTTAAGGGTTGTGTTATGTCCCACTTGATGGCAAAAAGAAAAAATACAAGCCCTTAATTTAGTTGTAAACTCACAGCTTTTTGATATATTGGATAGATCAAAAGAAGCAAGAAATGGCTAACAAAAAATCATTTAAACATCTGAAATGGCTAGCATTTCAGACAAACAATATGAGAGGGTTCATCTTCCTCTTTGTGTCTTCAGTGCTCCATATTACATGTATTCAAGAAATCATAGAATATTTGTTCGGAAAGAAATTTTGGAGTTTCAAATACTCTTTTTCTCCAGTCACAAGGCAGCATTAACTTTACCTTTTATTGCTGATAGCTATTTGCCTAAGCAACTTTTAAAGATTTGCGTTGCTTATGACTCCACATCATCCATGGCTTATTTACTCACATGCTCTATCACTGACACCATTAGAAAGACTTCTCTTGTGTCTCTTTCTGCCACTTCAGGTTACTGTTTTTTCCTACAGTCACATTGCACAGTGAAACAGAAAATGTTCTTCCGATTTGCAGCAGCTTTTTACCTTTACTGGTATTTTGTATCACTTGGGGAATCTCCTTCTCTTGTTTATATTTACCTGCTCCTTGATTCAGTCAGTCTTTCCCCACAGGTCATGTTTTTTAAGCTTCTGATCATTCTCATTTTTCAATTCTGGTCAGTCTCCAATTGGTGAATGCTCTTAAAGTGCAGAACATGAGTCTTAAGCTGAGACCTTATCACTACTAACCCAAGGCAAGGGTATCACTTCTTGTAATCGTAGATTACACTTCTGCTTGCACTGAAATGATATTTGCCTTTCTTGCTATGTCATTACTGATGTGTTTAACTTGTGGCCAAAAATTACCAAGATCTTTTGCCTTTGAATTGCTTGCATCCTTATTTATTATTCATCTTTTGTGTCACTGACCATACCTGCAAAGATACTTTACTTGCACCTATCAAATCGCGTAGTATTTAGGTTATATTTTTCCCTTTCCCATGAGCAAATTATCCTCTAATATAACTTTCATGCTCTCCAGGACCATGTCATCTGCTAAATCAATAAGCATAGTATTTATTCTATTCTTTAGGACGTTAATGAAAGTCTTGAAGATAATGGAGTGAAGAGACCCCTTGTACACACTCACTTGATCTGTCCTTCCATTTTGCTAAAGACTTATCTTTGACACTTTTTTCAACATGATTTTGAAACCTGTTTTGCATTCTTCCTGTAGTTATGGGAGCTAGTGCATGTTATCCTAGCTTGATATCGGAATAATAAAGGTATGTCAAAGGTATTACAGACAAAATATATAACATTCCTGTTACTCGTTCCACAAAGGCAGTTTTCCTGTTAGTGAAAATTCAGGTTTGTCAAGTGATTTCTTTTTGACATCTGTCTTGATTTTTAGTCCTCCAGTTTTATTATAGTTAGTCACAGTCATTGTTTCATTATCTGTATTATTCCATGAGTTGAAGTAAATTGACTGCTCTGTAATTCTTCAGCTCCTCTTGCCCTATCCTTTGAAAGATGGGCATTCCAAAGCCCCCTTTGTCAGCTGCTTGTTACCTCACCTTTCTTCCATTATTTCTTGAGGGTAACTTTGAACAGCCTTGAGATGATTTCACTCATCCTGTAATATTCCTAATATTGCACCCAGCCAGTCTGAAACATTTTGCTTCCATTTGAATTCGCCAACCTATGTTTGTTGCCAAGAATTCTTTTACGGAACTGTCTAAAAATTATTTTGAAGACTCCAGTTTGCACGACACTATTTTTTGATAGGTCTTCTTCTCTGATGGGTGACCTTTTCCTTAGTTTATGTAATTATTTCTTGATATCCCAGATACCACCTGTGAGGTGTGCTTCGGTTTGTACACTGGCCTATTTGATTTGTCTCTGTATGCATACAGTTTTAATCTATAGGTTTTATGTAATCTACTCTATTTTCCACTTTCTGTATACTTTCTTGAGGTTGAAATCATGGAACAAGACAACCAGATCTGATTCTAACTACACATCCCAATTCTTTCCTGCAGTAGGATAGGTTATCTTTCATCCCTGGTTTGTTGCTTGGAGGAACTGCCAGCTTTCCTTAATCCCTTTTGTCATTAGACTTGCCTAACAACTCTCTGAGTTTATAGATACTTATTCTGCAATAAATGCTCTGTTTCCTTTATTAGTAAGGACTAGAAGCTCTGCCATTTTTTGGTCACTCCTCCTAAAATTGCTTTAATTTTAATATAATACTGTAATTCATGGAGAGGATTCCATATGAAAGAGTGTCCCATCTACTTGCTTTCTTCATTTCTGTACGAAAGGGCATCCTAGGACCTCAAGGGACACACTGTTTCTGGCTCTGCCTACTCCACGAGTACAGCTAAAAATTCTCTCTTGTTGGTGTGTCCTCTTTGTAGGGTAATTCTTCTGGTTATTCATACATATTTCTTTTTATATAAACTTGTAACCATGGCAGCACTTATGCCTTTCTCATACATTCTCATTACTCTTAAATTCCTGCACTCTGTAATTGAACATAGACTTTTTCTTGTTATATATTTCCTCCCTTATTAACCTCTCTGTCTCTTGTGGAGATTTAATGATCTTTTGTGTTACAACATGTGAATAATCTCATGAAGTTGCTGCTATGCCAATCAGATATAATTTTCAGAATCTGTTATTCTTCCTAGTCCCTCTCATTTACCTTCTATTTATTTTAAAATATTTGCAAATTTATAAGATCTTTGGCAGATTGACACACTATCCTATTGATTGTGCTATGAAACTTTTACAAATAATCTAAAATCTCACTCATACTTTCAATAATCTGTGCTAGATCAGCATCAACAATGATAATATCTCTGTGAAATATGGCATGATGGAAATGAATTCAGGCTTGTTAGCCTGGTCAATAAAATGAAAACCCTGTGATACTCTGATATGAAGTTCATAGCATCACTTTATGTGACACACTTTTCTGAAAATAAATTTAGGGCGAAGTCACCAAACTCAGTTTACTATGTTCTTGTGGGCCAGGCATGGGCTTGAAGCATTTTAAACGTAGAATCAGCCTGGAATTTCAAAAAGTCAGTGGGCAAGATAATAAACACCAGACACCTTAACTTCTTAGCACTTTTAAGTAAAAGAAAGAACAGAATTTATTTCCTGAGAAGTAAACACAGAGAAGCATCTTTTAAAAGGTCCTTGAACACCAAATACCATAGCTATCTGTGAATAAAAACTAATTACTTTTATAACTGTCTGTTTGATTAAGAACAATGTCACTTTTTCAAGGAGCTTCTGTATTTTTCTTTTTCTCTAAGCCTAACAGTGTTAATGTTGTACTTATTGTTTCTTAATTTTACTCTCATCTTTGTGACACTGACTAATCATCCAAACACTATCTGCTACTGTGCCAGAGCCTCTTGGGTAATAACAGTGCCAATGTTTGGTAAGTGGCTGGCAGATAAAATGCATGTTGGTTCAGGAGAAGCTGTGCCAACTGTAATGCAAAAAGCAATGAATAAAGACAGCAAAAGACTAAAAAATTACTTTAACTTTTGTTATTGAAGTTGTGCATATTTATGTAAATTAAATGTTTCAAGAGGCAACGGAGCCTAATTTTATTTCCCATCAAATGAGACAGCAACCGAAAGAATGCTATTTTTCTATATATCAAGCACTCTGTTGGGACTTGTAGTGATTAAGTCTTTGCTGTATATGGCTATTTTACTATTTATAAAAGATGAATTGGCCATAGAAGCCCATTTCTGAGTGAAAGAATATATACATAATTTTAAAACTTAACAAAAATCCAATAAAGAAAGAAAGATGTGGAGACAGAACTGCAATGTCTACGTGTTCTCGATCAGAGCGTGGTGGTTAATCAGAAAGAACTGTGCTGCAGTAAGAACATTAGAGTACTTTTTAAAAATAATGTGCTTTGGAGGGAGGAGAGATATGAAGGGGGGCAACGAATTGGATTCTGTACATGAGCAGAAGATAACTTCATCCGCAGAAGCTTATGAATCTGAAAGGCTTCATAAAATATGAAAGCTTTGACAGCTTTGCATGGACTTAATGAAGAATAAAAAGCTTCAGAATACTTTCTAATTCAATATATTTGCCTTTGTTAGAGAAGATCTGTGAACTCAAGGCACATTGATCATTCTGTGCACGAAAGCCACTTAGTTCAGGACATCCATACAGGGCATGTATAAAATGTCTCCTCTTTTGACAGACTTGTCTAGGCCAGGAAGAGAACCATCCTAGATTCCTTGAATATTTAAATTACTGGGTAGTTTAGTAAATGAAATAGTAGCATGTACTCCAGGTTGTTCTGGCCATCAGAACTGTGCTCAGATGGATTGCAGCAGCAATCTTTTGAGAACAGGTAGCAAAGAGAAGGAATGGGGAATGATAGCTATGAAGAGAAAGTTGCTTTTGAAGGGTTTACGTTAGACTTTTACATCCCTCTTCAAACATATCAGGGCAGACTGGTCAGGGCTAATCAGTGTCCTTTTAATAGCTGCTCTGCTGCCCTATCAGTAAAGAAGAGGAACAGAGAAGGAAGTTTCTGCTATAAGCAGTGTTACAATTCCTTCACAGAAAGAGAAAAGTAGTTCAAGACCAGAAAAGTTTACTATGGAAAGGCTGTGTGGTCTTTGAATGAGGGCTTATGTGGAGTCTATCTATGTTTTCAGCCAGAGGAAACTAGCTACATTTGTTTTGAAAATGTGTTCTAATATTTTCATAAGAATTTAAAATTTTTCATAATAATTTAAAAATTCAAATAATTGAATCTTTAAATCATTTAAGTTTTTAAATCAGGTGAGGCTGATGCACTGCGGTGGATCAGATCCACTTCTACCTTTTTAAGATCATGGAAAAGTTCCAGAGGCAGCATCTGCATAACTTTTCCCATTGCTTTTGGGGAAAAGGATGATTTTTTGCATAACTCAATCCACTGGGTATTATATGTGTTATAAATTTAGGTCTCCTAATCCTACTTTTCTACAAATCAGGGACTTCGATATGTATATTACTAGGTAGCTGGGGTAATTGTTATGTTGGACAAACCAGTAAAATGCAGAGAAGCATGCAACAATAGACACAGCTGTCCATCATTAGGTGTTTTATTACTGTACTGAAGCATTTAACTGGTTTTCCTGCAAGGATAGAATCTCCTCTAGGCTTAGTAGAGTTTTGATTTAAATGCCTCTGGGGTCAAGTGTATGTCATGATAAAGCTCAGCAGCTCTATGAAGTCATCTAGTTTCCATCAATCAGTTTGCCAGAATGTAGCTCCCTCCACTTCCACTTTTCCCTTACAGTCTCTGCACATATATTATTAAATGTTCTCTTTCATTTTCTCTCCCCCGTTAATGACTTTTTTTTGTCTCATCAAAACTGTAGCGTGTTGAATTTTGTATCTGCCTTCTCTCGTACTGAGTTTCCTAAGAACAAATCCTGTTAAAAGTGCAGGATGAAGGGGACTATCAAATACATAACTTCTTCTCTTGTGGATCTTGTTATTACAATTATGGAAACTTTCATAAGTCGTATACCTGTAATACCACTGAACCCTACTGTCCTTGTGCTGCACACCCTTTGTACCAGCCAGGCTAACTTAAGGATGGCAAAAGGGGCCCTGAGGGAATATCTTTGCTTAGTGAGGCCCCCTTTGTGTTCTTTTATGATTGTGCAAAAATATCTTTAAAGCCTTTGGAACTAAGGTACAAATTGAAGTCAACATCAGGCTATCTTCTATTCTAGCCATCTCATTATAGACAGTTTTCACAGTGGTGGGAGGTTACCAGCAGGAGCCCCCAAAATCAATATTAAATCTAATTATAAATATATTTTTAAATTTTCTTGAAAAGCAGGAGAAGGGTGGAACGACCTCATTTGTAGATAACACATTTCAGATAGTCTATCTAAAGCAGATAATGAAGAGAGGCGCAATTTTCTTAGAACACTGTCTGATACAATGGTGGGTGATGTGCAATGATGGAAAATGCAAAGATAATGTAACACATCCTATAGTGGCATCTCTATGTATGTATATACACCCACATTACATCCACAGCATGGGATCCTAATTTTGCTTTCACTGTAATCACTATTCTGTGGTGGTATTGTGGCTGTCAGGAACAATATCAAATTGTTCTTATTTTTTAAAACAATGATAGCTTTTGAAATAACCCCCAACCCAATCCTTTCAGAGACTGTTTATATTTAACTGTTAAAACCAAAACATGAAAATTATTTTATTTTGCTTGTGTGGGAAGACCAACATTATTTACTTTGACAAATAAATTTTTTTTTTCATTTTTTGCCTTAGAGACAGAATAAAAATGATGCTATCTAACTTAGTGCTAACTAGTCCTGCTGTAATGTTATGCATCTCTTTATATTGATTATTTCTGTAAAGTTTTCAGGACTCTGAAAGTTACATTTCTTCTCTTGTTCTAGACTGTTAGAACAGATTGAAATATTTTATTTGGATGAAAATTAACAAAGATCAGGTTTTTTTTTTTTCTCTCTGCTGCATTCTTTCAAAAGCAACTAAAGTCACTGAGTGTGAATACTCTCTCGACTCAGGCCAACTGAAATGAAGTTGTTTATTTGCATTTAGCAGAACCTGCATAAACTGTAACTGAAGTTCAGTTTCAGCAGATTCACTACTGCTCTGCTGTCTACTTTGGGCCATACTTTTTAAAGAAAACTACTGAATATGCTTCTCAAATTGGAGAAGGTCTATGTTATGCAAAACATCATGCCATAATGAGTTTTCAAAGTAATTTCAGTGGTTATACTCTTTGCTCTGAACAAGATCTAGCCACTGTAGCCACACAGGTGCGATCTGCTCTCCACAATGTCCAGAGGTACCAGATGGAAAGCTGAATATCAGGAATTTGGTGGTGCAGCTCTGATGTGTTTTCCCAGTGGCATCTATCCTTGCTGCTCTTAACATACAATTTTTTTACTGCATTTGTTTTATAATACATAATAAAGTTTATTCTGCTGACAAGTAAATGTATTTGAATGATTTGTATTTAGGATGAAATCTCTCCTGTTTGTATCAGAGCACATAAGACAGGATCTTCAGAGTCTGATAAACTGACACTTGACAATTTGCTACTGAATGTCATAAAGTTATATTTTGCTGATTAATCCTTCTACCTGTCAGCACAGAATCATTCCTGGGTTTATATCTAATTGTGTGTTAATAATCCAAGAAGATTTTCATGATATCTTTTAGGTCACTTCAATAATTTGTACCTGATGGTACCAATCTCCTCTAATATTCCATCAAAGTTTGGCATTGCTCTTTCCCAGTCTCTCACTTTTTTCTCAGTCAGTTGCACTTCCTTTGTGCAACTTTCTTGATTAATCTTCTAAATGTACCGTGTGCTGTGCTGTTTCTTTAAAACTACAGCAGCACTCAAAGAGGAATCATGAGAGGAAAAGAGAAAAAAGCTCTAGAGATAAGGGGGGCGAGGTAAGTAGATAGTGGCTTTTCAAAATATTTTCTAAATTCATAAAAGTATCTAGTTTGTGAGAGCAAAAAAAGATTTCTTTCTGCTCTTCTATGTTTTAACAGTGGTTATACTGATAATACTGGTTAAGCACCTCTTAAAAGGTAGGAAATAGGCATTGGAAAATGAACTGGGTAAGCTGGTCTATAGATTTGTGGTGTCAGAGCAACAGTGTTATAGATTTGTGGTACCTATGGTGCCTTCTCAAAGGAGGTGAAATGCTGCAAGCTCATTTTTATTCAGTCCCAGGAACTGAGAAAATTATCAATATATATTAAAAAAAAGTTTAAAACAGGACTGAATGAAATCTTAATTTAAAATGGCCACAGATATAGACTATCAAAGGAATGGTTTCCAACCAATTAGTTGCTAGGAAGCAAAAAAAACTCACTGCAAATCTCTGTGGCAAATCAGTGTTCGCCCATGGTCAGCAATACCTCTGATAATCTTGAATGCAATGATTAATGTACAACTGAGGAGGTGACATTTTATGTCAAGCGATAAGAGTAGCTTTAGTATATCAGCGCCTTTTCAGCTCAGATGATGGTGATGGATTCCATTCTCCAAGAATACTTCCAGCTATTACAAGTGAATGCCCAGCTCTTTCAGGAGAAATGCTGAAATAAATCTAAATAAAGTATCTAGCTGAAAAGAGGGAAAACAGGTTAGCTTTATTTCAGGTGGGTCAATCATAGTGTCTTTAAAGAAAAAGAGGTGATCTTGCCCACTGATTACCTGTGCCATGAGCTACATAGCCAGAAATTAAAATGTGGCTCATTGACATTACATTATTTTACAAGTGTCAAGTCTAATAATCTGAGGGTGTAGCAGTATGTAAAAGAATATGGCCATGTAAAAGAACATGGCCATATTCTGCCTTAGTGAGACCACATTTGGAGTACTGTGTCCAGTTTTGGGCCCCCCAGTTTAAGAAGAATGTGGAACAGCTTGAGCAAGTCCAGTGGAGAGTTATGAAGATGATCAGGGGACTGGAGCATCTCCCTTATGAGGAAAGGCTGAGAGACATGGGTTTATTCAGCCTGGAGAAGAGAAGACTGAGGGGGGATTTCATAAACACCTATAAATATCTAAAGGGTGGGTGGCAGGATGATGGGACTAGGCTCTTTTCAGTAGTGCCCAGTGACAGGACAAGGGCAATGGGCACAAGTTGGAACACGGGAAATTCCACTTCAATATGATAAAAAACTTCTTTCCTGTGAGGGTGACAGAGCAGCGGCACAGGCTGCCCAGGGAGGCTGTGGAGTCTCCTTCCCCAGAGACATTCAAAACCCACCTGGACATGTTCCTGTGCCCCCTGCTCTGGGTGTGCCTGCTCAAGCAGGGGGGTTGGACAAGATGATCTCCAGAGGTCCCTTCCAACCCCTGCCATTCTGTGATTCTGTGATTCTATGTGTATGCAATGTCAAAGGTAAAAAGTATAAATTAGAAAGTAAAAAAAAAGGTTGCCATAACTGCATAGAAAGTAAGTTGTGATTGTCTGTGCTAGGCTCTGATAAGAAAATGTCCTTTCTAGGAAAATGACCTATCCAAAGCAGGTAGGTGATGCTATAATTAAAGAAACACACAAAAAAGTGCATAACACCAGTTCATGATGATGCTATTAACACTACTGCCCTAGAAGCTGCAACATAACATCTAAGAGATAGAATGAAGGATGTTGGTGAGATCTACAACAAATATTGCATAACATTGGGCATGTGAATGAATTTTCAGATATGGTAAGAAGACTGTGTATTTGTCCTAAAGGTCATTAATGTATGGAAGTATGCTGTTTTATTACCAGAACCACACCACAGCCAGCAGGCATTTCTGTGGCATTAGTCAGAGACTGTGCTGTAACAAAATCTACACTAAGTGAACTGAGAACAAGGTCTTCACAATATGATTTAAGTTTGATGATGAAATGCAGTGATTCCTTGGATTTGACCAAAGGCACCAAATAGCTATACTAGGCAGAATTCAAGCTTCTAAGATAGAAAAGATTAATTTGCTGGAGAAGGAAGATGAGTTTGATAATGAGTTGAGCTTCCTGTATAAATTTACATCACTTACCAGTCCTATGTGCGTTGTATAACCCCATGTCTGCTACCAAATACATTTCAGTATCTGTGTTAGGAGATTGTGCTGTCTATTGTAGACTGGAGGATGTAAGAAGAGTGATTTGCTTGAATGTGCTGAATGACTGTGGTGTTGTCCACAAATATTTATGTATCCATCTTTCTTATTCAGAACTAGCTAAAAAACATGTCGCCTAGAAAATTATAAGAAAAAGAGGAATATAAAGTATAAGAATTTTCACATATTTAGTTACCAGTATACTGTAAGAAATGGTGTTACATGCAAAAATGGCAACAAATATAACTAATATAACATACAATATGTCCAGTCCAGATTGTTGTCTGTGTCTTATATGAATGTTTATATCAAGTGTTGAAAATACATGCATGTGTATACTAGGGTTCATCTTCAAATGAACGGTTGATGTAGCTTACAAAGAAACAGAATCAATAGAAAAGCAGTGCTGTAGAAATGTGTGGACATCCGTAAGGGCTATGCTTGCAGTATGAGCCCAAATTACAGGGGCTTCTTGCAAAATGCTACTATGAAAAGGAAAAAATACTTTCTAGCAATTTGAAAGGATGGATTCTGGGCTTAAAAGTCAAAGGAGGTGGAATAAGATATATGACATTCTTTACAAATATAGTCACCCAATCCCCACTCTGTTCCTCAGCCCATTGCCTAGTGTTTTTCCAAAATCAGGTCATAAAAGACTTACTGAATGTTGCAAAAATCTCTGGTCACTTCCATGTGTGAGGGTTTCATTTTGTGTTCCTTCCTTCTTCTTCACACTCCAGACCAGCAGCATCTCAATAGACAACACACTGTCTCTGTCAGAAGGGAAGAAATAGATCTCAATCACAGGGAACATCAGGAAGAAGGAGAAGTAGACCCAAAGCACAATCCTGTGAAGTTTTTTGGGTAGCACACAGGCCAGTGTGTGTGTGGGAGGTCTGGTGAAATACAGGGAGGGAGAAAATATGTTGAAAAATGTATCAAGAAACACTAAATGTTTTCACAATAGGAGATCTTACAAATAAAATCCGGTAGGAAATTCTGACCATAGGGACCACCTGTTCCCTAAAGTCTGGTGTGGGGTTATGTCTTAACAAGCAAACATAGTGAAGACAGGGAAGAAGTATAGTGGCTTATCAGTAAGTGCAGCTGAGGATTTCCCTAGGGCTGTTTTAACATTAAGTTTTAACATTAAGTGTTACCATCTTGGCTGCATTTCCTGCAGTTAGGTTTGGCTGGTAGAGTAAGTTTCAAAGTCCACCACCTACATGAGTATACCCTAGGCTGAAAGACAATCTGTAGGTTTCTATGGACTGTAGAGACTACAGAAGGCCTTGATATACATAGGGTATTGAGACAGCTGGGGAGACACCTTCATCTTTATGTCTCCTTCATCTTTTAAAACATAGAGTTAACGCTAATGTAAATAAAGAGGCCCTTATAAGCCACACTGATAAGCAAAGTATGTATGAGCCAAGTGTCTGAGCCCATCTTACCTAAATCCCCATGAAGAATGAGCTTTGATATGCTTTCCTGCCCTGGTGCTTGCTGACTTCTTTGTTTTCAATTTTACTTTGATGTGAGTTGGATGTCACTAAGGGTCACTAAGATGATGTATGCTTTCTGGCAAGGATGTGTCAGCGAGGCATGGTCAGTGCAGCAGTAGGCAACGCGCCTGACTGCTATGCTGCCTTCTGCAGCAAGGCATCCAACTTGCCGCTTACCATTCCAGGCACTAAATCTTCATGCTGTAGTTCAGTGGCACTTAATGAGAGGTCAGTGTTACAGAACACTTAGAACAAACTGGAATTTAATGAGGAAATGGGTAAGCTAACAGATATTACAGGAAAAAGCCTATGACACCGCAGGAAAGACTTTAACGTTCTCTCCAGTTGCTAATGACAGAAATGACTAGCTGTCTAAAATGTTTCACCAAGAACACTTTAAAATGTCTACTTTCAGCATTATGTGGCTGAATGTATTTTTCTCCAGATGGCATTTTCTAGAAGGCTGTAGATACCCTGAACTCCAAATAATTATGGTCTATGAAATCCCAACAGTACACTTCCAGCTGAATTCTGTCCATCATGACACTCATCTGGGAAAGTGCTTCATGGCACTTAATAAACAGAATATGGCTGCCTGCAAAAAGAGCTTCTTCAGCTCCATCTGTGGCTTTGTGCCCTCTAGTGCCCATGTTACTCTTCAAGGTGTATTTTTTCAAGTAGGAAATGAAGGTTATCAGTGTATATAATCTGAACTTCAGAAAATATCCTCCCAATGTTTTACTGTGATTATTTCCACCTCTCCTCCAAATCGCATTGTGCCAATACACAAAGTGGTTTGCAACCCTGATTTTCACAGTCATTCTAAGGTAATGTCTCCTTAGTACAAAATCCTTCATTTCTTCATTCCTGCTGTATTTTTGTTGACTTATTATATAGAATTGAAAGTATTGTTTGAGTAACTCCAGCAGCTAGAGCAAAGCAGTGATTAATTTCTCAGTCAGATCCACAAACCTGACCAAAATCAATCTTTCAATTAGGTATTTGCATGAAGTATGTTAGGTTTTAGGAGTGCTTATCCATCACATCTAAATGGAGGAGTACTCAGTTCCATTGTGAAAAGTACTAGACAAAGATATGGTTTTATTAGAAGTTTGTGAAGATGAACCTATTTCACATTACAGCAGTAGAGAGACTTCTGAGTGTTTCATTTCTCAGCTGCTGATGTTGAAATTGCAAGGGAAGATAAAAGTTGCAGTGGAAAAACTCCTTCCTAATAGAGGGTATTTTGTGGTTTGAAACATCATAATGCTTGGAATGTTTTGCTAAGCTGTCATTATTTAGCCAGGATCCAGTCTAAAATACCAGCTGTGCAAACTTATTAGGACATCCTTTTGTTTATGGTGACTCATTCCACAGGGGCAATGTATGAACAATTACCCTTGTTAAAGAAAGTGCTATTCTGTTCAGTTTAATTATGTGAGATTTGATGTAGACTGATTATTGTTGCAAATGAGGACACAGGGACAGCAGGAATCTAAAAACATGAAAGAAATGCATGCACATCCATATAACTTCTACAAATCACTTTGCTGAATGGTAAGAACATTTCCATATTGTTTTGCATATGTATTGCCTACTCTACCTAAATGACAATGTAATTTCTGCTAGCATTCTATTGGAGCCAATTGACTGTAATGTACAGCATGCACTTTTGTGGTAAACTTGCATTAAAAAATAGCTTAAATTGTGGATTGTCAAGGTAACCACAAGAGATACAGTGATTTCTTTTTAAGAGATGACTAACAGGGTAGGCAAGCTATCCTTACAGTGTCAGTAAGCCTAACTACAAGAACCCACTGGAGGTTTTGCCATGCCAGAGTTGAACAATTAAGTCTCCCATCATGCTTTCATCAATGGATAATGCCTAATATTCCAGTTGGAGACAAAATTTTCCTTATTCTACCTGATCAGTTCAGCAATGGTATACAAATACTCTGACAGAAATATCAGGAAGGCTTAGTACTTCCTGAAAAAATTCAGAATGAGTGTCTACTTCTGAATCTTTTTTAGCTGAGATTTTCACAAGATCACCCAAAGTTACTTGTTGACCAGGTTACCTTTGGCTGCTGGCTAAGTGAAAATTCAATAGGCTCTTCTAATGGCATGTTGTAAAGGTTAGGAGGGATCAGGCTTCATTCTTTACTGCCTAGCACTCTTTATTCACACCTGTGTAAAAGCTTTGGTAAGCACTCTTCTCAAGGTATCAGTGGTTTATCCCCTATTTTCACGTATGCTATGCTATATATTAAGACACATGTTGGTTCTAATGTACAGGTATTTTATTGATAAGGAATAGGTAATTTTTACTGCAGAATTTTTCTTTACATTAGTAAGCATTCAGATGAAATCTTTATTAACTTGTAATAATAAATGAATATAAACTGAGTTGCATTTTTATTTTGTTTTTCTAACTTTTTAAAAAGCTGGGCATCAGGAGATTAAAGTTTATTACTGCAATCAGCCCAAGAATGAATAAATCTATATAGGATGCCTTTGGCCTTCCAACCAAAGTTTCTTTTGAATTACTTTGAGGAATCTCTATTAGTAAGAGAACTGCACATGGATGACTAATCAGACAGCACATCAGAAAGAAATGAGGTCTTCAGCATGTCTTTTCCTCCATAACTCAAATTGGAAAGCAAAATGGGAAAAAGATCAAATATAATATTCCAGTATATGGAGATAAAACAAAAGAATCTGAGCAATGCTTTGTAATGAAAATCTCTGTAGGTACTTTAGATCCCACTGTTACCTCTGCTCACTGCATTCCTTCTCCTCTATGCATCATCCTATTTTTAGGCTTTGTAAAAGCTTGTTCTCAATTAGGGTGTATAAGGCTATATAAGCCCTTTGTCCATACTAAGTCAGTTTGTTCCCGTAATTATGTCTGATCCAACACTACTACACTCAAAGCTGAACTGTTGCATGTAGGATATTGCAAAGTTCCTGAGCCTAAGGAAATCTTTATATTGCATACAGTTACTTACCACTATACAAACTTTACACCATATTAGTGGTATAATCCAATTAAAGCTTTCTGTCTGACACCTCCTTAAATTCCACTATAAGCAGAAGTATGTATCTATTTTGGCTCAAAATTCAGGAAATGGTTGCTGCGATACTTGAGGCAACCCATTTAGTAAGAAGGCTTACATAAGTCAGCCTTTCAGGCATTAAGGCTGTCTGTCCTTTCATTTAGGGTCAACTAAATCCCATTAAATTGTTAATCAGCCACTCTAAACAGCTGTGATAAAATCCTTTTGCTACTGCAAAAGAAACTACAGTCACAAAGCCATCTGAAAATATGTCAACGCTAGTTAGTGGGCAAGTTGTTTTCCACTGGAGTAAAATGATGTGTCAAAGCATGTCGTTAAACACAGCACCATAATGCACAGACAGTAAAAG
The DNA here is from genome assembly GCF_963921805.1 of Phalacrocorax carbo. Lineage (NCBI taxonomy): Eukaryota > Metazoa > Chordata > Aves > Suliformes > Phalacrocoracidae > Phalacrocorax > Phalacrocorax carbo. Next base: position 59,636,825 of record NC_087515.1, on the reverse strand, counting down.
ATAATTTCACAGACAGTATCATTCTGGCATTTTCTAACTTCTGTGTTCTCTTAGAAATTAATCTCTACAGTGTTTGTTTATTCCCCTAGACCTGCTAGAGGTGGTCCCATTGGAATATCTGTTTCGTATGCAGAGCAAAGACAACATGAAGGTACTTCATAAAGTATACAAGGACTTGGCTGTGTTATATAGGAATAAAACAAACAAACAAACAAAAATTAAAAACCCAGCAGAAACATTAAGGGATTAATTAATTCTCATTTGCATGGAATTTACCTATAAAGTAAGTTAGAGTGCCTGGTGCTTCCTCTGCCAAGCAAGGAAATGATTTGCAGTAGCCATAAAAACAAGTATGAGAGAACCAGTTAGACATGGTAGAATTGTTTCCACAAGATTTTGGACGTGTCAGCTACTAACATGCTTAATACTATTTTCATAGGATATCTATGAGTACTTGTGAAAATTTCTCTCACTTCAGGTACAAGTGTTACTATACATTTCTCACATTATTTTTCGTTATTTTTATTTCAGATTTCTGCCTTGAATATATAAGAATAAAAATGTGAGTCTTTCCTTGCCCCTACAGACTTTGGTTTTGCATTTAGAGCTTTTGCTTCTCTTTAAGTTTTCTCTTTCTTGTTTCTTATACCATGTCCAACTTCAATGCCACCTGGGTGGCACATGCTAATGGAGATGGCTGTGGAAGTGTGATAACAAGTGTGATAACTCTGTGAGCAGTGGAACTGATGTGGCTTGGCTTCCTCTGGGTGGACTTTTTGCTGTTCATGGAGCTGCTAACTCCACATGAAGTTTTTCATGCTGCTGGAGTGTTCATACAATCTCTCTCTTACATGGCTCTTCAATGCCTATAATAAAATTCATGTCATGCCCTTTTTCCTGTCAGGGCACTAATAGGGTCATTCATCCAGCCTATTTCCATGACACTTGTAGATTGTTAATGCCTCTGAAGCCACTGTCCATCTGTCAAATTGGTTGAAATTGTTTGAAAGGTGTTAAATGGAAAATGTGGATAGACAGAGATGTATGTTTGTGTAGAAAAACCCATGAAAAATGCAATTTAATGAGCCTCATTCCTTTTTATAGCTGGACTAAAAATACAATCTAAGGTAAGATACAGAGCACATCTTCCAGAGGAAACACTGAAACAGGAAACATTGAAAAATGGGTAAGGGAGGGCAGCAGGATGGATCAGCTGCCTAAATATAAGAATCAGATGCTATGTTAGGAATCCAAGCATGCCCTACCTGGACTCCAGCAGTGTATCCTGAAGTGTCTTAAGTAGGTTCTGCTAATAACGGCCCCCACAGCTGCGTTTGATAGCCAGATAATCTGAAATAATAATAAATGCAATTTTAGGCAATTGAATCACTCCCTTAGAATTCTGGTTCTTCAAGACAGTGAATATCTTCATAGACATAACTGCAAAGGGCCTGTCTAACTGTTACTGTCATGGAAATTATAGCATTAGTAGTCAAACATAACTTTGTCCCCTATCATCCCAATAGTGATGTTGCATTTGTGTCTTCTGAAAACAAGGATTTACAGATTTTATAAAGCCAGGCAGTATAAACAGCTGATTCTGTTAACAGCAATTTTCTGCCTCCTTGGGCAGCTCTCAATTTCTTCCCTTACTGTGAAGGTTTTCCTCCAAAACTAAGAGCTCTTAAGTACAGGAAAAACTGCAAATCCTGTCCCTCAGGCTGAAAGTGGAAGGTGCCATCCGTATAGGGTATTTCCTTATTCATTATCTCTCTGGTTTTCAAGTAACATGACTGGAGAGAATGGGCATTAATTAAGTTGTCATCCTCCACTTTTCCCTCAGTTCTGTAAATCACACCAGCATTATGCGCTTTCTTTTTCTAGGCTAAGAATTTGCTAACTCTGCTTCTATTTAAATTTCACCTTTAAAAAAAAATTTAAATCTGAGTCTTCAGGTGAAAATGGAAGCATCTTTTCCAGAAACAAAACAAACCCAACACACACACAAAAAAAAGAAGCCTCGCTTCTTGCTGAAATAGTTCTTATTTGGGGAAGAAGATCTCTGAAGATCACTGAGAGAGAGAAAGGAAGAATAAATGAATGAGCATGACTTTCCAGGCTAAGAGAGCCTTTGTGATAGTTACTATAGATATGCATAACCAGAATGCTCTGGATAAAATTTTTAATCCATTAAATTTGTCAAAGAAGGGTTGGAACCCAGGACTTCTCACCGTCACAGCTAAGTGCCCTAGCACTGGTAACTTGACCCACCCAATTCTTGATTTAGATTTGTGGATTCCATAACAAGAATCAGACAACCGAAAGTTACATGTTATTGCACCTATATATGAGCCTATGCACTATCTAAGACAAAAATCTTCTTTAAAATATTCTCATTCAGAATACAGTCTTGCAAATCATGGCTGGGGGATCACATTCTTCAGACAGTGATAGTCCTCCTTCACATGACATGTTTTTGAGAAAATACAATCTATGTCTATGAGTCCTTCTGAAAGAAGTAAACCTGCAGCCTGTTCTCCCTTTATTTGTGGAATAGAGACTTTTTGATAAATGAGGTCTACAAATGCAAGACCACGCTAGTATACCCACATGCTAATGAGAGAAATGAAAAGTTAATTCTCTAAGCTATCTTATCTTTGCATTTAAGTCAGTAAGAAGATGTATTCTAATAATCAAAAGGTATTAAGTCTGTAGGTCACTGATAAGTGACCCCTGCTTCTCACCCAGACAGGATATATACATGTATTCTATAGCTTGAAAGCATCTCCAGCAATTTATGTATTCAGCTGGGGTGGGCCACAGGCCTGTCTACAGTGGGTCAGTGAAGAGGCAGTTATTGTACAGACTTTTTTGAAGCAAAGTCAGACTTACCACTTCCAACCACTTTTGACGTTGTTTTCACAGCAGTGATACCTGGTGACGTTCTTTGGTGCTCCCATCCCCATTTATATTTAAGCTTTATTACAGGGCTTTTTTCTTCCTGAAAACCACTGCAATTATATATTTGCAAGCTGTAATCCTCACAACCATTTTCTCATATTAAAGTGCTTTCATGCAGTCTTTCAGGTTTGCTCATTGTTTCATAATTAGGCCATACGCTTTCCTTTCTTCTTCAGAAGTCTCATTCTTTTTTTCAGACTTGTTCTATCCCAACTACTCTGAAAGGTTTTAATTCTGTGTAGCGCTATTGTCTTCTCTAAGACTCAGCTCTGGCTTTAAAATCTATTCTGCTGATATTTGATAATATTGCATTATTATTCTTTACTGATGCTTAAAGCATACTCAGATGTCACTCTCAACCAATGGGACTTCCAATGTTTTATTGTAGGCCCTAACAAGAGGCTGAAAGTTTATGACTCTGTGCTTATATATAAGGATCACTTGAACTTAAAACTATGTTTAGTCATTCAGTATTGTCTTGAGCTTACACCACTTGAATAATTCAATATTTTGGCCAAAAACCCACCTGACTAAACAATATGCTCACTGCTCAACTAAAGTGCGAGAAGGTGGCCTACAAGTCATGGAAACAAGAAGAGAAAATGAAGGAGAAGTATAAAAATACTGTTTGGACAGTTGTGGCTGAAATCATGAAGGCCAAAGCCTTTTAGCAGAAGAAGGAAATTGTGAGGGACAGAAAGAGTAGCAGAAAGTTATTATATAGTCAGTCTGTACAGTCCAGTGCAGAAAGACCTTAAGCACTGGACACCTTGGCCAGCAGAAATCACATTAATTTCAAGAAGTCCAAATGTCTGTACCTGAGACAGAGTAACCCCATGCATCAGTGCATGCTGGGAAGGGAATGGCTGAGTTGCAGCCTTGCTGAAAAGGGCCTGATGTTTACAGTGGACACTAAGATGAGCATGATCCAACACTGTGCTCTTGATACAAAAAAAGCAAACTGCACACTGGTCTACCATAGGAGGTGTATGGCCAGCAGATTGAAGGAAGCTATTATTTCCCTCTGTACAGTGCTGGAGAGGCCATGTCTGGATCCTGGGTCCAGTTGTAGGCTCTCCAGTTCAAGAAAGATATCAACAAATTGAAGAAGGTTCTGCAGAGGGCTACAAAGATGGTCAGATATGACTTTCTGTGGAGGACATGAGGGTGTGGGCCCATTTATTCCTGCAGAGAGGAGGCTAAAAGATGATAGAATCATAGAATGTCTCAAGCTGGAAGGGACCCATAAGGATCCTCAAGTCCAACACCCTGCCCCTTGCAAGACTACCTAAAACTAAACCTAAGACACTGAACTGAGAGGCTTGGTGCTGTGACCACTTCCCTGGGGAGTATGTTCCAGTGACCAACCACCCTTTCAGTGAAGAACTTTTTCTTAATGTCCAATCCAAACTTCCCCTGATGCAGTGATGGGAGATGTAATAACCTACGCTTACTATAATGCACTAGATTGCGAAGATGATGGATCCAATCTCTTCTGAATCATGCCAAATGATGTAACAAGGAACATGGGCCACAAATTGCAGCTTGAGAGGTTGCATATCCTTCATCCTTGAAAGATTTTGATATCTGGCTAGACAAAGCTTAGGCTGACTCGACAGCCTTAGCAATACTTCTGCTTTGAGTGGGAGACTGGCATAGATGACCTTCAGCATTCCGTTACAGCCAGCATTTCCATGTGCTGTACTGCTATATATTGTTTTTCTCTGTGGTATGCTGAACCAAGGTAATGGATTTTGATGTGTTTTATTCTGACTGTGGAGTTTTTTTAATTGCCCTTTTCATTACCAGAAAAAATGTTATTTAATGAAAGAAATACACTATGCACAATTCAAGAATTCCTTTTTTTTTTTTTTAATTAACATAACAAAGCCAGTGCAATGAAGCTGCATACTCTCGTCAAACACTGAGTGTTGAGTCATGTCCACTATTTAACACATGATATTGAATAGATTCTGTCACCTTAGAAGTAGTTACCTGATGTGATTGTCAGGAAGACATATCAGGTCACTTCTTGGTAGTGGAAATATAATTATAAGTGTTCTCTTCTCTAGCTGAGACAATGAGGTATTTGCATATTATTATTTTCTTGGAAATGAGCACAATTGGATGCCTCTCTGAAGTGCGTGTACGCTAATGCATGCAGTGTAGGGAACAAACAGGAGGAATTAGACATCTGTGTGCAGTTACATGGCTACAATATCACTGAGGTCATAGAAGTGTGGTGGGATAGCTCACACAACTGGAGCATAGCAATGGCCAGATACTTGCTTTTTAGGAAGGACTGTTTGGGATGGCGAGGGGTAAGCCTGTTTGTGAGACAGCAGTGGGAGTGCGTGGAACAGTGCCTTGGGACAGATGGAGAACCAGTTGAGGGCTTATGGGTCAGGATTAGTGGGCAGATCAATATGGTGGGTGTCTGCTACGGACTCCATGTTGAGGAAGAAGAAACAAATAAAGCCTTCCTCAGGCAACTGGAAGAAGCGTCACCTTTGCAAGCCCTGGTCTTCAAGGAGTACTTACTTCAACCACTGTAATATCTATTGGAGAGGCAACACAAGAGGGTATGAGCAATCCAGGATATTTCTGGAGTGCATCTATGATAACTTCCTGACAAACATGATCAAGGAGCCAATGAAAGAAGGTGCTCTGTTGGACCTCACACTTACAAACAAGGAAGAACTGGCTAGAGATGTGAAGACTGAGGGCAGCCTTGGCTGCAGTGACCATAAGATAGAGAAGTTCAGCTTCTATTTAGGGACCTGCTTGGAAAAATTGCATGGGAGATGGAAAATAGTTGATTTTTAAGGATCACATCCTCCAGGTTCAAAAAATTGTCCATATGGACATGCAGGAAGTCAAGTAAAGGTGGTAGGATGCCTGCATGGATGAATAAGTCCCTCCTGACAAAACTCAAATGTAATTGGGAAGCACAGAAGATGTGAAAGGGACACATGACCTTGGAGGAATATAGAGAGACTGGCAAGGCATGTGGTGGGCAACAAGAAGGGCTGCTACAGGTAAATTGACAGCAAAAGGAACACTAGGACAAATACGGGGAATGGGACAGGAGACCTGGTGACAAAAGGCATGGAGAAGGCAGAGGTACTCAGTGCCTCCTTTGCCTTGACCTGTTCTGGTAAGATTTGTTTTCAGCAGGCCCAGGCCCCTGAGCCCCTTGGGAAAAGTCTGGAGCAAGGAAAACTTACCCTTGGTGGAGGAGGATCAGGTTAGGGAACATTTAAATGAACTGGACACACATAAGTCCGTGGGACCTGATAGGACACACCCAGGAGTGCTGTCAGAGCTGGCTGGTGTCACTGTGAGGATACTCTCGATTATCTTTGAAAAAGAGTGGTGACCAGGAAAGATTCCTGAGGACTGGAAGAAAGGAAATATTGCCTCTGTCTTCAGGAAGGGCAAGAAGGAGGATCTGGGAAAATACAAGGCAGTCAGTTACACCTTGACCCCCAGGAAGGCGATGAAGCAACTAATCCTGGAAACCATTTGCAAATACTTGAAAATCAGGAACACAAATGAGAGTAGTCAGCATGGATTGACAAAGAGGAAAGTATGTTTAACAAACCTGAAAAAACTCTATGATGAGACGACTGTCTTGATGGATGAGAGGAGAGAAGCGGATATTGTTTATCTTGACTTTACTAAGGCTTTCAGCACTGTCTCCCATAATATCCTCACAGACAAACTAATAAAGTATTGACTAAATATGTGGACAGTGAGGTGGATTGAAAAGTGCAGTTGTACTCAGATGGTTGTGATCAGTGACACAAAGTCCAGCTGGAGACAAGGCACTACTGGTGTGCCCCAGGTCTTGATACTGGAGCTAATACTGGTTAACATCTTTGTTAATGGCCTGGACAATGGGGCAGAGTGCACTCTCAAGAAGTTTGCAGATGATGCAAAACTGGGAGGAGTGGTTGGTTTTGCTGCCATTTGGAGGGACCTTCAACAGGCTGGAGAAATGTGCACAGAGGAACTTCATGAAGTTCAGCAAAGGGAAATGCCAAGTCCTGCCACTGGGGAGGAATAGTCACATGCACCAGTACAGGCTGGGGGCTGAGTGGCTGGAAAGCAGCTTGGCAGGGAAGGCCCTGTGCATCCTGGTGAAAAGCAAGCTGACCATGGGCCAGCAATGTGTTCTTGCAGCAAAGAAGGTCAACAACCTCCTGGGACACATTAGAAGAGCAGGCTATTAAGGACCCTATCAATGTGCACGAATACCTGAGTGAGGGTGGGGGATGCAAATAAGATGGAGTCAGACTCTTCTCAGTGGTATCTGGTGACACAACAAGAGGCAATGAGCACAAATGGAAATACAGGAGTCTATGTTTAAACATAAGGAAAATATTTTTTTACTGCGAGGGTGGTCAAACACTGAAACAAGTTACTCAGAGAAGCTGTGGAGTCTCCATCCTTGGGGATATTTAAACCCCGACTGGACACAGTCATGAACAAGCGGCTGTAGGTGACTGTGGTGTGTAGCAGATTGGATTGGGTGGTCTCCAGGGGTTCCTCCAATCTTAGCGACTCTGTGATTACAGGAAGTAAGAGTCTCTCAGGGAAAGCAAAAAAGATTACTGGCAATTTTTCATTGATTCAAACCCAGTACAGAACACTACTGCAGTGTCAGTTTTGATAGTCACAGCACTGCCATATATTGTGCCATATTCACCAGAAATAAGTGAAAAACAGATCATTAAGCCATTGGTTTTGGAGGTATTATACATGAAGAAGTGACTGAAATGCAAGTTGTCTAAATTGGCAGCATATCTGAGACTCTGCAGTAACAGGCAGGCCATATTTTCTCTGTAGCAGACATACAATTGGTTGCACATTTTTAATAATGGGTATGCATATAGTCAACAGCCAAAGAAAAAAACAATATAAGTCCAAACCTTGCTTGTCTTATGGTCACTTCATCAATAGCTGAAGAATTTTACTGTTGGTATTGCCAATTTGAGCTCAAGGGCTACCACTGAGAGGCCCTAAGGACAGAATTACATCCTGTAATGGTTATATGTAATTGATACAGAGGCATTTTGGACTAAATGTCTGGAATATTTAAGATTCAAAAAGAATATTTTTGTAAGTCATTTGCATGTATTTGACTGCATCAAAAATGGTTCTTAAAACTGGAGTGAGCAGGTTGTCTAAGCCAATTTTCTCAATGCCTCTTGAAAGTGCTCCTGGGGAGACAACAGGGAAAATATATTTCAGAGCCAATCAGAAATTCAGCAATAGCTGCACACACGCTGGGCATCAACCCTTTACTCAAATAGTCGCGCTTGCAATTTCAGTAAACACAGAAAAGGAAAATAGAAATTAGGCTGTTATGAGAAAAGCTGATTTCCATTTGCAGTCTAGATAGTCCTGCTGTTTTCAAATAGTCATTTTAACTAAGTAGTTGTTTTGCACTAGGAGATACTGGTCTGTTATGATCCCAATAAGAAAGACACTCAGGCTCTGTAAAGTGTCCTTTAAAATGCTACTTTTAGAGCTAACACTGTAAAGAAAGAAATAAGAGTACAGATAATCTTATATCCCTTTTTTAAAGGCTGGGAACCTGAGTTGTGCGGCTTTGAACAGGCCTCCGATCCATGGGTAGCACACCATGCAGACCCCGACTCCATTTTGGTGTTTTGTGTTACTATAGGTTTTTCTTATGTGAGAACAACTCTGTTCATCATTTCTAGCGTCAGACAGAAAGGATGCTCACGTAACAACTTCTTGCTGCACTTTTGGATAAAGGCAAGAAGAGGAAGGCATTGCAATCATTGGTACCCAGTGGGAGCAGCCTGTAGGCTCCCCTGTTGCAATAAGCCATCTGGCGTGATCCTGCAGCCACTGGATTTGTGCAGCCCAACACAGGCATGAAGGCCACACTGGATATGCAGCACAGCACAGCACAGGACTGAGTATACTCAGATTAACTTCTTTTGCTGGTCACTGACTCCTTGATGTATGAGGGTCATGATAACCACAGCACTAGCTTCTAAATATTCACCATAAATTGTTTAGAAAACATTTAGAAAACTTCTTATCTTGATTTTACACAGGAAATGTCTATTTCACTTTGCTGGCACAGTGTTACTAGGTTGTGTTTTATGGCATATAAACTTCCTGAGCAACTCTTTTTTTTCTTCAAAAAGATTAGATGTTCTTTTCTGATAAATCATGTTTATGAACATAGATTTACATTCACTAGTTTTAAATTGAATTTTGAAAATGTGTTCTTTTCTAAATAAATAGGTAGAAGAAGTAAAATAGCAAATCCTCCAAAATGTGCTTGATTTCAGGATTAGTGTGACATAACATGGAAAGTCATGTTAATTGTAGGCCACCTCAAACACTTTTATTTTTCAAGTTGTGCCATTCATTTAATTTTAGTGGTTCTAAAGTAAGATGTTTTTCTGATATTGTAAGTATGTGAAGTCCCACACTAAGTTATTGAGCCATTATTGAAAAATGAAGAAACAAAAATTACTGATAGAAAAAAAATGTGTGCATTCTGTGAAACATTAAAACTTCTCAGTGATTTGAAGCCTGGTAATGAAGTACTTCTGAGATGAACTTTCACAGATGTTTTCTACTTCTATATGAAATATGTATGAAAGAAAAAACAAAACACCTCAGCTAAGCTTTATTAGCTTGTCACTATTAATTGCAATGGACATGGTTGTTCTTTGATGAACTAAGAAAATCACTCCAGTGTAAGGACAGATGCTTCCAATGGAAGGAAGTCAGTTCAGGGAACTTCATTTTAGCCCTTTTTGAAGACTTTTCTTAAAAGCTGAAAAGAGTAACAAACAAAAGAAGAGATCTAAACAGTCAACAGAGAGACTAGAGGGAGGAGTGAAGGAAGTATGATATTCCCCATGTAAAGAACGAACCCTGGGCAATCACTGAAGATAACTTTTACAGAACTTCTCATTTCCAAACACAGGACAAAACAAAGAAAACCTGTGCAAGGCAGCAGCCAAGCTAGAGACACTAAAAGTGAGGCAAATCAGTATGTCGATTGTCACAGTTGGACTTTTTTGACACTGTGAAAGGAAGCTACAAAACCCGAACTGTGTTTTATTGCTGGTTTAAAATAGGGACCTTTCAGAAGCTAGGGGAACATGACAGTTGCTACAGAAATGGAAGTGTTCAAGCTGTGTTAAGCAGGATGAAAGCACAAGATTTTATTTGCTATGAAGGTGATGGCAGAAGGGGTGAAAACAGATAAAAAGTAAAAGCTCTAAGGGGGGGAGCTGTTGGTATGTATTATACAGGAATGGGTACTGGTGATTTACAGATAGAAGTCACTATGGAGAGCTGAGAGTTGATTTCAGGCCGACTTATAGATTTGTGGAGCAGTTGTCACTTTTGAGGCTGCAACTGGCCTCAAAAAAAACAAAAACAAAAAAACCCACCCTATCCTGTGCAGGAGGTAGCAGTGGAAATAGCTGTGTTTGGCTTATTATTTGGCCTTTTCATGTTGCCTGAAGCTGAGCAAAAGAACTGGATGGTACAATATTGAAAGCCTTAACTCTACTATTGTGCTTTGGTATTTTTTTCCCTTCCTCGCTGTCCTGGTCTGTAAGAGCTGAGAGGTGCTTGATTGTGGAGATACTGTCATGACTGAAGTAGTAAATCTGTTCTACAGCATCCAGCACCCAAATAGGAAAGGTATGAGAAATGCTAGCGACTAAGTTTAATCAAACATTTCATAGTGGATACCTTAGCTCTGAGGGCAGTCCACGGCCACAGGTGCCATTTCTGCTTTATTATGTACATGAACAAACTCCTTGAGTGAATTGCCCTGCCCACCTTTCGACAGTTGCTTTAATGGCAGGCAGATGGTAATGTATCATTGTTCCTTAACACAGCAAAGGAAAGAGCATCATGGAGTGGTGCAAGAGTTATGCATTTTACTTCTGTTAAGAAAATTGAGTGTCCACTCTCACTGGGGTTGTGCACTGTGTTTCTTAATCCAGGGAGCAGATCTCCTTCAGAAAGACAGAGATCATGAAAGAGTATTATATTGCCATAGTTAAAGGTGATGGCTTGCAAAGTTATTCAATTAACACAAGGCTTACACAGGAGCGTGGCTCAAAGAAAAGACAATCATAAGAATATTATTTCAGGCTTCTGCAGTTGCTGTGCTTTAAACAAGCCATTTCTTGTACCTACAGGAAGCCTGAAGATGTGCAGCACATCAACATTAAAAAAAAAAAAAAGCAAACAGATTGTTTGTGGAGGTAAAATAAGCTGCTGTTCGACAGTCTTTGGATTCTCAGTAAGATCATCCATTCTTCACTTTAAAAGATGAACGTCATGGCCAACAAGAAAAACACCCTTGAAACTGATCTGTTTGTCATCTGAAGCATATTTTTTCATTGACAAATCACAACAGCAAGCACAAGAGAAAGTGCCATGGTTAGGTGATCACGCCTTTGTCATATTTAACCAAGGACCAAAACCAAGGTACAGATCCTTTTGTCTTTCTCCCAAACCAGAACTTCCTATCTTCAGTATAGTATGCAGAAATAAAGCTGTTTCTTTCAGGTTTCAAAACAGAGGGCTTTGGTATATGAACCCAAATAAAAAACCACTGGTATCTAAATTTCTCCTAGCAGAGTAATAACTGTGCGGAAAGACCTCATTATTGATCCCCAAAAAGAGTTTGAAAGAATGGCTAGTGGGGAAACCAAACAGCAACTTCAGAGACCTGAGGAAACTTCAAGTCCGACATTTTTTGGTCTATGGCTGTGTCTGCATTGGCATGTATTGTAGTGCAAGGGAGAATGTTGAGCAAAACAGCTGGTGTTGAGGACCAAATTACAACTCTGTATTTATGCTGGATCTTTTTCTGGTCTATATTTGGACTTCATCCCCTATTTGGATTCTACTCAGATCCCATAGACTGACTGTCCATTAGCAGCTGGACAGCATTCATGGTGCTCCTGGAGCACATCTTACCATTTAGTCTCACCCAAAAGAAATGCAGTTCATGCAGTCCATGACTCACTTCATGAAGTGAGTCAAAGCGCGGTAATGCAAGTTGACTCTTTGACCTCTGCAGGGAAGGACCATTTCTTTCTCCTCCATAGACTAGCTCTTACACAACTCAGCTTTTCCCTCAGCTGTAACAACCATGGTAATGAGCAACGACGGCAGGAGCTGAGTGTGATAGTTCAGTCTAGAAGAGCCTGTGTCATCTCTTCAAGCACTGGCAGGTGTGCAGGTGATATTCCCCAGCCTGTTGCCTGAGGCAGTTGCCTCCTTATATTATTCTTCAAGTCAAGACTGTCCATATATTTAACTTCTTTTATAACCCAGCATAAATGTCATACTTAACTCAGTACTTCTGTGGCTGAACTGATAGGAAATGCAATAATCCATGTAATTTACAGCATTCTATATAATATTATGAGAGTTTTTCTGTCTTCCTTGCGAGTATAAAATTAACAACCTTGCAGCGATTGTTTTGTCAGATCCAAAAAGCAAAAACATCCTTTCATAGCTGAGACAATTCCCTTTCATCCATTTCATTAGAGGCTCCAGTCATCATTTTCACCTTTAAGCAGTTTCTTATGGTTTTAAATGTTCAAATTTAGCAGTGTTGATTCCCCACACTCCAAATTTTCTAAACTCTCACAGGTCAAATATTGAGTATCTGGGTTTTGTTTAATATTAATTTGAATCAAAATCTTCATTAAAATATTCAGTCTACATTTCAGTTGCCCTTTAAGCTTAAATTTCTGTACACCTCCAAACATTTAGTTCTCTGTGCATGTAAGTTTATCACAATGAAAGCTTGCTGACAACATTTTTTGGTGTGACTGAAGCACGTTAGTCCATTTGAAAGTGCAGTTGTATTTGAAGAGCAATGTCTAGCCAAATGCAGCTCAGAGATGTTTCCATAAATATCCTGTTTAGTTACCTAAATAATTTGTTTGGAGACGGGTCTGTATTTTGCAGTAGAAAGGGAGCGTGAGATATATATCGTATTGTTATGGGTTTTATAACTGTGTAGCTTCTACAGGAGATCTTCAGAGTTGATCTTGTTTGGGAATGGATGCCTTTATCGCTTGAAGTCTCTTACAAAAATCTGTTTTATGGTTTTATTGAACAAATAATTTCATGATGCCAGGTCTGAAGACGTGGTTTGTAAAGGAATTTTCTATAGTCCTTCTTCTGAAATAACTTCCTGTATATAGAGGAATATATATTAGGAATATAATATATGTAATAATATATATAATATACAGAAAATATAGGAAAATAGATATGCTTCCTGTATAGTAGAGACTATAAAGTAGTCTCCGCTTGTTTCTCTTTCGCTGATCTAGGAAACAAAGCAAAGGAAAAAAAAATGTTATTTTTTTACTTTTCTATGTAGAAATGGAATTTTAGAATATGGTGTTTTACTAAAATCCTGTTGTTTATTTTGAACCTGGCTGCTACTAACTTCTTGTGATGGCCCCTAGTTCATGGAAGGAGACAGAATATAGTCATGCCAGTCATTATTTTATGCACCTTTACATATATGTGTTCACATTTCAAGACCTCAGACAGAAAGACAGAGATGAGGGCTGGATGAAAATCCTTCTTGTCTAATACAAATTCTTTGTCCAGGCTTACTGCCCCTTCCCTGACTCACTGTCAAAAGGATTGCTTTTTTCCCAAAGATTTATGATTTGTCCAGGTGTAGGTGTTTTCTCATTTAGTTTTTTAAGCAATGGCAAAAGGCCTATCCCTGGTGCAAATGATGTACCAGACAAATTCTGAAATACAGCTCCACTGCCAAAGTACTGATAAAGGGGTGTTAATTTTTAATGTGGAAGCCCTCTATATTATTCTCGTATTGAAAATGTCTGGAATTTAACTGGAAAAAGTGAAAGTAGCAAATGAAAAATTGGAACCCAAAGTTTTAAGGTTCAGATCAAAAGTGTGCCAAAATTGTAAGGCAATTGAGAGCTGCACCTCAAAAAAAGGACTACAATAGCCATAACTGTAAACAAGGCTACCAGCCTTGCCTCTTACTCCACTGTGTTGGTTGCTCAAAAACCACCAGACTGAAACAGCAAAATGACTGTAGAAAATCATTAGCTGTGTTTGTATTTGCCAGGGCTATTCTTCATGATTAATCAGCCCAAAACACTTCTCAGCTAATTGTTTTAAAATGAGTTACTCCACCATTCTCCTGCCAGATAGATACAGAATTGAAGAAATGAAGAAGGGTGGTGATCAGCATTAATGCATTTCACAAATGATACAGAGCCTGATAAAGTGACTTCTTATGTTTAACTGGTCTCAGCTCCTGCTGAGTGTGCTACAGTTCATAAAAATCTCTTTTTGAGCGGGAACATGCTTTTTCTGTGGAGAAGTGTGCTGGAAGGTAAGCAGACAAATGTAGAAGTATAGAATCTGGATGAAGATTACTTATGTCCCAGCAAAGGCTGTGGCTGAGTGAATGATTTCACTGTATTTCATCCCCGGGAGTGAGAGATCATGGTGCTGGTGTGCAGAAATATAATTTGCTTTGCTACACAAGCAGCACATAATTTGTTTATGTATGGGAGCTGGGGGTGGTGTGTTCTGGTTCCCATGCCCTGGAAAATGACACCAGCTTGTACAGAGAAGAGGGTGTCTCCCAGTCTGCCTCTGCAGAGATGGAGAAATAAAGAAATAAACTATATTAAGTCTAAACTTTAGAAATTCATAGAAGCAGACTATGATGCTTCTCATATCTACTTCTCCATAATGATTCCCACAACAGTCCAACTGTTTTATTAATTAATAAAACAGTTTGAGTTTTGTGCAGGTAGGCAGGAAAAGGCATGAAGGACTGGAAATAAATAAGACAGGGAAGAAGAAAGCTGTGCTGGAGGTAAAACAGAGGTAAGAAATTACAGTACAAAGAGAGATGAGGAGGACTGATGGAAAGGCAAGGAAAAAGAACAAGGAATATAATGAAATAATATGGAAAAATACATTTTCATTAATGTATACATGTTCTTATATAAACCTTTATAAAAGTAAATTTTTTTTCTCTCTAGAACAACATACTGAGTATTAAGTAAGAGTAAAGGAAATAAGTGGCAAAATCCAACATAAGGGAAAACAACTTTGGGAATATTAGAAATTAAAAGAATATGTAAACAATATTACAAATGAAATGTTAAAAAATGTCAGTGTTGAGTGCATAACATAATATTTAATTAAGGAACCTGAACCACAGTTGTTGTGTTTTGGTGGCTTTCAGAGGTCTCAAAACAGTTCTGAATTTTGTGAGGCAAGATTTTGGGGGGTGCTTATCTGGGTGGAACTACTGGCAATGTTGGACAAAGCAAAAAAGCTGTTGGACATACAAACATTTCTACAGGTGTAAGTGTTTTCAGACTTCTAAAAAAAATCAGTAATTAATTTCAGTCAAACAAAACTTGAAAAGAAGAAAAATGGAAAATCTTTAGTTCTTATTTGTGTTTGTACTTGAATTGATTTGATGGGTAACACTGAAGGGCTCCTTTACAGAGACAGAAAGGGCAACAAAATGCTGGGACTGCCTAATCCTTGCCAGAGCATGCAGCCTGCCTTCCCTCAGCCAGATTTAGTGAGAGCATCAGTAGCCTCAGCCACTGATGCTCTCACTAAATCCCAGGACAGCCTTGCAGGTACCACCGCAGTGGCTGGGATCCAGGGGCTTCATGGACATGTGCTTTTGTGCAAGTCACAATAGCACCAGAGAGCCTGGAAATCCAGGGACTTGGCAGTTCAGTGGGGACATGCCAGTGGAAGTGTGAAGGCGCGCATTAAATAAGGGATCTGGTTTTTGCTCTAACAAGTGATTGAACAAGGGCACCAGCAGTAAAATCAGTCTTGGTGGATTTCCTCTGCTGTTCCTGGAATTTTCATTGCAGGTCCAGCCTTCCCAGGCTGAAAGTTTTTGCTTCTGTTTTTGTTGTATGATGCATTTGCATCAGATGCAAGATTTCTGTATTCCATAGTTGGAAGAAATTTGCCATGCTATTGCACATTTACTTCCTCTACTTTCAAAAGGCTCTGCATCTGTGAAGCCTGTCCTTTTTCCCCACTTCTCCCTCGGTTTGTGAACTCAGCTAACGGAAACAATAGGATTTCATTCTTTTTTTTTTTTGTTTGTTTAGTTTAGTTTTGTTTTGTTATGGAGGCAGAAAATAGTGCTGTCAGAAGGGCAACTCTGTCCTGACATGTTTGCCTGACTTGCCTTGAAGGATCTCCAAGCTTCTTGAGCTGCTTCTTGCAGCTTCATCTCAGTCTACTTTAAATACTTAAACCAGATCCAGATGGAAACCGCAAGTATTTTGTTGGCAGCGCAGAGGCCAATCATTCAACTACAGAAGTGAAAACCCTGTCTCAAAACAAATACCTTAAAGTCAGATAGACAACATGGGCTGAGATTAATCTCTTTTTCAGCCTCCCCATTAGGCCTGTTTGTCACTGCATTAGCAGAAGTGCTGTGCAGCAATGCTGTGGTTCCCACCCAGAGCTGCGGCGCCAGCCCGGGGAGCTGCTCCTCCTGCATGCAAGGCTCTCACCTTTGCCAATGCTTTCAAGCCACATCCTTTCCGTGATGTTTTCTACTTCCTCTTGCCTTGTGTTGCACTTCATTGCTTTCTCAGTCATCCCCACATACCCCTCCATTTATTTATCTAGGATGTTTTGATTTATAACTAGCATTTGAGAACTTCACTTTTAACCCCGCTCCCTTTTGTACAGTTGGGCTCCCGGAAACATAGTGCAGAGGAAGGAGTACAATACCTCCTTTTGAGATCTCCAAATTGCCACTTTGCGTTTGCTCCTTAATTTGTCCTTTCTGTGCAGCTTGAGCAGGAAGTCTGTAATCTATTTTATTTCTAAGACTGCCAGTATATTTTATAAATCACACATCGTGAGAAGGATACATTGTATGTGTCTCATATCAATGCACACCCATTGGATCATTGTCAGGTCTTCTGGGAGACTTATGCATTGCAGGATAATAATATAAATGATAGCCTTCTGGTGTAAAGCACTTTTTCTAAAGAATCTCTTCTCTCCTCTGTCCTCCTCTGTATGTTCCATCAGTTTTAGGGCTGACTGTTACAGCAACAAAAAAGAATATTTTTGTATACCATATCTAAGTCTTACATTCGAGCACTAGAGTTTTGTTTTTTTTTTAAATGGGGCATAAACATCAGCTTTCCTTGACAAAACAAATGAAAATTCTCACCTAAGAAATTTCCATAGTGATGTTTTCCAGAAGCTGGAAAGTATGCAGTGTAAAGGGCCATTTGGTGTGTGCTACACTTTTTGTGCATTTCCCAGGATAATTGGCAACTATCATCTGTTACAGATATGCTGCTTTTAAAGGTAGCCTGAAACTGGTGCTTAGCAATCTTCCCCCACTCTAATAATATTCAATCTTTTTAATGAACTGCCATGTTAATTGGCTGAACCTTCAGCTGTAATATAATTTGTGTTATGTATCATTACTTTATACCAAGTAAAAAATTAGCTTTTTGGCTTATTGACATTTCATCATCAAATTCAAAATTTCCCTGAACCACTGCTTATGAAACTTCATTTGAATCTCATGGTAAACAAGCCACTTAGAGTGACTGTGATCAGGAATAGCCAGAGCACTGTGTTACTCACCAGAGCTCATATTACCCTGGATGTTTAAGTATCTGTTGCTCCACATCTAATGTTGATTTGGCTTTGGTATTAACAATTCCTCATCAGCTCCATTTGACTACGTGGTTACTTAGCTCCTGTGGTAGGGATTATGAGGCTGGTCAGCTTCCACATAGTACAAACCTCCAGTTCCTGGATTATTATGGACTTTATTTCTATGCTGGGATGGGACCCAGGTATGTGTTATCCCATTCTCTCTTCCTAAGCTCTTATTTCTGTGAAAGGAAAATGCAGGGAAACAGACCATAAAAGAGTTGTTCAATGATCAGGACAGATAACTGAGCTGGATTTGAATGGCACCAGCACTCTAGGCCTGTGATGCTTTACAGCTCCCTGCAGTTCAGACGTTGTTACTTTGTACAAGAAGGCAAATGATGTTTACTAATATGCCTGCTTTCTCTTTGCTGCGAACACTTGCAGCCCAACATAGTCTGATTTTTCTTCTCACGCTGAAATTATAGTTTCAAAGGAAGACTCAAACTTTCTGCAACTGATTTCCATTTCCTTAATCATCATGAAGCACAGTAACAGCTTCTTTTTTTTTTCTTTTTAAAGTCCCTCAGGCAAATTTCTGAGGTGCTCAGTTTACTGAGTAAATGCAACATCCTCAGAAGGAATAGATTCTATATGCTACTTCCATAACACTGTGTCTGTTACCTGACTGATGCCTCATTTTCCAACATTTTATAATTGGTTTGACTAATATAGAGGGGCAAATTTTTAAAACTAAGCCTTAAAAACTATGCTGTTGTCTCTAGACAACAAACATTTTTTCCTCCCCAAAATTTTAATTCCTGAGTTCTCCAGGATAAATGATCCAAAGAAGTCTTACCAGCAAAAAAAATTGCATTGGCTTTGTGTGGAACAATGAGGCGCTTGTTGCAGCCTGAAAAGAAGTGAGCCACATTTTCCTTCTCACATTCACAGTTCAAAGGGATGTTCAGAGAGGAAAACCCTCTCAGGGTGGTACAATTCCATGCTTGTAGCAATGTTGTTCTCTGCCTCTGGTAATCAGAGATAAACCAAAAGATCCACCTGGCTTCCTAGAAATTCATTCACTGTTGAACTGCATCTGTGAAATCCCTATTCACAGACTTCAGGTTCTTCTAAATCTAATTCTAATACGTACCAGCCTGTGACACGTCTTGGTGTGGTAAGGAACTGGCAGGAGGTGAAATAAAAGCTTAGTCTACTGACATGCTTGATGCTCCTTTGAAATAAGGTAAATAATTCTTCAGGCTTCATTTGAATCTTTGATCTTTTTAGAACAACTGAGTTGAAAACCATTGGGGTCTTGCTGAATTTCAGCTATAACTGCATTTCCTGAAAAAAAAAAAAAGTCTATGTGTCTTGCATAGTCCTATGCAATTTTCTGTTTTCTCTGCCTCTGAGAGAAAAAAAAAACACAAAAAACCCACCACCATGAAAACTAAGTTATATTCCAACTTCCAGATTCCTGCATACAGATTTTCTGTGCCCTGTAAGTATCCAGTCACCATTTCTTTTTCCCGCAGAAAGAGCTAGGTCAATGTATTTTGATTGCACCTTTCTTTCATTAACAGGTACCCCTTTTTTTCCTCCATTTCAAATTTTAGGGATAATTTTCAGACTCTGTTTCTGGTACCCTACTTATTTTGATAAAAACTCAGAAAAGTCACAAGGGCTTTTTAGACCAAGCTCTAGGGATCAACAGTGCACTTTCAGTTTTTTTGACTTGGGTCTGGAAACAATTAGTACATTCCTCTTCAGCAGTTGTTTTTCCCCATTTTCTTGTGTCCCAATAATATGACAAGGGACACATGAGCATTCAATTGGGTTCCAAGCAACACTATTTTCATCTGATTAAATGCATGTTTTAAGCACCAACTTACAGCTGTTCCATATGTAATTAAATTTTCTTCTATCAGATGTTCCAATATAAGGCTCATGTTCATAAGCCAAAGCAGTAAAGTGTATTATAACAATTTAAAACTGCAGTGAACACTAAAATCCTACGGCTATCCATACTACCCAAACAAAATAGAGCCCCTTCTGTCCAGACATTCAGAGGGTAGATTTACTGAGCACGCAGCCAGGCAACTTTCTTTTATTATTATATAATTTTACCTGTTAGTCCCATCTTCCATAAGTTTATTACAGAATGAAAATGATTGCTGAGTCATTGTCACATGACTCCTGGGGCTGAAGTCCCAGGAAGCTTGGATTTTTGGTAAAACTGGGGAAAACTGGCAGTATGTTGGGCAAAACCCTCTGATATGAAGGTGATGGGGGACTATCGTATCTACCATGGCTGGTTGCTCAAGGGAAAGAGCGAGACATTTTGCTACAAGAAAGGAAATCTGAGATTCTTCTTCATCAAGCCCCAAATTTCTGCTGCCAAAGGCACGTGCTAACCCCTCCCAGCACCTCTGCAGGTCACTGGGCACACCGGACATGCCAGCCTACCTGAATTCAGCCGTCAGACAGGTTTCTCTTTATTCAGCTTCTACATTTTCTTCTTGCAGCTTCTGTCATCCGCAAGAAAATAGTATAAACCGGCCCTGCTCTTGTCAAAGTTTCTGTTACCCTTTCTGTTAAATAAGAAATAAAGGTGGGAGCTATTTGACTCCAACAGTTATTAAAACCAAGACTAGAGAGAGGAGCAAAATCAGTCTTCAAAAGGAGTTTTGGGGGAGAAGGAGAATGGATGAATGCTACATAAGGATAATATCTACTGATAACAGACTTGAGGATTTAGTACATACCTGAAAGCTGTTTGTAGCCACTTTCTAAGCACATCTGGAGCCATTCTTTAGCAGCAAGCATATATGTGGCAATTATAATAGCCCACATTAGCCCCATCAACCAGCCTGGCTAACATCCAGTGCCCAAAGGGCAGATGATTAACTTTAGTTTGCTTTTCAGCAGTGCAGGGGTCTCTCCTGTGGTAGCTGCTCCTAGGTAAAGCACAGAGGACAACTGCTAGTTTCATAACTGTAACAAAATCTTCCAAAGTTTTCTGCCAACAGGTATGTCAAAATCCAATATACATTCAGCCTGGAACAGAATACAGATTTTTCCCACAAACATAATAGCTATATTTGTAACTTTAGTTACATTTATAACATTTTAAACATGCTGTGATTGCTTGGTGTTTGCAGAAATATGGAATTAAATTCTACATTAAGCTGTGTGTTCAAAAAAGTGAAAATGTAAACATCGCCTGTACCTTTGCTGTTTCATTTAAATATATTTAAATATATTTAAATAAGTTTAAAGAAGTGAATTGAAACATTTCTAACCTTAAATTTTCCTGGTGTTATATCCCATGAAGTTTTTCTGTCCTTGGTGACCGATATTAGATCATTTTTATCATACCCGATTCTCTCTAACAGCATAACATTATGTCAACTTTCTCTGCAAACTTATGAAGAAAACTGACAAATATAAATATTTTTTATGTTTCAATGACATTTTATATACATCTTTCTATTTTATAGCTCAGACTAATAATTACTTAACTGGATCTTGGAAACATTTATAAAGAAATTAATTACTATTTTTTAATAAAATCGTTGCAATGTCTGAAACTTGTGTCCACAGAGACAATGATAATATCATCTGTCTCCTGGTTTGTGGGAGACAATAAAAAGATAATTTAATTGAAGTTGGACCACAGATTTATACAGCAGAAGTAATTTCAGAAGAAATTAGACCTAGCAGGAACTTTTCAGGGGTAAACATTCATTTCATCAGAGAATATCACTTTATGAAAACCAGGACTTGTAATGAGAAAAAAAAATAATTTCAGCATACTTTTCACATCAATACTTTTAGAAAGCTTCATCTTCCTAACGTATCTGTCTTGTATTTCAAGACAAGATATTTTATTTAAATGTAAACTAATTATGCTTTATCCATATTTAATTGTAATGGAAATATTTAAAAACAAAAATTGAAACAATGCTTTCAAATTGCCTGAAAAATTTCTTTTTTGATA